>NC_064920.1:422832977-424082977 GCF_023897955.1 Schistocerca gregaria
GGTAACAATCACTAATCACCCTTCCCTGTTCCACCAGCGAATGGCGCTCGGGAAGATTGATTGCCGATAAGCCTCAGCAGTAGCTCCAATTCCTCGAATTTCATCGTCGTGGTCATTTCGTGGTAAGTATGTGGGAGGATGTGCTATGTTATCTGAGAAAGAGCTCTCTCTAAATTTCGATGGTAAATCTCTCCGTGATGCACAACGCATCTCTTGTAGCATTTTCCGCTGGAGTTTGCTGACCAAACGGTATTCTGACGTCGCTCTTCGTGAAATCTTCTCTCTCTCTTCTACCAGTCCTGCCTGATACGGATGCCAAACTGACGAAAACTCCTCAAGAATCGATCGAACAGGCGCTGTGTAAGCCACCTCCTTTGTGGATGAGTTAAAATTCTTCGTATGAATCTGTCTGGCATCTGCTTTTCCTAACATTTGTTTCATAGGATCGTTCCAAGTAAGGTCTCCCTGGATAGTTGTTCCTAAATATTTTACGGTAGTCACTGCTTTCAGCAAATTCCCTAGGGCATGGGTGTGTATGTTGCCCTTAGCGTAAGTTAAAGTTAGATTAAGTAGTGTGTAAGCTTAGGGACCGATGACCTCAGCAGTTTCGAACCTTAACGCCTTGCCACAAATTTTAAACTTTTAATTTTCTTTCAGTTGCTGCACCGTCTGAATCCTGTACGGCTATCAGTGTAAAACGACGCACAAAAATTTCCATAATGTGGACAACTATCATGAGAAATGTCCAAAGGTATGTGAAATCTTATGGGACTTAACAGCTAAGGTCATCAGTCCGTAAGCTTGCACACAACTTAACCTAAATTATCGTAAGGACAAACACGCACACCCATGCCCGAGGTAGGACTCGAACCTGCGCCGTTACCAGCCGCACAGTCCATGACTGCAACGCCCCAGACCGCTTGTCTACTCCAGTGCGGCAACTCTCATGAGACTGCACGCCCACTAGCACTACCTGGGCCACGTGCTGCAAGCAGTTACATCAGTAGCAACCTTCATCCTTCCTTGTCCGACCGATAAGTAACGACGATGAAATTTTTCCTACTTCTTTAGTACTTTCCACCTTTCAATTTCCAACAGGGGAGCAAAATTATGCACGCCTGTATACGGGAATTGGAATTCTTTCGAGTTAGTGGGCGGGGAAAAAAACTAGAGGCAGACTCGTTCAGTGTTACATGACACGTGCGGCTCTGGTATCGGTGGTACGAGACATGACTGCAGTTACGTACTATCAGCTTATCGAAGCACACAACATGTAGGCGTTACTGCTGAATGCAGAACTGAAAATACCAGAAAGAAGGCATGTTCATGTTGCACAAAGAACCGGAACAAGGTGGCCATGAACATCGTTGATATGGCTTCGTGTTGTATATGTCGCAAGAATTCCCATTTAGCCGGCCGCGGTAGCCCAGCGGTTCTAGGCGCTTCAGTTCGGAACCGCGCGAGTGCTACGATCACATGTTCGAATCCTGCCCGGAGCATGGATGTGTGTGAAGTGGATTAAAAAGTTCTAGGGGACTGGTGACCTCAGATGTTAAGTCCCATAGTATACAGAGCTATTTGAACCATTTGAGCCATTCCCGGAGCATGGATGTGTGTGAAGTGGATTAAAAAGTTCTAGGGGACTGGTGACCTCAGATGTTAAGTCCCATAGAATACAGAGCTATTTGAACCATTTGAGCCATTCCCATTTATAATCTCTCCCCTGAATCATTGTAACAGTAGTATCTGTGCTAAAAATTAAATTACTGTTTCTGTGCCTTTCAACTGACGAATGCTGTAGGGAGTACATACCTTTTTGGTCTTTAAAGTACACACATCAAAAAAAGTTTTCCATCACTTCGGTTCGTATTGCTTACACCTACTTACATGAGAATTTCAATAATCAGTAAGAGGATAGCATTCACGTATCGTACAGCCGTTACAGCGCCTTCCATGACCACCAACTGCTTACGTCGGCCCCACATAATGTCACCCCAAAACACCAGGGAACCTCCAACTTTGCTGCAATCGTTGGACAGTTTGTCTAAGGAGTTCAGCCTGACTTGTTTGCTCTCGAAACACGTTTGGTTGAAGGCATAAGCAACACTCATCAGTGAAGAGAACGTGATGCCAATCCTCAGCGGTCCATTCGGAATGTTTTTGGGCCCATCCGTGCCGCGCTGTATGGTGTCGTGGTTGCAAAGATGGACCTCGCCATGGACATCGGGAGAAAAGTTGTGCATCATGCAACCTATTGCTCACAGTTTGAGTCGTAGCACGACGTCCTGTAGTTGCACGAAAAGCATTATTCAACATGGTGGCGTTGCTGTAAGGGTTCCTTCGAGCCATAATCCTTAAGTAGCGGTCATCCACTGCTGTAGCAGCGCTTGGGCCGCCTGAGTGAGGCTTGCCATCGACAGTTCCTGTCTCTCTGTATCTTCTTCATGTCCGAACAATATCGTTTCGGTTCACTCCGAGACGCATGGACACTTCCCTTGTTAAGAGCCCTTCCTGACACAAAGTAACAATGCGGGCGCGATCGAACCACGGTATTGACCTTCTAGGCATAGTTAAACTACAGACAACACGAGCCATTACCTCTTTCCTAGTGCAATGACTGGAACTGACCGGCTGTCTGACCCTCTCCGTCTAATAGGCGATATAATGTTACTTAAAATCCGTCTTGATTGCATTTTTTTTATTCATATGACCGGTTTCGGTTCATTCAGAACCATATTCGGATCTGATATTACAGTTACAGGAATAACCCGTCCAAATCCAGCAGCTTTCACGTGCTACGTCACATAAAAAAATGTGACGTAGCATGTGAAAGTTGCTGGATTTGGACGCTACGCTACGGACTGGGTGTTGTGTTGTCCTAATCATCATCATTTCATTCCCATCGACGCGCAAGTCGCCAAAGTGGCGTCAAGTCGAAATACTAGCACCAAGGGAACGGTCTACCCGACGGGAGGCCGTCGTCACACGACATTATTATCATCCTTTTTAAACCCATCAATTCATTCTTGGGCTTCCATTCTTATCTTTCCTCTTCGTTCTTGTACATATTGTATATAACCTATCTTTCCGTATTGCTTACACCTACTTACATGAGAATTTCCATCATTATACAACATTTTACGTAATCTAAAGCTGTTTCTGTTGACAAATCATATCAAAGTTTCTTTATTTCTCTTAATGTTTAGTTCCATTATAAAGCGAAAATTAAGAACTATCGCTTTGGCGCTTTCACCTTTCCTAAAGCCAAACTGATCATTCTCCAACAGATTTTTTTCCGTTTTTCTGTATATTATTCTTGACAGTACTTGAATTTGTGATCTGTTGAAGCTGATTATGCCTTAGTTGTCGCATTCATCTGCCTTTGATATCTTCTGGATTGTGTCAATGTTTTTCAAAGTCAGACGGTATGTTTCCAGGCCCATAGATTCATATGGTTTGGATGTCACAAGCTCGAACACATTTCGATCATACTGTCTGATGTTTTGGTCGATGCCTACCATCACATAAGTATGCGTGGCGGGGAATCAATCCCAAAAGCTGCAAGTACCTCCAGGCTCAGTCGTTTAGGTTTTTTCATTGTCGGGACTTATAGAGGAGTCTGTGTTTCCTCAAACTATTCTAAAAACAAATTAATTTGATCATCGTTTCATGGAAATATACGAAAGCATGCGACATTGTTCGTCGTCTTGGGTTTCGTTGTTCATATTGTCTGTGGTGCTTCGCAAGAAAACAAGGGGTGTAAGGCCCCTCCATGAGAAACGTGACCAGACCTTAACACCACCGCTTCCAAATTTTACTGTTGGCACTACACACGCTAGCAGATTACGTTCAGCAGGCATTCGCCATACCGACACCCTGCCATCGGATTGCCACATTATATACCGTGATTCGTCACCCCACACGTTCCTCCGCAGTTGAATTGTCCATGTTTAAGATCCTTACACCAAGCGAAGCGTCGTTTGGCATTTACCGGTGTGATTTGTGGCTTATGAGCACACGCTCGACCATGAAATCCAAGTTTTCTCACCTGTCATCTGTCATAGTAATTGCACCGGATCCTGATGCAGTTAGGAATTCCTGTGTGATGGTCTGGGTAGATGTCTGCCTATTACACATTACGATCCTCTTCAACTGTCGGCGGTCTCTGTCAGTCAACAGACGAGGTCGGCATGTACGCTTTTGTGCTGTACGTGTCCCTTCACGTTTCCACTTCACTACCACATCGGAAGCAGTGGACCTAGGAGGGTTTAGGAGTGCAGAAATCTCGCCTTAGACTATGACACGACACCCAATCACCTGACCACGTTCGAAGTCCGTGAGTTACGCCGAGCGCCCATTCTTCTCTCTCCCAACGTCAAATTTCTACTGAGGTCGCTTATATGGAGTGCCTGGCAGCAGGTGGCAGCACAATGTACCTAATATGAAAAGCATATGTGTTTGGGGCGATTCCGGGTACTTTTAATCACATAGTGCGTGAAAAATACAGCAAAGCCAGTGGGTGGACCGGAATTTGCATTCCCGCAGTCTATATCCACATCATACTCCGGAAACCACCTGACGGTGTGTGGCGAAGGGTACTTCTGGCAGCACTAACTGGTCACCCTTCCCTCTTCCACCAGCGAATGGCGCTCGGGAAGATTGATTGTTGATAAGCCTCAGCAATAACTCCAATTTCTCGAATTTCCTCGTCGTGGTCATTTCGTGGTAAGTATGTGAGAGGAAGTGCTATGTTATCTGAGAAAGAGCTCTCTCTAAATTTCGATGGTAAATCTCTCCGTGATGCACAACGCATCTGTTGTAGCACCTTCCACTGGAGTTTGCTGACCAAACGATTTTCTGATGTCGGTCTTCGTGAAGTCTTCTCTCTCTCTTCTACCAGTCCTGCCTGATACGGGTCCCAAACTGACGAAAACTCCTCAAGAATCGATCGAACAAGCGCAGTGTAAGCTACCTCCTTTGTGGATGAGTCAAAATTCTTCGTATCAATCTCAGTCTGGTGTCTGCTTTTCCTAACATTTGTTTTATAGGATCGTTCCAAGTAAGGTCGCTTGGATAGTTGTTCCTAAATATTTTAAGGTAGTCACTGCTTTCAGCAAATTCCCTCGGGCATGGGGGTGTGTATTGGACTTAGCGTAAGTTAAAGTTAGATGTGTGTAAGCCTAGGGACCGATGACCTCAGCAGTTTGGCCCCATATGAATTTACCACCAAATTTCCAGTAAACTGTCATCAATAGAGCAGTTGTACAGTAGTGGATTTCTTTTCCTGTGTATGTGAAACATGTTATATTTATTTACGTTCAGGGTTAACTGCCAGAGCCTGCACCATAAATGCTCTGCAGGTCATTCTGCTAATCGATACTGTATTCTGGCGTTGTTACTTTCTTATACAGAACTATGTCATTTGCCGACAACCTTAAAGAGGTGTCGAGGCTCTCTATTAGATTACTGATGTACTCTGTTAACAGTTACGGTCCTATGACATTTCGTTCCGTTAAGATCGACGTGTTAGGTTCTATCTGTAAGAAAGCTATGTATCGAGTCGTAAATCTGGTCCAATATTCGGTAAGATAGAATTTTTTTGTTCTTCACTAAACGGCAATGCGGGACGGTATCAAATGCCTGCCTGAAGTCCAGGAACACGGCGTCAAACTAAACGCCGTTGTCCACAGCCTATTGATCTCATGGAGAAAAGAGCGAGCTGAGTTTCGTAAGATCTCTATTTGCATAATTCATGTTAATTTTTATAGACGAGATTTTCATTCTCCAAAACCGTTATACTACGTCAGCGCAACACATGTTCCGTGATTCTAAAGCAGATTGGCGTCAACGTTATAGGCCTATAATTATGGACATTTGTCCTACGACCCTTCTTGACAATTGGAATTACCTGCGCTTTTTGCAGTCGCAAGGTACCCTTTGTTGTTCTAGTGACCTTCGATAAACTGCTAGAAGGGGAGCAATTTCTTTCTCATAAACTTTGTAGAATTTTACGGGTATCTTACCTGGTCCTGATTCCTTTCCACTACTAAGAGTTTGTAGTTTTTTTTCAGTTCCGCGATCGTTTTCTCATTATCTGACATTTCGTCGTACGTACAATGACTGAAAGGAGGGAGACTTTACGATCTTCTGCGATGAAAGAGTTTTGGAAGACCGAATTCGATACTTCGGCGTTCTCTCTGTTATTTTCCGTTTCGATGCCAGTATGGTCACTGAGTGAATAAATAATTTAGAACCGATTTCTGATTTTACGTAGCACCAAAACCTCTTAGAGCTTTTTCTCGGATCGTTTGACGAAATTTTATTTTCAAAGTCATTGAACGCTTCTCTCATTGCTCTCGTTACACTCATTTTCGCTCCCTTCAGATAAGTTTTGGCTTCTCTTGAATCTGTGATGGTCTTTGTTTACGTAGCAGTTTTATAACATGGCAATTAAATCACGGTGGGTCTTTCTCATCTGTTATGACCTTCCTCGGTAGATACGTGATACTGACCAATGGTTTTCAATTTTTGCCATTTTTGTTCCACATCTTCGTCCTCAGCAGCGTTTTGCAGCGTCTTATCGCTATCGCGTCTTCTTTGATGATAAAACCTTTGGAAGCTCCTTGCCATAATACTAAATTGTTAACAGTAGTTTAATTTAGGTTTTGGGGTACCACACCTCAATTGCTAAAAAAGGAACCCTTGTAGCATCACTGTGTTGTGTCTGCCTATGCGTCTGTCAAGTTGAAATTTATGTCCAGTACCAAGTTCTACGGCCCTTTGCCGGTGCCCAAAAATTTAATATTCTCAATCAATGCAGTCCAAAGAGACGGCCATTTATGTCATGTATTTTATTATTCGCAATCTTAATCATCAGAAACTACACATAAAAAATGTATATACGAGGGTTGGAACTTTAATAGTGGCAACTTTTTATTTACAGCTAGTATAAAATAGATACGTGTTTCAAAGTTGTACTGACCTTCAAAGTAGTCACCAGCAATGTGTATAACCCGTTGCCAGCGATGTGGAAGTCGTAGGATACTCTTAGCAATGCCAGTTCGATAGGCGCGGTCTATTGCCCGACACATTTGTAGCAGTTCTGAAGCGAATGCCGTGAAGTGTTTCCTTCAGTTTAGAAATCGAGCTGAACTCACGAGGGCTTGAGTCAGGGGAGTGCAGTAGGTGGTATAGCACTTAGCAGCCCCATCAGTCAAACAAATCATTAACAGCTTGCATTGTACGTGCTTGAGCATTGCCCTAAAAATGATGGTCAGGTTTTGCAGAAAGTGTCAACACTTCTGTCTCTAAGCTGGTCGTCGATTGTGTTCCAAAAATGAACAGCACAGAGACAGAAGAAACATCCGGTGTGAAGCTTTTGAAGTAGTTTCTTACACTTAGCAGCGCAGCAGAGTCGTTCTAACTGCGATTACGATACATTATACCAGCCGAGTGTCCTGCAAGATGCGCTAACTTGGCTAATGCTCGTTAACTGGGCGAACTTCTGAGACAACCTCGTACCCACGAATTATCTTGCTGTTCGGGTCACTTAATCTGTTTGACAAGGTTCAGCCTCCAGTGGCAAAGCTTCCTTCTAGTTAGACGCTTGCTGTTTACAGCGTTTGTCCTTTGGTGAGAGAAGTGAATGATAGGGGGTCTTACAATTCTAGTTCTAAGTTCTAGGGGACTGATGACCATCGATGTTAAGTCCCATAGTGCTCAGAGCCATTTTAACCTTTGAACTACATAGTTTTTTCGTTAAAGGTATTATCTGTAGAAAATATTAAATCTTCTGTGATAGAACACATACTGGAATGAGTAACAGCTTGAGGTTTGTCCATAAAATTCCAACTAAAGAAAATGGCAAAGATGAGAAAAAATGAACCCGAATACGAAAAATACCATTAAAACAAATTGAGAATTACGTGCTGCACATCATAAGATTCCTGGTCACGAATTGGAACGCACATGTTCGTGATTAGTAAAGAAAAACCGGTGTAGTCAGATGAAATGATTGAATTACCTTCTGCCTTATCAGGTCATTTCGCTGACTGGTGAAACATTTTTTTCCAATTAGCGAGTGAGCATAAAGTACATATGAATACAAATTTTAAGAGCTTAGCTTAAGAGCAGACAGTGCAGATAAAAGAGAATTTTGTGAGTTTGGGAAGTGAGCAATCCGCTCGGTTCACTAAACTCTAATCTTGAAACGGTCACAGCGGAGTTAATTTGAAACTCAAAGGTACTCCGATTACAATCCGAGGCAAAGGAATGAAGGCACTGAGTGAGCTACAAAATACAGTACAACATTTAACGTCGCAGAGCGGTCATAGAAATGGCTAGTTTGTTAGTTGGCTGCAAAACAAAGATGTAAATGACACTGAATCTTTAACTGAACGAAATAATAAGATTGACAAAGAATTCGTTACTTGTTTACACCAAAAGGATGCGCAAGTGAATGCATCTTTAAGAAGTGAGTTAAGAGATGTCGTCCGAAATTTGAGAGCAGAGGTTAAACTCGTAGCAAACCATTTCGACGTGAATGACGAAGTGAAAACAGCCAGATTAAATCTGTTATTACTGAAGAAATTCCGAAATGAGAAGAAATTGTCGTGGCTAGAGCTGCGATATCTAGCTGGGACCTGTCGGGACTCTCTGAGATGGGTGCGTAGAAATGAAGTAAAAAATTTATTTAATATAATTACTTTTTATTTAAACAACAGTTACACGGAATTTATTGCGGCAGAACCAGTTGCTACATCATATTTTTTGGAAGATTTCACCTTTTCCAGCAAATCTTTTCTCCTGTTTACGTATTTATAAAACTCCACGAAAGTCAGCTTGTAGTTAAACTCACACTGTCAGATATATTCAACAGTCCCTGGCAGCAGTCGATTTCTTTCATCAGTCCTCTGGACAAACATCAGCGAACATTCTCTTCCCACAGTGGCTTTGTGTGCGGGAATATAAATTAAATACTCCCACAATTTTGCGTTCAGATTTTCGGTTTCCTTAAGAAAGTAAATCTACTTTTCTTCCACGGAATTTTTAGACTGGAAATTGTATAGAGTCACGCTTAATTTCTAAAAACCTCTTCAGAAGCATATATTCCTGAAAACAATTGTCGCCTGAAATCTTCAAACTCTTTTTAGTCAGGAATATAACTGTTTTCAATCATCAATCAATCTCGGTTTTCAGGTAGTGTCAACCAATCAAATACCCGATATTTATTAAAAGAAAATGCAATTCTCTGATAAATCAGATGGTGTGGTATAGAAAGCCATTGCCCCTGCCTCAAATTTCGAAATCAGATTATTTCTTGGTTAGGATTCCTATTCTTTAATTTGTTCAAATTCATCTTGGTTTGCATGCCCATAAAATTCTCAGTCTTCCTTCATTCAGACATATTTGAGTGTCGATTAATATGTTTCTTATTTCAACTATCGGGACTTTATTCTTCTCTACGCTTTTTATATTTTTTTCCAACAGGGCCAAGTTTAACTACAGAAACATGAAGTAAATTTCACTAATCGGACTAGAGAAAAAAAATCTGAAATTATTTTAGGTGACCCGTCTTCGGTGTCAAAAAATTGTTTTAATGAAATCTAAAGCTTAAGAATTAGCTGTGGGCATTAACGACAGCCATCTTGTATTTGACTGAGACAGAAGAGTCTGGTGACTGACATCAACACATAAGCAGCACTCTTTCAGCTTCTCTGCCCTTATCGTGTATATTGAAAAACAATTAAATGTTTTCATGATGATTATTTCAATGTCGACAGCTAAGACTCCAGCAGCGCTTGATATAGCATTGTGGAGACCATAGGTAGGGCATTCAATTCCTTCTACATTTTTTCCTAGTTCTTCTTTAATTTGCTGAAACACATTTTGCTGTCCGTGTCGATAAAGCCCTCCGAGGTTGGCATTGATATTGTCTCCACAAAAAGCGATTAATTTATCTAATGGAATTTGCAGTTGTCTTAGTTTATAGACAAAACTTTGCAGTTGTCCTTGATGTTTCGCTTTTCAATGAATCGAACTTTAGCAGCTTCTGTTGGTTCTGTCAGTTTCAGTAAAGCATTGAACAACTAAAGGAAACATCTTTTCAGCCTTGTGGTTAGATTCGCCGGTGCTTATGCGGTAAAATGAAACTCGTTACAATTGTTTTATGCATTCGGACACCGATTTTGATACGAGAATATTTTTAACAATCGCTGCAGTTTTGGTCCTCGCTATAGACTGCTTTGCGGCGACTTTGGAGTCTGGATACTTCGCGGCATTCAGTTTTACGTTACAGTCAAGAGAACTGAAGGATTGATGATACTTGACAACTTTGTAAACTGTTATTAGTTCTGCTCCAGCAACGAGCAGTTCTTCCTGGGTATCTTTTTTAATCGTAAATGTAGAAATAGGCTTTGACGTCAATGCTACCACGAATCTTTTTGTTTAATCCTTCTTAGAAATGTAACGTCTCACATCAGCCTTACCGCGTTGAGTTACTGCGATGAAACAGCTACAAATGCCATGCAACACTTCCTGATGTCTTTCTTGACAAAAGACCAGTTTTGGCCGGCCTCTGTTTTCCGAGCGGTTCTAGGCGCTTCAGTCCGGAAACACGCTGCTGCTACGGTCGCAGGTTCGAATCCTGCCTAGGGCATGGATGTGTGTGATGTCCTTAGGTTAGTTAGGTTTAAGTAGTTCTAAGTCTAGGGAATTGATGACCTGAGATGTTAAGTCCTATAGAGCTTAGAGCCATTTTTGAACCTCTGTTTTGTGTAATTATCCGAGTGACACTTTCTCTTTCCATTTTCGTAAGCAATGGTAACTTTTTCGTAAGCAATGATAACTTTATTAGACGGTAAACAGTCGACAATAACACTTCAGTCATCGAAGTACACGTCACTATAAACTTCATGCCCTATATACCATCAGCAAACACTTCAAACATTATTAACTTGTACTCGTTATTCGTATTACATTTAAAAAGAATCGACTTATTAGATCGCTAGCGCTGCCTAAATAATTCGAGCCCCGCACTACTGGAAAATAATGGCACCAGATCTAGACGATACAGGATACGCAACGTGCAACACCCTCTGTGAGACGACCTTGTCAATATAAACTTGTTGACATAAATGAAATTGCGGTTGCGTTTACATGTTGCTCTAACAGATTGCTTTACTTCAGTACTTGATTGAAGCTCCTAAGAGTATTTTTCAAGGATGGCAACCCTAGTCGAGGCACTAGTAAGCAAGCTACAGCAAGAGCTATCAGCGGTGAGAAGTAACGGTAGCGAGATTGCGGCAGTAGCATGTGGTAGCAACAATACGTTTTGGGCTTCGCAACAACCTGACACGTGATGAAAGGAATCATATTAGTCTAAACACAAATTATTAGACTTGTGAAACAGAAGATACGAATACTTTGCCATCAGTATTAACGCAAGAATGTCTCGTAAAACATAGAGAGTTACAGGTTTTTACTCCTGCCTAGAGAACCTGGCAATGCTTTGCAATTGTTACATATGTATGGGAACTGGATATACCTCCTAATCTCCTTCTCCACCTCTATTTATCCCTCTCCAGCTCGCTCTCCCTTTGTCCATCTTCTCCTCCCCTTATCTCTGTCTCTCACCTTCCCTCCGCTCCCTCTAACTGTCTCTTCTCACACTCTCTAGCATCTCCCACTCTCTCATTTCTCTGTCCATATCCTCCTCCTCCTCCTCCTCCTTTACATACATTTCCTCCCTTCTTCTCTGTCTATCTCCTGCTTGCGTGCTCTCTAAACGTCCTTATTGTTACTGTAAACGGAACTTAGATTGGGAAGAGAAGTCTCAATGAATGAGTAAACCCATTGCGATCATTAGTACACTTTATACGAAAGAGACTATTCCAGCTGCTGGCTCTCTGAGGACAGTAGTTTTAACGACAGTATTTCGCATAGTTTTAATCTACGAACAGGGTGGATTACAAAGTGAAGCCATAAACATAACTCTCCTATTTTTGTCAAAAGTGACTGCGGAAAAAAAACGAAAACCGCATATTTCCACGGCACAGCTCTTTTTTGCATGCATTTTAACAGGAAGTGTTTGTTGTATAATATATCATCTACATCTACATCTACATGACTACTCTGCAATTCACATTTAAGTGCTTAGCAGAGGGTTCATCAAACCACAATCATACTATTTCTCTACTATTCCACTCCCGAAGAGCGAGCGGGAAAAACGAACACCTAAACCTTTCTGTTCGAGCTCTGATTTCTCTTATTTTATTTTGATGATCATTCCTACCTATGTAGGTTGGGCTCAACAAAATATTTTCGCATTCGGAAGAGAAAGTTGGTGACTGAAATTTCGTAAAAAGGTCTCGCCGCGACGAAAAACGTCTATACTGTAATGACTTCCATCCCAACTCGTGTATCATATCTGCCACACTCTCTCCCCTATAACGCGATAATACAAAACGAGCTGCCCTTTTTTGCACCCTTTCGATGTCCTCCGTCAATCCCACCTGGTAAGGATCCCACACCGCGCAGCAATATTCTAACAGAGGACGAACGAGTGTAGTGTAAGCTGTCTCTTTAGTGGACTTGTTGCATCTTCTAAGTGTCCTGCCAATGAAACGCAACCTTTGGCTCGCCTTCCCGACAATATTATCTATGTGGTCCTTCCAACTGAAGTTGTTCGTAATTTTAACACCCAAGTACCTAGTTGAATTGACAGCCTTGAGAATTGTACTATTTATCGAGTAATCGAATTCCAACGGATTTCTTTTGGAACTCATGTGGATCATCTCACACTTTTCGTTATTTAGCGTCAACTGCCACGTGACACACCATACAGCAATCTTTTCTAAATCGCTTTGCAGCTGATACTGGTCTTCGGATGACCTTACTAGACGGTAAATTACAGCATCATCTGCGAACAGTCTAAGAGAACTGCTCAGATTGTCACCCAGGTCATTTATATAGATCAGGAACAGTAGAGGTCCCAGGACGCTTCCCTGGGGAACACCTGATATCACTTCAGTTTTACTCGATGATTTGCCGTCTATTACTACGAACTGCGACCTTCCTGACAGGAAATCACGAATCCAGTCGCACAACTGAGACGATACCCCATAGCTCCGCAGCTTGATTAGAAGTCGCTTGTGAGGAACGGTGTCAAAAGCTTTCCGGAAATCTAGAAATACGGAATCAACTTGAGATCCCCTGTCGATAGCGGCCATTACTTCGTGCGAATAAAGAGCTAGATGCGTTGCACAAGAGCGATGTTTTCTGAAGCCATGCTGATTACGTGTCAATAGATCGTTCCCTTCGAGGTGATTCATAATGTTTGAATACAGTATATGCTTCAAAACCCTACTGCAAACCGACGTCAATGATATAGGTCTGTAGTTAAATGGATTACTCCTACTACCCTTCTTGAACACTGGTGCGACCTGCGCAATTTTCCAATCTGTAGGTACAGATCTATCGGTGAGCGAGCGGTTGTATATGAGTGCTAAGTAGGGAGCTATAGTATCAGCGTAATCTGAAAGGAACCTAATCGGTATACAATCTGGACCTGAAGACTTGCCCGTATCAAGCGATTTGAGTTGCTTCGCAACCCCTAAGGTATCTACTTCTAAGAAACTCATGGTGGCAGATGTTCGTGTTTCAAATTCTGGAATATTCCATTCGTCTTCCCTGGTGAAGGAATTTCGGAAAACTGCGTTCAATAACTCCGCTTTAGCGGCACAGTTGTCGATAACAGTACCATCGGCACTGCGCAGCGAAGGTATTGACTGCGTCTTGCCGCTTGTGTACTTTACATACGACCAGAATTTCTTCGGATTTTCTACCAAATTTCGAGACAATGTTTCGTTGTGGAACCTATTAAAGGCATCTCTACACTGAAGAGCCAAAGAAATTGGTACCCCTGCCTAATGTCGTGTATAGCCCCTGCGAGCACGCAGAAGTGCCGCAGCACGACGTTGCGTAGACTCGACTAATATCTGAAGTAGCGCTAGAGGAAATTGACATTATGAATCCTGTAGAGCTGTCCATAATTCCGTAAGAGTGCGAGGGGTCGAGATCTCTTCTGAGCAACACGTTGCAAGGTGTCCCAGATATATTCAATAATCAAACTTACTGGAAGATTAAAACTGTGTGCCCGACCGAGACTCGAACTCGGTCTCGGTCCGACACACAGTTTTAATCAGCCAGGAAGTTTCATATCAGTGCACACTCCGCTGCAGAGTGAAAATCTCATTCTGGAAACATCCCCCAGGCTGTGGCTAAGCCACTTCTTTCAGGAGTACTAGTTCTGCAAGTTTCGGAAGGAGAGCTTCTGTAAAGCTTGGAAGGTAGAAAACGAGATACTGGCAGAAGTAAAACAGTGAGTACCGGGCGTGAATCGTGCTTCGGTAGCTCAGTTGGTAGAGAACTTGCCCGAGAAAGGCAAAGGTCCCGAGTTCGAGTCTCGGTCGGGCACACAGTTTTAATCTGCCAGGAAGTTTCATATCAGCTCACACTCCGCTGCAGAGTGAAAATCTCATATTCAATCATGTTCATGTCTCGGGAATTCGGTGGCCAGCGGAAGTGTTTTAACTCAGAAGACTGTCCCTGGGGCCACTATGTAGCAATTCTTGACTCGTGGAGTGTCGCATTGTCCTGCTGGAATTTCATATGTTCGTCGGAATGCACAATGGACATGAATGGACGCAGGTGACCAGGCAGAATGCTTACGTATGCGTCACCTTTCAGAGTGGTATCTATACGTATCAGTGGTCACATATCACTCCAGCTGCACACGTCCCTCACCATTACAGAGCCTCCAGCAGCTTGAACTGTCCCCTGTTGACATGCCGGCTCCATGGAATTATAAGGCTGTCTCCACACCCGTACTCTTCCATTCTCTCGATACAATTTCAAACGAGACTCGTCCGATCAGTCAATACGTTTCTATTCAACAACAGTCCAATGTCGGTGTTGATGGGCCCAGGCGAAGCGTAAAGCTTTGTGTCGTGCAGTCGTCAAGAGTACACGAGCGGGCCTTCGGCTTTCAAGCCCATATCGATGGTGTTTCGTTGAATAGTTCGCACGCTGACACCTGTAGATGGCCCAGCATTGAAATCTGCAGCAATTTGCGGAAGCGTTGCACTTTTGTCACGTTGAAAAATTCTCCTCAGTCGTCGTCGGTCCCGCTGTTGGAGCTTCTTTTCCCGACTGCAGCGATGAGATTTGATGTTTTACCGGATTTCTGATATGCAGGGTACATTCATGAAATGGTCGTACTGAAAAATTCCAACTTCATCGCTACCTCGGAGATGCTATGTCCCATCACTCCTGTGCTGACTATAAAACCACGTTCAAACTCACTTAAATCTTGATAACCTGCCATTGTAGCAGTAGTAACCGATCTAACAACTGTGCCAGACGCTTGTTGTCGTTTCCGAACGCCGCGTCGTATTCTGCCTCTTTACATGTCTCTACATTTGAATACGCATGCGTGTACCAGTTTCTTTAGCGCTTCAGTCTATGTCTCCAGTGATTTAGGCTGCGTGATGTCTGTCTTTGCCAGTTGGCCGAGAAGGGTTTCATTTAACCGAATCTTTCCTTGAAGTTGTATGAGTTGAAACAAAACAATTTCATTAATATTATGAATATATTGGCATGAAATAAATCGGAATTCATTGATTCGACAATCTGTAGTGTTTTTAAGGTGTTCAGTGCAATGCTTCGTAATGAACGATATTTTTTGTCTTACCGTCCGGAGAGAAAACGTATAGCGCAGATGGTTTACCGATTCCAGAGCACGCCACGCACAACTGTCCGTGGGAAAAACACGGCAATCCAAAGACTAGCCTTTCGATTGTTTACAGTCATGGATAATACAAGTCGAACCAGAAACTGGACATGCTTAAAGTGAAACGGCAAGTCAGTTGGAACCAATGGTATTCTTGGAACCAGAACAACCTCGCCACTGAACTTTCCTACGATTATTGTTTCCTCCATCACATTTTTATCAACGTAACAGCGAGTCTTTTTCCGTCGCATAATTTAGATTGGTTCAGATTGTGCAACATGACCGAGCTGACCTTGAGCCGTAACTTGTGCAAATCCAGTGAATTCAGGAATTCGATAACTTACTTCATCTGCATCGGTAATGAAATCGATCGAATTAAATTAATGCAACTGGTCAGCCATCTGAATTTAAGTCTTTATGTTCAAATCGTCTACGTCCTTGTTTTAGCTGTCAAAGTGGCTCGTTCACTCAACAAAACATGGTTTTTGTAATTTGCAAGAACATTCGGGAACACCTTCGTGATCAATTCTCCTTTCGATGTTGGGTATTGACGAATTAGGTGGACCGAAATGAGGCCGTGGAAGTGTCAACCGGAATTTTTCCATTGCTAGTGTCTAATAATTTCTTGCAAAACACCTCCACCGACTTTTTGTAACGCGACTCGCATAGTCGTTATTAACTTGAAGAGCTTTCGCGTACCTCCACGAAGTCGATTACTTCAAGCAAGTATTTTTCATCACCAGCTATTGATCTTGGAATGACCGGCAATGTTTGGCGAAAATCGTCGGCCAGCAGAATCATCGTATCTCCAAAGAGGTCCAGATTATTACCCAAATCTCTCAACATTCGATCGAGTGCCCCCGCGCTCGTTTGTGCGCCATCGTACGCTCATCCCAAATGATTTTTACAGTTCTGTGGTACTTTCTATATTGCTGAATTTTTGGCAATCTTGCACGTCTTTACATCTATCGTTTACAAATCCAGTGGCAGTTCGAGCGCAGAATGACCTGTTCATCCTCCTAACAAGGTGGCAATTTTCCGAGAAACTGTAACCACGAACTGAAATCAAATGACTGTTTGCAACACACCAAAATCGCCACGAAATGACATCTGTTCAATCTTTGCAACACATATGATTACCATCGATAACACCATGAAATATCACTTTCAATTATATTCTTTATCGCAAAGTACCATTATGCAATGCGCAATTTGTTATTGCTAAGAAAACGTGCTATAGCAGAACTGTTAAACTGAACGTAGCATTTTTTTTTTTGTCATAGAAACATGTGACAGCAGAACTACCACAGATTTTCATCGACTTTGCATAGAAAAATACTATCCCAATTTCTGACAATTCTGCAGCATTTTCCAAAACTTTTCTTTCA
Source organism: Schistocerca gregaria (assembly GCF_023897955.1). Classification (NCBI taxonomy): domain Eukaryota; kingdom Metazoa; phylum Arthropoda; class Insecta; order Orthoptera; family Acrididae; genus Schistocerca; species Schistocerca gregaria. The sequence goes on from NC_064920.1 coordinate 422,850,156, forward strand.
TACAAATCTTGTCCTAACACGAACACAACAAAAAGTCAGCCAAATCGATCGAATTGTTATCAAGTGGTCTTTCATACATGGGGCAACTGATTTTTATTTACATAGATAAGAAAGGTCCTCATCCAGTTGTGATTATAAAACATTTTCCTGGTATTTTGGCCAAATCATGGACAGGAAGATAACTTATAATTTGTCCTATGGGGATCGGAAGTAATTGGTCGATTCGAATCTTATGAACTATTTGAAGTTTTCTTTTCTAGTGCAGTAATAGCGTCCATGTCATCAAGAATGCTTACGAAAAGAGGTGTACAGCCCAGAAAACTAAAGCAGCAGACAAAGAAACTACGAAAATACTTTGAATAGTTGTTACATGCCTCAAACTCACATGCAACAGTTCATGTCATTTGTAGATTCGACAGATCTACCCCACGAGGGTACGAAATCGTATAATCGTGGCAATGGGAATAACTTCAATAAGGAAGAAGAACAAACAATATAATAACCACAATCGTAACCATAAAGGTAATGGTAACAGCGGAACATCATCTCAACAAAATAATTCTGGTCAAAAACAATGCGAACAGTGGTAATATCAGATCACCGTTCAATACGAGAAAGTATGGCAATAGGTATACTCTATGAAATAATAATAATCATAATGGCAACAACAGAGTAGATTATCGGCACATTCAGCAACAGCCTAATTAGCAACAGAATCCCATGCCACAGAACATGAATCTCTAAAATCCTTACCATGGTCAAAGAACTGGTACTGATATTCCTCAAACATGGAGATCACCGAACGAACTAATCCGATAAAATGAAGTAATTGGAAATAATCTACCAACTACAACACACTCGACAAACTAATAACGACCACATCGTGCCATCAGACTATGACAGACATAATATACATTAGAACACATTAATTTAATAACTGATGTACGTGTTGAGTTAATAGACAATTCAAACCATTGTCTTGAAAAGAGTATAGTTCAAGCTGCCTTTGCTGCAACAATTGGTAAAGTACCTACTACTGTAATTACTGATACAGGTGCTTCGGCGAGAGTGGTTTCCCTGAATTTCTATAAACAAATGTGTGAGAAGGGAAGACCTTCCACATTACCAGTTCCAAACTGTCGTATAGTAGCTGCTAATTCCAAAAGTGTTAGTTGGGCGACACAAGTAGAAATTATAACAGAAAATGGAGCATTGAAAAGCACGCTCGTGGTTCAACATAATTTGTCAACCTGTTGCGTTCTGGGGCTTGGTTTTTTGCAAGTAGGAGAATCAAGTATCGACCTCAGTAGGGAAATGTTTTGTGAAAGCAGCCAGGAAAGAACTGGTATTAGGTTTCGTTAAAGCTGAAACTAAAAATTGCAAATGTTGTTAGAAACTGAATTAGGTTCACAGGGATAGAATAACCACACACAGATAGCCTAGTGTTTAACCCAGGTGATGTCGCCCCAGACTTAATGAATAGTATTGGTAGGCAGGCAAGAATTATTAACTCTACTGCAATTAAAGTGTTTGAATGAATGTCTGAGGATCAACAAAACGGACTCGGGAAATATGGTATCATACCTAAACTACTGGCCATTAAAACATACACCACGAAGACGACGTGCTACAGACGCGAAATTTAACGGACAGGAAGAAGATGCTGTGATATGCAAATGATTAGCTTTTCAGAGCATTCACACAAGGTTGGCCCCGGTGGCGACACCTACAACGTACTCAGATGAGGAAAGTTTACAACCGATTTCTCATACACAAACAGCAGTTGACCGGCGTTGCCTGGTGAAACGTTGTTGTGATGCCTCGTGTAAGGAGGAGAAATGCGTACCACCACGTTTCCGACATTCATAAAGGTCGGGTTGTAGCCTATTGCGACATTACTGCTCGCGTTGGTCGAGATCCAATGACTGTTAGCAGAACATGGAATCGGTGGGTTCAGGACGGTAATACAGAACGCCGTGCTGGATCCCAACGGCCTCGTATCACTAACAATCGAGATCACAGGCATCTTACTCGCATGGCTGTAACGGATCGTGCAACCACGTCTCGATCCCTGAGTCAACAGATGGGGACGTTTGCAAGACAACAACCATCCGCACGAACAGTTCGACAACGTATGCAGCAGCATGGACTATCAGCTAGGAGACCATGGCTGCGGTTACCCTTGACGGTGCATCACAGACAGAAGCGCCTGAGATGGTGTACTCAAAGTACAATCTGGGTGCATGAATGGCAAAACGTCTTTTTTTCGGATGAATCCAGGTTATGTTGACAGTATCATGATGGTCGCATCCCTGTTTGGCGACATCGCGGTGAACGCACATTGTAAGCGTGCATTCGTCATCGCCATACTGGCGTATCACTCGGCGTAATGGTATGGGGTGCCATTGGTTACACGTCTCGGTCACCTCTTGTTCGCATAAACGGCACTTTGAACAGTGGACGTTACATTTGAGATATGTTACGACCCGTGGTTCTGCCCTTCATTCGATCCCTGCGAAACCCCACATTTCAGCAGGATAATGCACGACCGCGTGTTGCAGGTCCTTTCTGGATACAGAAAATGTTCGACCCCTGCCCTGGCCAGCACATTCTCGATATCTCTCACCAACTGAAAACGTCTGGTTAATGGTGGCCGAGCAACTGGCCAGTCACAATACTTCAGTCACTACTCTTAATGAACTGTGGTATCGTGTTGAAGCTGCATGGGCAGCTGTACCTGTACATGCCATCAGAGCTCTGTTTGTCTCATTGCCCTGGAGTATCAAGGCCGTTATTACGGCCAGACGTGGTTGTTCTGGGTACTGATTTCTCAAGAAAATTGCGTGAAAATGTAATCAGATGTGAGTTCTTGTATAATATATTTGTCCAATGAATACCCGTTTATCATCTGCATGGTTTCTTGTTGTAGCAATCGTAATGGCCAGCAGTATATTAGACATGAGCAGAAAACTTAAAGGAACAAATCCAAAAGTATTAAGGTGTATAGTATCTGTCTTCAGTCGATTTGAGATATTCGTATTGGCAGGTCTTGATGTTGCCAATTTATTGCCTTTATTTTTAACAGTAAAAGTTATCATTTTCGTATCCTACCACTAGGTTTTAGTGTGAGTGCTGGTGTATTCATGACACATAGACGGAGTTTTGGGTCCTGACCTGGATAAAGTAACCGTCTGTATGAATGACTCGCTAGTAGCTACTTCCACTTGAAAAGAACATATGAGCTTCTAGGTAGAACGCTTCGGAGGTTCCAGGAAGTGGAAGTTATGGCAAATTTAATCAACTCAAAATCTGTAAGAGAAAAAATTAAATTTCTAGGGCATCTCATTTCATCTGAGAGTATTAAACCCAATCCCAAAAAGACAGATGCAGTGAAAAATATGCCACCTCACTTCACGAAAAAACAACTAAACGTTTTCTTGGGATATCCTCATTTTTCCGTTGACTCATTTCGAATCAGTTGCTTAACAGTGAGCCATTACTCTGATTGGTAACTTTGGCGCTAAGACGATAACTGTCAAACAGCCTCTTGTGAATTCACCGATTTTACATCATGTTGTTGTTGTTGTTGTTGTTGTTGTTGTCTTCAGTCCTGAGACTGGTTTGATGCAGCTCTCCATGCTACATCATAGCGACATGAATAAATGTTTCTGTTTAGCTACCGATGCCACCTTCTCAAGCATTGGATCTTGTCTCTTCCAGTTATAGGAAGATGATTCTAACAATGGTAACTGAATCATCAGATCTGTAAGTAGGACGTTGTGAGAATATGAAAGATCATACTCTGCAACAGAGCTAGAAGCATTGGCACTAGTGTGGTCGCTAAATAAGTTCAACTGTTATGTTCTTAGCCAAAGTGTGAAGATTTTCTGTGACCATCAGGTTTTAAGTTTCCTTACGTGCTATAAATTATTGCCACAACACTTAACTCACTGGTCGATGTTTCTCCTACAGATTGTACACTTACTAGGACTAGTAAAAAAATTCCGTAACTTTGTCAACAAAATTTTTCTACACTTACGTTTTACTTACAGTGCCTGGTCTATTTCGAAATACTCTCCTCCACAACGCAACCTCTCCCGACGCCGTTCCCACTTCCGGAAGAAGTCTTGCTACGCCTCCTGCTGCATCGCGAGAAGCGCCGTCTGCGAATTTTCTTTTATCTCGTCTATCATTGCAGCTTTTCGTCTTTTCAACGGGGTTTTCAGCTTTGTAAGTAAAAAACAGATCGCAGGAGTCAGGTATGAAGAGTACGGAGGATGAGGCATCACAGTGGTTTCGTTCTTTGTATTATAGTCACGCACCAACAGGGATGAACGTACAGGTGCGTTATCGTGATGCAAGAACCTTGAACTGTCTCGCCATATTTCAAGCTGTTCCCTTCTCACATTTTCTCACAGGCGTCGCAACACGTCCGATAGTACAATCGATTAACAGTTTGTGCTTGTGATGAATTCATGATGAATTCAAAGAAAATTTTCAGCATTGCTCACCTTGAGCTCCCTCTTGGAGAACCTTTCCCTATCCATTGTGAAGACAGAACTTCGGTCTCGATATAATAACCGTAAAGCCCTATCTCATCACCAGTTTCATTCTCTTAAGGAACATCCCGTTCTCATTTGAGCGATACAGACGCTCTTCACCGATTGCGAGGCGAGGGCTTTCCTGGTCATCACTCATGAGCCGTTGGACGCACTTGACAGCTAGATGCTGTGTTCCATTAAGTTTCGGGTGTGCAGCCGCAAGAATTCTCGTTACTCTTCTGATATTTCGGCCGTATAACGTTCAGCCATGTTCTGAGTGAGCCGCAATACTGCCGCTCTAATGCTCGCTTCGTCCCTTTGTACTCGTATACAAAAGCGCCAGAGACGTTGGTCGGCGGCAGAGAAGTGCACAGTGCGCGAGTTACATCTATGACTCCGCAGTCGATCTGTGTTGGCATGTCGATATATCATTGTGAGCTGCACTTTGACGGCGTCTTTGTGAGTTTATTACAGCAAGTGCCGGATTCCATGATTTATCAAGTTTGAAACCACTATCTCTATTAATTAAATTCGACGTCAAGCAAATTTCAATTGCCTTCTTGGCTATCGAGTACTAACAAGATGATGTAGTTGCCAAAATTTCGACGTTGTCATACAACATACTGTGACCAGTGTCAATACAGTGCTCTGCCACTGCCGACTTGTTAGGTTGTGGAAGTCGTGTGTACTTCCGGTATTCTGTACATCTTTCTTGGACAGTACGAGTTGTTTGTCCAATGTAAGAACGGCCACATTCAAATGGAAATTTTGTAGGCTCCAGATTTTAGGAGCAGCACATCATCTTTGACGGAGCCCACGACTGCAGCTGTCTTGGGTGGAGGACGAAATATCATTTTTATTTTGCGTCTGCTGAGAATCCATCCTATTTTTGATGAGAGGCTACCCACATATGGCAGGAAGGCCATCAATTTAAAGGTTTCTTCGTCTTCTTCTGCTTTCTTTGTGGCCTCTTTCGGTTTCATTTTCAGTGCCTTCTGTATTTGCTGTGGGGAGTACCCATTGTCTTCAAACACTCTTTGTAAGTGAGAAAGTTCATCTTGCTGACTGCTTTCGTCAGAAATAATATGTGCTTTGTGGGTCTAAGTTCGGAGAACACTCATCGTCTGGGCAGGATGGTGGCAGCTACTTGCACGTAAATACAAATCCGTGTGCGTCGGCTTCCGATAAACTTCATGTCCAAAAATGCCATCCTCTCTGCGCCGAACAAGAACATCGAAGAATGGAGGGCGCCCCTACTTTTCAATTTCCATTGTGAACATTATTTGATCGTGGAGGGAGTTCTGGTGTCTTAAGAAGTCTTGCAAGTTATCTTCACCATGGGGCCTAACTACAAAGGTATCAACAACATACCTCCAGAATACTGTGGTTTTCGAGTTAGCAGATTCAAGCGCCTTCTTCTCGACGTCTTCCATAAATAAGTTGGCCACCAGAGGGGATAAGAAACTTCCCATTGCGACTCCGCCCGTCTGTTCAAACATTCGTTCTTAAATAAGTATGTATAGGACAGAACATGTTTGAATGAATGTGAAATCTCTTTGTCAAAACTTCTTTCAATAAGTTGTAGAGATTGTGGAAGGGGAACCTTTGTGAATAAAGGCACCACATCGAAACTAACTAATACATCAGAACTAACTAACATATCAATAATTTCAGTTTACTAATGAAATCACCAGAGTTTCTTATGTGGTAAACACATTTTCCCACAAGAGGCCTCAACAACGATGCCAGGTGTTTGGCAACGTCATAGGTCGGAGAGCCTATGTTACTCACTATGGGGTGGAGAGGAACATATTTCTTGTGTACCTTTGGTAGTCCATAAAATCTAGGAGTTACCGCACCACTTGGTTTCAATCTCCGAACAACTTCTGGTGGGAAGGGAGAATCATTCAGAAACACAGCAGTTTTCTTTTCCACTTGATTAGTTATCAGAAAGCCTTAATTTGCTGCACCTATGGTGTTTGGGGACATTGTGGTATAAATAAACGCACACAAAAATTAAAACTTTACTGCTATTTCCCAAACATGTAGAGAGATACATACAGCAGTTGATCAGAACTTGTACATGTCAGAAAAACAAACCGAAAAATGTATGATGTAATGTTCCAGTACACGCTATTTCCTCACTAAACCAATAAACTTCTAGGAACAGACATAAATGGACCCCTTCCAAGATGACGAGTAGCTGTTAAATATTTTGTAGCCTTATTAGACATTTCCACAAAGCATTTCAAGTTGTATGCATTAAAAAGCACTACGCCGGCTCCCGTCAGTAAAAGAATCCTGAATGATTACATTCCTAGGATAGGGAAGTCAAGAGCGATTATCTCAGGCGATACTGCAAAGTTTACGAGTCATAAACTGAAATCTGTTCTAAAAGAATAAAATATCAAACAGAAACTGAAATAAATATTTTTCCCCAGGAGAATCGCGTCGCGAGCGTTTCGTGAATTAAACCGTTACATCAGAAATGTATCGAAGCATCAGAGTAAGTGGGTGCTTTTCGTTGAATATTTTGAGGGGCTACTAAAAGACTTTCCCGATACATTTACTACCTTAACACCCTCAGAGCTAATGTTTATTAAAGCCAGAAAGTAACGAACAGTTTAAAACACTACTCGGTGTACCATGACAAGAACGGATGTGGGAAGAAAAGATAAAACAAACATTTACTACGCTGGAGCACGAAAAAAGCTTACGAAGAAATGAGTACGATCGAAAGTTATGAAAACCGAAAAAGTACCCGTGGTCTAGGGGTAGCGTCTTTGATTCATAATCATAAACGTCTTCGGTCCCGGGTTCACTCCCCGCCACTACTACATGTTGATAAATAATCAGCATTAGCAGCCGAAAACTTCCGGCATAAGAAGTCAGCCTCATTATGCCAACGGCCTTGTCAAAGAGGGTGGAGGAGCCGATAGAGGTTCAGGGCACTCTCTTGTCCTAGGGGTGGGAAATTGCCCCTAAAGGCCAAAGAATCAGCGATGATCAACGACATGAGGATGCAGAAGGTCATGGAAACCACTGCATTAAAGACACGTAATGTGGATCCACAGGACATGGGGCCTGTAGTTGAAGAAGTGTAATGATGATCTCTCCATTGGCAAAAGATTCCGGAATAGTCCCCCATTCGGATCTCCAGGAGGAGACTGCCAAGGGGAAGGTCACCATGAGAAAAAGATTGAATAATCAACGAAAGGATAACGTTCTACGAGTCGGGGCGTGGAATGTCAGGAGCTTGAACGTGGTAGGGAAACTACAAAATCTGAAAAGGGAAATGCAAAGGCTCAATCTAGGTATAGTGGGGGTCAGTGAAGTGAAGTGGAAGGAAGACAAGGATTTCTGGTCAGATACGTATCGGGTAATATCAACAGCAGCAGAAAATGGTGTAACAGGTATAGGATTCGTTATGAATAGGAAGGTAGGGCAGAGGGTTTGTTACTGTGAACAGTTCAGAGACCAGGTTGTTCTAATCAGAATCGACAGCAGACCAACACCGACAACGATACTTCAGGTATACATGCCGACGTCGCAAGCTGAAGATGAACAGATAGAGAAAGTGTATGAGGATATTGAAAGGGTAATGCCGTATGTATCACAAGAGGAGGAGGTATACTTGGAAAAGGCCTGGAGATATGGGAAGATTTCAATTAGATTACATCAAGGTCAGACAGAGATTCCGAAATCAGATATTAGATTGTAAGGCGTACCCAGGTGCAGATATAGACTCAGATCACAATAATGTAGTGATGAAGAGTAGGCTGAAGTTCAAGACATTAGTCACGAAGAATCAATACGCAAAGAAGTGGGATATGGAAGTTCTAAGGAATAACGAGATACGTTTGAAGTTCTCTAACGCTATAGATACAGCAATAAGGAATAGCGCAGTAGGCAGTACAGTTGAAGAGGAATGGACATCTCTAAAAAGTGCCACCACAGAAGTTGGGAAGGAAAACATGGGTACAAAGAAGGTAGCTGCGAAGAAACCATTGGTAACAGAAGAAATACTTCAGTTGATTGATGAATGGAGGAAGTACAAACATGTTCCGGGAAAATCAGGAATACAGAAATACAAGTCGCCGAGGAATGAAATAAATAGGAAGTGCAGGGAAGCTAAGACGAAATGGCTGCAGGAAAAATATGAAGACATTGAAAAAGATATGATTGCCGGAAGGACAGACTCAGCTTACAGGAAAGTCAAAACAACCTTTGGTGACATTAAAAGCAACGGTGGTAACTTTAAGAGTACAACGGGAATTCCACTGTTAAATGCAGAGGAGGGAGCAGATAGGTGGAAAGAATACATTGTAAGCCTCTATGAGGGTGAAGATTTGTCTGATGTGATAGAAGAAGAAACAGGAGTCGATTTAGAAGAGATAGGGGATCCAGTATTGGAATCGGAATTTAAAAGAGCTTTGGAGGACTTACGGTCAAATAAAGCAGAAGGGATAGATAACATTCCATCAGAATTTCTAAAATCATTAGGGGAAGTGGCAACAAAACGACTATTCACGTTGGTGTGCAGAATATATGAGTCTGGCGACATACCATCTGACTTTCAGAAAAGCATCATCCACACAATTCCGACGACGGCAAAAGCTGACAAGTGCGAGAATTATCGCACAATCAGCTTAACAGCTCATCGAAGCTGCTTACAAGAATAATATACAGAAGAATGGAAAAGAAAATTGAGAATGCGCTAGGTGACGATCATTTTGGCTTTAGGAAAAGTAAAGGCACGATAGAGGCAATTCTGACGTTACGGCTAATAATGGAAGCAAGGCTAAAGAAAAATCAAGACACGTTCATAGGATTTGTCGACCTGGAAAAAGCGTTCGACAATATCAAATGGTGCAAGCTGTTCGTGATACTGAAAAAAGTGGGGGTAAGCTATAGGGAGAGACGTGTCATATACAATGTGTACAACAACCAAGAGGGAATAATAAGAGTGGACGATCAAGAACGAAATGCTCGTATTAAGAAGGGTGTAAGACAAGGCTGTAGCCTTTCGCGCCTACTCTTCAATCTGTACATCGAGGAAGCAATGATGGAAATAAAAGAAAGGTTCAGGAGTGGAACTAAAATACAAGGTGAAAGGATATCAATGATACGATTCGCTGATGACATTGCTATCCTGAGTGAAAGTGAAGAAGAATTAAATGATCTGCTGAACGGAATGAACAGTCTAATGAGTACACAGTATGGTTTGAGAGTAAATCGGAGAAAGACGAAGGTAATGAGAAGTAGTAGAAATGAGAATAGCGAGAAACTTAACATCAGGATTGATGGTCACGAAGTCAATGAAGTTATGGAATTCTGCTACCTAGGCAGTAAAATAACCAATGACGGACAGAGCAAGGAAGACATCAAAAGCAGACTCGCTATGGCAAAAAAAGGCATTTCTGGCCAAGAGAAGTCTACTAATATCAAATACCGGCCTTAATTTGAGGAAAACCGGAACAGAAGAGAATCGATGCATTTGAGATGTGGTGCGATAGTCGAATGTTGAAAATTAGGTGGACTGGTAAGGTAAGGAATGAGGAGGTTCTACGCAGAATCGAAGAGGAAAGGAATATGTGGAAAACACTGATGAGGAGAAGGGAAAGGATGATAGAACATGTGCTAAGACATGAGGGAATGACTTCCATGGTACTAGAGGGAGCTGTAGAGGGCAAAAACTGTAGAGGAAGACAGAGATTGGAATACGTCAAGCAAATAATTGAGGACGTAGGTTGCAAGTGCTACTCTAAGATGAAGAGGTTGGCACAGGAAAGGAATTCGTGGGGGGCCGCATTTAACCAGTCAGTAGACAGTAGACTGACGACCAAAAAAAAATAAAACGTGATAAAGTTTTCTTGAAATCTTACCCCAAGCCTTCACTGTCAAAAGGAAAAAAACGTAGCAATTAAAATACGCTGGAGAGTATAAGATTGTGAATATTCCTCACGAGGGAAGATATTTATTTGCTTTCGCTGACTCTAATAAAATACTTAGATTATATTCAGTAGTTACAATAGTTTTTCTCTGGTTATTTCTATATAATAATAAGGGATGATTCACATTATAAGATAATATTGTGAAGATTTCGACATCATTTGTGCCAGGAACGAGGTAGCAAACTAAGCAAAATGCTAAATTTACTAGAAATTTGTAAAGAGAATCCTGTAAATTAGCACAAGAAAAACTGTTTCTTAATTTATCTGAAACTTGATGTTGATCTGCCTGTGGAATGACAATTAATAATGAGAATGGATAATATCGAATTCATGCAGTAGCTTAAGGCAAAAGGGAGTTTAAATTTTAAGATTTGTAGAAAGTTTAGTTAGAATAAATGTTTCGTATTTATTTCATTTGTGTATTTTATTCCCAAAATTAACTACATGCTGTCAGTGAGCATCATGTCAGACTTCGAATAGACAAAGTGACTACATAGCATTCTGCAGAAAAGACATGAAATGAAACAGAATTCGAAACTTACTGAATTCCAAATAAAACGTACTAAACAAGTTTCTTTTTAATGGACTGTGTATCGATGACTGTGCATGTACCTAGTGATAATAAAAATCGTCAAAATTTTGTGCCGTAATTGCTGGCATAGTTTGATGTCTTTAGGTATCACTTTCCTTTTATATAAAGTTAGGCTTTCCTTGAACGGATTTTTCTGTTCATGGAGCAAAATATTAGTATATTCCAGAATAGCGGTTTCCTTGAAATGAAAACTTTGCACTGGGTGACAAAAGCTTGGAATCAGTACACTTATGTAAAGCACGTCCACACAGATCAGAGGAACAAGACCAAACACGAATTCGCTTTGCAAAAAATGTAAAGCATACCTGAATTGTACGATGTACATAATTTAACTATATTGAAATGAGTAATCAATTGTTGTTAATGTTTTTATACATTATGTTACGATCATCATCTGTGCACAATTCACTAAGCCATTGTCATGGACTGTATGAAGCCAATAGTAGTAAAATCTGAAAATGTGACTAATTGTAAGTAAAGACCTCACATTTTTAAATGATACCTAATGGCGAATGATGTGAAAGCCAGTGTTATTAAAAACTTCCACTGAAATCATAATACTGGACACTTGAGTGAGATTCGCGTTATAAACCGTTTGATCGTACCAGCTTTGAAACAGATGACAAAACTAGTGCTGATAGACAAGGAAAAATTTCACGCACTTGAAATGAAGTGGCAGGTTTCATGAGCGAAAGCAGCATCGCGTGTGGGAAATACGTAAGGTTCACTAGCGTGCCCTCAAATTCTAGAAATCGGGAAGGTGGATGGTGTAAACAATGGAGAATTAATCAGAAATGTAACTACAAGGGATATTAATGTCAAACATGTACATGAAAGTGAATGACAAATATAAATACCTTGCATGGCAATTCCTTCTAAGATATTTCAAAGGTAATACGGTTTTCTGTTACAGGATTTTTAAATTACCATTTTGTTAATTAGAAGTATTGATTTTTCGTGTTCACATATCTGCAATCTCCAATTATTTACTGTTATAGAATTATCACTACAATTTTACGAAATGACGAGTAATTTGGCTTAGGCACGGATTCTGATAATGGTATCAGTCAATTAACTATTAGGAATGTACTTGGTGATGAATATGGAACGTTACATTTAATTAGACTTTAGAAAGTATAAAACAATACGTTAGTAGGGGGACAAAGCAGGCGCCATCCCACATTTCATTGTTGCCACATGTATCCAATATGGCTGCGTTGACGTCATCCAAGATGGTGTCGTGTAGACTTGGCAACCACATATGACATGACGTCATTCAAGATGACGGATTTTGGTAGGAACTTTTAATTTTGGTGGGAAGAAGGTCAATTGTTCTACCTCCACTAACCTAACCCCCTCCCCAGAAAAAAAATGGCGGTAAGTTCACATTCCAAGAGGATAATGCCCCACACCATGGTTATTTCTACTAAGCTAAGAAAATCGTGGGAAGATAGGTCACTTGGGCTACCTCCACTAACCTAAGCCACCCAACCACCACTTCTTCCAAAACAATGGGGCTAAGTTCAAATTCCAACAGGACAATGCAACACACCTAAGAAAATGGCGTGAAAGAAAGGTCACTTGTACTAACCTCAGTCATCTGGCCACCACCTCCACCTAAGGATTCGTGGGAAAAGGACTTGGACATAAGTCTTTATTTAAACAATTTCATGCAGGTGTGTTTGCCACAAGGTCCAGAGCCCAATTGACCTAGGTCACAGCACCACCACCACCAGCAGCGGGCACTCTCATCCATGACACAATCCAACATGGCGGCAAACAGTGTGTTCACCACAAGTCTAGACTCCAACTGACTGAATACAGTGCCACCACCGGAGGTCGCTGCCGTCATGTCAGGTGATGACGCAAGTACCGTTATCCAAGATGGCGGCAAATAGTGCGTCCACATCTTGTCTTGGTACACAGAGGACACTGACGCGACATCAGTTGATGATGCGAGTAGCGTTGTTCAAGATGGTTGCAAGCTCTCATTACGTAATCAAAGACCGCAGCTCTCAGTACGTGAAACTAGTGGTACCCCTCACCCCACCCGAAGTCATGTGATGAGGGAGAAAGACAGATGCTGCAATGCTTTCTCTCTCATGCTTTTCTAACAGGGTACTCATCACGTGCTTGTAGCTAAGTACCACAGCAAGCAGATCTAACATAGTTCCCAAGTCACATTACTATGTAGAAAAATAAGAACCAAGTCGAACTCCCTGAAATTCTATAGTGTCGCACAAATACTTAACTTTCGCTTTCTTGTTATCTCCACAGAAAAAATTTATGCCCTAACATAAACTCTTTACCAAAATAGCCCACAATTTCCCCTTTTTTCTTCTGTACACCACGCCTAAATACTAAAAAAAATTCTCTATTTCATCATCTCAGGACTTTCTAATCATTTGTTTCTGCATTTTCCAAGCTAAACTAAATCTAACAAACACTTGTCTTAATACCAGCAGCCTAGAATTACATTCATATAGCATTCACATTCCAAAAAATTATTAAGCTTACAGACTTTGAACGACTTGCAGTAAATCCTTCATCAAGAATATATCTAATTACTTCTTCCTCAGATGAGTTCGTAATATACACACATAATGACTTCACATTCATAGAGTGAATTTAATATAATATAGTTTGTATTCCAAATAGCATCTTCACTCATACTATGAATTACTTCACCCTTATTTGATAAATTATCATAGGCTCAGTTCCCCTCTGGGTACTGGAAGCATCTGACTATTTCAGGTTTTAGTCACTAGGGGTGGTAGTGAATCCATCCCCTAAATCCTCAACACTCATTGATTCATGCTGAGATCACATGATACTACATCATCACATCTATATAAGGAGTCACTCTCCGGCACTCTTTCTCGATCATACTTCGATCGTTCCATCGTTCGCTTGTTCGTGTGTGTGGTCGCTATTTCGTTTCTCTCTGTTAACATGAAGCGAGTTAACAACAACAACATCTCAGAGTCTCCTGGGAAGATTGCCAAATGAGTAAATAATTTCTATTTTGAGTGTGAATTTTCTTTTTTATGATACATACCCCCTTATTAATTATATCTCATTGTTGTAGTGCAACTCATGGACTTCGCCCTCCAGTGTGAGGAGCGGGCTGGACCGCAACAGGTTCTGGAGGTCCAGCCTCCTGTGCTCGATGCACGGTCTGAATTGCCTTATGAGTATAATTCTAAGTTGTACTTCTTCTTTTTTCACATTAGCAATTGAAAACTTTTTCTTATTTCGTACTTTTTTTTATTTCTAGATCACTTAAGACAAATTCAAATTCAGTTGGAGACAGAGCTGGGGCATGTTCGACATAGCGCTGATGTACTACATAATTGTATTCAGCCCCCAGCTCCAGATAACCAAGAACAACACTCACATAAGTATAGAGAAAATATCCACTTTTATCATCTTTCAGTGTAGCTAATCATTCAAAATAAATAACATTATATCTCATCCTGTTACAGGAACAGCTCAAGACGGTTTGGAGGCTGTTCATCGACGGATGTGGGAGTGGGAGCAGCCTCAATCAAATAATAATGAGTTCGCCAAGCAGCATATATGTAAGTTAAAAAAAAAGATTACTGCTCTCTAGTAGTAGCAGTGGTGGTAGTAGTAATATATGGAGTTTTTGTTTTCTCTAAGAAATCGATTTATATATCTTGTTTGTTCTAGGCGAGGATCGACAAGATCAATCCTACTCTTGCTGCTATTTGACGATTGCGACGATTTTTTTGACGGTGCAGTGGAGTCTCCTGTTGAATTGTTTACGTCCAGGAGCCAGAGCGAAAAATGTAATTACTCACTCTCTTTATATATAACCATGTGTGTGATCGTTAGAGTTCATTTTCCTTCACCTCGCCAGCAGCAGTAGACTATGTTGTTGTGGTTGTGGTCTACAGTCCTGAGACTGGTTTGATGCAGCTCTCCATGCTACTCTATCCTGCGCAAGCTTCTTCCAGTACCTACTGCAGCCTACATCCTTCTGAACCTGCTTAATGTATTCATCTCTTGGTCTCCCTCTACGATTTTTACCCTCCACGCTGCCCTCCAGGACTAAACAGGTGATCCCTTGATGCCTCAGAGCATGTCCTACCAACCGATCCCTTCTTCTAGTCAAGTTGTGCCACAAACTCCTCTTCTCCCCAATTCTGTTCAATACCTCCTCATTAGTTATGTGATCTACTCATCTAATCTTCAGCATTCTTCTGTAGCACCACATTTCGAAAGCTATTCTCTAATTGCCTAAACTGTTTATCGTCCACGTTTCACTTCCACACATGGCTACACTCCACAAAAATACTTTCGGAAACGACTTCCTGACACTTAAATCAATATCAATACTCGATGTTAACAAATTTCTGTTCTTCAGAAACGCTTTCCTTGGCAATGCCAGCCTACATTTTATATCCCCTCTACTTCGACCATCATCAGTTATTTTGCTCCCCAAATAGCATAACTCCTTTACTACTTTAAGTGTCTCATTTCCTAATATAATTCCCTCAGCATCACCCGGCTTAATTCCACTACATTCCATTATCCTTGTTTTGCTTTGGTTGACGATGTACTGATTTATTTTATCTCTTCTTCTTCTACAGCGGTCGCGGCTTAACATGGCGACGTCTCACGCGTACCGGCGGCAGCGGCTAAACCCTCATCAAAGCGGCGTCCGCAAAGGCATGCGTCGCCTATCAGGGCACCGCTAGTCGCCGTGCAGGAAGCGCAAGCCGCAGCGGTCATGGCTCCTGTACCAGGGCCCAACCCTGCCCCCAGCTGCTCTCACTGGGGACCGGTAGCCACCCCATCGCTCAGGCCTCCACGGGCCGCTGCTCGCTCACAGGTGTCTCCTCCTGCACTGCCATGTGAGGTAGTAGTTCTAGTTATAGTAGTATTAGTGATGTTCCTGTGGCTAGTGGCAGTTCTCTCGCCCGTCCTTTTAGTGAAAGACATCAGGTCCTTGAGGCCATACTGCAGTTGCAGTACTCGGTGATTGCCGACGCCTTTGAGGAGGGAATCTCGTTCTAAGTGCATGCCTTCATGTCGTGGAAACAGAGCTCCTCAAGGTAGTCAATAATCCACCGTATCCCGCCAATAAATGTGGTGCTGTGCTTCGCATTGAATTATCGCACCCTCCCCGCCCCCCTCCCCCCCCCCCCCTCCAAAGTTGAGTCTGCCGTTGGAGAGACGAGTATTAATTATTTTTGGGGGGAGAATGGCGTGATAACGTGGAGCACATCAATCGCCGTGTGGTTTCGTAAATCCACCTTGAGTGCTATATTGAGCCGGTTTTCAGAGATGGAAGTTAAAGTCTCAGCTAAAGCACTCAGCAGAATTCTACACCTGGACATCCATATACATGTCTACGATCCAGTAAATGGAGGGTCTAGCTATGTCATGCTCCCTAAAGATACAGCTAATAAGCACTCATGCATTAATGTCGAAAATAGAAAAGATCAAGCTTGTATTGCATGGTGAAACCTGGCTTGCGAAAGAAAGTACAGTTACAGAGATCATCGTGAGCGTCCCAGTACATACCATGTAGGTGATAATATTCATTCGTGTTATAACTTTGATGGTACAGAGTTCCCCATCAAGATCCAGGACATACCCATATTTGAGGCCCAGAACTCTGGCATATCGGTTAATGTTTATGGCCTGGAGAAGAAGAAGAAAAGCAAGTCAGAAGAATGAGCAAGACAAGCATATCGTCATCGATATGCCACCCAAAGGTGGGCTAAGGGTGTGCGTCGCTTGGCATTAAGAGCTCTATCTATCGCAGACTATTTGCAGTGCTTGCGCAGGGATGTTCAAGGTTCTACACCGCAGCCACCGCATATGGTACGGCAAACCAGTATTTGATCAATAGCACACGACTGTGCTACAGTTTAAAATCGGTCTGTTGCCTCATGACCATAAAAGGGTTATTTGTGATGACGGGACTGAAACTCGCCTGTATTCACACTACTCACTTGTAGCAAGAGAAGGTGTGAGGGACTCTGATTGAGAGAGAGAGTATCTGCAGAATAGTAGTTTGATCCTTGTATCATAGTGTAATTAATGGATGAGTGTGTTATGTGCTGTGTATCAGTCTGTGTGCTTCAGTGTATGTCTGAGTGTGCGAATGAGTGTGGGAGCCTGTCTGTAGAAAATAAGTGTATGTCTGCGTAAACACATATTAATACCAAAAAATCATAAAAAGCAAAAAAATTAAAAACTGAAAAAACTCAAGAAAATAAAAGTCTGTGTGTAAATATATTTCATCCTTATTAGTAATTAATATTCCAAGAAAAAGGAAAAACCAAGTTTCCACACTTCATATGTGCATGTGTGTAAGTGGTTGTAGATTAGATTTTAGTTTGTAAGATTCAGCTGCCGCCAGCCATCCAGTCAGAACTAGTTTTAAGTATGTGAGTTACACCCAATTAAATTCTTTATATATTTATTTTTTATTTATTTATTTATGCATTTATTTTACGTGGCACTTGCTTGTAGTGGAAAAGGTTTAGAGCCATCGACTTCAAAGAAATATAAATGTTCACTTACCTGTGGTAGTGGAAAACGTGTAGAGCCTCCCACTTCAAAGAAATACGTTCGCCTTTAGTTAAAAGTGTTTTCTTTACTAGCGATAGTATTTACCGTGTAACATATGTAATTAGTCTGTAGTAGTTGTACCTCTGCACTAGTTGTAAACATATATATATATATATATATATATATATATATATATATCATTTATCTGAGCAGAATGCTCATATTTCTGGATTATGTAAAATATGAAACATGTATCTGCAAACAGCAGAAGGTTGATATTTTTCGCAAAAAAAAAGGAAAATGTAGATCTCAATCATGTATCTGTAAACTATTATAATGTGAAAACTGAATGATGTATGTGTAAACTGATATTTCGCAAACACTGTTAAAAAATCTGAATTCAATAATAAATTCTCTTATTTTATGGTAAAAATGACGAATTTTATTATTTCAACACTCAATCATCATTCTTTTTATTTAAAAAATGATAACTGTATTTATGTACATCCACTTACCTACAAGGTATGCTGCTTTAAAAAATAAACTATGGTTTATGAGTGATACGTGCTGGAGTGTGTCCAGCGGTGGTGATCACGCATCGCCCTAAGCTGTCACTTTCACGTCCGCCAGCGGCCATGCACACATGGCTGTCATTTTCAGTGGCTTCCATGCAGGTGAGGTGAAAGCTGGTCTATTAATGACGCAGGTAACGTTACTCAAAGGCTGAGGTATGTGCCTCAGACAGTTCCAGTGGAATGCACTTAACATACAGTATCGCCAGCCAATAGACTTACTTGCTACAGATGGAGGTTTCATAGAAAGAAAGAAAACAAGGATTGTTATGGAAGAAAAAATTATTTATTTCTCATCCAATTTAAAAGTAATTTTACATTTTCACATGCAGACACAACGCTATTTTCTTGTTCTTCCCACATTCACTGTCTAAGTTGATAGAGAGGTTGACATCCATAGTATTCCAGGTTCCGAATATCAGCATACTTGTAGATTCCATGCAGCCAGGTATTCTTCTCATGACCTTTAACGTAGATGATTGTCTCCTTGTGATCAAATACTCGGAGCACTTACACCAAATCTTTATAAGAGATGCCAGGGTCATCCCAGTGAATTCCATGACAGAAGTGTGTTAACTACATTGTACTTCTACATGTTTCAATGCACTTCACATCCCTGAATGGTTTTGGCGATGTAACTCTTGATGCAAATGTTCCTATTTTTCCATGACTTCGTGTGAATGTTATTAATCCACAGTCTTCAATAATGAATCGCCTGCATTCACCATAGTAAAATCCTTGAACATCAGTTACGATCCTCATACCTTATAGTAATATCATTATCCGCCTTAGAGCTAGCAGAGTGCATATTAATTTATTCAACTCGTTACACTACATCAGTGAGCATGCAATAGTTAACAACACTATCATGCTGAACTAGAGCATACGCTGCAGTGTCATCTGGGAAGTTTGTTGAAGATTCAAATTCAATCCGTACATCTACAGGCCCTATTTTAACTATCTCATTCTGTTTTGAACAGTCAATCACGATTATTGGTGCTAGCTTCTTTAAACTCTGTGGACTGAGTAGGCATCCTTCATTTTCAACGCCTTCATAGTAAGTTGCTCGGAATCTCGCATACATGTCAAATTCCAGACTGTATACGTTGCTATCCCACTGTATATGCAGATTCTCGTATGGGTAGTATTCGGAAATCAAGTAGACTCTAGGGTTAGTTATCTTGCAGTGGTCAAAATCAGTTGAGTCCTTTGATACATTCCCACGCCTTTCAGTTTGAAATGCGACTATGATGAATCGAGGTGCTTCCAACTGCACTGATGTTTTAATATCCCAAGTATGTGTGGATGCTGTAGGTAGGACTGGGCATTCAAAAAGCTCCCATGATCGGAAGGTTAGCGGTAGATAGGTGCCGGCATTCAGAACTTTTAAGACCTTCAAGCGTTCCTCGTCAGGAAGAGTGATGTGAGGCATTTTCCATACTATATTATTAATCTTGATCTGAACATTCTCTGCAGCTGTTTGAAAGAATTAATTCGCATCACTTGCACTCTGCACCAAAATAAGCTCCAGTTTAGCGTTCATAATAATTCGCTGCATCTCCTCAAAATAACCCATAAGCATTTTTAGTGGCATGCACTTGGTAAATTGGCTGTATCCCCCCCCCCCCCCCCTCACCATCTGGCGCATCTATGAACCACCCCGCATTTTCCAAGCTGTTTGAATCAGAGGCTGAGGCTGAAACGTACATCTTAAGGGTTGGCTTTATGCCGACGCTGCGTGTGCGGTCTATTTCTCGATACCGTTGAGTTCATAACGTATCTCTTGAAACAGGAATGCTAGAGCATTTCGCGTCAGCTTCGAGAGCATTACTGCAGTGCTGTCAGCTTTCTTAAATGTACAGTCCAGATACAGGAAGTTCTTGTCTTGCAAGGCAGTGTTATGGCGTCCTGATGCTGTATAACAATCCTAATTTCATCATTTTTGTTAAATGTGCATGAAGCGTAAGGTTCGTGTGAGTGGTATTCATGACATATAATTCGATCATCATACTCTACTGACTGAGTTACGTTGAGTGACATCGTTTTGCGGTTTGAAACCTGCGGAATTAAAGAATTAGTAATTAAGGCGTGTTATCACCTTACACTTCCGAGATGCGCTGACGGATTGTGAGTTCGATGTGCTAGCTTTATACCTTACTCCCATGTCGCCTTAGATGCAAGCGTACAATGATCTCTTAAACCTCGAAAGTTAGCAAGCTGATTATTTTGGTCCACAATACACAGTTCTAGGTAGTCCAATGTCTGAACTGTCACAGGGAGATATATATCGTTTGTGGGGGCTTGAACTATTTCATATCCAGTAGAGACTGTAGGGAAGAATGCGTGAATTGAGTGAATCAACTTATCGTTGAGGTATGAGTTTGTGGCAATAGTACACTCAACGTGAACTGTGCTCACAGGAAGTATATCTACAGCTTGATCCAGTGCGTAAAATTTACTGGAGTCCTTCATCAAAACACGATTCTTTGCAAAACCTAGCAGTGGACCTATTCAATCTCTCTGTCTAAAGTCGATCGCAGCACTCTCTGTCTGTATTTCAGATTTAAGCGTATTAATGTTTGCACGTAGTTCAATCTCTTTTCCTGTTTTAAGACTTCGTTTAAATCATCAATATCATAGGCACCAGGTAGTATTTGTAGAATCTCATTCCAACCGCGAACTTCCAGATACAGTTTATTGTTGCTCTTTGTGATATTTGGAACGCTGTTATATGTCTCCAGACCAATCAGCGCAATACTCCAGTCCCCTGCACTTAAGTCAATCGGTGGAAAGTAATTTGCACGTAATACTGATCCTCGCTCTTTTAAAGTCGAAGTGTACGACATTGCATGTAAACTTCAAATGATGGGCGTGCGTTCAATGATGGCTCCTGTATATGTGTGGATGTTCGCACACCTGCTCTAACGAGGAGAGGAGAAAGCGAGCATTCCAGACTTCTCACCGCTCGGTCTAAATAGACCGCGCATTCCAGAGGTTCGCTGATGTGGGCGAAGGCTAATTTGCCATGGCTGTGATGAGGAACATAACGAAGAGATGCCCACACAGGTATGTGTTAAAGTTCTAATGTCGCCGGAAATTGTAGAAGCACGTCTTTTGCTAGTAAAGTGGCGTTGTAACTGTTCAGGCAGCTGTAAATCCCCAAGTGAATCGAAATATTGTACTGTATTTGTACTTTTCTTAACATACACCACCCAATGGGTCCCTGGACACCCAGCTACATCTGAATGTATAGTTCCGCACTCATTAGTCCACCACATGGTCTTCGGTAATGTATCCGTCATTAAGACGCCACGGAATCCAGGAATGTGAAGTTTTTCTTTAACAATCTTAAACAGATCTTTATTCGTGTGCGTTCCATCGGGTAGGATAACTAACGGCATTTTGTTATTTATGATGAGACCTAGTCCTTCCCTGTATGGTTTTAAGTAGAGACCCCTTCTGATAGCTGCTGCTTCCATACTCCGATTATATCTTCCGGCTTCCTCTAGTTGTGCCTGTGCATTCCGTGCGTTTTTGACCGTTTTGGCAACAGCTGCAACCCCGCCTGTAAATGAACCTACCACCAAAAGAGCTGCAAGGACTGGAACGAGGAACGGAATAGCTCCAGCTGATGTCTTTGGTAGTTGTAGGACCCTAGGTGGTTTAATTGCAGTCTACTTCTTCTTCTTCTTCCCACCTTTCAGCACACGTTTGGCTGCACACGTGGAAGTGAGAAGACAGTTTTCCAAACAACCAGGTTTCTTCTTCGTCGTCCTCAAAGCCGTTCGAGTTGCATTCATAATACGTTTGAAGTTCATCCCCCCACCCAAGCCCAACTTAATTTTTTCACGCATGGTTTTATCAACTACGAATGCAGCAACGCGCTGACCTATTCCGAAATCTTTTCTTCATCTTATTTGCTTGGCTTTATCAGCTAATATTCGGTCGGCAACCTGGCGTGCTGGGAGATCCTTATTTGCAGCATATGCAAGATCGTGCTCAATGCAGGCTTCAACTAGTAGGTTAATACCTTCATCACCGAGTGCCAGGCGTTTCTGAAGCTTTGTTCCAGGCCCACAGAAGTTATGTCCCGAAACGTGCAATTAAACAGGCAATTTGTCGTGAATACCACCTCCACCTCTTATTATGGTGTGGTTCCAATCATGCATGGTATGCTACTGATGAGATGGAAGTTTACGCTCACTGTTACATACTAACTCGTCAGCGTCAATCCAACTATTTTCTGATGATGGAAATCCTAACCATTTAACTAGCGCTTTATTCCCGCGACCTCTTATCACGCGTTCGATGAGAAATACATCTGGTTCAGAACTCTTCTGCAATTCCTCCGTGTAAAAGCATCCTGCAATTTCTTCACCCATAGCGTCCTTTAAGATATATATCCCAGGGTTCGTTCTCTACACTTTGGATACTGTGAATACCTCCACTGACCAGTTTGGTACGTACGATTTCTCGAACACTGTCTTGTGTTTTGAAACACAGTACAAAGTCGCCTACATTGAACCCGTGTTTGCGTGAGTCCAGCATTTAAATGCGGAAATATACTGTGTCCATGAGTGAATTAACGCGAACGTCGATCGGTCTCATTTTTATTGTTCTATGTTTGGTTCGATTATACCGTGCAATTATCTGTGGGAGGATATCTAACCACTTGTACGAACCGCGAAGATTAAACCGTATCCTCATTTGAGATTTGACTGTTCTGTTCAGACGCTGCATGATGCTAGATTTCAGGTGGGTAAACGTGGAGTAGTGGTGTATCCCGTATCGCTCCATCACAATCTTGAAATGTTCATTGTAAAACTCACCACCATGATCGGTTTAAAGATTGTCTGGGCATCGATTCGTTCCTGTCTGCAGCAAATGCTCAAACACCACAACAACATCTCTACCCGTTTTAGTTTTCACAGGGAATGCCCATACGAATTTAGAGTATGTATCAATAACCATTAAAATGTATTTGAAACCATTATTCTCATGTGAATAGTGCCTCATATCTACCAGATCATCTTGCCACAAGTCATCCAGCCCTTTAATCATAAAATGCCTGCGAGGGTATAATTTGCGTGCTGGCTTGTGTAGTTCTCGAACTACCGTCTCCATACTTATTCGATGATACAGCTCTCTCGAAGCTCAGAGATTTATCGAAACAACCTCATTCGAATGAGCTGTACTGCCCGCAGCAGGCGAAGCCATCAACAGTCGAAGTCTATTAGTTCATATGGCTCGTCATAATATATATACTGCGGGAGCTGATTGGTCATTCCTTTATGCTGAAATTCTATACCCTCACCAATGCTTTTAGGTTGCTCGTTCAGTAAAGTATAATGGTTGTGTATTTACAGTTTTGCGGGCTTCTTAGTGTTACGTCAGGATTTTTATACAGCTCAGTCAATTGTAGTATTTCACCATACACTTTGCGGTCATTGGTAGAGTATTTTAAGTTTTTTGAGGGCCTGAGGAAGATTAGATTCATTAAGCCAGGTGTTCTTTTAAATTCTGTATACGCGGTGCGTACTGTGCTATCGGACTAACTTATAGTTTAAGAGCGTAGCATGTATGGTCTCTCCCTACTGACACCAAATGTTCTATCTATCCTACCCACCCCATACTGGTTGATGAATTCTGCGATTGGATCATTATCACGCGAAGCCATCTTACTGATAGATTCGGTAACAGGTTTAAAAGTTTCTCTTAGTGTTTGCTCGCGATCCATATGTCCAAACTTCAGAAAACGTAATTTCTCTCGAACTGCTATGCGCGCTTGAATGACTTTAAGTTTTGTCGACATCACGGAGCATACTAATCAAGAGTTCTGCAAATGACGTGGTTTTATATATGCTTTGTTGTTGATGTTCTTCTTCTTCTTCTTGTTTCCTACACATCCTTCTTCAATAACAACAACCTCGGCTTCTATCTTCCCCTCAATTGCGCCAATTCTGTTCTCTAGCCGGTTTTGGTTAAACGCAAAAAGTGCCCGAGTGTCCTTTAATTCCCTTACAACCTTACCAAGTCTCCCTTCAAGATTCTCAAATTTGATATCAGTGTACATGCGAGCATTCTGTCTATGTACACCTAACCTCTCAGACTGAGCGTCCGCCATGCATGCGAATTTGTCCATGGTGTAGTGTCTAGTGACGCACTCAGCTATTTTGTACGTTTATGTTTGGAGAAACTCCTGGAAGTTCCGGCTATACCTACCGTCATTCAGTTTGCGAGTTTTATCAATGACGAGAAACCCGTATTGTGAGTGGTTCCGACAATCAGCACATATCTTTACAAATTCATTGTATGACATGTCGGTCCCTGCGTGAGCCTGGTAAATGTGTTTTAAATTGAGATTGTCTTATTCGAAGGCTATAATGAGGTTAGCGTTATCCCTCACCAACTGTTTTGGGATCATGGAATGTGTCCGACTCAGATAATATACGTCAACATCCATATGACGCCCAAAGCAGAAATATCTACGGATTTGATCCTGCTTTTCAACAGCCATCTCGTCAAATATGAAGACAGTGTTAGGCTTTACCTCTTCAGGTGGGGAGATGTCGTCGCTTTCACTGAATACTCTGTACATTACACCACCTACTCCATCTAATATTTTCTGCAGTAACTGGTACTTGGGTTGAAAGAGTGTTTCGGAGAAGAAAAGGTGCTCGAAGCGGACTCCGTCTATGTGCATTAAGAGAGCCATGAGGACATTTGTCTTACCACAGTTGGAAGTACCTACAGTTATCGCTCGTATGCTGTCAGGAAGAAGTGCTCCATTCTTCTTATTCTTATTGGTCCTCTGGTCTTGGTCATCATCACAGGATCATTCACCTACAACAAAGTCCTTGCGGCGAGGGTGCTTCATCCAGCCTGCCATGATACCTACTGTGCTGAGTACAGGCGTGCAATAGGCTTTTATATGATAAACAATATGTGTGTGTAGCCACTACAGCGAAGCCACCTTACCAGCTGAGCCACAACGGCTAGAATGAACTCCAAGTGGTATATTTCAAGGGAAGAGTGTCACATACATTAACGTACATAAATGTGTACTAATGTGCATTAACGTATGTGACATTTTTGTCTTGAGAAATAAAAACACAAACACAAATTTAAGATTGTAAATATATTTATTTATTCACCATTTACAATTATCATCATCATCGAAAAAAAATTCTTGATTCTTTTTTAAACGATGCAGCAGCAGTACAGTATTTAGAAAATAGCTGGTTTTTGTACCCCTCAAATTCAGCATGTATATCTCGTAATTTTATCAGAACATTGCAATAGTCTGGTATTCCATCAGCAAATTTGAGTTCAACATTTTCAACATCTATTCCAGGAACACCACAAGACTTCGGCACGGCAGTTATACAGGTACTAAAACATTGATATATATCTTCTATGTAAATGCTGCATGTGTGAAGCCCGTTAATGATGTCACTGTACACAGCTTGAACATAGTGGCACCATCTGTTTAGTTTCTCTATCGCACTAGTTACAGCCATGTCTAGATTGAACAACAGTCGAATACTGCATGAAAATACTATGACGCTCGGCACTTTTAATTCTTAGTGTAGCATTGTCATACATTGATAGAATACTCACAGTTAGACTGCCGCAGAACATGTCCTGGTAGAAGTGGGATGGAGCGTATTCGGTAGTCATATGCTTCTTCATGTATGTTTTTACGTGACAGAGTTCATCCCACTCATAGTCAGAAAACCTCACTTTAATCTTTTTCAGGACATTTTCGAGCACTAACACAGTTGACAGGCTACTGTCTTGTGAAACTTCAAGTCCTACACGAAGACGTTTTGAAGTTTAGAATCACTAACTGTTAACACATAGCAGGAGGCAAATAGTAAAGGCTGCAGTGCACTGGAGGTCGGTATCTTCTCATCCACAACATCCACACCAGCGCAATTCTGGCACTGATGGTTGTACATCTCTTGTGCGATGATCAATGGATGGCGCCTATCAAGGACTCCAGTACTGTTAAGCCCCATTAGGGGCAGCCTCTGGCACTGACATAAACACCCCGCTATCCTGCTCCAGCATGCTGAGAAGCTGCACTTCAGGATCCTGCGTGGAACAGTCTGAGGCTGTCACGTGTACCGACCCCGACAGGTTGTAGCCTGCTGATGCTGACGTCATGGGTGCAGCGACCAGACAAAGAAGAATATTCATTAGCATCATATGCTGTTTCTACAGAAATAATAATAATAATAATAATAATAATTTTGCGAAATAGGTACTTACTTTTCTGCTGCTTCCACCTCCTATTCTGCTGCTGCTGCTGCTGTGGTGACTGACACTTCATCTTGGACTGACTGACCAGAACAGAGACCTAGCAGCTGTTAAGTCCTCCTTATATACATCCACCTATGTCATCATGATGGCGTGTACATATTGGCTGAATCATGTGATCACGAGACCTATCGAAGTGTGCTCTAGCGGCGAGCTTGTAAACTAGATCAGTTCGTCAGTCTGCTGGATTGGAGGCAGTCATCTCTTGTGGGCTGGGAGCTTATATGGTGGTTTTAGAAAAGGCAGACAGTTCCGACAGTATCATATGTTTCCATGAGATGGGTAATGCATCTTTAAAGCATCTCACTGCAAAGAATTTATTTGTTGGACCGTATTCATCTTCTTCATATGTTCGATGTTCGTGCACTAATGTGCGCTTCCATTCCACATGTAGGAGGCTATGGGGTCAGTCCTGTGCTGTAAGCTTACAAACAAAATAAGTGTTAAGCTCATCCTGCTCAAACACCAACAACTCATCGATAGAATACGAGAATTGGGGGGTGGGGGGGGGGGGGGGAGTGAGCAACTGATCTTCAATGGTATATATCGAGTATATGAATATGCTTACACTGTTTCCCACCATCTTGAATAACGGTACTCGAGTCATTAGCTGACGTCACGACAGCGTCCTCTGATGCCGGTATTGTGTACTATGTCAGTTGGGGTCTGGAGCTCTTGGTGAACACACTGTTTGCCGCCATCTTGGATTACGGTACTTGTATCATCACCTGACATCATGAGAGCGCACTGTGGTGGTGGCGCTGGGTACTGAGTCAGTTGGAGTCGAAACCTCATGGTGAACACACCTCCACGAACTTGTTTAAATAGACTTATGTCCAAGTCCTTTTCCCACGAATTCCTAGGGTGAGGCAGCCCAAGTGACCTTTCTTTCTTACCATTTTCTTAGGTGTGGCGCTTTATCCTGCTGGAATTTGAACTTTGCACCATTTTTCTGGAGGGTTAGGTTAGTGGAGGCAGCCCAATTGACCTTCTTCCCGCCAAAATCTGCCCTCTTGAATGACGTCACAGCCGCCATATTGGATGACGTTATGCACTGTTGCCAAGTCTACACGACGACAGTATATGATATAGGACCGGTATCGTAAGGTTGACTTGAAATTTTGGGAAGCTGTGCCATTATACGCCCATTGTCGTTTCAGCTGCTGTCTCAACTTTACTAGGCCACAATATGCTGCAGGTGCAATTTATGTTGTTGCGGTAGAATGTGAGTCGTCTGCATGTACAAGGTTCCACGTAAACACAACCTACTCAATGAGCATCTTTCTTCGGTTACTCTTAGAGAGCTGCTCTTCTCAGTATGTGCTCAGTACCACTTGTTAGTCCTATTTGGTAAGGTCCCACAAATTTGAGCGTCATTCAAAGAAAGGTCACAAAAGTGTTACATGAGTCCCTTTCTTCACTGATAGCATCTCCTTAGCATTCGGTCAATAAACCAAAGTCTGACATTTGCTTCAGCTATGACTGTGCCAATGTGATCGTTTCGTAGATTAGGTTGGAAGATGACACTCCAGTTGTGCGTTGTCGATTCCAATGAAACTTTTACAGTAGCTAGTTGCGGTGACGCACTGATACATAAAGTAACCTTAGGTACAGGATGCTATAAGCTGAAAAATAAAGGGGCATCATGAGAAGAACTGTAATTCTTATTATAGCGCGTACTTCATGCTTAACTGATTTCAATGTCCATCATTTCAATCACGTCATGCGTCAAAAACATGCGGTACACATCAGTACGTTTAATATTTTTCATTTTAGGTCCACAGCTTCTTCATATCACATTGTGGTTAGAAGAAACGGATTGCTGACGAGCCCATTAGTTTGGTTAGACTCTGCGTTCAGTGTCACACTGTGAGGACGGCTCAAGTTTTCGCAGGTAACCAGATTACACAGAGCGAATCACCTAAACGTTGCACCACAAATATAGCGGAAATGGAAAGTGCTACTGATGTGCGGTTTTCCTAGAACGGATTGGTAGCCAGGAGGCTGTATTGTTAGCCAGTCAACAGAGTGTAATACTTAGAATGTTTTTTTTATTTTTTACAGAACACACTTTTTAAAAGGAACCATGCCTATTGACAAACAAAAAGTAGGATAAGTTAGAATGTCAGAGGTGTTTGGAAATTTGTGGTACGTTCCTATGGGATTAAACTGCTGAGGTCATCGGTCCCTAGGCTTACACACTACTTAATCTAACTTAAACTAACTTACGCTAAAGACAATACACACATCCATGCCCGAGGGAGGACTCGAACCTTCGATGGGGGGGAGCCGCACGGACCGTGGCAACGTGCCCTGGACACCGCGGCTACCCCGTGCGGCGCAGTGGTGTTTGACACAGGATTATAGTGCGAGTCGTTTACAAGATATCGTATGTTGAAAAGTTCCCACACCGACACTTATTTGTGGGATTTAACCTGCGTAGTTGCTAGGTACGATGTGGTTATATTTTCTTACAGTGTGCTATTTTCTTACAATGTCGTTGTGTGTTCCTTCAGTCTACTGCGACATGCTGGTGAGTGAGTGACAGTCCAAGCAATAGGTCGTAAGTGGACTACGGGATTTACCAATGCAGAAAAATAAGAGAAGCTCATGTTGTATGGGGAGCGTAGGAAGAATGCAGTTCGTTCTTGTTGCAAGATATCCCAATAGACGTTAAACATTTCGGCAAATATTTATCAAACTCTTCAATCAGTGACGTGAAAGTAGTGGTATAACACCTAGACAACGTTACAGAAGGAAACAAGGCACGTTAGCTCCCACACAATCCCACGAATAAGCGGCATGAGTCAGGCAAATAACCTACGTATTCTCCACCAACATAGGTTCCATCTGTATCACATCTCTCTCCATAAAGAGCTGCATGGAAACGACTATGAGAATCGTGTTAACTTCTGTACATGGGCGTAAAGACAGGATACTCCAGATATATCACGTGTCTTTTTTACTGACGAAGCCACATTTGCCAATAATGGCCAGGTAAACTGCCGAAACATGCACTATTGGTCCGTTGACAACCCCTTTTGGTTTTATCGGGTGGAACGTCAGTGTCCACGGAGTGTTAAAGTGTGATATGGGGTAGTTAACCATCACCTCAAGGGGTTGTTTTTCACAGACTAAGGAACCTGCGGTAGCCACATGATGACTGTCCAGACTATAGTGCACGACGAATTGTTTACAAATTGATGCACTGAACGCAGAAAACCTAAACCTTGGCCGGCCCGTTCCCCGGATTTGACGCCTGTACACTTTTTTGTTTCGTACGGACAGCTGGAAGACGCTGTCTATAAGGACTTACCAACTATACCAGATGATATACAACGAAGTATCACTGCTGGCTGCTCGGACATCGGACATCTCGTCTGAAATGCTACAAGTGTGCAGCAGTCGTTCCACATTGGATTGTAAGCGCGTATTGTGTCTGCCGGTGGAAAATTTGAACACAGCCTAAGACGGTCAGATGTGTCTCGTTACTGGTCAGAATCCACGCAAACAGAGTATGTTGTGTTGTTCTTTAATGATTGCTATCACAGGTTTTGTACAAGTGTCGCTGTGGGAGCTTTTCAAAACACGATACCTCGTAAACGACTTGTACTAAAATCTTGCAAAAAATACCACTGACATTCTAATTTACCCTAATTTTAGTTTATTAATGTCTGTAGGCAATTTTCATTTTAAAAAAATGTCTGCACTTTCTAAGTATTATTACAAACAGGAGACAAAGACGAATTTCACGCCTTGTCAATGGCAACCAGTGTCAAAGCGGGTGTGAATTCTTGCTGTGAGCGAATGCACATCTATGTCGCTCTAGTTCCGAGCGAGCATTGCGAAGGTAATGGACATATGATGTGGGTTATTTCGCAAAAGACCATTACTCAAAGCAGCAGATAAAGCTGTGAGTCGTCAAAGCACCAAACAAAATGAAAAGTGCACAGGAACTGGTTTTGAGACGTGTAGTGTGGTCCGAGTAGCGAATTTGTTTCTTTTCAAATAACGCAAGGCATCGAGTCCACCAACTGTCCAATGAGTCTTTTAACCGCCGTATATGGCAGGTGTAATGTTTGCCAGTGTGGTTTCTTTGATGTTTTGGGAGTGTTTATTGTACCATTATTTGCCCGGTTCAAGTTACCGTGAACAGGAATCAGGCTCGTTATTTCTCACTCGATACATTGTGAATTATGAATAAAGGACAACAGGCAGATTCCATATTTCTAGATTTCCTAAAAGCATTGCAGGCTGTTACTGAAGGTTCTAGTATATGGAAGAGTGACTCGAAGACTTCTTAAATAATATAACCCCAGCACGTTGTCCTTGACGATGAGTGATAAGCGTATCATGTGGAGTGGCCATGGAAGTGTGACTGGAGCGCTTAGTTTTTTGCATAAATAAATGATCTGTCGGACAGGGTGGGAAGCAATCTTTGGTTCTGTGCTGATGATGCTGTGATAAACGCGCAGGTGTCAACTTAAGTGACTGTAAGAGAATGCAAGACGACTTAGGTAAAATTTCTAGTTATTCTGATGAAGGACAGCTAACTCTAAATGTAGAAAAAAGTAAGTTAATGCGGATGATTTGCGTAAAACACATAAATTTCCGATACAGCATTAGTAGTGTCCTGCTTGACACGCTCACGTCGTTTAAATATCAGGCGCAGCTTTGCAAAGCGATGTACCATGGAACGAGCATATGACGATCGCGACAGGGCAGGCGAATAGCCAACTTCGGTTTATTGCGATTTGTAGGAAAAAATGTTTTAGCAAATGGTTCAAATGGCTCTGAGCACTATGTAACTTAACATCTGAGGTCATCAGTCTCCTAGAACTTGGAACTACCTAAACCTAACTAACCTAAGGACATCACACATATCCATGCCCGAGGCAGGATTCAAACCTGCGACCGTAGCAGTCGTTGGGCTCCAGACTCTAGCGCCTAGAACCGCACGGCCACTCCGGCCGGCAGTAATGCACTTCCTGCTACTTCTCCATGTACCTTAATCCCAAAGAAAGTATGTGCGACTATTTGGAACAGCGGTTGGTAGCTCTACAGAAACCAAAAATGGAAAACTTCGGCTAGATATGGCATAGCTGAAGAAACTTGTGACCTGTTTTCCTCGCGGAAATGACGTCACTGTCAAGGCTAATGGTGGTGTTATTCGATGTTCGCGTAATGTCTCCCACGTTTCACTAGAACCGCACGGCCAAAGCGGCAGGCATGGTTTAGTTTACAGGACGCTAATGCGACTATTCTTTATGCTTCTCGAACTTTTGGGGACCGCACCAGGTCTGGTTAAAGGAAGACATCGAAGTAATTCAGAGGCGGGCTGCTAGATTTGCTACCGGTAGGTTCGAACATCATGTAAATGTTACGGAAATGCTACAGGAACTCAAATAGGAATCCCGGGGTTAAGGCTACGTCCTTTTCGAGAAATACTGCTGAGAAAATTTAGAGAACTGGCATATGAACCTGACTGTAGAACAATTCCACTGCCAGTAGCATACGTTTAGCGTTAGGACAACGAAGGTAAGGTACGAGAAATTAGGGATCTTACGAAGGCATCTAGACAGTCATTTCTCCTCTCTGTTTCCGAGTGGAAGAGGAGAGGAAATGACTAGCAGTGGTATAGGATACTCTCCGCCACAAACCGGACGGTGGGTTGCGGAGTATGTACCTAGGTTTAGATATTGTAGGTGGCCGAGTAATGCACTTCAAAAATGGCTCTGAGCACAATGCGGCTTAACTTCTGAGGTCATCAGTCGCCTAGAACTTAGAACTAAGTAAACCTAACTAACCTAAGGACATCACACACATCCATGCCCGAGGCAGGATTCGAACCTGCGACCGTAGCGGTCGCTCGGCTTCAGACTCTAGCGCCTAGAACCGCACGGCCACACTGGTCGGCAGTAATGCACTTCCTGCTTCTTCTCCATGTACCTTAATCCCAAAGAAAGTATGTGCGACTATTTGGAACAGAGGTTGGTAGCTCTACAGAAACCAAAAATGGAAAACTTCGAATAGATATGGCATAGCTGAAGAAACTTGTGACCTGTTTTCCTCGCGGAAATGACGTCATTGTCTAATGGTGGTGTTATTCGATGTTCGCGTAATGTCTCCCACGTTTGACTAGTGTCATGCTCCGTGTACTTACGTCTGCACTTAAAGTATGTGCGAAAGTTTGCGCTGTCAGAGAAAAGGCGAAATTAAAGGTGTTGCTTCTAGAACCTCGTTAGCGTCAGGAGGCGTCGAGAGATAAGGGTGGGTTAAGCTGATGACATTCACTCAGTATATCGCGTTGGACAGGTTTTAAGAACTTTACGTCACCTTGAAAGTATTGCTCTGAGATAAGCCCCCTCCTTTGCATACTGGACAACTATATAAGCAGGTGTCGGTCGTCGGGGATTCGTCGTGTTACCAGCTCTCTCAGAAAGTGCTGCACCATGTCGTACGTGCTGGTCACTCTGTCCTGTGTGTTGCTGGTGCTCTCTGCGCCATACGCTTTCGCTGAAGACAGCGACGATGGCAGTACAGACGTCGACGACTCATTAACAGCTGCCGGTGATGGATGTACAGCCGATGAAGTAGACGACGACAACGACAGCAGCGAGACGACGGCTGCTACAGAAACCACTTCAGCCAGTATGTTCTTTACAATAACACAATAACTTTTTTACAATAACTATCTCTCACATGCGAATCAGCCGTATGATTCTAAGAGAACATGATACTGCCTTATATCAGTTGGGGCTGATCTTCTTCCTGTTCTTCTTCTGCTTCTTTTCCTTTACCCTTTCCCACCTCTACATGGTTGGCATAGCTATATACGTTTCGGCAATGTTACCGACAGTCGATGGCCAGATGCCCTTACTGACGCCATCAGGCTCCCTCCCCCCTCCTCCCCCCCCCCCCCTCGTCCCACTCCTCTTCCCCTCATCCCAGGAAGGGTATCTGTGTCCGTCTCATGTTCAGGTATGAGAACGTTTTCTAAATGTTTGCGTAGCGTGTCTCTTAGGCGTGACGTGGGAACCATCCCGGTATTTATCTAATTCTATGTGCGAAACAGCCTAAAAACCACTTCCAAGCTGGTTGGCTCATCGGCCCTCGTCAATAATCGGCGAAGTGGACACGATCAGTGGGAGGCAGCCGGAAGCGGTGCGTTAACGCTCTCGCACATCTGGATGGGTCCATTTGGGCCTGAGCTCCAGACATTCACACACTGTAAATAATTTCACAGCTTCTAGATTTCGAGCGTCCAAATTTCCGTTAACAACCGTTTAGCCTCCATCAAAGGACGCTATTCATCAGTAATATTTGCTGAAAACAAATGGCTTGTCATCCAAATATTTTCTACCTAATGATAGTTATCAATTATCTGACCTACTCTATAGATAGGGAGACAGAGAGATGAACCAGCCCCAAATCGAATCTGAGTGGTGGATTAACCTCTGGTATAGCTGCGTTTTTGGTGTATGGACTTTAAATAGCTCTCCACGTATGCGTAGCAAATGCTGGGTTAAATCACAATCTGCGTCGCAGAAAATATGATAATACACTAAAGTAGTTTACACAACTCATAGGTATCGTATATTAACCCACAACTGTGGCAACAGCAAGAGAATCTGAAACAAAGTTTAAGAAAGTAAATTTCTCAAATCGTGAAAGCAGTGAACACCATAAGAGAGCATAAACGCTAAGGGAGGGAGAG
The DNA here is from genome assembly GCF_023897955.1 of Schistocerca gregaria. Classification (NCBI taxonomy): domain Eukaryota; kingdom Metazoa; phylum Arthropoda; class Insecta; order Orthoptera; family Acrididae; genus Schistocerca; species Schistocerca gregaria. Next base: position 422,884,403 of record NC_064920.1, read on the forward strand.
AGCGAGAGACAGAGAGAGAGAGAAAAATCCCCACTCACCTACAGATTTATGTAGCACTTGTGTCTTGCAGTGTCCATTGCTCACTCTCCATTCGGGCTTCGTCTGGATGACTTCTTATCTCTTGGAATACAACAGACAACTTCTTTCGGACACCTACCGTCGCTTGGCTACATACCCCAACCACATTTATTTTATTTTCATTACAGTTGCAGAACTTCATTACAGTTACAGAACTAGGCGTTCCAATACATTCGGTTCGTTGATTCTTTTATTTTTGTTTTCCTGCCCATCCTAGTAAATTTCAACATCCATCACTCCACTACTCACTGAAAAACTCTCAGGTTATGGATTAGTTTTGGATCAAAACCTCATACTATACTGTCATACACCGAACCCAACAATACATTTTCCGTTTCAGCCAAATCAGAAACTTAGTTTTCAAGCCACTCCATGACGCTAATTCTCTCTCTCTTTCTCTCTCTCTCTCTCTCTCTCTCTCTCTCTCTCCCTTTGCTTTTATGCCGATCTATTCGTCGTCTCCCATTGCGCAAAATACAAAAACGCCAATTGGTTATTTTTTGTTAATCTTATTTCCTTATCGAAATGTTGATGCTACATTATTTTATTTATAATTCATTTGCAAGTCTACTTCCGAATTATTCTACAAGCATTAACTTCTTTTTTTCAGTGTTGGAGTTATGCGAACTTCCTTTTTCTTCGCACTAAATGTTTGTGTGCTTTGTACTAGCGGTGTTGCAAACATTTGTGTGCCGGCAAGTGTATAATAATAGTTACGTTATGGTTACCAACATCGTGTATTTTTTGGTAGTAAAATCGGAAGTAGAAATAACTTATTCTTAACCTACACTGAAACAAAGTGGTGACATCGTCCTCGGCTGATCCTCCGATATCAATATGCCATCTAAATATTCTTAAAATGTATTTCTTCAAAGTAACTTTCTGTGTTGAAACTCTTGCGAATGTATTTCCCAGAGTAACGTCGTCATAGCTCACCGTAAGGTACCACGAGAAAGGAAGATCCCTGCTAGTTTCTATTGAGAAATTTAATTTCTCATGCACCAGCTTAGCCACCACCGCTAGATTGCTCTACACTACTCGAAATCAGCTCTCAAATACTGCACTATAAACATGTCGTTTGCCTTTAAGTGACCACCCAAGATTAATCACCACAACGCACTGCAGTCTACAAGCAGTATCGTAAAGCGTTTTGGTTTATAGATACTTCTTCCGTTGTGTAGGCCATCTCCACAGTTACGATGATGTACCGAAAACTTTCTACCTATAGGTGTCAGTTTTTTATCCTCCATTACTATACTGAGATACGTTTCGGTTTCTTCTAGTAAGGCATTGACAGTGGTGCTGTGCTTTTTCAGCCATTGTGTGTTTGCTTATAACCAATTCCATGGAGTGACGAAGCCGGCTACGTACCTCTCACTGGTCAACTGAACACACAAGAAAGATTAGCGATGTAAGACGTTTCAAATGTTCAAATGTGTGTGAAATATTATGGGACTTAACTGCCAAGGTCATCAGTCCCTAAGCTTACACACTACTTAACCTAAATTATCCTAAGGACAAACACACACTCCCATGCCCGAGGGAGGACTCGAACCTCCGCCGGAACCAGCCGCACAGTCCAGACTGCAGCGCCCCAGACCGCTCGGCTAAGCCCGCGCGGCTGTAAGACGTTAGCTCCGTATTGAGCGTGTCTCACTTCCACACAATGCATCTGCTGCATTGGATTGTTTGAGAAACTTCTTACACCGTTTATGTGTAATGCAGTATATCAGCACATTTCTTTTGTCGAATCACGTTTTCTTCGCCGTACAGACATGTCCACACAAATTCTTGAAGATTATGTCCTTGCTTTGTTAAAGATTCTAAAACACTAAACGCTAAATATTTTATTCGGCGAAATATTTCTTCATATTTTGCAGAGTAAGTGTGGTCAAAGTTCATTGTGAAGGCAGACGTTGAAGCGTGAGCAGAGTTCATTGTTTTTCGAAAGATGTGCAAAAAGACATCGCAAAACATAATGTTATTGACAAGAATCTCAGAATTCGAATAACATCAAGAATGTCCCTACTCCTATTTGGCAGAAAGATATAACATACATCGCCCTCCTACAGAATTTATGAATAGAATGATGCTAGTTAATCTCCCGACAAGCATTCTGCGCATTCGAGACAAAATTACTGCAAAGCTATCGTTTTATTATTATTTCCGGTATAGCTAACTTCCCGTCTCCAGAGTGTGTAGGTCGAGTTGTCTGCTTGTATTTTTCATAATTATCTTTATTTCTTCCTCAAACCAGTGGTAGTTATATTGGTAGGTCATTTTATCAAAAACAGTCATTATGCTATCCCATTAATTGCCTTCTTTCTCTATCCTAACCCTTTTCTTGAAAGCTATGTGCTCGCCTGTATGGTGACATTCATACATCACGCTGCTCGTCATGCCATTATGACAGTGTGCTTAATCTGACGCTTAACCGATGGTAGGGGAAAAACAGTGTGCACTATCCGTCTACGAATTACGTATTTATTTAATCTATATGAAGCAGCAGGCGAGCAGAAATTAAAATAAGAATTATTTAAAACTCACGCTACCAAATACGTACAATCCACAACAAAGCTAATCTGTACGTCAGATGACAGTTTGTTAATCTGTCAACAGAGTGGTTCAAAGAATTTTCATCCGTTATTTAAATTCCTTACATGGTAGGTGCATGGGAGGAGGGAGAGCTGGCAACGGCCATGTTGAAGCTTTACAGTCTTTGGGTAAACTGTTAACAATACTTTGATAGGGAGAAATGGTTCAAATGGCTCTGAGCACTATGGGACTTAACTGTTGAGGTCATCAGTCCCCTAGAACTTAGATATACTTAAACCTAACTAAGCTAAGAACATCACACACATCCATACCCGAAGCAGGATTCGAACCTGCGACTGTAGCTGTCGCGCGGTTCCAGACTGTAGCGCCTAGAACCGCTCGGTCACATGGGCCGGCGATAGGGAGAGAAACGATGATCTAATGTTCACGAAATGTTGTTGACGCGTTTGGTCTTGAAACCAGTTACTATAATGGTGCCGTGAGTTCCTAACAACAATTGTTGAATGACGGACTTTCAGAGTCAAATCGGATTAAGTAAGAGGTAATGTGAGAAAGGACATGGGATGAGTTCTGAGAAGGATCAAGAGATGGGAGAGGTAGATGGTTCGAGGTGTGTATGATTTCAGTTATCCAAGGAAAGCAAGAGAAAGGGTAAGCTTGTTGTTGTTGTTGTCTTCAGTCCTGAGACTGGTTTGATGCAGTTCTCATACAGTAAAGCTGCATGTCCTCGGGAAAAATTACGGCTGTAGTTTCCCCTTGCTTTCAGCCGTTCGTAGTACCAGCACAGCAAGGCCGTTTTGGTTAATGTTGCAAGGCCAGATCAGTCAGTCATCCAGACTGTTGCCCCTGCAACTACTGAAAAGGCTGCTGCCCCTCTTCAGGAACCACATGTTTGTCTGGCCTCTCAACAGATACCCCTCCGTTGTGGTTGCACCTACGGTACGGCCATCTATATCGCTGAGGCACGCAAGCCTCCCCACCAACGACAAGGTCCATGGTTCATGGGGGGGGACTGCGGAGTGATTTCATGATTTGGGAGGAGAAACGGAGGAGGATGGATGAAAGAACACTGAGGGCGTGGAGCCATAAAGAATAAGAGACGAGGTGATTAGAGACCGGAGTTCTTAAGGAGGTTGACACAGTGGAGTGTTTGGCTTCGGTTTTAGGGGAGACAGAGGACTGGCTAGTTTACTCCAGCTGTTAGAGCTGGTACGGAATTTGGATCCAAGTTCGTAACAACTCGTTACACAGCTGCACTACGCATTGTCCAAACAAGTAGGTTTATCAACATGGTGAACTCTGCTGTTTCCGGGAATGGCTTACTGAGTATCAGTATAGGTAATTTATTTGTCCAATGATTAATTTACATTGGTATAGGATCTGTTAGCTTAATACCACGGAGACAAAAGTCAGTTCCAGGGTGTAATTGGCGTAAGTGCACATATTTCTACCGGCGACTTAACAAAGTTATGTAAATACTAATTTAAATCATTTGCAGACTAATAATTGCAACTGTTACTTACGTTGATTAGTACCTTCAAGTACATGAGGCAAGAACAAGGCATTAATGTTTATTCTCTCGTAGGCGACAGGTCAGGTGTTTAAGTATGAATGCATGAACGCAAAAAGATTAGCCTATACTGACAGGCGCAGTCTTCTCAGTGGTGCTGTTACGACCACGCAGAAAACATCAGGAAGTAAATTATGGGGCGCGTTTGAGGGAAGACAAAGAGAAAAAACAAGTGTTACACTGATGTGTGCAGATATTAAGGTACCTCATATAAAAATATCTGCACTTATACCGGTTAGACCCAGCATAAAGTAAATTATTATACACACACTTGTTTAATGGCAGGAAATATGGTCGCCCGTGACCTTGTTGTAGAAATCATCCACACATTTGCTTGAATTGATTTAGGAAAACCACGCTAAACCTAAATCAGGATGGCCAAACAGAACGTAAACCTCCATACTCCATAATCTGAGGACCGTGTCTTAACAAATCTATATCTGTTCATTTACTTCTGCACCCTTTTTGCTGCACACAACCACAAACACTTGCCGATGGTTTTAGGACAACGACAACGCCACCACGCCCCCGTTTCATCTCCTTGCCTTCCTTGCTGCCTCCAAAAAAAATGAGCAAGTCCTCGTGATTAGTGAGATGTAGAACTCAGGAAAATTCGGAGGCGTGAGTATTATGCACTAGCAATCACTTTCTTTATTATTAACCCCTAGTCCAAGTTATCTTTCATTGCGTCTTATACCATATTTAAGTGGAACGTTTTGACTGACTTAAAATAAATGTATTTTAGTTATCCCATTCACTTACTCGTCACAATTATATAATTTTAATCGCTGATAAAAAATTCTTAAATAGCATTTTTTTTGTTTTCCTTGGCAAATGTAAGTCCAAGCAGGCTCTTTCGCATGTTCAGATACAGGTTGTACCTGGACGAATGGTCAGTATTCAGGGATATAACAGGAACGGTCATTCGAAGCAAAAAGGTCCAGTACACATTAGCTCTAAAATTCATACCTTAAGAGCTGTGAGCATTTCTCCATCTTCGATACTGTGAAACGAATCTCGTCTACTGCAAGCTCTATGCTTTCTGTATCTTGAGGGGCAGTAGTATGCATCAAAAAAAGAAAACAATTTCCAGTTAACATGGACTCTGAAGTGCATACCTTAAGAACTATGAGTACTTGTTCATCTTCGCTAATGTGAAACGGCTCTCCTACCGAATCCGAACGCACAGCTCCTGAAGAATGCATTTTAGAGTCCACGGTTACTACTTGCTTCAAATTATCGTTCTGGCACGCCCTCCATACAACTATTAATCACATTCTTACTATTTTTCCCCAATACACACACCATAAGAATGCATGAATTCACATGATGCACATGTTTGGCCTCTTGGTGTAGTGATAAAGCGCATGCGTGGAAACCAAAATGTCGCGTGTCCGAATCCCTTTCTGATTACGGAATCATCATCATCAGTTATCTGCTATATTAGCAGGTCCTTTGCCTCTCCATTTTCTGCGATCCATTGCTTCCTTCTTAAGGCTGCTGAATGTTGTGCCGTCCATCATGTCATGCAGTATCTGGAATCTCTTCCTTCCTCGCTTCCTTTTCCCTTCCACATAACCTTCTAAAACTGTTTTTATCAGTCCGTCATTCTCTCTTAATATGTGCCCAATTTCGTTATCTTCTCTTTATTACATCTAGTAACTGTCTTTTCTCTACCACTCTTCTCAGTATCTCTTCATTTTTTATTCTGTCCATCCAACTTATTCTTTCCATCCTCCGCCATGTGCAGATCTCAAAAGCCTCCAATCTTTCTCTTTCTTTGTTTCCTCATAGTCCATGTTTCAGGACCATATAGAAGAACACTCCATACAAGACATTTTATGAGTCTCTTTCTGAGTTCTCTGTCCAGATCGCTGCAGAAAATTCTCCTTTTCTTATAAAACGCCTCTTCTGCCATTGCTATCCTTGTTTTAATTTCTGTGGTGCACTTCCAGTCGGTTTCTATCCTGCTTCCAAGATACTTAAAATTTTGCACCTGTTTTAGTATTTCCCCATTCAGCATAACTTTTATTTCCTTATTTCCTCCTAGAGCCAATACTTTTGTTTTATTTGTGTTAATTTTCATTCCATATTTTTTTTCCGTTAGTTGCAATGGTGTCCAACAAATCCTGTAATTCCTTTTCCCCTGTGGCTAGAAGGACCATGTCATCAGAAAACCTGAAACACCCTACTCTTCTTCCTCCAGTTTCTGCTCCTTTGTCATCTAATGAGCATTGGTCAATCACATTTTCCAAGTAGAGGTTGAAAAGAGTAGGTTATAAACAGCATCCTTGTCTTACTCCTTTTCCTTTACGGAATATCTGTGAATAATCGAGCCTTCATCTGCCAATGATGTTAGGAACAACGAATGTCGACGAAGAGGCATCTAACAAAAGGAGTTCCACCAGGCTGTTGATCCAAACGGATTTTTTATTGTAATTGTTGTGCTTGGCGCAGAAAGATTACATAGTTCTGAAAACACGTTCGCACAGTGAGCCCAACTACTAGTTTTAGTAATAAATTTTATGCTCCATTTCTACGGTTTGAAAATGTTTATTGTTTTGTGTCTTAAAATTATGTATGACTGTATTTCAGGCTCCCGGGCAGGAAAAGCGGTCCGTGCCGGTTCCAAACAAAAGGCGCACGCGAGGACTGCAGCCCACGGGAAGGCGGCCAAAGCCAGGACAGCCGCCAAGAAGGCTGGCCGAGCTGCCGCCAAGGGGCACAAGGCCTGAGCATGGCGGTGCACTCTGCAGCCGAAACGTCACCCAGCCTCCAACCTGCAACTTCCGCACTGACGCCCGCCCGCTTGGGTCTTAGAGATTAACCAGATTAAAAACTCCCTGTCTCCCCAAATTATTCTTTGGTTTTGTTTTCAACAACGTTATAGAAGTGTTTATGTAATTCTTTGACATTTTCATTTTCCAAATCGGTGATGAAATACAGTACGCCTCATACATTATAAGACGAAGCATCTACATTTAACATTTGCCTGTCATTAAACTTGCAAGTTGCTACTGACATAAATTTATTGTTTTAATACCCAACACAACCAAGAATCCAAATTTTATATTCTGACCTTGGTGTTCCCTCACATAGCTCTCACCTTCTATTACAGTTCGAAACCGATTTCAAATAGTTCCTCTAGAATATTTGTTCCCGTTACAACTTCAGCTGAACATGGAAAACATTCCCCTGTAAAGGTCACACGTTCTGGCAGTCAGACTGCTCCTAATTTCCGTCAAAGTGAGTAAACATTCGAGCAAGAAGATTGAACATAGTGAGGTTATGTACTTTTTCATTGAGAACAGGTCATTGCCTAAACATGGATCCCAAATCTGCAAGAACTGATCCACGGTGGAATCAAGAAGACTCAACATACCGAGGCATTCAGTGACATATAGTACATGTTATACTGAAATGTGTCCAGTTGTATGAGTGTAGGAACCTGACATGTTGTTCCATCATTGCACTGCAGACATTCTCGAAGCGCACAGTGTTGGAATATGATGATTTAATCGAACAAGCGTCAGAAGACAGATAGACAGAAATTTCACAAGAACTTTACTTCAGGCGCGCCACGAACCAGTGAATATGCATCTCATGAAAAAAAGTCAGCGAGAGAGTAACATAGCAATCTGTACTTTTTTCTGTTGTCTGGGCAGACGATACCATTTCTTTCCTCAATATTTGAAGGATGGCGTATTCGCTATCACCTCATCATTGCCAGCAACACGTAGCAAAGACTACTAGACATTTCTACATAAAAACAGATATGTCAATACTGTTAAACAAGCAGCAAAAACCGTTAATCAACTACAAATTTAAAATATCAGATATCACAATAACATAAAGGTTTCATTAGCTGAAATACGGTTATAACGAACAGAAGAGGTCTATCACATAAAAAGTCACGACTTAACAGCCTTACTACTGAGAACAGTCATAAGTTCGGTAAAGAAATAAGATGAGAGTCCAGAGGAATTTGTAAGAACACAGGAATCGATGTGAATAAGCCATAGTTAAAGCTGAAAATGTCTCTCTAATTGAAAGGTAAGATCCACCTGCACAGCCATTTAAATGCAGTCAGTTACCTGAAATTCCGTCTCAGTGGGGCGAGGTCTTGTCGAATCATTGTAGATTGGGCAGGAAGGTTTACACACGAACTGTCGTTGGCTATGAATGAAGGTAGCTTAGTTCCCCGTTGATTGTAGGTGAGACTCAAGCGTTGGCCGAGGAGTCAGACGGACAAATCTCTCAGAGACTGACACGTCCATTCTTCATCGCACCCCAGGAGCTTTTGTGTGGACAGAGTGCTTATGACGCTCATGTTGTCCGTCTCTAACAATTCCTCTTGTATATGTCCTCGTACACAATTTAAAGCCTTCAGATAGATAGCAATTTACCACCTGCTTTAAGCTCTTCGACCGATTTGATTGTAACCCTTTAATTGATACACTGAAGAACCAAAGAAACTGGTATAGATAAGCGTATTCAGAAACAGAGATATGTAGACAGGCAATATATACGGCACTGGGGTCGGCAACGCCTATATAAGACAACAAGTATCTGGTGCAGTTGTTAGGTCGGTTACTGCTGCTACAATGGCAGGTTAACAAGATTTAACTTAGTTTGAACTTGGTCTTACAGTCGGATATGGTCTTACAGTCGGCACACGAGCGACGGGACACAGCATCTCCGAGATAGCGATGCTGCAGATTTCAATGCCGGGCCATCAACAAGGGACAGCGTGCGAACCATTCAACGAAACACCATCGATATGGACTTTCGGAACCGTAGGCCCATTCGTGTACAATTGACTACTGCACAATACAAAGCTTTACGCCATACCTGGGCCCATCAACATTGACATTGGACTGTCGATGACTGGAAACATGTTGCCCGATCGGACGATTCCCGTTTCAAATTGTATAGAGCAGATGGACTTGTAACGGTATGGAGACAACCTCATGAATCCGCTGACCCTGCATGACAGTAGGGGATAGTTCAAGCTGGTGGAGGCTCTGTAGTGGTGTGGGGCGTGTGCAGTTAGAGTGATATGGGACCCCCTGGTACGTATAGATACGACTCTGATCGGTGACACGTACCTAAACATCCTGTCTGATCATCTGCATCCATTCATGTCCATTGTACTGGTACATTCCGACGGATTTGGGTAAATCCAGCAGGACAATGCGACACCCCACACGTCCAGTATTTCTACAGAGTGGCTGCAGGAACACTCTTCTGGGTTTAAACACTTCTTGTTTTGTTTTCAGAAAATTAGAAATTTCGTTTCACTGTCTTACATCAGAGAAACGAACTGAACAATTTTTACTGCGTGTGCAACGCGTTTTAGTTGTTCTATTACAGAGACCATGTGTTTGAATTCGTATGGCTGCATTTCTCAGAACTAAATAAAACTCTAATTTCAAACGCACAACGGACAGATTCCACATACTGAACATTCTTCAATAGTCCTGAAAGCACATCTAGGAATTATGATACGCTACATTCTTAGAAATATTAACTAAGTATGTAATCAGTGCGAATTCCCAAAATTAAGTTCAGTGTTAATTAGTTCTAATGCAGATACAGAGGTTAGGGATGTTACAACCTGATGTAGCCTGTAGTTTATACGGTACCTGAGGAGAATAATACCTTACGATTACACAATTGATGACGCTTGTCTGATTAAATCATCATATTCCAACACTGTGCACTTCGAGAATGCCTGCAGTGCAATGATGGAACAACATGTCAGGTTCCTACACTCATACAACTGGACACATTTCAGTATAACATGTACTATATGTCACTAAATGACGCGGTATGTTGAGTCTTCTTGATTCCACCGTGGATCAGTTCTTGCAGATTTGGGATCCATGTTTAGGCAATGACCTGTTCTTCCGCAGTCGACGGTGATTAATGAGAATGGTGTTGTCGTCCATCCATTAAGTCTAACACAGTTTTGTTTGGATTTAAGTCTGCGCAGCTGGCGATCTATTGCAATACTGAAGAACGTCCCTGGTATTACCACCATCAGGAGTGCTGCCATAATGGAGCTGAAACGACTCGTTTTCAACGTTCGCCGTCAAATGAACAACCTGTCAAAATATTGTTGAGGAGTGCCCAACACAATCGCTATTGGTGATTTCGCATTAAGCCCAATAGCTCACCAGATCACACCACAACACCTGCAGCTGTCCTCATGCATTTCCCGCTAATTCGATTGGATCGCTTCTGTCTCCATTTCGGCATCGAGTTTGATTGCGACAATCGTCGAGAACGAAGAAACTGCTAACACTGTAAGTTACTTTATGGTATAGCCCCTAGCCCAGCGCGATATTTCCAGACATGGAGACGGCCGTCCATAACAAAGCCACAGGATATGTTTTCGGGTGATGTTTGGTGGTGTTAGAGATGGCAACGACATAACGACATTCGGAAATATTGATGTTTTACAGAAATAATATTGATATTCCTACACAGATACGTCGATAATATTGACAGTTCCTAAGCTTCGTCTGGGCTTCATAATTATATTTTCTCTATATGTTTTTAGTAACTACAACATACACAAAAACAGTTTTCAGCTCATTCCGTTAAATGAATTTCAACTTCATTAAGACCATAGTATAGTTACATGAGTTACAAAGAACATTAGAGTCATCGTTGAATGCATCCAACGCTCAGGAACTGTCAGCGTTCATTCGATAGGAGAGCAAAAAATGGAATTCTGAAGTTTTGGAATTGGTACGGGATGCATTAGAAGCGCAGCAAATTCTACATGTTGGAACTACTTTTTGTTTATCAATCGTTGTTAGAAGCTCTCTAGTTTCTGGACCAGCGTCTGTACGTACGCTGGTGCTCTGCTCCCCGGAAAGTGACGACAACTCCACTCCTTTATTGTTTCCTAGAAAATATAGTCCGGCCTCCAACTTGTCCGTTACTGTTCGGAAGGAACTTAAGAGGGTATTTAACGGTAGAGAGCAGACACATTCACTTACTCTACCTATCTTCCGGTATCCAGCTTTTAAAAAAGTATTTTTCGTTAATTCTTCACCAACAGCTCTGAACCAGATTTTAAAAAGCTCGTTGTCACGCTATCAAAGAAGTTGTCTTCATCGGATTCAGAAAATAGTCCTTCAGGTACACGGTCATAACACAAATAGTTCAAACTAAACAAAACTGAATTTTATTGCTTTCAGTCAACTTCGAGGTGGAATATTAAATAGGACATTAAAAAGTGTTAATATCTCACATTTTCAAATACTGAGTCCAGCTTAGAAGAACAGTTTTCTCTCTGGTATCCGGATTAATATAGTTTTGGTGTAATTAACTTCCACTACATATTTCAATTATTCTGAAATGAACGAAAATGTTAAACCTATATCTCGACGAAAATTTATTTGGAATTCAGCAATGGCGGACCTCGGATACAGTATATTTAAATACAACCCAAACCCTGTTTCAATTTTGAAATGAGCCTCAATTTTTCATACACCGAAAACAATATACATCGTAAACAGTGAAACTTTATTTCCGATATACCTCCAGCATAGATAGCGATCAGATGATTAATCGAAATGTCAATGTATAGAAACTTAAGATATTTGGCCTTCTGCACCTGGTGCCATTCTCAATACGTCGAAGGCAGCGGTAATTGTTACCCCGCTCTTACTCACCCTCGAATGAGAAAAAAAATGGTTCAAATTTCTCTGAGGACTATGGGACTTAACTTCTGAGGTCATCAGTCCCTTAGAACTTAGAACTACTTAAACCTAATTAACCTAAGGGCATCACACACATCCATGCCCGAGGCAGGATTCGAGCCTGCGACCGTAGCGGTCGCGCGGTTCCAGACTGTAGCGCCTAGAACCGCTCGGCCACCCCGGCCGGCTTGCGAACACATGATGACATATCTGTTTTGAGACAGATTGTGAATTGAGCTGTACTGGCTGCTCTGAGCTTCACTAGCTTTAGGTGAACTGTCGGCTATGAAACTTTGTGTGTGTGTGTGTGTGTGTGTGTGTGTGTGTGTGTGTCATCAGGCTTCTGGGCGGTTTAATGCGGTCCGCCACGAATTCGTCTCCTGTGCCCACCTTTCATCTTAGAGAAGCATTTACAACCTACGTCTCGATTATTTGTCGGGTGTATCCCAGTTTTTATCGTCTACAGCTCCCTCTAGCACCATGGAAGTTTTTCCCTGATGTCTCAGATTTCCTACCATCCTGTCCCTTCTTCTTGTTAGTGTTTCACGCCAGTTCTGTGGAGAATCTCCTCATTCTCTACCTAATTTTCAACATTCTTCTGTAGCACCACGCCTCAAATGCTTTTGTTCTCTTCTATTCAAGTTTTCCCACCATCCATGTTCAACTGATATTCAATGCTGTGATTCTAACATAATACTTTCTTAGAAATTTCTTCCTGAAATTAAGACATATTTGATACTGGTTGACTTCTCTTGGCCAGGTATGCCTTTTTTGCAGTTCTAGTCTGCTTTTTATGTCCTCCGTACTCCGCCCCTCTTTGCTTATTTTATTATTCCTTAACTTCATCTACTTCGCGCATCACCAATCCTGATGTTAAGAGTCTTGCTGTTCCCATTTCTGCTACTTCTCGTCACTTCGTCTTTCCTCGAGTTACTCTCGCTCCACATTCTGTACTCATTAGATTGTTCATTCGGTTCAGCAGGTCCTGTAATACTTCAATTCAGCTTAGGATAGCAGTGTCATCAGCGAATCTTAACTCTTATACCCTTTCATCTTGAGTTTTAACCCTACTCTTTAAGTTTTCTTTCATTTCCGTCAGTGCTTCTTCGACGTGTGATTTGAACAGCAGGCGCGAAAGACTACATCCATGTCTTACAGCCTTTTTTATCAGGGCACTTCGTTCTTGGTCTTCCACTCTTATTGTTCCCTCTTGGTTTCTGTACATATTATATATTACACGTCTTTTTTCCCCATACCTGGCCCTATTTTTCTCAGGATTTCGAACATCCTCCGCCATTGTACATGGTCGAACGTTTTTTCACGTCAACCAAAGCCTATGAACGTGTCTTGCTTTGATTATCAACCGTAATGTCAGAACTGTCTCTCTGGTGCCTTCCCCTTTCCTAAACCCAAACTGGTCATCATCTAACAGGTTTCCAGTTTTGTTTTCCACTCTTCTATACATTATTTTTGTCAGAAACTCTGATGCATGAGCTGTTAAGTTGACTGTACAATAATTCGCGCTTTTTTCGGCTCTTTCTGTCTTCAGAATTGTGTGGATGGTTTTTCCAAATGTTTTTCTTCCAGTCTCATTCAGTGTATACACCATTATAAATCGTCGCTTTGTTAACCCTTCTCCCAATGATGTTAGAAATTCCGATGGAATATTATATATCGCCTTAGCTTTATTTCGTATTAAGTCCTCCAACGCTCTTCTTATTTCTGACTCTAATACTGAATCCCTCTCTCTTCCCTGTCGACTCCTGTTTCTTCTTCTATCACGTCATCCGACAAGTCCTCCCCCTCATAGACGCCTTCAGTATAGTCTTACCCCCTATCCACTATCTCCCTTGCATTTAACAATGGAATTCCCATTGCTCTCTCACTGTTACCGCTCCAGCTGAGCGGACAATCATTTCTTTTTCAATTTCTTCACATTTTCATGCAGCCATTTCCCCTTAGCTTCCCTGCACTTCCTATTTATTTCATTCCTTAGACTTATATATCTGTACTCTAGAATTTCTCTGAACAATTTTGTACTTCCTTCTCTCGTCGATCATCTAAAACATTTCGTCTGTTAACCTTGGTTTCTTACCAGTTACATTCCTTGTACCTACGTTTTCTATCCAACTTGTGTTACTGCCCTATTTAGAGATGTCATTCCTCTTCAGCCGAACTGCCTACCGAGCTATTCGTTACCGCAATATCTATAGCCTCAGAGAACTTCAAGCGCATCTCTTCATTCCTTAGAAGTTACGTATCCCACTTCTTTGGCACTGATTCTTCCTGACTCTTAAGCATCAGCCTACTATTCATTACAACCAAATTGTGGAGTCTATGTCTGCCCCTGAGTACCTTTTACAATCTAATATCTTGTTCCGGAATGACCTGAAACCTGTTTCCACCTCGACCTAAGGTAAAGTCAAACGACACTGTTGGCTCGATTACCACCGAGCCACCTACATGAAAAGGCTTCCTCTTCTTACGCGCAATAGCACTTTCCCTTCACTTTTCCTTCACTTCTGTCTCAAGTGTATTTGTCCACTGTGGATGCATGTGATGATTGTGAAGACAAATTAAGCGTCAGTGTTATTTTCGTAATGCGGATGACATTCGTGCAAAGTTATCTTGCCTCGGAAATACCAACATTTTTTTTGCTTTTTTTCTTTACTTTTTTTCCGTTTCGCTTCTTGGGTCAGCATTGTTAAACAGGGTTATTGAAGAAGAAAGACCCAAATTATCTACGGTAAGATTTGTATCTCATGAAGTATAAATTGTACATGAACAGTCTACGTACGAATGGAAGAAGGTTCAGTGTGTCCCCCCTCTGCACAGCAAACGTATAAGCAGTAGCAAGGCTCGTCCACACACGAACTAGTATGACTTGTTCTACGGAGTTCACCGCAGCAGCGGCTCGGTTCCGCAGGTCTGCCAGACGTATTGGTAGAGGTGGGACGCGAACAGCCTCATTAACATAAGCCCACAAGAAAAAATTGTGGATCGTGAGATCAGGTGATCTGAGTGGTCAGAGATGTAGAGCCAGGTATTGATTTCCCACACCCGCGACTAGCTACCGCTGAGGAAGTGACTGATTAAAAATTCTCAAACACAACGGTGCCATTGAGGCGGAACTTCTTCCTGTTCGAAGACGAAGTCTTGTGAATCATGGGTAAGTTGGCGAAAAACGATTGTTCCAGCATGTCCTGGAACGCTGTAGGCTTATCCTTTTGCCGTTTGGTGGTTCAACTCCGACCCAATTTTGCAAATTTAGGAACGCATAAAACCTTATGCTGAGTCGTTGCCATCTTACAACCAGTACTGCCAACTCATTTTGGACTATGAGGAGAAAGAAAAGTTAATCACGTATTTTCTAGTATCATATCCCCTATATTAACAATTTTGTACACTGCTTTCAAACAAAATAGTCACATTGCTATTGGGGACTCAACGTCATACGTGGCAGTACATCATTTTATGCTTCGTACTAAAGGCGCCAACAGGGGCAGCGAAATAGAGTCTTTCTTTTGGAAATGTCGCTCTGTTTCCAGTTATTCTCCATTCGAGGTGTCTGAAAAGAAAACACTCACTTTTAATTTTAATTCTTTCATTTTCTTTCTAATCATTCTGTTGTATGGTACCAACTTTAGCTTATTTTACGTTCTTTACCAGAAATAAGTAACAGATTTGAAAATGATTGTCTCATAATACGCATTCCCGAATCTATGTTACTTCTGTGCTGAGGCAGCAGCTCATCGGAACAAGGAACGCTAAGTAGCAAATTTCCCCTGCCACGTAACCTCTCCAGACAATGACTAAAATGATTTCCTTCTGCACCTTTCTTTGTCCCTTATAGATCAGCTTTCCGTAGGCAATGTTGACAGACGCATACAATGTTTAAAATTTATGCAGTTTGACAACTTTTTCTTTTTTAATTTCTTATTTTGCAATTTTGCTTTCTTGGGAAAAAGTCTCTAAGTTTTACAGAGTGATCAGAAATTCGTCCCAACGTTCCTACATTTTGGATAAAAGGGCCAGAAGTCCCTAAGTGCAGGGACATGTCCCTACGGTTGGCAACTATGCTCGCAACAGCCTGTTGGCGCCACTACCCTAGTGCCCGTTTACGCAACTGTCACCGCCGTAGAGGTCATTTACGCAATTAGTGTTAACAAAACAAAGCTTTGAACCCTTCTCTTTTCTTCGGTATGCAAACTGCTCATGTACCATTTATATATGTCGTGAAATGTAAATTATGTAAATTGGGTCCATATTTTTAAATAACCCTGTATATCGGTTTTGGCAGTGTTAGTGGTGATTGGTGGCCAAATGTGCTTCGTACTACCACCACTCCTCTTGGGAAGGTATCTAATTGCACCACTTGTCAACGTCTTGAGTAGATCTCACGTTCGAACTTGATAATGGTTCAAATGGCTCTGAGCACAATGAGACTTAACAGCTATGGTCATCTGTCCCCTAGAACTTAGAACTACTTAAACCTAACTAACCTAAGGACATCACACAACACCCAGCCATCACGAGTCAGAGAAAATCCCTGACCCCGCCGGAAATCGAACCCGGGAACCCGGGGCGTGGGAAGCGAGAACACTACCGCACGACCACGAGAGAATGTGATAATGTTCCCTAACTGTTTTCGGAGTATGTATCTGAGATGGTGCTTGGTTACCAGCCCGGTACTCACCTAGAGGTTTGTGCACAACCGTCTGAAAACCACAAAATAAACCTGAAAAATACAAAGGATGAAATTTTCTCCCACCGTAAGGATTCGAACCAGGTATCTCAAATGCACAATTTTGCATTTTTGACCTCGGCTACGGAAGCACAACAATGTGATTACGGACTACCAAGGTATCATTTCAGTTATCCATATCCAACGCAGATGATCAGTTCCTCCACAGTGCTTTCGTTTGTATTTCCTTTATAGTCCCTCTTTCATGGAGACTAGAATCTGAATTAGCTTTTGTGCCTCTTCCAGCACGTGAAGAAAGACGGCAAGTCAGCTAAAAAGAAAGGATGCAGGCGATAGTAGTGTTTGCACACAAAAAAGTCTGACTTTCACACGGAAGAAAAAAATCGTTCTCTTTCGCGCACAGTCTACGGTTGGAACAAGAAGTCACACGTTAGATTGTATTTCACGGTGAGCTCTCACGAACTTCCATAGAACTGTAATTCCAGATGCAGACAAAGAGAAACCGCTGGTAATTGTACGCCCGCTCAAGTTTAAATGAATGCAGAAAGTTGTTAAGTGTCTCTAAACTCCTGGAAGACAACTTTGAGAGCCTCCGCGAATGTGTCTTATTAACACCCATGACTACAAAATCTCGAATACAGAACTTCAGAAGGCAAGGATTTATCCTCGCAGATGAACAGAACAAATAAGAAATTACTGCACTTGAGGCGGGTTAAAAATGCAAATATATACATTTGATATGCTCTTCAACATGCACATATTTTGTAATTGTACTAAACTCGTCATTCTTTTTATAAATCCGAAGTCGATTGCGACCAGGCAATAACATAAAATCGCTCGAAATTATCCGTCCGTCTCTGTGCCGATCTTTTTACAAGCATTTACTTTATCAGACTTCCTTATGTGGTTCAAGTTTTCATATTTGGTTTCTCTTTTAGAAATTATCATCAGCTTTAGTAACGAGCATTGGAAGTAAGTACCATCTCTTGTTTACCGCGACTTATTTTACGAGAGACAGTTTCTGTCAGCCAAACACACAAAGACTGAATTGAAAACACTGTTCATCTTAAATTCGACATTCCTTTTTAGGGAAGCCGTTTGAAGCAACAGCTGTACACTATCTGACAAAAAAAGTGAAGCACCAAGAAGGCGTGGTCGAATGTCAATGTAAGTTCGTAAACGTACATACCATGTATGTAAGTGATTAGAGCTGTAACTCTCCGTGCCAGGTAGGACGGCCACCAGAATGCATTAGCGCTGTTCGTGTTTAATGTTGTTACCAGTGCTGGTAGTGTATATAACGGACGTGAACAGCGTCAGATGTCGAGTGATTACCGTGAAGGAAAATGAGAGGCCTCGTGCTGCTGCGACACAGAGTTAACAGCAGCTGACAGTATGAAAGGGGCCTCATTGTGAGTCTCCACTTGGCCGGCTGGTCGAAACATATAGTATCTAGATTTGTCGGGCATTCGGATGAGACTGGCATGCATGAGAAGCGAGGTCAAGGCAGATCGCCATGATGCGCACCAGGCAGATCTTAACCCCCTCCCCCCACACCTGCACCCGAAAACCGAGGACCAGTAACGGAATCCCTGCAACATTCTGT
The DNA here is from genome assembly GCF_023897955.1 of Schistocerca gregaria. NCBI lineage: Eukaryota > Metazoa > Arthropoda > Insecta > Orthoptera > Acrididae > Schistocerca > Schistocerca gregaria. The sequence goes on from NC_064920.1 coordinate 422,902,633, forward strand.
CATCCCGCTTCATTGATCAGAGACCAGCAGCTGCCGGTTATACTGTCGGCAGCGTAGGCTGCCCTTAACACAGTAGGACAACTGAGTTTGGAGTGGCGCCGTGACCGGGATGCATGGTCAGTCTGTCACAGTACAGCCGTTAATGACGGTTCTCCACTACCCCGCATGACCATACTCATTTGTCTCTAAGATCGTCCGTACACACTTTATTTATCCATTTCACACTTAGTCTCATACCATCTGCGGGTTTTGGTTTCCAAAACTTTTCTTTGAACCATTAACAACAACTTTAAGTGCTAATTACTCCTTATTTGCATCCGGTATGTGATTCCCGACTTAGTTTACCACCGCCGTTTAAATTTTGATTAATAATCAGCATTGGCGGTCGAGGACATCAAGCATAAAAAGTCACCTTCATTCCGCCAACGGTGTTGTCAAAGAGGGAGGAGGAGGAGACAGAAGTTCAGAGTTCTCTCTTATCCTTGGGATGGGAAACTGCCCTAAAGGTGGCAGAATCAGCGATGATCAACGGCATGAGGACAAGGAATGAGAGAGGACAAAGACTAATTCAGTTCTGTAATACATTTCAGCTCGTAAAAGCGAATACTCTGTTCAAGAATGACAAACGGAGGAGGTTACTTGAAATCGGCAGGGTAATGCTGGAAGATTTCAGTCACATTACATCAAGGTCAGACAGAGATTCCGAAACAGATACTGGATTGTAAGGGGTACCCAGGAGCTGATATAGACTCAGATCACAATGTTGTAGTGATGAAGAGTAGGCTGAAATTTAAGGGACTAGCCAGGAAGAGTCAATGCGCAAACAAGTGAGATACTCTAGTACTAAGGAACGAGAGATACGTTTGAAGTTCTCTAAGGCTGTAGGTTCAGCAATAAGGAATAACTCAGTGGGCAGTGCAGTTGAAGAAGAATGGACATCTCTAAAAAGGCCACCCTCAGAAGTTGGAAAGAAAAACATAGGGTCATGGAAGGTCACTGCGAAGAAACCATGGGTAACAGAAGAAATACTTCAGCTGAACGATCAAAGAAGGAAGTATAAAAATGTATACAGAAATTCAGGAACACAGAAATACAAGTCGCCGAAGAATGACGTAAACTGGAAGCGCATGGAAGTTAAGACGAAATGGGTGCATGAAAAATGTGAAGAAATCGGAAAAGATATTATTGTCGGAAGGACTGACTCATCATATAGAAACGTCAAAATAACCTTCGGTGAAATTAAAAGCAAGGATGGAACATTGAGAGTGCAATGGAAATTCCACTTTTAAACGTAGAGGAGAGAGCGGGTAAGTGGGAAGAGTACATTGAAGTCTCTATGGAGGGGAACATTTCTCTAACGTGATAGAATAAGAAACATGAGTCAGCTTTGGATGATTTAAGATCAAGTAAGGCAGAAGGGACGGAAAACATTCCCTCAGAATTTCTGAAATCATTGGGGTAAATGGCACAAAACGACTATTCACATTGGTGTGTAGAATGTATGGGTGTGTAGAATGTATGACTTTCGGAAAAATATGATCCACACAATTCCGAAGACTGCAAGAGCTGATAACGTTAACAGCTCATGTATCCAAGTTGCTGCCAAGAATAATATAGAAGAATGGAAAACAAAATTGAGGGTGTGTTAGGTGACGATCAGTTAACCTTTAGGAAAAATAAAGGCACCAGAGAGGCAATTCTAACGTTGCGGTTGACAATGGAAGCAAGAGTAAAGAAAAATCAAGACACGTTCATAGGATTTTCGACCAGGAAAAAGCGTTCGACAATATAAAATGGTGCAAGATGTTCGCAATTATGAGAACAATAAGGGTAAGCTCTAGGGAGCGATGGGTAATGTATAGTATGTATAAGAGCCAAGAAGGAGTAATAAAAGTGGTCGACCAAGAACGAAGCGCTCGGATTAAAAAAGGTGTAAGACAGGGATGTAGTCTTTCCCCCTATTGTTCAATCTCTACGTCGAAGAAGTAATGATGGAAATACGAGTAAAAGAAAGCTTCAGGGTTTGAATTAAAATTCAAGGTGAAATGATATCAATGATACGATTCGCTGATGACATTGCTATCCTGAGTGAAAGTGAAGAAGAATTAGATGATCTGTTGAATGGAATTAACTGTCTAATGAGTACAGAATACGGATTGAACGTGAATAAAAGAACGACGAAAGTAATGAGAGGTAGCAAAAATGAGTAGATGAAGTTAAGGAATTCTGCAACCTAGGCAGCAAAATACGGTAACTTATGACGGACGGATCAAGGAGGACATCAAAACCAGCCTAGCCCTGGGAAAAAGGGCATTACTGGCCAAGAGTAGTCTACCAGCATCAAACATAGGCCTTAATCCGAGGAAGATAGTTCTGTAAAAAACACTAACAAGGAGAAGGGACAGAATGATAGGACATCTGTTATGACATCAGGGACTGACTTTCATGCTGCTAGACCAAGAGCGTGGAAAAACCGTAAAGGAAGACAGAGACCGGAATACATCCAGCTAATAATTGAAGACTTAGGTTGCAACTGCTACTTGCAGATGAAGAGTTTAGGACAGGAGAGGAATTCGTGGTGGGCCGCAACAAACCAGTCAGAAGACTGATGACTCAAAAAAAAAGACAGAGAGCGAGATAAACGTGATGCACTGGTCATAAAGTCACCATCAGGTGGATTATATTATGTTTCAATCTCTTCTTTAATATATAGATGTGATGTGCGATTGTAATGAGTCACGGGACGAAACAGGTGTCGCTTCGCCCTCGTTCTGGTTTACTAGTGTTGCATATGACACTAACTAAAGTTATTTTATACGCATATATTTTACCACATAACGCTCTAATATCCAAATGGTAAGTATAATCAAGATATGATACACAATTACACAGAAAGCCGTCGGGAGGATTTTGAAAAAAAATCAAACTTTATCACTAAACATTTGCCTCGCAGCAGTACCCAAAACAGTGGAGCTTGTAGATTCTGGGACCTGAGAAATGTGTTGCAATAAATTAGTAAAACCGGTGGATCATTTCCACAATAACAACGACGTTCAAAGGAAATACGGTTACCACTATCTGACACATTTGTTTGGCAGTGACTATGGATGGCTCAAGAGATCCGTCAGTAGTCGATCGCAACTGTGACAGTAATTCAGACCTGCTCTACACAATTCAGAACTGGTGATTGTTGATTCCGTATTTCTAGATTTCCGGAAAGCTTTTGACACCGTTCCTCACATGCGACTTCTAATCAAGCTGCGGACCTATGGGGTATCATCTCAGTTGTGCGACTGGATTCGTTATTTCCTGTCAGGAAGGTCGCAGTTCGTAGTAATAGACGGAAAATCATCGAGTAAAACTGAAGTGATATCAGGTGTTCCCCAGGGAAGCGTCCTGGGACCTCTGGTGTTCCTGATCTATATAAATGACCTGGGTGACAATCTGAGCAGTTCTCTTAGGTTGTTCGCAGATGATGCTGTAATTTACCGTCTAGTAAGGTCATCCGAAGACCAGTATCAGTTGCAAAGCGATTTAGAAAAGATTTCTGTATGGTGTGGCAGGTGGCAGTTGACGCTAAATAACGAAAAGTGTGAAGTGATCCAGATGAGTTCCAAAAGAAATCCGTTGGAATTCGATTACGCGATAAATAGTACAATTCTCAAGGCTGTCAATTCAACTAAGTACCTGGATGATAAAATTACGAACAACTTCAGTTGGAAGGGCCACGTAGACAATATTGTGGGGAAGGCGAGCCAAAGGTTGCGTTTCATTGGCAGGACGCTTAGAAGATGCAACAAGTCCACTAAAGAGACAGCTTACACTACACTCGTTCGTCCTCTGTTAGAATATTGCTGCGCGGTGTGGGATCCTTACCAGGTGGGATTGACGAGGACATTGAAAGGGTGCAAAAAAGGGCAGCTCGTTTTGTATTATCACGTAATAGGGGAGAGAGTGTGGCAGATATGATACGCGAGTTGGGATGGAAGTCATTACAGCAAAGACGTTTTTCGTCGGGGCGAGACCTTTTTATGAAATTTCAGTCACCAACTTTCTCTTCCGAAAGCGAAAATATTTTGTTGAGCCCAACTTATATAGGTAGGAATGATCATCAAAATAAAATAAGAGAAATCAGAGCTCGAACAGAAAGGTTTAGGTGTTCGTTTTTCCCCCGCGCTGTTCGGGAGTGGAATAGTAGAGAGATAGTATGATTGTGGTTCGATGAACCCTCTGCCAAGCACTTAAATGTGAGTTACAGAGTAGTCATGTAGATGTAGATGTAGATGATTTTAGCGGCTAATTCTTATGGTTTGTATCAACACCTACCAGGAATTTACGCACCATAGCAGTTCGCACAAAAGCGTCCAAGAAGAGGAAACCGCAACCAACTGCACCTCTTGGTTGCATTGTACTACCGAATGTCAACAGTATTCTTCCCCAGATAAGCGAGAAATGGCGTCTCCGTATGGCCACGCAACATGATAACTACATGACAACAGAATCTCACCGGCGGCAAATTGATCGGTTCACGACGCTCCAATGATTCTGCCAGCTACCAGCACCGCGATAGACGAGTGTGCAACCAGAATGATCCTGAAGACAAAACCGTGATTCATCTGTGTAGAGCAAACTCCTTCGTTTCTTCCAGCTCCAGTCTCGATGTTAGTGGCTGCACAGAAGAATGGCGTCGTTCTGCTTTGCTGTGGGCGGAACACACAATGTCTGAAATTGGGCTTACACACCAAACACTCTGAGCTTCCGCTACGCTCTGTGTAGGAAACTGCTACTCGTCAAGCAAGTGTAAGCTCTATAGACAACAGCCGGCATCGGATATCTTCGATCCGATAAATCCAGATATAGTTCTGGTTAACTTCTAAGCACATCGAACGACAAATTACTCACCTCCATGACATGTTACTCCAATAGCATATAGCACCGCCACTAGCTTTCATAATGGCCTCACTTCTGCGAGAAAGAGAATCCACGATTTTTTTTTCACATATGCCATATACAGTTGGAGACGTTCTTAAATGATTATATCCCGTATAGGTACCAAATTGCGATTTTACTCTTAACAGTCACACACAGTTTCGATGAAACTGACAAAGAGGCCACACCCCACTCGTATTTTATATTTTTTTATATCAGTCCACGAAAGTGTGGGATGCAACTGTCAAAAATTCTCGAGAAAATTGACTTCAAAGTTTTCCAAGCGTCTTTAATGTCATAATCCTAGTACCAGTTTTCCTTTGAGTCGCTTGGTTCTGCTGTAAAATGCTCACCCACTATATTAGTGGTCTGGGAGCAATTTCAGGCAGAGGAATATTTTTAAAAAAAAAACAAATTTCCGTAACGGCTGAAGTAAACAAAGATGGAAAAAAGTCTTTAGGGTTCTTAAGCAGCAATCGCTGGATCGCTACTTCGAGTCTGGTTATGACCCACATTTTTCTCGTCTTTTTTTCTGTCCACCTCGAATATCTATGCCATATATATATATATATACATATATACATATATACATATATATATATATATATATATATATATATATATATATATATATATATATATATATATACACTCCTGGAAATTGAAATAAGAACACCGTGAATTCATTGTCCCAGGAAGGGGAAACTTTATTGACACATTCCTGGGGTCAGATACATCACATGATCACACTGACAGAACCACAGGCACATAGACACAGACAACAGAGCATGCACAATGTCGGCACTAGTACAGTGTATATCCACCTTTCGCAGCAATGCAGGCTGCTATTCTCCCATGGAGACGATCGTAGAGATGCTGGATGTAGTCCTGTGGAACGGCTTGCCATGCCATTTCCACCTGGCGCCTCAGTTGGACCAGCGTTCGTGCTGGACGTGAAGACCGCGTGAGACGACGCTTCATCCAGTCCCAAACATGCTCAATGGGGGACAGATCCGGAGATCTTGCTGGCCAGGGTAGTTGACTTACACCTTCTAGAGCACATTGGGTGGCACGGGATACATGCGGACGTGCATTGTCCTGTTGGAACAGCAAGTTCCCTTGCCGGTCTAGGAATGGTAGAACGATGGGTTCGATGACGGTTTGGATGTACCATGCACTATTCAGTGTGCCCTCGACGATCACCAGAGGTGTACGGCCAGTGTAGGAGATCGCTCCCCACACCATGATGCCGGGTGTTGGCCCTGTGTGCCTCGGTCGTATGCAGTCCTGATTGTGGCGCTCACCTGCACGGCGCCAAACACGCATACGACCATCATTGGCACCAAGGCAGAAGCGACTCTCATCGCTGAAGACGACACGTCCCCATTCGTCCCTCCATTCACGCCTGTCGCGACACCACTGGAGGCGGGCTGCACGATGTTGGGGCGTGAGCGGAAGACGGCCTAACGGTGTGCGGGACCGTAGCCCAGCTTCATGGAGACGGTTGCGAATGGTCCTCGTCGATACCCCAGGAGCAACAGTATCCCTAATTTGCTGGGAAGTGGCGGTGCGGTCCCCTACGGCACTGCGTAGGATCCTACGGTCTTGGCGTGCATCCGTGCGTCGCTGCGGTCCGGTCCAGGTCGACGGGCACGTGCACCTTCCGCTGACCACTGGCGACAACATCGATGTACTGTGTAGACCTCACGCCCCACGTGTTGAGCAATTCGGCGGTACGTCCACCCGGCCTCCCGCATGCCCACTATACGCCCTCGCTCAAAGTCCGTCAACTGCACATACGGTTCACGTCCACGCTGTCGCGGCATGCTACCAGTGTTAAAGACTGCGATGGAGCTCCGTATGCCACGGCAAACTGGCTGACACTGACGGCGGCGGTGCACAAATGCTGCGCAGCTAACGCCATTCGACGGCCAACACCGCGGTTCCTGGTGTGTCCGCTGTGCCGTGCGTGTGATCATTGCTTGTACAGCCCTCTCGCAGTGTCCGGAGCAAGTATGGTGGGTCTGACCCACTGGTGTCAATGTGTTCTTTCTTCCATTTCCAGGAGTGTATATTCAAATATAAGCTGCTGGACACATATAACATGTAACTCATATCATTTTATAAAAAAAATATATGACCTCTTGTTTCTAATTATGTACCGCAGACTAAAAACCAGTTATAATTGCAAATAGAAATTCTTAATTAGCGACATTACATTAAATATTGTTAATAAATGTTTTTAAATTGAAAGCATTATAAATTACATTTTGGATCTTTACGTACCTCACACTTCACTGAAATGGTATTAGAACATGCACATTTGTCTGAATATGTGCATCGACCAGGAATCGTACCCAAGCCGCCAACATGGGAGGCGAATATTCTACCGCAGAATCACGCGACACATCCAAAAAGTGAGCTTAATTTAAGGCATTTAACGCGATTTCAAAATCGATTTTAAGGCTTTTTTTTTTTACACTTGCTTTGAACTGCGTTGGTGGATTGATATTTGTGTTCTCGACTTCGCATACCATAAACATTAAATAACACAAAAATCAGATTGGCGTGTGGTATCCTTGTGAGACAGCGTGACTTCGCAAGGTGAGGCGTGATAGGGAACCTGAGTGTTTGTCAATCCTGCGACGTATGCTCCGAGCACTGTGAACATCGGCTGAAGTCAGCTTGCAAAAGTGGAATATCCAAACTCTGTATGAAGGTATAAAAAGAACAGGCAACACGTTATCAGGGAAAATATTGAAATAAACTTTTTGATTCATCTCCACGTAACCTGAAAGGTGCGCTCAGAGCTGCATTGTGAGGTCATGGAGCCAGGACCAATATTGCACGCCAGCCAGCGTGACAATGTGTCGTCTTGGATTTCCCTCCAATTTGTACTTAAGGACAATGCCCTGCTCCTGTGGGAAGCACACTAGTGCAATTGGGCTGCTTTTTTTAATTTACCACCAGTTTTTAATTTCAGCCATTTTTTAATTTCCTGCCAACTTTTGAATTTCGTGCCAATTTTTTTAAATTCCCGCCGTTTTATACATAGGGTAATGGTATGAAACATAGCCGCGAAACATCACAGGAAACATCTCTAACCTGAATTTCAACTTCCACGTACTGCGGGGCCCTCGAAGCACTCGACACTTCGCATCATTCGAAAAGAGTCAAAAGCGAACCTCCTTGAATCACACTACACACCACCATCCAAGTAGCACCCAGTTTCTGTGCTGTTACGCCCAGTGAAGAAGTGCGGCTTTATGTACCGCTGAGAGCAATTGCCTTTTACTAAATTTTGTTGCGGTATTCAGTCCGAAGACTCTTTTGATGCAGTTCTCCGTGCTACCGTATCCTGTGCAAGCCTCTTCATTTCCGAGTAACTGATGTCCGAGTAACTAACGCAAATTACATCGCTCTGAATCTGCTTACTGCATTTATCCCTTGATTGCCCTCTACGATTTTTACTCCCCACGTTTCCGTCAAGTTTTAAATTGGTGAGCCCATGATATCTCAGAATGTATCCTGCTAACAGATCCCTCCTTCTAGTAAGGTTGTACCACAAATTTCTTTTCTCTCCAATTCTATTCATTACTTCCTCATTAATTACGTGATCTACCCATGAAATCTTCAGCATTCTTGTTTAGCACCAAATTTCAAAAACTATTCGCTTCTTGTCTAAACTGTGCATCGCCTGTTTCACTTCCATTGATGGCTATACTCCATACAAATACTTTCAGAAAGGACTTCCTGACACTTAAAACTTACAGTCGATGTTACCAAACTTCGCCTCTTCAGAAACACTTTTCTTGTCATTGGAAATCTACATGTTATATCTTCTCTAATTCGACCATCATCAGTAACTTGCTTCCCAAATAGCATAACTCATCTACTACTTTAAGCCTGTCATTTTCTAATCCAATTCCCTCGGCATCACGTAATTTAACTCGACCACTTTCTATTATCCTCAATTTGTTTTTTGTTTTTTTTTTATGTTCATCTTACATCCTCCTTTCAAGACACTGTCCAGTCCTTTCAACTGCTCTTCCAAGTCATTTACTGTCTCTGACAGAATTACAATGCCATCGGCAAACAACAAAGTTTTTGAAACTTCCTGGCAGATTAAAACTGTGTGCCCGACCGAGACTCGAACTCGGGAACTTTGCCTTTCGCGGGCAAGTGCTCTACCAAGAGGCAAAGGTCCCGAGTTCGAATCTCGGTCGGGCGCACAGTTTTAATCTGCCTGGAAGTTTCATATCAGCGCACACTCCGCTGCAGAGTGAAAATCTCATTCTGGGAACAAAGTTTTTCTTTCCTCTTCCTGGACTTAAATTCCTACTCCAAGCTTTTCTTTGGTTTCCTTTACTGCTTGTTCAGTGTATAGATTGCATAACAACGGGAATAGGCTACAGCCTTGTCTCACACCATTCTCAATCACTGCTTCCTTTTCGTGCCCCTCGACTCTTATAACTGCCATATGGTTTCTGTACAAATTGTAAACAGCATATCGCTCCCTGTATTTAACCTATGCCACCTTCAGAATTTAAAAGAGAGTATTCCAATCAACGTTGTCAAAGCTTTCTCTAAGTCTACAATTGCTATAAACGTAGGTTTGCCTTTCCTTATTCTTTCTTCTAAGATATACATCTACATCTAGATCTACATTTATACTGCGCATGCCACCCAACGGTGTGTGGCGGAGGGCACTTTGCGTGTCACTGTCATTACCTCCCTTTCCTGTTCCAGTCGCTATTGGTTCGCGGGAAGAACGACTGTCTGAAAGCCTCCGTGCGCTCTCTAATCTCTCTAATTTTACATTCGTGATCTCCACGGGAGGTATAAGTAGGGGGAAGCAATATATTCGATACCTCATCCAGAAACGCACCCTCTCGAAACCTGGCGAGCGAGCTACACCGCGATACAGAGCGCTTCTCTTCCAGAGTCTGCCACTTGAGTTTGTTAAACATCTCCGTAACGCCATCACGATTACCAAATAACCCTGTGACGAAACGCGCCGCTCTTCTTTGAATCTTCTCTATAAGTCGTAAGGTCAGTATTGCCTCACGCGTTTCAGTATTTCTACGGAATCCAAACTGATCTTCCCCGAGGTCGGTTTCTACTAGTTTTTCCATTCGTCTGTAAAGAATTCGTGTTAGTATCTTGCAGCTGTTGCTTATTAAACTGATTGTTCGGTAATTTTCACACCTGTCAACACCTGCTTTCTTTGGGATTGGAATTATTATATTCTCCTTGAAGTCTGGGGGTATTTCGCCTGTTTCATACATCTTTCTCACCAGATGGTAGAGTTTTGTCAGGACTGGCTCTCCCAAGGCCGTCAGTAGTTCTAATGGAAAGTTGTCTATTCCCGGGCCTTGTTTCTACTCAGGTCTTTCAGTGCTCTGTCAAACTCTTCACGCAGTATCGTATCTCCCATTTCGTCTTCATCTACATCCTCTTCCATTTCCATAATATTGTCCTCAAGTACGTCGTCCTTGTATAAACCTTCTATATACTCCTTCCATCTTTCTGTCTTCCCTTCTTTGCTTAGAACTGGGTTGCCATCTGAGCTCTTGATATTCATACACGTGGTTCTCATCTCTCCAAAGGTCTCTTTAATTTTCCTTCACTACTTCATCCCTCAGAGCTACCCATTCTTCTTCTACTGTGTTTCTTTCACCCATTCCTGTCAATTGTTCCCTTATACTCTCCTTGAAACTCTGTACAACCTCTGGTTCTTTTAGCTTATCCAGATCCCATGTCCTTAAATTCCCACCTTTTTGCAGTTTCTTCAGGTTTAACCTACAGGTCATAACCAGACAAGAGCAGTACCTATTACACGGAACGGGTCCTACAGCCGATCGTTTCCAGTCATTCCACCAGGAAGGAGGAACATGGGTCGATTTGTCTGTTGATCGCGTCCGCATTGTTACTTTTTGCCAGGAATGACTGTCAACAAGGCAAGAGTCCAGGCGTCTCGGAGTGAACCAAAGCGACGTTGTTCGGAGATGGAGGAGATACAGAGACACAGGAACTGTCGATGACTTGCCTAGCTCAGGCCGCCTAAGGGCTACAACAGCAGTAGATGATCGCTACCTACGGATTATGGCTCGGAGGAGCCCTGACAACGCCACCATGTTCAATAATGCTTTTCGTGCAGCCACAGGACGTCGTATTACGACTCAAACTGTTCCAAATAGGGTGCAGGATGCGCAACTTCACTCCCGACGTCCAAGGCGAGGTCCATCTTTGCAAACCACGACACCATGCAGCGCGGTACAGATGAACCCAACAACATGCCGAATGGACCGCTCAGGATTGGCATCACGTTCTCTTCTCCGACAAGTGTCGCATATTCCTTCAAACAGAAAATCGTTGGAGACCTGTTTGGAGGCAACCCTGTCAGGCTGATCACCTTGAGAGCACTGTCCAGCATGTGCAGCAAGGTGGAGGTTCCCTGCTGTTTTGGGGTGGCATTATGTGGGGAAGAAGTAAGCCGCTGGTGGTCATGGAAGGCGCCGTAACGGCTGTACGATGCGTGAATTCCATCCTGTGACCGCTAGTGCTACCATATCGGCAGCATATTGGAGAGGAATTCATCTTAATGAACGGCAATTCGTGGCCCCATCGTGGACATCTTGTGAATGATTTACTTCAGGATAACGACATCGCTCAACTAGAGTGGCCATCATGTTCTCCAGACATGAACCCCACCGAACAAGCCTGGGATACATTGAAAAGGGCAGTTTATGGACGACGTGACCCACCATCCATTCTGAGGGATCTACGCCGCATCGCCGTTGAAGAGTGGGACAATCTGGACCAACAGTGCCTTGATGAACTTGTGGATAGTATGCCACAACGAATTCAGACATGCATCAATGCAAGAGGAAATGCTACTGGGTATTAGAGGTACCGGTGTATACAGCAATCTGGACCACCACCTCTGGAGGTCTCGCTGTATGAAGGTTCTATATGCAATGTATGGTTTTCATGACCAATAAAAAGGGCAGAAATAATGTTTATGTACAGGTTCTGAAACTCTTGGAACCGAGGTGATGCAAAACTTTTTTTGATGTGTGTAGTTTTTAATTTTACACATTAATTAATGTAACAATGAAGTGATAGTAAAGAGCGTAAGTTAATGACATGGATAATGCAGCCAAGCATTGTCAAAAACAGAAACTTTTTGCAAGGAGTACACACACTCTGTTATTCCGTTAAATCTACATCCAATTCGGGTATTAAATAGCATGCGTATTGTATGAGGTGATTAATAGTAAGTACAACAGTCGGTTCTGTTAAGAAACTCGTAAATGGAGTACGCGGAGCAGCTACCAGTTAATCCATAGATGGCTCTAATGACCCTGAGCACTATGGGACTTAACTTCTGAGGTCATCAGTCATCTAGAACTTGGAACTACTTAAACCTAACTAACCTAAGGACATCACACACGCCCATGCCCGAGGCAGGATTCGAACCTGCGACCGTAGCGGTCGCTCGGTTCCAGACTGTAGTGCCTAGAACCGCTCGGCCACTCCGGCAGGCCTAATCCATAGATCCCTCTTGAAGTGTACAATACTTTATTTTTATCAAATCATTTTATTAAAAGCAAGTGTCTTGAATAATAGACCCCTTGCTCCACCAAAGTGAATAGCTTTAAGTCTTTAAGAATACAGTCCTTATACCTGGTGTCGATTCCGTGAACTGAGCTGCTGGTTTGAAAGACATAATAATTACTCCCTCACATTCTTTTGAATTTACTCTAAGTGCAATTAGTAGCACAAAATTGTTTTAGCTTGGTAAGCTACCTAGGACCCAAAATTATACCTTTGGTTACTAATAATAGCAGTCTCGAGAAATAATCTCTTAAGAATAAAACAATGAAACTGTAGATCTATCTAGGCAATGTAGAATTAACTCTATGTAAAAGAAATAACTTGAGAAACATCAAAATATCTTTACTTTTCAAAATATACGGGGGCAAGTGTACTTCATGTGTGACACCGCTGTTTAACTTCCGGTATGAGTTACCATTTGGCCCGTGGATTGCCTGTGAGGAACGTAGCAGACAAACTGTTACATTACGCAAAGCTGAGAACTGCCCTGCGCTTAGGTACTCTAGTTTTTACGTGGCAGAGAGGTAAGACAGTTTTTACAGACAAACACTGACATGTGCCACAATCAGCTTTGGCCCTGACCGGGTTGAGTAGTCGGACAAGGCCTTCTGCAGAACTGTACCGAGATAATTATTTTCCACCGATAGTCGTTGCCAACGCTCGGCAATTAGGATAACGAAATCGAGTTTGTCTGGCGTGTAGAAAGTCATTTAACAAGGTAATTTAAAAATCATACCGGCTTAGAATGAAATTTTCACCCTGCAACGCAGTGTGCTCTGAAATGAAACTTCCTGGCAGATTAAAACGGTGTGCCGGACCGAAGCTCCAACTACGGACCTTTGCCTTTCGCGGACAACTGCTCCACCAACTGAGCTACCCAAGAATGACTCCAGCTTCAATTCTGGCAGTACCCTGTGTACTACTTTCTAAACTTCACCGAAGCTCTTCTGAAGACTCGAGCACTTGACCGCGAATGGCAAAGGTCTCGACTTTGATTCTCGGTCCGGCGCAACATTTTAATCTTGCAGAAGGTTTCTTACTAGCTGACTAGTAACACATGCCACTGTGAAGTGAGCAACTGGGACATGGAACAATTGTGGTAATGTATCGTTGTGCTCTTTAGAAATTTTTCTTCAACGCCCTAAATTTCGAAAGCCTCGGTAAATAAACTTTCCAAGTTAGAATATTGGCTCAAAAGATAGTACGAAAAGACCTCCGTTTTCATTTTACTGAAATAGTTAAAAGAATTTTTCGTCGATAAACAGCCGTAAGTGCTTCCACAACTTTACGCTAATTAGAAGGCACTGAGGTTGTTTGCGAGATCGGTGTCAGAAAGTGAAGTGCTTTCCAACCGAAGAGGAAGGAGGAATGACTGTTTTGTTAAGCGAACAACATGGTCATTTGAAATGTTCTACGACTGTGGAAACGTTTTCCACACTCCGTGCAGTCCGTTGTTGTATTTATTATAACTTCAAAAAAAATCCATAAATAATTATTTGTGTTCGCTGTTGTGACCGTCATCCACTTTGTTTAGTCGATGCATGAGAACGTGGATAAGGGAGTTGCATCAAGTAACGGGTAGGCATGGCACACGCCAACTTTGAGAGGGGTCAAGGAAGACGCTTCGGAGATAACCGGAAAAGTTTGTCGGTAAGATGGTTTTCGGATGAGGGTGCTATGCGCAATCACAGCTTTGTACCAGAAGTCCAGGACTGTATGCAGACCACTCTGAAAGAGGTATTCTACAGCCTGTCCTCGAAACCAGATAAGTGTATGGTGCTTAGCAAGAGGGTAGTGGAATGCCTGTGGCAACAACAAGGAATCTGGAGTTACCGTCGTTGGCGCGGCAAGGAGGTAAAAGCCCATGATTCTTCGGATGAGGAGTCATACGTTTCGTTTTAGGAGGCTCGTAAGACGGTGCTCGTCGGTGTCTTCAAGCTGATAGTCAGGACAGAGTGGGGAGGTGGGCAATCCTATGCGATAAAGTCGACTATTAGTCGGAAATTTGCCATGGACTAAAGCATACCAGAGTGCAGACACAGATGACGGCAAAAAGGATGCATGCACACACCCCCAAACCGTTTATCAATTAATGTCAGGGTACTATAGCACCATGGGGTCGCAAGGGTTGGACAGCGTAAAGAAACGATAATAGTCTTTTGTACGGGGAGGACGGGTGACTGGAAGATCGGTCCGAACGTAGCTGAGTTCTATGAAACGATTGGCGACGTGGTACAGTAATAGAGAAATAGGTGCCACATTGATCGGTGAATCGAGAGAAGCTGGTCGGAGGATATCTAAGAGACTGCGTGTTAAGGACGGGACCGGCCGCTGCCAATGCCGCAACATAGTGTGGACAAAGAGTGCAGAAGATCGTGCCCGCACTGAAGAGTCCGAGGCCACTTTTTGCAGGAAGCAGTCTTAGAGTGTTGTAGCGGACTTTGAGAAGTGCCCCTGCTGACACCAAATATCCACAGGCTGACTGGATGCGGGGCCAAGGAGTAACGGCATTTGGAGGATCTGGGTGACGTGTACCAGTTTAGGGGCGACATACATGTTGACATAGGACACACGTTGGAGTTGGTTTAAGTTACGGTGCAATTGAGCGCGAAGACGGTGCCGAATCGATTGCAAAAGCCACCGGTAAGCGAGGGCCGCTGTGCGGCGTGTGGAGCTCGTAAATTCGATACCGAAGTAAGGAAGGGTGGTACTGACTGTGAGTGGGGTCGGCACCATAACTGGGAGGCCCCGACCAGTGTGCAACACAGTCGATTTGCGGACATTAAGAATGCTACCGGTGGATCCATTGCATGGCGTCATTGAGTTCCCTGAAGGAGCAGGTGAGAAAGAGTAGGTCGTCCGCATAAGCCCAGCAGTGAAAGGTGCAATCACGTAAGGTGAGACCCTTCAGTCTAGAGGTAAGACCAGTGATGAGGGGCTCAAGTGCAAAGGGATATAGTAAAGTAGAAATAGGGCATCCTTGACGCACAGAGCGGCGTAGAGGAATAGGTCCCACAAGCCTCCCATTGACTTGTACTATCGAGACCGCGGGAAGTAGTACTTGGCGAATGGCATCGACCAAGAGTAATGGGAACCCCATACGTGTCACCACCATGAGGAGGAAGGGATGTCGAACGCGATCAAAGGCACTCGTGAAATCATGGATACCAGTGCTGCACGAAGGCGACAAACTGCCGAGACTTGACCGGCACAGATCCCTTCACCCCTGACAGTATTCAAGAGATAGGGAAACCACTTGCTTTCTTATCACTGATCTCAATATAATACTTCATTACCCTAAATTTGTTGCGAGAAGTGAGGCTTAAGAATAAAGGTGCAGCTAAATGGACTCTCCGTTCCACAACGTGACTACTATGGGCGATGCGCCATTCAGATAATCCATACTACTTTTTCCTCCCCCCATGAACCATGGACCTTGCCGTTGATGCAAAGGCTTGCCTGCCTCACGGATACAGATGGCCGTACCGTAGGTGCAACCACAACGAGGGGGGGTATCTGTTGAGAGGCCAGACAAACGTGTGGTTCCTGAAGGGGGGCAGCAGCCTTTTCAGTAGTTGCAGGGGTAACAGTCTGGATGATTGACTAACCTGGCCTTGTAACACTAACCAAAACGGCCTTGCTCTGCTGGTACTGCGAACGGCTGAAAGCAAGGGGAAACTACAGCCGAAATTTTTCCCGAGGGCATGCAGCTTTACTGTATGGTTAAATGATGATGGCTAAAATATTCCGGGCGGGGACTACTCAAGAGGACGTCGTTATCAGGATAAAGAAAATGGCGTTCTACGGATCGGAGCGTGGAATGGCAGATCCCTTAATCGGGCAGGTAGGTTAGAAAATTTAGAAAGGGAAATGGATAGGTTAAACTTAGATATAGTGGGAATTAGTGAAGTTCGGTGGCAGGAGTACCATGACTTTTGGTCAAGTGAATGCAGGTTATAAATACAAAATCAAATAGGAGTAATGCAGGAGTAGGTTAAATAATGAATAAAACAATAGGAATGCGGGTAAGTTACTACAAACACCACAGCGAACGCATTGTTGTGGCCAAGATAGACACGAAGCCCATGCCTACGATAGTAGTAGAAGTTTATATGCCAACTAGCTCTGCAAATGAGGAAGAAATTGATGAAATGTATGATGAGACAAAAGAAATAATTCCGATAGTGAAGGGAGACGAAAATTTAATAGCCATGGGTGATTGGAATTCGATAGTAGAAAAAGGAAGATAAGGAAACGTAGTAGGTGAATATGGATTGGGGGTAAGAAATGAAAGAGGAAGCCGCCTGGTAGAATATTGCACAGAGCACAACTTAATCATAGCTAACACTTGATTCAAGAATCATAAAAGAAGGTTGTATACATGGAAGAATCCTGGAGATACTGAGAGGTTTCAGATGGATTATATAATGGTAAGACAGAGATTTAGGAACCAGGTTTTAAATTGTAAGACATTTCCAGAGGCAGATGTGGACTCTGACCACAATCTATTGGTTATAAACTGTAGATTAAAACTGAAGAAACTGCAAAAAGGTGGGAATTTAAGGAGATGGCACCGGGATAAACTGACTAAACCAGAGGTTGTACAGAGTTTCAGGGAGAGCATAAGGGAACAATTGACAGAAATGGAGGAAATAAGTACAATAGAAGAAGAGTGGGTAGCTTTGAGGGATGAAGTAGTGAAGGCAGCAGAGTATCAAGCAGATAAAAAGACAAGGGCTAGTAGAAATCCTTGAGTGACAGAAGAAATATTGAATTTATTTGACGAAAAGAGAAAACATAAAAATGCAGTAAACTAATCAGGCAAAAAGGAATACAAACGTCTCAAAAATGAGATCAACAGGAAGTGCAAAATGGCTACGCAGGGATGACTAGAGGACAAATATAAGGATGTAGAGGCTTATCTCACTAGGGGTAAGATAGATACTGCCTACAGGAAAATTAAAGAGACCTTTGCAGAGAAGGGAACCACTTGTATGAATATCAAGAGCTCAGATGGAAAACCCGGTTCTAAGCAAAGAAGGGAAAGAAGAAAGGTGGAAGGAGTATATAGAGGGTCTATACAAGGGCGATGTACTTGAGAACAACATTATGGAAATGGAAGGGGATGTAGACGAAGATGAATTGGGAGATATGATATTGCGTGAAGAGTTTGACAGAGCACTGAAAAACCTGAGTCGAAACAAAGCCCCCGGAGTAGACAACATTAAATTAGAACTACTGACGGCCTTGGGAGAGCCAGTCCTGACAAAACTCAACCATCTGGTGAGAAAAATGTATGAGACAGGCGGAATACCCCCAGACTTCAAAAAGAATACAATAATTCCAATCCCAAATAAAGCAATGTTGACAGATGTGCAAATTACCGAACTATCAGTTTAATAAGTCACAGCTGCAGAATACTAACACGAATTCTTTACGGACGAATGTAAAAACTGGAAGCAGCCGACCTCGGGAAAGATCAGTTTAGATTCGGTAGTAATACTGGAACACGTGAGGCAATACTAACATTACAACTTATCTTAGAAAATAGATTAAGGAAAGGCAAACCTACGTTTCTAGCATTTGTAGGCTTAGAGAAAGCTTTTGACAATGTTGACTGAAATACTCTCTTTCAAATTCTAAAGGTGGCAGGGATAAAATACAGGCAGCAAAAGGCTATTTACTATTTGTACAGAAACCAGATGGCAGTAATAAGAGTCGAGGAGCATGAAAGGGAAGTAGTTGTTGGGAAGGAAGCGAGACAGGGTTGTAGCCTCTCCCCGATGTTACTCAAACTGTATATTGAGCAAGCAGTAAAGGAAACTAAAGAAAAATTCGAAGAAGGTGTTAAAATCCATGGAGAAGAAATAAAAACTTTGAGGTTCGCCGATAAAATTATAATTCTGTCAGATACAGCAAAGGACTTGGAAGAGCAGTTGAACAGAATGGACAGTGTCTTGAAAGGAGGATATAAGATGAACATCAACAAAATCAAAACAAGGATAATGGAATGTAGTCGAATTAAGCCTGGTGATGCTGAGGGAATTAGATTAGGAAATGAGACACTTAAAGTAGTAAAGGAGGTTTGCTATTTGGGGAGAAAAATAACTGATGAGAGTCGAAGTGCAGAAGATATAAAATATATACTGGCAAGGGCAAGGAAAGCGTTTCTGAAGAAGAGAAATTTGTTAATATCGAGTACAGATTTAAATGTCAGGAAGTCGTTTCTGAAAGTATTTGTATGGAGTGTAGCCATGCATGGAAGTGAAACATGGACGATAAATAGTTTGGACAAGAAGAGAATACAATCTTTTGAAATGTGGTGCTGCAGAAGAATGCTGAAGATTATATGGGTAGATCACATAACTAACGAGGAGGTATTGAATAGAATTGGGGAGAAGAGGAGTTTGTGGCACAACTTGACAAGAAGAAGGGATCGGTTGGTAATACATGTTCTGAGGTATCAAGGGATCAAAAAATTTAGCATTGGAGGGCAGTGTGGAGGGTAAAAATCGTAGAGGAAGACCAAGAGACGAATACACTAAACAGATACAGAAGGATGTGGGTTGCAGTAGGTACTGGGAGATGAAGAAGCTTGCACAGGATAGAGTAGCATGGAGAGCTGCATCAAACGAGTCTCTGGACTGAAGACCACAACAACAACATGCCTTTTTAGTCGACGCAGTGCCTTAGTTCAGCGAATAACACAGTTATGTAATTGTAGCATTAATGATCCGGCCTACATAAAAATTCCATACTACCAAGAAACTATCTGATCATAATAAAATCATTAGAACAGCAAAAAATATAACCTGCGCGTCCCTGCGTATAGTCCACAGTGCGTTATGTTCGGAAAACACGTTTCTGCAATTTGAATG
Organism: Schistocerca gregaria; assembly: GCF_023897955.1. Classification (NCBI taxonomy): domain Eukaryota; kingdom Metazoa; phylum Arthropoda; class Insecta; order Orthoptera; family Acrididae; genus Schistocerca; species Schistocerca gregaria. Next base: position 422,922,060 of record NC_064920.1, read on the forward strand.
TCTCATATATCTGTAAGGCAAATGATGGAGAATTGTTCTGGAAAACCAGAAAAGAAGAGACACGAATCGTTTTGAATGCGGTGTCATAGAACGATGCTGAAAATTTGTCGGTTTGTAAGATTAAAAAAATTTAAAAAAACAAAACAAGTGCGATAAGGATTGTTCCGTGCAAACCGTGTTATCTATAGGAAAAAAAATGGCTCTGCGCACTATGAGACTCAGAATCTATGGTCATCAGACCCCTAGAACTTAGAACTACTTAAACCTAACTAACCTAAGGACAACACACAACACCCAGCCATCAGGAGGCAGAGAAAATTCCTAACACTGCCGGGAATCGAACCCGGGAACGCGGGCGCGGGAGGCGAGAACGCTACCGCACGACCACGAGTTGCGGGCTTATCTATACAGACAGTTTATCTACATTCCTGTTGGTTTCGATGAGTGTGTTTGCAAGTATCAAAATATGTGATATGAATGGCCGTATCTTTTGATTGCATTGACTTGCAAGCTTATATTTTTCACACCGCCAAGTGATTGTGTACCATAGTATTCGACGTCACGTTCCACCTGATAGCTGTACCAGTTCCGGAGAAAAAGACGGACAAACAGGCGGACAACAAAGTTATCTTATAAGGATTCTATTTTCACCGAATGGAGCATGGAACCGCAAAAAAAGGATGTTCCCGCCAGAATCGACGAAGAAAGTAAATGAGCCGTGGCGGGAATGGTGACAGGGCTTTCTTTGGTTAGGCACTATCGATTCCCTCTGGCAGAAGTTTGCCTTCTTAGCCTGGGCCGGCTTAGGATATAGCGGGCCGTACGGAGTGGAAAGGAACAACAACGTTGGGCACGGCACGCGGAAGTGCGCGTATTAGGGAGACGGTGGAGAGACGACAGCGAGCACGGAGTGCCTGAGTACGGGCGGCAGTCAGCGCTTGATCGTACTGGGGCCAGTAACAGCGGGCCGGCGCTGTGGCTTTTTGGCAACCTCGTGAAGCTATGCATGTGCTCGCTTCCGTGAAGAAACACGCTATTACTATCGGACTAAGCAACGTCTGGAGTCTTCGCCACACCGATCCTGCAGCTGGCATCAATTTCACGATTAGTGAAATATAATGATGATTGCTCTTGAGGCACCGAAGATTTGCAAGGACTGTGATGTGATATTTCATGCCTCTTATTAAATGTGTGCTTCGCTCCTTAATAGTATTATTCTTACTGCAGCTGGCAAGTGTCTAAAACATTGATACGTGTGCACAGCCTTACCGAACGATCTATATTCCGTGTCTAAAGATTGCCGTGTGGTACATTACAGGCCCACATAAGGTGCTCCATGTGATGCTTGGGTTGTAATGAGCCGGTTCCGTTTGCATCAAATGTTCAAAAAAATGTACAAATGTGTGTGAAATCTTATGGGACTTAATTGCCAAGGTCATCAGTCCCTAAGCTTACACACTACTTAACCTAAATTATCCTAAGGACAAACACACACACCCAAGCCCGAGGGAGGACTCGAACCTCCGCCAGGACCAGCCGCACAGTCCATGACTGCGGCGCCCCAGACCGCTCGGCTAATCCCTCCGGGCTCAGTTTGCATCCTTCGTGTACGTAGTTCAGCTTAAAGAAATGAAATCAGTTTTATTATTGGCAGTTTTATCGTGGTAGTTTTCTATATAAGTTTGAGTATTAAGGTGAAGGAAGGTTTGTTTGGTTCCCTGTTGTATCTTCTGATTTACACTCCTGGAAATGGAAAAAAGAACACATTGACACCGGTGTGTCAGACCCACCATACTTGCTCCGGACACTGCGAGAGGGCTGTACAAGCAATGATCACACGCACGGCACAGCGGACACACCAGGAACCGCGGTGTTGGCCGGCGAATGGCGCTAGCTGCGCAGCATTTGTGCACCGCCGCCGTCAGTGTCAGCCAGTTTGCCGTGGCATACGGAGCTCCATCGCAGTCTTTAACACTGGTAGCATGCCGCGACAGCGTGGACGTGAACACCGAAACTAAAGCACACAAACATCAGTCTCTTAGACAACGTAAATAAGGAACTAAAATAAATATACAGCATTTCTTTGGGTTATTCTAACTGAATTTATGCAAAACTGCGTGGGCGACTTTGAATGTATATCGCCTATGGTGGCTGACGTTTTGGCAATATCGTCTTCAGAACGAAGACGATAAATGGTTTGCCTTCTTGTAGCGCTTACCTTAACTGTGGCGAGGTTCACTATTCCATGATTTGGCAATTGCGTAACTTTGTAGCCTGATTTAAACTAGTGGACTGAGGTTTTCGTTAAGACACTTATGGAAGCCTCTTCACGAATATTTGATTGCAGCTTTTACCTGCACACTTCTGTTTATACACTGTCGGAAGTAAAGGACAATAAAAGGAACGGATGATTAAGTAATATTTTGTTATATGGACCCTTACCCGACACTTTTTGAAACATCTCGACCTTTAAGTCTCAGAAATTTTTTTCTTACTATGCATCGTTTTGATTATAATTCTTTTTTTTTCAAAAAAAAGTTCAGGTAAAGATTTTATGCCGTTATACCAAATTTTAAAACAACAACAAAAGTCTTATACCCAAATCGCTTAAGTGGTTCATCGTAGTAATCGTTCCCCTGTAAGTCACACTTGCAGCTATGAAGGAAGGCTTCACAGAAAATATCCTTGTAGCGACCATTTCGGGCCAACACAGTAATCACGACACCGAGGATTCGCGTCAGCTCCCATTACATGCGCCCACTTACACCAACTGACTGTAAAGGGACTTGACGCCAAACTAGAAAGAGTTACTAAACTTTATTTAATGTTTAAAATCAAGCAACTGACTCCTGTAAACCATTGTCACATTTGTACGAATTTGAATTTTACTTTATTACAAAAGATATTCTAGTTTATCCATCTACAAGTACGCACAAAACGACTTGTTTCAAAAGCTATATTAACAAAATTATTCCGCAGTTGAACTTGACAACTGTCTTAACTTACATCACGATATTTACGACCAGTTTAGCCGGCCAAGGTGGCCGAGCAGTTCTAGGCGCTACACTCTGGAACCGTGCGACCGCTATGGTCGCAGGTTCGAATCCTGCCTTGCGCATGGATGTGTGTGATGTCCTTAGGTTCTACATCTACATCTACATGACTACTCTGCAATTCACATTTAAGTGCTTGGCAGAGGGTTCATCGAACCACAATCATACTATCTCTCTGCTATTCCACTCCCGAACAGCGCGCGGGAAAAACGAACACCTAAACCTTTCTGTTCGAGCTCTGATTTCTCTTATTTTATTTTGATGATCATTCCTACCTATGTAGGTTGGACTCAACAAAATATTTTCGCATTCGGAAGAGAAAGTTGGTGACTGAAATTTCATAAAAAGGTCTCGCCCCGACGAAAAACGTCTTTGCTGTAATGACTTCCATCCCAACTCGTGTATCATATCTGCCACACTCTCTCGCCTATAACGTGATAATACAAAACGAGCTGCCCTTTTTTGCACCCTTTCGATGTCCTCCGTCAATCCCACCTGGCAAGGATCCCACACCGCGCAGCAATATTCTAACAGAGGACGAACGAGTGTAGTGTAAGTCGTCTCTTTAGTGGACTTGTTGCATCTTCTAAGTGTCCTGTCAATGAAACGCAACCTTTGGCTCGCCTTCCGACAATATTATCTATGTGGTCCTTCCAACTGAAGTTGTTCGTAATTTTAACACCCAGGTACTTAGTTGAATTGACAGCCTTGAGAATTGTACTATTTATCGAGTAATCGAATTCCAACGGTTTTGTTTTGGAACTCATGTGGATCATTTCACACTTTTCGTTATTTAGCGTCAACTGCCACCTGCCACACCATACAGCAGTCTTTTCTAAATCGCTTTGCAACTGATACTGGTCTTCGGATGACCTTACTAGACGGTAAATTACAGCATCATCTGCGAACAATCTAAGAGAACTGCTCAGATTGTCACCCAGGTCATTTATATAGATCAGGAACAGCAGAGGTCCCAGGACGCTTCCCTGGGGAACACCTGATACCACTTCAGTTTTACTCGATGATTTGCCGTCTATTACTACGAACTGCGACCTTCCTGACAGGAAATCACGAATCCAGTCGCACAACTGAGACGATACCCCATTGGCCCGCAGCTTGATTAGAAGTCGCTTGAGAGGAACGGTGTCAAAAGCTTTCCGGAAATCTAGAAATACGGAATCAACTTGAGATCCCCTGTCGATAGCGGCCATTACTTCGTGCGAATAAAGAGCTAGCTGCGTTGCACAAGAGCGATGTTTTCTGAAGCCATGCTGATTACGTGTTAGGTTTAAGTAGTTCTAAGTTCTACGGACTGATGACCTCAGAAGTTAAGTCCCATAGTGCTCAGAGCCATTTGAACCACTTTTTGTACAACCAGTTTACAACCGTTAGCGTCACTTTTATTTCTATATCACGATTAGAACTGCCCTCGTAATATGATTGCATTGCTCGAGACGTTCCATAGATGCAAAATATGTTACTTCATATAACTTCTCATGTAGAGAAAAATTGCACAATACCCACATACATTGACTTATATTTAAAGGTATATCTGATAACAATCGAAGGATGGAAAACCCAGAATGGAAAATAACAATATTATGAAAAGGAAATTTGCCACTCACCATATAGCGGAGATGCTGAATCGCAGATAGGCACAACAAAAGATTGTCACTAATAAATCTTTCGGCCAGTAACGCCTTCGTCAACAGTACACTCACACACACACACACACACACACACACACACACACACACACATAAACGGTTTCAGTTGCCTGAGACTGCACTCGTGTGTGTGAGTTGCGTGTTTGCGTCAGTACGAGCGCGCGCGTTTGTGTGTGTGTGTGTGTGTGTGTGTGTGTGTGTCTATCGTCTATTTGTGATAGTCTTTTCGTTGTGCCTATATGGTGAATGGCAATTTTCCTTTTCGTAATTTTGTTATATCTGATAATAGAGAGAATAAAATTATCTTGGCGTAAAGTGCTTCTTTGGACTATCAACAGCGAAGCGCGAAATGATAAGCTGGAATCTCTTCCTGTACCTTAGCTTTTCCCTCCTTTAAGTGTTTTAACAAGAACCAATGTTCTTGTATCATAGGTAATAATTATGTGATAACGTTTGGGACAAATCAGGAAGTAATGACGATATACTTTCGCATGACTTGTGACCCAATTAGATGTAAAATTTCATTTATGGGCAATTGTCTCTCTGAGAAAGGACATTAGCTATAAATACAGCTTTATTGAAGGTGTTGCGATATGTTTTACTCCGCAGTTTAGGGATAATATGCGCTGCCCTCCAATCCAAAGAAACACTGGTGCAGAAGCGCGAGTCCGTTGTTACCTTGGAACGTGTAAGTAGGCTGTTTAGGTTTTTTTATTGGTAACGCCGCCTCCACGTAGCGCTCTGTATAAAAATCACTGGCTGTGCCGTGTGCAGTCTGTGGCTGGTTTGCATTGTTGTCTGCCATTGTAGTGTTGGGCAGCGGCAGCTGGATGCTAACAGCGCGTAGCGTTGCGCAGTTGGAGGTGAGCCGCCAGCAGTGGTGGACGTGGGGAGAGAGATGGCGGAGTTTTGAAATTTGTAAGAATTGGTGTCACGAACTGATATATATATTATGACTATTAAGGTAAATACATTGTTTGTTCTGTATTAAAATCTTTCATTTGCTAACTATGCCTATCAGTAGTTAGTGCCTTCAGTAGTTTGCTATTGCCAATTCTCACCTGTGTTCTAGCATCCTTAACGCTGGTGCGATTTGCTTATATAGTGTGCCTGACGTCACTGCCTCTTCGATGCAACGAAAATTACTTCTGTGACCACCAGTCAAATTTTACAAAAAAAAAAAAAAAAATAAAGATTCAAATGGCTCTGAGCACTATGGGACTTAACTGCTGTGGTCATCAGTCCCCTAGAACTTAGAACTACTTAAACCTAACTAACCTAAGGACATCACAAACATCCATGCCCAGGGCAGGATTCGAACCTGCGACCGTAATGGTAGCGCGGTTCCAGACTGTAGCGCCTAGAACCGCTCGGCCACTGCGGCCGGCTCAAATTTTACAAATAAAATATTAAAATAAAGGGAGCCCACATTTTTGTGATTATTTTCCGTCCACGAACTACTTTCTTAGTCTATTATTCTCTTGTTATTAAGAAAAAACATACTGCAATCTTTCTTACAACATTTGTTTGTACAAAAATAATTTCATTATGAATTTACATAGCAATTACAGCGGTATGTTATTCCTTTCACGTGGTTCCCTTCGATTTTACAATACGTGTACCACACACATGTCGAAAATCCTTTATCAATGGTTGATTAAAACCGTTTTAATATTACTGTTATAAACACTGAATACGCCATTATCACAAAGACAGTCAGCAGGTAATGAACTTGCCTACACTGTGATAACTACACAACACGCGTTATTCTGGAGAATTGCGTATTATGGCTTCATTTGATTAACCGTAAAATTGTTTGTCGGTTGTGGCGTTTAAACTAACGTTCTGGAGCATGGGGTACAAAGGCGTAAATTTCAGTTGGTGCCTCGTTTGAGTTCGTAGCACATCAGGTTCAAATTCAATTAATTTGTTTGTGAAATTACCGCACATCACAGTTACAAATATGGCTGTAACTTGCGCAGTTCTGATGTATAAAAGTATTCTAAGCGTCGATGGACTCACCGATGCATTCAGTTTATTAGCTTTGAAGTTAATGCATTATTACTGGAGCGTATGACGCTAAATATTCAAGATATCACAATGGTCTGGTAAACCAAAATTTAAATATCGTAAATAATCATTTAATCAAATGGTTCCTAGTCTCGTGATGTTACGCTGAATGAACTCAACTCTGTTAGTTAGCACTTAGTAATTCAGCGTGTGGGATTTTGCTCCAAAAGGATCAAATAATTAAATTGACTGTCTAACTCAAAATCAACAAAACTGTACTCATATTCTCTTCACGTACCTTTATTTGAATACGGGAAACAGTAGTAAGAAAATTAGGGAAATAATAAGTAAGCGTGGACGGTGAAATGTATGCATTTACTAGAAGCACACAGACAGGCTTAACGAAGGCAACTTGCATAATAATGTAAACAAACAAGGCTCCAAACACTTGTTCGTTAGCTGTCAGTTTCAAATATCATGCGGGCTGCGTCTGTCAGCCAGACAGAATAAAGCACATTTAAGAGAGGTTCGCTAGAAATACGTGTAACGGAGGTTTGGAAATGTATTTCACTTCAGAAACTATATGTATGTACTACGTGAAAATCAGAATCTGCGAAATGCACTGAATTAATGAGAGCATATGTGAGTAATCCTTTACAAATAACCATAAAAAAACTCGGGAGCGGTGTGGAGACAACACTACATTTATACATGTACTACTGCAGCGACAATGTTGTCGCAGATCGATAAAACAATATTACGACTAGTATATAATTTTATTTTAAAGGGAAAACACATAGTACATTACTTTTGTAACGAAAAGCCTCATCTTTCAAAAATCTTAGCTTTGGCTACACCTCACCTGGTTGCTAGATTCCAAGACAGTGTTGTAGGAAGCTCGGTACTCGGGGTACTAGTTACATTATTAACAACCAACAGGTAGTACGATTCCATAAAAATACACCTTTTATCCTCCTACAACGCACAAAGCATGTTGTCGCAAACATAGATCAGAGCGAACTGACTGCAGGTCCATAGAGGTTAACTGAGTTACCTCAGGGCAGTCATGTTGTTCCGGGCAACTCCGCGGAGTTAAGTTCTCACACTGTGGTTACTAATACGCAGTATGTTGATATTCGGTGTCTCTGCGTCGAAACTAATGTAGTGTGGTGACTACGATGTGATTTGTGGGTATTTGGCGATTCTGCTTTTAAGTAATGTCTCCTGATACCTTACAAATGTACTGGTACTGATAGGATTTCTGTACTGTCACAACTGTCGTCAAGAACTTGATGTCGTGGTATTGCTGTTCCAGAGTGTGCACAGTTTGAAACACATGGCACTGGTGTATTTACGGAGTATGCTCCTATTCCTGCTACTCTGTGGTGTTCGCGAAACAGTTTCAGTTCAATGATTGATACCCCAGTTCAAGGCTCGTCTATGTCAAAGAACACTCCCCAAAACGTTTAAACCTTATATCACGCACACACGCATTGTTTCACCGATGACCCAACAATATGCATTCATTCCATACGCGAAAACACTTAGCTTATCCACGAATAAAACTGGAGAGCACGGTTCGCAGTTCACTCAACATCAATCACTGCCTTTTTGCTGTTGACATTGAAGTGTGTACATATTAATTTAAATGTTTTATACGTGTCTCTGGGCAGGAAAGCCTACGCGCTAGCCATGCCGGGGCGTCAACAAACAGGCGTCAACAAACAGCGTCTCTTATTCGGCACCGGCCTACCGCTTGACTGTCTCGTCCTAACACTCAAAAACCATATCTCTCGTATCAAAGATACATACAGATATATTAAAACATTTATGTTCAGACGGATGGATTATTTGACTGTATTGACATTTACTACTAAATTCATTGAATAAAACAGAATAATAAAGGGTATGTATTAATATCGGTTCCCTACAGGAATAACCTTACAACACCTCTTTCATTCCACACGCGCGGACTTGACCTATCTTGGCGATAGGGAATACCACTGCATGTTCAGTAATACCCACCACAGTACGAGCCGTCCAGTCACATGCAATCCGGTGCTCGTCAGCCGTTGAGAGGATTTGACGTTGGATAGTGCCCGAAGTGCTTGCATGCTCCTATACACCCCGAATTCATTCGCGAAGGATGTTATTGCATTAATTTAAACATTAGTTCACTTCTCGCGTTAATTCTCTATGAAAATCACCCACTTGGTCAGGAAAGAGACAGGTAGATGCACCGCAACGATATGCACCGCAGGTGATAAGAAACTTCAGTATAGCGGACGATGATGTTTTCGGTCAACAGCCTTCTGAATGGTATGATGGGGCCCGCCACTAATTACTCTCCTGCGTCAACCTCTTCATCTCTTCTACAGAAAGTATAATAATGATTTCCGGCATCACAGTGATCACGAAGTCGCAGAGGGTCCTGAGTGTGGTATGTTACAACATGGAAACCGTTTGCATACGAATAAAACTAGTAAATACAGTTGGTGGTGTGACCCATAGAACTTACGGAAAGAGGCAGATCTTGCCGAAAGCTTTGATTTTTATAACTAACGTGATCCTCACATCGAGAACATTTAATACAAACTTCTAAGCCGTTGCAGAACCGGCAACCGAATGCAATCAGTCATATTCTGGAAGCATCCTGCAATATTTATTGTTCCCTTCCGCTAATGCGTACGGACATTGTAAACTTCTCCCCCCTCCTCCCCTTCTGTCACATCACACAAACACACCAAATAATATGCTCAGAATCGGTCCTCCGATTCACTGTCATTTAATCAGGGGACTATGAAAATAGAGAAACCGCAAGAACACAACATACACTCCTGGAAATTGAAATAAGAACACCGTGAATTCATTGTCCCAGGAAGGAGAAACTTTATTGACACATTCCTGTGGTCAGATACATCACATGATCACACTGACAGAACCACAGGCACATAGACACAGGTAACAGAGCGTGCATAATGTCGGCACTAGTACAGTGTATATCCACCTTTCGCAGCAATGCAGGCTGCTATTCTCCCATGGAGACGATCGTAGAGATGCTGGATGTAGTCCTGTGGAACGGCTTGCCATGCCATTTCCACCTGGCGCCTCAGTTGGACCAGCGTTCGTGCTGGACGTGCAGACCGCGTGAGACGACGCTTCATCCAGTCCCAAACATGCTCAATGGGGGACAGATCCGGAGATCTTGCTGGCCAGGGTAGTTGACTTACACTTTCTAGAGCACGTTGGGTGGCACGGGATACATGCAAACGTGCATTGTCCTGTTGGAACAGCAAGTTCCCTTGCCGGTCTAGGAATGGTAGAACGATGGGTTCGATGACGGTTTGGATGTACCGTGCACTATTCAGTGTCCCCTCGACGATCACCAGAGGTGTACGGCCAGTGTAGGAGATCGCTCCCCACCCCATGATGCCGGGTGTTGGCCCTGTGTGCCTCGGTCGTATGCAGTACTGATTGTGGCGCTCACCTGCACGGCGCCAAACACGCATACTACCATCATTGGCACCAAGGCAGAAGCGACTCTCATCGCTGAAGACGACACGTCTCCATTCGTCGCTCCATTCACGCCTGTCGCGACACCACTGGAGGCGGGCTGCACGATGTTGGGGCGTGAGCGGAAGACGGCCTAACGGAGTGCGGGACCGTAGCCCAGCTTCATGGAGACGGTTGCGAATGGTCCTCGCCGATACCCCAGGAGCAACAGTGTCCCTAATTTGCTGGGAAGTGGCGGTGCGGTCCCCTACGGCACTGTGTAGGATCCTACGGTCTTGGCGTGCATCCGTGCGTCGCTGCGGTCCTGTCCCAGGTCGACGGGCACGTGCACCTTCCGCCGACCACTGGCGCCAACATCGATGTACTGTGGTGACCTCACGGCCCACGTGTTGAGCAATTCGGCGGTACGTCCACCCGGCCTCTCGCATGCCCACTATACGCCCTCGCTCAAAGTCCGTCAACTGCACATACGGTTCACGTCCACGCTGTCGCGGCATGCTACCAGTGTTAAAGACTGCGATGGAGCTCCGTATGCGACGGCAAACTGGCTGACACTGACGGCGGCGGTGCACAAATGTTGCGCAGCTAGCGCCATTCGACGGCCAACACCGCGGTTCCTGGTGTGTCCGCTGTGCCATGCGTGTGATCATTGCTTGTACAGCCCTCTCGCAGTGTCCGGAGCAAGTATGGTGGGTCTGACACACCGGTGTCAATGTGTTCTTTTTTCCATTTCCAGGAGTTTATTACCATATGTAATACTGTGTTTGCGAACCGTTACATTTAAAACAGCTATCAGTCGTCTTGCAGAGGACAAATAGAAGTCCTGTGTGGTTTTCAATGGGATAATATACCATTCTTCCTGGAAAATAGTGGAAAGTTCAGGAACGATGATGAAGTTGGATAGCAACCACGTACCAAATTACGCCACAGAGGCTCAGTGGTGTTGAGATCTGGTGACTGGTGGCCAGGGAAGATGAGTCAGTTCATCCTCGACTTTACAAAACTAGTCCTTGACGACTCGAGTTTGGTAAAAAGGGGCCTTGTCGTCTTGGTACAGAACGTAACCACTGGGGAGCAAATGTTGTAACTTGTAAAGCATTTGATCAATCGAAATGGTCACATAATTCTTGTCAGGACCGCGATCTTGGAAAGTAACTGTGGGGCCGATGGAATACCACGATATAGCTGCCCCAATCATCACGCAATCCCCATCATGTTTCACTCTTGTCAGTAAGCAGTCTGTGTTGTAGGCTTCGGATGGTGTATACCAGATGTAAAATAATCCAAAAGTTGGAAACTGTGTGAAACAAGACTCATCCGACCAAATTATTCTCTTCCGTTGCTGAATAGTCCACGTTTAAGACTTTGACACCACATTTTCCTGTTACTGACATTTGCATCAGTGATGTGTGGTTTTGTTAATCCATATTGCCCTGCAATCCCACCCTGCAGGTATTTCTTCAGGTTGGTCTGTTGCTGACAGAGTTCGCTAGGGCGAGATCCTGCTCCGCAAATGACTTTCGCAGCTGTCGTCCTCTTATTTTTCATCACAATCCTCTTCGTTGACCAGCTGTCATGATCGCCTTCCCCGAATACATTGTGAATTTTCGATACGGTACCTCTTGAAACACCAAACACTTCCGCTATCTTGGTTATGGAAGCACTAATCATACGAGGACAAACAATTTGCCCAGCTACGAATTCACTTAGCTCCGACATAATGCACTGGCAACTGCACATTATACTCTTCTGACTACACTGTTCTGACCGGTAGTGCGTCATCAAATACACAATTGCCAGCTGCATGTATGGCTACCATCTGCATTTGCATTAAAGCATACGTTTCTCGCAGCGTTTCCATATTTTTGTCCAGCCCCTGTACGTCTATAGTTGTTGGTCATCTGGTCGACGGTCCATTCGCAAATGACTGTCACAGACGAAGAATCGTGAGTTTCTCTTATCATTGAACACTACTGTACGCTTTTCACTAAGTTGCTCGTTGACGGTACTGCGGGGTTTCAGATGTCTCAGCCACGCCGGTGAGAAGAAGCAGCAGCTGGCCATCTGCAGCTCACACCGAGCGGCACCGAGTCAGCAGGGACACAGACTGCTGAGTCGACTGCGCTGCATCCTGATGATGCCACAACTCCGCTGGTGTACAAGGCCAGCCCGACACAGCATTGCATTTCACAGGCCGTTGTTGTGCTTCCTCAGCATTGCGGGGCCCTGTGACACAGACCAAGAGGAATGGAAACAAATCAATCATTTGGAAAGCTACGATGAGTTTTAATATGGCACATTCTACATTATGGCACCATCCAGTACACTAGTGTAAACGAATCTATGAACAACAGACATGCTCGTAACCCAGTCACCTGTCTCTTCAGCCAGTCTGGTAGTGGTCCCCTCTCACCTCATTCCCTATCCCCCCCCCTCCCTATGCACATTAAAGTTTGTCCAGTGGATACTGTCTTGGCTCTGCTGAGCAGATCCGCTCACAGTGCCTGAAACAATGGCTCCTTTGTAACAGGAAAGGCCAATTCCATTTTCTGCGCTTCTACAATGGGAACTGTCTCTCTCCAGCCAATAAATAGTTGTTGCCAGGACGTTAAACATCATCTTCATGCCTTCCTTCATGCCTTTCTTTTGTTTTGTTTTTTATTGGGTTGCTGTACATGTCATTCATCCAGTACCTTATTACGCACATGAACCATCGATCAAATAATCTTGATAACACGTCAGACCTTTCAGATTATTTCTGGAAAAAAGAAAAAGACCATTAAAAGTACACTTGTTCTGAAATAGAACTGCTTCAAAATCTTTCAATTAGATGATTGGTATCTTGATGTAGAGGTGAAGCAATACAAAGGTTTGGGTTATTGCCTGGAAATCAGTCCGTAAATTGATACGGAAGCTCTCAGTTAGAACAGACACTCATATGTACATGTTAGAAGCTCTTATAAAATTCGCGATGGTTCTGTAACTTATTGTAGTTTTTTATATCAAAGTAGTGGCGATGCTGCTGAGAAACTGGCGTTAAAAATTGCTTTGTCTTTTGTAATAAATGACATGCTGGTCGTAAAATCGCTCGTAGTACTGTAGTAGCGTAGTTGCCCTTCACGTTTACTCTCTTTTTTCCCCGAGTGATAACCATTTCGAGAATTTTCTCTGTTTTGTGCAAGCCAGTGAACGTCACAAGTGATAGTTACTGTGCAATGTCCTGAGTGACGGGAAGTGTAGAACCTACGTGACAGACGTTCAACAGCTCACATTCCGTAATATTTTCTGCTCAATTAACTCATTACCCCAAGAAATATTGCCTAGTTTATCGGACGTGGGCTCTTAACGGCGTTAGTAGCTCAACTTGACAGAAGTAAACACGTACCTCTGACGATAAAGGAGTGCAAGTGAAAAGAAAAACATGTTGAGTGGATATGAGAGGTTTATGAAAAGTGCTGCGATATGAAAGAAGCTCGGAGAAAATATTATAAGCTACATGTGACGTTTGACGTCTTAAGGTTCCAGAGGCCTTAGAACTGTTGTTTGAGGTGGATCTGTAAGGACAGTGAGCGAAAAATACCGTAGTCTGTAGAGTTTAACTGATCATATGTCTTGTAGACAACAGGGCACACCATGTAATCAACTGCCGGTCGTTGTGGCCGAGCGGTTCTAGGCGCTTCGGTCCGGAACCGTGCTGCTGCTACGGTCACAGGTTCGCATCTTGCCTCGGGCATGGATGTGTGTGATGTCCTTAGGTTAGTTAGATTTAAGTAGTTTTAAGTCTAGGGGACTGATGACCTCATTAAGTCCCATAGTGATTAGAGCCATTTGAACCATCTAATCAACTGATAGCTTGTAAAAGGTTAATGGTTTGTTGCTATGAAAGTAAACCGTCGCACAAATCACCTACAGCGCGAGGTTATTGCCAGCTACGACAAAAATGCGCATGCGTTTTTCCTTTAACAACACAATAATGAATGTACGACAAACGTGGCACTGTAGTGTTACGAAACCTGAGGTCAGCACGGAATAACATACTTATCCCCAGCACAGCAGCAACGGATCAAAGAGCTTTATCTCTGACGGTGGATACGGCTACAAGCAGCACAAAAGTTGGCCAGCGCCTGTTGCTCCACGGACTGCGCGCATTTATTACTTCAAACAGTACTTGTGTATAATACTAGACGATAACATTAAGTGCCTTAAATTTCCGGAAAAATTCCGGATGGACTGAATTGAGAGTACGTCAGCAGCTTATGCTTCATTCGAATAATAGGTTCAGGTGACACCATTTCAATCATATATGTAGTTCATCTGTAGCCTGTAGGCACTTACCTCGGGATCTTTGGTCGCCGGTAGTTTAGTGGCTTTCTGACGTTTCATGAGCTCCATTAGTGGTGGTGGACAAACACTGGAGGGTGAACCATTTACAATCCTAGCCACTCATCCTAGCGAAATGTCACAAAAACAGCTAACCTGCCGGAAGTCCCGATGCGACAGCCACCAGGCAACACGGCAAGAAATGGCGACAAGAGTCGCAACAACTTTTTTCGAGTTTTTTTCAGCAGAACAACGCTAGTCCACATGTTAATAGAAAGAAAGCCACCTCTCCTTCTTATCTACTCATTCAATAAGTCACGCATTATACTTTTCTGAATAAAAAGAGCGACTGATTATTCGAAACTAATGGTTCTCCAGTAGCCTAAACAGTCGAACTTGGAAATCTGACAGAAATCACCTCAAATGCCATTTGTCACAACAGCGATATCTCGTTCCCTTTTCGATACCACTTGCTTCGTATGCTTTGGCGTACGTTTTCTTTGGAACAGCTGTTACATTTAACCCTCTAAGGACGAGTTCAACAGATAGAAAACACTTCGAATACACTGCTGTGTCTGTATAGCGAGAAGCATTATCTCGCAGTGGCCACATGTTCCAATACGTATCGCTTCAGATCAGAAGTATAGGACGTGACGCCATGTTGTGACAATTTATTGAACCACTTGAGCAGTTGCATCTTCAGATTTCTGTCTTGGGATAGATGAATTTTTTTTAGCTGCTGATATTTATTGATATTGACATTAAAATGTATATGATTTAGGTACTTTTGAGATACATCTTTATAAAAAATTATCATCGTTGAACTATTAAAGCCGGCTGGCCGGGGTGGCCGAGCGGTTCTAGGCGCTACAGTCTGAAACCGCACGACCGCTACGACCGCAGGTTCGAATCCCGCCTCGAGCATGGATGTGTGCGATATCCTTACGTTACCTAGGTTTAAGTAGTTCTAAGTTCTAGGGGACTGATGACCTCACAAGTTAAGTCCTATAGCGCTCAGAGCCATTTGAACCATTTTTTTGAACTATTCAAGCCATTTGTGGGAGAGTTTTTTCGAACGTTACAAATTTCTCAACATACGCATTCTCAAGAAAACTATTGGTTTAATAGAAAATCAATCGTGCAACACTTTATGGATGAAAAGGAGTCTATACACTCGTGTTCCAGGCCGAACAAATGGAGAGGATTATGATAGTTACTTGAGTGCTTTATTCACCGTTATTTAGAACTGTTTCTGCATTGGTACTTTTCATAAGATTCCAGTCTCTACTTTTCTGTAGCTTTCAGAACCAAGTTGTCTCCAGAACAATGTTGGGAATAGCCAGTTGTGCATGAGAAGAGTGGCAGACGCAAAGAGAAATCCATCAATTTTCTGCAAGAAGTGCAACGTTCATTTGTACATCCAGAAGAACGTATTCTCTGGACTTCTACAAAGAACAAAAATACCACATTTTTATGTATTTTCACATGTCAGAAAAGTATGTTTGTAATCAAAAAGACACCACTATTTAAGTATCCTCAAACCCCTACTGTAACAAAACACATTATATTACTCTAAAATATATTGTGTAAACATGAGTTACTTGTACATAATATTTTCTCTTTATTGCTTAACAACTCTGTCCATACACGGTTAAATAATGTGCAAAAAATGGTTCAAATGGCTCTAAGTCTTATGGGACTTAACATCTGAGGTCATCAGTTCCCAGAACTACTTAAACCTAACTAACCTAAGGACGTGACACACATCCATGCCCGAGGCAGGATTCGAACCTGCGACCGTAGCAGCAGCGCGGTTCCGGACTGAAGCGCCTAGAACCACTCTGCAGCAGCGGACGGCAAAAAATGTGTCAGACTGAGACTAAAACCCTCTACCAACGTTCTACCAACTGAACCAAGCACGTCCTTATCCTGCTCAGACGCTCTCGTGGTAACTCCAGTACGAAGAGGTGGCCTACGCAATCTACTCCTCTAGTGTCATGACATCATACGCAGGTAGAATAGTGGTCTAGTTATCACCCGTTTCGAGGTGGTGTGCGTCTTTACCATGCTCCAAATGGAACTCTGACACTTTTTGTCAGCTCGCAGTCAACGATGTGGTGACGTTTCACGACGTGCCTTACCAACTTACTGCTTGATGCAGAAGCCCGTTCTCGTTGGCCTCCCCAGTAACGTCCGACACCCCAGCGCTCTTCTGTCACAATGGATTTTTTTATGGAGCACAGCAACCTTTCTACCTCTTTGTCACCTGTGCGCTTGTTGTCATGGAAGGTGGTCCACACAGATGCAACAGGCTCGCGCCCCCAATGTGGTAGAAGTACTCGCATTACAGATGGCGCAATATATGGCGGTCGGTTGGCGTTCCTTTTCTTGACACTGTTGCACGCTGTACGTGGTATATTACCGTCAATGGGAAATGACCAAATTGTTCTCGTGTCCACCAGGTTCAGTTCACTTACTTCCCGCTTTCAGTTGCGTGCGGAATGCTGGACCGGACGAACATCATGTCCTTTGTGGCCCAGCAGTAGACGTCTGGCGCTTGGTCCAGCGAATTCTGGCCATCCTCGCATGAGCCATTTCTGACCGAATAACAACGCACACAGTGCCGTTCAATGATGACGTGTACTAGCTGCAGATGAAGACTCACTCTACGAACTGGTTCGCGACATTAGTTCGATATTTCTTTTTTCGCTTCCGAGAAGAGTATTCTCGGTTTTACGACTCGGGCGAAGGAACGACATTGCGCCATTGTCAGTAATCTGAAATACAGGCAAAATTTTTCCAACTTCCTTTACAGTGTTTCCTACGACCCACCGCATAGTTAGAATGTCCCTGCAATGAACAGTTGATCTGATGCACTATTTTTGCTACAATGATCCCCAACGGCATTCCCCTTTATTTCATGAAGACGTGCATGTACAATTAAACTGTCGGTCGTGACAATTCCATGGACGCAAAAACTTCACAATTCCGTTTAGCACATTACAAGACTATTCGACGGCCAATCTAATACTCGTTCCGTATAAACTTACAACTTCTAGGCCGTTTGGACAAGCAATAACTATTGTAAAGCCTAACCCTCGAGGACTTCCTTCTTTTAAGGTAATGTCTCCGTTGCACGTTTTACATTTCAGGTGTTGAGAAGTAACAGAGAAAACGGAAAGAGCATTTATAATCCTATAGCTCAAGCCGTAATTCAGATCAAAATTCTGGTCACCGTCTTTCAATTTTATAGCGCAGGCACTGATTCTTCCTAATTGTTTTCAGCCTCATATCTACTCTTTGCACGCTTTGATGACACACTGCTTCGACGCCGCATTGGATACTATTTTTCCTTTACTGCCCTGGTACACTTTCTCATCTTTCATTCTTACTTTAAAGACAAATCTGTTTATTGTAAGATCACAACAAAACTATCAAAAGTCAATACTACTCAAAAAAATCAAGATTGGAAGCGAAATAACTTTTCGTAAAAGTACTGATGCTTGCTAACGCCAAGCTAATGTACTTTTGTTTTGAAATGCTTCTCTTTGTACCCAGATGCTACAGGGGGGGGGGGGGGAGGGGAGGAATCGAGTTGGCGCAGGTAAGCTGTTTCGGGCTAGCCGTTCGGAGCTTGAGAAAGAGCTCGGGATTTTACAGAAAAAAAATGTTTTTTCAGGGATCGGACTTCGCGCCTTACATTTTAGAAGTTTCGAACCATACTTCTTGCCTTACATTTTAGAATGTTCAAACCATCTCTTAAGCCAGCCAGATCCCCTTCCCTGATGCCGGAAGAAGGGTGCGAACACACGTCGCTATTCGGGAGAGTAAATTTTGGAATTAAAGGAAATAGGGTAATCGATATAATAATATGAAAGACATGAGCTGCTAAATTCCAGTTCTCCTTATTTAATGGAACTACGTTACCATGAAGTTAAAACATTCTTAAGGTACTTCATATAGGTTTTTTTATTACAAACTCATTTGCTGCTTACACACCAAACTCGATATACCTTAAAGTAAGACTAATCACGGATTTTTTAAATACAAGCTTGATACAGCTTATCGTTTTAGCTGGAGAGGAATAGTGAAACATATTTCACGAAAGAGTTGAATGCCGCTCATACAAGAGGGAGTAAATGGTTTAATTCTATGCAGGGCAGGCTTCTTTATTTTATCATGATTTCTATAAATAAAATTCAATGTTGTATTATTTTTTATAGTACGAAATTTACTTAAAATTTGTTGAGTGTGGTGTATATTATTTTTATTAGTTGCAAGGTGACATACCATATAAAAACAACACTCAAGTAAACTCTCATTTTCACAGGCAACAAGTGGTTATGTTGTAGAAGAAATATTTTATTTTTTCGCCAGAGTTATTTGCATGAATCTACAGCAATATTCTTTTAATTTCCGAAAACTCTAATTACTGAGTGAGGCAATTAGTTAAACATTTCACATTTGTAACGAAAAGAATATTCTCCTACTTGTTCGTAATTAAATGCTGGGCAAAATTACCAAAACTCTCCATGAAACACAGAACTTCCTAACACACGCGAAAATTTCAAGTAACCATTTCTGTACTCGCTAACGACTACTTAACTACTCTGTGCAAAACGACCACAGCTTAACATCCAGTATGCATCGAATTTGCAGTACCGCAAACTGATGCCTGACACATGTGTGGACGAAGGGTTTTATTCTGTAACAGCTACTCAGAATAAAACAATATCCTTTTGAACAATGGCTGCAACCTAGTCAATTCAAATTTAAATTCATGATATTTCACACATAAGAAGGAGCGGTGCAACATCTGCAGTTGTAAAAATGCACACGTTGGTGGTCCAGATTATAAAGAGTAGCGTTTTCGTTTGGTTTGAAACTAAGAGTTTGAAATCATAACATTCATTTGCATAATTTATCATAAACACACATAAAATTAGTTATGTGAATAAACGTCTAAGATACCAGAAAATGAGTACTATCTGAAGAAAAAGTTGAAAACAATTACAGATTACCATCAATCAAAAACCTGTCAAATGAAATTAAATTTTTGTCCATTCCCTTGAAATCTCAGGCTAGTTGAACATCATGGAATAGAATCAATCACCCTGATTTATCCTTCGTTTCGTTAAATCCCTACGAGAGATTCCTTGAATGATTTCCTCAACAGTGGTATTGGCGATTCTAACCTCCATCATTATCTAACTAAATGTGTGCTCGACTTGTGATAGTCTATGACATATTGGGACGCAAGTGTCTATCATCAGGAATAAAAAAATTTACAAACGTAACTCTTTCTTCTAACCGGGAGTGAAAACATGACCGGTCTTCGGAAGATGTATTACAGATCTAAAATAAAACTGCAGTAGTTACACAGATACTCAAAATCTACATATTTTGATACAATTCTTTTCACCTGTGTAACAAAAAATGCAAAAGCCTTGCGTTCGAAGTGGGTTACGAAACTAATTGTTCACGTTGCTCCAGAAAGAATAGGATACAGTGCATTCTAGCGCACAGAAACACGCTGAGAGATGGGGATATGACGCGTCTTCCTGTTGCTGCCTCTGTAGGAGGCGTTGAACAGAGAATCAGTGGTGGTGAGACATTTTTGGAGCCACACCTTTGCTGCTAATTAAAAGGAGGCACCAGTCAGGTCGCAGGTCAAAGGCCGCCTCTTAAAAGGGGTCGCAGAGGGCGAGCCGCCCAGTGACCCGCAGCTTTTAGAAGGCTGTGGGCGGCTGCTAACTCTGTGAGAGTTCCGCGCAGTCCACGGTGCGCCGCCTGGGTATACTCACCCGCGACACACGAGCGACTACCTGCTAGCCAGCACCTTGTGCTGTACGTGTGTTGTAACTGCAAGCTAAAGAAGATAAGCTTCTCTGTAGAAACAATAAAAACTAATTTTATTACTCCTATATTCCTGATATGCTGCCCTGATTTAGAGCCACTTTCATTTGAAACATCTCGAAAATTTCATCATATTATGATTTAACAGTTAATCTTATCTTTTAACACAGGTATGTGAACGTTAGGCCTACATGATTACTATCTTGCCTCTCTCTCTTTCCTTATTTATTAATTTCAATAAGGAGTACTTGATGGCGATGTCAAGCACACTCACTATAGGTAGACGTGAACATAATTTATTGCAAGGTACCAGTTGCGAATTTTACTCAGTTTGAATGTAAATGTATATGACTATCTTCTTGTTGGGCCAAACCGTATTTTACAGCGACACCTAGTAAGTTCTTCACTTTTATTTTGTTCCCTATTTCGTTTGGCTACATGCTGCAAGTTGTGCTAATATGTTAGTTATGCATGACTTTTTTATTTCCATATAGTAGAAAATGATCTTTATGCAAGACTGTAACTGCTTACCGAAAACAAATATTGTTGTGATCCTGATGACTCCTCAGAGATTCAGTAATCTGCAATACCGAAATGGCAATGGGGAGGGTGTGTCCTGATAAGAACAAATGGCAGGTAGGGCAGTTTTAGATCAGAATGGATGCCCCCAGAAGGAAATACGTGGATTTGAAGTCAGAGAAGATGACTGTGAGAAAAACGAAAATGTCTGAAAAATCATGGTGGCCAACGAAAAATCAAAAACGAGATAAACACAGAAAAATGTAATGGATTTTCTGATAGGGTAATTATGGCACTCAAGTTTTTTATCATTTCTATCACATTAGTAAAACTAATGTTAAAATCGAGATTACTAGTGGTTTGCTTTAGGTGTTCAGTGGTGTCGCCCAGTTTATTTTTATACACAACAATACGAGAACTGGCTCAGTTGTATGCATCAGGTGGTGCGAGTTTGCTGCTGTGCGTACTCGCTGCCTGGAATCCAGTTAAATTTTGAAAGGTTATTAGTGTTGCGCCGCTATTTGTAGCCGACTCAGAGTCTCGGCGCAAGCTACGCTGTTTGACGCTTATTTGCTTTTCAGATCTTGCACTGTTATTCCGTGGAACGCACATTCTCTCACCATTTTACAATGTAGGTAGGTTAGATGGCAGGCGAGCTGTTAATAGATTGAGTGGCATAACCCAAACCGTGCATACATTGAAACCTTCATCCTGGTTCATTAGATTTTTCGACTTCTTTATTTCGTTAGACTTCTCAGTTACGCAGTACCATAAACTTGGCGTTTGCCCAAATATATTAGCCTCACCGTATTACAACCGCCAAAACATCGTATTAACACATCATGTTCATGCGCCGCGTAAGCCTGGCTCTAGTACGAAATTGATTTTTCTTGACACACGACGAACGCTAGACATCACTTCAAAAGATCTTCTTCATCTTCAGATGTGTCAGTTACGTTCTCTTCAAATTCTCGTGAATGGTTTGAGAATAAGACAGTCACAAGACGAAGATATTTACTTGAACGTCTGCAAGCCAGAGACGAAATTCGGCCTCTTACACTGAAAACCAAGGCAAAAAGGAGGGAGCCTTATAATAATAAATGTCACTTGTAAGCATTTGGACATGGCTTATTAAGATCTCGTGGCCATACCACTCACAAGAACTGGAATACGTTGAAAAGGTGTGTGCTCCATGGAATAACAGGATGGACTCTGAAAAACAAATGAACATTAAAGTGCTCAGAGATTCGAACTCGGTTACAAAAAGCAACGCGAAACCAATAAATAATACTTCACAGTTAAAAATTAACGGCAGGAGTAGCGTCTTAGTAAATGTTCACTCAGTTTACTTTAGAATACAAACTTGGCGAGAAGTAAATGAATCCACCTAAAACTACTGTCATACAGTGTCTTTTGAATTGCTTTCCCTCCTTCTATGAGCGACAGACTAAGGACTTACCAGGACAAAAAACTATGTAAGTCTTCAAGAGAGAGAGCGAAGTTTCCAGCATTAGACGAGTAACATTTTTGTTGGCTTTGTAATTGCCACGTTCTCTCAAAGATGACGTACTCTGTAAGAAGGATCAAATACTGTTGTAAGTGTGACAAGTTCCCAAGCGAGCGGAAGTTTACGGCGCTCTGAACGCAGGTTTTACTCAGATCTTTTTGCCGTTTAGGCAAACCGTAGTTAACAGCTGCTTTCCTCTTCAAGTACTTATGCAACGGATCGAAATCACTAAATACCTCTATTTTTATGACACCGTTAGACTGCGAGAATTATACGTAAAAATAGTTTCCTTGTATTGCGAGTGTTCTAGTGGTTCTAAAAATATTAAATGTACGCCTTAGTTTTAAGTGCAGAGATTGTATTCTACAGAAGTGAATCGTGACCTGGGGTAAACCGGAAAAGAAGTGAATCGAAGCTTTTGATGAGTGGTGGTATAGAAGGACGTTGGAAATTAAATGGACTGATAAAACTAGAAACCAAGAACTTCTCCGCAGAATCAGT
Organism: Schistocerca gregaria; assembly: GCF_023897955.1. NCBI lineage: Eukaryota > Metazoa > Arthropoda > Insecta > Orthoptera > Acrididae > Schistocerca > Schistocerca gregaria. The sequence continues at coordinate 422,945,006 of NC_064920.1, forward strand.
GAGGAACGAAACATGTTTTATTTTTGTTTATTTATTTCTTTAACCTGATCAGATTAGAGCCTTCAAACCATCTCTTATATCAGGTCAGGGTTTCACTTATACAGTACTTATTTTACATTATAGTTTCTTAAGAAATGGCAATAATTTCAATGTAATAAACGGTAATAAAGTTAAAATATGAATAACAGCACTGACTAATAACTAAGTGTTAATAATAGCAATACTACTACTAGTATTGTTATTACTACTACTATTGCTACTACTTCTTCTTCTGCTACGGTTGTTGCTAATAATAACAATAAATTATTGCAATAACAATTTTAACAATAGCGCCAGGATATATTCTCAGGTAAAGAATTCTGAGAGAGAAAAATTTGGGCAGGTTGAACCACCTAAGGGCTTTGGCGAATGAGCTGTAAATGCGTGAAGACAATGTACAAGAACAAAAACAGGCATTACTGTTGCTTCATTAGGTATGTCGTTAAATGTTTTAGGGTTCTGCATAGCAATCGATAAAAACGGAAACATTATAGAATCAGACCCCTTTTCCTCAGGGACGGATAGAGCTATCAAGCTGAAATACGTGTCACATTCTAAGATCTATAGTTCCCTGTCGGTGTTCTATGACAATGCAATCAGAAGATACATAAACCTGTTCAGATTAAGTACCTTCGGGTTGTCTTCAAATATTGCAGTCTGGATCGACAAAAATAGATGGGCGGCAGTGTTTCGCTTCGCCTTGCAACTTTCATCACATTCAACAAATAACTCAACGAGTCTTAGTCATTTTTGTAACTTCTTTCTTTAATTCCAGTCTATGATCACAAAAATTATCGCCAGATTGTTGATTTCGGCTCCTAACGACATATTGGGATATCTTAGGAAAAAGGGAAATTCAATACAACGTGTGGCACAGGATTTCGGTGGAAGAGGGGATTGTCTGGTGGTTTTGCAGGCATGGACGAATAAGCAAGTACTTCCATCATCAGCACACAAACATAAAGAATCAACGCTGGTACTTGCACTCAGTCTTCGAAATTAGTTAACATCTTACATAATAATATGAACTTGATAAGATAATTTCCAAACAGCAACCGCCACATTGGTAAAATGCAGTTTCGGTCTGAAAATGTGTAGTAGATGAGTGAATAACCACACGGTAGTGGGTGAGTGTAAGATAGGGAAGGAATAATCTTGTGTGTCCGTATTTTTTGCTTTTCTGTTGGCTACTGCAACTTTGCCACGTGCGTGCAATAGTATTAATGTGATAATTAGTTAATATTTCTTATGCTCCCCCCCCCCTGACTATTTGATTTGCTGGCAATGTTATGCGTTACATAAAATATACGGGTTAAACTCTCGTATTTAGGAGAGTTCAAATTTTAAGGCCCATTGATGGAATAAAAACTCGCAAAATTTGCCCGTCGTATGATAGTAAATGTCCCTCCCCCCAGGTGAGCAAAGTGGTGTTGTTCCTGAACGCAAGATTACATCAAAGTAGGCAGTCATAGTCAAGTGCACCTCTTGGTACCCCCTCTTCAGCTTACGTTTTAATGTAAACTGAAATATTTAGGCAGAGACTCTCCCTCCCTGGCCGAGTTCACTTGTAGTGTCTTTGCTGAACTTGTTCTGCGTGACCTATAGAAATTAAATGTAACAAGCATAGGTTTACGTATAATTGTGTGCCTGCATAAAATTACATTGCAGCCAGATCTGCGCTCCCCTCTCCCTTTCCAAAAATTACATGGCGAACGCGAATCACGTTAACTAGAGAGACCAGTTGTGAAGATGTATATTCCAACAGACACACGGCTAGTTATTGAAATGCCATCGGTATTGAATAAAGCCTCGCCTGATTATTTCCTCCCTTCATCATAAAGAATAGGTGAAAGTTAGTCACTATCACAATCGAATGCTGGGTCGACAAATGAAAGAAAATTAAGGCCCTGTTAGGCCCTGCATAGGTGCCTTTTGTAGTGGTTCTAAAACATTGCGTTATTCGTTGCGTTCAAATTCCTACCGGCTGGTTAAACCTTGCTGCTAGAAATTATTAATACCCGACAGTACCTCGAAGGGGCCTGTGATTTCGTGGACCACACGAATTTGTTATACCATTACCACAGAGGGTAGCTTGCAGCAGGTGTAGGACATGGTAAGCGACGATAGTCTTCCTACCAGAACGAGCTCTAACGATAACTATACGACCGCTAATAGAAGGTTACGTTGCAATTCTAGTACTAGATCTTCTACTGTTTTTGTCACGTCATCAGAGAAGTCTTTCTCTTGAAACAGGCCTTCAATGTACCCTTTGCACCTGTCTGCTCTCTCCTCTTCATTTATCAGTGGAATTCTCATTGCACTCCTAGATTTTACAAAATACACTACTGGCCATTAAATTGCTACACCACAAAAATGATATCCTACAGACGCGAAATTTAACCGACAGGAAGAAGATGCTGTGATATGCAAATGATTAGCTTTTCAGAGGATTCACACAAGGTTGACGCCGGTGGCGACACCTACGACGTGCTGACATGAGGAAAGTTTCCAACCGATTTCTCATACACAAACAGCAGTTGACCGGCGTTGCCTGGTGAAACGTTGTTGTGATGCCTCGTGTAAGGAGGAGAAATGCGTACCATCACGTTTCCGACTTTAGTAAAGGTCGGATTGTAGCCTATCGCGATTGCGGTTTATCGTATCGCGACATTGCTGCTCGCATTGGTCGAGATCCAATGATTGTTAGCAGAATTTACTGGATCCCAATATCCTCGTATCACTAGCACTCGAGATGATAGGCATCTTATCCGCATGGCAGTAACGGCTCGTGCAGTCACTTCTCGATCCCTGAGTCAACAGATGGGGACGTTTGCAAGACAACAACCATCTGCACGAACAGTTCGACGATGTTTGCACCTCAGAGACCATGGCTGCGGTTACCCTTGCTACGATGGTGTACTCAACGATCAACCTGGGTGCACGAATGGCAAAACGTCACTTTTTCGGATGAATCCAGGTTCTGTTTACAGCATCATGATGGTCGCATCCGTGTTTGGCGACATCGCGGTGAACGCACATTGGAAGCGTGTATTCGTCATCGTCATACTGGCGTATCATCTGGCGTGATGGTATGGGGTGCCACTGGTTACACGTTTCGGTCACCTCTTGTTCGCATTGACGGCACTTTGAACAGTGGACGTTACATTTCAGATGTGTTACGACAGGTGCCTCTACCCTTCATTCGATCCCTGCGAAACCCTACATTTCAGCAGGATAATTCACGACCGCATGTTGCAGGTCCTGTACGGGCTTTTCTGGATACAGAAAATGTTCGACTGCTGCCCTGGCCAGCACATTCTCCAGATCTCTCACCAACTGAAAACGTCTGGTCAATGGTGGCAGAGCAACTGGCTCTTCACAGTAAGCCAGTCACTACTCTTGATGAACTGTGGTATCGTGTTGAAGCTGCATGGGCAGCTGTACCTGTGCACGCCATCCAAGCTCTGTTTGACTCGCCCAGGCGTATCAAGGCCGTTATGACGGCCAAAGGTGGTTGTTCAGGGTACTGATTTCACAGCATCTATGCACCCAAATTGCGTGAAAATGTAATCACTTGTCAGTTCTAGTATAATATATCTGTCCAATGAATACCCGTTTATCATCTGCATTTCTTGTTGGGGGAAGCAATTTTAATGGCCAGTAGTATATGAATTTTTCGTCATTTTTGTGGCGCTTACGTTGTTCTTTGGAAACAATCCTGTAGGAGGGAAGCAACTGGGCGGTGCTATCTCGGCCGGTGTATCTCGTGCGGGCCCTGTTCCCGGTCCCCCGCTGGGACCGTCGCAGTGCCCGCGTCGTGGCAGCGCTGCGAGCCCAGTGGGAGCCGCGGCACATTTGTCTCGGCGGGCGGCGGGCGGCCGACAGCCACTTCCGCGTCCGCCCTCTGCGGAGCCCGCCGTGGGCACCGGCGGGGAAGCGGCCGGCTCATCTCGCATTCAGCGGGGCGCTCCTCTCCATACTCCGACAATTGCTATACACAAGAAAACACGATAAAGGCGTCAGCCTACGTCGAGTAGAAAGAGGTGACTTCTCTTGTTTCAGGTAACAAGCCATTTGTGAACGCTGGCATCTAACGCGCCTTAAGCGCTAACGCAGTGGCGGAAAAAAACACAACACCTAGAAGGAGTTGTTCGAAATAAACAAAAGTTGGTAAGCGTCTTTCTACATCTGAAAAATGATGTCTATTCATATTTCGCGCCAGTCGCATAAAAGTGGCGCTAGTACCGCCACTACGAGGATGCAAATCAGATTTGCTTTCAATACACGCTACACGGGTCGTGGGCGTTAGTTACCTTTCAGACTGAAACTGATGAGTTGTTATTGGTCAAGAACGAGCTTAAGGCGATAAAGACGCCATTACCAACGCCTCACTGAGTTCGAAAGAGGTTGAAACCTCCCCTGAGAAAAATTATGAATTACTGTGCTGGTAAACTTCTACATTATTTGATACAAAGGCAGCTGAGTAAAACTCAACGTACTCAAACAGTTTTCTCTTTACTTATTCTGACCATCACTAAACTGACACACAATATTTTTAGCGCAACGCAATCTGACGTTCAATAATCCCTACAAAAGAATGGCCCTGACTAACAATAACCTATACCTTTCATGAATCACTTACCTCAGTTCGTTACTCTAACTACTGCAATACAGCGAGCGCCAATACTGCCAGCTAAATAAAAGATTCACACTACTGAAAGCACTAACCACTGATAAGCATAGTTAGCAAATGAAAGATTTTGTTAGAGAACAAACGATGTATGTACCTTAATAATCTTCAACGATGATGTGACTTACCAACCAAAGGCGCTGGCAGGTCGATAGACACACAAACATACACACGTTGCTTCTTCAGGAAAGAGGGAAGGAGAGGGAAAGACGAAAGGATGTGGGTTTTAAGGGAATGTCTGCTTGTGTCTGTGTACGTGCGGATGGATATGTGTGTGTGTGTGTGAGTGGAGTGTATACCTGTCCTTTTTTCCCCTTAAGGTAAGTCTTTCCGCACCTGGGATTGGAATGACTCCTTACCCTCTCCCTTAAAATCCACATCCTTTCGACTTTCCCTCTCCTTCCCTCTTTCCTGAAGAAGTAACCGATGGTTGCGAAAGCTTGAATTTTGTGTGTATGTTTGTGTGTCTATCGACCTGCCAGCGCTTTTGTTTGGTAAGTCACATCATCTTTGTTTTTAGATATGTTTTTCCCACTTGGAATGTTTCCCCCCCCCCCCCCCTCTCTCTCTCTCTCTCTCTCTCTCTCTCTCTATATATATATATATATATATATATATATATATATATATATATATATATCAGTTCATGACATCAAGTCTTACAAATTTCCTTTTTCTGATGGACACACGTCCACATTGTTCGCTCATAATAACCTCTTAATACCTTAATACTCTGTACTCTGGCATCTCTCTCTCGACATCCACCACTGCTGGCGCCTCACTTCCAACTGCCCAACGCTAAGCGCTGTTCACATCCAACTGCCCAACACTACAATAGTGAATATTCTAACAATGCCAACCAGCCACAGACTGCACTCAGAACAGTCAGTGATTTTCATACAGAGCGCTACGTGGCGTTACCAACATAAAAACGTAGACAGCCTACTTACAAGGTCTGTAATAGCTGGAATTTCCTTCCGCAATAATGCAGAAAAACTTGACGGGAATGTAGTCACTGTACATGACTGTCATGATAGACCTCCAGGGGGCCAAGTTGCACTACCAAGAGGGAAAACCATCGTGTTCGGCGTATGGCTCAGAGGCTTCGTACTGCACCCGCGGAAGCGATTTCGGCAGCACTTGGCACCACAGTGACACAACTATCTATTGCAAATCAGCTGCTTCAAGGACAGCTCCGAGCCAGACGCCATGTAGCGTGCTTTCCACTGACCCCAAATCACCAACGTTTACGACTTCAGTGGTGTCAAGCCAGCGCTCGTTGAAGGGCAGGGTTGTGTTTTTCTGATGAAAGATGGTTCTGATTCGGCACAATTGATAGCTTTGTCAGCACACAGGAGGCGGCCAGCTTAACGCCTGCGATCAACATGTCTCTGCGCTCGATACACTAGACCTACACCTAGAGTTATGGTTATTACCCGCACGCTGACAGTAGATTTGTACGTCACTCTGGTGATTCCACCCGTTGTGCTGCCATTAATGAACAGCATTCCAGACCGTGTTTTCCAATACGATAACGCTCGCACACATACCGGCTATAAGCCAACACGCTCTACGGAGTGTCGATGTGTTACTTTGGCCTGATCGATCGCCAAATATGTCTCCAATGCAGCACATGTGGAACATCGTCGGACGATGACTCAAGCGTCATACACAACAAAAATTAACCGTCCCTGTGTCGACCGACTAAGTGCAACAGGCATGGAACTCTGTCCAAAAACTGACATCCGTTATCTGTGTTGCACAATGCACACACGTTTGCATGCGTACATTCAACATTCTGGCGGTTACACAGGTTATTAACGTACCAATATTTCATATTTGCAATGGCTTATTTCACGTGTACATTAAACTGTCATCTTGCAATGTTAATCACTTAAATATGTTACCTACAAAATGCATTCTCGAAATCTCATTATTCTACATTATTTTTTCTTGTTGTGATTTTTTCTCCACCTGTACTTAACTGCTGCTGAGAAGATCTTCGAAAATTCCCCGAAGGAAAGCGCGGGATATATTCTTTCACAGTCATTTAACGTGGAAGAGAGTTGAGTATAGATACAAGCAGAGGCGGCCAAGTCTATCAGTCGCTGCGAAGCGAGCACTACCTTGGCGCCCCCAGCTGATGTTGACGTTAGGTCGATTAGCTAACGCAGCCCCACTATTCAGAAATTTATTGTGATACAAATTTTTAAACTTCATAAATTTACAAAAAATACACATTAATAGAATCCTCATTTATTATTACACATGTAACACTAAAGCAATTCAATTATTCATTCAGTTCTAAAAATTACAAAAATGTTTACGAACAGCATCTACGCTTCAAGTTTTGTTGTTTTCAAGAGCCTAACATTGTCACCAACTTCACTTAAACTGAAAGGAAAGTGAGCCGTGCTGACTGGCGCTAGTTATGCTCCACTTGCGTCGCTGATATCGACACTTGTCTGGTCTTATATCTCTAACTGTTCCGCCTTTGGCTTTCCGGCTTGGCGTGTGGCCGAGCTCTCTCTCGCTGGTCGGCTTTCAACGAGCCAACATGTTTTGAAGACAGGTCTCCGTCTCATATCTGCTGTGCCTGTGTCCCTCCGTCCTCGCCTTCCTTGCCGTTTTGCCGCGTGCTGGGAGTGCAGTGCTGATTAGTCGACGCATTTGCATGCAAAACGGTGGCGGGTCCGTAGTCCCAAGCAGAACATCCTCTCATCGCGTAATTGGAAGCATTAAGTTACGTATTATTCATATGCTGTTGTTGACCTGTGAAGATTCCTATCTGCCAGAGATCAGCTAAGGATGCTCCTGAATAAGAGATTGTTATACTGAACTTACGAAGTCTAAGACTTCTAAGTGTTGTTTACGGCTTGTTTTAAAAGTTCCTTGCAATGTTAATTTTATGTTGTATGTTAATTAGTGTGTTCTTCACCTAGTTTTGGTTTCAGACTTTCTTTTAATATGAAGGGCAGAGCTTTTTAAGTCAGTGTAATGTTAATCGTTATTTTATTCGTTAAATGTCTCAGTGTGGTTGTCTTTATGTTACAGGTAGTCGCGTAGTTAGTAAGCGTTGCATGGTCTTGGAGAAGCTGAATCACGAGTTGAATTTGTCTGCCGCGTGAATCATTTGCTGTCGCAGGAAAGGTTTGGTATGTGCGGCAGATGGGGTTCGTGGCCTTAGCGGGCAGGCTGAGATCGTTTGTGTGTGCGGCGCGTTTTCTGCCCTAGTTTGCAGCCTGATCACCTTCGAAATTGCTTGGCGGTTGCTTTCTACTCGTTTGTTCCGAGTACCACGGTGTAAAAGCCGTGCTCCCCTCCTTTAGTTAAGTATCCGGCCTGTCTGCCGGGACGGACGAATTTTTTCATAAATGACTCAAAGTGAATCATTAGTGACGTGTAAATTTTAGTTACGTAAGGAATGAACTTAACAGTGGGCTTATCGAGCTGACTGTCTGTAATCCTTTTGCCATCAGATATAATTATTATCTTTATAATATTGTTTGTTATATTAATCCATGGCAGACAGTTAAAGTCAGTCGTATATTCTCTTAAGAGGACAAACGTCCGAATTAAATTTTATGTTGTTATTCCAATTTTGTAACTCCATAATAATGCTGGATCCCAATATCCTCGTATCACTAGCACTCGAGATGATAGGCATCTTATCCGCATGGCAGTCACGGCTCGTGCAGTCACTTCTCGATCCCTGAGTCAACAGATGGGGACGTTTGCAAGACAACAACCATCTGCACGAACAGTTCGACGACGTTTGCACCTCAGAGACCATGGCCGCGTTCACCCTTGACGCTGCATCACAGACAGGAGTGCCTACGATGGTGTACTCAACGATCAACCTGGGTGCACGAATGGCAAAACGTCACTTTTTCGGATGAATCCAGGTTCTATTTACAGCATCATGATGGTCACATCCGTGTTTGGCGACATCGCGGTGAACGCACATTGGAAGCGTGTATTCGTCATCGCCATACTGGCGTATCACCCAGCGTGATGGTATGAGGTGCCACTGGTTACACGTCTCGGTCACCTCTTGTTCGCATTGACGGCACTTTGAACAGTGGACGTTACATTTCAAATGTGTTACGACCCATGGCTCTACCCTTCGTTCGATCCCTGCGAAACCCTACATTTCAGCAGGATAATTCACGACCGCATGTTGCAGGTCCTGTACGGGCTTTTCTGGATACAGAAAATGTTCGACTGCTGCCCTGGCCAGCACATTCTCCAGATCTTTCACCAATTGAAAACGTCTGGTCGATGGTGGCCGAGCAACTGGCTCGTCACAATACGCCAGTCATTACTCCTGATGAACTGTGCTATCGTGTTGAAGCTGCATGGGCAGCTGTACCTGTGCACGCCATCCAAGCTCTGATTGAATCAATGCCCAGGCGTATCAAGGCCGTTATTAAGACCAAAGGCGGTTGTTCTGAGTACTGATTTCTCAGGATCTATACACCCAAATTGCATGAAAATGTAATCACATGACAGTTCTAGTATAATATATTTGTCCAATGAATACCCGTTTATCATCTGCATTTCTTCTTGGTGTAGCAATTTTAATGGCCAGTAGCGCAGTTTAATTTTTCATGGACCGGGCACCGATCCTCCATTTGCGTGACTTTGTTACAAATTTTCAATATGTCGTTTTCGCTTATTGTGCACCTGAACCTGCAGTTATTCTAAGAAGAAGTTAGAGAACATTGTTATACAGCTTAGAGAGTTTACCAGATAGTGATATGGAATTTACATTTCAGAAATTCCATCGGTTTACGTCTTTAGTTACGCTGCTCCCAACACGAATCTGGGACAAAGATCGCGAATTATTAAACTATTTCGGCGCTTAATAAGTGAGCGGAGGTGGAAGCCAAATAACAGCTGATGCAGTTCACAATTAAATGTGAAAATTTTTCCGGGGTGGGGGCTGACCAGTCAGAAGAGAGCTGACATAAGAAAAAGAATGTGTCCTAATCTCAGAATCCTTAAGAGAGATATATAGTGTTGGCACCATAAAGGCCGCACAGTCTTCATGGAGCACAGGTTCTCTAAATTACCCAACAGGATTTCGAGAGGTCTACGTTGTCTCTCTTTCGAGATTTCCCGTTTGAGTTTCCCGAGATCTTCTGTTGGATTTTCGTGTCTATTAAACATAGACGTTACGATTCTAGCAGCACGTCTCTGAATTACTTCCAAACGTGTATGTTTCCATGTCTGCTTGATAAGGTCTCCATACATGCCTCGTGATGACTGGGTGTTGTGTGATGTCCTTAGGTTAGTTAGGTTTAAGTAGTTCCAAGTTCTAGGGGACTGATGACCATAGATGTTAAGTCCCATAGTGCTCAGAGCCATTTTTGAACTCCATACATTGGAACAGTAGTTTGTAATCCATCACACTGGCACCTTATATCTAATTTCCTTCACAGACTCACTGAATTTTTCCAAAACCCTTCCAACAAACCTATAACTTCCATTCACCTCCCTCAGTGCTAATTTTGTGTGGTCGCAAATCAGGGAGTGTGTCAGAATAGACAATGTTGATCCTAGTCAGTGGATAGTTCAGTTCTAATGGGTTGTGATCCTTACACAAAATCCAGAGAAGGAGAGCTACGTACAAACCCGCCGTGGTAGCCGTGCGTGTTACGCCGCTGCTTCCAGGAGAGGGAGATGTGCCAACTACGGATCAAATCCGCACGGTCGGTTAACAACGACGATCGGTGTCCCGGCCACCCTGGATGTGGTTCTTAGGCGGTTTCTCAGGTCCCACTAGATGAATACTTGGCTGGTACCCAAGTTCCGTCTGGGTTACAAGGTTCGCAAAAAGTTTAGAAAAGCTTTTAACAACACCGCACACAGATGCGGTACACGTATTCAGTCACGGGTGCTATCGGAATGCCGAGAGGAAGGGCAACCGGTCACACCTTAAATTAACCATGCCAAATTAGTTTATAACCATGCCGACGCTGCACTGGTGTTGGACAAAAGCTCACGAAAAACAAGGCATAGAAATACGTACCAACGCGTCAATGTTGCACTGCAACCCACATAAACTACATAGATCTCTAAAAAGACAGTCAAGATCTAAGACATAGAATTGCGAAGGGACGTCATAGGGTATTGTTAAAACACTGATTTCGGTCCTAGAATGTGTCCTTACGCTGCAGGTTTCAGTGGTCTAAGTTTATTAGTAACTTTCTTTCGCTCCTCGGGAAGGTAACACCGGCAGAGCTCCTATGTAGCCTCACAGATATGGACGGACAGAAACATTTTTAGCAGTGGAAGTAATTGCTTTCTGGATTCAGGTGTCCCCTAATTTCGGGGCGACCATCAGTAATTCATCGTGTTTGGAAGATACATCATTTCACAGCGTCACGTTTCTTTTGTGTGATTCCTCGTTCACGATATTTTCCAGAGAAGCTCATCACTTTCGGTGAGAAAACAGTTCCTTTGTCGTAATGCTACCAGTTTGATTTCTTTTCTTCTCGGCCTTCGCACACGAAGAATACAAGTAAATTATAACTCCTCACTAGGAGCCGTTATATTGTCCGAGCAAGAATCATGTTAAGTATAAATACAAACAAAAAATTTAATGAACTGCACGTAAACAACACACTCCGTCACCACAGTGAGCACCAAGACGTGCCTCTTAGCGATTTCTACGTGAATGAGTTGTTCAAGTAAAGTAGGCAGTTGTGATAGTTTCACTATCTTATGATCCACATTGCCGCCAAATAAAGATGTCTTATTTCCACCATCTGTGCAAAGAGGGAAGACAACGAAGCTGTTGCTTAGGGACTTCTCCCCTGCAACTATGGAAAACCATGTCAGCATTACAAGTCGATCTGTGATACTACGCGGGTTAGTATGTGTGAATGTATTAGTAAGTCTTAGATTCCAACCACACACAAAATCCAAAATAATTTTTTATGCAAGCAAATAATGTTACAGTAAAAGGAGTAGGTATAGTAGATGTAAGCAAAGAGCAATGGTAGAACCGACTACAACTTGTAGAACTGGATTGACACAAGAGTGTCAAAGCTAAAACTAGAAATTAAGCATTGGATAGTGTAAGCTCCCACTGCCAACAGCAAGACTGAATGCATATACCGAACTTCCCAGTCTACCAATTACAGAATGGGAACTGTCTTTCCTTTCTTCCTCTCTTCTTTCTTTCGTTTTATTCTTCAATTGAACTTCGATAGTTTTATATAAACATATTAATATTTTTTCTCCATAGGGCTGTGTATACGGTAGGTGCATAAGTTTTCACAATTGTTCATCAGCACACCTTCACTACACATGTAATGTCTTTTCGTTCTTTCAGCTTGAAATTCTGTATTATTGTACTTGAGTGATTACAGGATCAGTTAATAAGCTACGGAAATGTAAGCAGACTGAAAAATTTCTTTTAGCCTGAGCCAAGTAGACAACGCACATGCTGTCAGCGAGCGTAGTTCCCGAGTGCTCTCAGACAGGGTGGCTTGAATTGTCACGGGTGCACCTTTTGCTCGGTACGAAACGCGGAAGACGGCTCAAAGCACCACAGCTGAAAAACATGGTAGGAAACCAAGACGAAAGGAAGGAAGAAAAGAGGAGCCAGTTACAGGCTGCAAGATGCGCCGCCGTAAAATGCTCCTGACAAAGACCACGCTAAGGCTGATGCTAAAGGCAGTTCGTGGTAGGTGAACAATGCCTGTGACGACCCTCCGGACACACGGACATGGTAGACCCTTGTTCAACGTACGAACGCAAAATTATCGTGAAAGAAAGTCCTGTCCCACTCAGTGCAAGGCATCTGCAGCACACTTGAATTTCTCTTTATTTGAATTCTTGCCACTGAAGTACAGGACTGAGTTTTCAGCAAACTCGCGCTGCATATACTGTGGCTTCGGCTCTTAGCCTAAACAGGCAATCAGCGCATGACGACAGTTAAAAATCTGTTCTGGCGAAGACAAATAATTAACTCGAAATGCGACGTATTAAAAACTAAACTACTATCAACCTAAGGTGAAAACGTGTTATTATATGCTCAGTAGAATGCTACAGGTCGCTCCCGGTACCCAATCTTACATTACGTCTAAATCTATAATACTAATACAATTATTTAAATAACAGTTTCCCCTTCGATCTCGTAAAGATACGTACTGGCGTTCGTCATGTACACGTAACTTTTAATTTAGATTCACATAATGGCAGGCAAACGTTGTAGAATGGTTGGTTGGTTGGTTTGGGGAAGGAGACCAGACAGTGAGGTCATCGGTCTCATCCGATTAGGGAAGGACGGGGAAGGAAGACGGCCGTGCCCTTTTAAAGGAACCATCCCGGCATTTGCCTGGAGCGATTTAGGAAAATCACGGAAAACCTAAATCAGGATGGCCGGACGCGGGATTGAACCGTCGTCCTCCCGAATGCGAGTCCAGTGTCTAACCACTGCGCCACCTCGCTCGGTGTTGTAGAATGACAGCCCTGAGACATTCTCCTGATTTTTCCCAACGACTTCGCTAAGACTGCCAGCGTCCATCGATATAAGGATAACCACGTCTGTTTCCCAGAGAGTAGGTTGACATATGGTCCTACCTTCTTTGTTTGAAGCATGGCTTACCAGGTACTGCATCAGATGGCAATAGAGCTAACAGCGACTCTCCTTATGGTTGCATCTAACTTCCATCTGCCTTTGTTGTAGTCTTCAGTACGGATACTAGTCTGATGCAGCTGTCTGCGCCAATCCATCTTCTCTGGATAATTACTCACTCCGAAGTCGATTTAGCACCTCCGCGTTAGATGTTCGATCTCCCTATCTAATTCTCATCACTCTTCTGTAGCGGCACCTTTAAAAAGCTTCTTTTCTCCTCTTCTCTAATCGCCCAAAGTTCACTTCTGTACAAAATTGTACTTCACATTAATACCTTTAGAAGAGACATCCTACCATTTAAATTTATATTCCGTGTTAACAAATTTATGTTTTTCAGTCACACTTCTTTTGTTATTGCTATTCTGCATGTTATATCCTCTCTGTTCCAGTCATCATTAATTATTTTACTACCCAGCTAGCAAAACTCCTTTACTGCTTTTGGTATCTCATTTCCTTAACTAATTCCCTCAGCTTCGCTTGACTTAATTCGACTACGTTCCATTAGCTTTGTTCCACTTTTGGTCATGTTCAACCTCTTTGCAAGGCAGTATCCATTCCATTCAAACGTTCTTCCAGTGTTTAGCCGTCTCTCACAGAGTTACAATCTCATCGGCAAACTTTAGTGTTTAGGTCTTCTCCCTGAATTTTGGTCTCTCCAAATTTCGCCTTGGTTTACTTCATAGCTTGCTCACTGAACAGATTGAATAACATTGTGGACGGTGTACAATCTTGTCCTATTCCCTTTTCAACTCCTGCTTGACTTTCGTGTTCTTCGACTTTTCTCTTACAACTGCATGCGGATTCTGTACAAGTTGTTTGCAGGTTTCACTCCCTGCAATTTACCCTTTCGTCCTTCAGAATTTCAAACAGTATATTCCAGTCAGCACTGCCAAAAGCTTTCTCTGTATCAACAATAAAAGTAGGATTTCCTTTCTTCAACTTTTTTTCTAATGTACGTCGTAGAAACCGTGTTGCATACCATGTTCTTACATTTTTCGGAAATGAAACCTATCTCCAGCTTCTGTCAAGTTTTTCTTTCAATTACAAATAATTTTTTCCAGTATTTTGCAGCCATGCCTTATTAAACTGATGGTTCGATAGTATTCGTACATGTCATCACATTCATTCTTTGACACAGGAGTTATTACGTTATTCACTAAGTCGCCTGTTTCGTTTGGCTTGCGCACCAGATTTCATCTTGTACCTCTTCTATATAGTCTTTCCATCTTTCGGTTTTCCCTTCTTTGTTTGGTACGGTCTTGCCATCCAATCATACAGATGCTTCTCTCTTTTTCCGAAGATCTAACACTTCGAATTTAATAAAACTGTTGTCCAAAGGTGACACCCTCTCAGTATTATCATTTACAGTACACAGGCACTACAATGTAGGAATGAAACTTCATTCATGCGGTACCATTGTTTCTAGATGTTCATTTTTTTATTTTCCAGTGTCGTACCTGGAGGTCTAGATATAAAGCACATTTCTGGAAACCGAGTGGTCGTGGGATCGAATACCGGTTGGAGCACCGAAATTTTCAGTCTGCCTTTAAATTAATTTTCACCGGAAAACGAGGCGAAGAGTCGGGGAAACAAAACGTGATTGAGATTTCATGTTAAGCTGTAGGTCCCATTTCTTTTGTTGGATAACTGGTGTCAGGAAAATGCAAGTCGCTGAAGTGACGTCCAGTTGAAAGACTTGCTCTGGGCCACACCCAATTAAATTATTTTCTGGTAAGATATGATTGTACAAAAGCGTTTTGGCATGTTTTTCAAACCATAAAACGACCATATTCTGATGGCGATGCGTAGCCAAAAGATGAGACCTTTATCAAATGATATCTTCTATACAAACCATAAGATGCATTAGAGACGTTTATTTGCCAAGCTCTTTTTTAGGGTTTATAGCTCGTCATTAATGGCATACAATAAGATACAGAGGAACAACTGTATGTTTATCGATTTCTAAGAAATGGTGTCTGTATATACAATAGCAGGAATGTGCCGCTATAGTTATCCACGTCAGATAATACGATAAGATATGAAGTATGTCCTGTCACATAGTATACAGGTTGTCACGTATGTCCAGTCTTAGGCAGTGACATTTCTTGAACTCTTTTGACATAACTATCGTGTAGTGTAAATCTGCATTACCTGCCTTTCGTTATTTGTAAGATCATATTTATATCCGTCTTTGAGAGACATTCATTTATGTAAATTACAATCTTTCCACTGTTTGTATATGAAGATAGGATATAAAAGAAAGGTATAAAATCGCAAAATAATTCCTCCTATCACGCCAGATTAGACAATTTTACGTGCAGGACATAGGATCCAAACCTAAATTATTCGGTTTAAACAAAGTTGAAATTCTGTACATACATCTCATTCCGCAACTCTGTCTATTCATTAAGTATGTTTTCTGGTTGTTTTGTTATATGGGTGTGTATTGCAATTACATCTAGAAGGTTCAATAATCTGCCTTTTCCTGCTTTACGAAGAATGGAGATGCCTTTGTTAACGTCATTAGCTTGTGTTTTCTGAAATCAGCACTGAAAGCTAAGGGATTGGCTTCGCTATTATTAATACGTTCTCTAAATCTCGTTTTGAAGTTTCTCCCTTTTTGCTCAACATAAAATTTGTCATATGCACTACACGTTGTTTTATAGACACATGACGTGTTATATCTTTGGTTCTTATCCGTATTGTATATAAGATGTGATCTTACAGTTTTCTCTGCTCTAAAGCCAGTCTGACGCCTCGTTTTTCGAAACAAATGGCCTATTTTGTCGGAAACGTAACTCCACTATGGTAAGCTAATAAAATTTTCTTCTACTTGCTCGCTCTTTTCTAATGTGATCTGAATTCTATACTTACGTCTTTTTTTGCGTAAAATTTCGTTACTAGTTTTGGGTCATTTCCATTGTGAGGTGCTACCTTCTCCAGTGTGTATAAGTTATCATTAATATTCGCCTCGTTTAAATGGAATTTGATTAATCTGTCATTCGCTGAGCGGAAATACGCCCCTTTATGTGAATGCAGATGGCAAGAACTGTTGACAGTTACGCTGTCAGATGTAGTAGGTTTCTGGAATGTATTGAAAAGTTGGGCATCTCCTTCTCTTTTAAGCATCAGATCCAGAAATTTAATACTCCCATTTTCTTCATGTTCTATGGTGAAGGTGATTTTCTTATTTAATTTATTAAATCGTTGGTCATATGTATTAGCCATCGAACTTTCTTAGTCAGGTCATCGGAATTTTCAAAATAATTGTTTTCGGTATGATCTAAAAATATATTAGCAAGTGCTCCAGAGAGGCAGTTCACCATAGCTACGTCTTCTTTTTGTTCTTATATGCGGCCATTGAAGGTAAAATAGCTCTGAGACAGAACTTTACAATTATGGGGCCACATTCCCGACAAAATAAGTCGTTTGTTTCGAGAAACTAGGGTGAAAATTGGCTTCAAAACAGAGAACAATGTAAGATCATATCCTATACACAAAGCAGATAAAATCAAAACACGCAACACGCAACACATCACATCAGATCTGTATAAAATAACCTGTAGTACATGTGATAAATATTATGTTGGGCAAACAGGGAGAAACTTCGAAACAAGACTCAGAAAACATATTAATGTTAGCGAAGCCAATCCCTCAGAATTTAGTGCTAATTTAATGGGACATGCTCGTGAAAATGCCCAAAAATGTAAAAAAAATTCTTGATTTATAGAAAAGACCATTTCATACTGATTTCAAAAATTTATAGTTTATGGGCATTATCATTTTCCGTTCGTTCTAAAATTGAGGTTGCACAGGCGCCATACCCATCTGTTAATTTGAAGTGCGTCAGAATACGTGATGGATTATTTTGTTCTTCTGTTAGTTACAGATCGTTAACAGAGGTGTTTTCTCGAAGGCACTGACTTCCAGAACCAAAGTACAAGCGTGTCTAGAAGGCTATGGTTTGAAAGTAAACAAAGATCTGAGAATATATGATTTCGGAATTTCTAACTCTTGTGGTTTTGTAGTTATTGTGTCGTGTGGTTTTGTAGTTATTGTGTCCTGTTTTGTTTCTGTGTCTGTGTGTGTTTCCTGTGCTACAAATGCCTAGATTAAAGAAATTTATCCCTAAACGAAAGTTTCGCGGCAACTAGCTCCAAACACAACCCAATAATACACATCAATTGCTTGAAAAGCCACCCGTAGAAACTGTGTCTACAGCCAGTGTTTCTAGACGTAAACTTTCGCTTTTTGAATGTAATAAGAACAAGCCTAGTAGTATTGTGAGCAGCAATAACGACGGAAATGTTACTGTGAACCTAAATATGATGCCAAGACTTTTGAAGAGTGCTGTGAAATGTAAGTACTGCAATCCTGAAGATAGTACTGACGTTTCTGAGGACTTTGTAGCAGTGAAGGGTCTTTCAAGTTGGTTAGTGATTGCCTGTAACTCGAGTAGGAGGCACAGTGATACTATGACATCAGCAGTAAATGAAAGTCGACATAACAGAGTAAATATTCAACTTGCTTATGCAATGTGATGTATTGGAAGGGAACAGAGAGCTGCCCAGACTTTTTGTGCAGTGATGGATTTGCCTCCACCTCCACTGAGGTTTGACAGGTACAACAAATTAGTACATAATGTTTTATGTGGTGTAAGTGAACACTCAGTTAAAAGAGCAGCAGAAGAAGCAGTAGCCTTGGCTGAGAATACAGACATTGTAGCAGCATTTGATGGATCTTGGCAGAATAGAGGTCACACTTCTCTGAATGGGGTTGTAACTGTCACATTTAGTGAAACTGGTACGATACTAGATTATGAATGTCTAGCAAAGCACTGCCAGGGTTGTTCAAGTAAATTTATTGTCTCCCCTGTATGTGTAAAGAACTTTGATGGCCAAAGTGTAAACATGGAAACGAAAGGAGTTCTAAACATTTTTAGAAGGTCAGAGGTCAGTGGTGGTGTGAGATGTGTAGGCTACCTTTGGGATGGGAACTGTAAAGAACATACTACTGTTGTTAATGACAGACCATATGGGGACACTGTGATAGAGAAGCTTGAATGTGTTGGGCATGTACAAAAAAAAAAATGGGAGCCCGGGTGAGCAAATTATGTAAACGCTTCAGTGGAAACCAATTGACAGACGGAAAACACATAGGTGGTCCAGGTCGTCTTACAAAAAGTAAAATTGATTCTTTGACTCAATACTATGGACTAGCTGTTTGGGCAACATGGTTTCATTCACATAGTGGTAACATATGAAACCCCACAGCATGGGTTGTGTCCAAAAGGGGAATATTCGTGGTGAAAGAACGGTTTGAGAAATGTTGCAGGCATACAATATACCCACAAGCAGTCCTTACCACTTGCTGTAATGGAGGCAATTAGACCTATTTATAGGGAGCTGGCAAATAAAAATCTACTTAGGAAATGTGTGCATGGTCTCTTTCAGAATGGAAATACGAGCTTCAATAGTTGTATATGAGACAGAATACTCAAACTGTATTTGTTGGGCTGACAGTGCTGAAGATTGCTGTGAAGGATGCAATAACAACATTCAATGATGGTGCGATTTCAATAATCAATGTTATGAAGAAACTGAACATCAGACGGGAAGGAATATGGCTTCAGCTCTAACTGATATTGATAAGTGGCGGGTAACTGAAGCAGAGACAGCAACATAAACTGCTACCAAGGAGTCAAGGATAAAGAAAAGAATGAAGAGAAAGAGTATGGAGGATAAGGA
This sequence comes from Schistocerca gregaria, assembly GCF_023897955.1. Lineage (NCBI taxonomy): Eukaryota > Metazoa > Arthropoda > Insecta > Orthoptera > Acrididae > Schistocerca > Schistocerca gregaria. Next base: position 422,964,132 of record NC_064920.1, read on the forward strand.
AACAGGAGGACAATTGGAGTATGCAGCTGGAATTTTATAACGAGCATAGTGATAAATTAATAAATCTGTAAATCTTCTTTTGCGATTTACCGAAAACTTGAATTTCTATCGAAAAATGGTTCAAATGGCTCTGAGCACTACGCGACTTAACTTCTGAGGTCATCAGTCGTCTAGAACTTAGAACTAATTAAACCTAACTAACCTAAGGACATCACACACATCCATGCCCGAGGCAGGATTCGAACCTGCGACTGTAGCGGTCGCCTGGCTCCAGACTGTAGGGCCTAGAACAGCACGGCCACTCCAGCACGCCGTTCAGGTACACTTTTCTCCTAAATGACTGACGTTAAACTGACAAAAATTGATACAGATATTCAGAATGACTTCCTCTACCTCCCTTACCTACTATTTGCTAAAAAAATTCATAACATGATGATGATGTCGGTGATATTTGAGCTACATTTTTAAATATTTTTGTTGTGCAAAAATAAATTACTTGTCTTTTTCACAGATCAGCGTCAGGGAAGGAAATTGAAGGTATAAAACACTAATGTGAATGTTGTCTGTACTCTAACTCTTTTTCCATGCTGTGTGGTCAGTGGTTCCAAAGAAAATGGTACCGCAGTGGAACAGTGTTCCGTTTTTTATACTATTATAAATATAACAAATATCTCAATGATTTTTTTGGGAAATGCTTTGACTAATGACCCTGATTGTGTCTAATAATTTTGAGCTACCACATATTCATAGATCAGTTGCACTATAAGGGTGAAAATAATGATAAAAATGCAGCCCTTTCAGTAGCATGTCTCCTTAAGAAAATACAAGCATTCTGCTAATGAGGTTAACAAAGGTATCTCCATTCTCCATACATCAGATTATTAAACGTTCTAGGAGTAATTGAAACATACGCCCATAAAACAAAACAACCAGACAACTTACTTAACGGGCAGACCTCCAGATACCAACAATCGAAAGATTGTAATTTACATATATGACTGTATGTCACACATGTATATAATCTTAGAAGTAACAACAGACAGATAATGCAGATTCTTTGACCTGTCAGTTACATGTTTATAGTATATGACATGTCAAACGAGATCAAGAATTGTCACTGCCTAAGATTCGACAGCAGTAACATAGATGACAACCTGCATAGCATGTACTAAGAAATACATTTCATATCCTATCGTATTATCTGACACACATGCCACTGATATAGAGCTACATAACATAAACAGATTTATATTTCTTCTACTGTATATACACGTGTCGTTTTGGAGAAATCGATGAGCGTACAGTTGTTTGTTCCTCTGTATCAGATGCCACTAATGATGGATTTTGAACGCTAAAAGCGGTTTTGGCAAATCAACGTTTCTACTGCATCTTATTTGTGTGTAGAAAGTTTCCTTTACTGAATATCTGAATGTTTGCCGGCCGGTGTGGCCGAGCGGTTCTAGGCGCTAAAGTCTGGATCCGCGCGACCGCTACGTTCGCAGGTTCGAATCATGCCTCGGGCATGGATGTGTGTGATGTCCTTAGGTTAGTTAGGTTTAAGTAGTTCTAAATTCTAGGGGACTGATGACCTCAGAAGTTAAGTCCCATAGTGCTCAGAGTCATTTGAACCATTATCTGAAAGTTTCGGAGCGTCAAGCGTTAAAGATTTTTAGAAAATTAGGACGTCGTATAGAGAAACTTGCAAACTGTTACCAAATTTTAACACATTTGTTTAATTCACATTACCTCTGCTTTCGTTGCTAAATCTGTGTTTTCGTTATCTACAAAGCCATAAGTTTCCACATGTGCAACTATAGGAGAAGGTACTCTCCCTCATTCAATCCGTGGGTGATAAAGGAAAGAAAGAAAGAGTCATATGATTGGTTGGGAGGTCCCCAACGGGTACAGTCAGGCGCGTAATAGGAAACAATGTTCTTTTTCCATGAGCAGTGGTCCCTTTCCCGTGAGAATTGTATCATATGTGTAACTTCAGATCACTCTAATGTGTATTTGTGTTATGTTGAAATACGCTAACTTAAGGGATGGTGTACGCCGGCGGAAAGCTCATTCCTCTATCAGCATCGGTGCAGCCGCCGAGCTGAGCATCCCCATCAAACGAATGAATTACCGTGCATAGTCGCACATTTCCTCACTTCAGCAGACACTGCGGAGAGATTTTGGAATTATATCCAGGACACTGGTGCAAAATCATGTGATCAGCGTACTGTTTACGTCATCAACCTTACCGGTCAGTTCTCCACCGTCGGCACTCGGACCGGCTGTCTGGCGGTCGAGCGCCGTCGCGAAGACGAGAGTTACCGACCGCATCTACTGATCTGGGATTCTTTGCGAATGAACAGAAATCTTTCAGCATTCTGGTGTTGGATGTCGTCTTCTGTTCGCATTTACATCAAGCTAATTCCTTCCTCAAAATTAATATTTTTGTAATATTTTTATTCCTCATTATTTTACGAAGAAGCACACTGCTTTCTTAGCACATTCACGCCAGCTAACTGTTGCCTGTTATTACTGACGTGGGAAGGCAGCCGGAATGAACGAGTGGAACGTTAATATTAATTGAACAATAAAATCTCCCCCCCCCCTCCCTGCCCGGAATACATTTTCGCTATAAAAGCGACAAATATTGCAATTAACGAGCTTTTCAAAGCAGGCAATGACAATCAAATTTTATTAAACTTCCAAAAATTTCGTGATGCTTTACAGCGAATGGCCGCTTTTCCATTACAGAATTTCAATTGATCCATCGAAACAGCATAACATTCACCTTTTTTCTTCGAATTGGCTCTGAGCACTATGGGACTTAACAGCTTAGGTCATCAGTCCCCTAGAACTTAGAACTACTTAAACCTAACTCTCCTAAGGACATCACACACATCCATGCCCGAGGCAGGATTCGAACCTGCGATCATAGCGGTCGCACGACTACAGACAGTAGCGCCTAGAACCACTCTGCCACCGGCCGGCCTTTTTTTTCCAAAACTGATGATAAATAAAGAGTTCTAACTGGTGGCGGATACAGAAAAACCTCAAGGAGGGTGCGCTAAAGATATCTTCAGCTACCTTTACGTTTACCGTAATAAATAATCAAGTCACATGTAAAGATTAAGAACTTTTTATTTAAACTTATTATACACATATACAAGGCGATACCATCTTATGATATTAAAAAGTTACAGTTGTGGTTCTCTTCCTTAAATGATGAATTATTCTCGAAAGTCACCATTACCGGAGATCAATAGCTTCGCATACCTAACTCGTATTACAAATTAGGTATGGGAAACTATTGTTACGTTATTAGTGAAAATATTGTTACGAGTCTGGTAACAATATTTTAACTGAGAAATTACTATGAATTACTATTATTAATTCAATCAACTGATCACTCTCACTCCTCACTGATCTTCACACTTGCTACAGCTAGGACTTTTTACTAATTCATTCTTCAGTCTTAATGTTTCTGCTTCTGAATGTAAACTAGCTTCCTATTCACCGATTAGTCCGTACTTATAACGCTACGTATCGAAAGCTCACTGTAAAAAAAAAAAATAAAAAAAATAAAAAATAAAAAAAAATAAAAGACATTGTCAAGGATAATATACTTTCTGTGAGGAGCGTAGCTGTGCGTATCATGTGAATCACTGTGTTCACTGCTTGTGCTATACTGCGCTTGTATGTTCATGGGAATGTAAGGAAGGGTGAGGGTGAAGGCAGGTATCACCACAGAGCCTACTCTGTGAAATGAAAGCTCTACGGTTAATGGTCCGATCACTAACAAGGATATCGCGGGTCAAATGAGAATCTATAGAGGGGTTGCACAATTAACCTTGCAAATGGTACGCAGTGCTCTCCCGAACAATTATAACCAGCTACATACGAAACTAACACTAGTTCTCAGCCTTAGATTAACGAACTTGAATACAGAAAGGAGTTGTTTCCTTTCAGTGGCCGCTCAAGAAGTAACACTTCATTCTCCTATCAGTTATTAGAGAATGTTGCAGGTTTCCATAAATATTCTAGTTAATTTCGACAGTTCTGATAAGACAGTACACTTTCTTGCCGCTTCTATTACACTGGAATAGATCTTTCAATTCTCAGCCATACACAAAAAATCTGTGTTTGATTTTGTCGTTGTAACCTTTTCCGCCACAAACATTATCTTCTTACGCATGACTGTCTTCTATAAATCACATTTGCCCATGCAACGTATCACACTGGACTCGCATTCGGGAGGACGACGGTTCAATCCCGTCTCCAGCCATCCTGATTTAGGTTTTCCGTGATTTCCCTAAATCGTTTCAGGCAAATGCAGGGATGGTTCCTTTGAACGAGCACGGCCGATTTCCTTCCCTAACCCGAGCTTGCGCTCCGTCTCTAATGACCCCGCTGTCGACGGGACGTTAAACACTAACCACCACCACCACCACCCATGCAACAAATACAGCACTTTGATCACATGTAATACAGTAAACGGTGACCTTCCGCCCATGCCTCCATGAAATGTTGAATTAATTAGTACTTTAATTAGAACACTCATTATCCAAACACAAAATTTATAAGTTATTAAAATCGAAATGCCCTTAGGTATAATCGTCCAATACTTTTCTTTCAGTTGGTTCTACTTTTCTGTATCTGCAGACATATCCATTCGTTCATTTTCGTGAAGTTTTGATAAGTAAACCATAAAGCTAAACAAAAACATTGTGACCCTCCTTTAGCGTTTGTTGTACGGAGAAACAAACTTATACAATAATGAGACAGCATCAAGATGGCTGACACTGAAGCAACCAACCTAGATTTTGGTACTTACATCTATGAGAAATGGTATTGACAACAACATTAGTACTCTTTTTCAAATTGCAATGGACTATTTTTGAAAATTTTTACCAGCGAATATATATAGGGAATAGAGAAATAATACCAACAGACTTTTAGAGGTTATAGAGGGTGTCTTGAGAAGTTGAGAACAGGAACGGGTCTGCGGAAACATTAAGCAACGATGCTAAAAGCGCCGAAATTTCAAGGTTCACCGCATACTGCTAGGTTACCCCTTCGGCAGCAAACATGAGCGGTAGTGCTGACATCTCTGGCATTTGTGCGTAACGGTCACTATAGCGCTGTATCAGCGGCAGGAGCACTCTACGCTATCTGACGTCCTGAAATGCTGCCACCACCGCTGCGAGAAGTTCCGCTTGCTGTCCGCCAGCGCACAAAAGCATGTTGCCTCACGAAACTGAGCCCTGTCAGCGGGCGTTGGGCGCCCTATCTTCTACGCTCTCTAGCACCAATGGATGAGGATTCCCAGAAGTGGGTTTCTATCCACAATCTACACTTCTAGGCACCCTGTAGAGCCTCGAAGCTTGTCCGTATCGTTTTGTTACACGCTGTATATTGTTGAGGTACGGTTGGAATATGAAACTTGCTAAGTCGCTCCTAGAACGTGACACTATGGCACAATCAAGTGCTAAGTGATGAGTTGCCCCAAAAAATTATGCTACAGGATGTTGATAATGGCTTAAAATATTGATTTGATGGCACCACCTATCTACGTTAACTGTTAGTACGAACTTCACGTATGTTGGAAAGTCATTCACGTATTTAAATTGAGTGCACCCAAAACTGAACCCTATGAGATTCCGACTGTGGGTGCTCTCCACTCGCGGATCACTTCTCCCCTTCCAAAATCATTTAACTCGTTCAGAATTCCTTTTCTTAAATATGCTGCAGAACAGTTGTTTATAATACCTAATTTCACAAACTTGAGCTTTCCTGAAAGAGCTTTGTGATCTACACAATCGTAAAAAAATACATTGATATGTACGGCTCCTAAAACGTGGTGACTAAATGTGCCAATTGCATCCTCAGATAAGCAACCGTGGTGAAACCTAAGCTGTGATATATTAAGTACATCGTTTCTACTCAAGTCTCAGTGAACGATAGAGTGGAGAGCCAGTACGGCAGAACAACAAGAGGGCAATCAGACCGGCATCGGCTGTACAGATGGAGCGGCAGGTTCGTATAGCGAGGAGCGGAGGCAACCCAGTGGACTCTGGGGCTGAGCTGCAGCCACTTATCAACCTGAGACACCAGTCCCTGTTCCGGGCAAACGGTGAGTGCTGCCTGGCGTATTGGGTCAAGAAAAGTCCTTTTTCCAAGACCCAAACAGAGGTTAACCATGGTATGTGCTCTCGGATGGCGGTGCATAAGAACAGTGTCGTACTGGGTTTGGCTTGGTTCAAATGGCTCTGAGCACTATGGGACTCAACTGCTGAGGCCATAAGTCCCCTAGAACTTAGAACTACTGAAACCTAACTAACCTAAGGACATCACACACATCCATGCCCTCGGCATCCAGTGTGGGCTGTAATTATTATGTGGTAGCGGATATTTATAGATATTCTAATGTGTTAATGTTAGTTCCAATTTTGGCCATCAGGTGTAAACCTGGCGCTGTAAGTTGAAGAAAGACGTACAGAAATGAAACTTCCTGGCAGATTAAAACAGTGTGCTGGATGGAGACTCGAACTCGGGAGTTCGAGGAAGTTTCATATCAGCGCACACTCCAAAGTGAAAATTACATTCTGGAAACATCCCGCACGCTGTGACTAAGTCAAAATATCCTTTCTCCTAGGATTGCTAGTCTTGCTAGTTTCGCAAGAGAGCTTCTGTCAAGTTTGGAAGTTAGGAGACGAGGTTCTGGTAGACGTAAAGCTGCGCAGTCGGGTCCTGGGTCGTGACGGGGTAGCTCAGTCAGTCGAGCACTTGCCCGTGAAGGGTGTGGCACACAATTTAAATCTGCCACGAAGTTTTATAGCAGCGCACACTCGGGTGCAGTGTAAAAATTTCACACTCGTCACGTATAGCAATATTTGCATACGTAATGAATTAGGAATGGGACGTGAGCAGAAAATATCAAAAAAATGAGAAAATCGTAATGCTAATTTCATTATTAATAGCCGCTTACACGATCTGTTCAATGTGAGTACCGGAGACGTCGATGAGATGCTGTACAGCACCTGGTGGGCTAAATTGGAACAAAGTTTTTGCAGCATAAATCGGTTTCGCATTAACGCACTAGCACGTCTTCTAAGTTTCGCTGCCATACGTCAATTATAGCCCACATTGGACCTCCGTGAGCAGCTGCACTTTAATTATAATTACTCAGTGCTTGGAAACACCACCAATGTCCTTACGCCTGCGCCTGGCTGTCTGTCAGCATAATGACAATAGTTGTGCTACTGTCATAACGGCAGGGCCGCTGCAAGATTTAGTGTTGTTCATGGAAATAAATTTCAGTAATAGAGGATTCTGCGCAAATTATACTTTAGAAGTGTGCGAAATCTTATTGTCATTTGTGCTGATTTGGCTTCTAACTACTAACTGCTGGCATTCTCTGAGCCAGTCATTCGATTTATTTTGCTCAGTGGCTAGCGATGTGTAGCCTGATTCTGTGTACTTTAATTATCTAATTACTATTATGTCTCGTTGATTAGTAGTGCTTGGGGCTTTGGTGTGTTAGCTCTATTTGGTTAATTTTGGATATTGTGCCCCGAGTTAGAATCTTTCTACTTTATTCTTCTCGTTATTCCTTCCATCTTTTGTAGTTATTAGTGGTAGGGTTGTCTATTGTTTTGTATTCCCTTTGGTATTGTAAAGATGAAACGATTTGGAAGAGCAGGAATTTTATTGCTTGGCACGTTATGCTAGATATTAATGCGTATCAGTGGATTGAATGCCGATCATTTTCCTTCCATCTTACTTTTACTCATGCATGCTGGTTTATTGAATTTTGTTGCTAAAAAACGTCTTTTCCAAAGTTATGGAAGTTTGAGGATTTATTGAAGTGTCCAATTAAACCTCTTGCATCAGAACTGTTTATTATTGTGCTTTATTTGACGTTATGAATACTTCTTTCCATTCTATGTGTTTGCATTAAAAAATTTTAAATTTTTAACTTTTCTCTATTCCTACAACAGCTTAAAATCAGCTCCACACAATCTTAAACGTAAAAACATACGTAGAAGAACTTCCTTCGTGACCGAAAATATAGTACAAATACTGTGACCAATCTACTCTAGCTAATTTCTACAGAAAAAACAGGTATCTGAAAACATTTTTACGCACTACAGAAGAGCGCTTATTCTCAATTTTGTTTTATTTGGCGCAATACATACCGTGCGTAATTATTTTTTTACTTCAAATGAGAAACAGATTCTGACACCTACGGTCTTTGAGCTTGTTAACAAAGTGAAAAGCTAAGATATGTAAGTGTTGGAACAGCTTCTACAGTGATTGTGATGTCTCATGATGTCATACTTATTTTTTAGCCACACTAGAACAGCCTTCTTGGGTTGTCGGCGAATTGTACTCGACAGCAGCCACGTATCGTTTTCCAAACAGCCGAGGTTTTACATTTTGGTTTCATTCCTCAAGCTGGTTTTAGTGCTTCAATTAGTAGCTTCGTACTTTGGTTGCTAATGTATTTGAATTTTGCATTTAAAGTTTAACTTGGGCGGCACGACGCTTTCGTGTTACGTTGTATACTGGCGATTTTATGAGCTCGCGGTTGTTTCATAGTTTGCTAGTGGCCTCCGATAAGTTGTAACTGCTCCACTTTCTCTCTGTCGCCCCGTGTCACGGCCCGTTTACGCGGCTCTTATCCTGATTGCTGAACGATCGCTCTACTGATATTCCGACACTGTCAAATGCTTAATCATGCGTCTCTAGCGTCATGGGTCAAGATCCTGCTTGCTCTTTCGATGACTTTACAGAAATTTTGGAGTCCACAGACTGAATCGGAATTTGACTATCACTCGAGAAAAATTCACTGTAATTTCTGTTCGTCACAGCCTTCTACTAAACGTCTTAAGGACACGCGAAGAGATTTAAACACAGGCGAAGTAAAATACGTAAATACCGGAAATCTCATTCACTTCACATTTGTACTTGGTTAATCTTCCCACAGCCAGGTCCGTCTGCTTGACACGACTCCAGGAACACAATTTTCTGCCCTGCTTGAATGTAACCTGCTTTAGTGCAACATCACTTTACTCTTTCTTTGCAGCTCACGTTCCCCCACAAACACAGGTACAAGCAATCGTTAGCCATCTCTATACTGTATGTCGCTTGATTTCTGAGACGCAGCTTCGTGACGTAATGCTGCACTAAAACTCTACGAAATGCTCGGAATTCTTCTGACAGACACCCACCTACTACGGAATCCTAGGATTCTAACTTCCGCTCACTGCACAGCTCAGAGTGGAATTCCTTTTAATCAGTTCTCGAGCCTTGACGACGATTCCAAACTTGCAACTTCTGTAATATACAGGACGTCTGAAATCCAGTGAAAACGTTTTCTGCTCCCAAATACTATCTAGTACTCTTCTCGCGAAAATAGTGCTCGTTAAAGAGAACCATCTAAATTAACATTGTAACAAAAAGCCATGTTAGTAGCTTCATGAAGGTTTATTGAGAGACTAAAGGAAAGAACAACTGAATTGTTATATTCCCACAGGCAGTATGAAGGGAACGGTTTGCAGCGTCCAGCAGTCCTCATTTAGGTTTTCCATGAAATTTTGGAAATTTGTGGTAAGGTCTTATGGGACCAAACTGCTGAGGTCATCGGCCCCTAAGCTTACACACCATTTTAATCTAACTTTCGCTAAAGCCGTTGGCTCACAGACCGTGCATCTGAACGTTGAGCGTGACGAGTTTCTGACGCCATAGCGTGGAACAGCGCGTTCGGGAGTCTTTCCGAACGTACAGAGAAATACCTAGCATGTCAGATACTCTCAGCGTGCGTATGAGCGTTGACCATTCAGATGGCACAACGCTACCTACGCCACACGCACGCCATCTCCCTCCAGCACAGAGCTGTGAGGCGCCATATTGGCATTCAGTTCAATCCTGTACGTATAGATGCCTTTCTGAGCACTAGTAAATTGAGAATCAGTCGAAAACCCATTGTTAACTGTGTGACTCGTTGCAATAAAATAATGACAAACTTCATATTCGTGGTAATAGAACTATTGTAACTTGCTTATTATGAGAGTATGTCATTTGAAGGTAGTGACACACTGAAGATCCACCAAAAATACATTGTTCTTGGTACAAGTTTGTTATAATTAAATTTGAGGTGGAAACATAGCTACAATTAAAGCATTTAGCATGTGGTAACACATTAGTATTGCCGGCATGGTAGCTCAGCTTGTTCGGTCAGAGTGCTCGTTGCCCACTGTATAAAAAACTGAGGGAAAGGATCAACAACGAACTTGAATGGATGTCATGTGAAGTCCGCAACGACTAAACACAAAAAAAGCGTGTTCGGTCAGAGAGCTGGCTGGTCTCTGTAATAAAAAACTGAGTCAATGGACCAACAAAAGAACTTCAACGGATGTCGTGACGTCCGCTACCAACAAATACAACGAACAGTAACGAACAAAACTAAAAAAAAAAAAACAGTGAGTAGCGTCAATGATCCACGACCAGATGACCGAGCGAGGTGGCGCAGTGGTTAGCACACTGGACTCGCATTCTGGAGGACGACGGTTCAATCCCGCGTCCGGCCATCCTGATTTAGGTTTTCCGTGATTTCCCTAAATCTCTCCAGGCAAATGCCGGGATGGTTCCTTCGAAAGGGCACGGCTGACTTCCTTCCCCGTCCTTCCGCAATCCGATGAGACCGATGACGTCGCAGTTTTGTCTCTTCCCCCAAAACAACCAACCACCCAACCATGACCAGATGGGTGGTAAAACTATGGTTCGTGACTAGAGGTGTTCAAGTTTTTTTTTCCTAACATTCGCGTAATTAATAGGTTCTAATGCTTTATTATTAGTTTAATGTAAGTATATACTACGTATCTGACATTGCGTAAATATAAGTTCACCTTTTTTTTTGAGGAGTGAGTTTGTTCGATTGCCTTAATCAACAGGACAGCTTGCGCTTCTTGTATAAAGATATTTGTTCCTTTTTCTTTTGAGCTTCGTAATTCACGTCTTTTAAAGATTCTGCTACTGGACAGGAACAGTGATTAAGTAAGAACGACCTTGAGGTTTTACCAAAATGTGGGAAAGATAAAATAATGTTTGTCTTATGTGGAGAACTATTGCAAATTTGTGTTGCACTGTTTGAAATGGAACTTTTATAGCCTGTGTCCTTATTGATTGTACATGATACTTTCCTTTTTGTCTTAAAAAATGAACATCGATATTGAAGTTTTTGTGTACATTACATGTAGAAAAACGTGACTAAGATATGGACGAACGAGGAAACGTGCGTTCTAATAGAGCTAACGTGGGAATTTTACGAGCGCGTGCTGAATAAACAGTGTGATATACTAATAGAAACATCCCACAACTGCCGCTAGAGTGCATTTTTCCCATAGAACTCTGCTGAAGGCCTCACATTAATCGAGAACAGTGTTACGGTTTAAGGTCGAGACAAAGATTTTCAATGTTTAATATAAATAGGCTGAAAACTCGGTTGAAGGCCGCATATCAACAAAGCAATTTAATGGCTTACGGCCTAGGAAGAAGAGCTTTCAATCTGAAAAGGCTGAAGGCCTTATCTTAAAATATTTTGTGTAAAACTTGGCTGAAGACCTCATACTAAAGAATAACAATCTTATGACTGAAGGGCAAGACAAGGATTTTGAATTTTGAATTTAAGAGAAATGAAAACTCAGCTGAAGGCCACAAACCATGCAGAAAACAATTTTACGTCTTATGGCCGAAAGGGAATAGCTTCTAAATTTCAACTAAAATAGGCTAAAGGCTTTATCCTAAAATGCTTCACATAAAACTCGGCTGAGGGCCACATACGAAACCCAAAAATTCTCACGGCTTAAATCCCAGGCAAAGAAATTTCCTATTTTTAATTTAAGCTGGAAAACTAGGCTGAAGGCCACATACAAACTAGAAAATATTTCTTACGGCTTAAGGCCTAGTCAAAATTTTTCAGTTTTTGATTTGGAAAGGCTGAAAACTCGGCTGAAGGCCACATACCAACATGAAACTTTTTTTTTACGGCTTAAGGCCTAAGAAGAGAAGCCTTGCAATTTTAATAAGCTAACACTCGGCTCAAGGCCACACAGAGTACTTAAGAATAAAAGGGAGATCACTATGTAAAACACAAGGAGCGGCATTCAGAAGGTTCCAAGGATCGGCCTGGTAAGGTAACACTTACGCACGTTTAAGTGAGACAGGCAGCCTGACCGACAACCTGTTGATCGGGAGGTAAGCCAGCTGACGAACCAACCAACAAGATCAGTTCTGCTCCACCAGCAAAACGACACCAAGATGTCAATAGCACAACGTTCTGGATACTGGTGCCTAATCCATCCAAGTCCGAATAAACGCCCAAAACTACCAACAACACCTCAGCTGTCGAACTACACGCCATGCTAGACAGCATCAACACTACGAGGAAAATACACTGCCGAAACGTCAACGAGCAGGGCAGCTCACCGGAACGTAAACGGCCACAGGCAGAGGATACCGCCGGTACACTTCATTAATGAAGGAATGAATTAAATTAAGTTAAACACGACACAGGAATACGGCTGCAATTCTAACCGACTTCAATGCACACACGTTGTTGCTCTCGGGAATCTCCCAGAAAGCGACAACCAGGACAAACGATGAGATGTGATAGCAGTTGAGGCTTAATAGTAGGTTAAGTGAGCACTCAACTTTAGTGACTAGGTTCGGTGGGCGACGAACTTCGTAACCCTCACAAGTAGCGCCTCACAACTCCAACCACGCGTGCATGCCTACAGCGGCCTCTGCCTGACTATACGCCACGAAGACTTCCTCGCTGATCTGCCGCTTAGACCCGGAAACGGTCAAAAGACCAAATACACGTCGGCCGATGAGACGACCGACCGATCGACAAACCAATGGTGGTTCTCGGTCCAGTCTACATCCGTCGGACATTGCATGTGTGTCGCCAGCGGTCGGCAAGTACTGGCTGTCCGCACCTCATCGGCGCTCCGTCGCCGACTGAACTGCTGGCCCGTCTCAAACTGACTTCCGACAGACCACGTCCCAGAAATACAATCGGTCGCTCCATAGATAGTACGAGAGTGCACTTATCGATAAGCGATGCTGCTGCCACTCACAGGCAGGTAAGGCAGGAAGTTAGTGATGCTAGTAAATGGAATAAGAAAGCGAGGCGGCAGTACGGTAAGGGAAGATGACAAACAATAAGCGGAATGAGCGTGAGCCACGCACGGCAGAGATACGGTACATATAACGTGAAGAGTTAGCCAAGAGACGGACTGTGCTAAATTGGCACTGCATTTGATGATTGCTGGTTAACATGAAGCTCAAAAGAAATTTCCAAAACCGGTTTAGACCGTTTCAAATGGGATTCAGCTGACTTGGTACGCCGTTTTGTTATGGATGATAAGACGTGTGTCCGTTATTTCTGGCCACAGACTATAAAGAACACCCAAGGTGTTGTTGAGAACAGGGAGCCGAGCGTTGCACACTGCCCAGTGACATTAATGTGACCCCCTATCATAACTCTGAATAACCCCCTCTTGCAGCGTGGACCACTGTCAGACGTGCAATAAGGGTGTCAGCCATATCCTGGAAGGTGCCAACATGAATGTGAAGCCATGTCACCTCCAGTGCCATGTTTCTGGTTGAGCATCCACGCCGCGAACGGCCCGCTCGAGGCAGGAACACAGATCGCCGACTGGGCTTAAATCCAGCGCTTTTGGCGGACAGGAGAGAACAAAAATCTCATCCTGGTGCGCTTCGAACCACATACGAATGGGTGTGACATGTCTGGCGTGTCCAGACTTCATCTTAAGTTAGCTGACGCTGACTTTGCTGATCTATTTCATTTGCTTTCAAAACATTTACTTTGTACGAAAAATTTCTCGTTATAATTTTTCCAAATTCGTTGATGACCGTCTGGTTCAAGAAATAAATTTGAAATAAAAATTGAAAATTATAATGATAATTACGTTGTTTTTGCTGGAAATTCTTTCTCAGATTAATCAGTTCTTGACTGATACAGTCTCAGGTCAACAATGTTAAGTACACGGAACAGCTTGCCAGAATTAGGAAAAGCTAAACAGTAAGCGTTAACGTGAAGTATACTGACAGTCGTAAATGGTCCATTATAAATGATTTTAAATTCTGAATTTCATCATCAGTCTCGCTCGATTTCCCGTTCGCTTTAACGAGAACGAGGTCGTCAACTGCAAATTTACCAAACCGAATTTTCGCGTCATGACACGGTATTGGCGCCTCGCCTCTCTTTTTCAGTACCTCACGTAAACTTTTTTTTTTCACCTCAAAGTCAGCAGTAACTCGCGGAGGGAAATCAATGATCTTTTCCACCACCCTATTAGACTTACAACCTAACAGGATTTCCTACGGACTGAATCCTGTAGATTCGTGTGTCAAAGCGTTCACAATCTTTTCAAAATCTTCTATATATTTTCTCCATGCCCTGTGATTGTGGTGACAGTATGCTCGGCAAAGTCGCCCCAGATCACGCCTGTATCACTGCGCTGGATTTCCGGCCGGGAAATAGGCCGAGATGTGTATCTCTTCAACCCCACTTTCCATACCTTCAGTCCATTATTTGGAAGTAAACTGAACCCCACTATCAGACAAAATCGCTTTTGATTTGCCGATATGCACAAAGTAATCGTTTGCAAGTTTGTTATAAACCGCTTTAGCTGCTGCCTTCCTTTTCGTATACAGGGTGTTACAAAAAGGTACGGCCGAACTTTCAGGAAACATTCCTCACACACAAATAAAGAAAAGATGTTCTGTGGACATATGTCCGGAAACGCTTAATTTACATGTTAGAGCTCATTTTAGTTTCGTCAGTATGTACTGTACTTCCTCGATTCACCGCCAGTTGGCCCAATTGAAGGAAGGTAATGTTGACTTCGGTGCTTGTGTTGAGATGCGACTCATTGCTCTACAGTACTAGCATCAAGCACATCAGTACGTAGCATCAACAGGTTAGTGTTCTTCACGAACGTGGTTTTGCAGTCAGTGCAATGTTTACAAATGCGGAGTTGGCAGATGCCCATTTGATGTATGGATTAGCACGGGGCAATAGCCGTGGCGCGGTACGTTTGTATCGAGACAGATTTCCAGGACGAAGGTGTCCCGACAGGAAGACGTTCGAAGCAATTGATCGGCGTCTTAGGGTGCACGGAACATTCCAGCCTATGACTCGCGACTGGGGAAGACCTAGAACGACGAGGACACCTGCAATGGACGAGGCAATTCTTCGTGCAGTTGACGATAACCCTAATGTTAGCGTCAGAGAAGTTGCTGCTGTACAAGGTAACGTTGACCACGTCACTGTATGGAGAGTGCTACGGGAGAACCAGTTGTTTCTGTACCATGTACAGCGTGTGCAGGCACTATCAGCAGCTGAGTGGCCTGCAAGGGTACACTTCTGCGAATGGTTCCTCCAACAATGTGGCAATCCTCATTTCAGTGCAAATGTTCTCTTTATGGATGAGGCTTCATTCCAATGTGATCAAAATGTAAATTTTACAATCAACATGTGTAGGCTGACGGGAATCCGCACCCAATTGTGCAATCACGTCATCAACAAAGATTTTCTGTGAACGTTTGGGCAGGTATTGTTAGTGATGTCTTGATTGGGCCCCATGTTCTTCCACCTACGCTCAATGGAGCACGTTATCATGATTTCATACGGGATACTCTACCTGTGCTGGTAGAAAATGTGCCTTTACAAGTACGACACAACATGTGGTTCATGCACGATGGAGCTCCTGCACAGACGAAGTGTTCGAAAGCTTCTCAACAACAGATTCGGTGATCGATGGATTGGTAGAGGTGGACCAATTCCATGGCCTCCACGCTCTCCTGACCTCAACCCTCTTGACTTTCATTTATGGGGGCATTTGAAAGCTCTTGTCTACGCAACCCCTGTACCAAATGTAGATACTCTTCGTGCTCGTATTGTGGACGGCTGTGATACAATGCGCCATTCTCCAGGGCTGCATCAGCGCATCAGGGATTCCATACGACGGAGGGTGGATGCATGTATCCTCGCCAATGGAGGACATTTTGAACATTTCCTGTAACAAAGTGTTTGAAGTTACGCTGGTACGTTCTGTTGCTGTGTGTTTCCATTCCATTATTAGTGTGATTTGAAGAGAAGTAATAAAATGAGCTCTAACATGGAAAGTACGCGTTTCCGGACACATGTCCACATAACATATTTTCTTTCTTTGTGTGTGAGGAGTGTTTCCTGAAAGTTTGGCCTTACCTTTTTGTAACACCCTGTATAACTTAATGAACTTCGAAAAGGCTTCCAGCTGTACTAAAATGTAGGCGAAATTAGCTGAAGTCTTTGGCGTGCACACTAACTCTAGTACATCGTCATGTCTTCTGCTCCACATAGGATCACGATTTGTGTAGTTGGTCACTTTCACCCTCTGACACTTGTCGCAAGTCTTTATTCTGTTACTCTTTTTAACACGTTGTTAAAATTCCTAACTTCAGCCACTTTCCCTGTACATTTCTTTGGTCCGCAATGACAACAGGCTAAGTGATAAGTCAACTATTTCGATGATATGCTTGGTGGGCCAACAAACCCGCCAAGTGTCGCTATCCTCATCTTTTTGTATACACAGGATATTGTTACACATCTCGTAATACTTTCTGAACTTTTCTCCGTCTTTATTCTTTTCGTTATACTTGGTCTTCATTACTTTCAAGCATTCGTCTTCGCTTTGAAGACGACGCATATTTTTACATATGCTCTCTGTCCTATTTTGTCCTTCTGCGTCTTATCTGATGGTTTTTTAATTTTCGTTTTTGGACGTTCGTAATTTCCATCCGACTGCTCTGCGGTTGTTGAAGACGTTGTGACAGCAGCAATAAAACCTTTCTGTCAATTTCTTCGATTAACATACCTTGCATTACCAACAATTAGGCTAAACGTGAATTCACGTAAATTTTCTTCAGAAAGATGGCTATCATCTTCCCAGTTGCTTAGAGAAATGCGTTCTGTTTCTGCTTCCAGTTCTTCTCCTGAGCTCTTGCAACCCATACCACTTTCGTCTGACTGTATGACGTCAACCTTAACCTCGTAGATGTTGTAATCTACGTGGTTTGCAATTAGTCATACCCGATGATCATTGGCAAACTTGTCTTGCCTGTCTTCAGAAATTTCGCATCGGTTTCCTTTAGGACCAGCGTCGTCGGAGTTGGCTACTTCAGTTACTGAAACATTTGGACACACCTGCCTCTTCGGAATAGAACCTTCCGTTTCTTCATAGACGCTGATTTCATATGTGTTGAGAAGCGTCAAACATTGTCCGCTCTCCCCATTAGCACACGTCCTATAAAATCCTCTGTAATTCTTCAGGTCGTGATATATTCGAGGGAACTGACCTAGCCTCACGTCTTCGCGTTTAGCCTTGCCATGCGTGATAACGGAAGTTTTATCCCACATCGGCTTCTTTAATTCCGCTGGCGAATCACACTGTAGTGGAGTCGCTGTACCATTGTTGCTTTAACAGCGGCCGCCTCTTCCATAATGACCAGTACTCTATTTGCATCTTTATTACAGGCAGCGATCGCTTTATCAACTGGCATTTCAAATTCAATTATTGTTACTGCGGTTGCGTTACTCGCTCTGTTTTCTTGCACATTTACCCATCAGCGATTTATCCATACGGATCTGTCATAGTGACGTTGCTTAGGCTTCCTTCTGGGCTGCCAAGGTCTTCCCACGCCCCGTGGGCCACAAACTAGATAGGCAGTCCACTCCTGAACTGACTGAAAGAGCCAGATCCTTCTAAGAGTGGGTGATAGGTGATTCAGGAAAAATGAATGGTAGCGCACCTGATTTCAAAATGCATCGCTGTTGCCTGTAATGAGCAGAATGGAAATTCTCTGGTAGGCTGCTGCAACAACGCTCCATGCCACATCCTTAAGAAAACATATCCCAAGCTACCAAAAATGTTTCTATAGACCGTGTGCACATAAGGATTTTCATACATTAAAAAGAAAAAAACTATTTCTACCCAGTTGAAAATCATACCTAGTTCCACCATACTGACCGTGCAGCTAGCACACCTAACGATGTATTGATTCCTTAGAAAGGCATATTAAGGAAGAAAATGGTTCCAGCACCATATTTCTGCACATTTGAAAAGAAAACCTCAAATTTCAGAGGGTCAATAAGTGTTAACATGTTTTTGAGTGAGTTGTTACTTCTTGACTTTTTACTTAGCAATGCACTCAGAATGCTGTCAAGATCATATAAGCTGCGTGCAGGCTTCAGTCACCATGCAATAGGAGTATATCGCAAGGAGACCCAAGCAACACTTCCCTCCCAATAGCTCAGTACACCCACAAATCTCACCAGACTGACCTTAAGCTGTCAACCAGCCCACTGCACCCCACCACTCTCAGAGATCAGATCACAAGGTAGCTCACTAGCTCAATGCTCCCCACCACTCTCCGGGTTCAGATCACAAGGTAGCTCACTGCTCCCCACCAGTCTTAGGGATCAGATCACAAGTTAGCTCAGTAGCTCACTGCTCCTCGCCACCCTCAGGGATTGGATCTTAAGGTAGGTCACTAGCTCATGGCTTCCCACCACTCTCAGGGATCGGATCACAAGGTAGCTCACTAGCTCACTGCTCCCCATCACTCTTAGGGATCAGACCACTAGACAGCTCACTAGCTCACTGCTCCCCACAACTCTCAGGGATCGGAACATAGGGTAGCTCACTAGCTCACTGTTCCCCACATCTCTCAGGGATTAGATCAAAAGGTAGCTCAATAGCTCAATGCTCTCCACCACTCTCAGAGATCAGATCACAAGGTAGCTCACTAGCTCACTGCTCCCCACCACTCTCAGGAAGTGGATCACATGGTAGCTCACTAGGTCACTTCTCCCCACCACTCTCAGGGATTGGATCACATGGTAGCTCACTAGCTCACTGCTCCCCACCACTCTCAGTAATTGGATCACAAGGTGGCTCACTAGCTCACTTCTCCCCACCACTCTTATGGATCAGACTGCAAGGTAGCTCACTGCTCCTCACCACTCTTATGAAAGAGACTGTGTGTTGCAGATCACATGGCGACTTCAGCTGCCACTTTGTTCTGTGTTCTTGTGACAGTGATACAGCTTGCATCACACTTTCCTGATTGAAAACTTCTCCATCTGAGTTCAGCTTTTTATAAAAAATAACAGCACATGTAACACTTAATCATTTTAATACATATGATAGTCCATGTGCACAGGTTGTCTCGTGAGGAATGGTCAATATTCAGCAATGTGTCATGAATGATCATTTCAAGCAAAACCCCTAATGTGGACATATGCTGTACTCCAAAAGTGTTTCTGTGGGGGAACACATTTGAAGTTATTTTTTTTTACGTTTTTCTTGAATAACTCTAAATTTGTGGCCTGTAGCAAACACGTGTTGCAATACAAAATTAAACTACATTAAATTCCCTATAAACAGGTCCTACTCATTTTTTCTGTAGGACATGTACTTTGCGTGAAGAGAGCGAGAAAATAACTTAAACCTCATGCAGTCTGCGTGCGCTGAGATGTAAGTAGATGTTGTAAGCCAATCTCAGGTACTTTCCCGCCTTGATAGCCCGTGTGTCCTGTATCAAATTATTTCCCTCGACTTCAAAAGTGGTTCAAATGGCTCTGAGCACTATGAGACTTAACATCTGTGGTCATCAGACCCCTAGAACTTAGAACTACTTAAACCTAACTAACCTGAGGACATCACACACATCCATGCCAGAGGCAGGATTCCAACATGCGACCGTAGCATTCACGTGGTTCCAGACTGTAGCGCCTAGAACCGCACGGCCACACCGGCCGGCTCTCTCGAATTCATCTACACTATTGTGGTACACTGTAAATAGTAACAATGTACTAAGTAATAAAGAAATAAATAACAGTGTACATTAAATATATTCTGTCTCAGAGACCATTCTGTATAGTGCATATGTCCACATGAAGTTTTTCGCTTCAAATGATCATTCCATCATCTGTTGAGTATTGACCATTCATCCTGGGAGAACCTTAATGTTGTATTTAATTTTTTTTTTGTTCATTTAACCTGGTCAGATTATATCTTCTGAAAACCTCGTAGATTAGACCAGAGTTTTATATGTAACTACAGAACTTATTAAAATAACAATTACTTTAAAAATCATAATATGTTTGATATGTTATATCTTCTTTTTATGTCTGCATGTATTAGGAATTTGGCTGTTACGCCCTCTTGGTTGAAACTGTTGATTTTCCACGGTCTTCTTGAAAATTTTCTACCCACTGGGTGATAATATCATCAAGATTGTACCCAGCTACTCTTCTTAGGATCGGATCTAGTGCTTGTATTCTGATGGGAACGAGTGTTTATGTTTTGTTGTCCTGGTAAGAGCTTCCAGGTCTAGGGAGCAATAGTGGGTCACAATAAGCTTGATCATTTGGACCATGACGCCATCCTGTACATTAAGTGCTAATCTAAAGGATTTTTCGACGGCGTTGTCACCTCACGACAGAATTTTTCGCGACTACCGTCATTTACCTCCATGAAATAATCAGTAAGTCTATGTTTTATTTACAGTTCAGTGACGGTAGTCATTAAAATCAAGTACTGGTCTAGTTCCTTGGTTCAGCTTGAGCTTCTACTTTGCCTATACTTTTCTAGATCACGCAAGCTTTGCAATAGTGCAGGTTTTCCCTTCAGATTTCTGGTCTTTGGGTGAGCATATTTATTCTCTAATCGAGTTAGTTCGGTAGGAAATCCGTGGAGGTTGTCCAGGAATCGAATGAAAGTCGTCTCCCAAATAATCTCTTGCGCCTCTGAAGCAAGTTAAGGTACACTAATACACTTAAAATATCTGTGTGTTGTCAGCTATAGTTTATTCCTTGGATATTTTAGAGAGTAAGCCATGGGTATGATGTTGTGAGCTGATTCCAGGTACGAATTTCTTTGCTTGTGGATTTCGTGGCAAATATATATATGAGAGTGTGGCTATAGGCTGCATCATGGTAAGTGGAAGCTAAAATACTGTTCCATTTGAAGAAGAAACTACACATGTGGCGCGAAGGGACAGAATATTTGTGTGTTGCTAGCATAATTTGTGTGCTCCTAAGTCGAATCGAATTTTCAAAGCTCAGTTTTGAAACCGCCTATCCTGCCTACTTTCCGAGGTCTGTGCAGGATGGAGATTAAGCAAATCTTCTTAACAGATTTGATATTTACTAACGTATATTCCCCTTGACTGTCTTCATTACTATTGAATGTGAGTAGCATGGCCGTAATAAGTCAAAGCGTTTGTATGCCACCATTTCGCCTGCTCATCGTTTACTTCTGTAGTGTCTTAGCACAATGGAGTCTGTGTCTACTGAATTGGAGAGCATGCTTGACTTGAGCCAGGTGTCCATGGTCGTTAGAAGAAAGACATGGATGTCGGTATTCTGAAATATATGGCGGAATTCGTCGAAATTAGTTGAAAGTGACGTCCAGGTATGCTCTACAGTAACGATACAGACACACTGGTAGAACCTCTAGCTGCATGAGTAGACAAGCTCGTAGCTTCTAAAGCAAAGGCTGTAGAGTTCATTTGCACTGATTTTTTCGAGCACTTCCTGCCATCTCTTGTTCACACGCTATGTAGCCCGAGTTCGGATATCACATTTGTCAAAATTTTTATCTTTCGGCAGTGAAATCCCCGTATTGTCAGACTTGTCTTCGCGAGTTACACTACGGTTTTTTCAGACCTTTTCGTATGAAACAAATTACACGATGGTGGGTCTAGGTTTCACAGATCGTAACATCCCACATCCTACTCTATAACTTCTGATTACAGAATGTGCTGTATGTATATTTGTTTTGACTTTAAGTTTTTACAATTTAAAATGTCTATGCTAACAATAAATATTTTCATTTTATCAGCATATTTTTCAGCGCTGCACAACAATATGTCAATCACATTGCCTTAGATTAGAAGAATACAAGTGGAATACGCTACCATTTTGCCAAAATGGGAGAAAAACAAAAATGTCGCTGCTGTCAGGAAATAATTTCCATGGCTTCTAGCTCATCATCCAACCTGAAGGGACATTTACACTGAAGAGCGAGAGAAACTGGTGCACCTGCCTAATATCGTGTAGGGCCCCCGTAAGCACGCAGAAGTGGTGCTCCACGACGTGGCATGGACTCGACTAACGCCTGGAATAGTGCTGGAGGGGACTGACACCGTGAATCCTGAGGGCTGTACACAAATCTGTAAGAGTACTACACGGGGTGGAGCTCTCTTCTGAAGAGCACGTTGCAAGATATTTTCTTTTATAATATTCATGTCTGGGGAGGTTGGTGGCCAGCGGAAGAGTTTAAACTCAGAAGAGTGTTCCTGGAGCCACTCTGCAGCAATTATTGACGTTTGGGGTGTCGCATTGTCCTGCCGGTATTGTCCATGTCAGTCGGAATGCACAATGGATATGAATGATGATGATGATGACAATGATGTTTGGTTTGTGGGGCGCTCAGCTGCGCGTTATCAGCGCCCGTACAAATGCCCAAACTTTGCTCACTCTAATCTCGCCACTTTCATGAATGATGATGAAATGATGAGGACAACACAAACATCCAGTCATCTTGAGGCATGTGAAAATCCCTGACCCCGCCGAGAATCAAACCCGGGACCCCGTGCTCGGGAAGCGAGAACGCGACCGCGAGACCACGAGCTGCGGACGGATATGAATGGATGCAAGTGATCAGACAGGATGCTTACATACGTGTCATCTATCAGAGTCGTATCTAGACGCATCAGGGGTCCCATATCACTCCAACTGCACACGCCCCATACCGTTACTTCCACCAGCTTGAACAGTCCCCTGCTGACATGCAGTCTCCATGGCTTCATGAGGTTGTCTCCATACCGGCACAATTTGAAACGATACTCGTCCGACCACGCAACAAGTTTCTAGTCATCAACTGTGCAATGTCGGTGTTGACAGGCCCTGGTTTGGCGTAAAGCTTTGTGTCGTGCAGCCATCAAGGGTACACGAGTGGACCTTCCACTCTGAAAGCCGATATCGATTATGTTTGGTTGAAGGGTTCGCATGCTGACACTTGTTGATGGACCAGCATTGAAATCTGCAGCAATTTGCGGAAGGTTTGCACTTCCGTCATATTGAACGATTCGTCGTTGTTCCTGTTATGGCAGGATCTATTTCCGGCCGCAGCGACGTCGGAGATTTGATGTTTTACCGGATTCCTACTTTTTACGATACACTCGTGAAATGGTGTTACGGGAAAATCCCCACTTCATTGCTACCTCGGAGATGCTGTGTCACATCGCTTGTGTGCCGACTATAACACCACGTTCAAAGTCACTTAAATCTTGATAACCTGAATTGTAACAACAATAACCGATCTAACAACTTCGCCAGACACTTGTTGTCTTATACCGGCGTTGGCGACCGCAGCGCCGTTTCAGAAATTTGTGATAAGTTCCTATGGGACCAAACTACTGAGGTCATCGGTATCTAGGCTTACACACTAGTTAATCTAAGTTAAATTACCTTCGCTAAGGACAACACACACATCCATGCCCGAGGGAGACTCGAACCTCTGGCGGAGGGGCGTGGGGGGGGGGGGGGGAGGGAAGGGGGGGAGGAGCTGCGCGAACGTTAGCAGGGCAACCGAGACGGCGCGGGGCAAAAGCACCGTATTCTGCCGCTTTACAGATCTCTGTATTTGAACAGGCATACTACTTACACCAGTTTCTTTGGCGCTTAAGTGTAAAATCGAAGCATCCTACAGTATCTCTACAACAAGGTGGTTCAGGAATCCATCAATCGATGCAGAAATACGAGAAGTCATTTCTTGTGAACTGTCCTCATGACGTCTGCATCCACCTCGGGTGAATGAATTCTCTCAGAAACGCAAACTGAGTCTCAGGCTGTATCCAGCCCATCTGTGTTCTCAGGTTCTGGACTAAGACCTGATTTATTTCCTTTTTTGATACCCTCACCCCCAGCTGGTTTTCATTTACAACGACCAACAATTAAAAGTTTTAATAATATAAAGCCGCCCACATTAAATAAAAGTATAGCATTAGATGTACAGCTTTTAAAAATGATTTACAGAGATTGCCATTCTTTCCCTATAGCACAGAATGTTAAAAAATTATATGTTTCGGCCAGATTTTAAGTTACCAAGTCTAAAAATGCTGTCAAACTTTATAAATCCTAGTTTGTAACATGCATTGTTCGATAAAATTAAAAATGATTTGGCCACCGCATAGGCAGCCTGCCCTGGGTCTGATGAGTAGATGAGTGTAAATAATATTAGTTTCTATGCTCTCACTGCACATTTCTTAGATGGGAAGAGTGAACTATAGTCATACCTTTTAAAGTGCTCACAACTCGAAGACAGACCCACTGCAGAAAACATCTGAAACTGGATAAGGTCTGTTATTGTTCAATACAATATCGACTTTAAAATCGCCTACATAATAACAGATAATGCGTGAAATATAAAATTAACTGCCATGCTTCTCATACTTCCACATACCCCATGCTTTGTACATTCCTTAAACCTTACTGTAAAACACGCAGTTCATAAGCGCATACAGAAAACCGTTGCGAGGTCAAAAGAATTATGTTTTTTTTATGGAGGGGGCCCTTTTCTTTAAGCAGACTTGTTGAAACGCAATAAAATTTAAAAAATGTCCAGTTGAAACTGAAACAAGATGCCCCAAACAGATGGAACTGTTGCAAAGATTTACTTTAAGTAAAGATCCCACAATTTCTTGTCTCGCTATTTTAGGTGGAAAATCCATCACCTTAAACTTAAAAGATACAGACTGGGAGGTAATGCAACAGGCTTTACAGATTTTGAAAGTTTTCGATGAAATAATCAAGATGTCCAAAGAGAAAACACTCTTGCACTCATGAATGAAATCTTTCCAAGATTAGTTGAACGACAACTGAAATATTTTAAAGACAGAAATAAATAATGTCCTTAGGAAATATAGTAATTGGTTTATAATTTGTTTTATAGAGTTCTCACGGTCATTTGAGGTTATCTCCTGGAACGAATTACTTGGTCAGGCCACATTACTGGACCCTCAATTCAAAAGGCAATGGTTTTCAGCAGACGAAACGTTTCAGGATTGGTATATGAAGGCTAGTGCAGAAATTAAAGCGTTAGTTGTTCGTCAAGGAAAGACACAGCTCATTTCTCAACTATTTGCCACCGTAATGAATGAAACTTCTTCCACCTGGGACCTGTTTGATAAAACTATGGGTCAGCTTCAAGCAACACACGACCCCGAAGGTGCGGTAGTTATCGACGTGGACAAATTTTTGAAAGGATATTTGCCTAGAAACAGCGATCCCTTAAACTGATGGGAAAATAGGAAACTGCTGTGACCAAAGTGTATCAGTCTGCAGGAGAGACGCTCAGTAGCTCGGTACGGGCTTTTGTTAAAATTTTGAGAACATACTTTCACCGAAGAGTCAAGCAGTATATTGCTCCCTCCTACGTATATCTCGCGAAGAGAGCATGAGGATAAAATCAGAGAGATTAGAGCCCACACAGAAGCATACCGACAATCCTTCTTTCCACGTACAATACGAGACTGGAATAGAAGGGAGAACCGATAGAGGTACTCAGGGTACCCTCCGCCACACACCGTCAGGTGGCTTGCGGAGTACGGATGTAGATGTAGATGTAGATGTATCAATTCGTTCTCAAAGAGTTACGTGAGATTCAATCGCTATCCCCTAATTGCTCTTCAACAATAGGAGCAAGAAGGTGCTTAAAAACATCAGCGTAGGCCTGTGCTGTGATAGTGCCACGTAAAACAACAAGGGATGAAAGCCCCCTCCATGAAAAAGACGACCACACCATTAAAGCACCGCCTCCGAAATTTACTGTTGGCACTACACACGCTGGCAGATGACATTCACACCGGGCATTCGCCATACCTACACCCTGCCATCGAATCGCCACAACGTGTACCGTGATTCGACACTCCACACAACGTTTTTTCACTGTTCAATCGTCCAATGTTTACGCTCATTACACCAAGCGAGGCTTCGTTTGGAATTTACTGGCGTGATGTGTGGATTATGAGCAGCCGCTCGACCATGAAATCCAAGTCTTCTCACCTCCCGCCTAACAGTCATGGTACTTGCAGTGGATCCTGATGCAATTTGGATCTCTTGTGTGATGATCTGGATAGATGTCTGCCTATTACACATTACGATTCTCTTCAACTATCGGCGGTCACTATCAGTCAACAGACGAGGTCGGCTTGTACGCTTTTGTGCTGTACGTGTCCCTTCACGTTTCCACTTCACTATCACACCGGAAACAGTGCACCTAGGGATGTTTAGGAGTGTGGAAATCTCGCGTACACAGGTGTGACACAGGTAAACACTCAGTCACCTGACCACGTTTGAAGTCCGTGAGTTTCGGGGAGGGCCCCATTCTGCTCTCTCACGATTCCTAATGACTACTGAGGTCGCTGATATGGAGTACCTGGTGTTAGGTTGCAGCACAATGCACCTAATATGAAAAACATATGTTTTTGGGGGTTTCCGTATACTTTTGATCACATAGGGTATGTCACTGTACATTCGTTCGGTCGTGATTAATTAGTACGCAGACGTCATAATTACTGAATTTCGAAATCCCAATGATCCGAGGAACATACATCCTGCAGATGTTTATCTCATTTCGTATCTTTCCAAGTAAGCATGTCTTTCCTAGAATCTTTTGTAAATTGTCTTTAATGATTGTCATGACAGAGCATCCCGGAAATTAGTCTGCTCTGTCTGAAGCTCAGAGATGACATATTGAAGCTGCATCGATATGGCCTGCATCACGCTACTTTCTCGTGATAGTTTCGTTAGAACTGCGTTGACCCTCCAGCCTCAGCCTTAGGATTTCTAACGTCTCCTGAATGGTTGTGCCAAATGTTTTTGCGATAGCCATGAAGTATTATGTTCTCCTTCTCTCCTTTTCGAGAGCTCTCTAACTGCTTTATAAATGAGAAAGCAACCTTTGTTTTTAAAAACGATAGATTCTCCACCATTTCGTTCGTTAAAAAAATGTTTAGCCTTAAGACATATGCAAAATACAGATTGCATATTATCACTTGTCGAAAACTTCCTTTCGACTTCGTTCATAAAAGTCTGTATGTATCCACATTACGTTTCCGATTCTGCATAATTAATGACAAGGCAGTTGATCAAATAGTGTTCTATTACCGACAACGGATCGTGGTGAACAATGAAACACGTCCAAGGCTTGTCATATCATCGTTAGGACCGTAAGTAAGTTTTCTTAAGTTTCTAATATGCCAAAGAAGTGATAAAAATGCTAATGCAAATACATTCGGTTTGTAAATGTTATAAAGGTCAGAAAGGCAAGAACGTGTCACATTTTCAGACACTGCACAAGGATGATTAGATTTATCGAACCAGTGGTTTCGAGCCACTCAGCACTGAATAACTTTTCCAAAACCGTTAATTGAGTTTTCATCGGTGCACTAGCTTAGCGCCCGCTGCTTTGCACGTGTAGACAGAACGGTCAGAACAGATTTTTTTCCCTTAATCGAATTTTCATGTTGTTACACCCACTGCTTATGTGTAAATCTACGCGCTATAAAAGAGTTAGTGATCTGATACACGTCTACCACTCTTTGCATAATTAAAGTATTCCAACGGGTTTAATTTAATTTCATAAAGCGAATTAAATAAGAGAGTCACAAATCCGATAAGTGGTTCTATAGTTACTAGCGCCTGTCATACACGCAGTACAGAATTCTCTCGTCTCAAACGAATATTCCTGTAAATGGAGCCGTATTTAAACGTGGTATCAATTTCGTCATCAGCAATGATAAGTTTGCTTTGTAATTAGAACAAAGTAATTCTATAAACATTTATTAGACCTACAGAAAAATTAATGTATCAAATATCCATTCCTTTTTCTATGCCATTCTGACAAACCCGATTTGTCGTGCAGATTGTTATATAGCTTTCGTTGATTTAGTTTACAAAATGGAACACCTAAACTTTTCACGTTAATTAAAGCCGTAGACGCTTGGTATTTTCCGAATGTCCTACCCACAAAGCGATTCTGTTTTCATAATGAAATATTTGCACAAAACTTCTCATCCTCTATTTCACCGCCTGAGGAGCTGAATTTCCAAAAACACTGAACATGATTTTTTATTTATAACCGAGGATTGAAATACCGATTCTCATTCTAATACTGCATCCCCTATTATCTCTTCTGAATCGACTACTGTTTCTTTCTCTGTCACATCAGACACAACTTCCCCCCTCATAGAGGCTTTCAGTGTATTCTTTCCGTCTATCCGCTCTTTCCTTTGCATTTAACAGTGGAATTCCCATTGCACTCTTAACGTTATCACCCTTGCTTTTAATGTCACAGAAGGTTGTTTTGACTTTCCTGTATGCTAAGTCTGTCCTTCCGACAATCATGTCTTTTTCGAAGTCTTCATATTTTCCCTGCAGCCAGTTCATCCTAGCTTCCCTGCACTTCCTGTTTATTTTATTCCTCAGCGACTTGTATTTCTGTATTCCTGAGTTTCCGGGAACATTTTCGTACTTCCTCCTTTCAGCGATCAATTGAAGTATTTCTTCTGTTACCCATAGTTTCTTCGCAGTTACCCTCTTTGTACCTATGTTTTCTTTCCCAACTTCTGTGAAGGCCTTTTTTAGAGATGTCCATTCCTGTTCAACTGTAGTGCCTACTGAGCTATTCCTTATTGCTGTATCTATAGCCTTAGAGAACTTCAACCGTATCTCGTCATTCATTAGTACTTCTATATCCCACTTCTTTGCGTATTGATTCTTTCTGACTAATGTCTTAAACTTCAGCCCACTCTTCGTCAGTACTATATTGTGATCTGAGTCTGAATCTGTTCCTGGGTGCACGTTACAATCCAGTATCTGATTTCTGAATCCCTCTCTGGCCATGATGTAATCTAACTGAAATCTCCCCGTATCACCCTGCCTTTTCGAAGTATACCTTCTCCTCTTGTGATTCTTGAACAGAGTATTCGCTATTACTAGCTTAAACTTGTTACAGAACTCAATTAGTCTTTCTCTTCTCTCATTCCTTGTCCCAAGCCCATATTATCCAGTAACCTTTTCTTCTACTCCCCCTGCAACTGCATTCCAGTCCCCCATGACTATTAGATTTTCATCCCCCTTTACATACTGTGTTACCCTTTCAATACCCTCATACACTTTCTCTGTCTCTTCATCTTCAGCTTGCCTCGTCGGCATATATATCTGAACTATCGTTGTCGGTGTAGCTTCGCTGTCGATTCTGATAAGAACGACCCTGTCACTGAACTGTTCACAGTAACACACTCTGTGCCCACCCTACCTATTCATAACGGTTCCTACTCCCGTTGTACCATTTTCTGCTGCTGTTGATTTTACCCTATACTCACCTGACCAGAAATCATTGTCTTCTTTCCACTTCACTTCAGTGATCCCTGCTATATCTAGACTGAGCCTTTGCACTTCCCTTTTAAGATTTTCTAGTTTCCCTACGTTCAAGCGTCTGACATTCCACACCCCGATTCGTGGAACGTTACCCTTTCGTTGATTATTCAGTCTTTTTCTCACAGTAACCTCCCTTTGGCAGTCTCCTCCCGGGTATCGGAATGGGGACTATGCCGGAATCTTTTACCAATGGAGAGATCATCATGACACTTCTTCACTTACAGGTGACATGTCCTGCGGATACACGTTACGTGTCTTTTATACGGTGGTTTCCATTGTCTGCTGCATCCTAATGCCGTTGATCACTGCTGATTCTTCCGCCTTTAGGGGCAGTTTCCCACCCCTAGGACACGACAATTCACGGAACCTCTGTCCGCTCTTCTGCCCTTTTTGAGATGGCCGCTGGCAGAATGAGGGTGACTTCTTATGCCGGAAGTCTTCGGCAGCCAATGCTGATTATTAATCAATATTTAAGTAGCGGCGGGATTCTAACCCGGGACCGAAGACGTTTTGATTACGAATCAAAGACGATATTCCTCCCCCCTTTTCTTTTAATCTCATTTTGTTCGTTTCCTTTCGTTGCATCTGCTAGGAGCGGACGTCGTAAGACATCCGTTTCCGTTTAAGTTCGTCGTTGATCAGTTAACTCAGTTTTTTATTACAGAGGGCAGCTAACCCTCTAACCGAACACGCTGACCTACCATGCCGGGAGCCCTAGACCACAGGTCTATCAAGTGTCAAATAAATAAACAAAAAGTACTCACTAAGCTATGAAAGATCGGGCAGACTCCAGTTGTACGTATTGTTAACGAACGTAATTCATAAATCGGAATGCAAACTTTTCTGATGCAAGTGAAGCGTTCTGAGAATATACAATTATCCCTATATAATTGGCGTCATTAATGCGATGGCGCACGCCCCGCCTACGTATTTAACGCCGTCGTTTTGTGGAATATGGTGATGGAAACCGCACGAAACAATTAAAAGCCTGGCGTCATCCAATTGAAATGCCGGTATTGTCAGTTCTGTATGTAATTACGGCAGCAGCTGATGAGTGTGCATAATTTATCACATTGCGGAAGCGAAATTGCTTACAATGCATGTCTCGTATTCCAGTGGATCCAGGTCAGATTGCTATTTAACTGCGCCAAACATCATTACTGTGCGTTTCTGGTGATCAGAATTGTCAATTTCTAGGCGTGTAATTTATTAAAATTCATACACTACAGGGTTATCATAGACTACAGAAGCGCCCTTACTGAAGAGAAAAAAAAAATATGGATTCGAAAACTTACTTTATTGTAAGGAAATTAAAGCAAAATACATCCTGACATAATGATAAATTTAAATTCTTATTTACAGTAACATAATGCATATATTAATAGTACTATATCAGCACTGCACAATCTTTTTATTAATTATTTTTAATACCTACTTAAACCTCGGGGAGGATCAGTTTGGATTCCGTAGAAATGTTGGAACCCGTGAGGCAATACTGACCTTACGACATATCTTAGAAGAAAGATTAAGAAAAGACAAACCTACGTTTCTAGCATTTGTAGACTTGGAAAAAGATTTTGACAATGTTGACTGGAATACTCTTTTTCAAATTCTGAAGGTGGCAGGGGTAAAATACAGGGAGCGAAAGGCTATTTACAATTTGTGCAGAAACCAGATGGCAGTCATAAGAGTCGAGGGGTATTAAAGGGAAGAAGTGGTTGGGAAAGGAGTGAGACAGGGTTGTAGCCTCTCCCCGGTGTTATTCAATCTGTATATTGAGCAAGCAGTAAAGGAAACAAAAGAAAAATTCGGAGTAGGTATTAAAATTTATGGAGAAGAAGTAAAAACTTTGAGGTTCGCGGATGACATTGTAATTCTGTCAGACACAGCAAAGGACCTGGAAGAGCAGTTGAATGGATTGGACAGTGTCTTGAAAGGAGGATATAAGATGAACATCAACAAAAGCAAAACGAGGATAATGGAATGTAGTCAAATTAAATCGTGTGATGCTGAGGGAATTAGATTAGGAAATGAGACACTTAAAGTAGTAAAGGAATTTTGATATTTAGGAAGTAAAATAACTGATGATGGTCGACGTAGAGAGGATATAAAATGTAGACTGGCAATGGCAAGGAAAGCGTTTCTGAAGAAGAGAAATTTGTTAACATCGAATATAGATTTATGTATCAGGAAGTCGTTTCTGAAAGTATTTGTATGGAGTGTAGCCATGTATGGAAGTGAAACATGGACTATAACTAGTTTGGACAAGAAGAGAATAGAAGCTTTCGAAATGTGGTGCTACAGAAGAATGCTGAAGATAAGGTGGATAGATCACATAACTAATGAGGAGGTATTGAATAGGATTGGGGAGACGTTTGTGGAACAACTTGACTAGAAGAAGGGATCAGTTGGTAGGACATGTCCTGAGGCATCAAGGGATCACAAATTTAGCATTGGAGGGCAGCGTGGAGGGTAAAAATCGTAGAGGGAGACCAAGAGATGAATACACTAAGCAGATTCAGAAGGATGTAGGTTGCAGTAGGTACTGGGAGATGAAGAAGCTTGCATTAGACAGAGTAGCATGGAGAGCTGCATCAAACCAGTCTCAGGACTGAAGACAACAACAACATCAACCTACTTAAAAACAAGTTCAGTAGTTATTAGTGACTCCCTTGGGCCTAGCTAGCAAGAAGAGTTTTTTGAAGGACTGTTTAATGTTAGAAGCGCTTCAAGGACCAAATAAAACACATCATGGAGACAACTGACATAAACGTACAAACACTGTGGAGGAACACTACATCCACCGCCGTCAACTTGTTTGAAGGAGAACGCCGCAGAAATGAAGAGACAAAGAGACTAGCAAGGAAGTTCCGTCAATTACGCCCCGCCGTCCTCCAACCATTCAGTGCTATGCATGTGGACGCATGTTTTATGCCAGGATTGGTCTGTTCACCCACCGCAACACACATTCATAAGCTGAATTGAAATGCTCGTAATATGCAGGAAGAAGCTATGCATGCTCGGAATCGAGTTGCAAACGACGACGATAGATTCTGAGATTTTTGTCCATATTTTATTGAACCTAGATTTTGTTTCGAAGCAGCCAACGCATAAAATCGGCTTTCACAAAGACAGGACGTTGAAAACGGTAATAGTTCGGTATATGATGCAGCTCTCCATGCTACTCTATCCTGTGCAAGGTTCTTCACCTCCAAGTACCTACTGCAACCTACATCCTTCTGAATCTGTTTAGTGTTATCATCTCTAGAGGGAGACCAAGAGAGGAATACACCAAACAGACTCAGAAAGATGTAGGTTGCAGTAGGTACTGGGAGATGAAAACCTCCCACAGGATAGAGTAGCATGGACAGCTGCATCAAACCAGTCTCTCGACTGAAGACAACAACGAAATTATATAAGTCTGCAGGCTTACGTGGCCGCGTCGTATTTCCTCAAACAACCGACGTTTCGACCCTCTGTTGGGATTTCCTGGTGTCCACTGTAGATAGAGCATCTGAAGAAATATGAGCCGCTTTTGTTTTCAATGCAGAAAACTCATCATCCACGCCTGTCCAAAATTCAGAGCAATTTATTATTAAACTGATGCTTCCTGGCAGATTAACACTGTGTACCTCACCAGGACTCGAACCTGGGACCTCTAACTTTCCCAGCCATGATCTCTACGAACTATTATTAAATTTTTTGATTTCACTCCTTGCCGTGAAGTTTATGAAGATTCCTTTCTCGGCAGTTTAGCGACCTTTGGGAGTATACTTAAATGTACCCATCACCCACTCGTAATGCGCTGCCAAGTTTTGGTCAGCAAAAAAATACTTTTTAAATTCTTTTCCAGCCTGGTTAAATGATTTCCAGTGGTTACAAAAGCAGTGCTTTAGTTTTTCTTCAGCCTTGTGAGTTTTAAACCATTCTGTCACTTTAGTGAGCATTTCTCGTTCTTTTGCTTTCAATTTCTCCTCCATAATTTCGATTTCCTACAAAAAGCATTAACTTTATCACTTAATTCCAACATAAGTGAATTTGCTCCTGAGTTGAATGTTCAACATATTTAGTTTCTCTAATATGTCGACCAAGTGGCTCAACTTCAACACATATAAACTATCTCGAAATTTCTCGGCTTCCGAGCGGTTTTGCTCTTCTAAGGAAACAAAAGCCATTCCCCTCTCACGTCCTAGCACACCACTGCGGCCGTGCTCTTTCCCTCTGCACCTCACTTCCCCCCCCCCTCCCCCCCATCGCCCTCGCCATCCCTCGCCCCTCACATTCCCTTAAAATAATACATCAACTTTTCGTGTGCTACCTGTAAGACATGGAGCAATAGAGGACCACAGATTCTGCTTCGTCATTGTACCGGATCGGTGTTGTAAAATAGCAATAAATTAACTTATTCTTGGAAATTCGTAAAGGTTTTAGCTTCGTAGCTATACCATCAAAAACATTATTAAATACAGCTGCTAAGTATGGGCAACGTTTGTGAAGTGAGAAACGTCAGAGTGATAGTCAAACTATGACCATACATCTCCTAACAAGTCATGGCCGATATCAGCGACCGCTGTCTTTATCCTTCCTTGTACGAGGGCTGTCCAGAAAGTAAGTTACGATTGATCGCGAAATGAAAATCACAGTGAAAATCAGAAATGTTTCATTTGTAACAGTTAGCTACACCTTTCAGCTACTTCTCTACGTAGTCGCCGTTCTGACTCAGACATTCGTCGTAGCGTTGTACCAACTTTCCAATGCCCTCGTCATAGTAGGCAGCCGCCAGTGCTTTCCGCCAATTCTCTACGCTGGCCTAAAGCTCGTTGTCTGTGCCAAAATGTTGTTTTCATAGCCAGCGGTTCGTTTGAGCAGAGATGAAACTCAGTGGGAGACAATTACGGGCTGTATTGTGGGTAACCAAACATTTCCAATTGAAACTATGCAGTAACATCTTCTTTGCCCCTGCAGAATGAGGCTGAGAATTGTCTTGAAGAAGAAACCACACGACAGTTACGTAATGTTGGTTGCATAGCTTCAGGGGAAAATTCTCACTAGGCCCTCGTACTTGGTGGGAGACACTATTTTCTATAACATCTTTACGCGCTCGCTAAGAGCTCAGGAATGAAAAGAGCGACATAATTCTACCTAGAGTCATACTAGAGACACTGCCCAACACATCTTTGCAAAGCTTTATCGGATTTTCATAGTCGTTTCCATTTCGCGACCGATCGTAACTTACTTTCTGGACAGCCCTCGTAATTCTTCCAAATGAAGTGGCACTGGAGGCAAGAACACGCGGTATTTAACGTAACTCCATAACGTAACTTGAAGTTAAAGTTCAGATGACACTGGGAGCCACTGGAGAACAGGAGTGAGTCAAGGCTGGAAGCACGCCGAATCCAAAGTTGAGGCAGTTCGACATTGAGGAAAGTACGAACGTCTGAGAGAAAGTGTGATAAAAAACCGTCTTCCTGTGGCAAGAAGTCTCCATTGTATTGTTGTAGATGTGATGTTAGTTGTAGCTGCAGCATGTCCAAATACACGAAATCAGTCACAGTTTCCACTGCAAAGAAAAAAGGTCCATAAACATTCGAAGAGGACATTAACTTTAGGCAAATCACGAAAGAGCTTTACAAACCCCTGTCGACGTTCTGTGTCCAAATACGCGCGTTATGATTCTTCTTTCCAGACACGTGAAACATGGCGTCGTCACTAAAGAAAAACTTATGTAAAAATATATGGTCCTCCAGCAGCCGCTGGAAGTCATTGCAAAACTCAGATCGTAGCTCATTGCTCGGAGTAATCAGCGCATTTAACTACTGTAGCCGGTTTGGTTTTACACGCAGACGTTTGCGTAGAATGCGCCAGACAGTCTCACGGAATGTGTACTGCCACCCATGGATTTTTTTATCTGCTGCAGTTTTTAGCTGATATTTGAGACGAAATTGTCGCTGTGTCGCCACAGTTTACTTACATGAAGGAAAGACACAAAACACCCACGTTCCTCTATTGTATACTATGTTTAGAGAGCCTGTAAACAGGATGTGAGTGGCCATGTTCCATTCAATCTGTGGTGGACCGTACCGAACGGACAACAGTGGAGTGCGAAGTCCGCTGAAATAGCTACATCACTGAGACACAAACACAAGATGAAGAAGATTTGCTAGTAGACGTTTTTGTAACTACTGGGTCATTGATAGTCTAATAATAGATTTCGCTGCTCCTATATATGTTTACATTGCGTGTAGTGTACATAGCGAATGTAAAAATTACTTGGGCACTTAGACATTCCTGATTCTAAACTTGCTCAGGGGACATATCAGTGCACTGACAAAAAAAAAAAAAAATGGTTCAAATGGCTCTGAGCACTGTGGGACTTAACATCTGAGTTCATCAGTCCCCTTGAACTTAGAACTACTTAAACCTAACTAACCTAAGGACATCACACACATCCAAGCCCGAAGCAGGATTCGAACCTACGACCGTAGTGGTCGCGCGGTTTCAGACTGAAGAGCCTAGTACCGCTCGGCCACACCGGCCGGCCACTGGCAAAAAAATCAAAGCTTGGAGTATTGTTTACCACGTAAAGCGCAAAAAGTTAGAACTTAAATACATTACGCCAAATAAAAAAGTCGAAGTCAATCATCCATTTCTGACGGTCAGCATGTGTTTAAAGGCGGAATTGTTCAGATTCAGGCTGTGTGCCTTTCGTAGATAACTACGGAGTTCCCATAATGTTAAACTGTTCTGCAACATGACATAAAAGAACAAATATAACAAGAAGACTGTGCCTACCCCACAATAAATAGTAAAGTCTACATTGACACACTAATTCTGCCGGTATGATATGTCGTATATCTCCTGAGACTATAAAATGCTGCCGAAGTGATTTGTTCAGTAAATAAACTTCATTTGGACTCTAGCAAAGCGCTGCAGCAACCCTCCGCGGTGCATAGTACGATGGCTTGCATAGTATGTATGTAAATGTAGATGTAGAATTAAAAATGTGCTAACAATTTACCCGTTCCTACAATCAACAGTAATACCGAAATCGAAATAAAATCTACTCCTGCAATTATACTACAACGCATGTCACGAATCGAAACTTGGAGAGATGATCTGGCCACTGATACGTGTCATTTTTCTGGATGTCTTGCAGTTTTTGCAGGGTCGTCTTCTGAAACGCTACTGGTACTTAAGAATAACCAAGAATAATGTGTCTCCGTACACTACAGTTTCCATCTGTCGGTAAATGCACGGTTCGCGCATATGTGTGCAAGGCATCCTCTACGTCTGGTTAAGTCACACTGATCCATAACCTTCAGTTTATAACGAGGAGAGCCGCAAGCATATCTTACCGGTAGGTGGGGTGTTGCGCCGAGATCTACATCTAGATCTACATGGTTACTCTGCAATTCACACTTAAGTGCCTGGCAGAGGCATACTACTTCTCTACCATTCCACTCTCGAATGGCCCGTGAGAGAAAGGAACATTTAAATCTTTCCATTCGAGCTCTGATTCCTTTTATTTTATTATGATGATCATTTCTCCCTACGTAGGTGGGTGTCAAGAAAATATTTACGAATTCGGAAGAAAAAGTTGGTGACAAATTTTGTAAATAGATCTCGCCGCAAAGAAAACTGCTGCCACCCCAACTTGCGTATCATATCAGTGACACTCTCACCCCTATTGCGCGATAACACGAAACAAGCTGCCCTTCTTTGCACTTTTTCGACGTCCTCCGTCAATCCTACCTGGTAAGGATCCCATACCGCGCATCAATATTCCAACAGAGGACGAAAAAGTGTAATGTGGGCTGTCTCTTTAGTGGGTTTGGGGGTTGGCACACTTCTAAGTGTTCTGCCAACAAAGCGCAGTCTTTGTTTCGCCTTCCCACAATATTATCTATGTGGTCTTTCCAATATAAGTTGCTCGTAATTGTAATTCCTAGGTATTTAGTCGAATTGACAGTCATAGATTTTTTCGATTTATCGTATACCCAAAATTAATGTGTCGATGTCGATAATGAACTTGAACCCGCGGGTCAACATAGTTCAAATGCTAATCATTTCTGCAGAACGTACTAACGTACATGTCCTGTGAATATGAAGGTACTGTCTCTATTCGTTTAAGGTGTTCTGTTTTTTTTCTGACCATGAATGTAGAACTACAGCTCGCTTACTCTAGATACTTTTTTTTTCGTTCGGGCACTCAGCTCACTCCCTGTAGAAATTTTGAAACACGCTGCCTATATAGCGGTCCATAATTGAGAAATTGAAGTCGGCGCAGGATTTTGTGCACGAAGTGACCCTACAATTAAGTCCCACAGACGTTCGATGAGTTTCACGTCGGGTGATCTGGGTAGTCTAATCATTCACTCGAACTGTCCAGAATGTCCTTCAAACCAATCGCGTATAATAGTCGTCTGGTGACGTGGCGCACTATCATCCATAAAAATTCGACCGTTGTTTGGGAACATAAAGTCCATGAATGGCTGCAAATGGTCTCCAAGTAACCGGACATAACTGTGCTTCAATTGGACCAGAGGACGCAGTCCATTCTATGTAAACACACCCCGCACTATTATGTTGTCAACTTGGATCCATGGCTTCGTGGAGTCCGCGCCACACTCTGTCTCTACTATCAGCTGTAACCAACCGAAATCAGGCCACAGTTTTCCAGTCGTCTAGGTTCCAACCGACATGGTCACGAACCCACAAAACGCGCTGCAGGCGATGTCGTGTTGCTAGCAAAAAACACTCGCGTCGGTCGTTTGCCGCCATAGCCCATTAACGCCAAATTTCACCGCAGTGTCCTCACGGATACGTTCCTCGTACGTCTCACATTGATTTCTGTAGTTATTTCATGTAGTATTGCTTGTCTATTAGCACTGACAACTCTAAGCAAAAGACAAAGCTCTCGATCATTAAATGAAGGCGGCCAGCCAGTGCGTTACCCGTGGTGAGAGGTAATGCCTGATTTTTCTTTGTATTCTAGGTACACTCTTGACACTGTGGATCTCGGAATATTGAATACCCTAACGGTTTCCGAAATGGTATGTTCCATGCGTCTACCTTCAACTACCATTCCGCGTTCAAAGTCTGTTAATTCCCGTCGTGCGGCCAGAATCACGTTGGAAATCTTTTCACATCAATCAGCTGAGTACAAATGACAGCTCCATCAATGCATTGACCTTTTATACCCAGTCTAGGCGACGGTACCGACACCTGTATATGTGCGTATCGCTATCCTATGATTTTTGTCACCTCAACATTGCAAACGCAACCATACTGTAAAAAAAAAAATGCAAGTCAGGATTGGCGATGAGTTATACGGAATTTTTGGACCAACATACACCTTACTTCTCTCATACTTATCCAAGTGTCTCCAATCTTTCTTTGCGTAATTAGCGGTGTAGTCACACAGGTTTTGGGTTTCTCTGTATGTTTATTCAATTTATAGTAATAGTCTTTCGTAAATGGTTCAGAAACGTTGCTTTATAAAGGGTGTTTCACCATCAGAAACAACGTAATTAACAGGAGATGTCAAAATGGGAAGTGTGGAAGTTACAACATTTTGGTGTACAACATGTGAATCTGCTACGGTCGCAGGTTCGAATCCTGCCTCGGGCATGGATGTGTGTGATGTCCTTAGGTTAGTTAGGTTTAATTAGTTCTAAGTTTTAGGCGACTGATGACCTCAGAAGCTAAGTCGCATAGTGCTCAGAGCCATTTGAACAACCTGTGAATCATTTATGAAATACTAAGTACTATAAACGGAATAAACTTCAAGAAACATCCAAAACCTCTATGACTAGTCCGCTAATTACATAAAGAAAGATTGGAGATATCTGGATAAGTATGGCACAAGTGAGGTATATCATGGTCCAAAAATACTATATAACTCACTGCTGATTCTCACTTGTATCTTTTACTGCTTGATTCCGTTTGCTAACAGTCGCCCAAAGCTCTGAGAGGGTTGCTAACAGTCGCCCAAAGTTCTGAGAGGGATTTATATCGATTAAGTGGCTGTCGCTTGTCTAGATACTGTTCTTGATACAGACGCAGTGCAGGTTGGACAAAACAAATCGCTGGAACAACTGTATCACCCTGCATTATTCATGAAATAACAATTTTACACCAACTTCAAACAATTTATGCAATTCCTTTATAGTAAGCATAAATATAAATAACTGTCCACACTTTAATACCAAAATAAAGAACGTTTTCCATGTAGAAGGAAGAAACAGCCGTATGTTTGGTGTGTGTTTGATATTTCTTTGTTTACCTTACATGGTTACCATCACAATGTGACTCAATTATTTAGAACTACATTATTTACATCGTTTGACGTATGTCGCTCACAGCTCTTGGTACTGGTATTGTCGTTCCGTAAATACGCCACACTGCATGTTGTGACACAGACAAATCCCTCTTCTGCTTGCGTTATTACGCCATTTAGCAATGAAATACACAGGGTTCTCGGCAGTTCATTGAAAACTCGAAGAACAGAAGACTGTCAATACAGAATAGGAGCAAACCAAGAACTGTATACCACGTTAGACGGGATCTCAGACGCCATTAGGAAAACAAGGCCTGCGTTATTCGTACTCATCGTTGGAATGGAGCAGGGGAAGTTGGCAAATCAGTCACTGAAGTCAACTAGCAAACCAAAGTACGCTGGATCCTGTTAAGCTATGGTCCTTAGCATCTGCTGTCTATGAAAGTACTTACGAAAGAAAAAATGACACTGTTCACTGGCTCAAATTCATGTGCTCTAAGACACAAACTAATGTTCGCTGCTGGTTATCGCATTATTTTGTGCGTTTAAAATAGGTGGTGCTAGCCGCACAAGAACATCACTGTTAAAACAAATATTTCACTTTAATGCTATTATGACTGCACTTCAGGACTAACTAGAGCGGAAAAGAATGCAACAATCCAAGCACGCACCTCTCACGCCATAGAAAGTAGTAACTGTAGCCATCAAATACACATTCTGGCATTCTACGATTAATCGTAAATGCTACATTTAGTTCTTAAAAATGAAATACCATTATTCTGTTCTACTCATAAAAGAAAACAACGTCTGGCACAACGATACCATCACACCAAAAATGGCTTAAGGGCCTCACACACAAGCGACGGATCGCAGCGATCATGGAAAATGAGCTGCTGTGTTTAGCAGCAGTCGCGGTTGATCTCAGTATACCCACAAATACTTGCGTTTTGAAACGATTTACTTTATCTTTGGAATTGTAACCTACTTTTCAGAATATATTACATTCTTCACAGATACCTGCTGGGTTGTGTACATCTTTCCTGTGTGCTGATACAATTCGTTTTTCGTTTATTAGTCCTGAGTTCCTTTTTCATTCGTTAATCTTATAGTTTAACGTCAAATATTTACACGATTTGTCTTGCAGTCTCGATTTGTCTATATAAATGCTGTGAATAGCTAGCACTGCTGATTACCACAACTCTTGATACAAACTGGGTGAGTGAGACTTTGATCTTACAAAATAGTAAGGGACTTGAGTAGAGCTTGTAACGTTCCCTCTTTCTGTTTATTTAGGTTTGATTTGTTTCATTGTTATTCTTTATTTCTATTATTCGGAATCTTTTTTTTTATTAAATTGAGCCTGAAACTTACGTAATAAATACTTCGCGTGAAGTACGATTTGCAGCATAAACAAAAATTAATTTCGGAAATGTAATCCACTAAATATTAAAAGTAAAGCTTTTGAACAACGCGCGTGACTGACTAGATACATTCTGAGGGTACGTACATTCGCGTGCGAGTGGTTGCGGTCTGATGAGAAATTTTCATTGTGAAATAATTTCGTCGTAACACACTCGGAGATTGCGAACGTACATTCAGAGTAGAGGCACGTACGTTCTATCATTCCCCGTGGCCTGGGTAAAAGAATGGCAATTATTTAAATCTAAGAGTATTTCTTTTGCATCGGACTAGTATTTTTATAAGAAAAAGAAGATTGCAGGTTCTGAATGTCTCGGAAAAACGAATCGGAAGTAATTTTAGCGGCCACGAAAGGAAAGTAGAGAGCACAATCACGTACCTCTATTGGTTGAGCAGCGCCGTTTTGAAGATCTTCGGTTCCATCTAAAACTCGCCTTCTCTGCTTAACATAAATATTCCATAGGCATGGGAATAAGGCTTGTTGTGCGATGAAAATAATATAAAACACATCTTGCGTCTTTTAACTCATTCATTTACCACACACACACACACACTAGTAATTAGACAGTACGACATCCCACCAGCCCATCAGAACAAAAAGTAGTCGTTCATACAAGAAATAAAAAACGAAGGGCGAAATTGTTCCTATGTCTCTCAAAGATAAAAAGTTTACCAGATATTTCTCTGGTGTGTCACTGGAACAATTTTTCAGCACCTCTGCGATTAAATCACAATATTTTCAGTTCCTTTACAAGCTGTATAAGAGATTTGCCCTGAAGGTTTAAATCAAAGGGTCCACTTAATATTATGATATGTCATTCAACAAGTAACAGAATTTAAATATGCTTGTAATTGTTTCATAAATAACATAAAATCGTCAGATGGAGCCCAATGTATAGAGACTAACTCCCCAAAATGTCTACTTCCACAGAACACATTTCAAAATGCATGATTTGTGTTACTTAACATAAAGGGGAACTCCGGCCGCCACTTCCCAAAGTAGCTGCCGGTCTCTGAATAACTGTAAATTCTAATGTAAAGTTTTCACTCAACATTGGCAAGACGAAACGAAATTGCACAACTAGGCTTAATAACTACAGAAAAGAGTCACAACCTACTGCCCCAAATATCTGGTTCCCAGCCATGCACGAATTGCCTGCGACGATCATATTTTCTGGGATATCGATACGATCAGTGACGCATCGCTGCGATTTGCCCATACACGTGCGTTATAAGAAGCGTTCGGGTCTTTAGTGTGTTTGGGGATATCATTGTGATGTTGTAATCCATGAGATGTAAGGGGATCTGGAAAAAATCGGAACACAGGAACCAAAGATTTGAAACAGCGTGATTTTCAGATTAAAACCTGATGCTTCTGTTGGTATTACAGGAATCAAATGCAGGATAAAAACATCATGGACATTAATGAGAATAAGGCTGCACGTAACAAGAATGAAAATGGACCAAGATAAGGACCATAAGACAAGAAGCTGATCCGAATTAACGTCGTCGTCATGGGTAAAATGAAAGGCAGGAGAATAATGAAACCTGAAAATGCAGTAGTTACTACTTTTCCACCTGCGTGTACATAGAAAACAGAGAAGGCATAGCCAGCATTCGCGCACCAAACACGCGGCCTTCCTCCACCTCTCCCTTTCTGCCTTCCCGAGTGATGGATCCCAAGGGCCCTCTTTGCGCGTCAGCTATTACCCCGCAAGGCTATAAATTAGTCGATAACCGGCGCTGTTCCACAGTCATTAATTTACACCGGCGGTGGCGCTTTCAAAGTGTAATGTGGCAACAAACAATGTTTTGGTCGTTATGTTCAGAGCAGATATTTGATTCCGCACAGCACAAAGAGTACAGACTGCAGGCAGAGGACATTATGAATCGTCACTCACTCTCGTCGGTATTTAATTTCATCCAACTCTAACTTTCAATAGAAGTTTCCAAACATTTTAGTAAAATTAAAACAATTACAGCCCTCGATCGCGAAAATGAAGTCCTTTTTACCTAGGTTTAGGCCACTTTTAAGAGTGCCTTCATCGGAAATAAAACATTTAGAACTGGCATGTCATAAAATAAATATGAAGCGATAACGCTTTAGTGGCAAAATATTAAATTAGAAAACATAGAAGGCAGGCCACTAAGGGCTGCACCCCATGTCGAGCTGCGATAGCGTCAGACTCTGACAGTGGTCGTTAGTTTTAAATTCAATGGCAATGGCTGCATAGAGGGAAACTAGCAGTAGGGCATTAGCGGTATCACCCCATTCTACATTGTTGACAAATTTATTCAAGATGGCGGATCCAAAATGGCGGCCATAGATATGACAAGGTCGCACTGACGTCATGGCGAGAAGTTCAAACTTTGGCCGGAAAATAGTCAACTGAGCTACATCCACTAACCTAAACTCACCCCTCCCT
Organism: Schistocerca gregaria; assembly: GCF_023897955.1. Taxonomy (NCBI): domain Eukaryota; kingdom Metazoa; phylum Arthropoda; class Insecta; order Orthoptera; family Acrididae; genus Schistocerca; species Schistocerca gregaria. Next base: position 423,007,834 of record NC_064920.1, read on the forward strand.
ACCATTCCCCCTACCCTTCACTCTCTCCTACCCTCCCTCTCCCCTCCCTTCCCCTCCTCCCTATCTCATTCTGTCCCCTCCCTCATCCAGAAATTGGTGAGAAAAGGACTCAGTCTGTACTGGGATGCAGGAAACGATGAACTTCAGTCTCTATTTTGTTTGCATCGTTTATTTAAACAATTTGAGTTGTCATAGACTGTAGCTCCATCCAGGTCCAGTATCCAACTGACCTATCTCGCAACGCCACCACCAGAGGGCATTGCTGGCTCTCCCCAATCCCTCCCACGCCATAATACAAGAAGGTGGTCCATGGAAAAATGGCGGGAAAAAATCGCTCAGTCTGTGTCTAGCTAATTGGGCTGGGAGGATGGACGTAATTGTATACTGTGTGTATTACATGTTCAATAAATGAAATGTCTGTGCTGGAGAAGGAGTTTAATGGGTATATTGGCTGTAATCATGTAGCAGAGGACTGTGACCATAGCCATCTGCATGGTGTTTCGAAAGCAATGATATTTGGTGAATGTATGAAGAAGAAGAATACGTTTCATCAAATAATGAAGATACAGCAGGATGGGACTAAGTTACACTTCGCAACTCGTGCTGACAAATGTGGGTGCTGCAACTGTACATCATTTGATAAATGTCCAGTCAGTTTTCCAAAGTGCAAGAGGCAAGACTTCATCTGCTCCAGTGCAAGCATGTATGTGAACAATTGAGGAAATACTGTTGATGAGCAGGGATGAATTTAATAAGTGCACTGCATGCAAGCAAACATCTGAAATCTGTATCCATTGTCTCCTACATAACGAGTGGAAATAAAAGATAATGTATGAGCATGTGGTGAATACGTTTTGACAAACAATGGGAATGCAGCACGATGGCCTGAAGATGCATTTCAGTATGTCTGCAGATAAATTATGGTGCTGGAACTGCCTACGTTTTTTGAAATTGCCTAACACCCACATCAGCTTTGCCCTGTTCCATAATGAACCATATGTGTTCATCTTGAGGTTTGGAGACTAGCTGGTCACCAGAGTGCACTGTTGACCCTCTCCCACTCTCCTCCCACGACCTAATCGAAGACGGCGATCCATAAAAAAAGGTGCGAACCAATAGGAACCCTGAATCCAATCACTTGTAGGCTTAGACCAATACAATGACAGTATCTGGTGATGTGATCACAGGAGATATAGGGCAAGCTGAGCAGCTCCACAGCCTCACTCTCACTCAGTCAGCCAGCAGCAGCAGAAGAAGAAGAAGAAGAACCATGAAGCATCAGCAACAGCAATCAAGATCCAGCACAGCCCTGCAGAATGGGGAGAAGTGGAAAAGTAAGTATCCTATATCACACCTTTGTCTGTAGTTCCCATTAATATTATTATTATTATTATTGGTTGTTTTCGTGTCTTGGCCTGTATGTAACGTTTCCTCCTCCTCCTCCTCCTCCTCCTCCTCCTCCTCCTTGTTCAGCAATAGCCTTTGCATGTCCAGGCCTGCAGGGTGACCACCAAAATGTCGACATCTTCTGTGTCAAGACCTGCAGCAGCATAAACCACCATCTTGTAGAGACCTGCACTAACCTCTGATCCTGCAGCAGCAACAACCTCCAGCATGTCCAAGCCTGTAGCAACCATGTGGTATCCTGTAGCGCACATAGCCCACTTGCTCCCAGAAGCTTTGGGTAATGAGGATGCCTGGTCTGTTCCAAACCTTGCGGATGCTGCTGGGGGTCCTAAACAACAGCAAGATGGAGGACAGTAATGGTCACTGACATATGATCCATCCCATCAGAACATCGCTGTGGCAGTGCAGGGACAGAGTGCAGATGCTATAGATAGGAAGGTTCAACACATGGCCCACTTGCTAGAGCAGGACACAGAGCTGTTATTGCCTGTTCAACTCATCGATTTGTATGACGAGGATTCACAGACTGCTCCCATTGCCTCAAATGTAGCTGGTGGTCTTACACAACAGCAAGATGGAGGACAGTACTGGTCACTGACATACGACCCATCCCAACAGAGCACTGCAAGCTAGTGCAGGGAGAGAGTGCAGATGCTATGGATAAGAAGGTATCAAGTGTGACCATGCTTTTCAGGTGTACATACTAATTAACTCCTAGTGGAACAAAACATTTAAACGTGGGTCATGTAAATGTGGGTATAGAAGCACATCATGACCTGGGCTTGCATGTGAGAATAGAAATTGTAAATGTTAAAGTGTCTGAGTCAGACTGGGACGAAACATGTCATGCAAATTGCTACATCAATCAGCAGATAACAGAGCATTATTCAACTCATACTCTCCCCCCTTCGGACATTGGCCTTACTGGCGTGACATCATCAACAGTGTGGTGTCACCGCCAAGGTGGTAGCCTTTAAATGGGCCGCGGTCCGGTAGTATACGTCGGACCCGCATGTCGCCACTATCAGTGATTGCAGACCGAGCGCCGCCACACGGCAGGTCTAGAAAGACTTCCTAGCACTCGCCCCAGTTGTACAGCCGACTTTGCTAGCGATGGTTCACTGACTTCTACGCTCTCATTTGCCGAGACGATAGTTAGCATAGCCTTCAGCTACGTTATTTGCTACGACCTAGCAAGGCGCCAGTATCTGTACTATTGATATTGTGAATCATGTACTATAAAGAGCGACGTTCGTTATTAATGGATTAAAGTTAAGTATTCCACCAGCTATTTCCGTTTTTCTCAATTCTAATTCCCTTGTCATGTTCCAGACCTCACGCCAGCCTGTGTGAGCTGAGACGCGTGCATTTCGGCCTCCTTTAGAAAAACACGGTTGGCTCTCCTGCCAACCATAACAATGTATGGTGACTCTGCACTACTTATGACATCGGGTGACAAATATGTTTATCCGTGGCACGCCACAGTTATGAACTTTTACGACGTGGATACTGCGCTACACGTCGCATTGTAGGGACTGAGTCGTTGGTAGACAAGCATTGATTCTGCATACAATGATGTAAACTTTCGACGTGTGGATAGTGTTCATGTTAAAGACTTGGAGCAGTACCTTCGTTTGCACATGAATGCAGGCGCAAAAGAGAAACAGGTTAAATGTGTGCATGAAAAATCAGAGTATTGCGAGGTACCCATCAGTTTGAAGAAGATACACACAGAATTTTTTGCATATCTAAAATATCTATCTGGGAAATATTGTACTGGCGCAAAGTAGATAAAGAGAGAGTCTGATGATTTTTTTGAAATATTGCATCCCATGTATGATATTAAAATAAATAATCTGGATATATAATCACAAAATGTGTTTGTGTTTTACTTCATACCTCGCTCATTATAGTCCAAGTATTACTGTAATTTTCAATGCTGCACCTATAATCATGCAACATCAGACAATTTTCTCAAACACCTCCACACCAGTCATTATCAAAATGAATGATGAGGTTTCTTTTCATAGGTATATATATGTGTTGAACCTTCCTGTCTATAGCATCTGCACTCTGTCCCTGCACTGCCACAGTGATGTTCTGATGGGATGGGTCATATGTCAGTGACCATTACTGTCCTCCATCTTCCTGTTGTTTAGGACCCCCAGCAGCATCCGAAAGGTTTGGAACAGACCAGGCGTCCTCATTACCCAAAGCTTCTGGCAGCAAGTGGGCTGTGCGCTACAGGATACCACATGGTTGCTACACACACACACATTATATATATATATATATATATATATATATATATATATATATATATATATATATGAATTTTCTGTATAGCCAATATAGCTCAGTAGGTTAAGTGACAGAGCTATGGTGACTACACATACTATTACCATCTTTAAAAGTGTCTCTCTATATATGCCCACTACTTGACGTAGTCAGTATCATGGTAGGGTGGGTGAAACATCCTCGTCACAAGGACTTTGTTGTTGGTGCCTGGTCCTGTGAAGATGAAAAAGAAGACCTGAAAAAGTAGAATGGAAGACTCCTTCCTGATAATAGACGAGCAATTATTGTAGGTTCATCCAATTTTGGCAAGACTAATGTCCTCATGACGCCGCTAACACATGTAGATGGAGGTGTATTTTCAAAAACACTGTTTTAGTCCAAGTATCAGCTATTATAGGAGTTACTGCGAGGTGTAAAAGTCGTTACATGAATGACAGCACAACATGCAGTGAAAACGATTAATCCCTCCACCTGAAAAAGTAAGATCAAACACTATGTTCATATATGACGATGTTTCTGTGGAAAACCAAGACCAGTGTCGAAAATACCTCTGTTTCGGTCGTCATATGGGTGCTGACATATTTTATCTAAGTCAAACATATTCCAGACTCCCGAAGCAGTTGGTTAAGGACAATTCAGATCTCATTACAGGCTTCAAACAAAACAATCTGAATTTAAAACACATTAACCAAGCACACGTAGGAACTGACATGTCGTTCAATGTTTTTGTAAAGACATGTACCGAGTGCTGGAAACATTCACAGTATGGATTTCACGTTACTGATAAAACAATAAAACTGAGTGATGGAAGGTACAGGCATATTCAGGATGGACAAAAATTGTGTCACGAAATTTTAACCTCAGATAGCTGGTGGCAGTAGGAACCAAAATTACTAATGTTGTGTAGGTCGACAATGCAAAATTTTTAAGCTACGGAAATTTGGCCCCACACGCTCCGATTGGCCGTGGAATTGCCCTGTTGCCGTTCATCGGTTGACGGGCAGCGGTATGATTGTCGGTTCACACATAAAAACGTCCCTCGCCCCATCACTGCCCCAAAGTGATACGCACATGTGTCAAATAGGTCTTGCTGCTTGTCTCCACCTCACGTCAGAGGCATTCACACGTAAGCTTCGCTTCGGAGCACACACACGTCATCTGAGATTTAGTCATACAGTAAGCATGGCGGCACAGAATTCGTCTGAAGAAGAACGAAATATGGTTTTTGTTTACGGACTAGCCGAAGGTAATGCGCATGAAGCTCGACGGTTGTATGAGGAACGGTACCCAGCAAGACGCCGCCCACAGCCGCAGACGTGTACAGCAATTCATCGGCGAATTGGTGAAAGAGGCTTGTTAGCGGGATGTCATGGTGATGTTGGAAGACCACGACCACGACGGGATGTCGGCCAGCATCCATTTAGTTTCCACCCTGTCCAAGACCTAAATCCTGTGGCGGACTATGAACTTAGGCTAGGGTTTTGCCAGTAGTTTCTGCGACGTGTTTCACGAGATTCCGACTTCCTCGCCATTGTGTTGTTTACCGACGAGTGCACCTTCCATCGGGATGGCCTTTACAACACTGACTCCAGGAAAGATTTTCGCTCAACATTTGGACAAATATTGTGAGTGACCACCTGATTGAGCTCGTCAGTCTACCTCCTCGACTTATTGGGGCAAATTACCTTCACTTTTTGCAAGAAAGTTTACCCGACGTGCTGGGAGGTGTTCCCCTGGACATACAGCATGATGGGGTGCCCGCACATAAGAGTCGTGATGTGAGCGGATATTTAAATGAACTCTTCGACGGCCGGGTAATTGGCAGAGGTGCTTATAGAAATGGACCCCGCGATCGCCAGACCTCACGCCACTGTATTTTTCTTGTGAGTAGTCTAAAAGGTTCTAGTTCACCCTCCCAGACGCGAACCACATACAAACGGAGAGGAATTAATGGACCGCATTCAACATGCAGCCAATCACATCAGGACAATGCCAGGAATCTTTGAAAGAGTTCAGCAAAACACCGTTTGACGTTACCAAACTTGTTTCACGTCAGAGGGTCGCCAGTCCGAGCACCTGCTTTAAGTAAACAATGTCCTAGCTACAAAAAGTACCCTTTTCAGAGCCGACACAATTTGTAAAAGACTTTCTGTACGCGAACTAACAGCTGTTGATGGGTATATTCCCAGTACGTTTTATCATGAAACTATAATGGGTGTGTCAGGACTTCAGCGAATGCGCCCCCAATGTAGAAGGCCTTGGATACATCGCGATCTCCGGCAGGCCGAGCCTTCGCGGTAATGCATTGCCCAGAGCATCCAGCAACAGGGCAATGCTGCGGCCAATCGCAGCGCGTGGCGCCAAGTTTCCGTAGTTTAAAAGTTGTGCGTTGTCGTTCTACACAACATTAGTAATTTTGGTTCCTACTGGCATCAGCTGTCCCGGGTTAAAAAATTTCGTACACAATTTTGTTCCATCCTGTATAGCGAGATAAGAGAGATGAGAGCGTCAGTATACGCTGTACCATGGACAAGTTCCCGCACATAACTAGCTCTCAACCCAAGAGAATGGGTGTACGCAGACAGAATAGTCGCTTCTAAACGGATCAGAAAATACAGGCTATCATGCATAAAGTTGGAGGTATGCATAGGTAGCTATAGACATGTTACCAGACTCTTCTGAGAATGATCAGCTCATTAAATGAGATCGTTAATGAAATTGGTAAGAAGGTAACCGACTTAACTGAAACGTTTGAGGCTATTGAAGGGAAAATAGATGTAGAAGCCCTTGTTGTTGAAAAGGGGGAGCACGCACATGACAAGAGGAAGAAGAACAGATATATTAAGTCTCGTGTTTCAGAGACATCTAATTAGCATGCACCGAGATATCAACGAAGCAGAAAGTCACTCAAGCGCAGAAAGCCATTCGAGAGAAATTACGGCTGCTAAGGTTAGGGCATATGGATCGACAGCAAACACTACGGGAGACCTTTAAGCAGGTTACTGAATCTCTCAGCAAAAACAAAACCACACGATAACGATGGGGTCGCCGTTGACGAATTCATTATCCGTGACGCCCCTGGTTAGATAGATAGGACATTCAGCGTCAGCAGGAGAAGATCGTACATGTTGGGTAAGAAGCCTATAAATGTAACTGATGACACAATACAGATTGGTGATAGGGGGTTTGAGAGAACATCTGGCTTAATGAATCTTATTTTCCTAAGATTCACGAAATAACCATGAATTATTAGGTTAATGATACGGAAATTAACATGAAATACTGCATTTGACTGATGTACATAAGATCGCAAAAGAACAGAGCAAAAAGAAATATAAAACCAGTATAAAACCATTACTTGATGGTGAAAACAACAATAGCAGAGATGGTATTGACAGTGAGCATAAAGCAGTGAACAATCGAGTCCTGCAGTATATACACTCCTGGAAATTGAAATAAGAACACCGTGAATTCCATCAGAATTATTGTAAAAACCTTTGTTATTGGAGCTGTGGAAATTAGTTTCTAAGTGTACACAATCCATCAGAACTATTGTGGAAGCTGTGCTACTGGGACTGTGGAATTTAGTTTTTAAGGTAGATTTATATACTTGGAAAAATTGTAAACACTCTCATCCAGTGGTACTGGGGAAAAACAGGAAAAAAAAAAAAGGAAAACATTCTCGACCAGTGTTACTGTTGTAGTATTGAAACGTCCCCTTTGAACAATTATACATGATTGTGCTTAAACTGACACACAATATTTGTAGCGCAACGCAATCTGACTTTTAAAAATCCCTACGAAAGAATGGCCCTGACTAACATTAACCTATACGTTTCACAAATCACTTACCTCACAAAAATCTTGGTAACTCGAACTACTGCAATACAGCGAGCACCACTACTGCCAGCTAAATAAAAGATTCAAACTACGGAAGGCACTAACTACTGATAGGTATAGTTAGCAAATGAAAGATTTTAAGAGAGAACAAACAATGTATTTACCTCAATAGTGTTCAAAAGTCATAATGTACACTCCTGGAAATTGAAATAAGAACACCGTGAATTCATTGTCCCAGGAAGGGGAAACTTTATTGACCCATTCCTGGGGTCAGATACATCACATGATCACACTGACAGAACCACAGGCACATAGACACAGGCAACAGATCATGCACAATGTCGGCACTAGACAGTGTATATCCACCTTTCGCAGCAATGCAGGCTGCTATTCTCCCATGGAGACGATCGTAGAGATGCTGGATGTAGTCCTGTGGAACGGCTTGCCATGCCATTTCCACCTGGCGCCTCAGTTGGACCAGCGTTCGTGCTGGACATGCAGACCGCGTGAGACGACGCTTCATCCAGTCCCAAACATGCTCAATGGGGGACAGATCCGGAGATCTTGCTGGCCAGGGTAGTTGACTTACACCTTCTAGAGCACGTTGGGTGGCACGGGATACATGCGGACGTGCATTGTCCTGTTGGAACAGCAAGTTCCCTTGCCGGTCTAGGAATGGTAGAACGATGGGTTCGATGACGGTTTGGATGTACCGTGCACTATTCAGTGTCCCCTCGACGATCACCAGAGGTGTACGGCCAGTGTAGGAGATCGCTCCCCACACCATGATGCCGGGTGTTGGCCCTGTGTGCCTGGGTCGTATGCAGTCCTGATTGTGGCGCTCACCTGCACGGCGCCAAACACGCATACGACCATCATTGGCACCAAGGCAGAAGCGACTCTCATCGCTGAAGACGACACGTCTCCATTCGTCCCTCCATTCACGCCTGTCGCGACACCACTGGAGGCGGGCTGCACGATGTTGGGGCGTGAGCGGAAGACGGCCTAACGGTGTGCGGGACCGTAGCCCAGCTTCATGTAGACGGCTACGAATGGTCCTCGCCGATACCCCAGGAGCAACAGTGTCCCTAATTTGCTGGGAAGTGGCGGTGCGGTCCCCTACGGCACTACGTAGGATCCTACGGTCTTGGCGTGCATCCGTGCATCACTGCGGTCCGGTCCCAGGTCGACGGGCACGTGCACCTTCCGCCGACCACTGGCGACAACATCGATGTACTGTGGAGACCTCACGCCCCACGTGTTGAGCAATTCGGCGGTACGTCCACCCGGCCTCCCGCATGCCCACTATACGCCTTCGCTCAAAGTCCGTCAACTGCACATACGGTTCACGTCCACGCTGTCGCGGCATGCTACCAGTGTTAAAGACTGCGATGGAGCTCCGTATGCCACGGCAAACTGGCTGACACTAACGGCGGCGGTGCACAAATGCTGCGCAGCTAGCGCCATTCGACGGCCAACACCGCGGTTCCTGGTGTGTCCGCTGTGCCGTGCGTGTGATCATTGCTTGTACAGCCCTCTCGCAGTGTCCGGAGCAAGTATGGTGGGTCTGACACACCGGTGTCAATGTGTTCTTTTTTCCATTTCCAGGAGTGTATGAACTGTGTACGCTCATCATCATAGAAACCTGAGCGTCTGCAATGATGTTTACTCCTTGAGATGCCATTGTGGAATGCTCTAGGTATGGTGCAGCACCTGTTCATTTATACAACTCGTTGCACAATACTGGTGAGCGGTCAGTAGTTAATCACACAGACATGTAGAACTAGAGCATACACTGCAGCGTGATCCGGGAAATTTGCTGAAGACTCAAATTCAATTCGTACATCCGTAGGTCCAGACTTAATTATCTCGTTCTGTTTCGAGCAGTCTATTACTATGATCGGTGATAGGTCCATGAATAGACACTCTTATCCTTCTTCTTCAGCAGTTTCATAGTAAGAAGCATGTAAACTATCGTACATGTCACAGGCTAGTGTGTATACACCCACTGCACGAGTGAATTATCATATGGGTGAAATTCTGAAAACAGGTAGACTAAAGCATTTGTTAACTTGCAGTTGTCGAATATAGTGGAATAATTTGCTATATTCCCTCTTGTATTAGATTGAAACGCAAGTATAATGAATCCAGGCGTCTCTAGCTGCGAAGTAGTTGGGGAACGTTAGTGATAGATATGTACCGAATTTCATAACTTTTAAAATCTTCAAACGCTCCTCGTCTGATACACTGATATCAAGCATTTTCCGTATTATCTTGCTGATTGTGATCATATGCTCCTCTTGAACTCCTCGAATGTACGAGTTATTATCCGTTACACTCCGCACCAGAATGAGTTCCTGTTTAGCATTCATAATAATCTGCTTCTCGTCCACTAAGTACCCATAAGCAATTTTAGAACCATGTATGCAGTAAATCGTTTGTACTCTACAACAGTTCTATCCACCGGACCGTCTATAAATCATCCCGTATTTTCTAAACCATTCAGATACACAGGAGACGCAGAGACGTATGTTTTAAGGGAAGATGTTATGCCAGCATTGCGGTATGGTCGATCTCAGACCCACTGAGTTCGTTGCATATCTCGTGAAACAGGAATGCTAAAGTGTTATGTATAAACTTCGATCCCACTGTAGCGCTGCCGTTGGTTTTCTTGAACGATCCCTCCAAATATATGCTCTGTTGCCTGTGTCTATGTGCCTGTGGTTCTGTCAGTGTGATCATGTGATGTATCTGACCCCAGGAATGTGTCAATAAAGTTTCCCCTTCCTGGGACAATGAATTCACGGTGTTCTTATTTCAGTTTCCAGGAGTGTATGTCTGCTTATGAAAATGTTAAATTACTTTTAAGTTGGATGAAAAATAAATGAATTTTTGCCTCATAATATGGTTAGTATATCATTTCGTCCAGATTCTATTGTTATTCCAATTTTGTAACTCCATAATTATGCTGGATCCCAATATCCTCGTATCACTAGCAGTCGAGATGATAGGCATCTTATCCGTATGGCAGTAACGGATCGTGCAGTCACTTCTCGATCCCTGAGTCAACAGATGGGGACGTTTGCAAGACAACAACCATCTGCACGAACAGAGACCTCAGAGACCATAGCTGCGGTTACCCTTGACGCTGCATCACAGACAGGAGTGCCTACGATGGTGTACTCAACGATCAACCTGGGTGCACGAATGGCAAAACGTCACTTTTTCGGATGAATCCAGGTTCAGTTTACAGCATCATGATGGTCGCATCCGTGTTTGGCGACATCGCGGTGAAGGCACATTGGAAGCGTGTATTCATCATCACCATACTGGCGTATCACCCGGCGTGATGGTATGAGGTGCCACTGGTTACACGTCTCGGTCACCTCTTGTTCGCATTGACGGCACTTTGAACAGTGGACGTTACATTTCAAATGTGTTACGACCCATGGCTCTACCCTTCATTCGATCCCTGCGATGCCCTACATTTCAGCAGGATGATGCACGACCGCATGTTGCAGGTCCTGTATGGGCTTTTCTAGATACAGAAAGTGTTCGACTGCTGCCCTGGCCAGCACATTCTCCAGATCTCTCACCAATTGAAAACGTCTGACAATGGTGGCCGAGCAACTGGCTCGTCATAATATGACAGTCACTACTCTTGATGAACTGTGGTATCGTATTGAAGCTGCATGGGCAGCTGTACCTGTACACGCCATCCAAGCTCTGTTTGACTAAATGCCCAGGCGTATCAAGGCCGTTATTAGGGCCAGAGGTGGTTGTTCTGAGTACTGATTTCTCAGGATCTATGCACCCAAATTACGTGAAAATGTAATCACACGTGAGTTCTAGTATAATATATTTGTCCAACGAATACCCGTTTATCATCTACATTTCTCCTTAGTGTAGCGATTTTAATGGCCAGTAGTGTATGTACATAGGTAATGCAATAGAGGATAGATTTTTTGTAAATAACAACAACAACAAAATGTATGATAACGAATTTTTTCGTTTATTCAGTTCAGATACACACACTTCAGTTCTTGAGATTACAGTTCAATTCTTGAAGTACAGTTCAGTTGTTGAGGTACAATATGGTTTATGAGGTACTATATAGCTCTTGACATACAATATACACTCCTGGAAATTGAAATAAGAACTCCGTAAATTCATTGTCCCAGGAAGGGGAAACTTTAATGACACATTCCTGGGGTCAGATACATCACATGATCACACTGACAGAACCACAGGCACATAGACACAGGCAACAAAGCATGCACAATGTCGGCACTAGTACAGTGTATATACACCTTTCGCAGCAATGCAGGCTGCTATTCTCCCATGGAGACGATCGTAGACATGCTGGATGTAGTCCTGTGGAACGGCTTGCCATGCCATTTCCACCTGGCGCCTCAGTTGGACCAGCGTTCGTGCTGGACGTGCAGACCGCGTGAGACGACGCTTCATCCAGTCACAAACATGCTCAATGGGGGCAGATCCGGAGATCTTGCTGGCCAGGGTAGTTGACTTACACCTTCTAGAGCACGTTGGGTGGCACGGGATACATGCGGACGTGCATTGTCCTGTTGGAACAGCAAGTTCCCTTGCCGCTCTAGGAATGGTAGAAAGATGGGTTCGATGACGGTTTGGTTGTACCGTGCACTATTCTGTGTCCCCTCGACGATCACCAGAGGTGTACGGCCAGTGTAGGAGATCGCTCCCCACACCATGATGCCGGGTGTTGGCCCTGTGTGCCTCGGTCGTATGCAGTCCTGATTGTGGCGCTCACCTGCACGGCGCCAAACACGCATACGACCATCATTTGCACCAAGGCAGAAGCGACTCTCATCGCTGAAGACGACACGTCTCCATTCGTCCCTCCATTCACGCCTGTCGCGACACCACTGGAGGCGGGCTGCACGATGTTGGGGCGTGAGCGGAAGACGGCCTAACGGTGTGCAGGACCGTAGCGCAGCTTCATGGAGACGGTTGCGAATGGTCCTCGCCGATACCCCAGGAGCAACAGTGTCCCTAATTTGCTGGGAAGTGGCGGTGCGGTCCCCTACGGCACTGTGTAGGATCCTACGGTCTTGGCGTGCATCCGTGCGTCGCTGCGGTCCGGTCCCAGGTCGACGGGCACGTGCACCTTCCGCCGACCACTGGCGACAACATCGATGTACTGTGGAGACCTCACGCCCCACGTGTTGAGCAATTCGGCGGTACGTCCACCCGGCCTCCCGCATGCCCACTATACGCCCTCGCTCGAAGTCCATCAACTGCACATACGGTTTACGTCCACGCTGTCGCGGCATGCTACCAGTGTTAAAGACTGCGATGGAGCTCCGTATGCCACGGCAAACTGGCTGACACTGACGGCGGCGGTGCACAAATGCTGCGCAGCTAGCGCCATTCGACGGCCAACACCGCGGTTCCTGGTGTGTCCGCTGTGCCGTGCGTGTGATCATTGCTTGTACAGCCCTCTCGCAGTGTCCGGAGCAAGTATGGTGGGTCTGACACACCGGTGTCAATGTGTTCTTTTTTCCATTTCCAGGAGTGTAGTTCTTGAGATACAATATAGTTCTTGAGACACAATTTGACTCCGCATTTTCAATTCAGAGATACTTTTAACTTAGATACTACAACAGTAACACTGGTCGAGAATGTTTTCTTTTTTTTCAATTTCTTCCCCAGTACCACTGAATGAGAATGTTTACAATTTTTCTAATTATATAAATCTGCCTTAAAAACTAAATTCCACAGTCCCAGTAGCACAGCTTCCACAATAGTTCTGATGGATTGTGAACACTTAGAAACTAATTTCCACAGCTCCAATAACAAAGGTTTTTACAATAATTCTGGTGGACTGTGAGCTATATGGATATAAAGGATGAGTCACCAAACATTACCATCTGAAACACCTCCCAAACCACAACTAACACTGAATAACCAACTCCACAGACCGAAAGTGAGGAGAGGGGCTGGTGTAATTGGTTAATACAAACCACTGAGAAATGCACGGAAGTACGATTTTCAACACACACTTTTTTTTAAATGGGAACCCATTGTTATTTTTACGACTACTGTAAATAGAAACAAATACTTAGTCAATTCCGTTTGTTCATTGTAAAATCTTAAGTACATCCGGAGTAATTTGTAACGTAAAGTTGATGCTGGAAACCTCAGACATTCACTCGTGTGTTGTAACAAACATGATCTGTAGGCGTATGTTTAGGAAGACTACAATGTTTACAAGGACTGGTTCAGCAAGAGCTACGTGCAGACACACATTCAAAATGACGAAGGCAGAATGTGAGCCACTGCACCACGACGACGGTTTGTATAACCTCTACTCCTCCCACCCCCCACTTTACCCATAGTACCAATTGGACTGCAGCATTCTACCCCACCCACAAATTCATGCTGATCTGAGTACACAGGACAAGTTGGTGCTATTCTGCCGGCCAATGTTTGCGCATTCTCGTCGATCCAGCCACAAAACTTCAATTCCAGCCGCTGCTTCACTCTGTGGCGAGTTGCGATCGCTGACAGTTGCGCCGCCACTTTGTATGTCCTGAGCTACGATCATGTCTCATGTAGCAAACTACTGTAATAGTGTATTTAACAGTTTTTTTATGATGCAAAATCGTCTTCAGAGTTTCGATGAGTTGTATTTGGGATCATTTATTTTTGTTTCAGTTTATAAACAATATACCCACGTGATGTCTTCTAGAGTGTATTTGCCGTAATGTATTCCCATTCCACTTGCACCTGGGCAGATACTACCAGTGTATTTGAAACAAATTGTTTAAAGCAACATTTGCAAATGTATTGAGGCGTTAAACACTGTCCCAATATGTTTATGAACACAAATATTCCAGAGTAGTGGAGGAAGACAGAGATATTTCACAAGTGTGCAGCGATTTTTTTTTTTTTCATATTCTGTGTTCAAGTGTGGCGGTGTCCACAGCAACATCGAGGTAAACTAATCTATAGCGATCTTTTTGAAAGTGTATTTAGAGACATATTCAACTGGATTTAGTAACTCCTGGAGCAGCTTGTGCTCAAATACAAGGGTATTTCCCACAAAAGCACGCAAAGTGTCTCACCGATGGTTTCACATTTGCGTCGCGATATTTTCCTTTAGAGACTGTATTCAATTGCAGTGGCGGTATTCCAAGGATAAAACGTGTAATTACATCGCAAATTGTTTAAATATTCGTGTGTAATCTGCAAAGCTCTCTCACTCTCTTCGTGCAGTGGTACATTTAGTTTCTGTGACACCTTCAAGTTTTGCACATGAAAACATTCGCACATTTCGTAGATACCGAATGTAATAACTCTTCAGGCAATGGTGTTCAATGACAAAGGGTATCCTTGCGCCGGGGAAGGGAAGGAGGAGGGCTGCAGGTATTTCCTGCTTAGTGTGCATGGCGCCATGCGGCTACCGGGTGCCACTGCTGTGAGCCTGGGGTGCTCCCTACCCCAGAGACCCTGCCTCCACTGGAAGAGGCCACACGCTGGAGTCGGTGAACGTTCTGCCTTTTGTGCTATGGAAGACTGAACGTTTATCGAATTATCTACAGTTGCAGCACACGCATTTATCAACATGAGTTGTGAAATGTAACTTAACCCCATCCTGCTGAATTTTCATTACTTCATAAACGTTTCCATCTTCTTCATAATTCACAAAAGTATCATTGCTTTGCAAACGTCATCACGGAGCGCACCATTCTGCTCCCTCACGATGTCTAATGACTGCTGAGGTCGCTGAGACGGAGTATCTGGCAGTAGGTGGCAGCATAATTCACCTAATATTAAAAACTTGCGTTTTTGTGGGTGTCCGGATACTTTTGATCACATAGTGTACCACTTAATAAAGGTAAGGCCTCCGGTCCGGATTGTATATCAGTCAGGTTCCTTTCAGTGTATGCTGACACAATAGCTCCATATTTAGCAATTACAAACAACCGCGTGCTCTCATAAAGATCCACACCTAAAGATTGCAAAATTGCTCAAGTCACACCAGTATCGGGATACGGAAATAGGAGCAATCTACTGAATTACAAGCACATATTACCAACGTCGATTTGTAGTAGGGATTTGGAACATGTATTGTGTTCGAACATTATGAATTACCTCGAGGAAAACGATTTATTGACACAGTCACCACAGATTGAGAAAATATCGTTCTTGTGAAACACAAGTACCTCTTTACACTCATAAAGTAGTGAGTGCTATCGATAGCGAATGTCAAATTGATTCCATATTTTTGGATTTCCAGAAGGCTTTCGACACCATTCATCACAAGCATCTTCTAATCAAACTGCGTGCCTATGGAATATTGCCTCAGTTGTGCGACTGGATTCGTGATTTCCTGTCAGAAAGGTCACAGTTCGTAGTAACAGACGGAAATTCATTGAGTAAAACAGAAATAGTATCCGGCGTTCCCCCAAGGACGTGTTATAGGTTGACTATTGTTCCTGATCTATATTAACGAGATAGGAGACAATCTGAGTAGCCCTCTTAGATTGTTTGCAGGTAATGCTGTCATTTACTGTCTTGTAATGTCACCAGATGACCAAAGTGAACTGCGAAATGATTTAAGTAAGATATCTGTATGGTGCGGAAAGTGGCAATTGATCTTGAATAAAGGAAAGTGTGAAGTTATTCACATGAGTACTAAAAGAAATTCGGTAAATTTCGATTACGCAATAAGTCACACAAATCTGACGACTGTAAATTCAACCAAAGACTTAGGTATTACAATTACAAATAATCTGAATTGGAATGATCACATAAATAGTGTTGTGGGTAGAGCAAATCAAAAGACTGCTATTCATTGGCAGAACACTTAAAAGGTGAAACAGGCCTGCTAAAGAGACTGCTTATGCCACGCTTATGCGCCCTGTTCTGGAGTACTGTTGTGCGGTGTGGGATTCGCATCAGTTGGGACTGACAGATGACATCGAAAAAGTTCAAAGAAGGGCAGCTCGTTTTGTATTATCGCGAAGTAGGGGAGATAGTGCCACATACATGATTCGCGAATTTGAGTGGCAGTTATTAAGACAAAGGCGTTTTTCGTTGAGACATCTTCTCATGAAATTTCAATGACCAGTTTCCTCCTCCGATTGCAAAGATAGTATGTTGGCACCCACCTATATACGGAGAAATGATCAAAAAAATGGTTCAAATGGCTCTGAGCACTATGCGACTTAACGTCTGAGGTCATCAGTCACCTAGAACTTAGAACTAATTAAATCTAACTAATCTAAGGACATCACACACATCCATGCCCGAGGCAGGATTCGAACCTGCCACCGCAGCGGCCGCGCGGTTCCAGACTGTAGCGCCTTTAACCGCTTGGCTACCGCGGCCGGCAGAAATGATCATCACGGTAAAATAAGAGAAATCAGCGCTCACACAGAAAAATTTAAGTGCTCGTTTTTCTGCGCGCCGTTCGAGAGTGGAACAGTAGAGAGAAAGCTGAAGGTGGTTCATTGATCCTGTCAGGAACTTTATTGTGAATAACAGAGTAACCTCGCAGATGTAGATGTAGATATTTAATTACCACTGTTCATCTGCTGCTAATCTCTAGTCCCCCTTCTCCCTTTCATTAACCGATCTGTTTATTTAGGCAGAACTCATTTGTTTCTTGCAATTCCGCCAAGTTTTGCACATCTATAGGCTTGGCGACAATGACAGAACGTAGAGGCAATTCATTAATTGCCGAGATGCGCAACAATCATAATTGCGAGTCGTTCTAATAGATCTTAGAACGATCCGGCTCAGTACTCTTTACACTTGGCAGACCTTTCAGCGGCAGCAGGAGTAGAACCTATTTCCCGCTAACCATTTGCGGTACTATGGATGACGACTGTTGCTCATGTTCAATTCTATGACATTAGAGGGATTCGTTTTCGAATCACTGCCTACAGCAATTGAACTATGAGGGAACTTTTGCAACGCCAGGCAGGTGGCTGGACGGACAGTGTGAGTGAGAGGGGTCAGACACGACGCAAGGCACACCTTTCCATCCTACCATTCACAGACAATCTGGCCCCATCGCTGAGGCCAGCCCCGCTACCTGCAGGAAGTCAGTGACCCACACCAGGCAATGGCACGTCGTCTCAGCAGCCAGCGTGAGCATGTCGACCAGTGGAACGAAAACGCCACCCCCCGCCCCCCAAGGCTCCCCATCTCCCACCAACGCCTATGATTTGCAGCACGCTGGAAATGAGGGAAGTAACACTCGGCCGTCGACGCCGCTGATTGCCGTTGTAGGTCATCAGAAGGCGAGTACCGCTTCATGACTAGTTGTCGCTAGCGAGAAGCATCCTATGTTTTGATATTTGATGACTATGATGCAAGCAAATAGTGAGAATTTAACTACAGCATTAAAGAAGAAACTATCGGCACAAATATAAGAGCAAAGTGTTGAAGCGTCTCTGTGAAGTCGTTTCATAAGACGCTTGTCGAATTCGGTACAACCTATCCATTTTACTACCTGATTTTAGCTCAATTCATGAACTCTTCCAGAAAGACTGAGCACTCAAATAAGGCCTATTGACTATTATAAGTGTGTGTTTTAATGTGGGTTTCGGTTTTGTTTTGTGGGAAACGCTGAGTAGGTCATCGTCCGCTGGGAGCAGATGATGTTGCTTCTCGTTCAAAGGAGAGCACAAGATGACCAACTTAGGTTTCCAGTACCTGAACAGAGAGGTTTAACCATCTTAGTCGAGAGCTGTGTCGAAAGCTGTTTTTGTGTGTGAGGTTGGTGACGGAGGGCTACCCCTCTGGTAGCTTCCGCTGCACGAGGAGCTAGGTAATCTGGAAGGAGAAAGGGGCACTCGTCGGTGAACGCTTGGTGAGTACGGATCGTAGCTCTTAAGGGGGGTTTCAGGTGATAGGAATCAGGTTGAGTTAGGGCTTCGTTATGTTTAACTGGTGAAATACTTAAGAACTTTAGCTTATCTGAAGCGTGTGAAGCGAGTTATTTTTTTAATGATTTTTAATTCTATATTTTGTGGAAATTGCTTTTGTCTTCGTGTGTCGATTTTGTGCCAAGTGTTTGGTAATCAATTGCCCTTCTGGTTCACCACGGCACCGCAATAGGCTTTATTTGAACAGTTTGCTTGTTTAATGAGCTACAATTTCTGCAAGAATGCCTGTTCTTTCGTGACCTTTCTACAAAGCAGCAGAACAGTTTGAGTCACAATGCACCACGTGCCGTTTGCAAGCAGTAGACGCAGTTAGTATGTTAAATAATTATAGAGCATGCGTAGAATCGTAATGCAAATCTCACTGAGATATTTTTATGGTATTAATGCAAAGGAGATGATAGTATAATTGTCTCCCACCCCAGCCTTCTGTGTTTCTTCTTACTATAGTTAAAATGTGCTCTGTTTCATTCTCACGTAATTCTTACTTAAATATTTCGAGTCAGGCACCAGTTATGTGTAGTTAGGATTTGCAACCAAATATTTAGTTACAATAAATAATTTACGTGAAAGATAAATTCTTTGGTGTCGATCTTACCCCCTTACACTGATTTCCATTCCTGAATTAATCAAGTTGCTTCATGCACGACATGGAGTACTATTTATCTGGCTGCTTAAAGAAATTTGCTTACTTGTAATTTAAGTATTAAAGTAATTAAACTAATTCTAAATGGTTGGGAAGGGCTTGGGTTGGCGGCGATCCTGAATTTCTGAAGTTTTATCATTATTTGTGTGAGAGAAGCAGTTAGAAATGCGAGATAACGTACATGGCTCGATGAGAAACGTCGAAAACATAGTAATAAGTTACAGTATCGCCTTTTCAAACAACATAACAGCTCAAAATGTCAGTTCCGTAGTAATCGTAAGGTGAGACGTATCGCAAGATTTAGAAGCACAAAATGACAATTTATCGAGAAAGGTAGATGAGCAAAGTATTAAAGTAAGCTCGGAACTAACGACCAAGACTGAGCATAAAATGGATGTTGTTAACAATTCGTTCTTTGTGGTTCTTCAGGTGTATTGGGACAAAATCTTCAGACAGAGGCTCCGGCTCTAGCTTTTAAGAAACTTAGTGTCATTTGTCACAAAGTTCTTTAAGAGAACAGTGAGGCCTCAACTAACATTAGTGGTTAACAGGGTACAATTGGAGAGTGGATGGTAACTCTCACTAGTTAGAATGGTGGTCAGATAACCACCTAGAGTCACTGCATGGATTCCTGGAAGAAACGCATATGGTACTTTCCGGTCACATAGAGCTGTTGTGCGTGATCGACACCATGGTTGACTCGGCTGGGGGACAGCTGGAACAGTTCAAAATACACTCCTGGAAATTGAAATAAGAACACCGTGAATTCATTGTCCCAGGAAGGGGAAACTTTATTGACACATTCCTGGGGTCAGATACATCACATGATCACACTGACAGAACCACAGGCACATACGCACAGGCAACAGAGCATGCACAATGTCGGCACAAGTACAGTGTATATCCACCTATCGCAGCAATGCAAGCTGCTATTCTCCCATGGAGACGATCGTAGAGATGCTGGATGTAGTCCTGTGGAACGGCTTGCCATGCCATTTCCACCTGGCGCCTCAGCTGGACCAGCGTTCGTGCTAGACGTGCAGACCGCGTGAGACGACGCTTCATCCAGTCCCAAACATGCTCAATGGGGGACAGATCCGGAGATCTTGCTTCCCAGGGTAGTTGACTTACACCTTCTAGAGCACGTTGGGTGGCACTGGATACATGCGGACGTGCATTGTCCTGTTGGAACAGCAAGTTCCCTTGCCGGTCTAGAAATGGTAGAACGATGGGTTCGATGACGGTTTGGATGTACCGTGCACTATTCAGTGTCCCCTCGACGATCACCAGAGGTGTACGGCCAGTGTAGGAGATCGCTCCCCACACCATGATGCCGGGTGTTGGCCCTGTGTGCCTCGGTCGTATGCAGTCCTGATTGTGGCGCTCACCTCCACGGCGCCAAACACGCATACGACCATCATTGGCACCAAGGCAGAAGCGACTCTCATCGCTGAAGACGACACGTCTCCATTCGTCCCTCCATTCACGCCTGTCGCGGCACCACTGGAGGCGGCCTGCACGATGTTCGGGCGTGAGCGGAAGACGGCCTAACGGTGTGCGGGACCGTAGCCCAGCTTCATGGAGACGGTTACGAATGGTCCTCGCCGATACCCCAGGAGCAACAGTGTCCCTAATTTGCTGGGAAGTGGCGGTGCGGTCCCCTACGGCACTGTGTAGGATCCTACGGTCTTGGCGTGCATCCGTGCGTCGCTGCGGTCCGGTCCCAGGTCGACGGGCACGTGCACTTTCCGCCGACCACTGGCGACAACATCGATGTACTGTGGAGACCTCACGCCCCACGTGTTGAGCAATTCGGCGGTGCGTCCACCCGGCCTCCCGCATGCCCACTACACGCCCTCGCTCAAAGTCCGTCAACTGCACATACGGTTCACGTCCACGCTGTCGCGGCATGCTACCAGTGTTAAAGACTGCGATGGAGCTCCGTATGCCACGGCAAACTGGCTGACACTAACGGCGGCGGTGCACAAATGCTGCGCAGCTAGCGCCATTCGACGGCCAACACCGCGGTTCCTGGTGTGTCCGCTGTGCCGTGCGTGTGATCATTGCTTGTACAGCCCTCTCGCAGTGTCCGGAGCAAGTATGGTGGGTCTGACACACCGGTGTCAATGTGTTCTTTTTTTCCATTTCCAGGAGTGTATTTGCAGAGGATAAGATCGCATTACAGTGCTTAGAATTTGAGAAAAACAGCTGCATTTTGTTAAATTTTAAATGTCATGACTGACAGAAGATTTGATCAAATCGGTGCAGCCATGCCACTGTCTGTAGGGCTCGAGGTAGGCTCCCTTAGATGAAAAGTCGCTTCAAGCTGTCTGATGTGAAGACCACACAATAACTCATCGTGGAGACCACACCGAGCCATTATCATCTGCGTCAACGGTGGCTGCTTTGAGCTTACATCCCGCTCACGTTGTGGCCCCATAGGCGGAGAGACAGAGGGACAGATATAATCTTTCACTTCGATCGATTGGTGTACAACTGCTCCAAGAGTCATTCGGGCCATGAGGACACGTCGCGCTTCTGCGAAAATTCTTATTCCCATCACCCGAGCATACAGTTTTCCTCTCCAAACTGGTATCAGTTTAGTGTAATGTCATAAAATATGCACCCAGTCGATTTTGTCAAGAATTTCAGCGATAAGTTCGACACAGTCTGCATTATTCATCTGCAACTTTTGAGAGCATTTGGTCAGCACTTACACTCTGGCGACAATTCTGTGTTGGTCGATTACAGGGTGGCCAAGTTCTGACCTCATGTACCTCAGCCAAGAGTTTCTCGTTCAGTGCCGTTATCCAAGATGGCGGCGATGACGTCAGCTGATGACGTCATCCAACATGGTGTCTATGACGTCATTCAAGATGGCAACTTTTGGTGGGAATTTTGAATTATGGCGGGAAGATAGGTAAATTGGGGTAACTCCACTAACCTAACCCCCCTCCACAGAAAATGGCGTTAAGTTCAAATTCCATCAGGATGATGCAACACACCTCTAATAACCTAAGAAAAAGGGTGGGATGTTAGGTCAATTGAGCTACCTCCACAAAACTAAGTGACCCGACCACCACCTCTTAATAGGGATTGGCAGGAAGTCTGAATTTTGGAGGGAAGATAGGTTAATTGAGCTAACTCTACTAACCTAAGAAAATGGTGGGAAAGAAAGGGTATTTGAGCTACCTCGACTAACCTCAGTCAACCGACTGCCACCTCCTCTTAGGGACTGGTGGGAACTTTGAATTTTGACAGGAAAATAGGTCAGTTGGGCTATCTCTACTAACCTACGAAAATGGTTGGGAAAAAGGGCATTTGGACTACCTCCAGTAACCTAAGTCATCCGACCACCACCTCTTCCTAGAGATTGGTGGGAAAAGGACCGAGCCTGCACTTTGCTGCTGGAGAGAGGAAGCAGTTTACTTTGCTTATTTTGGGACAATTTATTTAGGGGGGGGGGACATTTTGAGATATAGTATACTTATCAGAACACACACTCTGACATGCCACATAGCCTACAGACCTGCAAACCACTCATAAATAATGGAATACATTTACGTCCAGAGAGCCAAACAACTCGTAAATTGTCAAAATAATAATCCACCTAAAAGACTCTGGAAACATGCTTTCTAATTGTCAATTGTCTAAAACATAGACAAGTATTTATTTAAACAATTTGAGGCACTACCCCTATCCAGTGTGTTGGCCACAAGGTCCAGGGTACAACTGACCTAATACACAGTACCACCACCAGAGGCGCTGTCGTCCGTTCTGTGACGAAATCTAAGAAGGTGGCCACTACGTCAGCTGATGAGGTAAGTACCATTATCCAAGATGGCGGGAAACAGTGTGATCACACAAGGTCTAGACCTAGTACACAGTACTGTCACCAGAGGGCACTGTCATCTGTTCCATGACATACCCCAAGATAACTGTCTGGAGGGGGGAATGATACAGCCTGTTCTGGGCTGTTGGAGAGAGGAAGAGGTGTTCTTTACTTATTTTGGAAGAATTTATTTAGGAACCGATTTGAGATAGCATATTTATCACACTGATACAAAACACATACATTGGCATCCTTTGGGGTCACGCCATACAGCCCACCGACCCTTAAACTACCCCTAAATAACGCTCTGCAGACACGCAAAGAACTCCTAAATTACCGAAATAATTTCAGTACAGACATGCAAACTCTTTCTAAATAATGCAGTACACAGACGTGCAAACACGAAATCAAATAACGCATAGCACAGCCTACATATCTGCACGCAAAATAATGCAACAGACATACAAACAACGTACGCAGGCACTGCCCCCCCCCCCCCCCCCCCCTCCCCCGGCCCCTGTCCCCTGGACCACACAAGAGGCTAGCGGCAGCCCCTGCGAAGTGATGCGGCCGTCAACTGCCAAGCCACGCAAAGGTGCCTGTTCGGGTCCCTCAAGCATGAGGTTGTGGCATCCCCTTCATACGTGACGCCTGAAAAATTCCTCTCGAAATACGTGATCACCTAGGCGCCACTGATGACGCAGCCAGACAGGAGTGAAGACCTATTTGCAAAGCACAGATACTCCAAGGTGGGCTGCACATGTGTGTTTGTCGCTGCTGGTGTGAACCCTCCTTCTACCTGCAGTCCAGTGAAGATCTAATTTCCGAGTGATGCTGCAGAAACCCGTTTCAAAATAGCGCAAGCTGCTTCTTCCCTTGCAATTCTAAATGAGCATACGTGACATGTTGCTGACGCTTCGCTGCGTATAACTACATACCATCGCAAGCTCACCTAGCAACTTTCTCCATGTTATACTGAAGCCATATGGCTATCTAAAGTAATAACCAAGTCGAACTGTAGGAAACTGTATAGTGCCCCAGAAACATGTAACATGCGCATTTGTAGGCGCTTCGTGATGTCTCAGCTTGTATGCACGGAAATTCCTGCCCTGACAGAACCTGTTTACGATAATAGCGCAGAAAATCATCGAATGCAGTCTTCCTAGAGGTCCTAACGTGATACCCCGTCCTTCACATGTTACCCTTCCTGCTTTCACACTCAAATGTTCCCACCACTATGTAGAGACTCCTATATCCCAGCACAAAGGATGACTTGTGAATGAATCGAGCATTATCATTGTCTCTTATCGAATTTACCCGCCCAATTACGGATGCAGCCAGTATCGAAGCACCATCCGCTCTTTCTTTCTTTCTGCAGGCGAGACTTCCAGTCGGAAAAAAAAACTATTTTACGCAGGTCACCATATTGCACTGACAATTAAACCCTGAAAAGGGCCCCTACGTATTGTCAAATACAGAAACACTCTTACTCAATTACACTACACTCCCACTGGGGACAGGAGCTTGAATATTAGAGCAAGAAACCGATCTCCAACCCAGCAATATCTCACCACGTACTGTGTCAATGTAGTAAACATTTAATTCATATCCTGCTCCATACAAAATCATCCCTTTTACATCATTCATACATATACTGAGAAGACAGAAAGCGCAGTAGATATACTCGCAGCACTAGATATGTCCCTGCGAGGTCAGCGGCCAATCACTTCTGAAGTGTGACCAGAGCGCTCTCAGCAAGTTGAAGTCACTCTCAAAACTGTTCTACAAATTCAGGCTCGCTTCCCCTCGACACATACGTGTTACTGTCTTTGGTCTGGACCTGCTTGCCTGCTCGCTTTTCTACAACCATCTCCAGACTCTGGGATTACAAGAACATATGTATTTTCGCATGGTTTGCCAAAATATTCTACTATTTTCGAAGTACTTCTAGATATCAAGCCCACAGCAGTATCCCACCAATCGATCACGCAACATAATTCCGAAGATATAGATTGGAAATTATTTCTCTGCAAACCCGAAATTTTAGCGCTTATCCCGCCTGAGAAGACCTTTACATGAGAATTTGAAAGAGATAGAGGAAACTGATATATCCACTTAGGAATATCACTGTCCGTGATGTAACAGATTCCAAATCATCCCTATAATTTACAAAGTAAACTAATGTGTTTATCATGTCTACAGAACCAGCAAACGTGTCTTTCACCTGCTACATGCACACACCACAATCCATGTTCCCTCAACTGGGAAAAAACAGATACGCTTGCTAGGGGACAAAATTCTCAAATCATATCTTAAGCAGTGAGACTATTACCCGCAACAAACATCGGAGTGAGCCAGGTTAACTTGTTAGAGTATGAAGAAGGGAGATGGTGAAAGATGGGATTTGTTTGCTATTGTGGTAGACTGAATAG
Source organism: Schistocerca gregaria (assembly GCF_023897955.1). Taxonomy (NCBI): domain Eukaryota; kingdom Metazoa; phylum Arthropoda; class Insecta; order Orthoptera; family Acrididae; genus Schistocerca; species Schistocerca gregaria. Next base: position 423,033,226 of record NC_064920.1, read on the forward strand.
CTTTAAGGTATGTTGTACTGTAGATTAATGTTTAACAAGACTGTATGGGATAAAAATAAGCTGAGGTTTCTCTTTAGAGCATCATGGATGACAATGTGTAACTGTGTCATTAATAAACTGCTTCAAGGTTTTATAACTGAAAGTCTATGCCTAGAATATTGGACGGATCACAGGTGGCGGATAGTGAGCGTTCCACCATATATGGAGGATACAATAAGCAGACCCAGACGAAGGCAAAATTAAACCAAATCCACTTTGCGTCTGTCTTGTAGCAAGCGGCAAAGTGGTCAGTGTCTGTTCTCCAGTGGGACGGCTCAAATTTATATTCTGGAACTAAACCTTCCAGTCTTAACACACTGAGTTCACTAAGAAAGTCTACTCGACTCCACCTGATTCCAGGTACTACCATCATGGAGCATTTTGATAATCACAATATTACTCCAGCTAGGCAATCCACCACCAGTATTACTGCTGCAACTGGTCTTTCGGATTCTGGGATGGACAGGTTAAAATGCAGTGTGATTCAAAAGAGGAAATAGGAGTCCTCTGGCCAACTTAAAACGAAAACAAATACTTTTTTTGCAACACTTAACATACAGACACTTTCGCAACCATGTAAACTTTATAAATTTGGAACAGAAGATTCAAATTTTGACACTTCAAGAAACACGAATGATGGACAATAACATCATGATTTCTGGAATTATTGTCTTTTTAAAATTAAAACTGACAAAATAATACACCACATCTGGGAGTTGCTTTTGCAGTCTCCAAAAATATTTAAAATTCAATAACACTGGTAAAAACCCATTAATAATAGACTAATGACAAATTCTCTTAAATGCACAAATGAGGCATACACTTTAATTACTGCCCATATGCCTGTCAATGAGGGCAACGGTAAAAAAACATGAAGAAGTTAATGAAGCTTGGGAAACCTTAGAAAGCATCATCTCGAAAATTCCCACAAACCTCGTTAAAATTTTAAAGGGTGGTTTTAATGCTCGGTTAGGTAAGGAGAAAACGGTGGGTGGATTCCCTATGCATAAATGGGCAAGACTCTGGTCATTTTGGTTTGCCCATTTATGCACAAACCAAAATGGTCAAAGACTTGTTGAAACGGGCAAAAATTTTAAACTTAAAATCATGTCAACACATTTTAAAAAGAACCATTCTAAACAAAAAACTTGGAGGGCACCAAATACATTTATTGGGGAATTTAATCGATTATGTAGCACTTTCATACCCTAACTAAAAAGAAACTTTAAATGTAGACGTTAGGAAAGACGCTAATATAGATTCTGACCATCATTTAATGCGAATAAAGTAAAACTTCAACCTAAAAACCTCTTCAAAACAAAAAATGTTACCTTAAAATCTGATACTGATAAAATAACCCCAACTCTAACAAGCGAATTTCACAAAAAAACAATCCAGCAACTGGCAAAGCCTAAAAAAAAAGTTCATCAGAACGGCATAAAACTCAGTTCCGCTTCAAAAGAAACAAAAAACACGTTTGGTGGAAAGTGGATTGTGAAACAGCAGTTAAATCTAGGCATGAGGCATTCAAAAATTGGAATAGTAAGAAATACGTACAACATCCTTCTAACTGTAAGAAAAGAAAAATCTAAATTCATCCAACGGACTAAAAGAAACTACGAAAACACCCAACTTTTTGAAATCGAAAAAGTCTCCCAAAATAACAATTCAAGAAACTTTTACAAAACATTCAAAACAAAGCCAACTGGTTATCAACCTCAAAGTCTTTACTTCAAAAATGAAAATAATTGTTTGGCTCTTAACAACAAGGAAAATTGTATAGTGCATGCTAATTATTTTGAAAAAACTATTAAACTGTCCAGAACCAGCGAATAAATTCCAACCACAGGAAACTAATAACACCAACCCTAACCCTAAAGAACCTGACGAACTCGAAATAATTAAACAAATTAAGAGGCTTAAAAACAATAAAGCATCCAGAGAAGATGGTATAATTACAGAATTACTAAAATCAGTTGATCTTAACACTATAAAAGAGATCACTCAACTAATAGGACAGAAAAACATACTTGAGGACTGGAAAACTGCCGTAATTCATCCATTGCACAAAAAAGGGGATAGAACGATGTTAATAATTATGGAGGCATCTCTCTTCTCCCGGTCATATACAAAATTCTCTCGCATTGTTTACTTAATCGAGTCCAAGAACAGTTAGAACCTAAAATTGGTGAATACCAAGCTGGCTTTAGAACTAATAGACACTGTCCAGAAAAAAATCTTAATTTAAAAACAATTGTTCTCGGAGTGAACCAAAGCGATGTTGTTCGGGCATGGAGAAGATACAGATACACAGAAACTGTCGATGACATGCCTCGCTCAGGCCGCTCAAGGGCTACTACTGCAGTGATGACCGCTACCTACGCATTATGGCTCGGAGGAACCCAGACAGCAACGCCACCACGTTGAGTTATGCTTTTCGTGCAGCCACAAGACGTCGTGTTACGACTCAAACTGTGCGCGATAGGCTGCATGATGCGCAACTTCACTCCTGACGTCCATGGCGAGGTCAATCTTTGCAACCGCGACACCATCAGTGCGGTACAGATGGGCCTAACAACATGCAGAATGGGCCGCTCAGGAGTGGAATCACGTTCTCTTCACCTACGAGTTTCTCATATACCTTCCACCAGACAATCGTCGGACACGTGTTTGAAGGCAACTCGGTCAGGCTGAACGCCTTAGACACACATTCCAGTGAGTGCAGCAAAATGAAGGTTCCCTGCTGTGTTGGGGTGGCATTATATGGGACCGACGGACGTTGCTGGTAGTCACCTGTAATGGCTGTAAGATACATGAACGCCAACCTCCGACCAATAGTGCAACCACATCAGCAGCATATTGGCGAGGCATTCTTATTCATGGAAGAAAATTTGCGCCCCCATTGTACTCATCTTGTGAATGACTTCCTTCCGGATAACGACATCGCTCGACTAGAGTGCACAGCATGTTCTCCAGACGCGAACCCTATCGAACATGCCTAGGATAAATTGAAAAGGACTGTTTATCGACGACGTGACCCACCAAACACTCTCAGGGATCTACGCCGAATCGCCGCTCAGGAGTGGGACAATCTGGACCAACTGTGCCTTGATGAACCTGTGTCTAGTATGCCACGACGTATACAGGCATGCATCAATGTAAGAGGACGTGCTAATGGGTATTATAGGTACCGGTGTGTACAGCAATCTGCACCACCACCTCTGAAGATCTCGCTGTATGGTGGTACAGTATGCAATGTGTGATTTCCATGAGAATAAAAAGGGTGGAAATGATGTTTATGTTGATCTCTATTCCAATTTTCTGTACAGGTTTCGGTACTCTTGGAACCGAGGTGATGCAAAACTTTTTTTTATGAGTGTATTTGTGAATATTCGCCTTGAAAGTCCGATCGCTTACGCAGCATGTAGAAGGTTTGTCCAGGCGGTGTTCAGGAGATTGACGAGACAAGAAGTCTATATGTGACCAGTTTCCTCGAGAACGAAGTGAGGCATGCATCCCACAGGTTGCGGGTGCAGTGGCATGCAGAACGCTCTGCAACTAGTGTCCCTCCTGGAGGGTGCAGGGCCACAGTGCTACCTGCCCTACCTGTTGAGGGACATCCACAGCCACGTGCCAAACCGGACCTCGGCAGACCCTTATCTGCGACCAAGACTACGGGGGATAGATTGGCGCATGCGACGATGGCAAGACACGTGTCACCCCTTTCACCTTGAGAGTGAGTGGCGAGCAGCGACAAGGCAAGGCTCTAATGTAGACCGGTTTCTCCACTAATGGCCCACTGTAGGAACAACGGCGAGACTGAGGTGAAGAGATACGAGACATTACGTCCTTACACTGAGGGTGTATCCAAGTGATCATTCGACCAGTCTGTGACCTTTAAACAGATCTATGCTACGAATAGAATTCCAGCAGTATCCAGTTTTCTTCTTGGGAGAACAATGCCTTGCTATCGGCTATAATGACGCTCTTTGTGATCACTAATATCAACACATCTATAACATTGTATGATAGTATACTTACACTTCAAGATCTATTCCAGCCACCCCCTGCCTGTCTGCTTGTACAAGAAACATTCCTTCTCACTGTCATCTGACAACTGAAACTAACTTCGATCTCCCATACAAGGCCAGTGATGTCATGATGAAAATAACAAGCCCTCAGTCATAATACTGTCAAAGAGCCGCTAAGCTGAGCCTCCCGGCTTATCTCACAAATAGTCCGTCTACCTGCTTACTGATGTCATGTGCAGTCATGCCTCCACTGAAAACCACACGGTCCAGTCGAGGCAACTCCCAAAACTGAAGGAAGGAAGTCTGCCACTGCTTACGAGTATATCACACTCTTTGGTACAACCACAGATACTCCTGCCTCAGTCCGTGAGACCCACACTTTCCCTTCGACGCTGCACCCAGGTGCAACTTTCTTCGAAAGTGAAAGTAAGTGAGATACAAAGAAAGTGTTGTGCGTTGAGTGAATGAATGACGAAAACCTCGTGTGTCTGTAACATTTAACTCCATGCCTAGGGGCATCGATCTGACAGTGACCGACAACTTTTCGAATAGTTTGCGTTAATTACAATGTAACCATGTTGACACCTACGTAAATCTGATTCTTTAGCTATCACGTCTACGTTTTCTCCTCACATATAACATATACACAGATAACATCCACAGGTAATATTCACTATTGATTGCAGTGTTTCGTAACTTATTCTTCGTTATTTTATTGCAAGATGAGTGAATGGAGTTACAATAGTGCCTCTCTGTAAAATATTTGGTATGAAAGGACCTTCACTCAACGATAAATTTTGTACTGATTTGGATTTTTCGGGAAGACCATTGTCAAATGGGTTCAGTATTTTTGTAAATGTAATACGTCCGATTGTACCAGAATATCAAAATACTGACCTCAGTAAGTGAGTGAGTGTTGCCTTGCTGGACACATTTGTGTATCCTTGTTAATTCTGATTGTCAACAAAAAAGTGTTTGTTAGAAGTACTTACTTTGACCAGAAGGTTGATGACTTAATTCATTCCAGATTTCCACATGGCCTTCCGCCCACATGTTCAGAGAATAAGTGCGAAAGCGATGAGCGGATTGATATCCTTAGGTATGTATCTGTGTGGGGTGATATTTACCCTCAAGCGCCAAAGAAACCAACATAGGCATGCCTATTCAAATACAGATATATGTAAACAGGCAGAATACGGCACTGCAGGCGGCAACGCCCATATAAGACAACAAGTCTCTGGCGCAGTTGTTAGATCGGTTACTACTGCTACAATGATAGGTTATCAAGATTTAAGTGAGTTTGAACGTGGTGTTACAGTCAGCGCACGAATGATAGGACACAGCATCTCCGAGGTAGCAATGAAGTGGGAATTTTCCCGTACGACCATTTCACGAGTGTACCGTGAATATCAGGAATCCGATTAAACATCAAATCTCCGACATCGCTGCGGCCAGAAAAATATCCTGCAAGGACGAGGCTAACGACGACTGAAGAGAATCGTTCAACGTGATAGAGGTGCAACCCTTCCACAAACTGCTGCAGATTTCAATACCGGGCCATCAACAAGTGTCAGCATACGTACCATTCAACGAAATATCATCGATATGGGCTTTAGGAGCCGAAGGCCCACTCGTGTACCCTTGATCACTGCAGGACACAAAATTTTACGCCTCGTATGGCCCGTCAACACCGACATTGGTCTGTTGGTGCCTGGAAACATGTTGCCTGTCTAAACATTCATGGTGGTGTCTGTTTGTTCTGTATCGTATCTCCCTACCACTTTCGCGCAACGACGCTCTGAGCGTGTTTTTTAGGGAATTGACTAGTTTGAACCTGGGACCAGTTGCTGGTAAGGAGACGCCAGACCACACATGACATGTAGAATTCAGAAGAGTTCAGTGAGACTAGCGATGATATAACCAAATACCACATGATCTCAGCGTCAGCTCCACTGCACTCCCTGTAAAAGAATCTTAATACTAACTAAATTTAGTGGAAAGGGTTCAAGGTTTTCCTATTTTTAGTTAGCTGGTAAAATAACGTCGAAAAAGCAGTTAAGTTTACCATTGGAAATTTTATTCTACTCACAAAACATAGTTTATAAATTGCACTATTGATAAAAGGAAATGTTTTAATACAGGATGGTAAAAACCAACTGCGTTCAACAAAAATGTGAACGAATATTCCCTGAATGGGTTTCCAAGTTCTACAATGGATCGAAGGATGACCTGTGCCATATCACATCTATAATCTAGGTTTAATTTAAGTTTCACAAAAGAGCAAACTATCAAAATGGTCTACAGTGACCCTCAATTATCTTTAATTACTTATCTAACTTGTCGTAAATTGCAGTGGCTGATCTGGCTTCTCAATAACTATATAACAGAAAAATCATCGCGTTTCAGATCTTTACTTCAAGTGGCAAATGTGAACACCATGAGTTTTAATTAACGATCGACACTAGTATTACGCAAAAAGGAGGTGTAACAGTTGAGACTTCTACAGTTCTGAGTGAAGCCTTATGCGCTCAAAAATGCGGCATCGCGTGTGTTCATTACCTTGTCGGTGTTTAGGCAGCGTCAGGGCGGAGGCTGGCAGCACAGCTCCGCTCACATCGCCATCTCGGAAGCAACTCTCCTCTAATTTCTCCTTACTACAATTTACCGAAGTTGGTTTAAAACAACTATCTGGCTGTGTTTTCATCTGACCAATCAGGGTCTCAATGTTAACCTTAAGCTCCGCCTACAAAAATTCTGTCTATCCAATGAGAAACGTTATACTTTTCGTGGTGGGGCAATATTTTTATAGTTTGCAACGTAACAGAGACGCGAAAAAGTCTCACGCTAAAACTTGCTGGTGGTAGTGGCCCTTTTTGTGTTATCGTAAGATCTATACTGTTTTTCTGGAGGGCTCTAGCTTTTAACATGGTCCTTGACGTACCTGGGACGCGAAAAAGTCTCACGCTAAAACGTGCAGGTGGTAGTCGTACAGGTAGGCTGGCGGCATGGGTGTCCAGACCGTCCCTTATCGTAGGGCCTTCTAGCTTAACACGGTTCTGCTCTCGGCTTCTGTTCTCGTTTCTCCCCTCGGAACTGCGTCGGTCTCACGGTGGGAAGGTACGTCATGCATTTAGGCATCCTTGTGTTAGTCTGTGGTATTCCATTTGCTCACTCGTTACTCGTATTACTTTGGTTAATTTAATGTCACGATTTATTCGGAGCTATGTGACATACTACTAGATTTGCTTATTATGTTAGGGTTTTCATGGAAGGTGTTTGATTTGCCTGACACCTTACACCTGGTCGGACGAGTCTCGTTTCAGATTGTATAAAGTGGATGGATGTGTTCAGGAATGAAGAAAACCGCATGAATCCATGAAACCTGCATGTGAGCAGGAGACTGTTCAGGCTAGTGGAGGCTCTGTAATTGTGTGGGGGGTTTGAAGTTCGAGTGATATGGGACCCCTGTTACATCTAGATACGACTACGACAGATGACACGTACGTAAGCATCCATGTCTGATCACCTGCGTCCATTCATATCAATTGTGCATTCCGACTGACTTGGACAGTTCTACCATGGCAGTGCGACATGCCACACGTCCGGAATTGCTACAGAGTGGCTCCAGGAACACTCTTCTGAGTTTAAACGCTTCCGCTGGCCACCAAACTCCCCAGACATGAACGTTATTGAGCATATGTGGGGTGCCTTGCAACGTGCTGTTGAAAAGAGGTCTCCACCCCCTCATACTCTTACGGATTTATAGACAGCCCTGTAGGATTCATGATGTCAATTCCCTTCAGCACTACTTCAGTCATTAGTCGAGTCCATTCCACGTGGTGTTGCGGCACTTATGCGTGGTTGCGTGGGCCATACACGATATTAGGCAGGTGTACCGGTTTCTTTGGCTTCTCGGTGTATATATTCGTAGACTCAGATGATTGGCAAAGCATTCCCCAAATTTCCCCCTTTCAGATAACGCAAACTAGAATGGTTGTAGAATTTTGGAACACGTATTATGTTCGAGTATAATGACTTTTCTGGAGACTAGAAATCTACTCTGTAGGAAACAGCATGGGTTTCGAAAGAGACGGTCGTGTGAAACACAGCTCGCGCTATTCGTCCACGAGACTCAGAGGGCCATAGACACGGGTTCACAGGTAGATGCCGTGTTTCTTGACTTCCGCAAGGCGTTTGACACAGTTCCCCACAGTCGTTTAATGAACAAAGTAAGAGCATACGGACTATCAGACCAATTGTGTGATTGGATTGAGGAGTTCCTAGATAACAGAACGCAGCATGTCATTCTCAATGGAGAGAAGTCTTCCGAAGTAAGAGTGATTTCAGGTGTGCCGCAGGGGAATGTCATGGGACCGTTGCTATTCACAATATACATAAATGACCTGGTGGATGACATCGGAAGTTCACTGAGGCTTTTTGCAAATGATGCTGTGGTGTATCGAGAGGTTGCAACAATGAAAAATTGTACTGAAATGCAGGAGGATCTGCAGCGAATTGACGCATGGTGCAATTGAATCTCAATGTAGACAAGTGTAATGTGCTGCGAATACGTAGAAAGATAGATCCCTTATCATTTAGCTACGAAATAGCAGGTCAGCAACTGGAAGCAGTTAATTCCATAAATTATCTGGGAGTACGGATTCGAGGTGATTTAAAATGGAATGATCATATTAAGTTGATATTCGGTAAAGCAGAAGCCACACTGAGATTCATTGGAAGAATCCTAAGGAAATGCAATCCGAAAACAAAGGAAGTAGGTTACAGTACGCTTGTTCGCCCTCTGCTTGAATACTACTCAACAGTGTGGGATCCGTACCAGATAGGGTTGATAGAAGAGATAGAGAAGATCCGACGGAGAGCAGCGCGCTTCGTTACAGGATCATTTAGTAATCGCGAAAGAGTTACGGAGATGATAGATAAACTCCAGTGGAAGACTCTGCAGCAGAGACGCTCAGTAGCTCGGTACGGACTGCTGTTAAAGTTTCGAGAACATACCTTCACCGAAGAGTCAAGCAGTATATTGCTCCCTCCTACGTATATCTCGCGAAGAGACCATGAGGATAAAATCAGAGAGATTAGAGCCCACACAGAAGCATACCGACAATCCTTCTTTCCACGAACAATACGAGACTGGAACAGAAGGGAGAACCGATAGAGGTACTAAGGGTACCCTCCGCCACAGACCGTCAGGTGGCTTGCGGAGTATGGATGTAGATGTAGATTGTGTGCAATTTAATTTTTTTCTCTTTTCCATGTCCACTGTCGTTAGTGCGACACTTCGTAAGTGAATAAAAGTCTGGCAGTGGGATGTAGTGAAAGATGGCGATCTTCTAGACACGCTATCTTCCACCCCTTGTTCATCACATAGTCCCTGCAAAGGCATTGCAGCCACCTCAGCTACGTAGTGACCTATCAGGACGAGTAATTGTGCGTATGACAGGGGATGAGAGAATTTGTTTCCGACTAGCAACACTAGTTGTGGCATTAGGTTGTTTATATGTCGGCGGGGGCAGTCCGGAGCCTGATCACTGCTCTGCGAAGGAAAGCATACTCCACTGCAGACGTGGAACGCGTGCAAGTTTAGCGGGGTACAGCATAGACTTTCTCACTGAAAGAATACCGGCATGCCCTGCCTAGGCGCGCAGTTACAAGCACGACATTGGCGCAATTCGTGGGAGCAGCTTGGCCATTGGAGCGGACAGTTTTTGACCACTCCAAGCGGATTTGGTGTAGGATAGAGAAGAGAAGAAAGAGAGGAAAGAGAGCGACGATTTTTGTGGAATTCGATGGAGGTGTAACACAGAGGGCAGTCTTGGTTTCCTTTCGGTGCGCCAGCCTTGATTCTGTGCGCACCTCGGAGCGAGTGTGCGCCGGCCTTTGCTCATGCGCACCTGCGCCCAGTCTCCACATCACTCACTGGGTAGTCCAGTGGTGGGCTATCGGCAGCCCGGGCCTATCAACAATCTCTGTCTGAGGAGTTAATCTTCACTGCAGCGAATCCATCTCACCCGCTGCCCTGTATTTCAACCAATGTATGTCATATTAACATTCAGATACCGTTCACAATCTTGGTCAGTACCTCTCATATAGTCAGAAACTCTTGAGGGAGGCAACTTTTCCGCTTGACCTCTTTCCCCTTTAATAACTTTGCCAGCCATCAACGCCATCTGTCTTCGAGGTTGTTTTTTTTTTTTTAAATTTGGTCTGTATGTTAATTCTGGGAAGTCAAGTGATGGCTTTGTTATAAACCATGTCTGAAAAGAGCAATATTTCATTTCAGTGCCCTATTCGTCCTGACCATCTGAATTACAATAAAGTTTTGTAGCTGAGGGTTGTAATAAGGATAAGAAATTTTACGATGTAACGTATTGCTCATACACTCCTGGAAATTGAAATAAGAACACCATGAATTCATTGTCCCAGGAAGGGCAAACTTTATTGACACATTCCTGAGGTCAGATACATCACATGATCACACTGACAGAACCACAGGCACATAGACACAGGTAACAGAGCATGCACAATGTCGGCACTAGTACAGTGTATATCCACCTTTCGCAGCAATGCAGGCTACTATTCTCCCATGGAGACGATCGTACAGATGCTGGATGTAGTCCTGTGGAACGGCTTGCCATGCCATTTCCACCTGGCGCCTCAGTTGGACCAGCGTTCGTGCTGCACATGCAGACCGCGTGAGACGACGCTTCATCCAGTCCCAAACATGCTCAATGGGGGACAGATCCGGAGATCTTGTTGGCCAGGGTAGTTGACTTACACCTTCTAGGGCACGTTGGGTGGCACGGGATACATGCGGACGTGCATTGTCCTGTTGGAACAGCAAGTTCCCTTGCCGGTCTAGGAATGGTAGAACGATGGGTTCGATGACGGTTTGGATGTACCGTGCACTATTCAGTGTCCCCTCGACGATCACCAGAGGTGTACGGCCAGTGTAGGAGATCGCTTCTCACACCATGATGCCGGGTGTTGGCCCTGTGTGCCTCGGTCGTATGCAGTCCTGATTGTGGCGCTCACCTGCACGGCGCCAAACACGCATACGACCATCATTGGCACCAAGGCAGAAGCGACTCTCATCGCTGAACACGACACGTCTCCATTCGTCCCTCCATTCACGCCTGTCGCGACACCACTGGAGGCGGGCTGCACGATGTTGGGGCGTGAGCGGAAGACGGCCTAACGGTGTGCGGGACCGTAGCCCAGCTTCATGGAGACGGTTGCGAATGGTCCTCGCCGATACCCCAGGAGCAACAGTGTCCCTAATTTCCTGGGAAGTGGCAGTGCGGTCCCCTACGGCACTGCGTAGGATCCTACGGTCTTGGCGTGCATCCGTGCGTCGCTGCGGTCCGGTCCCAGGTCGACGGGCACGTGCACCTTCCGCCGACCACTGGCGACAACATCGATGTACTGTGGAGGCCTCACGCCCCACGTGTTGAGCAATTCGGCGGTACGTCTACCCGGCCTCCCACATGCCCACTATACGCCCTCGCTCAAAGTCCGTCAACTGCACATACGGTTCACGTCCACGCTGTCGCAGCATGCTACCAGTGTTAAAGACTGCGATGGAGCTCCGTATGCGACGGCAAACTGGCTGACAGTGACGGCGGCAGTGCACAAATGCTGCGCAGCTAGCGCCATTCGACGGCCAACACCGCGGTTCCTGGTGTGTCCGCTGTGCCGTGCGTGTGATCATTGCTTATACAGCCCTCTCGCAGTGTCCGGAGCAAGTATGGTGGGTCTGACACACCGGTGTCAATGTGTTCTTTTTTCCATTTCCAGGAGTGTATGCACGAAAAGAAATTCACTACTTTAGAAATACACTACTAACGACAGATTTCTGAAAATAGTATTTACCATAAAATATCTAGGAGCAATAATTCAGAGCTGAGGAGTGACCACATACTGGTAAAACAAATAGTAGGAAAAGCAGATCCCTAACAGATTCATAGGAAGAATCGTAAGGAAATTTATCTCATCCAAGATAAAGTGGCGTGCAACGCGCTGGTTCTACCGATTCTTGAGTACAGTTTCATCAGTCTGGCAAGCCTTACCAAGTAGGACTGGTAGAAGAGCCAGAGAAGATCCAACGAAGAGCGACAAGTTTCGTTGCGGATTCATTTAGTCGGCGCGAGAGTATTACAGAGATGGTCGACAAGCTCCAGTGAAAGACAGGCGCTGTGCACCACAGAGAGGTTTACGATTGAAATTTCTAGAGATCACTTTCCGGGAAGATCCGTACAATATATTACTACCTCCCACATGCATCTCACGAAATGGCCACGAAGAAAAATTCGAGTAATTAAGAGTTCATGCAGAAGCTTACCGACATTCATTCTTCCCATGCGCAATTCGCTAGTCGAACAGGGAGTGGGGAATCAGTTAGTGGTACCAGAGGTACTCTACGCCACACGCCCTTAGATAACTTGCGGAGTATGATGTAGATGCAATTGTTCTTTCACTCAAATCCCAGCGACAATTGAAGACATTCCTGGAACTGGCGCGATTTTTTAGAAAATATGCGAGCTATTACGTCGGAAATCGTAAGCACCTAGGCTACTAAAGGAGAACATCCTCTTTTGTAGGGCTGACGAGCATGAGTACGAGTTTCAAGCTCTTAAGGACTCGCTAGGCAGGAACATTTCGCTCCGTTCCACACCTAGTTTTCTATAAGAGATTTTTCCTCGTGACGGGTAATTCTTATTATGTTCTCGGTTCAGAACAGTACCACAATCAAGTTGAAGGAGAACAGAAAGATAAAAAATATGCCGTTTTGTGAGCCGCATGTTGAGCAGTTCCGAGAGAAGGTACAGTGAGACTGACTAGGCGATATTTGCCATTGCTGGAGTCTGCACAGGTTCCACCAGTACCTTTTAGATAAGGACAACTGGACACTAATGTTACTAAACAGCTGTCAGCGTCTCAATCCAAGGTTCCGGTTTTAGTCATCAGCCCTTCAGGAATTCGTTTACAACATCCCGTGTGAACCCTGCAAAGACAACATGGCACTTGACCAGTTACCCCGTCTTCCACTCAGAATACACGAAGAAGTTCTGGACTGTCTAGAGAGTAAAGAACTTGACATACGAACAATTAAAAATATACCGAGTGATGCAGAAGTGAAATGCAAACTCCGAGACATAGCTCCCCAACAGTCTGACGACCCGCATCTTCTTTGTATTAAGAATCAAATACTCAAACGTTGAGCAAGCAAGGTGGTATGGGCATATTATAGATTTCTGGATGAAGCACTGTATACCCGAACTCGTCGTGGCAGTGAGCGGTGGAAACTATGCGCTCCATAGCAGGTGCATTTCGATCTTATAAGGTGGACCCACCTGCTGTTCGGGCATAACACTGCTGCAAACTGTCTTGCGATTCTTAAACAAGACGTGCACTTCAGAGAGACGTAGGCGATAACCATCGAACAAGTGCGAAGTGTGTCCTGAGTCAGAAAGCTAAACCGCATAGAGAAAGACAGAACTCAGTGCATGTCATGGGAAGTAACCCCACAGCTCGTTTTTTATTTGCAGTTCTCGATGTGTTCAGTAATTACCTACCTAAAGTTTTACCCACAAAAGAAAAACTTCTGCGATCGTTTTCGTGAGATGACTGCATCGAAACACCAAAACGTTAGGAAATCTAAAGGGTTTGTATCAGATCACTGCTGCACCAGCATGGAGTGGTGATTCGCACATCGAGCGTCTATCACGCGACAGCTAATCTGATTGAAAGATGTTTCAAAGAGGGAGGGAAGTTGACGAAAATACACTGTTCCGACAAACATTCTGAAAGGGTAGCGTACATTCCTCAATTCGAGGAGATCATCAACAATCTGGTCCGTAGCACTTCTGGTTTTACCCCAGTCGAGCTGCTGCTAGACAGGCTCGTATACCGTCAGTAATAAAAGCAGCAGAATTACCTCCATCCCCTGCAGCTTACCTGGAAACTAAACTAGCAGTTAAAATGAGCAGAATCAGGAGGAAGGGCACAATCGTGATTCACAGACACCAACAATCAAAGAAAAGGGACCTGTTACTGGCCCGAAATCACCTTCGGTCAGACCTAGTCGAAAAGAAAATCTCTAAGATATATCTTTTGTAAGATGGCTCTTACTGAGTGGAGAAAATCCTAAGGGAGCTCTCATAGGTAGTTATAGACTCTGATATCGGGGCCAAGAAAATAATACAAAACATTCGAAACATTAAGCCATTCATTACAAATCATTACCTAAGTCCTTCCCTTAGTATTTATACTAATTTCTATACTACTTTATAAAGACAAGACGTTGTTTAATATTGTTACCAAAAATCACGAAAAGTTCTTGACAGATTTGTTCCAAATTTTTACATGATATATGAAGATGGTATCTGTTCTTTCGGATATGACCGAAAGAACAGATACCATTGATGACCGTGCAGCTCGTTCGAATGAAATTACAATTAAATCAACACAATGAAATGAATATCCTTAGCTGCATACAGGCATTGATATACGTCAACGGGGACAGTTCAAAATGAGTGCCCAACTGGTTTTCGAACCCGGGATCTCCTGCTCACATGTCAGGCGCTCTATCCATCTTTTTTTATCTTATTTTGTTCTGTATTGTTCGTGAATTTGTTCGGGGTGGATGTCCGATGACAGCCGTTCAGGTTTTTTTTTTTTGTTTTTTTTTACTACGGTAGGTGGCTAACCCTCTGACCGAAAACGCTGAGCTACTGTGCTGGCCTCCATCTGAGCCACCGAACATACAGAGGATGGTGCGACTGCAGGGACTCATCTCTGGCACACTTCCTGTGAGACCCACATTCCCAACTTACTGTCCCGCACTATATTGGTGGTGCCCCTGCCCAGCCCATTACACTCGCTACTCGCAGCGTTAATGATTCCCGTAAGAGTTCGGGCAATGTGTGTGCATGTGCACAGAAGATTGTCAAGTGGCCCATGACCCTTAACTATATATGAAGATGGTATCTGTTCTTTCGGAAATGTCCGAAAGAAGGAGTAATCCCCGAGTGGACTGGGTAACTATCGAGGATGGAGACAACAGCACGCCACAGACGACATTCTTCAGGTGGCTCACGTGCGTGACTGGCTATAATCAGCACACTAACTAAACTCTCTCAATTCAACTACTTGCTGATGACAGACTGGATCGTGGGAACTGATATGTAGTTCTGAAGTCCTCCTTCAAGTAAGCTAATTCTGGCTCATTCATTTGACCAGCAGACATCGATCGCATATCCCCACATATATTTCAAACACATACTAAGGACCACAACATTGGAAGGAGGAATTTACATACTGCCTGACGACCGCTATATACAGGGAAAAGAGTAGAAAACAGCCTTGTGATAGGCAGCACTGACAAAACTCTATCATCTGGTGAGCAGGATGTATGAGCAGGCGAAATACCCTCAGACTTCAAGAAGAATATAATAATTCCAATCCCAAAGAAATCAAGTGTAGGTAGATGTGAAAATTGCCAAACTATCAGTTTAATAAGTCACGACTGCAAGTTACTAACACGAATTCTTTGCAGACAAACGGATCAACTGGTAGAAGCTAACCTTGGGGATGATCAGTTTGGATTCCGTAGAAAATTTCGGAACAAGTGAGGCACTACTGACCCTACAACTTATCTTAGAAGACAGATTAAGAAAAAGCAAACCTACGTTTCTACATTTGTAGTCTTAGAGAAGGCTGTTGAAAATGTTGACTGGAATACTCTCTTGCAAATTCTGAAGGTGGTAGGGGTCAAATACAGGGTGCGAAGCGCTATTTACACTATGTACAGAAACCAGATAGCAGTTATAAGAGTCGAGGGGCGCGAAAGGGAAGTAGTGATTGAAAAGGGAATAAACAGGGTTCTAGCCCCTCTCCGATGTAATTCAGTCTGCACATTGAGCAAGCAGAAAAGGAAGCAAAAAAATTTGTAGTAGGAATTAAAATCCATGGAGAGGAAATAAAAACGAGGACACTGGTGTGTAGTCGAATTAAATCAGGTGCTGCTGAGGGAATTAGATTAGGAAATGAGACACTTGGGGAGCAAAATAACTGGTGATGGTCGAAGTAGAGAGGATATAAAATGTAGACTGGCAATGGCAAGGAAAGTGTTTCTGAAGCAAAGAAATTTGTTAACATCGAGTATAGATTTAAGTGTCAGGAAATCTTTTCTGAAAGTATTTATATGAAGTGTAGCCATGTATGGAAGTGAAACATGGACGATAAATAGTTTGGACAAGATGAGAATAGAAGCTTTTGAAATGTGGTGATACAGAAGAATGCTGAAGATGAGATGGGTAGATCACGTAAGTAATGAAGATGTACTGAATAGAATTGGGGAGAAGAGGAATTTGTGGCACAACTTGACTAGAAGGAGGGATCGTTTGGTAGGACACGTTCTGAGGGATTAAGGGATCATCAATTTAGCACTGGTGGGAAACGCGGAGGGTAAAAATCGTAGAGGGAGACAAAGACATGAATATACTCAACAGATTCAGAAGGATATAGGTTGCAGTAGTTACTCTGAGATGAATAAGCTTGCACAGCATAGAGTAGCATGGAAAGCTGCATCAAACCAGTCTCTGGACTGAAGACCAGAACAACAACATGACCAAACTGAAACAGAAGAAGAGAAATAAAACTTCGATTATTAAAATCTAGGAGAGACATCCACAACAGCTCGACAACTGGCTGGATGGTGTTCAGTTTCTCTTCCAGATCAACTAGCGACTCTATTACCCGAAAGAATAGTTGGTGGAGACGGAAATAGTAATCCCTTATTCTCTGAAAGACATTATAATTGATAGCTGCCAGCTAAAGGGTACAATATAAAAAATAAATCTTATCTGCCACTGTTAGATAGAAAAAAGAACGGAAAGATGAAAAGGGAATTAAACAGTGTAAGTGCAGAAGATGGAGGAAACCTATAAAAGCAATTAACTGAGCATTAATTTTTAAGTAGTAATTTAAGAAAACTAGATTGTGTTATTCCAAGTGAGTACACATCAAAATTGAAAGGGACCGAGAAACGTAAGAATTTTTAATAGCGCGGCTGAGAAAGAAAGGCAACCGTGAAAAATTGCACACTAAGAACAATTTGTTTATAGTAAATATCATTAACATTTGAAATATATTAAATGTATGTACTTTAAAATCTGGAGTCTGGAGTCGGAGGGGGGAGGAGGTCTCTTGCACCTGAAGCACCACACCTTGCTTGTCAACGGCAGCTCACGATGAGAGAACTCTAGGCGTAATCTAACTGCGGTGACAAGTGACTGGACAGCGATATGCACAGCTACAGATGGCGGTAGTATCGCGCACCCAAGGTACAAAAGGGCAGTGCATTGGCGGAGCTGTCATTTGTACTCAGATGATTCAAGTTAGAGCAGTTTCTGACATGATTATGACCGCCGCACGTCGGCCGTGAATGAACGAACTTTGAACGCGGTACGGTACTTGGGACTAAACGCATGTACATTCCATTTCAAGAGTATCGCGAGAATACCAAATTTCAGTCATTACCTCTCACGACGGACAACACAGGAGCCGACGGCCTTCACTTCACGACCAAGAGCAGCGGCCTTTGCGTAGAGTTGTCAGTGCTAACAAAGAAGCAAAATGACGTGAAATAACCGCAGAAATTTCCCTGAGACGTATAGCGAACGTCACCGTAAGGGCAATGTGGCGAAATTTGGCGTTAATGGACTGTGGCAGCAGACGACCGACACGAGTGCCCTTGCTAACAGCACATCGGCTGCAGCGCCTCTCCTGAGCTCGTAACAATATCGGTTGGATCCTAGACAACTGGAAAACCGTGATCTGATCAAATGAGTCCCAATTTCAGTTGGTAAGATCTGATGGTAGGTTTCGAATGTGGCGCAGACTCCACGAGGTAATGGACCCAAGTTGTGAACAAGAGGACCCAAGTTGTCAACAAGGCACTGTGCAAGCTGACGGTGACCCCGTAATGGTGTGGGTTGTATTTACATAGAATGGACTCATTCCTCTGGTCCATCTGAACCGATCATTGACTGAAAATGCTTATGTTCGTCTACATGAATAGCTTTTGCAGCCATTCATGGATTTCACGTTCCCAAACAACGATGCAACTTTATTATGAACGACAATGTGTCATGCAACTGGGCCATAGTTGTTTGAAGAATATTCAGAACAATTCGAGGTAATTACTTAGGCACCCAGATCACCCGACGTGGGACACAATCGAGAGGTCAGTTCTTGCACAGAGTCCTGCAATGGCAACACTTTCGCAATTATGGACACAATAGAGGCAGCATGGATCAATATTGCTGCCAGAGGGTTGTGGATTCCATGCCACGTCGAGTTGCTGCTTTACACCGGGCAAAAGGAGGTCCGTCAAGATATTAAGAGATATCCCACGACTTTTGTCACCTCAGAGCATAAGCAGTAGACTGGTGCCGGCCGGTGTGGCCGAGCGGTTCTAGGCGCTTCAGTCTGGAACCGTGCGACCGCTAAGGTCGCAGGTTCGAATCCTGCCTCGGGCATGGATGTGTGTGCTGTCCTTAGGTTAGTTAGGTTTAAGTAGCTTTAAGTTCTAGGGGACTGATGACCTCAGATGTTAAGTCCCACAGTGCTCAGAGCCAATTTTTGAGTAGACTGGTGCTAAAAGTTCTGAGCGGCAACAGCTGTGAGTGTGAGACGGATGCCCCTCTGGGTCCAAGGAGTTTAAAGGCCGGTAACTAAGGCCCAAGAGTAATGCTGCAGTGGACAAGAGGCACAGGCGAGATGCCTGGTGCCAGCTGACGGCTAAATAAGATACCACCTTCTCAATACAGTCAGTTTGTATTCAAAAGCGACCCTGGTGGGAAAGTTGTGGGTTAGTTTGATTTCTTCCGTTCTACATGTTTTTTAGGGTGCAGAATTCCTGTCTGAGATTTGGCAGCAAAATTTCGTGATGCAACATTGAAAAAAACGCAAAAAAGTAAAAGATCTCGTTTTAGGCGTTCTTGCTTATAATTCAGTGTTGTAGGCCTTGGTCTTTTAATGTTATTTATTCTCTCCCTTCACCAGGACCGGTTCGAGAACATTTTTCCACGCAAGCGACTTACCTTCTCCATCTGTGTGGCCTTATTGTCCATAGTTGCTCTACAGTTCTTGAGGGTATTTTTGTTCTGTCGTTGCAATTACAAAAATTGCGTGCTTTTTCCACCAGACGCGTTTCGCTTTATTAACGTAAAGCATCATCAGCGGCTGTGATTAAGTTATTTACATACCGATTTGTTGTAAGATCGAAAACAGTTCATTAACAGCATGTTGATTTGTACATACGGTGATTTTCTCGTGAAATCAAGCTAAAATCACTGTAAGTACAAACAGCCGAAGTACGACAAATTTTAACAGAGCTTTGAGCCCCAAAAGTTCATGAGAGAAATTTTGAATATTAAATTTTGTAGGAAATTTTATGTACTTGCATTTGTAACCAGAAGACTATTTACGAAAAGTTTATATTCCTCAAGTTACAAGCGAAAGAAAGAAAAAACTAAACAATGAGATTGTTGTGGCTGGCAGGAGAGCCAACCTGTATAACTAAAGGAGGCCGAAATGCACGAGTTTCAGCTCACGCAGGCTGGTGTGAGGTCTGGAACATGGCAAGGGAATTAGACTTGAGAAAAACGGACGTAACTGGTGGAATACTTAACTTTAATCCATTAATGACCAACGTCGCTCTTGACATTACATGATTTACAATATCAATAGAAACTGATCATGGCGCCTTGCTAGGTCGTAGCAAATGTCGTAGCTGAAGGCTATGCTAACTATCGTCTCGGCAAATGAGAGCATAGAAGTCAGTGAACTATCGCTAGCAAAGTCGGCTGTATAACTGGGCGAGTGCTAGGAAGTCTCTAGACCTGCCGTGTGGCGGCGCTCGGTCTGCAATTACTGATAGTGGCGACACGCGGGTCCGACGTATACTACCGGATCGCGGCCGATTTAAAGGCTACCACCTAGCAAGTGTGGTGTCTGGCGGTGACACCACATTCCTCCCCCGCAAATCGGCGTACGGTTGTGGCATAAGGCGTCCGCCCGCCTGGGGAGGACCCCATGTTGACGTATGCGACGAAGTGGGGAGCCTAACAACAGGTGAGGCTGTGCCACCCGCACCCTGCCATTCGGACCGCGGGGAGCTAGGAAACGCCTGAAAACCTGCTCCAGGGTGCACGCCAACATGCGGTGTATGCGCCCGTAGAGAGACAGGAGGGGCCGAATAGTCGACCTCCATTCGGCCGGGGCACCCGACGGACGAAGACGACATACGGTCCGGAGCGGGCAAGAGCTCCCTGTCGGACGACAACTGGTCACGGGAAGCGATCGGCGGCGCGTGACCTAGGGAGGCGGCGGTTGCAGCGACGCGTCCATTGCGGGCGTCGCCGGCGGGAGAACAGGAGGTGGCGGTGGCACGTCGATATGGGGCAAAATGGAAGGCAGCGTCGGTAACACCTCGGGCTGAGGCGAGCCAGTAGATGGGTCCCCGGGAAGCTGACCAGACGGCACCGACGCTGAAAGCAGACGGCGAGCGGCAGATCACGTGCGACGACAGAGGCGCGTCTGATTGAGATGCCGACGCACCTTACTAGAGGCCCCCAAAACCATGTACATAGCGCGTCCGAGGCAGCGAAGAATGCGCCCTTCGAGCCAACGCCGTGAACCTCGATAGTGGCGATAGTAGACAACGTCGCCTGGAGCAAAAGCAGGTGTCTGCCGCTGCACAGGAACCTAATGCGGCGGATGTAGCAAAGACATCAAGGTTCGGTGACGACGACCGTGGAGCAACTCAGCCGGCGAGTGACCATCTCGGGGCTAAGAGCGATA
The DNA here is from genome assembly GCF_023897955.1 of Schistocerca gregaria. NCBI lineage: Eukaryota > Metazoa > Arthropoda > Insecta > Orthoptera > Acrididae > Schistocerca > Schistocerca gregaria. Next base: position 423,054,183 of record NC_064920.1, read on the forward strand.
CGAGGACAAAAAGAGCAATAACGCGTCCTCCCGAGAATGCGACTCTTTCAACTTCAACATCTGTGACTTGAAAGTCCTGACCAATCGTTCAGCGGCACCGTTTGACTGTGGCGTAAACGGCGCGGACGTCAGATGTTGAATACCATTGGCCTTGCAGAATGACTGAAATTCTTCGGACATGAATTGTGGGCCATTGTCTGAAACAATAGTCTGTGGAAGACCTTCAATGCAAAAGATAGCCGATAACGCTTGGATGGTGGCAGATGACGTCGTGGAAGACATCCGGACAACAAAAGGAAAATTACTGAATGAATCGACCACAACGAACCATCGAGCATTCCAGAATGGACCAGCAAAATCGATGTGTAATCGTTGCCAAGGGGAAGTGGCTTTTGACCATGCAAAGAATTTCCGCGGTGGTGCTGATTGTTGTTCGGCACACACCATGCAAGAAGAGCACGTATTCGTAATCGCGGCATCGATTCCGAACCAAGTACAGTTGTGACGAGTAAGTTGTTTCGTTCTCACTATACCCCAATGTCCTTGGTGGAGAAGCTGTAAGACAGAGGACTGTAACGAACGTGGTACCACGACCCTGGACTGATCATTATCAGAACGCAACAGCAAAACACCACGTCGAACAAAAAGTCTCTCCTTGTGAGCAAAAAATCCGCGAACCAACGGGTCCCCTATTCGTGATTTGACAAGGGCCATTGCGTAGCAACAAAACGCAGAAGGGGAGCAAGGACAGGGTTGGCAGCTGTGGCTGTAGATACACGAAAATCAATGGGAAACGATTCGACCACGTCATCGGTTTCCGCATCAATGAACATGCAAGCAAGTTCGGAGGAATCGAATGCCCTATCCTTAGCAACAGGCAAGCGGGACAACGCATCGGCGTTTCCGTGCTTAGCAGTGGACCGATACAAGACGTCGTAGCGGTACTGCGAGAGGAAAATAGACCAGCGAATGAATTTCTGCGCTGTACGTGGAGGTACAGGCTTGGTCGGACGAAAAAGCGATGTCAAAGGTTTGTGGTCTGTGATTATGGTAAAGTGACGACCATACAAGAAATCATAAAACTTTGTAACACCAAATACAAGAGCCAATGCTTCTTTCTCGATCTGTGAATAATTTCTGTGAGCAGACGAGAGCAATTTGGACGCAAAGGCAATAGGGCGATCGTGCGATCCATCTTTCTGCGCAAGCACAGCACCGATCCCGAAATCCGATGCATCCACCATCAACAAAAGGGGCTTCCGGGGATCGAATGACGTAAGGCAAGTGTTGGAAAGCAACGCCGATTTCAACTGGCGAAAGGCGCGTTCGCATTCCGTCGTCCAGACGAACAGAACACCCTTACGGCGTAAGCGATGAAGCGGAGCTGAAATGGAAGAGGCGTGTGGAACATATTTATGATAATAGTTGATTTTTCCCAGCACACTCTGTAGGTGCTTCAAATTCTGCGGCGACGGCAAGTCTTGTATGGCACGAAGGTGCGTGGGACTGGGATGTATGCCTTGTGCATTGATTACATGTCCCAGGTATGGCAAGTCACGAGCAAAAAACACACATTTGTCCTTCCGCAAGCGAAGACCATTTTGTCGCAAGACCTGAAATAATGTTCGGAGATTGGCCAAATGTTCTTCTTCCGTCTTTCACAATATCGTCCAGATAATTTGCTGAAGTAGGAACCGACGCACAAACAGTTTGTATATATTGCTGAAACAATGCCGGGGCGGATGCACACCCGAATGGCAGTCGTTTGAATTGATACAACCCAAGATGCGTGTTAACCACCAAAACGCGCTGGGAGTCTTCATCCACCGGTATTCGCAAGTACACATCTGCTAGGTCCAACTTCGAAAAATATTTACCCGGGCACAGTTTGTCAAAAAGATCTTCCGGGCGGGGTAAAGGAAAAGTTGCAATCACTAGTTGTGGATTCACTGTTGCCTTTAAGTCCACACAAAGTTTCAATTTTCCGGAAGGTTTTGGCAAAATTACTAAGGGTGATGCCCAGAGAGAATCCTGCACACGTTCAATTACACCTTATGAATCCAATTCGTGTAATGTTTTTGCGACCTCATCACGCAATGTGTGGGGAACATTGCACGCTCTGAAAAATTTCGGTTGCGCGTTTACTTTCAGTTCCAAATGTGCTTTATAGTTCTTAGCGCAGCCGAGGCCCGGTGCAAAAATGTCTGCAAATTCTTCACATAGACGAGAAACACTGTCTGAAGTCACAGTCTGGTTCACTGATAGGACCTGATTTGCTATAGACAAGTAAAACAACTGAAATAAATCGAAACCAAACAAGTTCACTGCAGAAGAAGAACGAAGGACGTAAAATGACACAAGTTTTGTTTGTCCTCTGTATGTTGCAAGAAAGCTGCACTGTCCTAACACAGGGATATCTTGACCGGAATAGCTAGATAATTTAACATTTGCGGCACGCAACGGAGGTGTGCCCAGCCGTTTGTGAGTGTCTTGATTGATCAGTGAAACTGTAGCTCCTGTATCGAGCTGGAATGGTATCACTTTGCCGTTAATGTACAAGTCTACAAAAAGTTTATTGTCCTGCTGACGACAAGAGCGACTGTCTCGTGCAACGTGAACTGACACTGGTACATAATCACTTGCGACTTGACGGGAATACCGGCGATGTCGACGCACACTATTTTTGGGACGAACACAGTCACTGTTAGAGAGAGTGGCACTGCGCGAAGTGGAATGAACTACATGAATTTCCATGGGCGAAGTTTCGCGAGCCTGAGTATCCTTGGTTCGATTCCGATTCCGGCGCGACGCCAAGGACCTGGAACGGGTTTGAGCTTCCGATCGAAGCTTTTCTGGCAAACACTCTGAACATGTCCTTTTTTATTACAATAAAAGCAAATAGCTTGGCGTGACGGGCAATTCTCACGCGAATGTTTAGTAGCACACCGCGGGCATGATTTGATCACTGCATTTGCTTGCCTGCGCGGCACACGTGGCTGAGAGCCTGGCGGCAGCGGCGCGGCCGGGCGCGAGGGCTGTTTACTGTTCCGTGCAGCTCGCCCGGCGGGCCGGTTAACCTGACACACTGCTGGCGAAGTTTCAAATGATTCCTGAGCATAGTCAAGTGTGTCCTGTCGATCCAATATGTCCATCGCTTGTTGAAGGGAGGGATTACTAGTTTCAAAATCTGTTCCCTTATACGAACATCAGAAACGTTCTGTGCAATTGCATCACGTACCATTGTATCTGAATAAGGGAGTCCACATTGATACTCAAAAGCACAATCCCTAGTAATCCCTTGCAAGGTTGCAACCCACTCCCGATTAGTCTGACCTGCCGTACGTTTTGTACGAAAGAAGGTATACCTTTTCGCAACTACATTGACTGATTCTTTGAAATATGCATCTAATGCAGACAAAATTTCTTCGTAGGACTGAGTTGCTACGTCGCGTCGAGGAAATAATTTGACTATCTCACGGTACGTTTGTACTCCTACTGAGGGCAACAAAAAGGGCTGCCGCTCGTTACCTTGAATTCTGTAGGCGGCGAGATGGAATCCAAATTGGCGTGACCACTCCGTCCAGCTTTCCAGTGCAGCATCAAAAGGTCGGAAAGTGGGTGCAACAACGTGTTGTGGCTGCGTTAGCGGTGAAGCGGCTGCTGCCACATCGTTTTGCATCGCACGTTGACCCTGGACGAGCTGTCCAAGGGCATCCAGTAAGGCCTGCGTCTGCTGATTCTGTATGCGATAAAATTCGGACAGTACATCTGGTGATTGTGGCGAAGCCATTACACAAGTAAATCAGGGTAATATCGATAAGAACACTTTTACTCTCGTCGCCAATGTTGTGGTTGGCAGGAGAGCCAACGTGTTCCTAAAGGTGGCCGAAATGCACGCGTTTCAGCTCACGCAGGCTGGCGTGAGGTCTGGAACATGGCAAGGGAATTAAACTTGAGAAAAACGCACGTAGCTGGTGGAATACTTAACTTTAATCCATTAATGACGAACGTCGCTCTTGATATTACATGATTTACAATATCAATAGAAACTGATCATGGCGCCTTGTTAGGTCGTAGCAAATGACGTAGCTGAAGGCTATGCTAACTATCGTCTCGGCAAATGAGAGCATAGAAGTCAGCGAACCATCGCTAGCAAAGTCGGCTATACAACTGGGCAAGTTCTAGGAAGTCTCTCTAGACCTGCCGTGTGGCGGCGCTCGGTCTGCAATCACTGATAGTGGCGACACGCGGGTCCGACGTATACTACCGGACCGCGGCCGATTTAAAGGCTACCACCTGGCAAGTGTGGTGTCTGGCGGTGACACCACAGAGATTTTTTACCATATTCGAATTTTTCCATTTTGTGTCGCGAAATTTAGTTGGCGAACCCCTAGATTCGGATTCGGCACTCCAAAAACCATGCGGAATGGAAGAAATCAAAACTGCGTCATAACTTTCCTGGTAAAACACAATTTGACTAAAGTATCCCCCCGTATGCACAAGGCCTGCGGAGGAAAGTTGTCACCTCAGCCAGAGCCCCATTCACTAACAGCTACCCCAAACCTGCTGTGCTTTTCCCCTCCCCTCCCCAGCTGGGACAACAGGCTGTCCACCGCCTACAGAACCAGCGAGCATTGTGAAAGGGTGTGTGTTAGTCAACGAGAAGGTGACTGATAAATCTGTTCCCACGTATGAACTCCTACGTAAGTGTCCGTAGCTCATGGTCTAGTAGCTAGCGTTGCTGCCTGTGGATCACGGGGTCCCAGTTTCGATTCCCGAGCGGGTTGGGGATTTTCTCTGCTTGTGGCCTGGATGTCTGAGTTGTCATCATTTCATCGTCGTTGGTGAAAATGTCTAGATTGGACTGTGTTAAGATTGGTACTTTGTATGGGCGCTGATGATCGCACAGTTGAGCGCCCCACAAACTAATCATCATCATCATCATCATCATCATCATCCTCGGAAGTTCATCTGTAGTATAAGTGAAAATTCGTTAAAACAAACCGAAGAGTTCGGGAAGTTTCCTGAGAGACTGAAAATGTTTCTGTTTTTCTGTTTATAAATATTTGCTTAACACGTTGACCGCCATGTGGCCACCTTCGGCCACAGCCGAGTTTCCATGTGGCTGGTTTGGCCTGGCGGTGAAACATTCATCGCTAAGGGTGCAGTGGTCAACGTATTTATGTTGGTGAAAGCTGGAAGAGTCCCTCGTGGACGAACAGTCCTTGAATACTGACAACCAGCAACAATGGAAATGACATTTGTTTTTGTCTTGATACCCATTTTCAGAGAACTTATTATAATTTCACAACTGGAATTAATTTTACGAATGAAACAGCATTCCAAAAATATATTGTGGTTAGTTGATTTCCTTTTCTGTATGTGAACCTTTTGTACTGAAGTAGTCTAGGAGGAAAAATTCATTTTGTTCTTAAGTAACATGTTGTGTGTACTTGATTTCGTTCATAATATTCGATGTTACAGGAAAGCCTAAAACTGTCATTCATGATTTAAATAATGAAAACTGCACCAGTTACTTTTGACGCTTAGCATAACGCATTTAGAGAATTTATTCCCATTTCCAAGTGCATTGTTTTACATGAATATCTTTGGTGATGTTTGCGCGTGTGGTTTTCTACCTCTCTTGAGGCTAGAAAGTATTGTGCCTCGTCTATTGTACTGAATATCACACACAAGCACACAGCTCTTAAACTGTTTGTTTACAAAACTTGCTACAAGGATTTGATCTTTGTAGCCTGTTTTGTAACAAACAAGATCTTTATTATGTACCATATTTTGTAAACAAACAGTGTAAGTGATGATTTACGTGTGTGTGATAGACGGGGCACAGTACCTTCTAGCCTCAGGAGAGGCACGAAGTCACACACACAAACGTCACAGAACAAGTTCATGTAAACAAATGCGCAAATGCACTTGGTTTGTGCTAAGCATAAAAAAATAAGCACTAAAAAAATAATTATTGAAATAATAAATGTTCCTTGTTTTGATCTTATTCAGTAAACGTGTGGATTTTTTTATTTCCAGTTTGTGACTGATATGTAGGAGGGAACTTTAACTTCCTAGAAGGACACCTGTCTGTCAAGTCGGGACCCTTATAGGGGGGGGGGGGGGGGGGGGGTAGATTGTAACCCGGAGATTTTTGAAAATTTTTGAAAGACGTTTAGAGAATGTGGCGAGGAGGTAGGGAGGGAGGGAGGGAGGGAGGGAGGGAGAGAGAGAGAGAGAGAGAGAGAGAGAGAGAGAGAGAGAGAGAGAGAGAATCAAATTGAAATTATGAAATGCATTCGCAAATTGCGAATACGATTGTACAACAGCTGTACGATTCACTTGAAATATATGAAAATTTATGCCGAACCGGGACTCTAACTTCGATATTTCCTAGTGTCTACGCCCCTGCTTACTCCATTTTCCGTCCCCCTCTTGCCACTGGGTATGGCCGCCCTTCGTCAGTCCCCCTTGCCCGGTTAGATGACTGGGAAAAGTTAGCGACACGTGAGTCAGCAAAGTGATGTCCAGCTGGAACCCTCCATAGCGACAGTCTTATTCGTACTTGCCTTTTTTTGTTTGTATTTAAGAGAACTTCTTTACTTTTTGCCGCCAGAGTAGCAGATTTCGATTATTTGGATTCAGCGATTTAACCCTTTTCCCAATCTTCCGAGACATATGGATTAAAAATGCGTTGAATATAGGGATTCTTGCGTAGCTGTTGCGGCCTCTGAAGGGCCCGCCATTTGGAAGTTTACGCCACTCTCCAAGGAAACCTGCGCTGCTGCACCTGGTTACATCGCAATGAGAAGCTTGGTCATTGGACTTTGCAACGGGTTAAACGCATTTCGTACCAAGGAAATGTTACATCTATGGAAAGTCATTCAGCCGACAGTACGGTGAGGCATTTAATATTATTACCTTCCATGATGTTTAAAAAAGGTTAGATATCCACGAGAACACTTAATGTTCGCAAAAGAATGTTCGTTATTGACAAAATTATTACAGTTTGAAGGATAAAACTCATTACTTTAAGTTAAAATCAAATTATTTCTATTTCTGCAGTTCTTTTTACTTACCCTGTCTCGTTTGTATGCCAGTAAAAAATCTTACATTAAAATAATGTGCCAAATATATATGAAATCAAAGATTATGAACAAACACAAAGTGAAGTCGGAATTATACGTCGTCAAATTTCTGTAGGTGAATTTTTTGAAAGAATATATTCAAAGTGAGAACCGTTTGCATCACAACACTATCACACACGCTGCTCCACTGCTGCCCACAATAAGGACATACGACATTCTATATAACAACATTTATACTGACATAAATGCATTCAATGAATAATTTAGTATCGAGCTTATCAATTACACACACGAGCAGACCAGATGACAAATGAATGGCATTTAGCCGAGGGAAGAAAAGGATGTACTGTTTTAAAATATAAACATGATTGAATAACGCTAACAAAAACACACACACACACACAAACGATCAATTTAACGGGGAAAGTATTGGTTCAGAACAGCTAACCGGCTACCACAGTCTCTCTTGCTAGAGCATAGATGATGAAGTAAAAGGTCTGTTCAAAAAATTCCGGAACATTCGGCGTCAAAACTGTTGGCAGCCCTGCACACGCCTGTGTTTAATGTATAACTGCCGAAAGATTCTTTGTTGTGTATCTATTAGTGTTGTTCAGTGCTGTATAGAGTAGAACGTTGTGTCGGACAGTTTGCGAATTTCGAGTATGAGGAGCAACGTGTCTGCATCAAATTTTGCGTGAAATTTAAGGAAACATTTACAGACACACAACAAATGATGCAGGAAGCCTACAGTGATGAGTGCTTAAGCTGTACTCGGTGTAACGATTGGTTTACATGCTTAAAAAATGGCCGGACGGAAACAGAGATGACGCTCGTTCATGACGCCCTTCGACGTCTACCGACGACGCTCATGTCAGGAACGTCAAAGAAATTGTGCATGACTCTCGAAGACATACTGTTCGAGAGATTGCAGAAGAATGTAACATTTCAGTTGGATCACGTCATGAAACTCTGACAAAGCACTTGGAACACATCGTGTTGTCGTCAAGTTCGTCCCACTGTTCATGAGCCAAGACCACAAAGACCTTTCCCTCACAATCTGTCAGCTTTTGGATTGTGCAAACGAGAACCAGATATTCCTTAAGAGTGTCGTAACTCGTGATGAGACGTCGGTCTCCAGTTCTGACGGTGAGACCGACATCAATCTTCACAAAAGGGTCGGGGAAGGCTGCAGGCCAAAAAGCTCGACATGTCATTTCAAATGTGCAAACCGTGCTGATAGTTTTGTTTGACTTTGAATGATTAATTCATGAATTCGTGTCATAGGAAGAAACTGTTAACCGATATTACTATCGGGATGTGTTGCGACGCCTGCGGGAAAATATGAGAAGCAAACGGCCTGAAATGTGCGAGACAATTCATGGCTCTTGCATCACGATAACGCCCACACATTCATCCCTATTAGTGCGTGGCTATTGTACAAAGAACGAAACCACTATGCTGCCTTGTCCTCCGTTCAAGCCCCTGCAAACTTTTTTTATTTACAAATTTGGAAACTGCAACTAAAGACGAGATTAAATTCGCAGACGGCGCTTCTCAGAATTCAGCAAGAGGGTTGCCAAAACTGCTTCTGGAAGCGGAAACGGCGTTGGGAGCGATGTATCAATTGTGGAAGGGATTATTTCGACGGAGGGCACACACAATAAGTAAAAGGTAAGAGTAGAAAAATTTTGTGAGCGAGGCTCCGTATATTTTTGAACAGAACTCGTATTTGTCAAGGTGGAACATAATGACGAGTCTGGCTTAGCTTCACATGGAAACGCGGTACACGCATCGTCGGTCCTCCGCCGTTGTTGAGAGGTACGTGGATAGTGTATGTCCCCTTGGAATACTAATGCGAGAAGCGCACATAAACAGCATCTTGGCTACTCGGTCCGAACAACTACTAGCAACCGATGTTACGGGAGTCACTCAGGAAATGTGAATGACTGAATGCTTATGACTGACTGAACAAGCACTCATCTCGCTGTTTAAATCTGCCGGTCAATGGCTCTCACACCGTCGGCACTGGCTGCCAACACTAAGGTGCGTATCCAGATGGAACCTCTGGAATACGCAAACGGTAGGATTTTCTCGAGGTAGGCAGAATATGGCAACATAGGGCTCGAGACTGCAGAAGCGACCGAGAGCACAGCCCATGGCGCAAATCCGTTGGAAAAATCGGTGTTCTAGTTGAGGAGTCATTTTGGTACCCTGCTCATCTTGCAGAAAGGCATCCTAATTGTCAATCCTTGAATTCTTCATTAGATTACATTATAGCCACTATTGCCGTTATCACTCTCAATCTTCATGGAACGCCAGTCGAAGTAATGACTAATCTTGAGGGTTTACTAGCTGTCCCGCTATGCACCGTGCGAGCTAACATCCGATAGATGTTCGGGCTCACATGCGGTCCCTCTTCGTCGAAATGTCTCGTCTCAAACTAGTCTAGAGGTTGAACTGCGCGTGCCGCATTACACGCCCTAAAGTAGACACGTGGGACATTTTGGTTAAATTGTCTGGCTGATGGCAAGTTTGCGAAATAAAGTTAATATAACATATAATAAAAAATACCGACCCATAAGTGACGTAGGCCACACAGTTGCGATTTGGTTAGAATAATGGTAATTCAGTAAGCAAACTAGAAGCGAAAGTGGTCATATTTGGAATTACTATCACACTCGAGTGCATATCCGTTTGACACAGTTCGATCATTCACAATCTCATCGCGAAACAAGTCCAATACTCCACCTCGATAATTACACGGAAAGTTAGTGTGTTCACACTAGGCGTGCGGCGGCTCACCTGCGATACCACACAACGCGAAATTTTCTGAGTCGTTTCCCTTCCTAGCTCCCTAAAGACCGAATGTCCGTTTTCGCGTCTCCTTCCGAACAGTCCCCTTTGGTGTCTCGACCAGAACTGCTCTCTGCCTGCCTCCGACCACGTTTCCCGCGCGTCGAACATCTTCGATCAACTGACTAGTGCAGTTCCCTTTCCTGAAGCCGTCCGTCTGACTGGCTAAAGCTTATTCTACATTACATTTTAAATTTTTTCACATACAACCAATACAATTTCCTTCTTAACTTTGAATGTCACGGCCAATAGCCTTGTACCAGTGTGCTTTCTGATAAATAAAGAACAAAAGTAACTATTATGCACTAAACTTTACAACAAATATTCTATTACCTAATGGTTCAATAAGGTGTCATGCTATAATCGTTCAGTGTGTTGTGTGGAGGAAATGATGATCTGACGCTTAACTGAAAATAGTTATAATTTAAATTTTGCTGTTTTCTTAAACAAATAAAAGTTATAGAGTTGATATTTACAACGTTTGTCATTTTAATTATGCGCTTCTATATGACATGTCGATCGTTAAGGTCGACCAAAACCGTTCAAATTTTAGCATTCAGGTCTTTGTTACAAAAATTGTTAATTTCTTTTTAACAGTAAATCCTAAACTATTGTAGACATGATCAATATTCAAGTTTTATTGGGATCATCATGAAAATTTATGGAAGATGGCAGATTAAAATTACTGTGGCTTCATTCCTGGCATTTCTATAAAACTAAATAGTTTTCATAAATGTTTGCCTTTATGGCCGATCTTAGGTCCGCCATATTTAACAGTGTATGTCTCCTTGGCCACAAAAGCCTTCTACTGGGTTTCCCTATGACATAAGTTCTCGTCTCACTCGCACACTATAAAACTTAAGCCTCAATAGACAATGGACGCCTGTGAGTTTCCCCATCTCGTGGTGAATCTGTGCCCTTTGTAGCATCAGGTCCCGGGTGACAGGATTCATTTAACAATTCCTTAAGGCTCACTCTTTCGTCCATATACTTAAATGAGAGCGAAATGCTCGTTAACTCACAACCGCATTCGTGCATAATCAACTAGTTAAAGCTGGGTCCTCAACAATTAACACACACACCTGCAGTTAATTCACAATGAAAGGTACGTCGTCCAATACTTATACATTCTTCCACGTTATATTATAACCCTAATTAGCATACTGTCCTGTTGGGAGAATAAAATACGGTAGGCAGCTGCAATCTCTCAAAAGACCTCTCGGAAACGAAGTGCTAAACTTGCAACATGAGTGCACAGCGCATCCAGAGATCGCTCATCTAAAATCCGATTGAACATACGTACACGAAACACATCAGAAGGCTTGCAGTCCTAACAGTGCCACAATGTGCCGTGGAAATTTCTATCAGCTCGAAGACATGGAGTTAACCAAATTCTCAAGCATCTCAAAAACTCTCGACAGAAAGTGGATAATGATGCACTCTCTTGGATGGTTGTGCAAGTCACAACACATTATTATTGTTGTCGTCAGAAACGCATCACACTTTCCGTTCATCGGCAGTGACTCAGGTGGCACAGCTCACACTCTTAGTTAATACCAACACGTCCTCTTATTTAGAGAAAGGAATGACGTCGGGCAAATCTCAATTTAGATTTCATTTCGAAAGATACAATGTATTGTTTCGTTGAATAAAGGTATATTTTGCTCTTCCGTTGAATTACACTGTAAATTTCCATTTTTCAATTAGTGTACTTAAAAACTCCCAGTTTAAAAGGAGAAGAATGATATAGTTTACACCACAAATATGACTTAATGAAAACCAAATGTCTACATCACTGCTTGTAGTTCTTTAGAATATGATCGATGATTATAGAGCTCATTGTAACACTGCAGTTAATTGACTTGGACTTTTGTGTAATGTTCCTAGTCCAACGATCTCAACTTCTTAGCCATCATTGAACACTAACAATGTTTTATTCGATATACATGAAGAACTGATGCATGGCTCGCAATATGGTACATGACTTTCGATTTACATCATTCTGATCACTTTCGCCTCAGTTTCGCTGTTTGTTTCCCTGGCACCTTCCCATTTGGTCTCTCGCAGTTGCAAGGTTCAATTCCATAATTCATCATGGCATAAAAATCTAAGGGCGGCGAAAAACGAACCCTTGGCTTTCTAATCACTATCCAATGACACTAACCATTAGCTTGCACTTGCATGACCACTAATCTTTGGAACGAAATTTTAGATTGTCTTGCTTATTTTGATGTAGACCTCCAGAAGCTGGTACATAGGATGTGTGAAAGTAATGAGTGATTTTCTTTGCAAGATGTGGCAACCCTGCAGGCTTGTGTAGGCACAATATCTTTGACCTTGGTCTATAAGCTGCTTTTAGTCCAAGCGCCACATCGATGCAACTGCTCAGTCAAGAGTTGTGCTGTAATAAGTTAACATGTGTGTGTCTCTTCACGGAAATGGAATTGCATAATATTGTGCAACGGTATTCCATTTCTTTTTGTGTTAAATTCGTTGAAAACGTGACAACTTACAGTAATCTTCAGAAGGCTTTTGGAGAGGAGCTCAAATTTTTCACTTGCATAAAATGTTTAGTGAGGGCAGAACGAATGTTGACAATGAAGACAACAGTGGTCGGCCATCAACCTCATGGATGGATGTCAGCTTGGCCAGGGTGCGTGAACTTGTACGATCTGATCGAAGATTATCCGTGAAAATGATTGCAGAAGAACTGAACATCAATAGAGAATCGGTTTGTCTAATAATAACTGAAGATTTTGGTATGAGAAAGATTTGTACAAAGATGGTCCCCAAAAATCTCACCCCACAACAGTGAGAAACACGGAAAAATGTGGCAGCCGACCTGTTAGAGCAAACTGAAATGAATCCAGAATTGAGAATTGTTCGGCCTTGTTATCACTAGTGATGAAAGTTGGTATTTTCAGCACAATCCTGAGACAAAACGCCAAACTTCGTAATGGTGCTCAAAGGGATCACCCAGATTAAAAAAAAAAAAAACTCGCATGTCAAAGTCAAAAGTGAAATGCATGTTTGTGTGCTTCTTTAATTCCAAGGGAGTTGTTCATGAAGAGTGGGTCCCTCCTGGACAAGCAATTAACCAATATTACTACAAAGAAATTTTAGAAAGACTTTGTAAAAGAGTTCTTCGTGTCCGTACCGACATTGCTGATAATTAGATTCTACATCACGATAATGCGCCTTCCCATACTGCTCTGTCAGCACAGTAATTATTAACCTCAAAACAAATTTCAGTACTACCACAGCCACCTTATTTACCAGTTATCGCTCCGTGCGACGTTTTTCTATTTCCAAGAGTCAAAACAGCGGTCAAGAGACACCATTTTCAAACAACACAAGATGTCCAAAAAAAATGTGACAAGGGTCTTTGAGGATATTACAGAAGATGAGTTCAAGGAATGTTCCCCTCAATGGCAGTAGCGCTGGAAAAAGTGTGTGTGCAATCAGAAGGTAACTACTTTGAAGGAGACAACACTAAACTTGACTAAAACGGTAAGCAACTTTTTTTTCACATCAGTCTCATTACTTTATTGTCGCACCTCGTATATTAGTCACTACGAATAGCTGACCCAGCATTCGTTCTTGAAAGATGTGTGCGTAGGCTTCTGCGGCCGTTGTCACTTTCAGTAAAATTCTTCTGTGCTGTTGACCGCATTGTCAATATATAAAATTGTACGACGCTTCGACCACTGTAGCAAGTGGCCTTCCTCAGCTCTGAGCTGACTGCTCGAATGAGAGCCTCTTTGGATCTTATATAGTAGTAGACGATTGTGTTTACGTTATTTAATAGAGTACTCGAGGTTAGGAAGATTGGTGTTCTTTTATTCTTTGTCATTGGTGGATAAAGTAGTGCTTGGTTGGTGTTTACATTATTTCTTTCCATTGGTGGAAACAAGCGAATTAAAAACGGACTGTATCTGTGACTTCGTGCTGTTTACTTGTTGCCGGGTGCGGGTTGCAGCGTGCCTGCCCTCTATGCGTGGGTCCAGCCACCGCGGTCTCACGCGCACTGGTGCGAGTTTCTTGCTTTGCTCACGCTGTCCTTCCGTAGCGTTGTCGATGCTAGGCTGCCGGAAACCTATACCTGTCCTTTCTATTTATGTTGGCGGGTCGCTTTGCTATTTCTGTCGCCTCTCCAATCTTTCTCCTCAGTGTAAATAGCTATTTCGCCAGTAAGCAAGCTTCACGGAATATTACCTCTCTATCAGACTCATCCTGGTGTTCCGCCACCGCTGACTGGTGCACTGTCCCAAACGGATATACCTTTCACGCTCTGTAGTTCGTGTGTTGGTCGGCCGCCTGTCTCGCCTACATGCACCAGTCCACATGTGCAACCGAGTTCGTAGACTCCTCTGGTGTTTAGCTTGTCGACTGCCTCTCGTTGAGCCTACATTTTTTTTTTTTTTTTTTACTGACTTGATGCCGGCCACCCACACCTTCAGTGACGTCTTGTACAATCTTTTGTCATAGTTTTATCTATCATATTCTTGCCATAACCATTTTCTGCAAAAAATGGATCTGAGGTTTCGTAGGTTTGCCTTCAGGTGTTCGTCATCGCTGATCCTGTGGGCCCTGTGTGAAGTCCTGCCATACTTTTATGCTGCTGGTCATTTTCTGTACACTAAAAGTGTTCACCTTTACTTACAAGAGATGCTCACATTGGAAAACCGAATGAATGCTGCTGAATTCAACAAATTTACAACTGAAGGTTACTCCACCCTTAAGCGAAGTAATAAATTTTGGCGTGATGTATGGTCTGATATGAAAACAGAGCAAACTTTAATGACAACGAAAGTGAAGGGCGATTTAAATCAAGGACGTGGGTTTTCAGATTCTGTTCTCACAAAATGGACTTCAGGGATGGTATCTTCACAGGACATTTTTCAAAATGTATGAGAATTCTGTGATACATCATCAGAAACAAGCAAGCAACATATGGGTTTGACAGCTTCCTGCAGATACCGAACTGCAGCAGTGACAAACTGAATAACTGGCTGTTAAAACACCCATATTTTCCATAAAGTAATGTGCTTATGCCAATAAGTAGTGGCATTTTGATGTATGGTCATCAGTGCTCTCAGGAAGTCTCAATTTTTACACAGTCCAATCTAGCCACTCTCACGAATGATGATGATATGAGGACAACACAAACATCCAGTCCCCAGGCAGAGAAAACTCCCCAAACCGGCCGGGAATTGAACCCAGGATCCAGGGGCAGCAACACTAGCCACTAGACCACGAACAAGCAGTGCCATGACTGGTGATGAATCAGCAAACTGTCATGAGACTTTTGTAGAAGAAATTAAGGGAATCGCCACAATTAAAGGAGAGAATATTAAAAACTTCTCATTTCAACGCAACCTCAAGGTTATAACACTTGCAGCCTGCATTCTGGCTCTCAAGACAGGGAAGAAGAGGATTACTACCATAAACCAATTACCATTTGTTCACATAACTTTGCATTGTCAAGCAATCTGATAAAGACCTGAAGTTCTGTTTCTCATTTGGACTTTCCCTGTATCCTATGCCGTCGTTCACACAAGACAGTCTCGATAAAAGTACAAAATCATGTTTCTCTAATACATTCACACCTCTCCAATAGAACGAAGTATCCAAAATAAAAAGTTTCTGATGGATGGTGGTCACCTGCTCCATAAGGCTATTACACACATCAGAAAATTTTGGCGCCTTCTGTATGAAATAGGAAACCTCTTTGAGAAAACACTACGGATCCAAAATCACAGCTATATTCAATGGCCACCCAACTGATTCTTCGCAAAGGGGAACATTGTCTCCTGAAAGATCTCATTTAAAGACAACAGCTTCTTCTACATGTATTATTTTCGATGAAGATACAAATGCTGTAGTCGCACAGGAGAAGTTTCTCGCAAATGAGAGCAACAAGAACTGCTTGATTTTGGTGCTCGTGCAGGAATTTGAGGATGGACTTTCTTCAAGTGTTACAGGCAGAAGAAGATGCGGAGGTATTAATTGGGAAAACAGCTGTTTTCCAAGTTCGTGAATACGACAGTGTGGCAATCATGAAGACAGGCATTGATGTGCTTGTTCTAACGGGTCGAGGAAAACAACTACAACAACTTGTACTTCCTGAAACCTGGAAAAGGGAAATCAGTAGGAATGGGGTATCCATAAAGTCTTTCAATTTCGATCTTGCATTTGCCCTTTTCAACCATGCCTTCACAGGATGTGATACCACTTTTTTTTTTTCTAGAAGAAAGGGAAATTACTAAAACTTAAGGAGCAAAAGCCGCATCTCAAAGTGTAAGTCTCTCCGTATCTGAGAACGTCCTAGCATGGGCAGGAGAATAGCTGACGTTAGCACTGTATGGGAATGGGAATTACTACTGCGTGACTTTGGACGAGCTCGGTTTCGTTTTTAAGACTGCCCTGAGAAAATCTGCCAAACATGAAAGGCGACGGCCGACATTGGACGCAGCAAGATAGCACTAATTGCGATCCTACAATAAAGTGCAGTCTTGGCAGGTGAAAAAAATTGGTCCATGCCAGTGAGGCTCGAAAAAAAACTTATCAGGCTTGTTTCGAGATGCGGCACCACACACGCTATTGAAGATGGTTCCCTCCGCGTGCAAAACAAACTGCACAGCAGCACGTGTACGTCGCACATCTGGACGGAATTGCTCCTCAACGTGCGAGCACTATTGTGGCTTATCTTGTGAGGACGCCCTAGAAATTGAGCTCTATGAGGATGAGGAAGGTATGTGCCAGGACGAGGAAGTTGGTGAAAGTGCTGCAATTGATTCAGAAGGTCGGATACTGGACCGGGAGCTGCAATCTCCGGAACGACCTCGATGGAACTGAAATTTGATAAAATGTGAATCTAGTATTTTGGTTGTTTTTTATATTGTCATATCCTTTTATTTGTTCATATGTACACATTTTTATATTGTTGTTGATGATGATGATGCTGCAGCTCTCCATGCTACTCTATCCTGTGCAAGCTGCTTCATCTCCCAGAATCTACTGCAACCTATATCCTTCTGAATCTGTTTAGTGTATTCATCTCTTGGTCTCCCTCTACGATTTTTACCCTCCACGCTGCCCTCCAATGCTAAATTTGTGATCCCTTGATGCCTCAGAACATGTCCTACCAACCGGTCCCTTCTTCTCAAGTTGTGCCACAAACTTCTCTTCTCCCCAATCCTCTTCAACACCTCATTAGTTATGTGACCTACCCATCTAATCTTCAGCATTCTTCTGTAGCACCACATTTCGAAAGCTTCTATTCTCTTCTTGCCTAATAAACTATTTATCGTCCATGTTTCACTTCCATACATGGCTACACTTCATACAAATACTTTCAGAAACGACTTCCTGACAAATCTATACATGATGTTAAATTTCTCTTCTTCAGAAACGCTTTCCTTCCCATTGCCAGTCTACATTTTATATCCTCTACTTCGACCATCATCAGTTATTTTGCGCCCCAAATAGCAAAACTCCTTTACTACTTTAAGTGTCTCATTTCCTAATCTAATACCCTCAGCATCACCTGACTTAATTCGACTACATTCCATTATCCTCGTTTTGCTTTTGTTATTTTTTATATTACTCACTCATACATAAATATTGGCCATTACTAAAACTACATACTTTTGTTTTCATTTTACCAACCCACTCTTACCGATTAAGGCATGGATAAAATGAACACACATGAATGAAGAAAATCAAGAAATATATACACAAAAAACACGTGCTGATTAGAGAGCCGTCTTCCCACTGGAAATTTCATTTCATTCAATGACTGACATAAAAATACCAACAAAGTGGAATTACTTTGGCTTTCAAGTTATAAATGCAAAATATTGCCAAAGACTAAATACTTTTGTAATACCAAATTTCATGCTCTACAGCTTTGCTAACATGACATTTTCCATTTGGAGTAGCCATTTTCGAATTATAGGTGTTGGAGTCGACTTTTTAGCGAAGTGCGCAAAAATGAACAAACTTTGAAAATTTATTGCGTGTAAACAGGTGCACTGATTTTGACATTTAAGTGCGTCATTTGACGCAAAACTTAATGCCCTTTGATTTTGGTAATAGTAAAATTTCAGTAGTGCGCACAGTTTTGACGTAAGAGGCTAAACTCTGAAGAAAGTGCCAAAATTTTTTGGTTTTTTGGTCACAAAATGTTGTCGCGAGGGTTTTTGAGTTAGAAAACTTGGATTCATCATACGCACAAGACAAAAGGTAAAATCTTCTACCTCGATTACCCTGTGAATGGACTACCAGTCCACCACATGAAAACTGCACAGGTCTAAAGAGCATATTTCAATTCAAACTCAAATACATTTATGACAATTAACTATTTTGTTGCAGGATCATCCGCTTGGAAAATTCTTCGCCAGGCAATGTTATAAATTTATTATAGGGTTTTTACCTCTGTTCATTTGCACTATGGACTTACAGAAGATTTTTAAACAGTTATTGGGAAAATATACACTTCTTTATACATTTAACAAGCCATGAAAAAGTACTTCTTAACAGACATGCCCCATTTTTATATATGTGGACTAATTTCCTATGTTGCAGATTGACAGACGATCAAGTTAATTCTGTGACTTTGTCCGAAATTGTTGTAGGGCCACAGCATGGCAAAAAGTGTGACAACAGTCTTTAATACTTGCCTTTGGTATATGTATGGAACGTGTTGGCAGTTTGAACATGTGGCAGTGGGAGAGAGGAAGGGGTTGCTGATGTACCTGCAGACAAGATATGCGGCATTGTCTGACCGCGGGGATGCCAAGGTACTTTTGCAAAAAAAAAGAATTCTCAAATAGCCCAATGTACGGCACAGGCAGCATTTCTATGAGTGAATTCTGTGGCGAGGAACTTACAGAGCTACTAAATTTCCATACTGGATAGATATCTCTCAGATCACTTGCAGTGGGAGTTAGTTCATAGCCCCACAAACACAATGGAATTTTTTTGTTTTGTTGAGGAACTGGATTAGGCAACAGTCCACAATCCTCAATGCATGAGCTGCAGCAACATGACCAGCAGAGATAAGACAGGCATAATTGGCCATACAACAAAAGGAGAGATAAAGATGATAACTGGAGGAGAAATCCAAACAGATTCAATGGCATCAATAATTTCCACAAATGTGACTCTGCACATACAAAGTGAAAGACATAGGACAGACAAGCAGAGATAACACGACCTGTGTGACAGGAGGGAGCAGGCATGTTCAGCAAACTAAACACTGTCTCAATTGTGGCCCAAGAAGAACAAAAATTTATATCTTAAATGTTTGTGTAATGGTTATCATCAAAAAAACATACATCATGTAATGAAAATACTTTTTGACCTTTGCATAGTGAATATAAAGACAATGTCTTTTGCTCTGTAACTGACAAATCAGCATTTTCAAACATTTTAAATGTTATGACGGATGAATGAAAATAATTAAAAGTGCATGCACAAAGATTCCAAATGAAAAAAAGAGTGATACAATGAAAGAAGGAAAGCAAATAAATAAGTTGATATTATGATGAAAATCACACAGAAAACTATTAGAAATTTAAAAAAATACATTTAAAACAATTATCAGAATACAAATACTGAGCAAAGCTATTTCACCAGAGATCTAAAAATAAAACTGTGTGATCACCTGATTAGTTTTGAACACGACTATCATATCATGAGAGTGTCCTAACAGCCACCCTATGCCACCACTATAGCTAACACTATGATTTTTAAGTGTCTAGCCCACCACATGAAATTTTCTACACATCCACAGTGAACTATTATTCACTCACATTTCAAGTGCTCACCTTTGTGAAAACTCTGATAAATAACATTTATCATCTTTCAAGCAATATTAATGAACTGTCCACTTCTGTAATTACAGTAACCCTTGTTCATATTGACATAAAACAAGGTATTTTCCTTCGATGCACACAATGATTTCCATATCCTGCTGAATGATTGTATCGTATCCATAACATAATGGCGAGTGGGGAGTCTGGGAATGTTTTACTTACCAGAAGTACCTATCTCCGCTTTTATATACCTTGGGTGGCAGTAAATAAAACTTCCCTGTGGGATATTAACTGTTGTTGACAATGTACTGGATGATTCAGGAGAAATATGATTTATGTAGGGATTCTACATGTGAGAATAAACCGAGGAAGTTCTACGAACCTGTGTCCAATTTTTTATCATTATGGAACTTGAGCAGGTTGCATTCAAGAATGATTATGAAGACAAGTGTGAATATTACTCAGCCACTGTGGAGGACAGAATAATGGTGGGGCAGACAACTGATACACCCCCAACAGTTGTTCAAAACGTCACCAACCCATCTCAATACACTTGTCGACACATTGGAGGGTGTGTTGTGCTGCCCACTAGACATCATCTCAGCTGGCTTTAATGTGGGCAACAGCGTCACTGATGGGAGCAACAAATTCTGCGCACCTTCATAACGTAGACACATCCCCATTCAATCTACCCCGTAAACTTATGTCTAATGATATTAGGTTGGGTGACCTGGCAGCCAGTTAATAGCTCCGTCACAATCAAATATTGAGGAAATGTGTTATCCAGATACTGAGATAATTTTCTGGAACAGTGAATCGGTGATTCACAATGTTGCAGTACATCACCTATCAAAACGTGTGTACACTGCGGCTGTCATGCGATTTGGCAGCAATACAGCCCTATCACCAGGTCATCTATTAATCACACCACGCCAGACATCCGCTGAGAATCTAATTTGGAATCTTGTTTCTTTAGTGTGTTGTGCATTCTCACCAGTGTATGAGAATTGTGGATGTTCATAATATCACTCCATGTAAATGTAGCCTCATCTGCAAATAAAGTTTATTGCATGATGTCTATGTGCAACCAACCATTACAAAATTGTTGTCTGCTTACTATGTGACCTGGATGCAGGTCTTCCACAGATTGCAACCGGAAGTGGGTACAAGCCCTCGGAATGTTTGTGGAATTTCGAGCTGACAGCTTATGCTCCATACACTGGTTCTGGGATACCTTTGTACTACGACAATAATATTTTCCCTTTCCTTCTTTCCTCGACTGACTGTATGGCCTCACATTCCGATGTTACATGTATGTTGAGTAGTGCTCTGGATTAATTTTGTTTTTGTTGATGTCTTCAGTCCTGAGACTGGTTTGATGCAGCTCTCCATGGTACTCTATCCTGTGCAAGCTGCTTCATCTCCCAGTACCTACTGCAACCTACATCCTTCTGAATCTGCTTAGTGTATTCATCTCTTGGTCTCCCTCTTCGATTTTTACCCTCTACGCTGCCCTCCAATGCTAAATTTGTGATCCCTTGATGCCTCAAAACATGTCCTACCAACCGAACCCTTCTTCTAGTCAAGTTGTGCCACAAACTTCTCTTCTCCCCAATCCTATTCAATACCTCCTCATTAGTTACATGATCTACCCATCTACTCTTCAGCATTCTTCTGTAGCACCACATTTCAAAAGCTTCTATTCTCTTCTTGTCCAAACTAGGACTTCCATACATGGTTACACTCCAAACAAATACTTTCAGAAACAACTTCCTGATACATAAATCTATATTCGATGTTAACAAATTTCTCTTCTTCAGAAACGCTTTCCTTGCCATTGCCGTCTACATTTTATATCCTCTCTACTTCGACCATCATCAGTTATTTTACTTCCTAAATAGCAAAACTCCTTTACTACTTTAAGTGTCTCATTTCCTAAACTAATTCCCTCAGCATCACCCGATTTGACTACATTCCATTATCCTCGTTTTGCTTTTGTTGATGTTCATCTTATATCCTCTTTTCAAGACACTGTCCATTCCGTTCAACTGCTCTTCCAAGTCCTTTGCCGTCTCTGACAGAATTACAATGTCATCGGCGAACCTCAAAGTTTTTACGTCTTCTCCATGAATTTTAATACCTACTCCAAATTTTTCTTTTGTTTCCTCTACTGCTTGCTCAATATACAGATTGAATAACATTGGGGAAAGGCTACAACCCTGTCTCACTCCTTTCCCAACCACTGCTTCCCTTTCATGCCCCTCGTCTCTAATAACTGCCATCTGGTTTCTGTACAAATTGTAAATAGCCTTTCGCTCCCTGTATTTTACCCCTGCCAACTTCAGAATTTGAAAGAGAGTATTCCAGTCAACATTGTCAAAAGCTTTCTCCAAGTCTACAAATGCTAGAAACGTAGGTTTGCCTTTCCTTAATATTTCTTCTAAGGTATGTCGTAGGGTCAGTATTGCCTCACGTGTTCCAACATTTCTACGGAATCCAAACTGATCCTCCCCGAGGTCTGCATCTACCAGTTTTTCCATTCGTCTGTAAAGAATTCACATTAGTATTTTGCAGCTGTGACTTATTAAACTGATAGTTCGGTAATTTTCACATCTGTCAGCACCTGCTTTCTTTGGGATTGGAATTATTATATCCTTCTTGAAGTTTGAGGGTATTTCACCTGTATCATACATCTTGCTCACCAGCTGGTAGAGTTTTGTCAGGACTGGCTTGCCCAAGGCCGTCAGTAGTTCTAATGGAATGTTGTCTACTCCGGGGGCCTTGTTTCGACTCAGGTCTTTCAGTGCTCTGTCAAACTCTTCACGCAGTATCTTACCTCCCATTTCGTCTTCATCTACATCCTCTTCCATTTCCATAATATTGTCCTCAAGTACATCGCCCTTGTATAAACCTTCTATATACTCCTTCCACCTTTCTACCTTGCTTAGAACTGGGTTGCCATCTGAGCTCTTGATATTCATACAAGTGGTCCTCTTTTCTCCAAAGGTATCTTTAATTTCTCTGTAGGCAGTATCTATCTTACCCCTAGTGAGATAAGCCTTTACATCCTTACATTTGTCCTCTAGCCATCCCTGCTTAGCCATTTTGCACTGTCTGTCGATCTCATTTTTGAGACGTTTGTATTCCTTTTAGCCTGCTTCATTTACTGCATTTTTATATCTTCTCCTTTCATCAATTAAATTCAATATTTCTTCTGTTACCCAAGGATTTCTAGCAGCCCTCGTCTTTTTACCTACTTTATCCTCTGCTGCCTTCACTACTTCATCCCTCAGAGCTACCCATTCTTCTTCTACTGTGTTTCTTTCAACCATTCCTGTCAATTGTTCCCTTATGCTCTCCTTGAAACTCTGTACAACCTCTGGTTCTTTCAGCTTATCCAGATCCAATGTCCTTAAATTCCCACCTTTTTGCAGTTTCTTCAGTTTTAACCTACAGGTCATAACCAATAGATTGTGGTCAGAGTCCACATCTGCCCCTGGAAATGTCTTACAAATTAAAACCTGATTCCTAAATCTCTGTATTACCATTATATAATCTATCTGATACCTTTTATTATCTCCAGGATTCTTCCATGTATACAACCTTCTTTTATGATTCTTGAACCAAGTGTTAGCTATGATTAAGTTATGCTCTGTGCAAAATTCTACCAGACGGCTTCCTCTTTCATTTCTTAGCCCCAATCCATAATCACCTACTATGTTTCCTTCTCTCCCTTTTCCTACTGACGAATTCCAGTCACCCATGACTATTAAATTTTCGTCTCCCTTCACTACCTGAATAATTTCTTTTATCTCATCATACATTTCATCAATTTCTTCATCATCTGCAGAGCTAGTTGGCATATAAACTTGTACTACTATAGTAGGCATGGGCTTTGTGTCTATCTTGGCCACAATAATGTGTTCCCTATGCTGTTTGTAGCAGCTTAACCGCACTCCTATTTTTTTATTCATTATTAAACCTACTCCTGCATTACCCCTATTTGATTTTGTGTTTATAACCCTGTATTCACCTGACCAAAAGTCTTGTTCCTCCTGCCACCTAACTTCACTAATTCCCACTATATCTAACTTTAACCTATCCATTTCCCTTTTTAAATTTTCTAACCTACCTGCCAGATTAAGGGATCTGACATTCCACGCTCCGATCCGTAGAACGCCAGTTTTCTTTCTCCTGATAATGACGTCCTCCTGAGTAGTCCCCGCCCGGAGATCCGAATGGGGGACTATTTTACCTCCGGAATATTTTACCCAAGAGGACGTCATCATCATTTAATCATACAGTAAAGCTGCATGTCCTCGGGAAAAATTACGGCTGTAGTTTCCCCTTACTGTCAGCCATTCGCAGTACCAGCACAGCAAGGCCGTTTTGGTTAATGTTGCAAGGCCAGATCAGTCAATCATCCAGACTGTTGCTCCTGCAACTACTGAAAAGGCTGCTGCCCCTCTTCAGGAACCACATGTTTGTCTGGCCTCTCAACAGATACCCCTCCACTGTTGTTGCACCTACGGTACGGCCATCTGTATCGCTGAGGCACGCAAGCTTCCCCACCAACGGCAAGGTCCATGGTTCATGGACCCTGGGAAATCCCCTGGCACAGGAGGTTCGTCGATCAGGGATATGTCTCTCGTATTCTGCAACAGCCTCAAGGGCATGCCATTACAGTACCCGAACACAAAAAGCACGTATGCGTATTCTACATGGGTTAAAGGTATGCGGCATTTTGGTATTCACAGCAACAATGGACATGCACAAGGACTCACAACTACACAATGATCCAAACCACAACTGCACACTGATTATGCTTACAGCCGTTGCCTCGGTGTAACGTCATACAACTGCCATCTGTTAGAGACACCCCCCCCCCCCCCCCACCTCTTGTAGGATGTATCAATCATCTGTTCCATCATTATTCTGCCCATCATAGTGCCTACACAGCTTTTCAATAAGAAATATTCACACTTGTCTTTGCATTCAGTCATGGATGTGTGTAGTCTTCAACCCACTCCAGTTTGCAACGATCAAAAATCGGACAGCTGTTCATAGACCTTTATTGGTTTATTTTAACCACCTTACATATCATGTGAAATATCTCCTGAACCGCCATACACAAACACGTAACAGGTAAATAATGCTAAGTTAGTTTTGCACCAGCACTCCATCATTGTTTACTATCACACATGATACTTCATTTGAGACATCAATGACTGGGAGCCATTAAAGACGCAATGTTTAATGGCACACTGTAAGCATTTTGCCCATGGGTCATGACTGTAATTGCCGGCTTAATCACATTACCAGCAGGCTGCACACTGTATGGTGGAAATGTCAAATTCAGGTGTCTGGTGTGTGTGGTTACAGTGATTTTTGGTTTACTATGTTGTCCTTTATGAGAACCAATGATTGAAATAATGGAATGAAAATCAACTTGTGCTTAGATTACACCTACTGCTTGGAGTTGGTCAATGGGAGAGAAAAAAAGTCATTAAGTAAATACAATACAGAATGTTATGCAGCCATGGTGGAACAACCATTATTTCCTTCACCCCATTAGGCAGCACATTTGTAGCTTTATAAATCTTTTTACAGAAACAACACAAGCATATCACAATAATGTGTGTAAAACTTGTTAGGCTTAGTAAAGAAAGGATAATACAGTAAGTCAGATAGGGTTAAAGCCTACCCTTCATTTCCACGATAGACAAAACCCACTAAAATTATTTCCCAATTATCACAACAGAACATCATTTGCACTTCTCTATAATTTTAATATAATTTAACACACTTAAAGTAACTGATAAGAATTATAAAATCAATTGAAAAAGTATGTTTCATGGCATGTAATTGTTTCTGGTGCTTACCTTTCAACTTCAATGCATTCTCCACACAGCATCAACACTCACAATCAAAAACCTCCCACCACACTGCTAACAACTGAACAAACTTTGACAGAGTGGTGACTTACTTTGTTATCAGAAGTGCTGCCTTGTTTCAAAGCTGCAAGTCTGCCTGTAAGGTGTTACAATATTTCTAACAATTGTCACACTTTATAGCCTAATGGCCAGGGTCCGCACATTGTTTTAGATAGCATCCAGAAGCTTTTGAAAATTTTTATTGAGGTTGAAAAGAAATACTTCATATTCCTTACAATTTTTTATTCTAATTGTCACTCACACAACAGTATGAAATACAATAGAAATTTGTAATAGAAATCAAGGGAGATATTACATTTGTGGTCTTGAGCCAGTTTCTTAAAGTTAAGTTCGCATGCGGAGCAGCTTACGTGAATAGCTTCTTCAAAGTAGGCAGTCTTCCATCTTGAGCAACACTTGTTTAATAAATTCTTATTTGAAAATGAAATTTCACAAATATATGTGGAACCAACATAGTAGCCAGAAATATGGCTAATTTTTTGCAGTTTTCATATTTTCTGGGACAAGTTTACTCTAAAATTCTTCAGCCGGTGCAGTTTTATATGTTCGCAGGACATGTCTTCCTAGAAGTCTATTACCTACATTTGCTGTGACGGCTTTGAAAGGCAGAACAGATTTGTAGCCACATGTGTCCATTCTGCCACTGCAGAAACTTCAAAATGAGATTTTAAGAATCGCGACAGCTTCTGTATCTCTGAAGTCTTGGAATCTAGCTGCAAATTCTTTCTTAAGAACTGACATAAAATTTGAGAATACTGAAATGTCTATTTCAGAATTACTTTTATATTAAAAAATTGTTGGAAAGTGAAAAAATTCTTCACTTGCAGTATTTTTTTGAAAGATAACCAACATGTCATGAAAAGAAGACACACTTTTTATTACACCAAATATTAATGTCTCATTTCCTTCTAGCTTGGTATTGAGAACATTTAAATGTTTCAGAATATCTTTTAAGAAAGCCACAGATAGAGTACTGCATTCATTTGCTAGGAACTCCAAACGGTGCCTCACTTCTTGTGAATGCAAGTTTACTAAGAAAGATGCTACTACTTCTTTTATTTGCCAGAAACATTTAATCACTTGACCTTTATTTAGCCAACGAACATGATTGCACTGTAGTAAAGTCAGAATGTGCCAAATCTCACTTAGAAAGAAACACTCTGAACTGTCTGTGCCTAATAGCAGAATGAGACCTCATAAAATTAATCAACTTCATCAACATATCCATTACTTCTTTCAGAGTCATACTAAGTTTTCCACAAAGAGCTACCTGGTGAATTATGCACTGATAAGATAGTAGCCCAACATTCATATCTTTGCTTCACTTTACGAGCCGTTTTTCTTTATGATCAGGCTGGGGCCACATCAGTTAGAAGAGACACTGTTTTATTGTAATTAACGTTCAATTTTGACATAAAGTCGCCAAAAGTCTTCATTGAGAGTCCTGCCTTTTAGTGGCAATATTGTCCGCAATTCTTTATTTTCAATACCCAAAACACACCCAAAAACAGACTGTCCTTGACCAACAATGTTTCACGATTCATTTACCGCTATGGCGTAGCCTGATGTGTTCTGCAGAAAAGAAGCTATATGTGCCTGCAGTTTTTCTTGATGACCTTCACCACCAGGAGGAAAATTTTTATGTAACTTGATGATTTGTTTCACACTATCACTTTAAATTGGCACTTTTAACAAGAGTGACAATTCTCTTGCATACAAGACAAACTGGAACAGCTCCAAGCCCATCAGGCAACACAAAATAATACCGTTCAGTCCACTCAGTCAAAAACTTCCTATTTTCACTATCAACTTCACACTTTTTAGGATCCAAAAGAAATGTTATAAGCCTCAATAATACCGAAATACTCCGTACAAACATAAAAAAATACCCCTGCTCGTAATCTTTTATCTGAAAAATAAAAACCACTTCTTTGAACTTTCAGTTTGCCCATCTGTGAATCATCTGCTAATATTAAAACAAAGGAATCTGGAAGACTATACTCAGTATGAACAATGTGTAGACAGCATAAGAGAGTGGACTCCTTCCAATAGGAATGGAAAGAAGAGCGTCAAACCGCAGCGGTCTCCTTGATTGTACAGAGTTTATTACTGAGAGCAGTAGCGTTCCATATGTCATTACACTTTTGGGTAAAGAGAGATTTTTACAAAGATCCGCATATGCCACAGCCGGGATGATGAAAGCAAATGGAGTAAGTACCTGCTTTTGTAGCCAGTCAGCCAGTCCATTCCCTAGGATATCCACAACTCAGGAGCCCAAGAAAGACATCTGAGCAGGCAGCACAGCCAAGGGCAGAGAGAAGGTGGACAAAAGGTGACGAGAGAGCAGCATCAGTCAATTGCCTGCAGGCTGCTCATTGAGTCACTTCATATTAAAACACTGTGGAGGGACACCTGAGAAGCCAACTGGAGGGCCTGTTAATGGCTAGAATCTGCTATGAACACCCATGATCCCAGCAACGTGTTCTAAGCCATTAAGCAACATTAAAGCATATCCCGCCTTACCTATCATCTTAGAACCATCAATGTAGATGATGGTAGCACCCTGGAACTCGACAAGGATGGAATGTACAAGATGCCAGAAGACCATAGGGGCAACAGAGCCATAGGACCCTGGGATAGCTCAGTCCTAATCCATAGTCCAGGCACCATCAAGGCAGGGTGTGGGAGGAAATACACAAATACATTCCAGTGAGTGGAGATTCCAACAGAGGGAAATGAAACACATTCCAACTGGCGATCCTACCCATGGGCGATTATCAAGAGGGAGACATCCCTTGTTCATGAAGAGAACAAGGTACGTGGGATGGCCACGGAATTAGCAAATGGCAATTCTGTAAGAAACCAGGTGTAGGCTCCATCATATCTGTAGAGGGGGGAATCCCCACTTCTACAGATCAAGTATTTTCAGAGTGGAAGGAGCTGCTGAGCCATAAACCTGACTACCATAATCTAGTCTGGACAAGACCAGAGCATGGTAAAGACAAAGTTGAGTAGTGCGATCTGCACCCCAAGATTTGTGGGCCAGGAGGTGGACAGCATTAAGGTCACACATGCATAAAGTCTTCAGGTGGCGAATATAGGGCAGCCACATCAGCTTTTTATCAAAAATAAGGCCCAAGGAACTGGACTGTACTCGATTACCTAGAAGCTGGTCATCTAAATAAATTTCTGGGCAGTGTGTAGTGTGAGTCAACAGCGAAAATGCGTAACCTGTGTTTTAGAGGGGAAAAAACTGGAAGCCATGGGAGACAGCCCATCTAGAGGCCCGTCGGATGGCACCTTGGAGCCTGCGCTCAACAGATGTTACCAGGTGGGAGCTGCAGCAGATGCAAATCGAGGACATGGAGTGCTGGGGTAACCAGATGCCCAACAGAGGTTACAAGCCCACTGATTACTTATAAGGAACACTGTGACACTTAACAGAGAACCCTGTAGAATACCATTCTCCTGAATTCGAGGGGCAGTGTGGAGTGCCAACTCAAACCCAGAAAACTCGCGAATAAAAATCTGAAAGGGGCTGCAAAAGCCCCAGTCATGTAGGATAACTAAGTTGTCATGGTGCCAACCTATGTTACTGTCTTATGTAGGTCAAATAAGACCGTGACAAAGTGCCGGCGGTTCCAGGTTGCCACAGTCTGAAATCAATGTATAAAATTTCCTTGTTCATTAAATAAAATTCTTCTATTACATTTATGTGTACAGTGCTTTTATGTGGATCGACATAACCTGCTCTGCCCTGCGCTGCAATGCATACAAACTATGTTTTTAATCTAGCTTTAACTAAGAACAGGAAAACTTCGTTGAAATAGTAAAGCACAAACTTAACACGAAAATTGGTAGTTTTTGCAAAATAACACGAAATCATTGATTTTTATGAAATTTGTTGTTTTGCTGTATGAAAACGTAGCTCTGGGGGTGACACTTTAATTTCATTGTTCAGTAACTATCAGTCACAAATATTCTTACATTTTCCCTACTTTTTTTCTCATGGCTGAGGTTTATTTTTTAATCTTAAAATGACACTTCATTTCTCACATAACGAAGTGTTATGTGACGTCAAACGTAGCACCAAAATACAAAAAAATAAATAAATAATTGGCAAAATAAAAACACTGAGATTGACCAAAAAAAATCAGTAAATTTTACAATACACACACCGATTCTGGCAAGAAGATACACTGAAATATACAAAAAATACAAAACAGCTTGGCACAAAAGTAAAACTGAGCTTGGCCAAAAAAAAGGCAAAACTGAGCTTGGCCAAAAAAAAGGTAATACTGAGCTTGGCCAAAAAAAAGATAATACTGAGCTTGGCCAAAAAAAAGATAATACTGAGCTTGGCCAAAAAAAAAAGGTAAAACTGAGCTTGGCCAAAAAAAAAAGGTAATACTGAGCTTGGCCAAAAAAAAGGTAAAACTGAGCTTGGCAAGAAAAAGGGTAAAACTGAGCTTGGCAAGAAAAAAGGTAAAACTGAGCTTGGCAAAAAATACAACTGAAATGTGCAAAAAACGCAGTTCCACAAAAAATAATATGGAGTTCAGCAAAAAATAAAACTGGCAAAAAATAAAACTGTTCGGAAAAAATAACATCGAAAGTGGTACAAATTGAACAAAAAAGGCAGCACTAAAATTGGAGAAAATTAACACCATAATTGGAAAACAATAATACGGAAATAGACAAAATAAAAAACAACACAGAATCTGGTAACAAGAAGCATTTAATGTGTGAAAACCACCAAACCTGGTAGAAAATAGCACCGAATGTGGCAAAAAAATAAAACCATTTTTTCCTGTCCCTACCTATAACTAATCATTAAAAATGTGCATTCCAGGCGGGAAGGCATGATGGTCCCCAGCACAAATCTGCGGATTAGTGTTGAGTTCCGGTGTTCCGGCCAGTCTGTGGATGGTCTTTAAGGCAGTTTTCCATCTGCCTAGGCCAATGCGGGCTGGTTCCCCTTATTCCGCCTCAGTTATACTATGTCAGTGGTTGCTGGTGTGAGACTTTCCCATGGGGTTCACAGGGGGCCGAACCGCACAATACCCCTGGGTTCAGTGTGAGACAGTGGTGGGGTGACGGACTGCTGTAGCCTGTTGTCGGGTTGTGAACCACTGAGGGCTACGGTGGGGACGAAGCCTCTCCGTCGCTTCTAGGTCCCCAGTTCCACGCAATACAATACAACCATTAAGAATACTAATTATTCAGCAGTTAACTGTACACTACCTGAAAAATTTATAAGAGAAGAGCTCAAATGAATTGTTATTTACAGGAACTTTTTTTTTAATTTGAGTACATAATATTTACTTTCTAAATATTTTTGGTGGACCAGTTTTTGAGCTTCAGTGGCCTGCCAGTTGTAGACCACTGCTATTTGGGATCACAGAGGATTGATCATGAAACTCTCACACCGTGCCATCTTTCTGTATTAACAGTCACATATACACTCTATATATTCTCCGATTTCAGTCTTCTCTAACAGCTTTGTGGTGTGAAGTTTGTGTCGCTTATTGTAATGACATTCAGTTCTTCACTTAAGTCTCTTATTCCCTCCCCAAAATTTAGACTTTTCCAGATGGGAATTATACAATTCCCTTAACCAGTTTCCATTGTATGTGAGAACAAGGTATACTTTTCTAGTTTTGAAGGCAGCAAATTAATTTTCTTCAGTTATTGCCTTACTTATTAGTAATTATTCCAAGTTCAGCTAGAATTCACAGTTTTCCCAACAACTCTATAGCTTCTAAGACCTTGTCATACTTTGAAATTCCTTTGCTACTGTCATCCATTGCCATGCTGTCTCACTGAGTGATAACCTCAAACATATAATAAATCCTCACAGGTACACACAATGAACTCTTGTCATGGAATGTAGTATCAACAGAATGACACTTACTAGGCATCTAATATGACAACTTCCTTTCACATTACAGCAAACTAGAAGCATGATTTGCAAGAAAGGTGGCATAGAACTACTCTGCAATGAAATTAATTAAAAAAGAATCAAAATCTGAACATTCTATGCAGATCTGCAAAATGTGTGTTCAAATAAGAATTCATGTTTCACTAAATTAAAGCACTTACCTTTCGTTTTGTGTGAATGACAAATTCACACTATGTGACAAATCCTCAAGCACAAGTTACCCTCTGTCACACTACTGAGCTTTCAATTAGAAACAGCCCTAGAGCCACAGACAGTAACAAAGATTTCCGAGGTTGACAGGCATGCCAGACATAGCGTAACAAGTATTACAAAAGTTTGCACTTTTTCTTAGGTCATTCCAAAACAAATTGTTTCAGCAAATTGCATAAATTGCAACAAAATAACTGAGAATGTTTCTTTCAATCAATGAAGAGATCTACTCCCCCTCAGTGCCTCAATTCAAATCTTCCTGAATTCCCTGATGTTCCCCATAGTTTTGTAGTAAATTCAATTTATCTTATTCCAATTTTCCAGGTTTTGGAGGCAAGCTGCCACTCTGTGTGATATTCCCCACTCAAAAACCTGAATTTAATCCACACTGTGGCCCAGAAGTGACAAAGTAGGAAAATAAAAAAGAAATAACTCTATATGATGCTACCACATACAGTGAACATTGTGTGTAAAATTCAGAAATGAATTTTTATGGCATTCCGCAATACATATACAATAATGCCCAACTGCTCATGACACTCCACAAAAGTGTCAACAATTATGCAACAACTAACCTACTTATCTTCACCAAGTGCTATGAGTGATGGTCTTATGTGTGAATACCATTTGGATTGCAATCAATATGTATAACCTCATTATTCACAGCACCTTACAAAAGCAAATATGCCATTAGTTGATACAGTGTGAGTAATTGGAATCATCAGTTTCACTGAAAACAACGTATCTGCAACAGACAAAAAACTTAAGTATCATAATACTCTTACACTAAAATACACACAGCCTCTAATCTGAACTTTATCACAATGCTCTATTATGTTATCTCCCAGAGTGTATGGGATTGTTGTATACAATCCCATCAACCTACGCACCAGTAATGGATATTCTTACTCTTTAAAATATGATCCTAATCATTACAGCATTTTTCACATACACAACATACCTTGACTGTTCAAAGCTCTTCACCAGCCAAGGCTCCAAGAACATTAAAAACAATGAAACTTAAATTAGTTCCTCCTGTTAAGGTAATGGCTTTTTTTTTTTTTATATACAACCATTCCTCTCCACAAACATATAAATTTCACCGAGAAAGTCAAATGTGCAAAGCTCAGTTAAATACTCAGGTGCAATGCACAAATGCACAGTTCACTATTAAGACAAAAAGGCAACAGGGTTTGGTACAAGTATTATTTTCACATATTTCACAAAACTAATCGCAAGAGAGAGGAAATAAAAACAAGAAATTTTTGAGTAAAATTATAGATGTTATTCACAATCTCAAAGAATTTCACAGTCAGACTTAGTTGATTTTAAAAAGCATTTGATCAACAAGTACACCTGCAGGTAGCACAAACTTATTTTATTCTTTGTACATAGAAAAGCAGTTACCAAAAATAGCTCTATCTTGTATTTAACAACAGTTATCTTCATTTGTAAAATTTAATGTTCCCATGTTCTACTGAAAAAGGCTGATTACTTCACCCGGTGACATTTCTGCCATATGATGTGGCACTTTCAATGACCACGGTGCAATAAATGTTATCCAATGCAAAGAGGAATATGAATAATTTCCTGGTGCTGTTGTAAGGTCAAAGTAAGTGTGACCTCTTCGATTATTATTTTGTAGCCACGAGTGGTGCCAAAACCAGTCCACTAGGCTCTTCACTAGTTTCCAACTAATTTCATCATCAAAGCTGTATGAATTTATTACAGCAGGGCAAGCAGTTCCATTTCCTTCCACAGTTTCTGTAGACTGTTCTGACAACTTCATTGCAATTTCATTGACAATATTATGATTCAAGTCAACTGACACGGCAGTGTTGTCTGTATCAGATGATCCGAGAGAGGCAAGAATTAAATTTGTAACCACAGCATCAGCATTCTGCTGCTCACTGTTAGCTGTAAAATTCTGAGGTATCTCAGCAGCTGATTGACTGATGTCTTGAGTATTCCGAGAGATGGCATTTCCTGGTATTTGGCTGACAATAAATGCAGATCCTAGCAGAGCCAAAACACTTACAGTGTAACTTGTTATGCAAACAGCAGACACCTAAAAAAATAACAAAAGTCTATTATGTATCATTTGAAACTTTTCAAGAGGAAAAAATGTTTAATTTTAAAATATCTCTTACTAACCAGAAGGTATGAAAATTACAACAAAAATATGGCCATTGAAAGCCTCAAGCAGAACACAAACAATGGGTTGACCAAGCTCAGAGTATTTCAGGCACTGTGTGGTAAGAGCCACATACACAAGATCGAAAATGTTGCTAAGCTTTGGGACAATACCCTTTTCTGTAAGCTAAAGTGATATCTTCCATCTTTTTTGAAGTACTTGATACCCGAAGTACTTGGCAAATAGCTATATTAACACTTCCATTAAAAGAACACGAAACTTAATATTTACTGACACTTGCTTATATAGCAAAATTTCATTTTAAAGTTTTAAATGCATCAATTTCATGTGCTCAGTCTATTTTAACAAGTGGAAACATAACCTCACATTTTGGTTGAGATGCTCTTATAGTATGCCTGATCCTCCTCCTCCCCCCCCCCCCCCCCCCTCTTTACCATACGGTGCCATTAACACACGCGCACGCACACACACACACACACACACACACACACACACACACACACACACACACACACACACACACACACACAAGCATGTAAGCGATTTCAGCGAAGTAAATACAGTGCCACCTTGAAATAACAATAACTGTAAATAAAAAAGGTGCATTCGACCAGTCACTTATGAAAATGCAGCATTAAGTAGTGGACAGATATGTCAGCATTGTTGCATCACAAATCACAATAGAACGTCTCTAAATCAAGAGTGCAATACTTCTCTAGAATGTTCTAAGGAAGAAAGAAGAGTGTGCAAAGTTGGTCGCAGACATATTCATTGCCAAATGAAAATGCAGGGTCATCTGGCCCAAGTTTATTGAAATTCAAAATTCACACAATTCTTTACTTGAAATAAATTGTCATGGGTTACAAGATTAGTGCTAACAATATGAAACCACCACAAAACGAGAAAGTACAGAACAAGTCATTGGTGGTTCGCCAAGACCGAAGAAAATATGAATGTGATGCACAGGTTAAACAACACCGCAAAGAAATTTTCTGCATTTTACATGGTGAATGTGCTGTACACTATACTGAACTGGCAAGAGAAAATTTAGAAAACCTTGACGCATTAAAACTATATCTCCACTTTTGTCTCTGTTTTCTTAATCCAGTCTTTAAACTTTTTGGATTGATGGTGTATTTGATACAAACTACATGCACAATCAGAATACCTGTCATTTTTTAGTTGTAACCCAACTGCAATAAACAAAGGACCACACATCAAATTACATGAAAACATCAAGCACATTTTATTTGCAATTCAGGGGCATTAGGCACTTTGTGTCCAGGCTCGTTTGATGAACTTAAGCAAAGAGCATTAGTCAGTACCACTATGCCCCACCTTTTCTTTAGTTGCACTAAATAAAGGCACAGCCAACGACCTTGCTGCAATGGTATCTCCGGTTCCCATTAGATCACCGAAGTTGAGCACTGTCGGGCTGGGGTAGCACTTGGATGGGTGAACATGCGGTCTGCTGAGGGCTGTTGGCAAGTGGGTTGCACTCAGCCCTTGTGAGGCAAACTGAGGAGTTACTTGATTGAGAAGTAGCAGCTACGGTCTCGTAAACTGACATACGGCTGGGAGAGCTGTGTGCTGACCACATGCCCCTCCATATCTGCATCCAATGACGCCTGTAGGTTGAGAACGACATGGCGGCCGGTCGGTACTGTTGGGCCCTCATGGTTTGTCCGAACGGAGGTTAGTCTAGTTTAAATAAAGGCATATGCATCTGTTAATACTTTCATGTCTTGATTTGAAGACCTTGCCCTCTGCTCTCCATCCTGAAGGTGTGGCAAAATAAAAACCAGTATATAGAGGGGCCAACTGCTCATAAAATCAGAATACTTGTTGAAAAAGTGTTACTTTTCTAATCTACATTTAAAACAATTACCCTGGCAAATGTGTTGCCAACACCTCAAAAAAATTAATAAACCAATAAAATAAAACTAAATCAAATGCATGTATCTGCTATTCTGGTAGAAGGCCTTAGGCAGTAGCTGTACTGTAGTGCCACATCCTGTCTTCCAAGGATGTTATTCCTGCATGATCTGCAGAAGATTCTCTGCAGAGTTTGTAAGAGATGGTGAGAGATTATAGCACGTCAAAAGCTTACAGTCAATCCACCATGCACGCTCAGATCATTGAGAAAGTAAATATTTTTGTGTTAAGGGCAAAGATCCTTATCAATTTAGTTTCAAAATCTCAGGACATAAAGCTTTCGTCATATCCCTATTCAAGAATGGAAGTTTCCTTCAGCATGTTAGCACCCTGTTAGATCTAGACCTCACACATGCTGCCAGTGTATTGTGTTCAACAGGCTGGAAAAATATGCTTGGGCATCATCTACTGTGTGGAAAGAGGGAGGATCTCACTGGGCATAGGTGCATCAATACAGTGAAAGCAATTCAAGTGCACACACCTGCCATTACAGTCAAAACTGAAAGCTAGTAGCAATATCTATTCAGCAGACTGCACCCACATTTTCAAGCCAGGAGTAAAGCTAATAAGTAACTCCATATCAACTGTTGGAACGTGTCCTCTTCTTGGCACTATCCACCTCATTTATTCTGCAGCCAAATAAAAATAATCAGCCATTTTACACACAGATTAATGTACAGCAGTTTTTTTAACCATCCTTCAATACTGAGATCTACTCGGAGAGCATCCAATATCAAGATATCTTTAACATGATAGCTATGGAGACTGGTATTGACAGTATTGTATGGTTCAAATATATGAGGTATAACAACCAGACTGTTCATATTGCTCAGTTAAATGGTCAATAGTTATGAATTGCACTTACTGTAAGAACTGCATTCACTAATGCTGTTATGTCTACAGATTCCAGAAGTCTCTCCATGTCCGCATAAGTAAACCAACCTCTCCGTTTTCCTTCTTGTAATGCAATCTGCTTCTCGAGACACCAGAGCCTCTTCCAAAAATTCTGTTCACTCACAAAGACTTCCCAATTCTGCAACAATGTAAATAAAAGACAAAGTGACATAAAATGTTTTCCATACACAAAATGATGAATCACTGTACAAGTTAATTACTTCTTGCAGGCATGTTTTATATACAAAGGTAGTTTTACAATAAGTGTAAAATATACATGGACATTGGGATATTTTTCACATTTTCTGTCGAGTTTTAGTAACACCCTCTCATAATATTTCTCACCATACACTTTTACAAACAAACATTACAATCCCACCTTTCCGGGAAATTTGAACTAATATAAAGTTCTCGAGTACCCCAATGAGTTTGATGAGTGGCACTCCCATCATCTTCTGGTGAAGTGCAGAAATTTCACCTGAGCAATCATATATACATGTTGCCATCATGCAGTCTGCTCCCATCCAGTTCACATGCAGATGGGTTCAGACGGAGAGCCCACACTAGTCCCGTATGATCAGTCAGGCTTCACCTCATTTGTCACCTGACTATGATACGGATGGTCTCGGCATATTGCGTCCAGTAACAGGTTCCCAGCAGAGATCCACAGATAGCCACGATCTCCATTTATGACAACACTATTAGCTCAAATTTTGTTGGGTCTTTCATTACACTGTCCCAAAATCACATTACTGGACACACAATGCTGAAAGCACATCTACCCAAGAGACATTCACATCTCATGACGTGGTACCTGAGTGACCACATCAGAACTATTTTGGCCCTTCCCCCCACCAGCCTGTGACACTTGAAGGTGTCAGACAACTCCAAAGCATCGCACATGTGAAGATGACCCAGATAACTCACAGCCAGAAGATGATGAAAGCAACACTCATCAAAATGTCATGCAATTTTGATGAACCACAGAACTTTATCTTAGTTACTGAATAGCACATTACAAACCACTGTATCTAAGGCATTGGTTTTCAAACAGCTCCCACTTCAAAGCTGATAAAAGGCAGATGTGAATGCGCCAAAAGTCAATGGGCCTGAGACTGGAACAGTACAGAGAATGATGCAGGGTTTCCCCAACACCACTTCTCCAGAAAAATTGCTGTAATTATTGTGTGAAGTCTCGTGAAGCTGCACAATGTACAATGAAGCCAGTGTTCGTTTCATTCCTCAATATAGCCTTTCAAACTGTCAGGTTTGTCACTGTATCAATGGGTGTTCACTACTTGAATCAACAGAACCACAAAACTGATTCTGCATCTTTTAAAAAGACACCTTGCAACCAGGTGTAACTGTCAACTACTACTTGAGCAGGGTTACTGGATACTTCCTTTCATTAAAAGATTTAATAAAAGGCACATCTACAACTCAGCTGGGCTATCACTTTTCCTTCATCAAGAATGTTCCTAATTATCTGTGTGGCTCTCAGTGCTGCACACTATTATGGCTGAGTTATCTCCACCCAGCGTGACCTTCCAGTCACAGACCACGAATTGCATATAATATGCCCCAATAATATTTCATTTATAAGAAAAAATAAGCACAAATACACTGCAATTTTAGATGAGTAATCTTGCACTTCATTCTATTCACGCAAACTCGGAAATTACAAGAGTAAATCAAATATAAAGAAGATTTTTGTTATTAGGCATCTGTGGTTGGTAGGACTGGGTCCACACTTCTAGTATCTTTTCATGGGGTCAGGTGCGTTGGTGGGTGGGTGGTTTACAAGTGAGTAAAAGTGGCTGTTTCACACATGCAACCAATTCACCAGTAGTTCTCACAAGTTAGAGCAACACATGCACCCCTCCACTGTACAGAACTATAAAATTTCTTGCTCTTGAAAGAGTTCAAACAACAAATTTTTCAGAGATTGACTGTGCAGTTTGGGGACCAAAAACATTGTCAAGAACTTGGGTGTTGCCCACCATAGAAAATTAAGGAAGGACAATAACAAATGGCAGTTAAGGAATACAATCTTCATACCTGGATGAGCATTATGGACAAAAATATTCCAGAGGTTCAAAACATTCAAGATGACCGACAGGTGCCTGTATCCAAAACTGCAGAACAGCTCAGAATAAGTTACAGGAGTTGTCAAATGATGATCAAACAACAAAACTCGACAAAGTGTGTGCCAGCCAAATGATTTCTCACCTTTTGACCAGAAATCAGAAGTTTTGCATCTGGAGGTTTTCAGCAGCTTATCACAAGGTTTGTGAAAGCTGATGCATTTTTGATCCTATCACCACCTGCATCCCAGACAGAAGATTTATGAAAACAGGAGGAGATGGCGAGCACTTTTACATCACACCCAGGAAACTGGAGTTGGAAAACGATGACGATAATTACTTGCAACGAAACATTTGCACCACTACACTCTCGAGTAGAAACAGCCAGTATGAAGTAGCGAAAGAAAGTTATAACAGCCCAGCAAAAACAAACTTATCTTTCAGTTGGCAAGATTTTTTCAACTGTTTTCTTCAACTGACAAGCAAAATAACTCACAATTTTCGCACAAGCAATGCACAATCAATGCTACTTACCACCATAAGCTGCTGAACTGTCACAAAAGAGAAAACCAACTGATTCAAGAGGCCATTATGTCCACAACAATGCCACATCCCATACATACTCAACTCAGTCACACAATTTTAAAATCCTATGTGATTTTCACTTGTTTGGGCCACTAAAGAAGCTCTAGGAGGACTAGAATTTGAAGATGATGAGGGTATCAGGGGATTGCATGCAATTGGCTCCCAACGAAATCAGTTTCACTCAAAAATCCTGTGATAAACGCGTTCCTTCTCGTTGGCAAAAATGAATTTCGAAAACAGCAAACTACGTCAAAAAATATATAGGAATACTGTTGCATACAAATCTGTATGTCAATGGGTGCAGCTTCCACCATCCAGCTCACAAGATAGCTATGCTGAATGCTCTTGCATACAGAATCAGAACTATGTTGGACAATGACCACCTCAACTCCAAGTTTAATCATCTAATGATTGTGTTCAATGGGAACAAGTATTCCATCCATGTTATTAGGTGAACACTGTAGTGTAAGCCACGAAGGAGGACCAACACAAAGTGTGATTTCCATTCTTGAATGCAAAACTCAATGAGATAGGTGAAGTCCTAAACAGCCAGCAAATCAGACCAGTCTTCCGGCCATCCCAGAAAATTAAAGAAATGTTGCAGCCTGTTGAAGATAATCTTGGCCTAAGAGTTTCAGGGATTTATAACATTCCTTGATAGTATGGCAAAAGTTATGTGGGACAGTCTATATGGACTGTTGCTAATGGCTGCGTTGACCATCAGTCACCTGAAGTACAGGAATTTGGAACCAAAAACGAAAAATCTTTGTTGGCTGAGCACTGCCTGTTAAACAAATAAAAGATTTTGTTTTTTCACACAAGGGTTGCTAAACACATATCACATTATTTGGACTCTGATCAGGGAAGCAGCTGAAATTAAATGAACAACTTTAATAGAAACAACAGTTTTGCACTGCGAAACGATTGTAAGAATGCACTTGGTAAAGAAAGGACACAGAGGAGGACTTCACATACAGAAAATTTTGTACTGTGGCCATCCACAGCTGTAGAAATGTACAAAGATGAATACGACCACTTCAGCTGTGTGATAAATCTTTATTTGTGATCCAAATAGTTTCGCGGCATTAGAGCCACATCATCTAGTATACATATTTATTTTGTAATTTATTTCAAACAAATGTTGGGACACGTGAGGCAATACTGATACTATGGCTTATCTTAGAAGCTAGATTAAGAAAAGGCAAACCTACGTTTCTAGCATTTATAGACTTAGATAAAGCTTTTGACAATGTTGATTGGAATACTCTCTTTCAAATTCTGATGGTGGCAGGGGTAAAATACAGGGAGCAAAAGGCTATTTTCAATTTGTACAGAAACCAGATGGCAGTTATAAGAGTCGAGGCGCATGAAAGGGAAGCAGTGGTTGGGAAGGGAGTGAGACAGGGTTGTAGCCTCTCCCCAATGTTATTCAATCTGTATATTGAGCAAGCAGTGAAGGAAACAAAAGACAAATTCAGAGTAGGTATTAAAATCCATGGAGAAGAAATAAAACCTTCGAGGTTGTCGATGACATTTTAATTCTGTCAGAGACAGCAAGAGTAGTTGAATGGAATGGACAGTGTCTTGAAAGGAGGATGTAGTATGAACATAAACGAAAGCAAAATGAGGGTAATGGAATGTAGTCAAGTTAACTCGTGTAATGCTGAGGGAATTAGATTAGGAAATGACACACTTAAAGTAGTAAAGAAGTTTTGCTATTTGGGGAGCAAAATAACTGATGATGGTTGAAGTAGAGACAATATAAATGTAGACTGGAAATGGCAACGAAAGCGTTTCTGAAGAAGAGAAATTTGTTAACATCGAGTATAGATTTAAGTGTCAGGAAGTCATTTCAGAAAGTATTTGTATAGTGTGTAGCCATGAATGGAAAGGAAACATGGACGATAAATAGTTTGGACAAAAAGAGAGTAGAAGCTTTAGAATTGTGGTGCTACAGAAGAATGCTGAAGATTAGATGGATAGATCACATAACTAATGAGGTATTGAATAGAATTGGGGAGAAGAGGAGTTTGTGGCACAACTTGACTAGAAGAAGGGATCGGTTGGTAGGACATGTTCTGAGGCATCAAGTGATCACCAATAATCTTAGAGGGAGACCATGAGATGAATGCACTAAGCAGATTCAGAAGGATGTAGGCTGCAACAGGTACTGGGAGGTGAAGAAGCTTGCACAGGATAGAGTAGCATGGAGAGCTGCATCAAACCAGTCTCAGGACTGAAGATCACAACACCAGCAACAACAGCATGCTCCACTTCCATGTCAAAAACTCAGCAGCCCCCATTTAATATCACTACAACAAACACAGTGGTAGGCTTAAAATTAACACATTACTGTATTTTCTGATCAATCGTCTGGTAATCAAGGCAAGGTAAGTGGTTATTGATTTGGGAGAATGAAAACTAGTGATCAAAATACACTACTGCTGTTATGCTGGGCCTATATTGCAAACAGTAAGAGAAAGTTATTTAGTGTGATAAAAACAGAGTTCCTCAGATGAACTGAATTTGGACTCTGATGCTAGTAATAGCACTCTTATTAACTGTAAAAACTTAAATATACTATCTGACCAAAAAGTATAGGACCCTGCAAACATAGCTGGATTTCAATATAACCGCATACATGTACACATCACCAGCAGGTATGTAAATTATTATAGTTGCAAATCTCTGACAAAGGTAGAACAGCCACCACAGTGTTGTTAGTGTTTAGTATGATTTCAGGTCACAAACAATGTTGCCAAGGAACTCTTGACAGCACAACAGTGCAAATGTCACATATGTATGTGGGCTCATACTGTCAAGTTCTCTGTAAATTTGTTTCAATCACTGAAATAAAAATCACACAGTCTCAAACCGTGAAATTTCATTTAGTTTCCTCTTCACCTGTTTGGTGCTTCAGTTTTGTTGTTAGGCAATGCATAATTTTGTTACCCAAGTACTTAAATCACATAACCCAACATTTGGTTGCATACAGCTGCTCATCTTTTTAGTGATGATAATGAAGTAACCACTGACATTAGCCTCATCACAATCACAAAACCTTTAGTGACACTGTCAGTATTTAATGTGATTTTTTTGTAATAATTTTTTTAATAGCTTCATTCTACCTGCTGTTTCCACAATACAGTTTGATGCAGAAGTGACTTTCCTAACAGCTACCTTGGTAGGTGTCTCGACTTCAGTTTTTTTTTTTTTTTTATTATTATTCTTGGCAATGTAATCTTTAATTTAATTTCGGACTGTATCAGTTCTATTGGGTTGAAAGGACTGTGACGAAGTAGCAGACTAAGGCCCACTGCATGCATCAAAGACAAAGAGCAGAGAACAGCAGGGCCTCTGCAGGTCAGAGCACAGGCACAACACAGCTGCAGAGCTTCCACAGTTAAGAGCACAGAACTCATAGGGTGAAAGGAAATGGCAACTGTAGAATTGTCATTGATGGGAAAAATTTTAACAGTGATAAAACCTCTGTGACCTGTTCCTCCTATTTCAATTATGAACAGCTCTGGTCTGCATTCTTAAAGGTTACATTACGCCTTTGCTTCTATAGACGTGGATTCAAAGGGCTAATTTGGTGTCATAAACATTTATTCGAATTCAGTATTAAGAAAAACACTAATTGATGGAACTCTACTCATCCCGCACAGTAAACCACATCCTGGACAACATAATGGAAACTTCTCACCTTTTCGTAGCAGATGAGTTGTTTCCATTATTGTAAAACTTTATGCGACTGATGTACATACAAAGTTGCAGATAAAAAAAAATTAAGTTCTTTGCCACAGACTTTCTCGTTTTCGTCAAATAGTGGAACAGTGTAAGCTGGGCACTGAATATGGAATAGCTATGGCCACATGCCTGCTGCTTCATTATTTGATAAATCAAAACAATGCATCAATGGGATGTATATGCACACAAGAAAAGAAAATCCCACATGTCCCAGTTGAAAATACAGTACAACCCCACTTTTACATACCTAGAGTTAACATTTTTACACTGTTTATGACTTATCAGTCCCATCCTATTTCCTATGCCCACAATGTTAATCTGCACCTGATTTTGTGTCAACATGTTTATAATTTTCCCATGATTTACGCATTACAAAAAAAATGTTTGTGGAAAAAATATGATGCTGGCATAATGTTGGCCATCCAGTAGTGTTTACAAATATTAAGTGGTTAACTTTCTTGACAACAGGGAACTTATTCAGCGAATTTTAATGGGTGAATGAGTAAAAGTTGTAAACATTTGTGCCGTACCTCCTGCTGCTGCCGCCAAGCTCTATGTGGCGCGGTGGCTGATGTGAGTAACTAGGTTCGTTCGAATGAAGATATCATGCCGATCACAACCATTTCCGAACTGTCTCTACTGCGCAAATGCAGTTTTGTGACTTATGATCATCATGACACCTTTGTCAAACCATATTTAGCGTGTTTCGGCATATGGCCATGTGGAGCGCTAGTTGACACCATCATTCACTTTGTGTTGCTCAAATGTTTTTAGTGTATGTAAACACAGCACCGATTATGTATTGTATTCATGCTGAGCAAAACGCGTTTTGAGAATTTATTCTTGTTAAGTGCAGTATTTATGTATGTATTATTTGTGATGTTACACAAACAAACAATGTGAGTGATAGTTTGCATGTGTGTGTGGCTTTCTACATAACTGATGTGAGACACTACCCGATAACCTCAAAAAGACCAGTACAGTGCAAGAGACGCAGAGTAACGCATATTCAAATGCCATACAAAATGCTTATTTACATATTTGCACTTGACAATGACAAATTCGAAACAGGTCTTGCTAAGCATGAAAAAGTATGTAACTGGGCAGTATTTCATTATTTAATTAATGTATGACAGCTGCAAGCTTTCCAAAAACATAAATTATGACATTTGAAATAAAGTCAAACATTTCCACTTCCGAGACAGTTATCAGTTCCAGTTACATCAGCAGTTTTTATTAGATAATAAACCTTTATTAGATAATAAAAATAGTCCCAGACAAGTGCTTTGATGCTTGTTATATACATACATTATACATAAAGTGCAAGGGGATATCCTATATGTAAATTTTGCAGCTTAAAACATTACTTCCCACATTTTATATTTTCCCATGTTTTAGGCCTTTTTTAAGTCCCTTGGAAAGTGTAAAAGCGGGGTTTCACTGTACACTTTTTCCTGGGTGGAAAAGTTTTTGCCAAGGTAAGTGGCAATGTACTTTCCCTTGGAGCTGTGAAACTTACAATCCTTTGTATCATAAATGTTTTATACACTGGTGTAGAACTTCGGC
Organism: Schistocerca gregaria; assembly: GCF_023897955.1. Classification (NCBI taxonomy): domain Eukaryota; kingdom Metazoa; phylum Arthropoda; class Insecta; order Orthoptera; family Acrididae; genus Schistocerca; species Schistocerca gregaria. The sequence goes on from NC_064920.1 coordinate 423,099,025, forward strand.
ACTTAAGGAAATGAAACACAGCAAAAGCAATGTATTTTGGAAAGATCTTTCACGCTCGGCGACACGTAAACAGCATAATTTCATTTCACAAAAGTATAAATATGGATTCCACAAACTACAGCACATTAGCATCCAAAGCACTGAAATCAAGATTGTGCTGCACTCTATTTGACCTAAAAATTGTGTAAATATTAATGTACATGTATAAAGATGTGTAACATTCAATGTCAGATAAGAAATGTAATTAATAGTTAGTTTCTTGGATTTATGAGAGAACTATTATTTTTATTGTCTTACATAGACAGAAATGACACGTCGTCCAATGTCTTAGTATATCAAGTAGTAGTGTTATATCAGTAGTAAAGTCAAAAATATATTATTATGAGTGCCACTTTTTAAATTTTTGCAAAATGAAGAAAAATATATTTCTGGTACAAAACATTCTCCTTTAAAGCACTTTCATATTGTGTAAACCCATTCTGGAAACACCTTACCCACTCTGGTATGGTTTCAAAGAATTCAGCGGCTTCTCAAGATCAAATCTTAACACCTTAGATGTAAATTATTCTGCATTGAATCAGCTGGAATGGATTGTGCACTGAATCAGCTGCAATGGATCACACCCTTATTACCCAAAATCACCCCAGATTGGTAACACTTAACCACTGACTCTGTCATTGCTTTGAGTATATATTATCATGCCCAGGCATGAGAAACACCCGACCCACAATCCTTCCTACACCTCCCAACATGGTCTCTACCTCATATTCAATTTACAAACTATCCTGGTCCATCTTTAAGCCACACTTCCACCTAAACCACTGCCACATGGATCATACCCTTGTGGGAGATCTAGGCACAAGGCCTGCTCTACACACCCAACCAACACACCCAACTCCAGTCCCGTCACACATATCATTTTGTATCCTATTCTAGGCAGGGCCACCAATGAAATACGTCACATCAGACACCATCTCTATTATGACTTCTGCACAGCATTTTATGTGGACACAGCCACAAATTAACTGTCCGTCAAAATTAATGGCTGCGGTCAAACTGTGGTGACAGGTAGAGTGGGCCATCCACTGGTGGAACACACTGCTGAGTACATAAGCTCGACTTTAATGGCTGCTGCACACATGGCACGATCTGTATTCTCTCCTCCTCCCCCCCCCCCCCCCCCAACCCCTACACCAGGTTCTCTGAATTACACAGATGGGAATTGTCCTTGCAACATACCTTTAATCTCAAAATCCTCCTTGTTTCAACCTTCACTAGCCCCTCCTCCATAACCTAATTTCAATCTACACTTACGCCCTCCTCTCTATAGACTTCCTGTTCCACTTTTCTAACTCTCCTCCCAGTTCACTCCTCCAAATCACTGTTCTGTCACCAAATTATCCTGCCTGCACCAATGTGAGTTCAGAGGTGCCAAATTACTATTCTGAGCACTTGCTGCCATCCCCTTTTAACCTTTAGTTACCACTCCCTCAAACTCTCCCTCCCCCTCATCACATCTTTTTACCCATCACTCACTCGGCCCAACACAACCTGTCATCCCAAATGTGCTACAATGGTGGGGCATTGTATTTGTGGCATTGTAGTTGCCCAGAACAGCATCATAATAAATTATGTAAAGATTATGTCACAACTTCAGTACTCATATTACCTGTTTCCATTATTTTTTGTCATTCTCAGAGGTGTTTAATCCACAAACAGCTTTGACATTATGTATAAAAATTTAAGAAGATTAATTTGTGCCTATTGACTACTGAACACCACAACTATATATCAAGTTGTCACCTTTACTCATATTATCCTTTTTTTCACAAGGACCTTCCATTACCAAATAACAGTACTACTCTGAAACCAGAAGTGATCATTTGCTGCTCCAACTGCTGTGTCAAGATAGTACCTTAACCATCAGTTATGTCACTGCAGAACTGCCACAAAGCCTTTCACCTACTTGTATGTTAAGAATCTTTTAAGCAAGGAGCAGATTACATGCCCACGGTGAACATTCTATTGTCTAAGAGAATTCTCATTTATTGTTCCATCTCAGTTGCTCATTTGTAATTTGACTGCATACTTCGGCTACTCAGGATCATCTTTAGATCTAAAACTAAGTGGAACTAAATATGCACCACCTAATATTTTACAACAAGTAGAAACAGTAATAGCTGTATCTAAACATAGGATTTACCTCAGTAGTTACAGCTGCAACCTATCTTGTTTACTCAGAATCACTCATTAGAGTACTTTGTTTTGCATCAGCAGTCAATGTTTTTAAATAGGTATATGTTGGAGGTAGGACAGGAGAAGGCAAAATTGAGTGAGGCTGATTGGAGGATGTGAAAGGAAGCAGGGAGGGAGTGGTGGGGACATCATGAGTTTAACAAGAGCCTGCCAATAAGCTCCACGCCCCCTCAATTACCCCCCCCCCCCCCCCAAACACACACACCTACCTTTCCTGCTACCAATCCCCTCTCTCCTTTTTATAATTTTACTATTTTATGCCATTCACATTTCACATACCCATTTTTCTCCACTTTCAGTATTTTAACGAGAATTTTTATTTAATTGTACATTATATAATTTCAGCATAACCCCTATTGTTATTCCCTTTCCCCTGTCACCAACATACACCTAATTAAAATACTGACTCCAATTGCAAAACAAAGTATGTGATATGTGGTACTGAGTTGCTGACAACTATTTAGGTAAATTCTGCATTTATTTACAGCTATTGCCTTTTCTTCTACTTAAAATAGTAGATGGTACATATTTAGTTTTACTTTGTTTTAGATCTGAACATGATCCTGATTGATAGAAACCTATAATACAATTATAAATTTGCATGTGAGATAGAACAATAAATGAGAATTATTTTAAATATAAAAACAACAGCTAAATCTCTCAAGAGGAATGTGTCGGCTAAAATGTTATTATCTGTTACTGTCAGAGAATCTTACAAAAAGTAAACCATACAAAGTGTTTAAGTTCTTAAATTACAAAATTTACAGAAAGGAGAGTCGTGCAAACAGAATGAAGTCAAGTGCATGACTTCAACCATCTGTTACAACATATCAAAAGCACTGGAAGAAATGCAGTGCAATTTTAGGCTGAAATAATGAACTTTTCTGTTGGGAAAGTTCTACAGTACTCTTTCACTCCACTAAAGAATATCTTCATAGAAATTCAAAATCAACGTTTTAATTTCACAAGTTTTAAGACAATAATCAGTAGTAATAATTAACACAGACACTATAATATAACAATATTTTACTGTGATGAATAGAAATGAAAGTACATCTGAGTTCTTTCCATATTCCAGGTGTCGCAGATGATCAACGAAAATGACTAATGTATGTACTGATGTAATAACACTCGCTGGGAACCATTTGAACACTGTACATAAACTTTTGCTCTGGTGTGGCACATTGAAATATAAACAACTAACCCCATGATGACCTCAGCTCCTAACAGAAAGTAAATCCCCAGGTGTAAAGTGTTACCGAAAATTCTGTATTACTTGTTGTATGTATTCCAATCTCTTCCTCACAACACAATTTTTGCTCTATACAACCCTCTTTAATAAAATGGGAGTTATTCCCTGTTGTCACCACAGGTTACCTATCAGCCAGTTCTCCCTTTCAGTGTTCTCCGTGTATTACATTTTTCCTTACTAGTTCTGTGGAGAACCATGGTTCCCATCAGGTCACTTTATTTCTGCATCCTTCAGTAACACCACATCTCAAATACATAGATTCTGTTTACAGCAACACAATACGCATTTTTTTTTTTTACACACATAGATACATTTCAGTTAGAAATCAAATATCAACACAAAACTTACAATAGCCTGCAGGAAGTCTCTTTCAAAACGATTCATTTCTTTCACGTCAATTCCTGCTGATGCTGCCCACTCATCATTGAAAACTTCATCTTCCTCGCCATCATCATAAAGAAATTTGCTGGCCACCATCTGAAAATACACACTTTATGGCTTAATTGACACAAAGAGAAGCAAGAAAACTAACATAAAATGCAGCTACAGCAATGGAGTAATTAAACAGAACATGAAAGATTAAATTATGAATTTGTCCCCTGATCATTTCAATAAATGCTTCTTAAGGGGTTCTCCATCCCATTATTACTGCTAAATGCTAATTGATTCCAATTATTTATACTGAGTGCCATTTGGAATACAGGACAGCAAACTACTAAGTAACAAACATTACGACACATGATCTTTAGTTATGTCCTCACACATTCTTTGCTTCTAACAATGGTGTTCAACAAAGTAAGCATATATAGACATCATAAGTGGAAACAGACAGCTCAACCCAAGCTCTTTCAATATTCTACAGCATACTACTACAGAGTATCTTGATATAGTTCAGAACAATTAACATACAATAAGTGCTATGTTTTCAGGATTCTAATCCCAGTGACAATTACATAGGACATATGTAACTTAGTAACATTTCATAAAATAAGTATCCACTTCAGGATGAAGCTCTAATGCTCAGACTGGCCATGTAGTTAAAGAAGTTTTCATTCCACCTGAAGTGGACTCTTGTTTTACGTAGATGACAATTCTATACTGTGAGAAATTATTTAGTTGCATGCTCCACATCCTCTAAGCAGTGATCTTAAATTTGCTTACTGCCTGGACTACAATCGGGTAATGTAATACTGTTCACATGGTGTCTGTTCTTTAATTTCATTGCCAGTAATCAACATACCCTTTGATGTATATTTGTTATCCTGTGCTTCTGCCGTTATTCTATGAAACATGGATCTCTTTGGAGTTTTCCAGCTCTAGCAGATGAGATGACTGAATAAAATGAGTGCTTAGATCTGAAAACCTAATCAAATTAAAACCTCCATCTCTATTTGTAAGCTTTTCTGTCACTCTCATTTCAAGACATTAATTGTTTTATCCCAGAAAATTGGAATAATGATACCAGTCTTGTTACATCACATTCCATGATTATATTCCAGACTGCATTAAGAGAAAGCTGCTAGGTTTGGCCATTTCAGCCTGATGTGTCAGTCCTGTTACACCTCAGAAGCCAGAAACTGTGGTTTCTTTGTGTGTGTGTGTGTGTGTGTGTGTGTGTGTGTGTGTGTGTGTGTGTGTGTGTGTGTGTGTGTGTACACAATCTAACTTCTGCACCATTTCTACACAATCTAACTTCTGCACCATTTCAGTGCAGTAATGTGTTCATTGTAAATAAGTATTGTAGTTGTTCTGTTATATGTTTATTACCTTATAAACATATGACACACTTGTTGGCCAAAAGCTTACTTTCTGACAGTCTCTGTGTTGTGTCTATTTGCAACTCAGTTTCTCCACTATATGGTGCACAGCAATTATTGTTTTGTGACTCTTCAAGCTTTCCCAGCAGATGTGTTGTAAATAGTCTTCAGGGGTTTGCCACTGGATCCCGTTGTGCAAATTCCACAATATCTCCTCGCAGCAACTGTCCGACATCTTCATGGGGTTCAACCTGGCTTGTGGCTAGGTATGCCTGACGGTATCCGCACACCGACACCCCGTTTTTAGAACGCGCACGCGTAGCTGCAGAAATCGCACATGCACAGTGATTTGCCATATTCAAACTCCCTCTGCCAAAAATCGCATTCTGCTCCATAGATTGAACTCACCTGGGCCTGAATGCATTACGTATCTGTCTCTCAAAATAACCGTTTTGTTGGAACACTGTCTTCAAATGTTATACTTCACTCGACAGGCTCTCAGGATCAGATAGCACATGTGCTCTATGAACTAACGTACGTAATGCACTACCGTATTGTGCAGGGTGATGGTACTTTACCTTTCCTTGATGTCTTGGTACAAAGGAAAGCAGGTGGAACCTTGGGACACAGCATCTACCGCCAGCCAACGCATACAGATCTATATCTGCAGGCCACAAGCTGAAATTTCAGAACACTGCCTCAATACAGGACATCGTATGATTTATGAAAAGACGGAAGTTATATCCCCGACATCATCTTTCTGGGACTGCGACATTAAGGAAGCCATACATATCCACACAGCTGATAATCTAATCAACAAGGATACTGGATTTCAACTGAGCACAGCCTGGAACCCTGCATTGGCTGCTATTAAATCACAACACAAGAATCAAGATTCTTTGATAACAGGCCCGTCATAACACTGGCCTAGTAAAGCCGTTGGTGAGTAATGTCTGGCTTCACTGTTGACATATGCAGCGTACAGCACACGCACAGACAGCCACTCTGCGATTTCCGTGGCTGCACATTCTTTGTACCCGTTTTCTAAAAATGGGGTGTCAGTGTGCAGATACCGTCAGTCGTACCTGCATGATCCGGCGGAAAACATGTGAAGACTACTTACAATTATCCTTTTCATAAGACTGTCGTAAACTCTAACCAATCCAATAAAAAATTTCCTGATGAAATCTGAAAAGGAGGGCAAAATAATTTTCCTTTCTTTATTAAGAGACAAATGGATGGATCAACTGGTCAAGACTTTTGCTAGAAATTCTACCTACCAACCCCTTCCTTAATGTCTCGAATCACCATTGCTGTCATGAAGAAACACTGAGATGAAGACTCTGGTTAATAGTATTTGCATGGTACAGATAGGGAGCACCAAGCCAAAGAGCTTTTACACTTTCTAATAGTATTCCAAAGAAATGAGTACTCAGAGTACCACTTCAAGAGGGTGTTTTACCGAATGTCAACTTCACCTGTTGAAATGATTGAAACCAGGAAAGAATACCCAAGGACTACACATCTGCCATAAGCTGGCCCCATCTCCAGAAAAATCTGTAAACTACTAATGAGAAATAGTATCCAATACATCTCACTACCACCAACATAAATATAAATGCATCTTTTGTAATGTTAAAGACAATCCCAGTCCCAAAAATAACATGTAAACCATGTTCTAAGAAAAAGTAGCACATCGTGTGAGACAAGCCATCTAAATACTCAAGGACAGCTAAGGGAATATCAGTGACATTCCCAAATGAAACACACAAGCAATTCAGTTGAGACTGAGCCCTGCCCGAAACAATCACAGAATGAGAAGACAAGGCCAGTATTATAGTGCTGGCACCTCATACTGAGCAACATAATGAAATTTAAAAAATAAGGAGGGATCTTAAACAGAAATTTGAGCAAGGTTTTGGAACTGACATACTTTATTAAGAACTCGCAGGTTGTCTCATATATGACAAACTCCATGGGAATGTGTTAATGACAGGCCAAAAGAAATCAAATGCACATCAAATAGGGCTGAGGCTGGACATCTGTTATAAATAGGAACACAATACCAATACCTCAGCCTGATTCGAGTCCTATCAGCAAACAAAAAGCCATTGTTAGGGAATGTCTGAAGAAGACAACCTGGTAAGTAATCAAAATCTCAGAGATCACACAAGAGAAATGTCTGATAGAAAGTACTCATTAGTATCTATGGCAAATAAGGATTTAATAGTCTCTTGACTAAAATTTTACATCGTTTGATTCAGGTACAGGAGACACACCAACTTTAAAATAACACTATCACTGTACATGCACAACTAAACACTATTAAACAGCAATACAGCTTCAATTTATTCATCTCACTGATGTTGTTGTGTGTGTCCACAGCTGCATAATTTCAAATATATGGGAAAACTACATTTGGAATAGCTATCTTTATTACCTTCTCTGGGAGAGCATAACTCTTCAGGTCATAGTTCTATTATAAAATGAATATCTAAGTGTAACAATTACTAACAGAGATAGAGGGGCTGGCCAGTACTTACCTCAGCTCAGTACAGCCGATAGAAACACAAAAAACAACCGAAAATTTAAGCTCCTTTCGGAATAAATGTTCCTTCATCAGGGAGGAGAGAGGGGAAAGAAAGGGAAGAAGGGAAAGTGGATTTAGTTACTCACAACCCAGGTTATGAAGCAACAGGGAAAGGAAAACAGGGAAGGTAGCAAGGATGGAGGCATATCTAAGTGTTTAACACATCCAAAAGAAATAATTACAGTCGCTTTCCACAAGGGCAATATTGGTCTAAAATTAACTGGAAACTTGTTCAGAATTACTATGCACAATTTACAAGACACTTTTACATTTGATCCTACATGAAGAATGTAAAATACATTATAACAGTTACTATTACACTGAGGTGTTCCTTGTGTGTAACACTTCATTAGGAAGTAATTCCTTTTGGTTATATTAAAATAGTGGTATGCACTTTATAATGGAACTATACATTCCAAAACCAATTTTGTCTTAACAAACAAGACAAAGTTGCTGCATGGAAAATAGTTGTCTCTCATATCTAAATCTGAATTCTCTGTCTTAACAGTACACCAAAAAACAAAGATTCCAAGACTTACCAAGCGGGAAAGCGCCGGCAGACAGGCACAATGAACAAAACACACACACAGAATTACTAGCTTTCGCAACCGATGGTTGCTTCTTCAGGAAGTGGTCCTTTTTTTCCCCCTAAGGGAAGTCTTTCCGCTCCCGGGATTGGAATGACTCCTTACCCTCTCCCTTAAAACCCACATCCTTTCGTCTTTCCCTCTCCTTCCTGAAGCAGCAACCATCGGTTGCGAAAGCTAGTAATTCTGTGTGTGTGTTTGTGTGTTTTGTTCATTGTGCCTGTCTGCCGGCGCTTTCCCGCTTGGTAAGTCTTGGAATCTTTGTTTTTAATATATTTTTCCCATGTGGAAGTTTCTTTCTATTATATATATATAAGGGGTGTTCAAGAATAAAGGAGTCGGAGGCATAATTATAGAAACCATTTCCTGTATGTCAGAAGTATTGGCCCTGGCTGTTGAGATACTTGTCCCACTGTGACAAGGCGATGAATGGCTGTCTCTCAAAATTCCTGGGGCTGTGATGTTAACCAGTTTTGCATGTACAGTTGGACATTGTTGTCAGAGGTGAATGTTTGCCCCTTCTTTACATTGTTCTTTGAATAGATGGCCCCCTTCTGATTCACTTCCTGTATCACGGGACAACAGTGAATGCCCAGCGTTACTCGCAAACTTGACAACCCTTCACTAAGCAATCAAATCAAAACAACCAGGCACTCTCACCCATGGAGTCATTCTCCTCCACAACAATGCAAAGCCTCATACAGCCAACACAGTTGCAGCACAGCTGCAGAAATTCAAATGGGAGGTTCTTGGCCACCCTCCGTACAGTTCAGACCTCTCTTCCTGTGATTACACCATTTTTGGTCCCCTTAAAAAAAACTATGAGCAGCAAACAATTCACCTCTGGTGACAATATCCAGCTGTACATGCTAAACTGTTTAACATCACAGCCCCGGGAATTTTATGAGACAGCCATTCACCACCTTGTGTCACAGTGGGACAAGTGCCTCAATAGTCAGGGTCAATACTTCTAACATTTAGGTACTGGTTTCTGTAATTAAGCCTCCAGATGATTTCTTTTTTTGGATGCCCCTTATACATAGAGGTATAATTCAACCACATTCCTTGTATGATTTCTTACAAGCTTTCCTACAATAGTTTACCATTAAACTCTCTCTTGCACCAAAAGACATGATTTCACTTGTATACTATGAGAATAATTTGCACTTTGCTGATAAATATTCAATCCAACCAAGAGTAAGTACAATGAGCATTAAAAAAACCTCTTGCACTATAACGAATAATAGAATGAAATCTGTACCAATAACACAGCAGACATATTTGGCTGAAAAGTATTCACAGAACATTTTTAAAAACTCACCATTGTCACCAAGAATAATTCCGAGGGTGGAACTTGACGTACATATTCAACATTTGAAACCTTCAGCCTTTCTAAGTAAACAAGTGCAAGAACCAGAGAACATGGAGACACACAAGCATTCCGAGACATTGATGCAGCTTCCTCCAGGCGCAATCTGTCCAAGCTGCGGCCATACTTCTCTTCAGAAAACAATTCTGCAGCAAGTTCTGTTATAAAAAGTCATAAACAAATTAAAAACATGAAATGTATTTCTAAATCAAAATCACAGATATGCTGAAACAATACATCAAAACACTGAAGAAATTCAGTTGAATATTTTCTGGAATGGTCTGTATAAAAGTAATAAATAAAATGATGAGAAATACACATCTCTTTTGCTGCTCGTAATTTGGGGCACCATTAAAAGGCACATCAAATGTTTCCCTAATCTATTTTATTTTTACTTTTATCTAAAACATTTCACAAAACAGTCTAGTGATTTTTTCCCATACATCTTTTAATTTTCAAGTTTTGCTCAGAAAACATGACCTTATTAATTGACACTTCAGACTTGGCATCTCCTATTCTTGAAATGTACTGTATTTAATGCCTGATTAAAGTGAAAGCAATTCAACAGTTAAGTATCACAGCAAAGAAACTCTTTATGTGCAGAACAGCTAGTTCTTGAAGGGATGGACTTTTTTACATGGACAAAAACTCATTTTGTAATTTATAACTTACTGTTTTCACTTTCCTAAAACATTTGACCAAAAATAAATGAAGAAAGGGGTACAGAGAGACACTGTCATCACAAAAGGTCAGAATATGTAAATCTGTGGAATTCCCTAGAGACATGGATACATTATTCAAAACTTAATTTTAATAGTACTAGCATTCATCACAATCATGTTTTCCCAGATTGCTGCAAAAGCTCTTGTTAGTTATTTCTACATTACCATACTTCACTAATATTTTAAATTTCTCTATTGTTCTTACAAAATTACCATTTCTGTGCTTTTTTGTTTTTCATCATCCATTAACTCTATTGGCCTTACACAAGAGAGTACCTGTTTCCAGTCCATAGGTCAGAGCTGAAAGACCTACAAATTACATAAAATGATTTCTTTAGTGCTGTTGAATATTTTTTTAGCCCACAGTAGGTTCCTTACAGGTCTGAGAAACTGCAAATAATTTTGTGTGCTGTTGAGTATTTCTTGTTTCACTGTCTCGTTCTTTGGTGTAATACAGCCTAGCAATGTAAAACTGAAAACCAGTTTCAATCTAGCTCTACCTAAAAGGATGTTTGAAATTGTTCCTTTTATATTAACCATATTTGCACAGTTTACATGCTGCTTATTTTAAGCTCAAATTCTCTGAACTGGCCATTCCAAGCATTGTGCTTCTCTTGCACGTTAAATAATGTTTTTTTTATTTCCAAGAAAATCATGCTCTCTTCTGTGAAAACTCTGGAGTAGCACTCCCAGATATATTAATAAGAGCTCAGAAGTATCTCTAGGAGATGTTACCAATTGAATTGTCAAATTCTCCAAGAAACCAGTTAATGTCAACAATGATGAAGCTAAAATATAGCCAGATTTCCTGAAAAGTGGTGCTAGAACTCGTAACTGGCTAGTGAAACTCAATTGTATCATCTGACAGGGCATTTTTCTATCCCTAATCAAGAGAACTATAGTAGTTGTCATCCTACAGCCTACAAAAAGCAGAAAAATGCTGTGGATTACCAACCACTCAATCTTCAGGCATATGCTACAAACTAATTAAAATAATAATTTACAACAAAACATTTGCCATAGCCTTCAAACAAATAACACACAAACAAGCTGCACTCTGAGCAGATCAAAGCTACTGTGACCATGTACTGGCACTCACCAATCACACAGAGAGGGATTTCAAGCTAAGAATGTGACAATCAAAGAATGTGACAATCACAGATTGTGTACTTGACAGATTACGACAGTATGACGAGAGATGACTGCAAAATTCTTGAAGATTACGCCATATAAGACCCTTGTGACTTTTCTCAGTAATATGCTATACAGAAGGTTTTGAAGTACATATAAATGGCAGTGTGAAATTTGCATATGCAGATGGCATAACTCTGAAATCTCAGTCCAGCAACTTCAAAACAGCTGAAACTGTACATGCAAAGGGTCTACACAACTTGAACAAAAATTTCACAACATAGTGACTTAAACATAGCTTTCACAAAACTGGAGCAAGCTGCTTGCAATTGGATTATCAAAGAGCGAACTATGTATTTTGAGAGGAATTCAATGACCAACAACTAAAACACAATTCTTGCCCAAAGTACATGCGTGTCACAATGCACCTGACACCATCATTGTGTAATACACAGATAAAAAATAAGGTAATGTTGCACAAGCTCAGTGTAACAGTTGAGGAGCAAACTTAACAGCTCTATAAAAATCAGCCATTGCCTTCTTCTACCATATTGCAAAATACAGCTGTCCTGTTTGGCTCAACAGTATACATACTTCTTGGATATTCGGGAATCCAGCCAGACGTTCGCGTCGTTCTCGCACGATATTTCAACAGCGTGCCTCGCTGTCTTCTTCAGGTGCTACCTGAGACTGGTCCTTGGGTCAATCGAGTCCAGTATTTATGCCTGGGAGGAGCTGGGCATTCCCTAATCGGTCCGCGCCGAGTCGAGTGTTCTATCTGTGGTCCGCGCCCGCCAGACGCGGCTACATTGTCCGTCTCTGGTCGCCGGTGTTCCCTCTGCCGTCTGCGCCCGGCCTGGCCATCTTCTGAAGTCGGGTACATGACCTGGGGTGTGTAAGATCTGGTCTCTAATGTCCAACACCTTGTCTCGCGGCTGTTCTCCCGGTCTCCACTTCTATTTCTTGTAGAATCCCGGAGTGTCTGCGTTGAGTTTTCACAACTGTTGAAATATCGTGTGAGAACGACGCAAACATCCGGATGGATTCCCAAATATCCAAGATGTCAACAGATCGCTGGGAAAGCATGAAGAATTACAGTATACATACTATTTAAGTTGACATCTTACTGAATAATACAATGACAGAAACATGAGACACCATATCAAATTGCCATCTCTCAAATGTATTTTCAAGAAGTGGTGCCCCACAGCCCATATCTGAAAATTATCGCATTACCACCATGGGCTGCTGGTAAAATACTCTATCTAAACAACCAGTTTCAGCCATCTGATCATTATCAAGTTCCTATATAACAAATAAGCCCAAGAAACATTACAGGCTTAAATTGTCAAGAATCTGCTGACTGATGTAAATGTTAACAACAATAGATATGTAATGAAATGTCGCATGTTCACACAAAAGTATTCGCACCATCTTGTTAAGCGAAATATAAAATCATCATCATCATGTGATAAAATACAACTCTACACTGTAAAAACTGCTAGCACCAGCAGCTCAGGCCCGGATTACATTATCTGTCTGTAAAAAGTGTGCTATGTAGTGCACTCATTCACAATTAAAACTAACCAGTACTAGCATTGGGAACAAATTCATATCACGCAGATGTGACTGCACAGCTGATCACTGTTTACTGGTAGGGACAAGGATGGTATCAAGGACTACGTACATCGATAGTCACTAGTATCTTACAATTAATAAACTGTGTGCCATCTGCTACAATAAGTACATGTGCCAGTCGTAACAGGTGTTTTATATGTTGCACCTAGTAGGAAATTGCACATGTTATGATCACAGTTTTGGTGACAGAAAACAAAACACACAGGAGTAATGCCTTACACATAGCCATTAGCGATAGTGTGAAATGAGTAATGGTAACTTTCATATGTGTACGGCTTCCATTGTGCAGTAACCTTTATGGGTCAGGCTACATAGATACATGAAATGTATGCCTAGCCACATTGTCTAAACATATGAAAGTATGAGAGATGCTACACGCTCATGTTCATGGACAAATAGTTTCATCAATGTCACACAAAACACACTAAAGCAGCAGCTACATGTAGTTCATGACTAAGGATTTTTCACATACACATAAGTTTATGCTGATTAAAATCATATTGCACAAAGGGGTCAGCTTATGTTGGTTTACAACCTGTCCATATTATAATATTCATAAGCTCTTATGTAGACAGAGTTGAGACTAGAAGGACCATGTCAGCAAAAAAATCAGACAATAACCTCTAAGCATAATTATCTTTAACTTGTGTGCAGATATCTTTATATATGTATAGCTGCTGATGTCTCTTAAATAGTGTAGTATTGTTTTCATACTTTTAACATGCCTGTAAACATAGCTGATGTATCTGTAATGCTGTGTCACCCCACTGCATACAAGTTAAAGATAGTTAGGTTTAGATGCTTATGGTGTCTGAAATTCTGCTGACAAGGCCATTCTAGCAATATTTCTGTCTACATAAGGGGGGGACTGATGATCACAGATGTTAAGTCCCATAGTGCTTAGAGCCATTTGAACCATTTGTCTACGTAAAAGGTTAGATATGTTGTAACATAAAAAACCATTACAACATTAGCTGAACACTTTGTACAACATGGTATCAGTCAATACATGCCTCCTGCGTCTGAAAAATCCATAATTGGTAATGCATTACATGCAACTGCCACTTTAGTGTGTCATGTGTGACATCAATATAACTATTTGTCCATGAAAAGGAGCTTGCACATCTATTATACTGTTGTATATTTAGGCAATTTGGCTAGTGTGACCCATAAAAATTTCTGCACGTTGGAAGCTGTACACATATGAAATTGACGAACTTGTTTCGCCCTAGTGCCTCTTATGAGTATATGTAAGCCATTACTTCTATGCATTTCATTTTCTGTCACCACAACTGTGATTGTAGCACACCCAAGGCATACGTAACACCTGTTACTAATGGCACTTGTACTTAATGTAACAGATGACACACAATGTAGTTCTTCAAGCTTTCCCAGCGAGGCATTGTCATGTTGAACTACTGGGTTTATGAGAATAACTGGCATAAACCCATTATTCAACAACATGACACAGAGCTTATTAATTTTATGGTACTAGACAGACACTATCAGTACTTGCAAACCTCTATGACCATCTTTGACTCTGCCAGTAAACAGTGATTAGCTGTGCAGTGGCCTCAATGTAGTATGAATCTTTCAAAACATTAACGCCAATTACAGCTTTTACATTAACCAGTACACTACCTAGCACAGTTTTTATAGACTGACAATTTAATTTATATTACGATATGATAACAGGTAACTGTACAAAAGCGAACCATGATATGTGGTTTTTGTAACGATTGACATAATTTTCTGTTAACAACTCACGGTTTTATCACCGGTTTTGTTTTAAAGAATGAGGGTCATATGTGCTCATGTCAGATCCATAATACACAATTGAGGGGAGGCAGGGAGGAGGTGTTCAAAATGGCTACATGTTAAGCCCAATCAATGGAAGGAAAGATGGCTCAAAACAGGGACTTGGAAAACGGTCCGTAAAATAGGCCTCTGAGAAACAGAGACCCTGAACTAATGATTACAATGTTCTTCACCATATTGCTATATGATGGACAAAAAGTAAAACACGGTCAACTGCCTACGCTTCGTTTGCTAAAACAGCTGGCAATCAGACAGCAGACATAAATGAGAACATAAAGGGTTAAAAGAGGGCATTCCATCAGGAACAAGCAAACCGCCAGAAGCTGAAAGCAACAAGCACAAAGTGGTGGGGAAGCACCACTTAATTAATGGTGATGGCTAAAAATACAGTGCCCAATACGCTACTTAGCTAAAATGATCCCATGGCGACAAGAGGGCTGAGAGGATGTCGTCCAAGCTGCTGGGAGAGTCAGTTTCCCGGAGCTTGTTCCCATGAAGGGAGGGATGATAAAGTGACATCACCTGCTGACAAACAGCAACACAGAGATCATCGGAGGGAATGGAAGAACTGGCGGGACAAGGTACGAGAACTGCAGCCTTTGCTGCAGCAGCAGCAGATTGAAGTGACCAGGAACCCACTTAAACATCACAGTGACTCCATCAATAGGGAGCTAGTGACAGCTTTCCTGGATCCACTACACTAAGGGATGGACCATGTAGAGCACATAGAGGATCTAAAGGGCACTGAGAGAGTTGGAGCAGATGACACAACTGAAAGGGCTGTGTCACCGGATATACTGCATGGCCTGATACAGGGCAAAGAGCACTACTGTAAATACTGAACAGTGTTCCAGTAGCCAACACCCAACAATGTCGGTGCCAATGACAAAGGCACACTCGACACCACAATCAGTCTGAGAGCCATCAGCATACACGAATGTACTTTTGGGAAGTTCTGTGTGAAGTTCATGGAACTTATGGCGACAGAACACGGCTGGAGTAGTGTATTTAGAAAGAATATTAAGGCCAAGGTGAACACGAGCCACTGCACGAAGCCAAGGTGGTGAGTGGGTTCACACCCACTGGAAAAGTGGCATGTTGCATGAGGTTAAGCTGCCAGAGCAAAAGCTGAAAGAAAACTCCACGAGGTACCAGAAAGGAGGGACGTACACCATACTGACGGTCAAAGGAGTCATTGAAGAAGGAAGTGTAGGATGGGTGGCCAGGCATGGCAGACAAACGGCATGCGTATCTGCTGAGGAGAAAGTCATGGTGGCATGACAGCAGTAGTTCGGCAGCTTCGGCATACAGACTAGATAGTATTCAGACTGCGTTAGAGGGACCCAAAGCCTAGTTTCAAACAGATAAGGGACTGATACAAACAGAGAACGGAGGTCTGATCCGATACCTGGGAAGTGCAGCTGAGGACACACAAGACACTAAGAAACTGCATACAGTAGGCAGCAAGGTAAGACTCATAGTGAGCCTGAGCCCCAGCAATTTTATAGTTTCATAGAACTGACCCAAGATGCAAAGACGGTGGAAGAAACCAATTGTGCCCTGAAAAATCCATACAAATGGTTTTGTCACATAAAAGCGAAAACCACTGTTGAAACTCCACGAGTACTGACGATCGATACAGTGCAGAAGATGCCGCTCAAGGAGACAAGTCCAAGAAGAACTGGAATAGGTTGCAAAATCATCAACGAAAAAGGGAGCCGGAAATACGTGGCAGGAGACAGGCAGTATGGCGATAGCAAAGAGGACGACTCTCAAAACGGAACCCTGGGGCACACCATTCTCCTGGACAAAGGTGTCCAACAAGGCAGAACCCACTGGTACCTTGAAAACTCTTCTTTCAAAAATTCATGAAGGAAACGGGGCATGCAGCCAGGAAGCCCCATGTGTAGAAGAGTACAGAGGTTAACAGTTCTCCAGCAGGTGTCTTAGGCTTTCTCCAAATCAAAAAACACAGCCACAGTCTGGTATTTCCACAGAAAACCATTCATGAAACGGATTGACAGAGGGAAGAAAGGGCACCTCTCTGACAGATTCTGGGAATACATCAAAGGGGATGGTGCGCATTAAAGTCGCCGAGCACCAGAAATGGGTGAGGGAGTTGCCCAATAAGCTCAAGTAAGTCTGCCCTGGTGACATCGAATGATGGAGGGATGTGAACAGTACAAAGCAAAAAGGTCAAGTGAGGAAGGAAAATGTGGACTGCAACAGCTTTTAAGTGGGGAATCAGCTGCGTGGTCTTCAGTTTGCAGGCCTGTGAAGGAGCTCAGCTAAGAGAATGCTGACAATTTTGCAGTAGCCTATAATTGCCATTGCATTAGGACTGCAATCTCCAGAAACCACAGGATGTAAATCCATGAACCCAACATGGAAGCTTGGTGAGAAACTCATCAAATCAAATTACGATGCAGATCAGATGTAGCAAGAAGAATGGCCTCCTTCAAATTGCGACCACTCAGGTTTAAACAACAATCCATGCAGATCTCTGCCAGTTTCAATTCACTATGAAAGGAATGGACATCTTTACACTGAATTAGGACAAATCATGGAGGACAAATTGTGGCTGCCCAGATAGGGAAATGCTAGAAACTCATTCTGCAACAGCGTAAATGTGCAAGAGAACATCCAGCACATCGCTATGGAATGTCCAAGGAAGGGATTTGAAGTAACTATGCAAAATGTACACTGTGGTACTGCTCACAATATTAACTGGCTGAAAACACTGCACCTCACATTTTAACTTACCTAATGTGATCTGTGGGTTTGTCACAGCACTGCAAAGAAACTAAGAGGTACTGGGTAAAGTCATCTGCCATCACATAATATTTGTTTTCCTACCTTCTATGTTAAACTTTTGCAGTAAAAAGCACATAGAAGAAAAATCAACATTGCCACAGCCCAGTCAACAAAGACAAAAGAAAGTTGATGGGGGAAAAAATCTTCTAGTCCCAAATTTTTGTACAGTGCTAGGACGGAGTGTCTTTAACATTATACTAAAAATCCTGACTGATGGGTGTGAGTAGGGTTTGGAGCATTTAAAGTACACTTTTTTTCTTGAACAAATCTGAAACAATGGCTTCTGGGGAAAACGTTCCTGGGTATAAAATTAAACAACATTAAATTCCCTACATTTAGGCAAGTTAAAATGTGAGGGCCAGTGTTTTCAGCTAGTTCATGTTGTGAGCAGTGCCACAGTGTACATCTTGCATACTTACTTCACATCCCTTCCTTAGACATCCTGTAGCCATGTGCTGGATGTCCTGTTTCACATTTACACAGTTGCAGAATGAGTTTCTAGCATTTTCCCACTTTTGCAGTAACAGTTTATGTCTTCCATGATTTGTCCTAATTCTGTTTAAAGGTGTCCATTCCTTTCATAACAAATTGAAACCAGGCGAAGCTCTGCATGAATTGTTGGTTAAATCTCAGTGGACGCAGTTTGAAGAAGGCATTCTTCTTGCCACATATGATCTGCATCAAAATTTGATGTGATGAGTTTCTCAGCAAGCTTCCATGTTGGTTTCATGGATTTATATCACTGTGGATTCTGGAGATTGCAGTACTGATTCAAAGGCAATGAAGGGCTACTGCAAAACTTTCACTATTCTCTTCGCTAAGCTCTTTGTCTTCAGATACAAGGGGGATACGGGTGCCGGATAACTATGACATTATTTCAGAGGTTTTAAAAATGTGATATTACTGCCTTGAGCTTCTGTTAAAATGCTTTTTTCACATAACCAGTTAGTCATCTGACCATCATCGGATTCCTACATAACAAATGAACTCATAAGTAACATTATTTGCTTAAACTGTCAGAAATCTGTTAACTGATGTAAAAAAAGTCAGTTGTGAGGTGATAAATGAAACTCTCCAAGGGGGCTCATCACTCTTCGGTGGGGTTTATGATTGGCTACTATGGAGCCCCAGCCTTTGCAGCATCTTTTCCCTTATGCACTGCATGTCTATCCTCTTGCTATTTTTTGCCATTGGGGAACATGTCTGGAATGTTTTTGGAAAGGTGTTCTGCATTTTCAGTAGCCGATATCAAACAGTCTCTCCACTGCTTTTTCCATTCCACTTTTCTTTCTTCATTCCCCTCCTCCTATCTTCCTCCGACTTCGGTGTTGAGAGGTTCCTCTTTTTCCCTGTGCTTGCTTGAAGGCCAGCCCATGCATCTGGCACCTAACAGGTGAAGTAGGGTTTGCACGTACCTCCTGGTAAACGCCAGGAACAGGGAGGGGCAACTGTCTGAGCTGCTATCTTCCCAAATTGCCGATTGGTACCTTTGTCAGGTGTTCAGGAAGTGTGAACAATTACCTATGGTGGGTGTGCCCCCTCCAGAGGAGGCCCCCAGTTAGCAGCAGTGCTTTATCAGAGACACTGGCAATCATGGGAGATTTTCTCGCAATGAGCCTGTCACCTTCACAGTCAATGTCTAGTAAACGTAAATGGAATAAGACTAACGATTCAAAGACCCTGCCAGCTGCACTACGGTTCGTCGATGATTCACATACTGAATGCAGTCAGTCCTTTGTTACGGTAAATCCATTTATTATTCAAAAAGGTGTTGATGCAATCCTGTGAAATCCTGCTCTCATTTACACAATGGCACTTTGATTTTTGGAGACTACTTCCGATTCTCAAGAACAACTACTGCTCGCAGCTTCACTCCTCCACAGCTATCCTGTCGAGGCCCATTGAATGCTAAATTCTTCGCGTGGTGTTTTTTTTACACATGGCTGCTCAATGGTCTCACCAAGGCAAAAAATACAAACAAACCTCACTGATCAGGGTGTCATGGCAGTCTATCAGGTGTTGAAAAAGGTAGATGCATCCTTAGTGCTTTTACACACACACACACACACACACACACACACACACACACACACACTTTCTCTCACTTTTGAGAGTGATGCTTCTGCCAAAAAATCAAAGCAGGTTATGATTGGTTGGCTTAAAAGGGGGGAAGGGACCAAACTGCAAGTTCATCGGTCCCTTGTTCCCAGCAAAACAACTACCCAAGGGAAAGAAGAAAGCAAAGAAAACGTACAGCATAACAACAGGTGAAAGGAAGAACCAGAAGAATGACAGGAGGACAACAAACACTACAGCGGCCAAACAGGACAAGAAAACCACAGCGAGAAGCAAGAAACAGGGGAAGAGATTAGAAACAAGAAAGCACATTACCATGGATGGCTGACCATGAGAATAAAAAAAGAGAAGCCAGTCACTGTGCAACACATTAAGACCTTCACCTTAAAAGCCCTAGGGTGGTGGACACAGAAGGACAAAGGACATGTGCTAAAACTCAGATCAAATGATAAAACCCACCCTCATGAATAAAGCGTAAAACTAAAGCAGCTGTTAAGGCATTGTCATCCAAAACCGAAGGCAGTGTGTCAGGAAAGTTAAAAGTCCGCCGCAGAGCATCTGAAAGCAGGCAGTCCAGCAAGAGGTGGATGACTGTCATTTGGAAGCCACAGCGATACTGACATGGGTTCTCACGATGGAGGAGGTAACTATGTGTGAGCCAAGTATGGACAGTGTGGAGCCAACAAAGGACAACTGATTCCCTGTGAGAAGCCTGCAGGAAAGACAAAAACTTCCACACATTCACAGTCTCCTCCATAAAATGCAATTTGTTGTGCATACTATTATGCCACTGTCTCCCAAAGCTAGAAAACCTTGCGGCGTAAAACATAACGCAGGTCAGTTTCAGAGATGCCCATCTCCAGGAACGGTTTCTGCATAGCATGTTTTGCCAGCCTGTCAAAGTTTCTTGTCTGGGATTCCGACATGTCCTGGGGTCCACACAAACACCACTGAACGACTGGACCATTTCAGGGCAGCGATGGCCTCCTGTATGTTTGCTACCGAAGGATGGTGAGGGTAGCTTGTAAGCTGCTCAGGGAGTCAGAACCGAAAAGAAACGACTAACCAGAACAGGAATGGATGTATTGAAGTGCATGAGATATGACCACAAGCTCTGCAGTGAATACACTGCAACCAGCGGGCAAGGAATGCTGTTCAATATGGCCTTGTGGACATATGCATAGCCACCATTACCATCAACCATCAAGCCTTCGGTGTAACCAACTCAAAGCCCTAGAATACGTCAAGAATTGAGAGGAACTGACGGAGAGTGGCAGGGTTAACGGAGTCCTTAAGGCCATGCAAAAGGTCCAGACGAATCTTCGGCCAAGGTGTACATCATGGAGGTGTACGGGAATGGACGTCAAGTAGAGGTGGCAAAGGGAAGGACTCCAGTTCGGAAAGATGGGAAAGCACACGAACCACAATTGTAAGCCCTGACCTGGGCCACCGATATGGGAGATGATGTGCTGTGGGTGGGAAAAAGAGACAGTAATTTGGATGCTCAGGAGAAGTACAAATGTGTGCAACGTAACTGACAAGCAGTTGTGCACATTGAATACGCAATGGAGGGACTCCGGATTCCAACAGGACACTGGTCTCCGGACTCGTTCTAAAAGCTCCCGTCACTAGGCGCATGTCACAGTGTTGCACTGGCTCGAGAAAACACAACGCTGAGGGCCCACCAAACCTTAAACCAGACTCCCATAATCAAGGTGGGAATGAACAAGGACCCTGTAGAGCTGCAGAAGCGTAGAACGATCTGCACTCCAGTTGGTGTTGCTCAGGCAGCGGATAACATTGAGGTGCTCCCAGCACTCTCACTTAAGCTGGCGAAGATGAGGTAGCCAAGTCAATTGGGTGTCGAAAACCAGTTTCAAGAATCAATATGTATCCACTACAGTGAGTGGATCATGAGTAACAAAGTTCAGGTTCTAGATGAATGGTACAACACTGACAGAAGTGCATGACACACACATGACTTCGCGGCTAAAAACTGGAAGCTGTGGGCTAGAGCCCATGACTGCCCCTTCTGAATGGCTCTCTAGGTGCCGCTCAGCAACACGTGTACTGGAGGAGCAATACAAAATGCATAAGTCATCTGCATACAGAGAAGGGGCGGCCAACGGCCTTACAGCTGCAGCTAGGCCATTAATGGCCATTAAAAATAGAGATACATTCAATACGGAGCCCTGCGGAACATCATTCTCCTGAATACGGGTGGAACTATGAGAGGCACCAACTTGGAAAGTACAACGGGAAGTTTTGGATAAAAATCAGGAGCAAGCCTAGGAGACTCCACTCCTACAATGTGGCATACAATGTCAACAGGTCGTGTCGTATGCTTTACGCAAGTCAAGAAAGACGACAAGGCGTTGGCGTCTGGAAATGGCTGTTCTGACAGCAAACTCTAGGGACACAAGATTATCAGTGGTAGAGCAACCCTGATGGAAGCCGCCCTGACATGGAGCCAGTAGGCCACACGACTCCAACCCAACTGCCGACACACCATACATTCCAGCAGCTTAAAGAGAATGTTGGTGAGGCTGATGGGCTGATAGCTATCCACATCAAGCAGATTTTTACCAGGTTTTAGCACCAGAATGATGGTGCTCTCCCACCACTGCGATTGAAACACGCCATCGCACCAGATCCAGTTGAAGATGACGAGGGGATATTGCTTGTAGTCAAGACGAGAGATGTTTTAATCATCTGACTGTGGATCCGATCCGGCCCAGGAGCTGTGTCGAGGCAATGTGCATGGGCTCCCACTCTGTAAATTGGGAGTTCTAGGGTTCACTATGGTGTGTAGTGAAAGAGAGGACTTTCCTTTCCATCCGCTGTTTGAGGGGGCGAAAGGCTAGGAGGTAGTTCTCTGGTGCAGACTCGAGCCTAGTGCTCAGAAATCACGTCTGCGTCGGAAGAGAGCACGCCATTGATGTTAATGCCAGGAACTCCTTTTGGGGTCTGGCCTTTGTCCAGACTTGGGAAGGTAACGTATGGCATCCAATGGTCGACACGTACCTCTCCCAACACTCCTGTTTCTGTCGTTCTATAAGTAGGCGAACTCAGGCATGGAACTATTTAAAGGTTATGAGGTCCTCCAGGGAAGAGTGCCGCTTATGCCGCTGTAGAGCTCGCCGATGCTCTTTAATCGCCTTAGTGACTTCCGGCAACCACCAAGGGACTGTCTTTCACTGGGGGCACCCTAGAGAACAAGGGATCGCGTTTTCAACCACAGAAATTATCGTTGTAGTGTCCTGCTCAATCAATGGCACCACGTGGAGGAGATTCAACAGTGGCAGCAGAGGTGAAGGCTACCCAGTCTGCCTTGTTTAAGGCTCATCTGAGTAGGCATCCATGGACATGACGGCAGTGGAGTGACAGGAAGATGGGGAAGTGGTCACTACCACACAGGTCATCATGTGCTCTCCAGTGGATAGATGGGAGAAGTCCTGGGATGCAAATTGGTAAAGCAATGGCTGAGTAACTACCATGAGCCACACTGAAATATGTGGCGGCCTCAGTGTTTAAGAGGCACAGGTCAAACTGGAACAGTAAATTTTCGACATCTCTGCCACAGCCAGTAAGCATGGTCCTACACCCCAAGGGGTCATGGGTGCTAAGATCTCCCAAAAGTAGGAAAGGTTTAGGGAGTTGACCAATCAGTGCAGCCAATATGTTCAGGGGTACTGCAGCATCTGAAGGGAGATCTACATTGCAGACAGTTATTTCCTGCATCATCCGTATCCTGATAGCCACAGCTTTAAGAGGAGTTTGAAGAGGCACAGGTTCACTACATACAGAGTTCAGAACATAAACGCAAACTACACCTAACACAAAAGGCAGGGGTCCACAATGCCGGGAACCAGGATTCCTGGAAGCCAATGCATAAAGCAGAGTTTAAACTGCCATAGCTCAGCCACGTGGTGGAAAAGACTGCTGCAATTCCACTGGAGGATGGCGTGATCGTGAGACTGGGAAGCATGAAACACTCAATGAGGCAGTATATGCCTCAGGGTCACCTGCTGCCACTGACTTATTTCCTAAAAGGGCTATATCCACTGTGTCTGAGGGTCTGGCGAGATCTAGGTCCTCAGCGGACGCCAGAATCTTCAGCTTATCCTCAAATGCAGAGCTTGTGGGCAGTGATGGTGTGGGTTCCACCACAATTCCCTTGGACTTCGGGGTCTTCTTTCTGGATTTCTCTTGCTGATCCTTGGGTTTCTCTGGATGGGAGGGCTTCACTGATTCAGTCTCCAGAACTGAGGATGATCGTTAATCCGTACAACCAGCTACTTTTGGGCACTTCAGCCACTGGCAGGTGTCATCTTTCCCACTAGCAGAAACCTGAGAAGGTAGTGACCCAAGGGTCCCCTTCCTAGCGAGAGGAGCTGAAGAGGACTTATGCTTCTACAGCTGAGATGTGTGGGCTGGTGCCCCCAATGGTTGGGGGGGGGGGGCAGTGCTACCAAGATAGATGGTGCAGGAGCAACAGGGAGGGAAGTGCCCCACCATCAAGGAGGTAGGTGTAGTCCTTCGGCTCAGAGCCAACTGGAACTTGTGAAACTGATGGGGATACAATTGATCTTGTAGCGGCGGCATAAGAGGTGGTCATAGCCATAGGATGTAGGCGCTCAAATTTCCTCTTGGCCTCAGCCGTAGGTCAGTTGGTCCAGGGTCTTTTATTCTATGGTTTTCCTTCCTCGCTGTAAAATCTTGGTCTGGTTAGCATGGGGAATGATGCTCTCCACAGTTGACACAGATGGGAGGTGGGGCACATGGAGTATTGCAATGGGAGGGACGTCCACAATCTCGATATGTGATGCTCGAAGTAAAATGGGAAGACATATGGCTCAACTTCTAGCACTTAAAGCACCGCATTGGGGAAGGGATATATGGCTTGACATCACAGCAGTAGACCATCATCCTGACCGCCTCACGTAACGTGTCACCCTATAAGGCCACGATGAAGACACCAGTGGCAGCTTGATTATCCCTCGAACCCTGATGGATGCGCCAGACAAAATGAACTCGTCACTTTAAGTTGGCGCACAGCTCGTCGTCAGACTGCAGAAGAAGGTCCCTGTGGAATATAATATCCTGAACCATACTTAAGCTCTTGTAATGTGTGATGGACACATCCCCCAGCTTGTCACAAGCAAGTAATGCCCGTGACTGGGCAGATGACTGACCATAACCACATTTTGGACAAGCCCTCCACCCCCCCCAAACTTATCTCTAAATGCTCTACAAAAAACTGAGGCTTCGTCAAGACAAAGTAGTCCCCATCAGCTCTCATACATACAAGGTACCAGGTTGAGTAAGATTCGCTGCCATCCTCAGCCTGGTGTTCCTCCCATGGTGGGGCCAGGGAGGGGAACAATTTAGGATCATACTTCCTTGCATTGTACCGAGACTTGGAATGCTTAGAGACTGCTGGCATTTGATCACCAGCAAGTGATGTCGTGGTATGCTTCATCACGCATCATTCGCCCCGATGCCACACATTCAGATCAGGGGCCCTCCCCACGAGCGCCACCCACCCACAGCAAAGGCCACCTAGCAGGATGGCCATTGCTGGGAGTCCGGCTGCTCCAGAGTGACGGGCATCTACTCCTTGACATATGTGGGGAGTTAATGGCGCAAGCATCAGCAGAGCGATCCCTGTGTAGTCAGTGGGCTAAAACCAACAGGGGAGGTGGCAGCTCCACCATAACGGACTCAGCATATGACACACAATGCATTACAGCAGATTATTGTTCTAGACATATTCACACCAGTCTTTGATGGTATAATGTAGATGTGTGGCAAGTGGCTCCACTCAGTGCATCCCACTCTACAAGTATCAGCAATTCCTGAATAGAAAACAGCTAATAGTGACAGAAGTGCACTAACTTACTGGTCAATTATTAATTCACAACCAACTGACTACAGTGCAATTTCATGACTTTGCAATACACAGTCAACAAGACAGCCACAAGGAGTCATATGTCAATTCAGTATCTTTCCCACCACCACAACACAGGTCACTAACAACAACACCCATACAAAACTAAACACTTCTCAGTCATTTTTTTTACAGGAATGGATTTTACATAATAGCTCATTTAACGTCTGCAAAAAGAACTCATTTAATAAACGGAAAACAACTACACTATATAAATAAGAGCTCAGTGAAGTTATTTTGTCTATTCGCAGGAGAGAACTGGATATGAAATGCTGGGGATGTATGGTATGTCTTTAAACTGAAAAGCAAGTCACGCTGGTGGTGGAAAAGTTGCCCTTTTCAGAAGAACACTACAGCATCTACACAGTACGACTAGGAATCAATTTCCCCAGCAGCAGTGTAGAACAATGTGCAGAGATTTATGCAGATTCAGTCGATATGCCTTTCATGCTTTACTGCTAGTAATAACAATAATCTGTTTTCCACGTAGTGTTGACACAGTTAGTGGGAAATAAATACCCCCTGGGCATGCCTGTGTTGTGCATTGCCAATGCATCATAAGGTGTGCAGTGGAGGAGTGGTATAACTTTGTGAAACACCTGCTCAATCTTCCATTTGCAGGGCACGCCTATGATGGAAGGAAGTGCATGAACACAATCTGACGCCCTACCTTACCCCATGCTTCTACGCCACACCCCCCTCCCCTTTCATCCTGTTATACACCAAGAACACAATTGGCCTCTACTACACTTCAATGTGGTACACACATTTAATATTTGCTTTAAAACACTTCATTTAAAAATAGACAGTTTTATACTGTTAAATCAGTCTTTTTAATAATTTGCTATTTTTCCTATCCTCTGCAATGCAGGAACTGTTGGTCCAATAGAAAGAATAAGAACTTTTCTACTGGGAATTTACTGCATTCACATTTTGCACAGTTTTTTTTTTTTTTTTTTTGGGGGGGGGGGGGGGGGTGCTAGGAGTCACAGTTTCCAAGTTAATCAAGGAAAACAAAGTGATCTATAACCACCCTCTCTCCCCTCCACCTCAATGCTCACATTCTACCACTCAGGGATTTTAGCATACTCCCTCGTAGCAGTGGGCAAAAATTTGCAATTACACCATTCCTCCCTAATTTTCCTTTGTTGACAAATGTGTGTCAGTATACATTAGTTCTAAATCGTACTTCTGTCAGCAAGCGAATAGTGGATTTGCATGTCACTCTGGCAGAACCAACTGGTTTGAGGATTGAAAATGTAATGCTGAATCCACAAGGTATGCAGGAGAACATTTGTGTAGTTAAGAAAGCAAGAGAGGCAATGACACGAATGAAGCTGTGAAAGACCAAGGTTAGTGTCTAACTAGCTCAGTTGGTATGGACATTGCACAATAGTAAATGTTCCAGGTACGACTCCCGGTCAGTGCACTGTTTTACCTGGCAGAAAGTTTTAAAACGACACACACTCTATTGCAGAGTGAAAGATTCATTATATCTTCTATATACTGACCTATAATTACGAGATTTGCAATTCACGTATTTTCGAAGAAAATGAATCATACAGCTGATTAAATGCAGGCAGTGGCATGGTTCATTTACAATAGCATAAATAATAACAATAAGGAAAACAGGTATCAAATTTTTCCCAAGTTCACAGTGTCCCAACTTTACGGTACTTGGTATATTAAGATTAGCTGTCGCAATGCAATAAGATAAATATTGATCAAAACGTTTATTTGAAATTTTCTGATGTTGCGAGAGATACATCACATCTCAAATACTACATTTTTTATGGATGTGATTCCTACTGGCCAGTTTTTTTAACAGTCGTAATCATTTATAACTACGCCTCTTAATCCTTAATGCTACTATATTATTTCGTCCCGATAAGTAACTATTTATTGCCAACAGTAATTTTGGGTTAGTTCTGCTTTCCAATTTTACAATACGAAGAGACAGCTTGGAAAATCAGTCAATCTCGTCTTCTGTTTATAAATTTTGAATTCTGTGGACTTTTCAGTAGGCTACATGATAGAATAACGTGAATGTTTCTATGAGACACAGTTAATACAACCAGCTTTTAAGAATTAATATTCAGGTAAACAACCATGCAAACATAAACTGCAATAGAAGGCATTTATGAACGAGCAATTAATTCTTAAAAAATGAGGTGATCCAAATACCTGAAACGGGTAAGCTAAATCTCTCTGTCGTCGGAAGTTTCCCATAATACAATGTTTTATTTATTCGTGACAAGAACTCTTCATGGTCTCCAATCACCTACGTTAAATAAGTGCAACAGTTAAAACCTCCGACTGCTACGTAACACATGATTAAAAAGATTTGCTTGTAAAATACTTGTTGACACTGTACCTTGAAATTCTTTCTAGCCAAAACCTTCCCCTTTCTGGGTGTAATGCGATTAGACATTTTCGAATGTTAAATCACTAACATACGAAGTCTACAATGCGTCAAAAAGAATTATGATTACAAAGAAAAACTGGACGTTAACCTAAAAAACCACCAACCCACCCACTGTTACTTTACTTCTTATGACATCATTTCCCCACCACCTCAAAGATACGTAAAACTGGCATCCACAATCTTTGCTCACACGTTACCTACGAAATTTCATTCTACATCATATGATTCATACGCAGAGATCACTTGCCAAGGGCGGAGGATGTTAGAATCTATGATGGTATTAATGGCGTAAACCACCGATCTCTTTACAACATGGATGTAGATGTCAGTGAGCTCAGTATTGAGCTCACTGCTTGGTAACGGTGCCCCAGACGATCAGTAATATTGGCATACCATCAACATCTTGACCATCTGAGGGCACGTATTCACTTATTGTCAATGCTAGATACATTGACGATAAGTATTGATAGACCTGAGCGTTGAGGTCCAGTATTAACGGTTTGACAATATTCTCCATTCTGATGTTGACAAATGACAGAGCGTCAGGAACAGGACATATTTCTCAATATGTCGTGGTATATACCACACATCAATTCACTTTTTAATGAGTCTTTTAACACAAAATAATTTTAATAGGCCTATGCAAGGGTAATCATTGTATATACATCACGAGAAGTACCGTGGCTGCGCTTCTTTCAAAGATATACTTTGGTTCTGAGGAAACTTGAGTCTACACAGCGACACGCAACTACGGGACTGGAGCCGAGCGTCCTTTCACGGAAAGAACCAGAGATGCACGAGGTAGCACATGACAAGCAACTGCGGCTGACAAGCGAGCCACTTTGTGAAAAGGAGACGTTTTACTTACTGTATTATAAATGTTTATTGTTGTAATGATGAATGTAGCAGAAAATAAACTATTAAACAAGAAATCCAAACGCACAGCATTGATTTAAATTAATTTCTTCATATTTAATAAGGGATAATAGTCAATCTTATGCCACTGACGGAAGTTTAATAGCAACAGCAAAATTATGATGTGAACTGCAAAATACTAAGGAACGTCACAAACAAAGAAATTAGGTAAGGTAAATTTTCACTGTATAAACGTCAATATCTATTGACTGTCTTATAATAGAGAAACAGTTATGTCCTGTGCCTCAGCTGTACTTTGGTTCTCGAAATGGTGCACTATTTTCCTCGTCTGCTTTGTTGAGAACAACCGTCTCTGAGGCTGTATATTTTGTTCTCTTCTTGATGAAGTAGTGCAGGAGCCAATTCCTGGATGATCTTTATTGGAGTCAACAGCAGCTAATGTAGCTTTCAAGCTCGACAGCTGGCGTTTAAAAACTTCCAGTTTCCCTGGAGAAGATATTTTGTCAATCACTTCAGCAAATTTTCTTTTCATTTTCTCCTTCTCCTGATTTAAATCTGAAGATTCAATATTTCCTCTGCTGAGTTCAACCAATATACTTTCTTTTTAACTTGCTGCTGATTCCCCTTCTTCATAAATATGTAATATATCCTCATCATCATTAACATCACGAAAATTACTGACGTTCACTGAACTGGATGACTGTCTTGTTTGGAATTGGCAAACAGATTGAATATGTTTACACATGTTCCATCTGATACTCGAATCTACGGACAAGCATGCATACTGATGTATGCAGGCCTGTCAGTCAATACAAATCAATTTTGCACATTTTGCTGTACAAAAAAGTGACGCCTACCTCAGAAGTAGATGGTACAAGCCAGCCTTTTCATTCTTCAACTAAGCGTTCCTGAACCACTACAGAACTTAAGCCATGCTTTGAGCGAATATCCTGGAGTTTGCTTGTCAGTTTTCCCTTGGTCAGAATAATGAACCTGTCATGTAATTTGTCCCTGACGAAGCTCATTAATGCATGAATGGATTTTTCAAGTCGTGTTACATGTTTACCACGCAAATATATGTATTTTACTGTTCGATGCATCCTTTCAATATGCATGTTTGTATTGATACCACTGTTGGCTCTGTAACTATATGCCCAACACCTAGTGCTTTCAGCATAATGTTCTTGGAGGTAGAACCCAAACTCCGCTGTTACAGGATCTGAAACCAGGCTCTCCAGAGCTAAAGGAAATACGTGCTCACATGTTATGACGTCTCTTTCCTGCATTAAACTCCTCACTAGCTTATAAGTTTCACCCTGTCTTTCCTTTGATTTCATTTCAATACACATATTTTTCCTCCATGCCCTGTCAGTATGCCACGAGCAATAAAGTCTTCTCACTGGTTCTTCCATCTGTGAAAGCCAAGCATTGTAAAAAGACTCAGCTAAATCTGACATGA
Source organism: Schistocerca gregaria (assembly GCF_023897955.1). Lineage (NCBI taxonomy): Eukaryota > Metazoa > Arthropoda > Insecta > Orthoptera > Acrididae > Schistocerca > Schistocerca gregaria. Next base: position 423,129,745 of record NC_064920.1, read on the forward strand.
ACACTTGAGGACGTACTTTTCCTACTTGAATCTTTATTTCATTAAAAAATAATGACAGCTTACCTTGATCAGACCTGTTTGAGATAAGAGAAGCAAAAGGAAAACCTTGTCTGAGGCTCTGAGCACTATGGGACTTAACATCTATGGTCATCATTCAAACCTTGTGTCATGTAGTCAAGCACAAGAAGTGAAATTAAAGAGGAACCATAACCGTTAGTTCCATGAGTTCCATCGATGTAAATACAGTCACTGCCATACTTCTTCCGAATTTCACACTGAGCATTGTTCATAACAATGAATGAGGACAAAGTCTCCACTTCTCAGGAGAGGATGACTTTGGCTGCGTGTATCTTGTGGTTTGTAGAATAAAACACAGGGATTATCGCTAGCATTGATTTCGTTTACCCGCGCTTCTACGCTGATGCCATCGTCTCTATTTCTCATGACCTCGGAACGTAAATTATTACACTGCTCAATGTTGTATACATCTTTTTTTGTCAGTAGATGGATACACACTAGCATGGAATCAGATAAAGTGTCTCTTACTTTGTTGAGTACCGTTTGCTATGGTACCTTGTTTGGGATGTCAACGGCTAACGTGTTTCTTCTTCTGTCAAATCTAAATGTCTAACACCAGTTTGATAACCCACATGAGTAACCACGTATTTCACTTTGCAGCTACCATCTCCATCTTTGGTTAGTTCAATGCTGGAAGCACATACACCTCCTATTATGTGAGTGCCTTGGATCTTCATGCGGCGAATAATTTTACTCTTAGATACATATTGTCCTGAACGATGGCATACAAAGGAATGCCGAGTGACATTGTCCAAAGTACGATACGACCCACACTTTTTGACGTAAAGTAACAACGTTTTGCCCTTAGTCTGCTTCTTCCACTCACTGAATTCCTGGAAAGAGATGCAAATTTAGTCTCTTCAGATGCTATCGACACAACATGTTTCATTGACAAGTGATCATAATAGTTTTTCTTCGAAAGAACTGAAATATCGCACAATGGGCATTTCACTTTTCAATCCATGTCCTTTCTTTTGTGGCACATTACATTGCGCTCATGGTTGAACTGTTTGCCACATAAACTACACAAATATTTATAAAACTCCTGCACTTTTAATTGTGGAGCGGTATCATTTAACTTTCCTGAATGTACCTGTGATACATGTTTCCTCAGAGTCTTGTTATAGCTATAGCTTTTTCCAAACTCTGAACATGTGTATCTCTTTCCTTGATTCAGCATATTTCTGATGGTACTGTCCAAGTTCAAGAAGGAGAAAACCTTCACACTTTCAAAACACCTCGAAGATTTCACATGACGACAACGAAAACTAAACATGTGACACATACACAATAGACCACATAGGCTACTAACAACAGGCCGCTATTCGCCGAACATGCCACTTTCCGTGTCGTCTGCTACATCGGCTCTTTTCGCTAACGCTCGACTCCGGTGCCGCAGTTGCTTGTCACCCTGTAGACACAAGTTTCTCGAAGGTATCGGTGGATGTCTCTGTTGCCAGGGTATCGTATTGACCGTGGCAGCCATTCCAGCAGACGAATTAAGGCAGAAGCTCTTTGATTGTTCAGTTGGTTCATTCATTGCAAATTTGGAAAGTATTCCTGTCTTTTCTTTCTTTGAAACTGACCTTCCGCCCGCTTCATATACTCGTTTTTCACATAGCAGTATGTACTACAAATGCTACCAACGACAAATAAGTGTACTGGCTGTTTGAAGTACGTTCTAATCTGAGAAAAATTACAATTATTGCTGTATTTTCTTTCTTTAAAAGTGAGAACCTTTTAACTACATACAAGTTATTTACGTAGTGATATGTCTTACAAAAATTACTTACGCGGAAGCTCCCCCCACTGCTAAATAAATGTGCTGATTGCGTCAAGAATGTTCTAATATGCGTGAAAAATTACAATTCATTCTCAGGGAAGTAAACTTCTTTCTTTCCTATTGAAAACAGCTGAAATATCTAGAAAAAGCACCAGCAGAAATGTGTCTGCACCGTTACAAGAATATATTTCGTACACATATATGCTTAATTTGAAGACGTTCTTGTTTGGGAAAGAAGTCTCCTAAAATAAATAGTTTGTAAATTTTCCTTTATACTTTGTAGACAGCTGACAGAGTCACCTTTTAGTTCTTTCTCAAAAGTGTCAGTCTTGTTTATTTTTTCTGTTCTGACAATGAGTGATAGTTTCTCTTTACCAAATAATCAACATATTTTGAAAATTCAGTCTCATTCCCATATTTCATGCTTAATTTGTTAATGATTGACAACGCTAAGTCACAGAAGCTGTCAGAAGCGTGAAGACGAATATTAAATTTTTTGCAGACGGCAGGACACAAACCGAAAATTCTACACAGGCTATATAATCTCATCCTATTGTTGTTACCCAGTACACTACAGTGATCACTTGAAATTTGTAGTTTTGGTCTGATACTTTTAAATGCTGATATTTCATTATTTGACATTCAGTTTCAATAAACTGTACTTTTACCAGAGATCCTCAATGTGCTAGTATTTTCGAACAGCAGTTATTTACAGGACATAAATTATAAGTTGGTTGTAATATAAAAGAAACCAAATACGAGCAGATGAAATCCGATATGGCCTCACACAGATGCTTCAGCTAAAGTATATCTTTGACAGTAGTGCAGCCACAGATCCTTTGGGGTGATGTATATACAAATAATGTCACGTCTTAACAACAGTTAGTGGAGGATCTCCATGACACTGCTTAGTTTGATAATTTGAAAATATAGCATAAATTGATGTATTACATAGCAGTTTGGAAAAACGCTCCCGGTTCGAAAAATAGGCCATATATCTGCAATGACTAGTAAGAGGTCTGTGAAATACACATCAGTTTCACCAAATTATCAGAAAGCAAAAAAATAAACTGTTATATGTTATTCGGCCGAAAAGATTCTTGCCCTGCAGATATAATTTCTTCACAGGTTTCCACAGAATTTTACTAATTGTACTAGCAGATATTACAGAACTAAACTCTAAGCATTACAATGACCTGCCTGACACCAGAAATCACCAAGTTAATCCTATGCCCTTGTCGACGGCGGTCGCCTTTCTGAATAACGCATTTTGTTTCTCTGTCTTATCTCGTATCAGCGCTAATAAATTAATGTATGATGCAGTGTTCATCGGAAAACAATTTATGAAATCCTTTATGTCCATGGTTCTGACTTCTGACCAGTCGTTCCTTTTTTCCAATTGTTCTGGAACGCATTTCGCCTTTTTCGTTGTTTTCTGTTGTTTGCAAGCTATCTGTAGCTAATATAACTCCAGCACACGCTTTCTTTCGGGTTTTCAGCATTTTCACGTTGTAAAATTGCGTTGCCAGTTGATAATTTTTGTCAATGTTGCTGACAGTGAGAGATCTCTTCAACGTATTGAAGGTTTGAAAAACTAGATTTGTCAATAAATATTGAATGTGCAATCTCCTGTAGAGGCCTGGTCTCTGAATATATAACTGTAGCGTCACTGCAGACTCATATGGGTTTGCATCGTCCGCCATGTAGTTTGGCAAACAATTTCCTTTGGTCTGTATGTCACAAAGAATTGCACACTGATTTCTTGGTTTTAACTTTATATCAACATGTGATGTAGTAGTCTGATTTTGGAGCAGAATTGAGGAGTATTTTCTTATCATATTCTAGTGACATTTCCTAACAGCCTTGTTATAATTTGGCAAGAAACGAAATATGAGCATTTATGGCTGCCACGATCAGACAGCTGAAGTTAAACATCCAGATGGCATAGAGATCACTGCCATAAATGCAAGGGGTCTATAATTATTGCATAAACATGAAGCCAACGATTTATGCATTCCACCAGACGTTTGAGACCAAATATTGTGAGTTGCATGTGTGTACTGTAGCGTTATTTATCGGAATACAAACGTAAATATGCCTGAAAATCGTTATTCATATTACCTACAGATGCACAAATACAAGCAGAAAGTCTGCTGTTATTTTCTACAGGTAAAGGCCAATTCACACTGCCCACCACATCAAATCCCTTGCCATCAAAACATTATGCAGTGCATTTCAAATGGTGACATCCACACTGGCCACCCAGTTTCGTCACATCGTGGCACCATCGAAGTTTCTCTGAAAGAAAGTTTTGCCAGCTGACGACGTCCATCTGATGTTGATAACGTGGCTCATTTCCTCTCGATATACAGCCATGCATGGACCTCCATATTTCGTTTTGTTATGGTTTTTATGCTTAATATTAGCAATTTTTGTTGATTATTTATTATAAATTGCTTCGTTTACTTATTTCTTTTGTTAAAATGTATAATAAATGACGAAGGATTAACTGAACCAGTGAGGCAGCAGTCTGAATCGTACAATATGAGCGTACTAAATTGCTTGCCATCCACTACATCTTCAAAGTGGATTTTTATACATAATAATATCTTATACAACATAATATCTTACAATGAAATTTATTGCAATATGGCTCTAACTTGAAGTGAAAGCGTACTATGGGTAGAATCAGACTGATTAGGATCTTGAATTTATTTGTATGTTGTGAAGCATTTGTACCATTTCGTAAAGAAATGGACTGAAACGTTTAGACAACACAAGTTGTTTCTTTAAACATATTTGTGGCAGGCTTATTTGCTGTTAAGTAGTCCTCTGGGTTGTGTGCAAAACAATTTATCGAGTATCACTGGTCAATATTTACGTGGTTTCACGACCAAACCCCAGTATAAATAAGGCATTTGAACTATTAAAGGCCAAATACAAGACAGCAAGATAACTTACAAATCTTGATGGGGAACATATTGAGGGAGATTTGACCATTTGACAAAAATTTGCACTAGACCAGCAACTAAACTTAACCTCAATTAAACGAATTTTTCGTGGGATGTGGCGGCAGCCATTAACACTATATTCCTTTAAGTAGTTCTGAATACTATTTCACACAACAAATTTATAAAAAACTGACGTTTCGACTAAATGAAATATAAAAATGAAGATTCCTCTTCCTCAAGATCCTAGTATAGTGTGTGAAATTCCCCTTCTGCTCCACTTAATAACAGTTTTCGGTCCCACACCCTTTTTTGTGTTGTTCTACCCTTCTGCCTTCCTTCTCTAATATACAAGCTATCCCTGCAAGCTGTAAACCATTTAAGTCCAATAAATCTCAATTTTGTACAAATGTGCACTCCAATATCCACAAACATATGCTGTCTCAGTTGAAAACCATCTTGAGTAGCCCGCAATGCACGCGAAAAAACATATGTGGACAGCCACGTGAGTTAAAATCACCCTACTTCATTTGACTTGCTGTGCCATGATGTGATGGACAATATGAATACATCTTGACGTGACCGTTCCATGACGTAACCATGCCGTGACAGCCATTGTGAATTAGTCATAAGTGCTTTAGCTAAAATAATACTTTTAGTTTAAATATGCACTATTCAATGCAGAATGTAAGCTTCACTAAATCTTTCATAAATGATTGTAATGTATCAGTCCATGACACCTATTTTTAATAGAATTTAATTTTAAACTTGTTTCCCTTAGCTGTCAGCAGCTGGTGTCATAGCATCTGTCCACACATTGTACATTGAAGCGCCAAAGAAACAGGTACAGGCATGCATATACAAATACAGATATAAGTAAATAGACATAATATGGAGCATATATAGAGACATGTAAAGAGGCACAATACGGCGCTGCGGTCGGAAACGTCTATATAAGACAAAAAATGTCTGGTGCAGTTGTTAGATCGTTTACGCCTGCTCCAATGGCAGGTTATTAAGATTTAAGTAAGTTTGAACGTGGTGTTACGGTCGGCCAACAACAGCATCTCCAAGGAAGCGATGAAATGTAGATATTCCCATATGGCCATTTCACGAGTGTACCATGTATATCAGCAATCGGTAAAACATAGAATCTCCAACTTCACTGTGGCCAGAAAAAGATCCTGAAGGAATGGGACCAACGACGACTGAACAGAATCGTTCAACGTGACCGAAGTGCATACCTTCCACAAATTGCTGCGGATTTCAATGCTGGACCATCAACATTTGTCAGTCTATGAACCATTTAACGAAACATCATCGATATGGGTTTTCAGAGCTGAAGATTCACTTGTATACCTTTTTATGACTGCACAACACAAAGTTTTAAGGCTCGATGCCTCTCCTGGGCCTGTCAACTCCGACATTGAGCTGTTGATGACTGGAAACATGTTGCTTGATCGGACGAATCTCGTTTCAGATTGTATCGAGTGATGGATGTGTACAGGAATGAAGACAACTTCATGAATCCATGAAACCTGCATGTCAGCAGGGCACTGTTGAAGGTAGTGGAGGCTCTGTAATGGTGTGGGGAGTGTGCAGTTGGAGTGATACGGGATCCCTTATATGTCTAGATACGACTCTGACATGTGTCATGTACATAAGCATCCTGTCTGATCACTTGCATCCACTCATGTCCATTGTGCATTCCGACAGACGTGGGCAATTCCAGTGGGACAATGCGACACCCCATACGCCCAGAATTGTTACCGGGTGGCTCCAGGAACACTCTTCTGAGTTTAAACACTTCTGCTGGCCACTAAACTCGCAGACATGAAGATTATTAAGCATATCTGGGATGTGTTGCAACATGCTACTCAGAAGAGATCTCCACCCCCTCGTACTTTTATGGATTTATGGACAGCCCTGCAGGATTCATAGCGTCAATTTCCTCCAGTATTACTGTAGACATCAGTCGAGTCCATACCACGTCACGTTGTGTCACTTCTGCATGCCTGTGGGGAGCCCTACACGATGTCAGGCAGGTGTATTAGTTTCTTTGACTCTCTGGTGTATATTGTACTTGTTTACGTTTCAGATAATCCAGTAGTGAATGTTGTGTCTTGGCAACAAATTATTCATGTAGAATTTTCAACATATTAATTATTTTTTGTGCAGATATCAATATCCTGCTCTGAGCTAATAGTAATGTTGGAAGACTTCTCTTTATTTTGTGAATATCTACTCCAGAAAGTAATAATAATTTACATGTATCAGAAACTTTGTCATGAATACCAGTTTTATGCATCTGTTTATTTCCTAGTGATACCAAAGACAGTCTCCTTTATCCAGACTCATCACTCCATCACACTATTGCTCTATTAAGAGAAGGCTGTGCACTGTATGTAAAGCAAACAAGTAAAATCAGGAAGAAGATCAAGTTTCTTCAGCAGCAAAACTTTCAAATAGCCAGACTGTAAAATAGTGCTTTGTATCATGTGATGAAGGTCTTTCAGAAGACTACTTGCATATATGAAGGATATTTCTGAGCTGAACTTTGCATGCAGTGTAAATTCTCTTGATTGCAAAGTTTTTGTAACACAAGTCCTGGTTTTGTCTGTGCAATAGCCATCTTCAGAATCTACAATAAAAGGAAAAAAGAAATTATTACAAGCTACTGCATTAAGAGGTTAAGAAAATATGAGTACGATATACACCTCATTCTGCTCCACTGAAACAAGTCATAACCAAGTTAAAAGTTGCCATACCTGCTTCAGCCACCATATATAGGAACAAATGCTATCCTTGAGATCACTAATGCTTGCATAACATACAGGTAATTATACAAAGCAATTTAATATAGGAATGTTTAGAAGCAGAAAATTAAAAAAAAATTGGGACTGTCTGTAATCAACCAAAATATTATTATATTTAGCCACATAAAGAATCTATTAGTCATCAGAGGTTCTGCAGCTTATCAGAATTTAGCAACATATTCAAAAAATAAAAATTGATCATAGAAGTCATGTTAAAATCAGATACAGTGTGATATAAGGCACAGGCGACTCTTAGTTACAGTAACCGTTAGGGGCTGATGTATTCCTCACACAAGGTGGAGTATATATTTTTCACTAATGGCCTTTCCTGTATACGTATTTTAACTAATAAAAAATAAAATAAAACAATAATATATAATAATAATAAAAATTATTGTTGTTTGTTGTTTGTTTGGATAAGTAATTGAGAGATTAAAATTTGCGCCGTGAATTTATCATGCTTCACATGTTCGAAGAGGTACAGAAAGTAGCCAGGGCTCATTATATATTTTTTGTAGACAAAGTCTGATATCTGACCTCATCTTCAATCATGACAATGGGGTGACTAAAACTACTAAAACAGAGAAAAGCATACAATTAACTAAAACACATATTCATTTCAACATATACATTACGATATGAATGACACTTATGTAAAATTATAGGTAAATAATTGCAGCTAATTCGCAAATGAGAGCGACTTACTAATTCTGCGCCTCTTTTCTGCAAATAAGAATCAATATGGCTAACTGAGGAGCCACAAAAAATATTAAGTCCTTCTAGGACAAAGAATGACATAAGAGTGTAGATGCCTACTGGCTGCGACAAGAGAGCGGTGTTAATTCCTTTACTTTGCTTTCTCTTGTCTTAAAAATCGATACATATAATCTAAGTTAAGTAAATTAAATATTGTCTGTGCTCAAGTGCAAATGGTTCCTTAAACTGCCCTCCCCCCACCTCCCCCTGAATTGCGAAGGCAAAGGTGTACCACCTGCAGCTGAGCAATTTGTTGATGTATTTTCTTTATTTGTCATGTCATGAATCATAAGTTATTACATATCATGTTTCACAAATACAACATACATAAAATATCATAAATCTATACAAATACATAAATATTATTTACATACAAGATAAATGAAAGTGAAAAGAAAAAATAAAAAGATTTGATTTTATGTGGAACCGACCCTGCCAATGGCGGTTTCAGAATCCAGTGCACTAGCATGCAGCCATTGATGCTTGTATCAGTTAACATTTCGATAACACATATAGGTAGATATAGTGTACCATTCATTTCACAGTTCGTATTCACTTGTGCTTAGTCACTTTGTAAAGAATTGTTGGGTATAAAGTCCATTGTTCTCTTTCGCTTCAAAATGTTATTACACATGTTCATTCAATAAATAAAATTAATTAATGTTTTTTGCATATTCAGAGATATGTGAACGTATTCTCTGTAGAATGTCACTTGATAGACATGGTTTATAGTGTGCTAAAGTTTTTGCACTCTAAAATAAATATCATGTGTCACATGCTCAGGCCGGTATTACACTATCAAATTTCTTTGTCAAATATCTTTGTCAAAAATCTTTGTCAAAGATATTTGATGGTGTAATAGGAACTTTGCCAAATGTTGTCCAATATCTGATCAAATCTAGGGCCTCGCTGTAGATTTGATCAAAGAAATCGCTTGTCTCCTGTTCACTGCAATGTGACATGTTACCACATGGGGCGCTAGTATAGCTGCAGCATTCTGTCGTCTGTAGTGTTTTTATAAACATTGTCGATAAATACAATTGGTGTGTGCCGACAACTACAAAATTAATAGCGATGTATGAAGCTGATGAGGCGCTTTACAATGTGAGGCACCCTGAATACAAAAACAGATTCAGAAGATTGGAGACCTGACCTGACCTAAGCTAACCTAACATAACCCTCTCCTGTAGCAAGGAGTCTGAGTGTTACAGTGAGGCTGTCTTCTGAAGATGCAGCAGTTCCTAAGTGAATATTATGCTTTGTGATATGAGGATAGACTTCACTGACCACATACAGAAATGTATGCTCATCCATTCTTAAGTAATTAATGTACGTTTTGACGTCTTCCACTGCAAGCTTGCATAACGAGTTTTGTGAATGCTTTCATCGTGTCATCGTAAAACCCACGGCTTCACCCAGATTGGATTAGTTTTTCGTTCCATAGATCCGTGCTGATGTGATCCTCATGGATGTGAAACATGTCATTTTTTAAAGCTGAAATAACAATACTAATAGTATGAATAAATAGAATACATCATTTGTTTCTATTAAAATTTCGTCAATGGAGTAGAAGGAGTTCCCCACTAGAAAGTCTTTCAGGCTCCTTTAAAACTGATCTTTATTTGTAACTAATTTTTTTATGTTTGCTGGCAAATTATTGAAGATAAGTGTCCCTGAGAAGTGGACCCCTTTTTGAACTAAACTAAGTGCTTTCAAGACCATGTGCAGATCATTTGTGTTCCTGGTATTGTATGTATGAACTGAATTGTTTGTTGGAAAATGATATATATTATTTAGGACAAATTTCATTAAGGAGTAAGTTCTTTGAAGAGGTTTCTGCAGGACGTCTGTGAATTTACTCAACAAATAATATGTATTACACGCTCTTGGCCTCTGAAAACTTTTGTTTGACTTGAAGATTTACCCCAAAATTATTATATGACATTATGGAATGAAAGTAGGCAAAGTATGCAAGCTTTTTCATTTTTGTGTTGCTTATGTCTGCTAACACTCGAATTGCAAATACAGATTTGTTAAGGCATTTCTGCAGTTCTGTGGTGTGCTCCTCCCAACTGAATTTATTATCAAGCTGTAATCCCAGGAGTTTAAGACTGTCAACCTCCTTTTTTCCCACACTTTTTTTCTGCATGTGCACACAATGCAATTACAGTACATGCAATTGCTGCAGTTAATAACAAGTTGTTGTCAGCCATCTTGAACTTTGACAAAAAACTTGATGACAGTGTAATACCCCTTCTAGTGCTACGTCAAAGATCGTTGTCAAATATATTTGACAGAATATTTGATCACATCTTTGATCAAATCTATGACAAAGAAATTTGATAGTGTAATAGCGGCCTTTGTTTACATTGAGACGAAAGTTCTTGAAAAAAGAAATTGGAGATCAACAATCTCGGAATGAAGTGTGCTTTGGAAGACGTAGTTAAAATGTGGTTTCGTCTTGTTAGGAATACACGGTGTCAGTGGTTCCATACTGACCAGTCCTTGTTACATCTGCTCAACAACCTCCATATTTCGTCTTCCAAAAGGCATATGTCGTCTCGTGGATATTGCGTCGTCGTTTCGTCAGAAAGTGTGCTGTGCTTTTGCGACTCACGTCACCTATAGCTTCCCATCATGAGTGCATTGAACCGTTTTTTAAAAATGTGCATTAATCTTGTTCATACACTGTTCATTGAAAAACAAAATGTTCGTTTACAACAGAGAGGACAAAACATAACAAATATCACTTCTCTTTGAGTACAGTTTTCTGTTACATATTTACATAGATACAAAAAAATTCTGTGAGACATGTACCTATACATTCACACTACATTGTTTGGTAGTACATATACGTATTTTACATTTTTCAGTTGCATTAAACTAGATATTTACAAACTTACAAATACAAATGGGTCAGATATAGAAAAAATTATCTTATAGGTTATAGGTTTTTTTGATAATGTTTTCCTTTTAAGTATATTTTCCTTTACATCAGTACTACACAATAAGTGTTCTTCCTCATTAAATGTTTCCTGCAATATAAACTTTCAAAATAGGTTAGAAAACATCTTGGAGATGATCTGTCCTGAAAAGTCATGATTACAATAAGACACGACACGTCACATCCACAATCAATTCCAAATTAGCACATGCACAAAGTATCATTTACAAATAAAATAAAGTATATAGCCTTGCTCAGTTAATCTCATTTGTTATTTCCTGTAGAGTGTTTTTTGTGCATCCTGTGTTCATGTGGATTGTGGTGTGAGTGTGAATAGCAAATCAAGTTTTATCATGCCAATTAATATATCAGGTTCAGGGCAGAAATTGTCTCCGGTCATTTAGTCTGTCAGCTTGTCTGCAGGGTACTAATAAATATAATCAGTAGCTGCGCTTTGCATGAAAATTGTTGCTTCTTCCTGTGTCTTATCTTCTTGCTGCTGCTGTTATTGCTGGTGCTGTAAAATTTAGATACTTTAGATTGTAGCTGATATCTTCTTCTTCTTCCAGCTTGAAGTACCAGATGCGATTTACCTCGTTGTTGTAAAGGCATACTCTGCTAAGGGCTAAAAGTTTTCAAATCTTTGTGAGGGTACAAACCTAAAATTCTCTTATGCTTGGGGTTTTGTAGAAGATATGCTCCAGGGTGTGGTATATCAATGATTGTGTAAGGACCTTCATATAATGGACGCCACTTAGCATTACGTTTCAGAGGAGATTACGATTTGTAATGGGTCTTAAGTAAAACTAGCATGCCTATTGTAAAGTTTTGCTTTCTTTCAAGATTAGCACTATAGTTCTTATTTCTAATGTCAGCTTGATCAGTAATTGCAATGAGTACTTCCCTTACCTTTTCCTCGTGTGAAGGTTTGGTGTCAGAAAATTTTGGTAGTGGGCTGCTCCATTCATTAGTTTCCTTTGTGTCAAACATGATTTCTCTGGGAGTTTAGGGTGTGTTGTATATATGTAAATTGTTGTGTATTTCCTCAAAAAGTGCGAGGTAATGTATCCAGTTTGTGTGCTGTGTTGAGGTATATGTTCACATGAATCTGTTTAATTCTCTAAAAATTCTCTCACAAGGGTTGGCTGATGCATGAAACTTTCAAATAAAGATGCTCTTAGTGTTATTGTCCTTTAGAAATTTTCTCTGGGTGACTCTTACATAATACGTGGTGTTATCTGATAGAATGGCTTTAGGTTTTCCACAGTATGGCATGTAATCATTTGTGAATCTTCTGATGATGGTGTTTGCTGTGGGTGACTTTACGGCAAAAAGTTCGATGTGCTTAGAAAATATGTCATATAATGCTAAAATGTATGTACAACCACCGATGCTAGTTGGATGAGGTCCGCTAACATCTGTACAAAGTATCTCTATAGGTCCAGTGGGTAAGATAGTGTGCAAGTCAGTTTTGGTGCATTGATTTTGTGGCTTGAATTTTTGACATATGAGACATTTGATGATAATATCATTTATTTTTCTTCTCATGTTTGGAAAATAGCGATATGTATGTAACTTGTTTAGACATTTCTTTGTTCCATAGTGTCCCCAAACTGTGTGAGTGTGTGCAATGAGATTGTGTACAGAATCTTGTGGTATGCAACGCACCAGTTAGTAGCATTTGTGTGTATTTTGTAGACAAGTATGTTGTTGTGTAACATGTATCTGTCTTGTAAAGTGTTGGTGTATTGTTCTACTATGATTTGTTTTATTTTGTACCAATGTGGATCTGAATCTTGTAGTGTTGCCATGTTCTTGCATAGGTCTTTGTAGTATTGTGTAAACTGTTTCTCTTGCATGAGTACTATTCTGTAATCGTGTGTGTTCTCAAAGTCTGTATTCTTATGGTGTAATCCTTGTGGTAATCTTGAAAGTGTGTCAGCTATTATGTTGTCTTTTCCCTTGATGTGCTTGATTTCAAAATAGTAATTCTGTAATGTAAGTGCCCATAGTGTAAGTCCAGGATGAATGAGTTTAGATGACAAAAGGATGGTAAGTGCTTGATGGTCAATGTATATAATGGTGTGTCTTCCATACACGTAATAATTATACTTTTTAAATGCCCATACAATAGATAACGTTTCCAATTCTGTGTGGAGTAAGATCTTTCACATTCTGCTAAAGTCCTACTGGCAAAACCAATGATCTTAATATGTTCTGACGTTTCTATTTTAACAAGTTGAAATAAACAACATCCCAAACCAATGTTTGATGCATCACAAGCAATACAAAAGTTCAAATTGACGTCTGGATGTTGCAGCATGTTATAATTTACTAAGGCTTCTTTGATTTTAGTAAAGTCATTTTCACAGTCTTGGTTCCAAATCTATATGTGGTTCTTCTTTAATAAGTTTAATAAGTATCTACTATTGAGTAACTGTTTAGGTATAATCGTCTGAAAAATGAGCATAGACCGAGAAATGATTAGAACTGTTTCTTAGTAATGGGACTGGGGAAATGTCTGATAGCATCTAATTTTGAAGGGTGAGGTTTAATGCCGTGTGTCGATGATGTGTGCTAGGTATTTGATCTCAGAACAAGCAAATCTAGATTTACAGAGATTGGCAGTGATTCCAGCTTGTGTGAATCTGCATAGTAAAGTGTTCAGGGTATCAGTGTGTTCCTTCCATGTTTTTGAGGCAATCAGTACGTCATCTACATAGTGTGTAACAGTTTCTTGTAAATCATCACTGAGTACAGAGTTTAGTGCAGTAATGGATACTCCTGAGCTTACATTTAGGCCAAATGGCAATACACAAAATTGATAAGTTCTGCCACCAAACATAAAGGCTGTATATTTTCTAGATTCTTTGCTTATTGGCACCTGCCAAAACGAATTTTTAAGGTGTATTGTAAAGAAATATTTTGCATCCAAGAATTACTGAAGTTGTTCATCAAGATTCTCTGGTTGTGTCTTCACAGGTAAGATAATTTGGTTGATAGCTCTTGCATCTAATACTAACCTGATACTTCCATTGTATCTTTTCACTACGTGCAAAGGGCTACAATACGGAGATGTTGATGGTTCTATAATATTCCATGTAATCATTTTCTTTAGTACTTCCCAAACTGCAGGTCGCACAGGTAGAGATACATTGTATGACTTATGGTAATAGACTTGGTGAGACTTGACTTCAGTAGTATACTTATATGTGTTGATCCTACCTGGCTTACTAGTGAAAACTTCCTTATTCTTAAGTAAAATATGTTCCAGCTGGAATCTCTCCTTTTCATTAATAGCATCACATTCTGATAACTTAGAATTAATTTGTGTAAGTACATCATTCACTACCTCACTGTGTGTTACAGGTTGTTATGTGGAATCTACGTCAGTCTCATGTATAATCTGTATCTTGTAGGCAGAACAGTCCTTGTTATGGTCTACTTGTTGAGTGTGCAAGTTCAAAACAATGTCTCTGGCTTCATACTTAAAATAACAAATGCCTTTGGAGAAGTCTATTGTGCAGTTCTTCACATAAAGAAAATCAATGTCAAATATACAATTGACAGTAAGGTTTTCGACAACTAGGAAAGGCCATTGTAAGATTCCATTTCCCATATTAACAGTCACAAATACCTGCTTATTAACCCTACTTGACTTATTACCTAATGCAGTTAATATTAAACAGTTTTGGATTGGGATCTCTGGTATCTTAGACGTTTCCTTCATCATAGTATAAAAATTGTGAGAAATCACACTGTCAGCAGGTCCTGTATCAATAATTATGTTAGTAGGTATACCTCCTACAATGCCTGAGGTGGAAGACAGTACAAATCTTTTCTTTACATTGTGACATTGTGTGTTGTCATTCATCAGATCATCAGCAAAGTTTCCACTTTCATTATATCTTAAGAATAGTGTAGGCAACTCTTGTTGTGCAAATGATAATTTTTGTTGTTTCACAGTTTCACTAGCAAGTGTGTATTCAAACATAGTTTCTAAATTGAAGTTGCCACCCAAATGTTCCTCACTCACGACCTGGGGCTCAGTAATGACTGGTTCTAGTTTACCTGCTTTGTTTGGTCATTGGTAAGTGTAGTTCCAGTTTCATTAGCTATCTCAATAATATTTACATTAGGATATTGTCTTTGCCAATCGCCTGTCTGTTTTCGGTTGGCTAATGTCATTTGTTGATTTGTGTTGCTTGTATGTGCAAAATTCCCTTGTGGCATCTGAATATGATCTTGTGGTGGCAGTTGTTGTGTTTGCCACTGTCTCACATAATACTGGTTGTTGCTCTGGTTAAAGTGCAGTGTAGGTGTTCCATTTCTTGTCTAATCTGTGTTGTTGTTTCTTTGCCAGTGTTTCTGTTTGGCTTTGTGTCCGTTGTTGTTTCCGTTATTCCTTCTTGAATTAAAATTGTCTTTTTTCGTTTCTCGTATGGGATATCTCCCTGTGTATAGTTACAGTTGATGTTTGTGTGCATCTGTGAGTTTTGGTGATTGTTTTGCATGTTTACTGTTTCTTCGTTTTTTGCATTTTTACTGTTTCTTCGATTTTTGTATGGGTTATCTCCCTGTGTATAGTTACAGTTGTTGTTTGTGTGAAGCTGTGAGTTTTGGTGATTGTTTTACATCTTTACTGTGCCTTGTGAATTTTGCTGCGTGTTTGGTAATGTGGCAATGTAGACATGTTGATTCGTGAGTTGTGTGTTGGTTCTTGTTCTTCATACAGTAAATGAACAGCATCTAACTTTTCCAAAAAATATTCACGATTATCGTCCGGTAAGTACAGTAATTTCTCTTTAATATTAAAAGCAAGTCTTGCTTTCAGTAATCGGATCACATCTTTTGGTTTCACTGGTTCATTAAGGAAGTGTATCATGTTTAGGTACTTCTTGAAATATCGGCGCATATTGCCGTTTTGGGGATTGAAGTGTTCGGGTTCAGTGACTTATTTGTGGATACATTCCTGCACAGTGGGTGACCAAAACTTATTGAAGAAGGCGCGTTCAAACTACTGGTATGTTACACATCTGTCTCTTTCATGGTAAGCCCAGACAGCACCGTCTCCTTGAATGTAATCTACAACGTGTGCAATGCGTTTGTGGTCGCTCCACGAACGTGGGAATGCGTTCCTAAAAAAGCTTTTAAGAAGATGACAGGATGTACAGTGTTTTAGACTGGTATGAAAGGTTGGAATTTATGTTGCTTGAATAGACTTTCTTCTTCTTTGTTACGTGTTCGTCTGTTTCTTTCCGTGTAATCATTGAATTCTTCCCTATGTGTACATTAATCTTCATCAGAATGATAATTGTATTGTATTTCAGATGATGAGTATCTGTTGCTATGCGTGTCAGTGTATTGTGTATTTGAGTGTTGAAATTCGTGTGTGTACACATGTTCATTTCCGAATCGAGATTTTCTTCTGTGTGTGTTAAAATGTGTAGTGGGTGTACTATTCTGTTGTGCTTGGTATTGAGTTGTCTTTGTTTGCATATCATCATCGATTACTTGTCTATTGTTGTTCATGTATTCCACTACACAATTGTGCACAATATGTGGCAATTTGTTTTGTATACATTCTTCAAAAATTTGGTCTTTATGTGTTGTCCATACTTTAAATTGTGAATTAATGCTAGAGAAATGGGGTTCAGCCTCTCTCTCTATTGTTGTGTAAATCTGTTTGTGAATGTCAGCTACGTTTGTTTCTATCATGTTCACCTTTAAATTAATTTCGTCACATGCATATGTGTTTGATTCTAATTTGCAATTAATAGTTTCACAGGTTTTTGTCAATTCATGGATGTGATTGGCATTGTCGCTTTGTTGTAACACTAAATTTTCAAATTTTTCCTTAAGATCGTCGACCTGTTTGAAAAAAAGTGTATTAATTTCATCTCCCTTTTGAGTCAGTGTGCGAAGTCTGATTTTATCTCATTTCTGAAAGCTGTATTGTCTGTCATTAATTGTGTGAATTTTTCGTCATTATCTTGCTTAATATTGGATATGCCTTCCAAAAATGAATTCAGTATAGGAGCAAAATTTTCATTGCAAAATGAGCTTGCCCCCGCCACATCATTAGATGTGACGTGGTCTCTCAGGTTTGGTTCTGAATTGTTCTTTCGGCGTTTGTGTGTGTGTGTGTGTAGCGGGTTATTTTGATGTGTTTGAGTGTCTGTATTAATTTCTGTGTCTGAATGTGTCTGTGTATCCATGTTTGCGCTACTTGATTGTTGTTCCATTGTATACTGGTGTCGAGTTTTTACCATATCGTGAATAAATTGAGTGCAAGGAAAAAATTGTTTAGTGTGAAAATGTACTGCCTATGTGTGTGTTTAAATGACTGAGAATGATTGAGAGATGACTTTAAGGATCGAAAGTAGCATACATGTTAATGGTGACTAGCCATGTTGCTTGAATCTTGTACAATGTCGGCTATATTGTGCAATGTAACTAGCGTATTGGTGGAGTAGAACGTAATCGTCTGAATAATGATTTCGCGGAATTTGGAATAAATTACTGAATGGAAACTGAATATTGAATTTAATGATGAGAAAAATAATTTTGAATGAAAAATGTGCTTGGAATCAATTGTGGATGCGCGAGTGCTGCGTCTTACTGTACATGTCGTCTTGATGCAAAGATTGCATTTCCAGTCCAAATCGTCTCCATATTATATTCGTTTTCTTCAATATTCTCGCCACATAGGTTGTTCCCGGTCATGATGTACATGAAAATAAACAATTAGTTGTAGTAAAGATACAATAATGAGTCCTGGCACATAGTCGCCAGTTTAACAAATAAAAAATAAAATAAACTAATAATACATAATAATAATAATAATAATAATAATAATTACTATTGTTTGTTGTTAGTTTGGATAAGTAATTGAGAGATTACAATTTACCCCATGAATTTATCAAGCTTCACATGTCCAAAGATGTATGGAATGTAGCCAGGGCTCATTATATATTTTTTGTAGACGAAGTCTGATATCTGACCTCAGCTTCAATCATGACAATGGGGTGACTAAAACTACTAAAACAGAGAAAAGCATACGATTAAATAAAACAAATAATCATTTCAACATGTACATTACGATATGAATGACACTTATGTAAAATTATAGGTAAATAATTGCTGATAATTCCCAAATGAGAGGGACTTATTAATTCTGCCCCTCTTTTGTGCAAATAAGTATCAATATGACGACTCACTGTGGAGCCATACAAAATATTAAGTCCTTCTAGGACAACAAATAACATAAGAGTGTAGATGCCTACTGGCTGCGACAAGACAGCGGTGTTAATTCCTTTACTTTGTTTTCTCTTGTCTTAAAAATCGATACATATAATCTAAGTTACGTAAATTAAATATTGTCTGTGCTCCAGAGCAAATGGTTCCTTAAAATATCTTCAAAGCCATGTGATGTAGTCTATATTGCGCACAGTTTTGGCAGAGCATTACTATGAGTTAGAGAGCCTACTACGAAAATTAAATGTATTCTTAAAAGAAATAGCATGAAGCAAAATGAGCATTGCACAGTTTTGGTGGAAACATTAACTGAAGTAACAATACCTATTGAGAAAATTTAAAGTGTTCTAACAGAAACATCACGAGGCAAAATGAGCAGTACTGAAGTAATGAAGATACTTAAATGAAATTTACTTGTCTAGTGTAGCATGTGGTCCATATGTTGTTGTTGTGGTCTTCAGTCCTGAGACTGGTTTGATGCAGCTCTCCTTGCTACTCTGTCCTGTGCAAGCTTCTTCATCTCCCAGTACCTACTGCAACCTACGTCCTTCTGAATCTGCTTACTGTATTCATCTCTTGGTCTCCCTCTACGATTTTTACCCTCCATGCTGCCCTCCAATGCTAAATTGGTGATCCTTTGATGCCTCAGAACATGTCCTACCAACCGATGCCTTCTTCTGGTCAAGTTGTGCCACAAACTTCTCTTCTCCCCAATCCTATTCAATACTTCCTCATTAGTTATGTGATCCACACTTCTAATCTTCAGCATTTTTCTGTAGCACCACATATCGAAAGCTTCTATTCTCTTCATGTCCAAACTATTTATCGTCCATGTTTCACTTCCATACATGGCTACACTCCATACAAATACTTTCAGAAACGACTTCCTGACACTTTAGCTATGCTCGATGTTAACAAATTTCTCTTCTTCAGAAACGCTTTCCTTGCCATTGACAGTCTACATTTTATATCCTCTCTACTTCGACCATCATCAGTTATTTTGCTCCCCAAATAGCAAAAGTCCTTTACTACTTTAAGTGTCTCATTTCCTAATCTAATTCCCTCAGCATCAGCTGACTTAATTCGACTACATTCCATTATCCTCGTTTTGCTTTTGTTGATGTTCATCTTATACCCTCCTTTCAAGACACTGTCCATTCCGTTCAACGGCTCTTCCAAGTCTTTTGCTGTCTCTGACAGAATTACGATGTCATCGGCAAAACTCAAAGTTTTTATTTCTTCTCCATGTATTTTAATACCTACTCCGAATTTTTCTTTTGTTTCCTTCACTGCTTGCTCAATATACAGATTGAATAACATCAGGGAGAGACTACAACCCTGTCTCACTCCTTCCCAACTACTGCTTCCCTTTCATGTCCCTCGACTCTTATAACTGCCATCTGGTTTCTGTACAAATTGTAAATAGCCTTTCGCTCCCTGTATTTTACCCCTGCCAACTTCAGAATTTGAAAGAGAGTATTCCAGTCAACATTGTCAAAAGCTTTCTCTAAGTCTACAAATGCTAGAAACGTAGGTTTGCCTTTCCTTAATATTTCTTCTAAGGTATGTCGTAGGGTCAGTATTGCCTCACGTGTTCCAACATTTCTACGGAATCCAAACTGATATTCCCCGAGGTCGGCTTCTACTAGTTTTTCCATTTGTCTGTAAAGAATTCGCGTTAGTATTTTGCAGCTGTGACTTATTAAACTGATAGTTCGGTAATTTTCACATCTGTCAACACCTGTTTTCTTTGGGATTGGTATTACTATATTCTTCTTGAAGTCTGAGGGAATTTCGCCTGTCTCATACATCATGCTCACCAGATGGTAGAGTTTTGTCAGGACTGGCTCTCCCAAGGCTGTCAGTAATTCCAATGAAATGTTGTCTACTACCGGGGCCTTGTATCGACTCAGGTCTTTCAGTGCTCTGTCAAACTCTTCACGCAGTATCGTATATCCCATTTCATCTTCACCTACATCCTCTTCCATTTCCATAATATTGTCCTCAAGTATATCGCCCTTGTATATACCCTCTATTTACTCCTTCCACCTTTCTGCTTTCCCTTCTTTGCTTAGAACTGGGTTTCCATCTGAGCTCTTGATGTTCATACAAGTGGTTCTCTTATCTCCAAAGGTCTCTTTAATTTTCCTGCAGGCAGTATCTATCTTACCCCTAGTGAGATAAACCTCTACATCCTTACATTTGTCCTCTAGCCATCCCTGCTTAGCCATTTTGCACTTCCTGTCAATCTCATTTTTGAGACGTTTGTATTCCTTTTTGCCTGCTTCATTTACTGCGTTTTTATATTTTCTCCTTTCATCAATTAAATTCAATATTTCTTCTGTTACCCAAGGATTTCTACTAGCTCTGCTGCCTTCACTACTTCATCCCACAAAGCTACCCATTCTTCTTCTACTGTATTTCTCTCCCCCCTTCCTGTCAATTGTTCCCTTATGCTCTCCCTGAAACTCTGTACAACCTCTGGCTCTTTTAGTTTATCCAGGTCCCATATCCTTAAATTCCCACCTTTTTGCAGTTTCTTCAGTTTTAATCTACAGGTCATAACCAATAGATTGTGGTCTGAGTCCACATCTGCCCCTGAAAATGTCTTACAATTTAAAACCTGGTTCCTAAATCTCTGTCTTACCATTATATAATCTATCTGAAACCTGTCAGTATCTCCAGGCTTCTTCCATGTATACAGCCTTCTTTTATGATTCTTGAACCAAGTGTTAGCTATGATTAAGTTGTGCTCTGTGCAAAATTCTACTAGGCGGCTTCCTCTTTCATTTCTTTTCCCCAATCCATATTCACCTACTACGTTTCCATCTCTCCCTTTTCCTACTACCGAATTCCAGTCACCCATCACTATTAAATTTTCGTCTCCCTTCACTATCTGAATAATTTCTTTTATTTCAGCATACATTTCTTCAATTTCTTCGTCATCTGCAGAGCTAGTTGGCATATAAACTTGTACTACTGTAGTAGGTGTGGGCTTTGTAGCTATCTTGGCCACAATAATGCGTTCGCTATGCTGTTTGTAGTAGCTTACCCGCATTCCTGTTTTTCTATTCATTATTAAACCTACTCCTGCATTACCCCTATTTGATTTTGTGTTTATAACCCTGTAGTCACCTGACCAGAAGTCTTGTTCCTCCTGCCACCGAACTTCACTGATACCCACGATATCTAACTTTAATCTATCCATTTCCCTTTTTAAATTTTCTAACCTACCTGCCCGG
The DNA here is from genome assembly GCF_023897955.1 of Schistocerca gregaria. NCBI lineage: Eukaryota > Metazoa > Arthropoda > Insecta > Orthoptera > Acrididae > Schistocerca > Schistocerca gregaria. The sequence continues at coordinate 423,151,569 of NC_064920.1, forward strand.
TTAAGTGATCTGAAATTCCACGCTCCGATCCGTAGAACGCCAGTTTTCTTTCTTCTGATAATGACATCCTCTTGAGTAGTCCCCGCCCGGAGATCCAAATGGGGGACTATTTTACCTCCAGAATATTTTACCCAAGAGGACGCCATCATCAGTTAATCATACAGTAAAGCTGCATGCCCTCAGGAAAAATTACGGCTGTAGTTTCCCCTTGCTTTCAGCTGTTTGCAGTACCAGCACAGCAAGGCCATTTTGGTTATTGTTACAAGGCCAGAACAGTCAATCATCCAGACTGTTGCCCCTGCAACTACTGAAAAGGCTGCTGCCCCTCTTCAGGAACCACACGTTTGTCTGGCCTCTCAACAGATATCCCTCTGTTGTGGTTGCACCTACAGTGCTGCTATCTGTATCGCTGAGGCACGCAAGCCTCCCCACCAACGACAAGGTCCATGGTTCATGGGGGGGGGGGGGGGGGGGGTGGTCCATATGTATTGCATAAATAGTGCAGCAAAACAAGACATGCCTATGTTGCCTGTAAATTTTTTTTACAACGCTCCTAACCACTATTAAGAACTGCATAGTAATTCAATTACATAATACTGCAATAGTAGAAATGGGATATAGGGGAAAGGGTAATTAAGTCTTGTTGTATGTATAATAGGAGTAATGTCATGTATCACACTGTAAAGAAATGTAAGCTGATGCTGAAAGCCTCACAAGCACAAATTAAGACACAGACTAGCCAAAATAGCAAATTAAGCTATACTCTCATTACAGTATTACATTACAGAATTATTATATCTTCAAATGGTACAACTACATATCTGTGGTATAATACACTGAAAGTGGTTATAGTGAAAATAGTAAGTATTAATATACTCAGCATCCATATTTTATTAACGTATCTGTAGCTTACGAGCATAAAATTTTGAATTCAATTATGCTAAATCAGTTTTCCTGTTGTAACGTCTCTCAGCAAAAGACATTATATGTGGCAAAAAAGAAAAGGAGAAGAGAATAATTGAACTGGATGATTGCAACTGCATGGACAACGATTGTGTGAACTTTATGTAATAAAAAGAAAGCATTATGTGTCATGTTTTGTTCTTGTATAGAATTATATACTGATTTTTTTAAATACTATCTGTGTAAGCGAGTACTGAAACTGCCACAGACGATACTCATTAAATGTCAAACAAAGATGAGAATATGTGACCAGTATAAATAGAACCAACCGAACATTAATTTCTCTGTCGTCTTCTTGTAGTTACGTGAATAGCAAGAGCCTGTGATGTTATATTGTACACTTGCGTAGCATTCTTTTGTCAAGATTGAGAGAAGGACGCCATTAGAAATTGATTTGTAAAGGTGTGTAATAATTTAATCTGTTTAAATGTTTTGAATAGAGTTACTTAGTGAAAACTTGCATTATGATTTATAATAAGCTTGCCTGGTATTTTATCCCACCCCTTTAAGACATTTTCAGTTATTTAAATATTATTCGTGGTGCAGAGCTGCGCTACGAACGAACGAGCCGCTGCCGCGGCGCATTCAAACTGCATTAAATGAAACCAATCATACCGAAAAAAAGGGGGCGGGTAATAGTGAACTAAAATTATTTCTCACAGCTTTCGGAATTGCAGAGCAGAGCAGCAGGTTTTATGATGTGTTTACAGGTTGACGTGGGCTGCTGATAACATATTATTAACAGTGCATAAAAGATAATTTACCTTCATAACATAAAAGAAATCTTGCTGTGAGTAGTTCTGGTCTAGCAAGCCTTATAGTAAAAACCTCTTTTTCTATGATAATGGTCTCATGTTCTCATGTTAGTCGTGGTACTTATTGGTGTCTTACTGTTAACAAAAATCGACTGCAAAATTTTGATGTTGAACAATCATTGTGTACTGTAACATCAGTATTGATAACAAAGTAATTTTCATTAACCTTTTCAATAATTGTAAAGTAAGGAATATATGTCGAAATTTATGGCAAGTTACAGTAACGAAAAAAAAAGTTCCTTTAATAGAATGCCAGATCCAGAATAATAAGAACATAATATAATTTGTTTTGTTGAAAATTAATGATCCAAAGAAAGTCACAGCACAGCATCACTAAAGGGTATTTCGGGGCTCTTTTCGTAGCAACATATTTTATCTCTTATATTAGTTGGTACACGTGTAATAATAAAACAAAGCAAAGAGAGCCAGCGAAACACTTGCCCAAAAGCGTGGGTCTCGAATCTGCAGTGGCCACGAAAATAATATCTGTTTTATGTGTTTTCTTTCATTGTCTATTGTTATATACATGTATCTATTTAATGATAAATGTATGTATGTGTCTCATGATTAATGCCATGTATTAATGAATGTACAAAAATTCTTTCATGAAAAAACGCACCACTGCAAACGAGTCAGAGGAAAAGATCCTGATAGTACTGATAAACTGTAACGGCTGCATAAGCCAGGGGCAGCTGAACCCCGAAATCAGATAAACTAAACGTTAGACTATAGTGTAGTTGTCCTGTTCGTAGAAGCTTAACTCCAGTGAAGTGATCTCATATCGCTAGTGGTGTGCGTGATTTGACGTTAGTATTTATGACAGGGGAAAATTGAGTGTAGATAGTAATTTTTAGTGTGCAGTGTATAGTAGATAAATTACCATATTTTGTGTGCTTGTGGCAAAACTGTGAGATCCTGTGTTTGAGTTGGTAGTTTATGAATATGGTTAAATTGCGCAGTCAACGTCCGAGCAATATGGATACTGAGGGACAGACATTAGTTAGTGCAGGAAACGTAGAAACGGGTGCATTAAGCAATACAAGTACTCTCTTTGAGGATATAACATGTGAAATTGTGGGGGCAGGGCCACAGGAAGTGGTGCCACCGCCCACCAGTACACGAGGAGATGTAGATAAAGAAATTGTACCACCCCCAGAAAAGCAGGAACCAGAGAGTGGTAATCTGCCTGGTGGGTATTCACTTCAGGCAATATTAGAGCGCGTACTAAATTACCAGTCAAAATTTGCGCAACAACAAGCTGAAAAGGACGAAAAACTCGAGAGCTTTCTCGCACAGCAAGCTGAGCGTGATCACCAGCTAACAGAAAATTTCCTTGCCCAGCAAGCTGAGCGAGATCGCCAGCTAGAGGAAAAGTTTCTTGCCCAGCACGCCGAGCGGGATCGCCAGCAAGTTGAGCGTGACCACTGAACTTGTGCAGTCATTAGAAATTATGAAAAGAGAGATTGCCTGTATAAAACAAAATTATGATTCGACACTTAAGGCAGAGCAGGAGTTGACTGTAAAGGTCAACAACCTGTAAATAACAAACACTAACATTGTAGACGAGATTGGTGTCTTGGCCAACCGAGTAGAAAAGCTAGAAATAGATTCCACACAGCTTGTAGAGCAGAAGTGGAACGAACAAGCGACTAAAATTGAAACCGAATTCAACTCATGGCTAGAAGTGAAGGAGAGCGATATGACAAAAATATTAATTCTAAGGCACAAGCAGCCATGACAGATAGAGATTCCGAATCGTTCAGTACCGCAGTAAATAGCCAGGTACAGAAACACGTGCAAACCATCAAACAAATACTCAGTGAGGATATTCTGCAGTGGCAAGTGAATATTACTAAACGGATATCCGACTTGGGACAGGGTATAGCACAGAGCAGCAAACATCTTGAACATGAAACTATGTCGCCAACAGCCAATGTTTTGGCAACGCACAAACTTATGAGCGGCGCGACAATGGTGAATCTTTAGGTGATAAAGCGAAGAGCTGTAGCTTCGGTTTGGAGCACTCAGCCTATGTCCCAGGAGCAAACCAGTATTGTCCAAAAATATTGGTTGAAGAAAGTTTGATCAAAATTAGGGAGTTTTAAACGTTTACTACTGAACAGAGTCAGTACACCCAGTAGTATTCACAAAAAGCTTTAAAAATATCTTGCCTAACGTGTGGAACGAAGCACACAAAATTCAATATGTAATGTCATACATTCAGGGTGATGCAGCGTTGTGGGCTACGGATGTAGCAGACAGCTGCAAGACGTACGAACAGTTCGAAAGTGCGTTTTTGTCGAAATACTGGTCGCCTTATATACAAGAGCAGGTAAGAAACGAACTATACAATCCCGAACCGTACTCACCTCGTCTTGGGAATCTGAGACGTTCGAGAAGTATATAAACAAGACGCGCAACTGGGTTGAGCCTATCTCACCAAGAGACATAATAAGACTCCTAAAATCACATTTACCCACTCATATTAAAGAGAAACTAATACATGTACCAGAGAACGACATGGAATATTTCCTCTATGTTCTACATTCAATAGACTTAATCCAGGAAGACGCAAAAGCAGCGTGTGATCACTCATGGAACAATGGATCAGGGTGTAAACATGACAGAAATAATAGTGCACCAAACCACAACCATGGAAATAGTGGGGGCGGTAACAAGCGGCAAGAGCGCTCGCAAAATGGTAATACTGGTAGAAGTCAGGAAGGGTATGGGCAGCCGTCCCATAATAAAAAGTGTCGATTTGACGACTGGTACGATTCCGAACCGCCCGGACCAACCGCTGGTAAAATGCGCGAGGTCAGTGGCATAGCAATTACAGCGACAGTAATCGCAATTGGAATCAGAATCAGCGACCAAGTCCGGAACGGCAAGGTAATGACCGGTACGATAACAACATACCACCACTGCAAAACGCGCCTATTCCACAGTTGTGGCGGCCTACAAATCAAAACGTATACATAGTAGAGGTCGTGGACAATAGCCGTCCAAGTACCTTGCAAGCAAGCCATCCAACAAACTAGAGTTGGCCACGATATGCTCTCCGTCGCTGGCCGAGGGGTGGAGTGAGAGCAACATGAATGACATAATATGCCTGGAATACATATGCTGCGATACAACGCCGGTATCAGTATGGATAAAGATTTACTGACCGAACCCCATGAATGTAATAAAGATAGCAACGAAAATGTGTAAGCCATAATAGAAGCGAAAATCAATGATGTTGCAGTGAATACAATCATCGACACAAGTGTCTCAGTGAGTGTAATGAGTACAGAATTGTTTAAAGCTGTGGGGAAGGGACGTAGCATACCGACTTTCCTGGTTAATAGTTGCAAGGTGTCTGGAGCCATAAGTGCAGAGAGCCAATTAGATAAGCACCAGGTGCAGGTGGAGATTTGTAAGGAGGGCGAAGCCATAGTGAGCTCGTTCCTCATTTTTAAAGGGTTAATGGTGGCCAGCATTCTGGGAGTAGATTTTCTCCGTGGGAGGGACGAGTGATCGACCTCTCTTCGGAAAAACTAAGCATAGTTAATAAAGGTAGGAGGATTGAGTTGTCTATAATGAAACCGAAGGAGGTACTTGTGCCATGTTGCAACCGAATTAATATCAAATGTAGGAACCCCTGGGTACTACACATAGATGATTATTCACATGTAACAGCTTTTTTGTTATCCTAGTATGGCATATAGAAATTTTGAAACAAATGTTGATGCATTTCAAACCAAAGTACAGGAATCTGAAAGCTTAAGCAACATACAAAAGCAACAGTTAACGCAGCTGCTAACCGAATATACTATGGTGTTTACCGAGAGACCAGGAATAATCAAGGGGTACCACTATCACATAGAGGTTGTGGCGTTCGCTGTGCTATTAAGTGGTTTGGTATTTAACTAATTTGTAAATGGAAATGATAATCTTATTTTATTACACTGAGTAATTACTAAATAATTTTTCTCCCGACTTATGATTTGATCAAGTTGCTAAAGAACTCCAAGTTAACGTCGTGTTAAAGTGTTGTCTGTAAACTGCGTAAGTGTCACTAAATCACAGTTCATACAACAGATTCTATACATTTATTGATTAAGATGGAAGCAGTTATCTTCAGCAAAATGATCATTAAAACCACTGAATATCAGCCGCTCACAACACTGTCATATGTTACCTAAAACAATATTCTTCGCAACTCGTGCGTAATTCATTTCGGCTCCATGCACAAGCTAGAAAAGTTTGTTATAAGGTTCGTGCTATTAGCATTGTTTTTTAAGAACCAATCTGATTCGAATTACTTTCATTAAAATGAGTTCAGGACCACCGGTGCACATATATTTTTACACATTTGTATTACGTTCGGCATTTATGTCTGCAGAGTTTCGTAATTTGAATTTGCTGCTGGGATAATTGTTAAGATGGCGGCAGACAATTGATAGAGACTTTCTATTGTTAGACCAAATAAGTATTTTAACTGCTTATTAAACTTTACAGAAACTCCACTTTCGTATTGTGTACTATTTAGACTTCATCAAGCAAACATTTGATTTGTTTCTAAGGAAAACACAGACAAAAACGCGATACAAATCGCTATCATCAATGGCTGCGCTCGTTGCAGTTTAAAGAAATACTTAACACAGAAAATGCTTACTGAGAGAGGAATTAAAGTTACAAGTAATTATTCACTCTTGTTTATAATAATAATGAACTCTATTTTAAAGTAATAATTAACAAATAATTACAATTTCTTAACAGACCTCAGTTTGATATGCGTCTTGGGTGCTGAACCTACAAAAGCCATCCAACAAAAGGTTAAAATAAAGGAAGACAAACGCAGATCATAAAAGAAATTTACAATTATCATTGTCTTTGTATAATACTCATCGATATGTGCAACCACGTCATAGAATATTATATAAATAATTAATATTTATCGTTTTCACTGGGTTTTTTATATGTCGAATAGGTAATGTTTATAACTGTTAGAGGCATAATTTCTTCTCGTCGCAGTATAGCCAAAAATTTATTACATGGACGTTACACTGCTCCTTGGGCTGAGAAAAAAATTTGTTTATCTATTGTATTTTTTTTATCAGTCCACGTAATAAACATAGATTTGCTATTCTCAAGATGCATCATAGATTTGCTATTCTCAAGATGCATATATTTAGTTTCAATGTTGTTTTAGACATGACAAAATTATAGTTGAATCGAGTACTTTTAATGACTTCAGTGACTGTATTATCTCTGAAGTTGCTGCAGGTACTTCCCTGATTAACTTATCCCCCCCCCCCCCATTTGAGTTCATTGGACTCAGAAAACCGTGAATAAAACCGTCCAAGGGGCTTCAAGAAAATACAGACACCTACTTTTAACAGTCAGGCTTGACATGAATGTAATAAAATATGCTGGAAAATGCAAATTTATGACTCTGTTGTAAGCATCTGGGATAATTAATGTTTTTTCATGGTGGTATATCATAAAATTTCCAAAGTTAATGTCATAAGAATTCGCCTCTGACGTCGTAAGACCGCCCCCATGTCGAGCCGTTGGAACGCAGACAGGTAGTGGCTGCTGCTGGACCGCCCCCCGGCCGAGTCGGTGGAGCGTCGGCTGCCGTCAGCTGCATCGTGGTTTGGATCTGCTGCTAGCTAGAAGTCGCGCTGCAGCAGGTCTTGTTTCTCCTTTCCCATGTCCCTCAGTTTAAGACGGGTACAGGAAGTGTCAAAATATAAGCATCAGTGACAAGATAATTACTATTCTCATGCTGTGGAAAAGTTTATTAGTGTCCATTTCACTCGCATTCACACGGATGGAATTAGACTGTTTTCGGAGTATGTTCTGTATTTTGACACTGTTCAACACAATGTAAGTTTATCACAATATGCACATTTTGAACACTGCACCGTTAATCATACAAGTGTCCATAGTGTGCTTCGTTTAGCGGAATGTAAATATTTTCGCGACGCGCTGCGTAGCCAACGTTGCATTATTGATTTGCCACGCGGCTGGCTGTACAGCCTTTCACATTAAATTTGGCATGCGGAGACACTTCATATCAAACTACTAAAGGTCATCAGTTCAAGTTAATTATTAATTCAGTCAACAGTACTCAACAATCAATGTTGCTGCTAACTTTGACACTGCAAGAGTGTTCATAAGGTTACATGATCAGTTTTATCACTGTTCATCATTATTCACAATGTAAATCACAGTTCTTCACGAGTCCACTAGGTCCTGTGAAACACATTTCACTGTTCTGATTGCTGTCAGTAGTTTTCCACAGTACTTAACAGACAATCTATATGCAAATGACACTTTTCAAATGATGAGTTCTGTTTCACTTGCACGTAAGTTCATATTACCATGACTGAATAACAAAATTTAAAATTTTACACTGTCACATACACATGAGACAATATAAAACTTTCAGAATCTGCTACATTATCTTGACCATGAGATCATTACTGAACTGTCCAGATAACAGTACATTTCCATTTTTATTACAGATACATACATTTATATATATTTCTATTTTTTACTTTTTTGATTGGGATTGTTATTTACCATGTTTTTGGGACAGATGTCCATGTTCGGTTTATCTAACCGGAATGTTGCTCATAAGAGCATTTTAAATGACTTTGTAATGAAACCGTGTATGTAAATCAGTGCACATTCAGATTTCGCTTCACTAGTGGTGAAAGCAGTTTATTTTATTTTTTACTTTTTTTTTTTCTCAGTCACACAGCTCACTCACCACCAATACTCACTAAGTGTGTGGGACTACATGACTCAATCTTATGAAAATATTTTTGTTATATCCATTCTTACACATGAACAAATATGTTATTTAAGCATTTTAATTACTTCTATCCTACGTATAAATAGTTAAAATTCCTCACATCTAACGAAACAACACTCAAGTGTTTATCAAGTTTAAGTAAAAATATATTTATTATGGGGATTCTCTACTCCTTGTTCAAATAATTCAATAATATTGCAGTGTAATACTTGACATAAAAGCTTATAAACTAATACACACATAATATTATCAAATTATTACTGCCAATTATTTTACCATAAACATTATATTTACAGTTATGGGGTAGTGCACTTGCACTTCTGATTGGTCCTTTGTATCACTTCGATTTTCTTAGTCCAGGGGACCGAGTAAGATGTTCTGCAATAGGTCTTGTGTTGATATATTTTCATATTATACTGGTAATCTTTTATGATTCCAGGGCGTTCAGTGAATACTTCGAGGTATCCGGATAATAATTTTGTTAATTGTCTAGCCTCTGAAGCATTAATGCAAGTTGCCTCCTGTACTTTCTCTTCTATTGTTGTGACGATGTCACTCACGATGCTGGGTGCATCGTTATTTCCATTTTTGTGACACATCTGTGGGTGCTTATGATCCAACACTAACAGCTTCTGTTTGCTGACAGAAAGATTCATTTTTCTCATCAGCGGAAGGTTCGCACCGAACTCCCGATTCAGCATTAATGTTATGGGTCGCTGTTGGTACTTAAGTGCATATGTCCCACGGCCGAGATCAATTACAGCTTCCCTTTCCCGAAGGAACTCAAAACCCAGAAGCACCAGTACTGACAAGTTATCCATTAGTAGGAACGTGCATAATAAGCGATCATTTCCCAAGGAAACTTCCACCTGTGTCTGGTATTTTATACTCTGTGCCTTTTTTTCCCAATGCCCCTATAACCTTACAATTTGCAACCGGCAAAATCGGCAATCTCCTTATCTCCAATACCTTCTTGAAAAACTGCGTGTTCATAACTGATACATTACTACCTGTGTCAAGCAGAATAGCAGTTGTTACACCATTTACAGCTCCGGTGACAGTTACTTGGATATTTTCTCTTTGTGGCTTATCAGAGACAACAGGTTCCTGATATAGCTCATCTTCGATCCTGTTGTCATCCTGATACCGTACCATGTTTATTTTTTGTTCTGTCGATCTATTGCCTTCATTGTTGACCTCTGTCACCTGGTGAAGGCCTACAGGGACCGAACGAAATTAGTTTGTTGGCTTGTCAGTGTTTTGTTTTATTTATGAAGTTGCCTCCACTATTCTAACATTTTGTGAGTTTTCAATTGGAGGAGGCCTGCCTGGATCCCACCATGGTGGATATTGATTGCTTGGTATAGGTATAGCCTGTACATAATTTATTGGCTGACCTGAATTGATAGATGACTTGGCCCTGGCTGTCGCCAATATTCACTGTCACCCCACATATTTTTAGGCTTGTCTTTATATGGACTGACCTGTTGTCATTTTGTCTCTTTCAGTTGCTGTTGTTATTGTTTGGGTTTTCATTCTGGTACGGCCTCTGAATACCATTCGGTTTTTGGTGTTCTTCGGCCTTTTGATAATTACTGTTATTATTATTAGGATAACCAAAATTTTGGTTGTACGGATTCCTACTACTATTATTATTATTGTATTTTCTGTTACTATAAGCTTTACTTTTATTTTTCTTTGGACTACCTTCGCCCCTATTTCCATTATTTCCATTCCATGAATTTTTTCTATTAGGACTATTATTATTGCTGATCACATCAGAATTTTTTCTGGTGTCTTCTTGCACTAGATCCAGAGAATCAATTACAGACAGAAATTCTTTCAGATCGGTGTCTGTAACATTAAATAATTTTTCTCTAATATTTATGGGTAATCTAGCTTTTGACACTCGCAGTAAGCCTCTGGTGGTTACTGGCTCATCCCAGCACTGGGTCATGTTAATATATTTTTCAAAGTACTTTCTTAAGGAACCTGACTTCGGGTTGTACATTTCTGCATTGTAAACAATTTTATGGAGTCGTTCTTGAGTAGACGCTGACCAGAATTGATCAAGGAATGCCTTCTCAAAGTCGTGGAAAGTCTTGCAAGTTTCTGCTGCATTTCATGCCCAGAGTGACGCATCACCAGAAATATGTGAAACCACAAACTGTATTTCCTGTTCTTCCGACCATGATTTTGGAAGAACACTTTTGAAGTTTCGAATGAAAACTACTGGATGTATGTTTTTCTTGCTTTCTTCATTAAATATTTGAAACTGTCTTTGCTTACTCAGGCTTTCTTCATGCATCAAAGTAGTTAAGTGCATGGAATTGCTACCAGGTGGTGTGGCTACTTTATTACAAGTACATTCTATTCCACTATTATTGTTCTTTGGTGTCACATATTGCTCTGGTAATATCGGTTGACTACCAAAATTTGGTCTTCCTTGTGGTGCATTAATATTCACTGTCAGATTATCTGCGATCGTTTGCCTGTCAGTACCAGTGTTGTCATTACTGCATACTGTCAGAGCTCAGTATCCTGGCTACTTCTGTTCGGACTTGCTTTCGGATTTCCGAGGGAATGTCCTCCTGCATTGTTTCCACAGCGGTAGCCAAAGCTTTGAATTGGTTCTCTAGTCTATCTACTCCAATTTGAAGACTATTGACCTGAACTGGAATATTTGTTAACGGCTCAATAGTGGCTTTTACTGCACCGATCTCCTGTTTAAAATGGGTAGTAATAGCATTATCACGATCGACCAACATTTGATTTATCCTACGGACAATTTCTTTATCTCTTTCCAGTATAATGTTCTCTATATTTTCCATAAATTTCTTTTTCTTTTCTTGGTCCCTGAGCTCCTGTTGCTGTTTTTCTATAAGCTTTTCCTGTCTACGTTTTTCCTTTTCCTGCTGACGCTGTCTTTCACGCTCCTCCTCTTTAATAGTAAACTTTTCAAATAATGCTGTTAGCATATCCTGTGTGGACATAGATTGAGCATTGCTAACTTCTGCCCCTTGCCCAGAAGAAATATTGTCATTAATTCCTAACTGGTTGAATGCAGGAGTGTCAGTTTGTTTTGGCAACTCTTAGGTTTTACTTTCACTCGGGACATCAGTTTCTAAATTATCATTCATAATTAAATTTTCTAATAATTCGACAGAAATATGCGTGGATGGTTCTACCTGAGACTCTGATGTCATCTCTGCATCAGTATGCTCATTGGCTTTATTTTGTTTCTTTTGTTTTACCATTCTATCACCAATATAGCACAAGAAATACATAAATCACTGACACAAAATAATCTTATAACTAACACATATACACCAATAACACTTAAAAATATTATTTTTGCAGCCAGAATAGTCAATTATTTTTACTTATCGCTGGAGGTACTGATTTTAATTTAAAATTGCACACACAGTGAATGTTGTTAGTGTGCTGCTGTGTGTTTACTGAACATGAACATCTGTTCCTACCTGTACTGACTGACAGTTGTGGACTGCACTGCTTATGTGAAGTTACTCGTGTGTCTGGCACCAGTGCAAATACAGATTCGTACAGCACTTTGGTAGGAAGATGTCAATGCTCATGAAACAAATAAATATACAGTGATGAATAGTTTGTTTTGGTACCCCCTACCTGTAATAGATCACAATTTCAATTATTAAAATGAATAAATGTGCATTGGTTGACCCACATTGGGCGCCAGTGTGGTGTTCGCTGTGTTATTCAGTGGTTTGGTATTTAACTAATTTGTAAATGGAAATGATAATCTTATTTTATTACATTGAGTAATTACTAAATATTTTTTCTCCCAGTTTAAGATTTGATTAAGTTGCTAAAGAACTCCAAGTTAACATCATGTTAAAGTGTTGTCTGTAAGTTGTGTAAGTGTCACTAAATCACAGTTCATACAACAGATTCTATACATTTATTGATTAAGATGGAAGCAGTTATCTTCAGCAAAATGATCATTAAAACCATTGAATATCAGCCGCTAACAACACTGTCATATATTACCTGAAACAATATTCTTCGCAACTCGTGTGTAATTAATTTCGGCTCGAAACACCAGCTAGAAAAGTTTGTTATAAGGTTTGTGCTATTAGCATTGTTTTTTAAGAACCAATCTGATTCGAATTGCTTTCATTAAAATGAGTTCGGGACCACCGGTGCACATTTAATTTTACACATTTGTATTACGTTCGGCATTTATGTCTGCAGAGTTTCGTAATTTGAATTTGCTGCTGAGATAATTGTTAAGATGGCGGCAGACAATTGATAGAGACTTTCTATTGTTAGACCAAATAAGTATTTTAACTGCTTATTAAACTTTACAGAAACTCCACTTTCGTATTGTGTACTATTTAGACTTCATCAAGCAAACATTTGATTTGTTTCTAAGGAAAACACAGACAAAAACGCGATACAAATCGCTATCATTAATGGCTGCGCTCGTTGCAGTGGAAAGAAATACTTAACACAGAAAATGCTTACTGAGAGAGGAATTAAAGTTACAAATAATTATTCACACTTGTTTATAATAACAATGAACTCTATTTTCAAGTAATAATTAACAAATAAGAAATTTACAATTATCATTGTCTTTGTATAATACTCATCGATATGTGCAACCACATCATAGAATATTATATAAATAATTAATATTTATCGTTTTCACTGGGTTTTTTTTATATGTCGAATAGGTAATGTTTATAACTGTTAGAGGCATAATTTCTTCTCGTCACACTGCAGCCAAAAATTTGTCACGTGGATGTTACAAGGTGATGCCCCACAAAACGTACTGTCGCGCATCTTACTCAATCCCTTGGTCGAGGAGGGAAGTAGTGGCGAAAGAGATTCGAAAGATGTTAGAGTGGGATAGTAAAATTATTTATTCTATGACCTGTCAGATGTAAATAGTGACAGTAAGAAGATTTCAATTGTGTTTTAGTGTATAAGTATGTTATCTTTAAGAAAGAATTTGTGTGTATTTAAAATTTTGAGAAAGCAAGACATAAATAAGTAAACATAGCATGAAAGTAGAATCAACAAACTGGGCAATAGCATGCAAATTGAAGATTTTGTTTACAGACAATTAGCGTCAGTAAAGTACTATATGCTCATCAAGCAATGAATAATCTTTTTGTTGACAAGCTAATGAATAACTTCTTGAATCTTTTTCATTTGTAATAAGTATGTGCAATTAATGACAAGATATCATATAGTAATGTAACAGGTGTAATTGTGTTAGAATTAAGGAACCCTGAGAGAGAGTCTCTACTGGACAAAAAAAGACTTTGTAGTACGAAACAATTATGTGATGTGTTACTGCCAATAGTGATCTGAGAACGACACTGGAGCAGAATTCAAAGACAAACCCGTTCCGGTTAACCTATGCTTTGTATGTATCGATGCTTCAATTGAAGACTTTGTACTTGGTAAACGTCCTTGAATATTAATTACAAGGTGAGCGAATCAAGTCGATCTATGCAGAAACTACACTTTAGTCCTGTAGGACAGAGCCCTTAAAAAATACTAATACTAAATGAAGTATTTATTGAGCAATATGCCCAAGTCCAGCTGTCATACACTAGTAAAATATGTTTGATAGATGGGTGATAACCTGGCAAGCTACATCGAAAAAGGAAAAGAAAACTATGTACCAAAAATCACACACCTTTAAATAATTACAAAAAAGCCATATATGCCTAGTAACAATACTAAAAGTATGTAATGACATGGTAAACACAATCGACTCAATATAGATTAGAGTGATTATGCTAAGAACAGTTGATATGCATTAAAAATAAACTGTTGCTGTTGTTGTGGTCTTCAGTCCTGAGACTGGTTTGATGCAGCTCTCCATGCTACTCTATCCTGTGCAAGCTTCTTCATCTCCCAGTACCTACTGCAACCTACGTCCTTCTGAATCTGCTTACTGTATTCATCTTTTGGTCTCCCTCTACGATTTTTACCCTCCACACTGCCGTCCAATACTAAATTGGTGATCCCTTGACGCCTCAGAACATGTCCTAACAACCGATCCCTTCTTCTGGTCAAGTTTTGCCACAAACTTCTCTTCTCCCCAATCCTATTCAATACTTCCCCATTAGTTATGTGATCTACCCATTTAATCTTCAGCATTCTTCTGCAGCACCACATTTCGAAAGCTTCTATTCTCTTCTTGTCCAAACTAGTTATCGTCCATGTTTCACTTCCATACATGGCTACACACCATACAAATACTTTCAGAAATGACTTCCTGACACTTAAATCTATACTTGATGTTAACAAATTTCTCTTTTTCAGAAACGCTTTCCTTGCCATTGCCAGTCTACATTTTATATCCTCTCTACTTCGACCATCATCAGTTATTTTGCTCCCCAAATAGCAAAACTCCTTTTCTACTTTAAGTGTCTCATTCATTTCCTAATGTAATTCCCTCAGCATCAGCTGACTTAATTCGACTAAATTCCTTTATCCTCGTTTTGCTTTTGTTGATGTTTATCTTATATCCTCCTTTCAAGACACTATCCATTCCGTTCAACTGCTCTTCCAAGTCCTTTGCTGTCTCTGACAGAATTACGATGTCATCGGTGAACCTCAAAGTTTTTTTTTTCTTCTCCATGGATTTTAATACCTACTCCAAATTTTTCTTTTGTTTCCTTTACTGCTTGCTCAATATACAGATTGAATAACATCGGGGAGACACTACAACCCTGTCTCACTCCCTTCCCAACCACTGCTTCCCTTTCATGTCCCTCGACTCTTATAACTGCCATCTGGTTTCTGTACAAATTGTAAATAGCCTTTCGCTCTCTGTATTTTACCCCTGCCACCTTCAGAATTTGAAGGAGAGTATTCCAGTCAACATTGTCAAAAGCTTACTCTAAGTCTACAAATGCTAGTAACGTAGGTTTGCCTTTCCTTAATCTTTCTTCTAAGATAAGTCGTAGGGTCAGTATTGCCTCACTTGTTCCAACATTTCCACGGAAGCCAAACTGATCTTCCCCGAGGTCAGCTTCTACTAGTTTTCCCATTCGTCTGTAAAGAATTTACATTAATATTTTGCAGCTGTGACTTATTAAACTGATAGTTCGGTAATTTTCACATCTGTCAACACCTGTTTTCTTTGGGATTGGTATTATTATATTCTTCTTGAATTCTGAGGGTATTTCGCCTGTCTCATACGTCTTGCTCACCAGATGGTAGAGTTTTGTAAGGACTGGCTCCCCCGAGGCCGTCAGTAGTTCTAATGGAATGTTGTCTACTCCGGGGGCCTTGTATCGACTCAGGTCTTTCAGTGCTCTGTCAAACTCTACACGCAGTATCGTATCTCCCATTTCAACTTTATCTACATCCTCTTCCAATTCCATAATATTGTCCTCAAGTATATCGCCCTTGTGTAGACCCCCTATATACTCCTTCCACCTTTCTGCTTTATCTTCTTTGCTTAGAACTGGGTTTCCATCCGAGCTCTTGACGTTCATACAAGTGGTTCTCCTATCTCCAAAGGTCTCTTTAATTTTCCTGTAGGCAGTATCTATCTTACCCCTAGTGAGATAAGCCTCTCCATCCTTACATTTGTTCTCTAGCCATCCCTGCTTAGCCATTTTGCACTTCCTGTCGATCTCATTTTTGAGACGTTTGTATTCCTTTTTGCCTGCTTCATTTACTGCATTTTTATATTTTCTCCTTTCATCAATTAAATTCAATATTTCTTCTGTCACCCAAGGATTTCTACTAGCCTTCGTCTTTTTACCTACTTGATCCTCTGCTGCCTTCACTACTTCATCCCTCAAAGCTACCCATTCTTCTTCTACTGTATTAAAATCTAGGAAAGGACGGAATATTGTGTGTAGCAGGGACAGACAATGACTGTTGTATCTGCACCAATATATATACGTCAAGATAAGTCAAGTGTTGAATAACTAACTGTCATAGTGCAGCGTTCAACGAACAATGAATTTACTGTGTAAAAACGGTAGTTAGTGATCCGTTCGGAGTCGATTCAAACAAACATAGCTCAACGGAAACATTTACTTTGTGTGAACCGAAACATTTTCGCGTGTCGAGACACACTCTGGCAGCGTATCGACCGTGACAACAAATGAAAGTGTGACGAACCCTAAATACCAGTGTCACAATGCGATTCTGTTGTGAAGCCACAAGAAACCCGTTATCACGCCAAACTATCCTGTGCAGACCAGCGAAACGACGGCTTACTGAACAATAAACGCTTTTAACCAAGTTGCATTTTCTTCCACACCTAATAATCTGTATCCTTAAAGACAGTACACCGTTGTGGAATATTTGTTTCATGCGTTGTGACGGGGAGCCATGCAGAGACGGGTGCCGTGCCGCCAGCCAGCCGGTTGCGGAAAACAACTGCAACACGCCGACATTGGTGAATGGTTCGGCGCGGTTCGCGACTGCACGGGCGCCACCCCAACACGCCGTCGCTGTTACGGCGAGCAGGTCGTCGACCCCAGCGGTCGTTGGCACGCCGCGTTCCAGACGACGCTCCGTACGACATTGTCGACATTCAACCGAACATTACTAACTACGCTGTTATTGTACTAACTTGATAATGATTTATTGGACACGAAATTACGTGACAGTTTTTCTGTAGTTTACTGTGTATAAACTCAAAATTTTATTTTGTTGGGTGTTGTATGTTTTCGTCATATTAGTGAAGCAAACTGACGCGAATGCCATACCATGGTAGAACATTTGTCGTGAATAATTGCATAGACAAATTACACTACTGTAAAACAATTTAATGATTGACTTTCAGTCAACATTACCAGGTATGTGAAAGAGTGTAGAAGGTACATTTTCAACAAGGGGACTAAAAGTTTAACATTTTGTCATAAATAATCATTGTTATCTGTGAACATTTGATAAATGCCAACCTTTGTTGATGAACAATCAGACTGCGTTTTACTACAAACCAAGCGAGATGACCATGGCTCCGGCGCAGTTTTCCCAGGTTTCCGACCGCACAAAGCCTGAATGGGGGAGCCAGAAAACTGTAATGACCCTGGGACTAGGTTTACGGTCACCTCGCAAAGTGTGAGAAAACCATAAAGAGTGTGATTAAAAGTCTGATTCAAAAGAGCGAACAAGTGAATAGTGAATATTCCAAATAAGGTGACAAACAATGACGAAATGGACGTTAGTGGCAGCATATTTCCATACATTCTTAATGTTAGTCAATTGCTGCCAGGGGGCATTGTAACATCCCTCAGCAAAAGACACATTATATGTGGTAAAAAAGAAATGGGGAAAAGAATAATTGAACTGGATGATTGTAACTGCGTGGACAATGATTGTGTGAACTTTATGTAATAAAGAGAAATCATTATGTGTCGTCTTTTGTCCTTGTATAGAATTATGTACTGAATTTTTTTTAATGGTATCTGTGTCTGCGAGTACTGAAACCGCCACAGACGATACTTTTTAAATATCAAACAAAGATGAAAATTGCCTACTGGCTTCTGTCTCGGGTTCTTCGGCCGACGTTCATCTAATGATTTTTCTGACGTTTCGCCAGCACGAGTGGCTGGCATTGTCAAAGCTTCCTCCCTCCATTGCCGGTGGTGAAGTGGAGCAGAGCTCGCAGCCGCAGGCTATATGTACCTGGCGTGCCAACGTCCGAGGGCTTCTCCGCGGTCATTTCCTGTGCGGTTCTCCTCTTGCTACCTGCAACGGTCGTTCGCTGCAGTACGGGAAGCCAGGATCCGTTTACCTTAAGGCTTTCCTCTTTCTTGTTCAAACTGTTCGCGTGCTTTTGTATTTCTACAGCTTTTCTGAACAAGCGCGTGTGATAGTGCTTCTCTACAGCCAGAACTTCCGTGTCGGCGAATTTTATTACGTAGTCGGTCTCATTCAGTGCGTGCTTTGCCGCGGCCGATTTCTCCACCTGCTGGCGCGCCAGGTACATATAGTCTGCGGCCGCGAGCTCGGCTCCAGTTCACCACCGGCAATGGAGGGTGAAACTTTGAGAATGCCAGCCACTCGTGCTGGCGAAACGTCAGAAAAATCATTAGATGAACGTCGGCCGAAGAACTCGAGACAGAAGCCAATAGGCAGTTTGTCAACGAGTGGCCACGAAAGCCTTAACAATTTTGTAAAGATGAGAATATGTGACTAGTATAAATCATAATGACCGAACATTAGTTTTTCTGTCTTCTTCTTGTAGTTACGTGAATAGAAAGAGCCTGTGCGTTATATTGTACGCTTGCGTAGCATTTTTTTTTGTCAAGATTGAGAGAAGGACGCCATTAGACATTGATTTTTAAAGGTGTGTAATAATTTAATCTGTTTAAATGTTTTGAATAGAGTTACTTAGTGAAAACTTGCATTATGATTTGTAATAAGCTTGCCTGGTATTTTATCCCACCCCTTTAAGACATTTTCAGTTATTTAAATATTATTCGTGGTGCAGAGCTGCGCTACGAACGAACGAGCCGCTGCCGCGGCGCATTCAAACTGCATTAAATGAAACTAATCATACCGCAAAGAATCGGGCGAGTAATAGTGAACTAAAATTATTTCTCACAGCTTTCGGAATTGCAGAGCAGCAGATTTTATGATGTGTTTTACAGGTTGACACGGGCTGCTGATAATATGTAATTAACAGTGCAAAAAGATAATTTGCCTTCATAACATAAAAGAAATCTTGTTGTGCGTAGTTCTGGCCTGGCAAGCCTTATGGCATAAACCTCTTTTTCTGTGATAATAGTCTCATGTTCTCGTGTTAGCCATGGTACTTATTGGTAACTTACTGGTAACAAAAATCCACTGCAAAATTTCGATGTTGAACAATCATTGTGTACTGTAACATCAGTATTGATAAAGAAGTAATTTTCATTAACCTTTACAATAACTGTAAAGTAAGGAAGATATGTTGAACTTTATGGCGAGTTACAGCAACTAAGAATGAAAAAATGTTCCTTTAATAGAAAGCCAGATCCAAAATAATAAGAACATAATATGTTTTGTTTTGATGAAAATTAATGATCCAAAGAAAGTCACAAGCTTTGACAATGCCAGTCACACATATTAGTTGGTACGCGAGTAATAATAAAACAAAGCAAAGAGAGCCAGCGAAACTGTATATGACAAAAATAAGGTTATGATTAAAACTTACAAATGCTCTTTTAATTGAGAACAATATTATCAGGCTTATTCTCATCGATAATATCCGAAATAATGAGTAGCATTAGAAAAGTTTTTATTAAAATTAGCAGTATTAAATCTCCTGTGCTCTGAATAAGTCTACGTAGCTGGCATTTCTGTGTGATATACTACAGAATGGATCAGGGAACTTATGTTAAGTACAAGATAATTGACTACAGTTAATTTATACGGGACAGACTTTTGCTGTAAGGTCACGGATTATGAATATCTGTGGAATTGTGTGAGTGAGAAAAAGTAGTGCTCAGTATTAAATTCTATTATGTGCCGAACA
The DNA here is from genome assembly GCF_023897955.1 of Schistocerca gregaria. NCBI lineage: Eukaryota > Metazoa > Arthropoda > Insecta > Orthoptera > Acrididae > Schistocerca > Schistocerca gregaria. Next base: position 423,171,643 of record NC_064920.1, read on the forward strand.
ACCGATAATAAGATCTGTGGACTATACGAAGGGACATTACATTGAATATAAGAACAGAACTGGACACTTAGCTTTGTGAAAGTAAAAGTGTACGAAATTTGAATGACTGAAAAAGTATAATCATGGACCATAATCTTTGCTATAATATCTTTGAGTGACGGACTATAAAATTCACGGACATTTTAATTGAGGTAATTGCTGAGAGTAGTTTGTAAGATCAACCCTCCTTTTCCCTATATACAAAACACAATCATTCAAGATCATTTAATTATTATTAAATGTTGTTAATTAAAAAACTAAAGTTATTTCCTCAGTAATGTGTGTATTAGTAAACACCCAAAGACGATATTAACTATTTGTCTTCTGTAACGCAGCAATAAATGAAGGGTGATCTACTGTCCAGACACTCAACATTAATTATTATGAAAACCCAAAATTTTATCATAGCTACAGTGAAGATGTTTTGTGGCTGCTCCCTCTGATGCGTAAATATAACGATAAGTCAGGCATATACAGTAGATAACCACATCAATATCTTACGTCAGAGAAGTCGACGACAGCAGATCAATGGAGGGCGGCTGCAGACTGCATCCAGAGAAAAAAGTTTAAAATGAAAGTTGCTCATCTTTCCTAAGATAGGAGTGGAAGTACTGACATTTGATTGTGTGGAGGGCAAAAATCGTAGAGGGAGACCAAGAGATGAATAAACTAAGCAGATTCAGAAGGATGCAGGATGCAGTAGGTACTGGGAGATGAAGAAGTTTGCAGAGGATAGAGTAGCATGGAGAGCTGCAACAAACCAGTCTCAGGACTGAAGACCACAACAACAACAACGGTTAATTTTACTTTTGTCCCATTTGTCCCACACGGACACCATATGCAAATGAACAAATGTAAGTGATCCTACTTTTACCTAAATAGTGCTGTAAAAGTATGAATTCAGTACTTTCTGTCCATATTTAGCTTCAGCCACAGGCAAATAATTTAATTTTAAGATGTTAATAGGTTTAACAGGTTTTCACAGAACTGACGACAAATCAATCAAAAACAGACACCCACAAGTGCGGCGAGGATGAGGAAAATGAGAAGTCGAAGCAAATAGGGAAATCAACAGTTTCGGAAAGAAAAAATAGAAGGACAAATAACATAAAAAAGAACATGACAGAACTGCAACTCCAGGAGTCTTGAAACAAGGAGCGTGATCGAAGGTGTCTTCAGGGGGCAAAAAAGAAGAATGCTATTCTACTGACCATCCCAGCGTAAATTACATTACCATATCGATGTCCGCAGATGTTCAACAAGGCTTAATTAGAAACTGTCCGGGCACTAACCACATCTCAGAAAAGGTATCTGTAGTTGAAAAGACTGGCAAAGAATGTTGACCTGGCCCTTGCAAATGGAGTGCACAATAAAGTTTATTCCCCAGTTGCCAAGTTCTTCTTTCGCACAAATATTGAAGACACATGTCTAGGGATGAAAGATAGTATATATATTTGGGGAGTGGGAGGAAGCAAATTTTGCTGAGGTATTATGTGACAATGTTTTTACGAAAGGCCTTCCAGATCTTTATCGACGAATACAGTACAGATTTACATATAGGCTTCTGATAGTTTTGTTTCTTGAGACTGCAGAATGTTCTAGTTTTGAAGTCCACTCATCCTGCTCATGCAAGTGTAAAATTAATGAGAACTGCATTCTGAACTTGAAGAGTCTGCAATACCACTACAGTGATGACTTTTGGAAATCCGATTTGTGAAACCCTATGTTATATTCTAATTGTTGGTAAAATAAACGTTCCACTCGTGGTTCCAGGAGTAAACTTGTGCTTCCAAGTGAGCCTGAAAAAGCAACAGCTTGGAAACAATGGAGAAAAGATGATAATGGGAGGTTTCAGCTCCTCTTTAAGGAAGGGTGTTTGGGAGAATTGTTTGAATTGCTTACAGAACAATTCCCTAAAATGCTGCATCACGTGAACATTAAATGCATACAGTATGCAAACTTTGAAAGGGATAAAAGAATACAAAGTGGAAAGGTAGTTCTTCCGGTAGATTTTGCTATTTCATACTCCTCTAGTATCAAAAAGAGATTCAGAGTGCACTGTGGTCTAGTAGAAGTATTCTTTCATTTACTGCAGCTACATTCTACAAGGGAAAACGTAAACTTATTTGAAATGTTCAAATACGGTGTAGAAGGAAAGAGACCCAATATTTGTCTTTATGATGTTGATATAATTTTCCAAAATGAACTTAACTCTGATTCTGAAGAGGTGGTAACTTGGAGTAATGGCTATTGCTCGGAATTTAAAAATCGATTCATGGTTACACGTCTTGGTTTCTTGTCTGCAAAGCTTTCCAAGTAATTTACTTGGAAATACTCTGCCACTTCACGTGGAAAAAGTGTTGTGGATGGAGTAGGTGGAAACGCAAAGAGTCTTGTACACAGGAAGAGCATGGCCCATGGAGAGGAAGCTACAATTGTACAGTCTGCCATGGACTTGTACAAAGTTGCATCTGATGTTCTCAAAAATATTACCATACTCCATGTGGATCAGGAGATAATTAAGCAAAACACTGAACAACAGAAACCTTGGAAAAATGCTGCTGAACTTCCAGGAATTTCATAGTGTCATGTGATTAAAATAACCGAAGAAGGAATAATCTGTTAAAAGATTGCCTTAGATTGCGATGTAAATTACTCCTGCAAGCACAATCAACATGACAGTTGGTCAGTTGGAGATGGGGTATTTGCCATACAATGGACAAAGATATCCTGCAGAGATTTGTAAAACTGCCTCTGAAGGGATCAAGATGTTAGTTATGCACAAAAGGTGGCCCCAGTACCTTCAAGCGGCCAGTTCACCCTGACTTCATTTGTTGTTGTTGTTTTGGTTTTCAGTCCCGACACTGGTTTGATACAGCTCTCCATGCTACTCTATCCTGTGCAAGCTTCTTCATCTCCCAGTACTACTGCAACCTACATCCTCTGAATCTGTATTCTTAATGTATTCATCTCTTGGTCTCCCTCTACGATTTTTACCCTCCACACTGCCCTCCAGTACCAAATTGGTGATCACTTGATGCCTCAGAACATGTCCTACCAACCAATCCCTTTGTCTCGTCAAGTAGTGCCACAAACGTCTCTTCTCCCCAATCCTATTCAATACCTCCTCATTAGTTATCTCATCTACCCATCTAATCTTGAGCATTCTTCTGTAGCACCACATTTCGAAAGCTTCTATTCTCTTCTTGTCTAAACTATTTATCGTACACGTTTCACTTCCATACATGGCTACACTCCATACAAATACTTTCAGAAACGACTTCCTGTCGCTTAAATCTATACTTCATGTTAACAAATTCCTCTTATTCAGAAACGCTTTCCTTGCCATTCCCAGTCTACATTTACATCCCCAAATAGCAAATCTCCTTTACTACTTTAAGTGTCTCATTCATTTCCTAATGTAATTCCCTCAGCATCAGCTGACTTAATTCGACTAAATTCCTTTATCCTCGTTTTGCTTTTATTGATGTTCATCTTATATCCTCCTTCCAAGACACTATCCATTACGTTCAACTGCTCTTCCAAGTCCTTTGCTGTCTCTGACAGAATTACGATGTCATCGGCGAACCTCAAAGTTTTTTTTTCTTCTCCATGGATTTTAATACCTACTCCAAATTTTTCTTTTCTTTCCTTTACTGCTTGCTCAATATACAGATTGAATAACATTGGGGAGAGGCTACAACCCTGTCTCACTCCCTTCCTGACCACTGCTTCCCTTTCATGTCCCTCGACTCTTATAACTGCCATCTGGTTTCTGTACAAATTGTAAATAGCCTTTTGCTCCCTGTTTTTACCCCTGCCAGCTTTAGAATTTGAAAGAGAGTATTCCATTCAACATTGTCAAAAGCTTTCTCTAAGTCTACAAATGCTAGTAACGTAGGTTTGCCTTTCCTTAATCTTTCTTCTACGATAAGTCATAGGGTCAGTATTGCCTCACATATTCCAATATTTCTATCGAATCCAAACTGATCTTCCCGGAGGTCCGTTTCTACCAGTTTTTTAATTCGTCTGTAAAGAATACACGTTAGTATTTTGCAGCTGTGACTTATTAAACTGATAGTTAGGTAATTTTCACATCTGTCAACACCTGCTTTCTTTGGGATTGAAATATTTATATTGTTCTTGAAGTCTGTGATTTCATTTATTGCAATGATAATGGAACTGTGAAAAAGATTGCCAGAAATTGTAAATAACTGTGGACACTTCTGCTTCATGGAATATATTTAATTGCCACTGTCTATATTATCTGCTTTCACTCCATATTAAACCGAACCTAATAAACTTAGAAATACTGCCTTTGATGTTGGAATTTTTATAATATACGTCTGTCAGAGAGACAACATTGTTTTCGAAACTGTACTCTGCAACATCCATCTTCACTAGATCACACACGTTACATAAGTTATACATGTGTAGTCTTGGAATACAGTTAATTAATCCCTTCACGTACTGGTGTCTTGCCGCATATGCATAGAGAATGCTGCATGTGACACCTCTGTTCCACATTTGTTGGAAATAAATTATTTTTTGTAATTTCCAGGACTCACAAATTTTAGTGGTATTTTGATTACATGTTATGAGACACTCCACATTCTCAAGAAACAATTTTCTTATTACAGTAAGAGTTTTCAATTAACAGAATATTTTGATAACTCTTGACATGTACATTTCTTATTTTGTGAAATGTCCTACATGTGACATCTGTATGGAGCATTCCTTCAAGAATATGTGAATATGGTAATTTATAGCGAAAAAAGAGAGTGTTCCATACTTTGAACATGCAGTACCATTTTGACATTAACAGTGTTTTATGAGCAAAAAAAAAAAAAATGCTGCACAACTGTCCCACGCATGACAGTGGAATTCTCATTTTGTGTGCACTCTACTGTGCAATTTTCAATGGGAAATGTCATCTAACAAAGTGTCCAACATAAAGTTTTGTAGTACAGAGGTACACCTCACTTATATTGTGGCTAAATGTGGCTAGGGATTGTAATTTTCAGGAAATATTTTTAATATGTAAGAATAATACCACACTAAGACAAAAACGTTTTCGTAACTCTAGAAATTTCATTTTCACCCTTCTTCAAGTTACACTCTATTTTTTTTAGAAAGCCATCTTCATATTGTAATATTCAGTGGTGTAGCTAGGATAAGTATTGCCTAAGGCAGGGGTGGGCAATTGTTTTGGCTCGGGGGCCACATTATAGACACAGAGGTGAGCAGAGTGCCGCAACTTATAAACCTTTCACTTCTAATGCTGTATATGTACTGGTGGCATATATATATATATATATATATATATATATATATATATATATATATATATATATATATATATATATATCTGTGTGTGTGTGTGTGTGTGTGTGTGTGTGTGTGTGCAGTATTCCCAAAATTTTTATGAATTATGAAAATGCAAGTTTTCATTATTTCTAATCACATATCTCACACAGAGTTGCAATTTCGGGTGTAGCAGTGAAAGCGTTAAAATACATTGATTAGTTACCTTTACATTTCATGAAAGGTATCATAAAAATCATTAGATATAAATGAAAGAGTCAGAAGCAAAGAGGTATAAGTATACTTCTTATAATTTTGATAAGACTAAAATCACTTGTACCTGTTTCCTTCTGACATCCTCAAATAAGATACTTGTGTTCAATTTCATTTATTTTGCTAATTTAATATCATCTCCAAGTACATTAAATTTTAAGACAAGTTTAATGGGACAAATGCATCCTATTACAATTTTGCACAATTTTTTAAAAATCTGGAGTCTGACTGCTAGTTGATATTCTCATCACACCCTGAAAATTACTGTCTATTAAACAGCTTTGGTATTTGCTCTTGTTGTTTTTCAAGCAAGAGAAACTTTGTTCACAAATATATGTTGATCCAAATATGGAGAACATTTTGCCTGAAAATTTCTTGATACGCTCACGGTCTTTAGCTAGTCTGCAAGTTCATCACTAATTCAATCAATGCACCATGCTATAGTCCTCCTTGATAACGAAGGGCTCTCAAATTTGGTTTTAACCTCAAGACACGATACACTTGCACACTCTACCATGAACTGTTTAATAAACTCACCATCCGAAAAAGGTTTGTTTCGTTTAGCAAGGTTATAGGCGACCATGAAACTTGCTTCTGTAGCACTATTTTGAAGCGGTGTTTGCTTTGTAAATAACGATTGTTCCTTCTTCAAGCGTTTAACGAATTCTGCTGCTTTTATTTTTCGTTCTTCATCAGAAAGTTTACAGACAAAGTCACAGTGTTTTGTTTCGTGATGTCGTTTCAGATTGTGCTCCTTGAATACGGCAACTGTATCATGGCATAGTAAGTATGCAGCTTTATTTCCTACATCAATAAAGAAATATGTGGTCGTCCAATCTTCATTAAACACACGCCACTTATCACCGACTTTACGCTTCTTCTTAGGAGTCATAATTGCACTGAAGTAAAAAAAATATATATATTACATTGTACTGCTGCACAGACAAAACATAAGTAAACCACTCGAAAAAGAAGAAAATTGCTCTGAACCTCACTCGGCGCGGGGGAAATAAAGCGCTCTCATCAGCCACCGCGTGGAACATAAATTTGCGCCAATAGCAGGATACACAGTGCTTTTTTCCGTGCCCATGGTGGCTGATGGTAGTGCTCCCATAATCCACCGCGCCCACATGAAGCTGGGTTTGTTGTGTGTGTGTAGAGACATCTGTCGGTAGTACGCACTACCAAGTACCACAGACGCTCGCGGATTTTTTAGTCGCGCGGGGAAGGGAAAAGTTTGTTTTTCCTATGATTTTTGTAAATGTCTTGGCAGGCCACAGAAAATCCCTCCACGGGTCACATATGGCCCGCAGGCCACTATTTGCTCACCCCTGTCATAAGGCATTCTTCGACTTAGCACCCCTGTCCTCCTCCATCCATTTTGTGTTTACTCCGTGCACAGTCCTACCTCCTTTCCACCATTGTTGGTTTGCTATACCTGAAACCTTTGATAAAACAAAATAGTTCCTAAGTGCTTTTCCTTAATTGGTGAGTATTTTAGGAACGGTCTGTTTTAAAATGGATCTCTTTGGTTACCTATCGTGACAAGGAGTCAGTACCGAAGTCCAAATGAAGCTGTACATATTACGGAATTCCGTGAGCCAATTCTTAAATAATAAATCTAGTCTTCCTCATGGGAAAGGTTGGTTTGAGGATCTCAGTGCTTTATGGACATTGTCCTAACAGGAATGTATGCAATTGCTTTCTTCCAGAGTTTGAATTGACTAATACATGCAGTTATGGGCGGCCTAGAGTTTCAAGACGATTTCGAACCATGGCACAACATAGAATTTTTCACATTAACAAATCATTGCCAGAAGGGAGCGAAGTGGTAAACAATTACTGCTAAAATAATTGTATTATAGTTTTGCTGATAAAAATCGTTAATTAGTTATGATAGTCTTTGATGGAATGGCTCCTTAAAATGAAAATTATGTCCATTCAGAAAGAAAATACAATAAAATTCAATTTTGAAAGTCAATGGTACAATCCAGAATCTCACCAGTGGCTCAGATATACAATCGTGAAAGTATTCATTGTATCATCAGTACAATGAAAACTCAAATTTTTTTTGACAAAAAACTTTTTCCATTCATTGGTGGCTGTGTCTTTTTTAACAGAAAAACGTTGAGATCTCGCTGCATCTTGATTGTATTCCTACACTACATGGAAAAATCAATTAATACAATTCAAAGAAAACATTTATTTAATTTCAAATTGATGAGTTGTGCTTTTTTCCCACATTCCCCATGTCCTTTTTTCTCTTTACGCTTCCTCGTTTTTTTTCTGGCAGTCATGAAGATGCCGCCCCCTTCCCCCACCTCACCCTTTCCATGGGATAAGGGCCTAGGTCATACGCATACGTACCGCCTGTCTTCCCCGAGTTGCGGCGCTGAGAATACGACTTTCTTTCGACCAGGAGAACTTGGTTTTTGACATTGTAATTTGCAGACGTTTCTAAAATATACAGACACTACAAACCAGATGGTCGGATCGATGCTTTACTCCACTATGCCTCCCACATCACTATGCATAAACTGTGGGTAGTTGGAAGATTTAGATTTATTTGTGAGACTCTCTATACAATTTGGTATGGAAGACGGGACAGCGGGAGGCATGCCTGCGTCTAGGTGTCGCTGAAGACGGCCATGTAGCAGACGGCACCCTTGACGGGCTGCGGCTGCTCCCAGTAGAAGTTGGCTGGCCACGTGCCTTCCGGGTTGTAGGGCGGCAGTACCGGCTCCTTGGCGTTGCGCTTGCACGCCTGGATCACGCTCTCGTACACGTCAATGGGCTGCAAACACAACAGAGACAACCCACCTCTCTATTTTCGTTCTTACTACAGCAATTAGGTGCATGAATAAAGCTATATGAGTAATAGTACAGCCGCTGAGGCATTAAAACTTTTCTGACACTAATGGTATACTGGACTAAAAAAATGATGAAACACTGGTTCAGTTGCGTAAAGTTGGGAAAGAAAACTGGCCATAACGTTGCCAGAAACGGAGAGAGAGGAGAGAGAGAGAGAGAGAGAGAGAGAGAGAGAGAGAGAGAGAGACAAGCAGCATGTTATTAACCTCCACATAATTATGAATTACAACTACGAGAGTTGCTGAAAAGTAATGCCTCCACCTTCGTAATTCTTCAACAGTTGGTAGCATTGGCATGTGGAAGGTACTGGCATGTTCCGTAGCCTCTTGTCTACAGCTCCAGTTGTCGGGAATCCTTAGCATTGAACGGTTGTGTTGTTACAGTGTAAAGTATGGAACCCTGCGTAGACGGTCAGTTAATGAGATTTAAGCAACGTGCAGTCATTGAATTCTTGACAGCAGAAGGTGTCACCCCTAAGGAGGTTCATCAGAGAATGAAAGCAGTTTGTGGTGATTATGTTGATGTGAGTACTGTGAGTCGTTGGGCGAGTAAGTTTAAAGATGTTGAGGAGGAACAAAGAAAGAGTTGGATATCCTGTGACAGCAACCACTGAATATCACAAGCAACGCTGGCTGGGGTGGCATAGCGGTTCTAGGCTCTACAGTCTGGAACCGCGCGACCGCTACGGTCGCAGGTTCGAACCCTGCCTCGGGCATGGATGTATGTGATGTCCTTAGGTTAGTTAGGTTTAAGTAGTTCTAAGTTCTAGGGGACTGATGACCACAAAAGTTAAGTCCCATAGTGCTCAGAGCCATTTGAACCATTTATCACAAGCAAAATGATGACAGATTGATACAGGACGATCGTCGTTTCACTCAGAGAGAAACTGCAAGCACAATCGGCATTTCACAGGAACATGTAGGTCACATTATTACTTTGCTTGGCTATCGGAAGATCTGTACACGATGGGTACCCTGGATGCTAACTCTTGAAATGAAAAGCGCACAGACTTGTAATTTTCCAGGAACTCCTCTCACCTTATGAGAATGAATGTGAGCCTTTCTCCTTTCAGTTGTCACAGGAGACGTAACTTAGGTACATCATTATGCTTCTGATGAAGAGGTTGAAGAACTTTGAGACTGTGGTTGCGGAAACAAAGTGTCGACTTCTTCCATGACGGCTTCAGAAAACTTGTTCATCGTTGGCAGAAATGCATCCAATTGGCTGGTGACTATGTGGAAAAGTGAATATTGGTAATTACAGATCACATTCTAAGGATTATTTCTGCGTTTGATTTATTAAAATATTCCCATCCAAACCCAATCAACGAAGGTGGAGGGATTACTTTTCATTCAACCCTCGTATGAAACGTAACCATGCAACACTATGTACTCCACTTCGCTACCTACAGACAGCTCTTTCCCACCGTCGACTTTGCAACTGCATCTCCTTTGCTATGACCAGAGTTGTAGGGGAATCTAATATACAACAACACACACACACTGATGAGCCAAAACATGACCACTGCACACCGCGACGTCGGACGCGGCCTGATGAGGCGGTAACAACAGACTGTAACTGGTGCAGTCACGGACAGTGGATCACGCTAGGGGGAGCTGCAAATGTGGAATCCCTACTCTATTTAAGAGGGTTAATCTCGCGTCTCTGTAAGTGTAAATTCTTTCAGTCTTTAGAGCAATTGCTGCGTAGCTCTTTAACGCATCTGCGTCCATTGGTGACACATTAGGAGGGTAACAAGTTTGATTTTACAGTTCACATTTTCAATTAATCTTGCTAGGATAGACAGGATGTGTGCATGCTGTATGTGGATGCAGGAGGCCGCAGATGTGGACGCGATGCGGTGGATCCGCACTCACGGCAGTGTGTATGGCAGGTGGCGCGTCGCTCGAGGTAGACGGTCAATGTGGAGGCTGGTCGCCTGGCCTCGTCCATTCACCCTGCGTGTGGACAGGTGGCCACTCCTTCAGCAGGGTCGAGCAGGCACACGGTGGAAGGAGCTTACTGATTATTGGGAGCTCCAATGTTAGGCGAGTTATCGAGCCCCTTAGGCCGATAGCGTTCAACACTGGAAAGAAAGCCAATGTACACTCGGTATCTCTGCCGGCGGGCCTCATCCAAGAGGTCGAGGTGGCCTTGTCTGTGGCTATCGAGCGTGCAGGGTGCACCAACGACTCCTGACGCACGGGTTTTGAGGCGATCCTCAGTTCGTACAGGCGGTTGGTGGAGGTGGTGAAGACTGCTGGCCTCGCGCGTGATGTGCAAACAGAGCTCGCAATTTGCACATCGTTCCCAGCGTTGATCGGGGTCCTTTGGTTTGGAGGGGCTCAACCAAAGGCTTAGTCGACACTGTGACGGTCTAGGCTGCAGAACCTGCGTTATTGTGTGGGGATTTGTAGGCTTCCCCTTGGTAGGTCTTGGGTGTTCTACACAAAGGAACTAGCTAATCGTCTAGCAGAATACTTGTGGAGTGTAGATGAGGGTTTTTTAGGCTAGGCGGTAGTTTGAGGTGCTCCAATCAACACTCTTCAATCGATTCACAGCAAGGGAAGTCAAATGGTATTCAGACTAAACACACTTCGAATCTTATAATTTTATCAGTAAACTATCTCAGAATTCGTAGTAAAGTTCCAGAATTAACTGCTCTCCAGGCAAGTTCTTGCGCTCTAATTATTTTTGGGGCTGAGAACTGGCTGCAAACTGAAGTCGAAAGCTCTGAGATATTTGGCAAGTGGTGGAATGTATATCGGAAAGACAGATTGGAGGCCATAGAATGGGGAGTTTTCATTGCAGTTGACAAAAATGTTGTCTCTATGGAGGTCGAAGTTGAGTTTGACAGTGAAGTCGTTTGGGTTTGTCGCGTATAACAGTTGTAGGTGAAAATAAGCTAACTGTCGGATGTTTTTACCGGCCACTCGATTCCTCTGTGGCAGTTCTAGAGTCATTCAAAGAAAGTCTACGTTCAATAGCGCTTAAATACCCAGGTCACGCAATACTAGTTGGAGGCGACTTTAACCTGTAGAGTATAGACTGGAATGTCTGTGGATTCATTGCGAGAGGTGCCGACAGACAGTCATGCGAAATACTTTTGAACACGTTTCCTGAAAATTGTCTCTAGGCAACTCATGCGCAGTGAAAATATCTTATACCCGGTAGCTACAAATAGGTCGGACCATACCGACAATTTCAGTAAAGAAACTGGGATTAGCGATCATGATGTCATTATAGCAGCTATGATTATGGAAGTTAATAAGTCACTCAAGAAGGCTAGAAGAGAGTTTCTGCTAGATAGAGCAGATGAGTAGTTATTAACACCTCACATCGACAGTGAATTGGCATCACTTAGGTCCAGTTTGAAGGCTGTAGAGGAATTATGGGCAAAGTTTAAGCAGATTGTAAATCGTGGTCTGGGAAGAATGGAAAAGACGCTCCATGGTTTAATAACGAAATTCGTAAAATTCTGAGAAAGCAGAGGCAATTGCACAGTAAGTTCAAAAAAGGGGACACACAAACGACGACAAACGAAGGTTAGTAGAGATTCATCCATCGGTGAAAAAATCTATGGGCGATGCATACAACAACTACCGCCGTATCAGATCTTAGCAAAAGATCTGCCAGAGAACCCGAGAAAATTCTGGTCGTCTGTAAAATCACTAAGCGGGTCGAAGGCTTCCATTCAGTCCCTAGTTCACCAATCTGGTGTGGCAGCTGAAGATACAGTAGCAAAACGAAATCCGAAGTTCTATATTTCACGTTAAAGAAATCGTTCACACAGGAGAACTGTACAAACATACCGTCATTTGACCATCGGACAGACTTCTGTATGGACACATATAAATAAGCATACCTGGTGTAGAGGAATAACTCAAAGATTTGGAAACAAATAAATCACCACGTCCGGGTGAAATCCCAGTCCGATTTTACAAAGAGTACTCTACGGCACTGCCTCCTTACCTAGCCTGCATTTATCGTGAATCTATCGCCCACTCCCAAATCACTGGAAAAAAGCTCAGCGTGCTCCAGTATATATGAAAGGTAAAAGAAAGGACCCGCAAAATTACAGACCAATATCCCGATCTTCTGTTTGTAAGAGGTCCATGATTAAAGAATTTGTTGCTAGCGCACTCGAGCAGATGTAATTTCGATGGATTGCTCGCGCTGCCTGGGACATGTAAGCTATAAGAGAATCTCAGACTAAAGAGCAGTGTTGTATGCAGTAGGAACTGTGTAGCAGTTGGAGTAAGTAGTTGCTAGCGAGCAGTTTGGTGTATCGTGTTGGCTGGGCTGCTCGTGATGGAGCGATGGCGGAGCCTGAGCGCTGTAGTATAAGGTAAAAGCAGCCTCGCTCTTATGTAGTATTGTTATATCAAGTCCAAAGTGAATGTTCAAAAAATAATCTCTTAATAATAATCTTTCTCATAAAAAGTAACTTTTGACAATCATTTATTTCAATTTAAAGAATTTACTAATTTCTCCAATCCTTGGTCATCTCGACCGATTATTGAAAGGAAAAATCATTTGCATCTTTTTATACATGACAAATCTATCGGACAGCATTGCACAGAGCTGCACCAGAAAAATTTCTTATAGGAGCAGATTTATACGCGTTATCCGGCGACCTAATTGAGGTAATATTTTTCAATTTATTCAGAATGAATTTTCAGGGCCATGGCGCAGCACTGCTGACGTCCTAAATTTACCAGTTTAAATTCACAGTCATTATTGAAAGGTTATAAGTGAGCAACAATTTTATTGAGAGGTCAGTCACATTGTATTATTGGTAGCTTACGGAATTTATCTGTTGGTAGGTTACGCTAAATGTCAATGTTATGGTTATATTTTTTACTGTTGGGAGGTTTCGGAACTTTTACTGTTGAGAGGTTACACTAAATGTGAGTATTATTCATGTTATTTTTCTGTTGGGAGGTTACACTTGGCGACCCTGCCAGGATCGTATTTTTGTGAATTTCTGAGAGGTAGTCAGTTATATATCTGCTCTTATTTACTTAGTATTAAATGTAGTTTGCATCTGGCGCAACACATTTACTAATTTGTCACTCTTTCTTTCACAGATCATCGTCAATTTTCTTGCTCTTTGTTGTAATTGTATTTGTTCCATTTTTGCTTTGACTTTGTTTCATTTTGTGCTTAACTTTGATTTGTGAAACTGCCACGAAAAACTGCTAACAGTACATCGCGATGTGCAATGAGTGAAAAAGCTGACGCGAATAATTTAACTGATAATACTAGCGACAGTCAGTGTAATAGTGATAATCCTCTAATTACAGATAATCAGTGCGTGCCGATCACTAGAAATTATTTTATTCCAGATGATGAACAAACACATTCAGTTATGTCCACACTTAATTTAACGGCAATTGATGATGCGGCACGCTGTCCAGTTTAACACACATCATTGGCAAAATTTACACAGTGAACAGACAAATGTTTCTAACGAAAGTGAACAATGTACTCAAAATATGTCAGATTTATTTGATTCCGGTGTAGTGACCAACAGTGCATATCCAATTGGCAAACCCTTTCAAGAATCAGAGAATGACCAAATGGTTACACAAAACGTGACAATGCAGATACACCATCACACAGCACAGAAAATAGAGTAGGTAATGTTGGCATGGACCAAGTTATGGCATTATTGCTACAACTTAATGAATCGTACAAACATCTTAATGAAAATCTCAAACAGTGGAATGAAAAACTTGATAACAATTTCAAACAACTTAATGAAAGTTTCAAACAGTCGAATGAAAACCCCGACAGGTCGTTTAAACAAATTAATGAAAAACTTGACACCCCTGTTGAACAGTTTAATGAACAGATTACCGCCATTTCCGTGCAATGCCATGATATTACAAAACAATTATGTGAGAAAATTAAGGCTTGTGCTAGGAACAGTATCGAATAATTACGTAATGCAGATGCAGCCACAACAAAATTACTTAGAGATGAAAGTAGTACAGTCGCTAAACAATGTTCTGAAAACGCAACACAGTTACGCGACGAGCTTAAATTGTCAGCAGAACTTTCACCCTCTCTGGATGCGAAAGTCGTTAGTAAAAACTACAGAACAGCCAAATTGACGAACGTTTTAAAGTGACAGAAATGCAAAATGTTGCAGTCTCTAACACGTCACAACATACGCCATATTCTGGACATTTGTCACACTCACACAGCCAGAGAGTACGTGACTTAGATTCCGAACAGTCACAGAAAAACAGATTATCTCATACAATCCTGAGCCTGCTCAGACATTCAGAGACGATAATTTTGATTACAAGCACTGTCTATCCGTGAGAAAATTTAAGGTATTGACAGAACACAGATTCACCCTTTGGATTGGGTACAACGATTTACTTTAGCATTTTCACCGTCATTCCCTGTAACGCAGAAACTAAAATTTATTTGCAGAGCGTAAGAGACCTCAGGGGATTCATTACACTTCGATGAATATGTGCCGTAGCGTGCACAGGGCCCCGAGCCGTAGTAGTGCTATTTCGTCTTTATTTTTCTGCACTGCTGCCTACTCTTCTACTATTCTTTATATCTATCAAAACAGCTCTTCAACTATCGATCTATCTAGGATTAAGGATAAGTAAAGAAAACCTGATACGACAAGTTTTACCTGAAAGTGACAGTTTACATTATAAGCTCCAGAAATGACAACCACCAGAATTTTAATACCAGACAAAAGTTTAATCATCAGTATCGTCAAAATTATCAGCAATCGCACACACAGTTTGCCAACAATAGAGGGTTTTCTCCGCAACAGCATCAAAACCAGCCGGTTAGCATACCCAACTAACGACGTAATGTACAAGGTCAACCAAGCTTTGATGTTTCGCCGCCTACACGTACACGTAGAGCTCCACCAAATAGTAACGCACAGCAACAAGGAAATCATTACGTACAGAAAACACACCTCAACTCATATCGCAATGCGCCGTATAGCAACGATAATTATAACAGACGTAAAAGTAATGAGCACAGTTTTCAGCGTAGCAGTCGGTCTTACCAGCAGCAGAATCATCCGCAACAACAGATTATTATGAATGAACCAGACAGTCGGTATCATCGCGAACATAATGCGTCAGGACGAAGTAACAGAACAGTTCAAATAGTCGAAATTCCATAGCATCGTCCCGCAAATAACAGCACGTCAGAAAGAATCTGACTAGATACAGTACAGGTTGCATCATCCAGCAACGTAAGCAATACTTTTGACACACAGTCTCTTGTTCACGAAAACGTTATTACTTTTGACGACATCCGAGACACTCTTTTGCATGAAAAACCAGTTATTCAAAAAAAAAAAAAAAAAAACATTTCCCACCCTGTCATTGAAGTAAAGATTGGAGCATCCACATTTTCAGCAGTAATCGATTCTGGATCACCTATGTCAGTCATAAATGAAGAAACCTTCCATGAATGTAACAAAGAGAATATTTATCCTACGTAACCACTAAGCAGAACTAAAGTAAAAGGAGCAGTATCTAGTAAAGGAGTAGATGTAAAGTTACAGACACACTTATCATTTTGTATTTGCAGGTCATATGTTTCACTCAAATTTTTGGATTGTTCCCTTATTGACAACAGACATTTTAGGTACGAACTTTTTGGTACAACACGACGCAATTATTGACTTTCAAAAATCCTATTTAATGTTAAAGGATGAAAATGTACAACTGGCATTAGGATTTCAGCACTCTTTATCTGCAGAAGAACAAACAATTAATCGAACAGAGGTCATTGTCATTCCACATTGTTCACAGATACGTACGTACACAACTATAATACACCAGACGAAGCCGACTATGACGTTATGCAAATGATTTCTGATAAAGTAAAACAAAGCAGTGCAAATACAGACGACGAACGTACGCAACTACTCAAAATTCTTTTACAGCAAGCTCCAGTTTTTGACAACATTCCTGGTACTATGTCCGGTTTTATGTAAGAATTTCAAGTTAACAGCATGACACATTTAAACTAAGCATTATCCTATTCCGTATATCCGTACACAAAATATTGTAGCAGACGCATTATCCCGTTCTCTTAGCAACAATCAGTAAGACATCGCAACCAACTTCTGCCAAGCAAATTTTAGCGTCATGTATATGCAACAAGTTGCGTTTGAAAATTTCATTTCGTGATCATTACGAGACATAGCACAAGAGCAGAGCAAAGACAAAGTGTGGAAATAAATTAAACATCTTTGGCAAGATAGGAATAACGTTACCATTAGAAACCATTATACTGTACGCAATTACATTCTGTTTCGCCGCTCTCACCCTGACAGCAACAATTGGTTATTATGCATTCCTGACGAACTTGTTAACAAATTAATTTCGTATTCTCATTTGAGTTACGCACATTATGGAGCCAGAAAATGTTTTCTTATACTGTGACAGAACTTGTTATTTTGCGAACATGGAGAAACGTATTCGACGAGTTTTAGCGTCATGTAAAATCTGCCAGAAAGCTAAATCAGACACGACTTCACATATTCCTCCGTTACATCCCATTGTACCTGTTAAATTAAGACACATGGCCGCTGTAGACATTGGTGGACCGATTCCCAGAACTAATAGAGGTTTTTGCTACATCTTTGTCGCTGTCGAACTCACTTCGAAATTTGTTACCTTCACTCCGTTACGCAAAGCTACTGCTAAATCTATTTCGAATGCATTTGTAAAACATTTTTTATTTCATGTAGGGCATGTATTGAAAGTAATTTCCGACAATGGACCACAATTTCGATCTGCGATATGGACACGTGTGTTACGAGCTAGAGACATTTCTCCGATCTGTATATCCAAGTATCACGCTTCTTCGAACCCTTTTGAACGACTGATGAAACAAATTGGTAAACTATGTAGAATATACTGCCATAAAAGCAATATTGATTGGGACACACACATACTCTCATTCCAGGATATGATTAACTCCATACCAAATGAATCTACTATGCTATCTCCGACTGTTATATTGAAAAGTGTTGAACCACCTAACAAAATTAAAGAATTAGTATCTTTTCCTAAATCTCGTCGACTACGTCACCATGAAATAACTGACATTGCGCTCAACAACAACAAACGTGCCGCAGAGCGCCGGAGACGACAGCAAAAACAGGTTTGTACACGCCGTGACTTTCACATTGGACAGAAGATATTAGTACGCACGCATTATTTATCCAACAGAGGAAAGAGTAGATGCAGTAAATTTGAGCTTCTATACCCAGGTCCATATAGAATTCGCAGCATTCCTCACCCCAATGTAGTACACGTCGAAACTTTGAGAACCAGGAAAAGCAAAGGCAGTCACCATGTCTCCAATATTAAACCCTTTATTGAATGAACATACTTTATGATTTATCACACTGTAGTGCCATTTCCTGATTTTTTATATGAGCACTTATACAATTATATTTGTGTAGCTACTTACTGACAATGATCGTATTTTTTCTTGGCAATTGCCCGGCAAGGTATGGTTTGCAGGTCGCTTTTCTCGTCGTTAGACATCAGACTGTGCACATTTTCCATTTTTTGTGTATGTATGATTGTTTTCCTATCGAAAGTAGAATTTTTCTCCTCGTGTACTATGAAATCTTTAAGATATAACAAACACCACCAGTTGACTTTGACATTTTGCCTTATGACATATCAATATCTTGACTATTCTACATTTTTTGCTACTACATTATGATACTGTGTGTACATTTTAGCACTTGAAAATTGTCAATGTTTTTGACATAATACATTTTCTGTCATGCTATGCTGTATGCCTAGGTATATCACTATAACCAAGTTTTTATTGAATAAGTATATGATTTAAATGCAAGATGTTAATCCTTATTCATCATTTTCAGAAAGCAATACCGTGTAAAAGAAATAAATTATCAAACCACAGTGGTCTACTATGAAATGGAAATTTTACCATCAGAATCAAAGAAAGAAAATGCAATACCGTGTCATGAAGAGTAAATGGATCAGAATTAACAAGCATTAACATGAATATACTATACATACTGTACAATAGCAGTCTTAACTAATTATTTTTCTTTCAGAATACGAGGCGATTGATGCAGGCTGTCAGACAGAACTACATACGTTAATTTTAGTGATGAAATATGCTAGAAGTAAGAAACTCTATGCTATGAATTGTTGTGTGAAGTAAATGGTAATTTGAATAATGAATAATTAAGGGTCTATTTTTTGCAGATGATAATAAATTATGATGAATAGTTGTATGAGGAATATGGTAATATGAATAATGAAGTTTTTCTTTGCAGATGATGATAATGATGAAGTTCTATATTTTCTGTTAGTTAAGAAATGCTGTGTAGTTATTTAAGTATTTGTTGCAGTTTCTTTTGACAGTATGTCTTATGTCACATTGTATAATGACTGAATGATTTGGGAAAAGACAGCTAGAGTGCACACATATTAAGTACATGTTACTGCTTTTCAGCGTAATATACATGTTTTCTTTCAGGTCAATAATCCATTTTGTATTTTTTTTCCCGGAGAAGCTTTTCATGATATTAATATGCTACAAACACTTAATTATGAAATCTGTTCTAGTACTTGCATTTTTTACCCAGTTGTGTCTATCATTTATGAATGTGATCGCATATACTCTACTTGTTGCATAACCTTGCTACAGCTGACTCATGACGAATGGCGTTATTAATCCTTATTTCCAAAAATAAGTCAAAAGTAAATATTTTCATGCCCCAGCAATGCATTGCTATCACAAAAAAAGAAATTATTACTAGTCACAACCATTACCAGTATACAACTACATAATGCTACCAGTTTAAGATATATCTGTAGTCCTAAATATAATGCAAATTTTTCTGATGTATTGATTCCATTATGTCTATGTATTAGTGGACTACAGGCCTTGACTAATAGTTACACTGTCTTACATTTTAAGTATGTCTTATGTCACTTACATGATATCATATATAGTCACTAGCAGCTTGTTGCTACATGCAGTAACTCTTGTTTTGAATGATGACTTGTGAATAATACTGAATAATGTTTTCTAAAACTATATGAATACTTTGTAACTGGCCAATGAGTGGCAATAATTACTGCAATGACATGAATTCTTAATAATATTTTGTTATACTGTATAAATGATTGCCAATAATTATTGCAATGAGATGAGTTATGAATAGTGTTTTGTAATACTTGCTACATGTTTAGTAACTGGCCAATGAATGCCCCTGATTACTGTAATATGATGACTTATGCATAAATGCTATGCCATTAATTAACTCTTGCTTTGAATGATGACTTCTGAATAATGCATCAAAATGGTTTGTAACTGGCCAATGAGTACCAATAATTACTGTAATGACATGACTTATGATCCCAAAGATTGCTGTAATATGATAACTTATGCATAAATGCTATGCCAATAATTAACTCTTGCTTTGAATGATGACTTCTGAATAATGCATAAAAATGCTTTGTAACTGGCCAATGAGTGCCAATAATTACTGTAATGAGATGACTTATGGATAAATGCTATGCCAATAATTTCTGTAAATAATATTTGTTGTACTCTGTAAATGCTATGCCAATGATTACTGTAATGAGAAGTCTGATGATGCCAATAATTACAGTAATTAGATGACTTATAATGTTCTGTAATACTCCATACATAGTACAGAAATGTTTAGTAACTAACCAATGAGTGCCAATAATTATTCAAATCGGTTGATACACTAATGTAATTCTCAATGATGACTAGCATAAGACTTAATGTCCTTCACCTTCTGACCTGATTACCAGCTGTTACTGCAATATCCATATGTCCTGTCCATCCTCATGATCATGGAGCACTATATTTGGTTTATTTGGTTTTTGCACTAATTCTACGTCGATGTAAGAGTACGGATTCTACAAGAATGTGGTGTCGACAAATCAAGCTGTCCACCACCTTTAACGATGGAGATGTTATTATGGTCCTATTATTTGGTGTACCTAATGTACTACCAAAATGATAACATACAATATTAATGCAACATTTCAATGTCTTGGCCACACTGATAAATACTTCAGGAAGAGAAATTCAGATTGTCTCACTTGGTGGAGGGTTATGTAAGAGGTCCACGATTAAAGAATTTGTCACTAGTGCACTCGAGCAGATGTAATTTCGATGGATTGCTCGCGCTGCCTGGGACATGTAAGCTATAAGAGAATCTCAGACCAAAGAGCAGTGTTGTATGCAGTAGGAACTGTGTAGCAGTTGGAGTAAGTCGTTGCTAGCAAGCAGTCTGGTGTATCGTGTTGGCTGGGCCGGTCGTGATGGAGCGATGGCGGAGCCTGAGCGTTGTAGTATAAGGTAAAAGCAGCCTCGCTCTTATGTGGTATTGTTATATCAAGTCCAAAGTGAATGTTCAAAAAATAATCTCTTAATAATAATCTTTCTCATAAAAAGTAACTTTTGACAATCATTCATTTCAGTTTAAAGAATTTACTAATTTCTCCAATCCTTGGTCATCTCGACCGATTATTGAAAGGAAAAATCATTTGCATCTTTTTATACATGACAAATCTAACGGGCAGCATTGCACAGAGCTGCACCAGAAAAATTTCTTATAGGAGCAGATTTATAGCGTTATCCGGCGACCTAATTGAGGTAAGATTTTTCAATTTATTCAGAATGAATTTTCAGGGCCATGGCGCAGAACTGCTGACGTCCTAAATTTACCAGTTTAAATTCACAGTCATTATTGAAAGGTTATAAGTGAGCGACAATTTTATTGAGAGGTCAGTCACATTGTATTATTGGTAGCTTACGGAATTTATCTGTTGGTAGGTTACGCTAAATGTCAATGTTATGGTTATATTTTTTACTGTTGGGAGGTTTCGGAACTTTTACTGTTGAAAGGTTACACTAAATGTGAGTATTATTCATGTTATTTTTCTGTTGGGAGGCTATATGTTTACTGCAGAATCCTTGAAGATATTATCAGTTTGAATATAATAAACTTTCTTGGGGCTAAGAAGGTTATGTCCACGAATCAGCAGGATTTTACAAAGCATAGCTCGTGCTAAACTCAGCTTGTTTTTTCTCACATGATGTACTGAGAACTCTGGATGAAGGGCAACAGGCAGATTCCATATTTCTAGATTTCCGGAACACATTTGACAAGGTTCCTCATTGCAGGCAGTTAACTAAGGTACGAGCATGTGGAATAAGTTCACAGATATGTGAGTGGCTCGAAGACTTCTTAAATAATAGAACCCACTATGTTTTTCTCGACGGTGAGTGTTCATCAGAGACAAGGGTATCGTCATGAGTGTTCCAGAGAAGTGTGATAGGACCGCTGTTCTTCTCTATATACATAAATGATTTGGTGGCAGTCTGCGGTTTTTTGTTGATGATGCCGTTGAGTGACTGTAGGAAGATACAAGTTGGTCTGATGAATGACAGTTTGCCCTAAATGTGAAAAAATGTAAGTTAATGTAGATCAGTAAGAAGAACAAACCTGTAATGTTCAGATACAGTATTACTAGAGTCCTGCTTGACACAAACAAGTTGTTTAAATATCTGGGCGTAACGTTACAAAGCGATATGAGGTGTAACGAGCATGTGAAAACTGCGGAAGTGGAGGCAAATGATGGACATCGGTTTATTGGGAGAATTGTAGTATAGAGTGGGTCACCTGTAAACGAGACCGCATATAGGGCGCCGGTGCTACCCACTCTTGAGTACTGCTCGAGTGTTTGGGATCCGTACCAGGTCGGATTGAAGGATCACATCGAAGCAATTCAGAGGGGGGCCGCTAGATTTGTCACCGGTAAGTTCGACCAACACGTCAGTGTTACGGAGATGCTTCGGAAACGCAAATGGACATTACTGGAGGGAAGGCGACGTTCATTTCCAGAAAAACTATTGAGAAAATATAGAGAACCGGCATTTGAAGCTAAGTGCCGAACGATTCTACTGCCGCGAGCATGAACCGCGCCTAAGGACCACGAAGATAAGAGAAATCAGGGCTCATACAGAGGCGTACAGACAGTCGTTTTTCCCTCGCTCTATTTGCCAGAGGAAGAGGAGGGAAAATGACAAGCAGTGGTACAGGGTACCCCCCGCCGCGAACGGTACGGTGGCTTGCCAAGTATCTATGAAGATGTAAATGTAGATAAGCGATTTTGACATGGGCATATTATTATTACACAGAACCTGTGAAGAATTATCTCGAAAACAGCGAGGGTGGTCGAATGTTCACGTGCTACAAACATGAGCATCTACAGAAGGAAGTTAAGAGTACAGTGAATCTACCATTATGCGCTACGTGGATGGACGTCCACGACTTTTCACAAAACGTGGGGTTGCTCTGTAAAGTACGATACATGGTGATCTGTAGCATCTCTGCAGAAAGAGCACAGTGCTGCTGCATCGTTCATCGTACATTGTTGAACATGGAGCTCCGCAGCAGATGACCCCTATGTGTTCACATGTTGATCCATCGACATCGTCAATAACATACGATTGCAATGGGCACAGGACCATCGGGGTTCGACCGTCGATTCGTTTCCTTTTATTTTACATTGTCATAGGAAGCAACATTGTCCACTAGGCTACCCTTTCTTATTTTATGAGATTTCCTTCTCGCAGAGTGCAGTCGACCTATTTTTGATTTGGTTGATCCTTTGTTTATGTGACTATTTCTTTGCCGGTACTCTAGTGAGAAAGTAAAGTAATCACTCTGAACTTCAGATTTGATGAACTGTTGGTGGTACGGTTAACACAATCATTTGCAGTCTCATTACGAGGGTGTTTGGAAAGTCCGTGCAAACATAAAAACTACTTACGTGTTTGGGGTAAACTTCTTTTTATTTTTCGACATAGTCTCCTTTTATTCTTTCACACGTCGTCCAACGCTCTTCTAATTTGTTGATCCCTTCCGTATAATAGGAATTGACCTAGTCTGCAAAATAGCTATTAGTCGCTGCAATCACCTCCTTGTTTGAATAAAATCTTTGTCCCACCAGTCATTTCTTCAAATTGGAGAACAAATAGTAGTCTGAGGGAGCCAAGTCTGGAGAATAGAGGGGATGTGAAACGAGTTGGAATCCTATTTCCATTAATTCTGCGATCACAACTGCTGAGGTGTGTGCTGGTGCATTGTCGTGATGGAAAAGGGTTTTTTTTTTTGCGATCCAATAACCGGCGTTTTTCTAGCAGCTCGGTTTTCAAACGGTCCAACAACGATCAATAATATGCACCTGTAATAGTTTTACCCTTTTACAGACTGGCCTTCACCTTTTTTAATGCAGATTCTCCCTTGGTAACCTGTTGTTTAGATTGTTGTTTGGTCTCAAGAGTATAGTAATGCATCCATGTTTCATCCACAGTGACGAAACGAAACTTAAAGTCCTGCGAATTCTTCATGAACAGCTGCAAACCATCCTTGCGACAATTAACACGATTCCGTTTTTGGTCAAGTGTGAGCAATCGCAGAACCCATCTTATGGATAGCTTTCTCATGTCCAAATGTTTATTCAAAATATTATGTACCTGTCCATTCGAGATGCCCACAGCACTAGCAGTCTCACACACCTTAACTCTTCAATCATCAATCACCATATCATGGATTTGATTAATGATTTCTGGAGTCGTAACCTCCACAGGGCGTCCAGAACGATGACCATCACTTGTGCCCATATGGCCACTCCGAAAATTTTAAAACCAATTATATACTGTTCTAATCGAAGGTGCAGAGTCATCGTAATGTATATCAATCTTCTCTTTAGTCACCTGACGCGTTTTACCATTCATGAAGTAGTATTTAATCACCACACGAAATTCTTCTTCGTCCATTTTTCGACAATCACTCGACTTCCTTGATTCAAACGAATACCAAACACAAATAAATAGACCAATATGGCTGAAACTTGGCGTGCCTTCTTTCCAAAGTTACTAATAACTAAACATGACCTCGATACGCGCCGGTGGTGTGATCTCTCGGACTTTGCACGGACTTTTCAAACGCCCCTCGCAGTAGCAGCTTACAAGTTATGCGAAATATGCATTGTCTGTAGGACTCAGCAGTCGAACAGCACTCCCTTACCACGTAGTACCTGTCACAGAGGTACCCCCACCACTACTGTTGCCACTTCTCTACATTATCTACAACAGGAAACAAAGTATTTTCATGTGCCTTTAACAACTGATGTAAAAACAAGATCAATTCACGATTTTAATCTAATATTTGTAAGTAAAATTTAATTTTTTTGATTTCTAGTAGGATCCACAGAATGTGTAAAACTTCGCATTCTACATCATATGAGTGGTTTTCTGTTAGAAGGTGGTCGGCAAAGGTTGAATATTCATTTCTTAATATCCAGCTTCTCTTGCGTTCAGACTGCAACAGCTCTGCCTGACTGGCCATCACATACTTTTCAACAGTGCCAGCACGTGGTTTTATACACACCACTGCGGCCACGGGCTTCCGTTTGTCTTCAATAGTGAATAAAAATTTTGATTTGCAGTTGGTATTATAAAATGTTGCGAGACTTCAACATATTTCCGAAGTTATTTGAAAATTTGTCAACCTTTGGGATAATGCCTGAGTTGTTGTATATGTTGATTGGTTAATGTCGGCCAGTATATAGAAGTGGTGTAATTTTAAGCATTTTTTTGTGTTCATAATGTACTGCAATCAGGGCAGAGCTAAAGCCACTACAGAAGCCATATGTCTGATGGTATATGATTCAGTTTGAAAGGCGTATTCAGCTAATGCAACAGATATCAGGCGATGCACCATCGAATGGAAAGCTACATAATTGTGGCTGTGTGTGTGTGTGTGTGTGTGTGTGTGTGTGTGTGTGTGTGTGTGCTGGCAGATTGCAGGCATTACCATATCTGTCATTATAGTTTGCTGCAATTGCTAAAGAAGTGTCTCCTTGTGCTGATGTCTATATTAAGTTCCATGAATTTATATGGCTCAAGTGGCTCCAACCGCAATGGGATTTAACATCTGTCATCAGTCCCCTAGACTTAGAACTACTTAAACCTAACTAACCTAAGGACATCACACAGATCCATGCTCAAGACAGGATTCGAACCTGCGACCGTAGTAGCGCCTAGAACCGCTCGGCCACAGCGGCCTTGCAAGAATTTATTGAAGAGCCTCGCAAGTCCGTTGTGTACTGAATATTTTTATTTATGTTGGCAGTTGAATGTTGTAGTAAGGTATCTAGTTTTTTACTGATGCCGATCCTTAAACATAACACACCATCCACATATATGAATCATTGTTTAATTTTGCATTTCAGTAGGTCTTTCTGTAAGCAAACTTGTTCGGAACTGTCCATGAAAATTTCAGATAGTACAAGACTGTAAGAAGGGAAACCATAGCTAGGCCCTCAGACTTACTATAATACGTTTTCTGAAACTGGAAATAATTATTTGTATTTAATATTGTTATTCTACCAAGGACCTGCGGAAAATTCAGATGATCTTAATTAATAAAGTAACTTTCTTTTGTTGTGGCCACAATTAAAACTTTGTGATTACCACTCGTATTCTTAAGCGATATCGGTAATTATTAACTTTTTTTCTCATGAAATGAATGAACATATGGCATTTTTGTTTGAGCGCTGTAAGCAACGCTTTATGGGAATTATCGTGTCTGCCCAGATTAGAAAACACAACTGAATGTAAGCCTTTGTCACTGTTATTTAATGATTTCTTGGCTACAGTCCGTGCGGTAATACAGAGTGGTTATAACCAAACTTTCGCTATTTGAGTCAGTACAGGCGGAAAACTATTTACCATATGGGTACCCAACTGTACAGGAATATTGTTCAGACTGTGTGCTGCAGGATTTGAGTTGTTAGTAGTGCCTCTGTCACGACATGCTTTTAGGCGCCGGTACTGATACGGCGAACACAGGGTTGAAACACAAGTATCAGTGTGCATGACAGCTGCAGATAGTCAACATGGGTTGACAGTTGCAGATAGTCAACATGGGTCTGGACGAGGTGAGCAGGGCTTTACGCGTAAAGCTGTTTTATCAAAACAATAGCAATAGCGCTGCGCCTCTTTGCGACTATTGACGCATGAAAGGAATACACGGAGGTTCTCTTTCCGCACCGGGGCTGAAAAACATGATTCGAAAGTTTTGGAGTTGCTCCTGAGAGATCGACGGCCAATACGCCAAAAATTGTTGAAAGTTACCGTTGCGATGGCTGAGAATGACGGACGCAATATCTTCAAGTAGCACACGAGCTCTGTCACGACAGCTGAACAGTCCACGGCGCATCACTGTTTCTGACAGCAGTAGAGCAATCTCTAGCATAGTTCCAAGCTATCTTGGATGTAAATGGTCCTTACACTGAGCAATGTTTAACCTGGCACTTAAACATGATACGCAATTAACAAGTCTTAATCTCTCGTATAGGAATTAAAGTATGTTTATTTCAATAGCTTATTCGTTACTACTCTTCTACAAATGTCACCACACAAACTTTCATTGTCCTACGATCACTCGTTTTCAAGTAGCGAAACTTTAATATAACCACTCTGTAGATAGCATTTAGCCAGATGAAGATAAACTAATGATTGCAGTGCACCTCGACCAAATTAAGTACGAAAGTGCTGCTGCATGCTACACAATTTTTTCCGTTGAAAAAAGGAAGAGGAGAATGAAACGGACCACGACGGAGCGGAGGGGCGGCAGCGGCTGCCCCGTGGGCGGCGGAGGCCGGCGGAAGGGCTCCCTGAGGCAGCCGGTCTGCATGCACTTCTTCAGGAACCACATGTACTGGCCGTGCACCGTCAGCGCCGCCGTGTCCAGCTGGCGCGGCAGCCGGTGCAGGCGCGACAGCCAGATCCGCACCTTCTCCCGGTCTGCCCAACAGGTACCACCTCTGCACACCTATCACTCTAAAAGTGCACTACTCACTTGCGCAGTACAGTAACCAGAAAAATACAGCATTGAGATGTAATGTACAGTTTACGACCAAAGAAATAAAAACGTCTTATGGCGTTGTTGGCCGGGAGACTCAGAGGGCTACGTGCAGCCGCGTAAAGCCGTCGGCACACGGACTGTGCTGTCGAACGTTAACGTTGAGCATGCCAAGTGCAAAGTGCTGCTGAACGCTCAGGAACGATGAGACTTGTACATACGGTACGTGGGCCCCAACGTGGTATACGCGATCGCAACGCACTCCAGCGGCACTTGGGGATGTTTCGAGTTCGTAAATCACACTCAACGGGCGCGCGTAAAATTCCCACTTTAGCTCTATTAAAATGCACATTTCCTTCATCGTCCGCGAAAAGGAAAGTACCATGCCCAATCAATGACACAGGCTTATAAAGGTTCCATTACGAGCAGTGCGGTCCGAATTTGAAATACTTCTCCGCATAAGATAAACGTTATTCCATCATTCCCACATTTTAGTAAAACCTCAAGGTCAGTCTTACTTGATCACTGTTCCTATCCAGTAGCAGAATCTTTGCAACATGTGAATTACGAAGCGTAAAAGAAAAAGGAGCAAAATATCTTTATACAAGAAGCGCAAGCTGTCCTGTAGATTAAGCCAATCGAACAAAGTCACCCCTCAAAAAAAGGTGAGCTTATATTTACATTAACATCGAGTATTATAACATATACTTATATTAAACTAATAATAATCGGAACGGTTTTCTGTCTCCTTGTACAATGGCTCCTTTCTACGCAGTGTATGAGAGTTGCGTCTTTAGCGCACCTGTTGAGCATATGTGAAGGGTGTGTGTGTGTGTGTATCGCTGGAACATTCCATAATTTATGGCGCCCTTTCCCCCCCCCCCACACCCCCACCCCCCCACCCCACCCCCAATTCAAAAGACTGAAGTAGATGAACTGTCCTGAGTGTCTGTGCAGGATGTCTCAAACATTTCCGGCCAAACTGAAACAGGTGCATTGAGACAGGGAACGAATAATCGGAAATGCATATTTACTTTGTTGTGGACATAAACAGCGCCAACCGCATAACAACAATGTACATCGTACTTATTTTCATAGCAGCGACTGCCAGTCTTCATGCGTGTATTGGAGTGGCGCATAAAGCTCTGCCGTACGGTTGCACGGATCCTCAGTGACTGTTGTTCACTGGAATGGTCAACAGGTGATATACAGCATACACTCCTGACCACCAAACAGACATACTGCATACAACTTGTGTGTCACGTGACGACCGCGTACATCGCACCTGTGCATTAACCTGTGCCGCACGCACACCACTATTCCTGGAGTGCATCAGACAGGTTACGATGTGTGTACTGGTGGAACAGGTATTACGCCTTTATCATAAAGAGCGTGCGCAAGCACTGAGACCAATGGATTTTGAGTCAAGCGTTCAGTTCTGAGAGTGGATTGTGCACCACAGTACTGTAGTGCCGAACTTCGTATAGTTTGTATTATTCACGGAAGAGGCCTCATTCACTGTTGTTGATGTTTCCAACAGCTGCGACAGCTGCACCTGAAGTGAGGTCAATCCCCACCCTCATGCACACCGGTGGCCACCAGCAACGATTCTCTGTCAACATATGGGCGGGCATTGTCCAAGATCATCCAATATGACCCTATTTGCTACCTCCTCGGTTGTCTGGTCCATGTTACTGGTAAAATAGAAATGAGCGTATGGTGTCAGTGGCTGGGAGTTCTCAGGCGGGAAGTTTTGGCGCTAAGTGCAGGTCTTATTGAGTGCAACGCCACATTGGGCGACTTGCGCGTCGACAATGGGGATGAAATGATGATGAGGACAGCACAACACCCAGTCCCTGAGAGCAGAAAATCTCCCACACCAGCCGCAAATCGAACCCGGGCCCCGTGTATGGCATTACAATGCGCCGACCGTTCAGCTATTGGGGCGGACATGTTTCTGGTGTTCCTGTGAGATGTGTTGCCACAGATTTTGGAGACTGTGTCCCTGTGGCCCGCGAAAGGATGTGGTTTCAATATGACGGTGCACAAGCCCACATCGATGTTAATGTCCGAGTGCACCCGAACAACACGTACCTTTGTCATTGGATTGGAAGGAGATGTCCTGTCCCATGGCCAGCGTGATCCCTGGTCTTTTTCATCTGTGGTTACGTTAAGACATTGGTGTACGAAACTCCCTTAGAAACGGATGGAGGCCTGCTTGGTGGGGTCCCAGAACCCTGTCTCCTGGTACAACAGACACCATGAATTTTTGAGAGTGTGGGGCACAGCTTGATGCGCTATTGTCATGTATACAGTGAGACTGGCGGTCGTCACTTTGAAC
Source organism: Schistocerca gregaria (assembly GCF_023897955.1). NCBI lineage: Eukaryota > Metazoa > Arthropoda > Insecta > Orthoptera > Acrididae > Schistocerca > Schistocerca gregaria. The sequence goes on from NC_064920.1 coordinate 423,201,444, forward strand.
AGTTACTACGAGCTACATTGTTGTTATGTGGTGTACGTTGTGTATGCGTTCACGAGAATTAGTTCCGTATCTCAATACAACTGGTTGTGGGCCCACTATCAGCTGTTTCAGTTTGACCCAAAAGGCTTGTGATACCCTCTATAACAGTCTCCGAGATTATTACAAAGACAGGCAGGTGCAATTGTAACGCATAGGAAAAAAATTGTGAAAAACATCGCTGAAGGCTGTCCCAAGAGTTCTGTTTACGGCCCAAAGTTCCAGGACTTCGGCAGACAGCCAGCTTCACAATATGACAACCATTAGAATCTGCAGCATTGTATATGGTCTTCTGTTTTTAATATCTCCTAACACAAGGGCAAAATTAGAAAAAGGAAGTTCCTGACACACCTAGCAATCTGCGTAGAAAATAAATTAACCTTAGCAGCACAATAAAGTTTATTTCTTACTAGAAGGAACATAATGAAGACCGAGAGACCCCCATCCAGAATAAATGACCAATCTGTGAAAAGAAAAGAAATATTTAAATATATAGATGAAAATAAAATCTTCCATACACACGTGGTCCAGAGAGGCACTAAAATCTAGAACAAAATAGCATCAGTTAGCGAAAGAAAATTTCAGCTGCCTCTAAGTGCCATAAGAACGTATCCGAACGTATCATAACACAATTTTAATCGCTATTGTGAGCTAAGCTCATAGAGCTAGAAAGGTAAAAGTCAGCACAGGATATTCGGCGATACTCCTGCATGCGACAGGTTCGTATAAAACAACATCGACTGAGGCTCTTCTGGCGATGTTAAGCTTACTACACTACAAGTAACCTTAGGAAAGTGAACTGCACACTCTTGGTTCGAAAAGCGCGATTATGATGGGGTAAAGGAGATACTGGGCCCAAACGCCACGCCGAAAAAAGAAATAAAGGCATGAACTCATAGATAATGGCAAGACATCTCGTACGGGGCAGGAACAGGGAAGAGAACCTACCAGTTCCTTCCTAACATAAAAGAAAGATTAAGAATGTGATACTTTTGTCCGACCACGAGAACAATACAATACCTGTTGTGACGTGGTCCATTTCCCTGCTGCTTACTGAAAATATGCCAAGGCACCGCAGACATTTGTGAACGTAAATCAATCGGCACTCTGGGCCACATTGTCTACACGTGTGCCAATAGACAAGATGTTACAGACCAAGACAGAAACGCCTTTAGTAATATATCAGTCTAAAACATAATAAGGAGATAAGATCTATGGTACAGCCAAAATATCAGCTTACGAACAGCAAACATATACGACTCAGAGGCAGCCCTAGAAGTGTCTATACATTTAGAAAACAAGATGCACCATAGCATAACACCGAACTACAAGGGACATCAGAAAGCAGCGAGGAGATGAGCCTTGATGAGGATGATGGCAGAGTGAAAATCTCATTCTGGAAATGTCATGTTGATGGTGTACGATGATGAGAAAAAGGAGAGGGTGAAACCTGGTGCCAACACACAGCAGACATCCCTATCCAATCATCCTCAACAGTTTCACACGCCCTCACTGCATGAGAGACTGTGGAGAGGTTTGGAATTTGATATAGGACATTGGCGTACAGTCTGGTGCTGAGAAGCTTTACATCAGCTCTCCTGCCCTTGCCGAATAAATACTGCTGTTCAAACATTCTTACTCCACTAGGATTCGAACACACTCCCTCCCAGGTGAACGCCATCTTAGCGACGGGGACTAAGGGGGAGGGTTGTTAATGTTCAATACACCGTCAAAATAGGCGGCTGCCGCAAAGGAAACTATCACGAATTACCAAAGCAGACAAAATATAAACAGCCTGCTAGACATATCTGGGGGAGAGAGAGAGGCAGAAAGAGCAAGGGAGAAAGAGAGAGAGAGAATGCCAACGTCTATGAAATAGGTGTAGCATAACTAGAGAAGTCTCACTGGTTCAAGTCTCGCCTTTTGCAGAGGAGAGTTGACTTAAAATATTCTGTTACTATGTATGTGGACTGCATTTGCAGCACCGTAATGTACACTAAGGTGACAAAATTCATGGGATGCCTCCTAATATCGTGTCGGATCTCCTTTTCTCCGGCACAGTGCAACAAGTCGACGTGATATGGACTACACAAGACGTTGGAAATCCCTTGCAGAAATATTAAGCCACCCAAAATTGAGCTATTCATAACTGTGCACGAATTGACCTCTTGATTATATCCCATAAATGGGCGATTGGATTCATATTGGGCGATCTGGATGGCCCAATCATTAGCATGAATTGTCCAAAATGTTCTTCAAACTAGTCGCGAACAATTGTGACCCGAGACATGGTCATCCATAAAAATTCCATTGTTGTTAGGAAAATGAACTCCATGAATGGCTGCAAATGCTCTTCAAGTGCTTTTGAGGTCACACACTTCTCATGTTAGTCTGTGGATGAATGTTTACTTCTATAAGTGACTGTTATGAGACTTAGTTGTCAGCCTGGACAGATTCAAATACACTATGTGATCAAAAGTATCCGAACACTTGGCACTCCGCCACAGGCTGTGCATTATGAACATGTGCTCAATGGTGTTAAAAGATGCAATCACCATCCCTGAACTGCTTTTCAACAGTGGGAAGCAAGAGGTGCTTAAAACATCCATGTAGGCCTCTGCTGTGATAGTGCCACGCAAAACAACAAGGGGTGCTGTGAAAAACACGACCACACCATGACAACAGAGCCTCTGAATTTTTCTGTTGGCACTACATACACTGGCAGATGACGTTCACTGGGCATTTGCCCTGCCATCGGATCGCCACTTTGTGTACTGTGATTTGTCACTCCACACGTTTCTCCACTGTTCAATCGTCCAATGTTTATGTTCCTAACACCAGGTGAGGAGTCGTTTGGCATTTAAAGGCGTGATGTGTGGCTTATTAGTAGCCGCTCGACCATGAAATCCAATTTTTCTCACCTCGCGCCTAATTGTCATAGTACTTGCAGTGGACCCTGATTCAGTTTGGAATTCCTGTGTGATGGTCTAGATAGATGTCTGCCTATTACACACACTGGCAGATGACGTTCACTGGGCATTTGCCCTGCCATCGTATCGCCACATTGTATACTGTGATTTATCACTCCACACGTTTCTCCACTGTTCAGTCGTCCAATGTTTATGTTCCTAACACCAAGTGAGGAGTCGTTTGCTATTAAAGGCGTGATGTGTGGCTTATTAGCAGCCACTCGACCATGAACTCCAATTTTTCTCACCTCGCGCCTAATTGTTATAGTACTTGCAGTGGACCCTGATTCAGTTTGGAATTCCTGTGTGATGGTCTGGATAGATGTCTGCCTATTACACATTACGACCCTTTTCAACTCTCGGCAGGCAGTAGTGAAACAACAGTGGCGTCATCCCACTCTCCATTGTTGCCAAATTTATTCAAGATGGCGACGCTCTCCATTGTTGCCAAATTTATTCAAGATGGCGGATCCAAGATGGCGACGATAGATATGGCAATGTCACAATGACGTCCTGCCATGGAAGTTCAAATTTTGGCAGGGATATAGGTCAACTGGGCTTCCTCCACTAACCTAACCCCCTCCCTTCCCCCAGAAAATGGCGGGAAGTTCAAATTACAGCAGGACAATGCAACACACCAGCTACCTCCACTATCCTAAGAAAATAGCAGAAAAATAGGTCACTTGGGCTACCTCCACTAACCTAAGTCATCTGACCGCCACCTCTACCTGGGAATTGGTGGGAAAAGGACTCAGCCTGTGCTGGATGGGATGGATGTAAGTCTTTATTTTCAGTCTTTATTTAAACAATTTGAGACAGTGCCACCACCCAGTGTGTCCACCACGAGATTCAGAGTCAAACTGACCTAGTATACAGTACTGCCACCAGAGGGTGCTGTCGTCCCTCCCGAGATGTAATCCAAGATGGTGGGCGGGAGGGGGGAAAAGGCAGAAAAATTACTCAAGTCTGTTCTGGGCTGCTGGAGAGAGGAAGGAGTGTACTTTATTTATTTCGGAACAATTTATTTAGGGACATATTTGACATTCTATATTTATCACACTGATAAAAAATACTCATCCTGATGTGCTTGAGGTGGCAGTAAATAGTCTACAGATCTGCAAACAACTCGTAAATAATGCAGTACACTGATGTGCAGGAGCGCAAACAACTCTTAAATTACTGAAATAATGCATTGCACAGCATAGAGACATGCAATCTACTCATAGATCACCGAAATAATGCATGTGTAATGCTATGCAAACACGCTCACAATGATTAAAGACCCAAAAACAATGCATTGCACAAACACTCAGTGCATATAAAAACGCAATGTGTCAGCGAACTGCTCCAACGTGTGGACGCGCTTTGCAGGGCCAGCCGGACTCAAGCCATCGCTGTCATGTCGGCTACCGATGGTAGGTGAAAGTCACGTCTACAGTTAGAGTTCTTTGAGTGTTATACTGATGTCAAATGTCCATGTAAATAAGCGCCAAGTCACCCTCTGGGCCGCGAGCATATGTGTTTATTGTTGCTGACGCGAAACCTACCCACTTGTGGATACTGACGACACAGGTCGTACTATAGAAATCTGTTCCAGATTAATATGGACTCCTTTTTCCCTCACAATCCTAACGGGGCAGCTCGTTCGTTACTTATCAGCCCCTTCTCAGATTTGGTAAAGTGTCACAGAAATAATTATCCCTGACCTCTGTTGTAGCTTTCGTGACTTCTCAGATGCTGTGTATGAAAATTCTTGACCTAACAGGACCTGTTCACGAATAGAGCCCAGAAAACAACGACTGCTTTCTGCCCTGCGCTACTAGTGGGACAGCTCATCCAATACTTCTCAGCCCCTTTTCGGAATTGGGAAAGTGTCACAGAAATAGTTAACCATCGCTTTTGTTGTTGCTTTCATGATGACTCAGCTTGTCTGAATGGAATTACATGTCCTAACAGGACCTGTTCACGAAAATAGCCCAGAACAACACCGATTGAATTCTTCTTGATGGTCCTGCTGAGGCATCACTTGTTACCCTTCATAGAAATCGTAATATCCTGCTTTCAACATTCATCTCAGAAATATCACTGCTAAAAGCCTTCTTGTTACTTGGATAGAGAGAGGGAGAGAGAGAGAGAGAGAGAGAGAGAGAGAGAGAGAGAGAGAGAGAGAGAGAGACGATGGTCGCATCAAGCCCTTCCAGAAATAGTGACGTTCGATAAAAGCTTCTCATTGGCTGTACATTCAAATGAAGCTCTCTCATTGGTAGCCTCGGTCTATATACATATGAACCCACAACCAACCTCCATTGTCCTCAGATCGCTGCTGTCAGCCTTGTTGTGCATCGTCTCCCTCTCTCTGTCTGTCTGTCTGTCTCTCTCTCTCTCTCTCTCTCTCTCTCTGTGTGTGTGTGTGTGTGTGTGTGTGTGTGTGTGTGTGTGTGTGTGTACTTGTTCTTTTCTCTCCACAAGATGAAGAGAGGAAGCTGCAGCAATGCTTCAGAGTGTAGTGGCAAGAGGCTTAGAGTCCTGGAGACAGGATTACGAAGTGAGGAAATAATATCTATTTTGAGTGTAAATTTTCATGTGTATAAGTTAAATTCGCCTTATTAATTCTGTCTTCTTGTTATAGTGCAACTCCACGATTTTGTCTTGGAGTGTGAGGAGAGACAGGAGAGGGCTGGACCGCGACAGCCTCCAGTGGTGGATTCACATACACCACCTAATAATGAGACGCGCAAGCAGCATACTTGTAAGCTAAAAAAAAGACTATGTTTGTACTTGCCTCTAGTATTAGTGTTAGTAGAATAGGAAGTTTTTTCTGTAACAAATCAGTTTATGTATCTTGTTTGTTGTTGTTGTTGTTGTTGTTGTAGGCAACACAGACCAACTGCGAGATTCTGACGAGGACAGACAAAGGCGCTCTGATCTGCCTCTATTAGATGATGGCTATGATGACTTTTTTGAGGGTGCGGTGGAGTCACCCGATCAAGTGTTAATGCTCTGGAGCCAGAGCGAGAAAGGTAATTACTCACTCTGCTTGTAAACATGTAATCATCAGAATTATTTTTTTCACTGTGCCAGCAGTGGTAAGCAATGTACTTAATCATTCCTTATTTTATCTCTTCTTCTACAGCAGTTGCGTCTCAGCAACCTCAACACGGTGTGGTGTGCATACCAGTGGCAGCTAAACCGTCTTCCTCACCAATGCGGCGCCCAGTAAGGCACGTCTCCCCTATAAGGGTGCGGCTACTTGCCGCATGGGAAGCCACCGCCACTGCTGCCGCCCTGGCACCACTGCTCTGGTGTCCGTCGGCCGAGCAACGAACCACCACCCCTCAAGTTACTGGGCCGGGTCTACAACAGCATCGGGAGTCATTGCCACAGCCTGACTGTTCCCATCGCACTAACCCAGTAACACTGCAACATCCTCCTCTTCCATCATCATCATCATCATCATCATCATTGTATGAGCCTTGTTGGAATCGACATGAACGCAAGGTATGTGCACCTCACCGCACGCCGACTTGCTCCTCCCCAGCACCATAAGCAAAGGGGTGGACTCAAAATAGTATTAATACTAATATAGATGATCCTGTGGCTAGTGGCAGTTCTCTCTCCCGTCCTTTTAGTGAAGGACATCAGTTCAGTGATACCACACCACAGTTAGAATACTCGGAGATTGCAGAGCTTTTTGAGGAGCGAATTTCGTACATTAGGATGGAGAACCTGGCAGGAGGGTACCGCATCCCTGATGGTTTTCTAAGGGCGTGCCTTCCTGTCATGGAAATGGGGTTCCTCAGGGTAGTCAGTGATACATGGTATCCCACCTTTAAATGGAGTGCAGTGCCTTTGCATCGAATTATCGTACCCCCTTCCCACCTCCTCCCCCCCCCCCCTCCGCCCCCAAAGTTATATCTGGAGGAAAATGGCCTTATAACACAGAGCACATCAATCGCCGAGTGGTTTCGTAAATCCACCATTAGTGCTACACTGGCCAAGTTTTTTGAGATGGAGGTCAGAGGGTCAGCTAAAAAACTCAGCTGAATAATACACCTGGACAACCATACAAATGTCTACAATCCAATAAAGCTCCCTATTGATATAGTTAATAAGCAGGCATGTCTTAATGTCAAAAATAGAAAGGATCAGGCTTGTTTGGCATGGTCACTCCAGGCTTGGGAAAGAAATTGCAATTACAGAGATCATCCTGAGCTTCCAAGTACATACCATGTAGGTGATAACATTTGTGGGTGTTATAACTTCGATGGTATGAATTTCCCCATCAAGATCCAGGACATACCTAAATTTGAGGTGCAGAATACCAGCATATCGGTTCATGTTTATGGCCTGCAGGAGGAAAGCAAGTCAGAAGAGAAAGACAAGCATACTGTTATCAGCCCCCTCCATTTCTCAAAATCTGCTGGTGAGCGTGAGCTGCATGTAAAAAAATTGACTCTGAGAACTATGGGACTTAACTTCTGAAGTCATCAGTCCCCTAGAACTTAGAACTACTTAAACCTAACTAACCTAAGGACATCATGCAAATCCATGCCCGAGGCAGGATTCGATAATGCGACCGAAGCGGTCGCTCGGCTCCAGACTGTAGCACGTAGAACAGCTCTGCCACACCGGCCGGCATCTGCATGTAAACATGTTCCTTTCTCTCAAGGTGATAATTATCATGATGTTTGGATCAAAGACATGTCCCGACTCCTTTATAGCCAATTGTCGAAAAACCAACATAAAAAGCATGTTTGCTTAAGGTGCCTGAATTACTTCTCTTCATTCATTTTATTAGCAGCGCACCTAGTTGACTGCATTTTCAAGGATCCAGTACGTGTTGTTATGCTTACTGAGGAAAGCAAATTCATAAAGTTTAAGATTGCTCACCACCAAGAGCAATGCCCATTTGTAGTGTACGCCGACTTTGAATGCCTCCTCGCTCCCATGACCCGCTGTGAGAGTGACTCTACAGAATCACAGGTCACCTTTACACAAAAACGTGTACCATACACGACAGTGTACCAAATTTTATCGTCATATGAGTCCAGTCTTAACTGCTACAAATCTTATGTCGGGGTAGTCCTGCATTTTGGCTGCTCACTCAGCTCGAAAATTTTTTGCAGGAGTTGATAAGCTTTACAGCTACAACATGCCCATGATCAAATCGTAGGAGAATGGAGGTTTGTATAATGATGCAGTTGACTGCCATATCTGTGGGCTGCTGTCAGACAGAAAAGTGGAAACTCCTTGTAGGGACCACTGCCATCTTACGGGGAAGTTCCATAGTGCTGCTCACAATGCGTGTAATGTGAACTACCAGCTACCAAGACACATACTCGTTTTCTTCCACAATTTAAGTGGGTATGACGCTCACTTCCTAGCTGGGCACCTAGCTGATTTCCGTTGGGAGAAAAATCAGGTCAGTGTCCTACCTGGGAGTGTCGAGAAATACATTTCATTCTCCAAACAAATGACGCCAAGAATTATGCTCCACTTTCTTGATAGGCTACGTTTTATGCAGGCGCCACTCCAGAAACTCGTTGAAACTCTACCTCGGGGAGATATGCATATCACTCGAGCTGCATTACCCGATGAGGAAAAGTTTCAACTTGTGACTAGGAAGGGCGTTTTCCCATATGAGTATGTGGACAGTATGGCGAAACTCAATGAAACCAGGCTCCAGAAAGCTTACAGGAGATGCCATAACGGATGCAGAGTGTGAGTATGCCATGAATGCCTGGCCAAAATTCAATATTTCAACTTTAGAAGAGTATGCATGGCTTTACATGGACACAGACTGCGCTTGCTTGCGGAAGTTTTCGAGAAATTCCAGAGACCACGTATTCTCTGGATCACACCTTTTATTGCATGGCACCTGGGTTGCCTTGGGACGCAACGCTCAAGAAAACAAAGAGCAGCATTGAATTATTGACTGGTGTTGACATGCTTCTCTTCTTTAAGCGATGGATTTGGGGGGGGGGGGGGGGAGGACTTTGCCAATGTGTCCATCGGCACGCGAAGGGGCAAAAAACCTGCGAATGGGTGAAAGTTTCAATGCATGCCTTGATTCGAGTTACATAATGTACCTGGACATCAATAACTTATACGGGCACGCCATGCAGTAATCACTGCCGACTGGGTGGAAAAATCGTGGGGGTATGGCAGCTGATTCTGATGTAGGGTATGTGGTGGAGGCAGAACTCAAATACCCTATTAGTTCGCATGATGCACACGCCGATCTGCCGCTGTGTCCAAAGCAACTAGTTGTGTGAGGAGGCTCCACACCAAAACTGATGACAACGCTGAGGTATAGGCGGAGATACATTATACATTATTGTAATCTCCAGCAGTGTCTGAGCTTGGGTATCAAGCTGGTTAGAATCACCCAGGCTTTCTCCTTCATAGATCAATGAATAATTCAGTTTTCGCTAAAACAATGTAGAGTTTGAGGGAACGACGTGAAGTTTTGATTAGAACTCAATGGGATGGGTGTTATGGCGCAAGAAAATGCTTTGCCAGACCAAATTTTAAGCAGGTCACCATATTCAATAAGAACTTTGTTACTGTGGTGATGTCGAAGACTGCAGTAGAGTTTACGAAATCTATTTATGTGGGGATGTGCATACTAGACCTGTCCAAACGCCACATGTACCACTTTCATTATGAGTTTGCGAAAACTTATATCGCAGATCCTAAATTACTTTATATGGATACAGATAGCATCATCTGTTGGGTGAAGAACTGCGATCCGTATGAAGTAATTAGGTACCATGGTAATGAATTCGACAAGTCCTCATACACGGCCGATAATCCTCATGATATTATTCCACAGAAAAGAAGGTTATCAGTCTTATGAAGGACAGGGCGAATGGATTTCCGATTGTGGTGTTTGTAGGTCTATGCTAAAAAATGCATGCGTATCGCACATTGGAAGGCGTCACCCTGAGGCGGGCTAAGGGTGTGTGTCATATGGCACCGAGAGCCCTCTCTGTCGAATACTATTTGCGGTGCCTGTATAGTGATGTTCGTGGTGCTGCACCAGACTAGTATTCGATCAAGAGGACACGAGGTGTGCACTATGCTGCGGTCTAAAATCGGTCGGTAGCCTCATGACAATAATAGGGTCATTTTTGATGATGGGAGTGAAGCTCTCCCATACTCACACTACTCGCCTGTTGTGGGAGAAAGGGTGAGGGACTCTTTTTATCATAGTGTAAGTAATTTTTATGTGTGTGTGCGTGTGTGTGTGTGTGTGTGTGAATGTGTGTCTCGTGTAAATAATTTTGTGTGCTATGTACACATGTATATTCATACATACATAGAGAATGTGTGCAAAAGAAAGCATAAAAAGAAAAAGAATAACCTATATTGTTCTTTTTCTTTCTATATACGCACACCATGTGTGAAAGAAAGAAAATTTTAAAAAGAAGCATAAACAAAACAAAAATACTAAAAAAGTATAAACAGAAAAAATTATATATTGATTTATTTGTTCATGTGCAGCATTTGTGTAGCCTGTAAATATATATATCTATGCACCATGTGCGTCTTGTAAATAGAACAGCTTTTAAGTTTTTCACCTGTCGCTAGCCATCCAAGACAGAATAGTTTTTAAGCGTATATATATATATATATATATATATATATATATATATATATATATATATATATATATCAGAACTGTTATTGTAAAACTATTTGTTATTGGGAACTGTTGAAATTATATTCTAAGCGTGCACACTCCATCAGAATTATTGTAAGAGCTATGTTACTAGGGCTGTGGAAAATCTGAAATAAGGGCTGTAAATGCAACGATTGACTTTAACCAGAAAGGTTCAACAGGGCGCTTACTGGTTTTCACAAAAGGGTAAATTTTACAAGTCAGTTCAGACTGTGGACATACTTCCCGTCAGAACAATCCGAGGCAAGTGTAACATTGCAACGAAGTGCTATCTCAACGATAATCTGATTCATACTATTTGCGGATTCTTCCCCTCAGTTTCAGCGGGGTATAAGATTGTTGAGACCCCTGCCAATGCAATATACCTTCCAGTGACAGCTCAGACATAAGACTATTTGGAGCAGCGTGTTGTGGACCAGAATAATCAATATGTTGACTTTTGTGGTGAGGAAATCATTGTACGGTTACATTTAAGGCAGGATGGGCGTACGGTATAAAACAAGTGCACTCAATCCACAGCATATCACTTTGCAACCAAACTGCAAAGTGATAACAAGTACGAACTACGAGTTTCTTAAATCAGTCGGCTTGAAACATTGCGATGACGTCCTCAGTCAATATAATCAGTCCAGTAGAGAACGATGAGAGAATTATATGTCAGGAATACTTCTCTCAGAAACCTTACGCTTCAGCCGCATATAAAAAGAACGATGAAATTAGGATTGTCATCCAATACCAAGATACACTGTTGCTTCCGTGCAAGAGTTTCATATGTCTAGAAGGGTCCTCCAAGAAAACCGATGGCAACGGTACAGTGGGATCCAAGCTTACACATAACGCTTTAGCATTCCTGCTCCAAGAGATACGCTATGAACTTAATGGGTCTAAGGTCGACCATACATACAATGTCGGCACAACATCAACATTTAAAACGTAAGTCTCTGCGTCACCCGCGGATTTGCATAGTTTAGAAAATGTGTGGTGGTTCGTAGACTATTCAGACGATAGAACGGTTGCAGAGTACAAGCGATTTACTGCATGCATACCCCTAAAAATGCTTATAGGCTACTTTGAGGACGTGAGACAGAATATTATGAACACCAAACAGGAACGCATTCTGGTACGGACTGCGACGGCTAATAACTCATACATTCAAGGAGTTTAGGAAGAGAATGTGATCACAATCAGGAAGATAATATGGAAAATGTCTCATATCAGTGTACCATACAAGCTGCGTTTGAAGCTTTTAAAAGTCCAGAATTCCGGTACATTTCTATCACTATGCTGCTCAGTTCGCTCAAGGGAGGTTTTTGAGTACCCAGTGTTACCTACTGCAAGCAGACAAACGCAGGCTATTAAAACCTCTTCGCCGCTAGAGACAACTAGATATATCATACTTGCGTTTCAGACTGATAGAAGAGGTAATATAGCAGATTATTTCACCATGTTCGACAACTGCAAGTTAACTAATGCCAAAGTCTACCTGAATTCAGAATTCTATCCATATGACAATTTACACCTGAAGTGGAATGAAAATGTATACAGTCTAGCACATGACTTGTACGTGAATTTTCGTGCTTTTTACTGTGAAAGTGCTGAAGAAGAAGGATGAGCATGTCTATTCGGCCCACAGAAATTCCTGGACCTATCACCGACCGATCATCGTAATAGACTGCTCGAAACAGAATGAGATATTATGTCTGGACCTATAAATGTGCGAATTGAATTTGAATCTTCGACAAATTTCTCAGAACACACTGCCGCATATGCTCTAGTTCTACATGACCGTGTGATCGACTACTGCCCACTCACTAGTGTTGTGCAACGAGCTGTATAAATGAACAAGTGCTGCACCATAGCTAGAGCATTTCTCAGTGACATCTCAAGGTGTGAACATCATTGCAGACGCTCAGGGTTTCTGTGGTAGTGAACGTAGCCAGTTCATATTTAAAGATGTTGTATTTGTGGCGTACACACAACATGTGGGAATAATAGAGACATTGTCAGCAAACATTGCATCACCAAGGTTTTTCACGTATGTGAAGTGTGTTAAGACACGCAAGAGTGCAAAGTGGTTAACGCATTTCTTCTACGGAATTCACTAGGATGATCCTGGCATGTTCTATAAAGATATGGCGACTGCTTAAATCTTAAATTATTCGATCACACTGATACTATCATCTACGTGAAGGGGAAGGAGAAGATCTCACGGATGCGTCGAATCTTTAAGTTTGCTGCTATTCAAGACCTGGAATTCTATGGCTGTCCTTCTCTCCATCGACTCAAGGAGAAGACGTGTGAGATAGTGTTGCTGTGTGTGCTTATGAAAATGTGAAATTACTTATAAGTTGGATAAGAAATAAATGAATTTTTACCTCACAACCTCTGTGGTTTCTTTTTTCCTTTTTTCCAACCGTGTCCCCGCTTTGACAGTGTACAGTTTTAACTACATGCTATGTTCTGTGGTTTTCTTCAGGCACATATAATTTTAGACATGTCTGCTATATATCTTGGAAGCGGACACGGTCATGTGCCTCCAGCTCCCATAACACAATTTGTGCTGCATGATAGGCGTAATTCCGTGCAACCATTCTATATATTTTATTATCTTCCATCTTAAACTTCACCTCCTTAATAGCACACATGGTCAGCAAAACTAATGTCATCTGAAACATGCACAGCCTTCATATACACATACACTCCTGGAAATGGAAAAAAGAACACATTGACAACGGTGTGTCAGACCCACCATACTTGCTCCGGACACTGCGAGAGGGCTGTACAAGCAATGATCACACGCATGGCACAGCGGACACACCAGGAACCACGGTGTTGGCCGTCGAATGCCGCGACAGCGTGGACGTGAACCGTATGTGCAGTTGACGGACTTTGAGCGAGGGCGTATAGTGGGCATGCGGGAGGCCGGGTGGACGTACCGCCGAATTGCTCAACACGTGGGGCGTGAGGTCTCCACAGTACATCGATGTTGTCGCCAGTGGTCGGCGGAAGGTGCACGTGCCCGTCGACCTGAGACCGGACCGCAGCGACGCACGGATGCACGCCAAGACCGTAGGATCCTACGCAGTGCCGTAGGGGACCGCACCGCCACTTCCCAGCAAATTAGGGACACTGTTGCTCCTGGGGTATCGGCGAGGACCATTCGCAACCGTCTCCATGAAGCTGGGCTACGGTCCCGCACACCGTTAGGCCGTCTTCCGCTCACGCCCCAACATCGCGCAGCCTGCCTGCAGTGGTGTCGCGACAGGCGTGAATGGAGGAACGAATGGAGACGTGTCGTCTTCAGCGATGAGAGTCGCTTCTGTCTTGGTGCCAATGATGGATGTATGCGTGTTTGGCGCCGTGCAGGTGAGCGCCACAATCAGGACTGCATACGACCGAGGCACACAGAGCCAACACCCGGCATCATGGTGTGGGGAGCGATCTCCTACACTGGCCGTACACCTCTGGTAATCGTCGAGGGGACACTGAATAGTGCACGGTACATCCAAACCGTCATCGAACCCATCGTTCTACCATTCCTAGACCGGCTGTTCTAACAGGACAATGCACGTCCGCATGTATCCCGTGCCACCCAATGTCCTCTAGAAGGTGTAAGTCAACTACCCTGGCCAGCAAGATCTCCGGATCTGTCCCCCATTGAGCATGTTTGGGACTGGATGAAGCGTCTTCTCACGCGGTCTGCAAGTCCAGCACGAACGCTGGTCCAACTGAGGCGCCAGGTGGAAATGGCATGGCAAGCCGTTCCACAGGACTACATCCAGCATCTGTACGATCGTCTCCATGGGAGAATAGCAGCCTGCATTGCTGCGAAAGGTGGATATACACTGTACTAGTGCCGACATTGTGCATGCTCTGTTGCCTGTGTCTATGTGCCTGTGGTTCTGTCAGTGTGATCATGTGGTGTATCTGACCCCAGGAATGTGTCAATAAAGTTTCCCCTTCCTGGGACAATGAATTCACGGTGTTCTTATTTCAATTTCCAGGAGTGTAGAAAGAAAAAGAACAATATAGGGACACTGTTGCTCCTGGGGTATCGGCGAGGACCATTCGCAACCGTCTCCATGAAGCTGTGCTACGGTCCCGCACACCGTTAGGCCGTCTTCCGCTCACGCCCCAACATCGTGCAGCCCGCCTCCAGTGGTGTCGCGACAGGCGAACAATATAGGTTGTTCTTTTTCTTTTTATGCTTTCTTTTGCACAAATTCTCTATGTATGTATGTACATACATGTGTACATATCACACAAAATTATTTACACGAGACACACATTCACACACACACGCACACACACATAAGAATTACTTACACTATGATAAAAGAGTCCCTCACCCTTTCTCCCACAACAGGCGAGTAGTGTGAGTATGGGAGAGTTTCACTCAAATCATCAAAAATGACCCTTTGATTGTCATGAGGCTACCGACCGATTTTAGACCGCAGCATAGTGCACACCTCGTGACCTCTTGACCGAATACTGATCTGGTGCAGCACCACGAACACCACTGTACAGGCACCGCAAATAGTATTCGACAGAGAGGGCTCTCGGTGCCATATGACACACACCCTTAGCCCGCCTCAGGGTGACGCCTTCCAATGTGCGATACACATGCATTTTTTAGCATAGACCTACAAACACCACAATCGGAAATCCATTCGCCCTGTCCTTCATAAGACTGATAACCTTCTTTTCTGTGGAATAATATCATAAGGATTATCGGCCGTGTGTGAGGACTTGTCGAATTCATTACCATGGTACCCATGAAGCGTAACTTGATCACTCATTTTTGTGAATAACTGGTGTAACATTGAAAAATAATGATATTAATAAGCGTAATACTTTGACTATAATGAGAGAGGTATGAAATAAAACATAAACACGGTTTGAGGTTGTATGTACATACTTTATTTATTTATTTATTTAAATATCATTCATAGGATGTAGCATTTCAAGAAAATCATCACACTCTTCCTTTATCTTCCTCTTCGCTCCTGTACAGTATTGCCCAAACAAAGCTTTTTGACATGCAATAAATTCCGCAAGTATCTCCCTCAAGCCAATGGGTGCCTCACAATACTCAGGTTTTTCACACGCACATTTAATATGTTTCTCTTTCGATTAAGCATTCATGCACAAAAAAAGATACTGCTTCAAATCATCAACATGTACACTATGCACACATAGGAAATTTACAACATCATTGTATGCAGAGTCTATGCTCAGCAACCAACAGTTCAATCTCTCCAAAGCAAGATGTAGCGCAGTATCCAGATCGTATAACTTCATAACTGAGGCGTGCCCTAGATAAACACAGTTGTCACCTAATTTCACACATAGTGCACAGTCAACGCACACAGTTGTATTAGATAATGTCATACCCGTAAGGCGAATGTCTGGGGGAGAAATAGTTGGATAATACTCTGTAGTCATCTGCTGATTGATGTAGCGCTCTGCACAACATATTTCGTCCCAGTAGAACTCGGAAATTAGCACTTTAACACCCTTCGACGCATTTTCAATTTCTATTCTCGCATGTAAGCCCCAGACATGATGTGCTTCTATACCAATGTTTACACTTTTCTTTCCACTGGGAGTTAAACTGTATGTGTAACTCAAAAGCATGGGTACACTCGATGACTTCTTATCCACAGCATCTGCACTCTGTCGTTGCACAAGTATAAGGATGTTCTGCTGTGATGGGTTGTATGTTGGTGACAAGTACTGTCCTCCATCTTGCTGTTCTTTGGGACCACCAGCAGCGTTTGATGTGTTGGGAGCAGGTCGCATGTCCTTATTACACAAATCAATGAGTGGGACAGACATCAGCTCCTTGACCTGCTCCAGAAAGTGGGCTATGTGCACTACATAATCCTATGTGTTCACTACAGGTTCAGAGATGTAGGAGGTTGTTGCTGCCGCAGGTCCAGAGGTTGGTGCAGTTCTCAACAAGATGGCAGCCGAGGTTGCTACAAATCCAGACGTGGCAGAGATTGTCATGTTGGCGCTTGACCCTGTGGGCATGGACGCATCGAGGGCTACTGCTGAACAAAGATGAGGAAGCATTAAATATGGACCAAGGCAATCAATAATAATAATAATAATAATAATAATGGTGCTAACCACAGAGAAAAATGTGATATGAGATACTTACTTTTCCGTTTCTTCCTGCTCTCCAAGGCTGTGTTGGATTGCGACTGCTGTTGACACTTCATGGTTCGTCTTCTTTTTCTGATGCTGCTGGCTGACTGAGCAAGACTGAGGTCCCAGAGCTGCTGAGCCTGCCCTATATCCCCTCCAAGGACATTATCAGATACCGCCATCATACTGGCTGAAGTCTAACATGTGACTGGTTTAAGAGTTCCTATTGGTTCCCGTCATCCCTCCCCCCCCCCCCCCCCTCGATCGCCATCTTGGATTATGTCTTGGGAGGGACGACAGCACCCTCTGGTGGCAGTACTGTGTACTAGGTCAGTTGGACTCTGGACCTCATGGTCGACACACTGGATGGAAGTACTGCCTCTAATTGGTTAAATCAAGACTGAAAAAGAAGACTTACATCCATCCTACACAGCACAGGCTGAGTCCTCTTCCTGCCAATTCCTAGGAACAGGTGGGAGTCGGATAACATAAGTTAGTGGACCTATTTTCCCGCCATTTTCTTAGGTTAGTGGAGGTAGCTGTGGTGTGTTGCATTGTCCTGCTGGAATTTGAACTTCCTGCCATTTTCTGAGGGAGGGGAGGGGGGAGAGGGGGTTAGTTTAGTGAAGGCAGTGCAACTGACCTATCTCCCCACCAAAATTTTAACTTCCCACCATGACGTCATTGTGACATTGCCATATCTACGCTGACATCATGAATAAATTTGGCAACAATGGAGAGTGTGTTGGCGCCGCCCTTGTTCGAATACTTCAGTCAACAGATGAGGTCAGCCTGTATGCTTTTGTGCTGTATGTGTCACTTCACATTTCCACTTCACTATCACATCGGAAATAGTGGATCTAAGGATGTTTAGGTATGTGGAAATCTCGCATACAGATGTATGACACAAGTGAAATCCAATCACCTGACCACAATCAAAGTCCATGAGTTCTGCGGAGCTCCCCATTCTGCTCTCTCACGATGTCTAATGACTAGTGAGGTCGTTGATACGGAGTACCTAGCAGTAAGTGGCAGCACAGTGCACCTAATATGAAAAACGTATGTTTTTGGAGGTGTCCGGATACTTTTGATCACATAGTGTAAGTGTCTAAAAATGGTTCAAATGGCTCTAAGCACTAAGGGACTTAACATCTGCGGTCATCAGTCCCCTAGACTTAGAATTACTTAAACCTAACTAACCAAAGGATTTCACACACATCCACGCCAGGACTCGAACCTGCGACTGTAGCAGCAGCGTGGTTCTGGACTGAAGCGCCTAGAACCACTCGGCCACAACTGCCGGCGTAAGTGTCTCGCCTGAGCTTTCTATTATGATTTACTAGTGTGTTGCAATAAATAAGTGTTCAATTACATTTTACTAATTAATTTGTGTAGCAGTGTTGCAGAACGACCGAGATTTCCGCCCACGTACAGTGTTGATGTCTGTTGGATATCAAATCTCTGTACATCAGTGGCGCAGTTCGTAATTGTGACAGAGAAACGACGACTGCCCATACACCAAATGTTAAAAACTTTTCATATCTCGATGCCAGTAGGAAAAACTGGGTGCACTAATATTTTCGGACTAACTAAATAATGGAGCCAAATGTCAAATAATAATCAAGACAGCTCGCTGAAAAATGTCCCGCACAGATGAATAACTGTACGAGACAAGACGAGAGACGACAAGTGCAGACCTCTCGCGAATTATATCATTCAATATGTATTCGTAAATACGTAAAATACACCAATTCTTCTAGTTGTGTTATCGTTGTGGTCTTCAGTCCAATTTGATGCAGCTTTCCATGCTGCTCTGTCCTGTGAAGTCTTCTTCATTTCCAAATAACTACTTCAAGATACATCCCTCAGAATCTGATTACCATATTCCTCTCTAGGTCTTCCTCTACGATTTGTACCCGCCACGCTTCCCTCCAGTACTAAATTGTTGATCCTTTGATGTCTCAGAATGTGTCCCATCAAGCCGGTCGATTTAGCTAAGGTTGTGCCACAAATTTCTTTTGTTTACAATTCTGTTCAGCACCTCCTCATTAGTTACACGAGCTACCTATCTAATCTTCAGCATTCTTCTGTAGGACAACATTTCACAAGCCTCAATTCTCTTCTTGTTTAAACGTTTTATTGCCTATGTTTCAATTCCATTCATGACTACACACCGTACAAATACTTTCAGAAAGGACATCCTAACACTTAAATTTACATTCGATGTTAATAAAATTCTCTTCTTCAGAAACGCTTTTCTTCCTGTCAGCCTACATTTTACATCCTCTCTACATCGGCCATCATCAGTTAATTTTCGGTCCAAATAA
Source organism: Schistocerca gregaria (assembly GCF_023897955.1). Lineage (NCBI taxonomy): Eukaryota > Metazoa > Arthropoda > Insecta > Orthoptera > Acrididae > Schistocerca > Schistocerca gregaria. Next base: position 423,220,613 of record NC_064920.1, read on the forward strand.
CAAAACTCATCTACTACTTTTAGTGTCTCATTTCTTTACCTAATTCCCTCAATATCACCTGGTTTAATTCGACTACATTCCGTTACCATTGTTTTCCTTTTGTTGACCTTCGTCTTATATCCTCCTTTCAAAACAAAGCCCATTCCATTCAAGTGCTCTTCCAAGTTGTTTGCTGCCTCTGAGAGAATTGCAATGTCACCGGCAAATCTCAAAGTTTTTACTTCTTTTCCCTGAACTTTAATTCGTCGAGATTTTTCTTTTGTTTCCTTTACTGATAGCACAACATACAGACTGATTAACTTCGGCTGCAGGCTACAGCCCTGCCTCGGTGCCTTCTCAACCACTGCTTCCCTTCCATGCGCTTCGAGTCTTATAACTGCTGTCTGGTTTCTTTACAAACTGTCAGTAGCCTTTCGCTCCCTGTATTTTATACCTGCTACCTTCAGAATTTCAAAGAGATTATTCTAGTCAACATTGTCAAAAACTTTCTTTAAGGCTACAAATGTTATAGACAGAGGTTCCTTAATCTATCTTCTAAGATAAGTCGTAGGGTCAGTATTGCCCCGCCTGTTCCTAGATTTCACAAGACTCCAAACTGATCTTCCCCGAGGTCGGCTTCTACAAGTTTTTCCACTTTTCTGTAAAGAATTCGTATTAGTATTTTGCAGCTGTGACTAATTAAGATGATAATTCGGTAATGGTCAAACCTGTCAATACCTACTTTCTTTTGAATTGTAATTATTACATTCGTCTTTAAGTCTTCGCCTGTCTCATGCATCTTGTATACCAGATGGAAGAGTTTCGTTGGCTATCTGTCCCAAGACTGTCGTAGTTCTGACGGAATGTTGTCTACTCCCGGACCCCTTTTCGACTTAGGTCTTTCAATGGTCTGTCAAATTCTTCTCGCGGTATCATACCTCCCATCTGTCTCCATCTACGTCCTGTTACATCTTCCTAGTACAGACCCTCTGTGTGTTCCTTCCAACTTTCAGCTTTCCCTTCTTTGCTTAGCGCTGCTTTTCAATCTGAGTTATTGATATACATACAGCTGCTTCTCTTTTCTCCAAAGGCCTCTTTAATTTTCCTGTAGGTGGTATCTATCTTTCCCTAATGAAATAACCTTCTAAATCATTAATTATGTTCACTACAATTCCCTGTGATAAACACTCATTCAGTTTGAAAACTTACACGCCTCCCTACCATCATGCCAGATGCTACACAGTTAGAAACTTGTTGGGCGTATTAAATCATTCAATACGTGATTTGAAACATGTTATAATTTGAAATTCGTCAATAACTGATATAAGAGGAGTCAAACATTCACTTTACGTATAATCTGCACAAACGGAATGACGAATGGTAGGGGGCTCATATTTAAACAACACATTCCCCCTTTAAGGTAGGCCAAGGCACTGTATTCATGTACTGGATGAGATCTAATTGGTTCGCGCATTTGAAAATCTTGACGGCTGTGTACAGCACAAACTCTTAATATTGTGGCTGAAGGTCTAGTTCCTTACAAGTAACTGTAGCGTCCCGTTGTAATCATCCAGTAACGCGTAAAAATTGACACAAAGTACGAACATTCCACCATCGTCGACACAAGTTATTCTCCCAGTACTTTCATAACAAATCTGTGTCTTCCACTCGCTTTCCCTGCTAGCTAATTTCATTTGCCCGTTGTCTTCCTTATGATATACTGGCACTTCCTCTGCTTTTTAAATGACGCGAATGGCTTCACAAGTTTACTATCAAAGTTACAAGCTAATAGCACATGAATCTTTTCCTTCTTTATGCTCATTACCTTGTCTTTATTCACGTGTAAGGAGAGCTTTTACTCACAAGAAGAGGTCACGACGTTCGGATCACGGATTTACCATACTTGAAACTTTGTACAACTTTAGCAGTCCAACAGGACAACATAATACGCAAAATGTAAGGCGTACTGCTTAGGCGATTTCGAGAAAACCGCAAGAGAAGTTTCACGCGTCAGTGATGTACTGGTGCATTGCGGCCTTGAGTACGGTATGGCGACTGTCACGTGGTTACCGTTCATCCTCCATAAGCAGTGGATCGCTGGCTGGGATCCCGCTCATCTTTTTTTCTCAATTTATGCTTTTTAAACACTAGTCACATTATTTCATAAATATTACATTTGAAAGGTAATATAATGGAAATACACGTGTATTTTCGTGGACTTTTACTGGACTGCCAATGTTATTAGGCTGTTTACTAATTTTTATTATTACAAAAAATATTATGTCACACTTATTTCTCTAGAGTAGTTAAAAACTTTATCAAGCACCTTCAGACTTGTTCATAGCAACTGACAGCGAACGATAAATCGCTTCTCGTGAAAATATCATTAAAATGTCCGCCTACTTAGCTGGGTGATAACGTGCTCGCCTCCCATGCAAGCGGGCCCGGGTTCGATTCCCGGCCGGGTTGGCCATTTTCTCCTCTCGGTGATTGGATGTTGTGTTGTCCTCATCATCATTTCACCCTCACACCGGCGCGCAAGTCGCCCAATGTGACGTCGAATGAAATAAGGCTTGCACTTGGCGGCCAAACATCCCCGAATATTTGCCTTCCGGCCAACGATGCCATAAGCTCATTTGCATTTTACCATTAAAAAACATTTACTCGTACATCGCCGATTTTCGGCACCGACATTTACAAAGACGTTGCTTTACGTATAGTTTGCATCCACATCAACGAACTTTGTTCTTCCTTAGAAACCCTGAATATTCCTAGTGCATTCATTCCATGTAGTGGATGCTGATTTAATTTGTTTTCCTTGTCTCTATGAAAAATATCATCCAGGAACAAGTAATGCATATTCTGGCATATTGTAACTCACTATATTATCGAATATAGTTATTTACAACTTTATTTATCGATGTTTGACTCGGGCTTTCCAAACCCGTCCCTCGTCCCAAAAAACCTCTGCCTGCAGATCGAGGCTTCCAGGTGTAAAGAACTTCTCGATACCTTACCCGAGTACAGGTATAAGGAATTGCGGAAATCACGGCAGGCACACATTTTCAGGAAAACTTTATGGTCAGAGGAAAGCCGATGGAACACTGGGAGATAGTGTCTGTCGCAGATCAACTCACACGGAGCTATATTTGCAGACCACAAGTTGTCATCGCCCTGTACAACGTGGTAGTGTCTTACACTCCTTGGTGTACAGGGCACAGGTAGTCTCAGACACCGACAGTCTACTGGTGAGCTACAATACCTAAGTACAATATTCCACCAGAATGGCTAATAGGTTAGACAGATACGCCATGCATTTCGTTCTAAACAAATTCAAAGCAGGGGTGTAAATGAAGATGCGGAGGCAAACATTGTAACGTGATTCTTGCCCTATTTTGGTGGCATGTGCACAAGAATAGAAAGAACCCTCAAAAATCACGAAATCAGGCATAGTTTTCGGCAGAAGCAAAATTCAGGAATTTATTGTGTTCGGTCAAAGAGGATCTTAGTCACAGGAAAAGTGGCGTGTATAAGATCCCACGCCGATGTGGAAAATCTTATACCGGACAGACATGCCGAACCGTACAAGGATGTTAGGTCGAACACTATCGTCATACACGCCTGAGGCAACGTGATAAATCATCGGGAGCGGAGCATTGCCTGTAGACAGAGCATCACGTTTTACGAAAGGATTGAAATTTTATCCACAGCGTCATGTTTGGTGACTGTGTTGTTAAGGAGGCCATACATATCCGTACGGCGGACAATCTTGTCAACAGGGATGCAGGTTTTCATAAAGTTCCACCTGGAATCCAGCACTGGCGGCCATTAGATCAAAACAGGGAAAACGAGAACTTACGATTCATGACTCGACACAGTGCACAGCTGAGGTGCCAATTCAGCTTTTAACCACAGGAGCGTCCGGCAGCACAGTTATTGTAAAATGTAAACTTTCACGGCCAGAGTTGCTATAATTCATAAAATATTCCGGGCTATTATGCCGTAGTCGAAGGTATTTCTCTTTAAAACCCGACGTTTCGTCCCCATCCGCGGAGGCCATTTTAAAGGGGGATCGTAGCTTTGTTGGATGTCCGATTCACACCCGGGGTAGCTACTGACTACAGCAAAATTGCGCTTCCGCAAGCTTTCGCGCAGTGACTCTTTGAGTCAAGAGCAGTTGCAGAAGTGGGGAGATTGACAGATCAGCTTTTGCGGAATATGCTTTACAGCCGGGAGACCACCACATTCATTTTGACTGGACTGAAGTACTGGCAGCCACAAACGGATAGCACGAAAGGTAATACAGAGACCATATAGATCGTGAAACATCGCAGGAATTTTAATAGGAAGAAGGAGGGCGTGAAGTTTAGTGAAATTTGGATTCCGGTACTGAAGAAGAAGTGTATTAGTCTTCCACCATGGGATGATAGTAACAGCGGACGACGACAGTCGAAAACGGCCAATTGCGCTCGCATATTCAAAACATGTGATGTCACCTCACTGTGCGGAAGCTCACGGAAGTAGAACTTTGCATATTCTTGATTTTGACCGATGAGCGGTAGATGATTTTAATGTTGCTCTTTTCTAATATATTGGTAATCCTTGCTGTGGGCGGCGCAGCATATGGAAGAAACGCCAAGCTCTTAGTGTCTTCTTCTTGCTATGTTGGAAAGCGCGTCTTACCTATGTTTCAGAATAGCCATTCTCAAGAAAGGTTTTTCTCAGGTGCTATATTTTGGCAATTAGACTCTCCTTGTACGCAGCGAAGGCAGACAGAATAGACCCGCCAGCATACAGAGAGCCCCCACCACTATCTGCCGTGACTCCTCGCCTCCCCCCCCCCCCCCCTTCCCATTTGCCGCGGCAGCCCTTTCAGAGGCGCGCCATTGGCGCTGCTGATGCCGAGGCAGAGGAGCCTGCTGTCCAGCGGCTATAAATAACTCGACAGGACATGAACCTGATACTCCACCTGAAGATGACAAGTAGGAAACTCATTGAAACGTTGCCACAGAACGACGCCTTGACTCGGCTGATAACCCGAGAAGGCTTCATCATTGAGATGTACCGAGAAAGTTTAAATTCGCATATAGAACACCACTGCAGGATAGAAATACAGCACAGCTTCAAGATGCTGCAGAAACTTCGCAACAAAAAGGCAAACCTGCTCAGCAGACTACCCTTCCCACAATGGCGTTGGGACAAGGAAGTACTGATGCAGTTCAATCACCTGTTACATCACATCAACACGACAAGGATAAAACGCATTTTACAACATCCTAGCTCAGCCTTGGTTCCTGAGCACATACACATCATGAGGCTTGAACTCGTTAAAACTGCTCCCAATCCACCTGCATGCAACTTGGAGCTGACATCCAAACTCTCACCTTGCTCATGGGAGTGGGTTGCCAGTAACACTTTTGCAACCAGTGAACTAAGCAAATGCAAAGCCACCATGAAACAACAATACCAGTTCCACCAACTGCGTGGGGCTCAAGTGCAGAACAGTGACACAAAGGTGTCGAGGACCATTATCAGTTTAACTGGAAAGGAATTGGACGAGGCAACAACAACATCTGTGCTGTCAAAAGGGTTAACTTTTGCACAATTTCCAAGAACACTACCTATACCAGTGATCATCAGTAGCATCGTTCAGGCCATCCAATGGCTTCCCTCGACACCACTGAAGAGGTCGGAATTGAGACTTGCAGTACCTTGGAAAAGGCAAAAACTCCGAAAACCAACATCTCCACCGCTGAACGCAGGGCGATGCACAACTTATGAGAAGACAAAAACACAGCCGTCCTAGCGGTAGACAATAGCAATGCGATGGTACTGCTATGATCAATTGATTACTGGCAGAAGATTGAGATCGTTTACAAGATCCAGCTTACAAACAAGCGAGCAAGGAGTCTACATCAGTGGTGATGTAGAACAACTCAGGAATGGACTGGAACATGGTTAGAAGGCTGTACCGCAGAGCCCCAATACCACCCACCTGTATAGACTTCCAAAGAGACACAAGAAGGGAGTTCCACTACGTCTAATAGTGGACAATTATGAAATAGCCAAACACCTGGCGCAGCTATTGAGCCTCTCGTGGACCATTGTCCTCACCATGCCAAAACTTGATGGAGTTTGTGAATATACTTCGAGGGACACATCTGGACGAAGGAGACATCCTGGTCAGCTTTGATGTCACATTCCTCTTCACAAGAGTACCTCTTGAGGACTCGTTCACATTACTAAGAGGCCACTTCGACAAAGACAAAATGGAACTGTTCTGCCTTGGGCTTACTACTACATACTTCCAATGTGGTGGAAAAGTCTATCAACAGATGGATGGAGCCGCCATGGATTCCACCCAGGCGCCATGTATCACAAACCTATACATGGAACACTTCGAACAAACGGTTCTCGAAATGGCGCGCCTGAAACCGAAGGAGTTCTACAGCTACGTGGATGACACATTCGCAATTTAGTTGCAAGGTGAAGAAAATCTACAAGAATTTCTTACAGTGGCATCCTTGACATTATTAAATTCACCATGGAGATGAAAAAAATGCATGTCTCCTTTCCGCGACATCATGATAAAGAAGACTGACGGCATGTTAGGTCATTTCGTTTACAGGAAGAAGACACACACCAACCTGTACCTTAAAGCCAGTAGCTGCCACCACCTGGCACAGTGAAAATCCATGCTCACCACCTTGGTACACAGAGCATGAGACATATGTGACAAGAAAAGTCTACCTGCCGAACTGCAGGACTTGAGAAAAACCTTCCGCGAGAACAGATATTCTGAGATGCAGATAAGACGTGCTTTTCAACTGAGGAAGAAGAAGAGAGAAGGCATACGTGAAGAACACATTAAACGCTTGGCATACTTTCTGTATCCTGGGCTGCCCACAGCAAAGATTTCCAGGATATTAAAAAAGCAACATGAAAACCATCTTATGCTCATTGGCCAAAACCAAGAATATGCTATGCTCAGTGAAAGATAAACAAGGATTACAGACACCTGGAGTCTACAGCATCAGCTGTGAGTGTGGCAAACAGTACATTGTCCAGAAGCAGCGATGTATATCACAGCGCTGCTCAGAACACATAAGGAGCATTTGCCTACGTCAAATGGTGAAATCTGCAGTGGTGGGACGTAGTCTCAAGAAAAACTAAATGTTTGATTTCGAACAAACAAAGCTGCTGTGTAAGGCGAATAGGTTCTGGGATGAGATCTATAAAGAGGCTGTGGAGATACACATCCACGATAACCTTTCAGTCGAGAAAGTGGTTTCCAGCTTAGCGCTGCATGGGCTGCAGCAATAACAAAAATACGACAAGAATGCTCCAATGTGAAACCAGCGAAGGCAGAGGACACGATGGACAAGCCTCACCAGGACGTAAAGCCCGCACCAATCAGCACGCAGGGAGCCCGCACCACCACCGGCCGCGACTCCCCCCTCCCTCACTATGCTCCATGACACCCCTTCTGGAGGCACGCGATTGGTGCTGCTGACACAGACGAGGCAGAAGGTGGCCCAGTCATAATAAAGAACCGAACAGGATATGAACCTGACACTTCTCCTGAAGATGACAAGTAGGAAACTTGTTGAAACGTTGCTGCAGAACGACTCTTTGACTTGGCTGATACCACGTGAAGACTTATCACCACTGCAGCCATTGTCAGAATGTGGAAAGAGAGCGATTTATCTGAGGTCGAAAAGGGCATGGTCATTGGATTTCGGGCCAAGGGTGGAAACATTTCAGAAAGTCTAAGCCATGAACTGTTTGTGTGCTGCCATGGTTAAAGTATAATGAGCGTGCCAAAATGGCGTTGTCCAAAACCAGTGCTGAGGTAACTGTGTTGCACCACAGGCCATAGATGACAGGCTGCAGAGACCTGTACGGGTGAACAGTTGAGCAAGTCACTGCCCAGATGAAACATGGGGCTACCAACAGTGTTTCCTCAATCATTGTTGTCGAACCTTGATCCAAATGGGCCTCGACAGCAGGCCAGTGGTTCACGCAACCATCAGCTGTTCATCATTTAGCAGATGTCCTTTTCAGATAAATCGCGTTTTACTCTCTTTCGGACATTGGTGAGTACGGAATGAGACATCTGAAAACAAACATCCGGCAACAATCGTCGGAAGCGTCCATGCCAGAGGAAGGAGCATTACGATCTGCAGAATGTTTTTGTAGCATTCCCCGAATGAACCTGTCATTCTGGAAGGCAGAGAGTATCAGTAAAAGAATGTGTCTATTCTTGTGGATCATTTTCACCCCTATGTGCAGTTTGTTTTCTTGGTACAATGGCATCCACCAATAGGACAACGCATTATGTCACAAAGCTCTCAGCGTGCGAAGAGCACCAAGATGCATTTACTGCACACCCAGACCACCAAATTCCCCAGGTTTAGATGCATGCGAAAATCTATTGGACCACATCGATTGGGTTGTTTGCATTATGAATCCTCAGCTGAGAAACCTAGTGCAGCTGCCACAATAGTAGGGTTGGCATGGCTCTACATCCATATCAGTAGCTTCCAGAACCTCAATGACATTCTTCCTGCATGTATCACAGTGGTCTGCGTTGCGAAAGGTGGTTATTCAGGATTTTGAAACACGGTCACATTAAAGTGTCTGGACATTGTATAGCAATGCCAAGGCTGGCCTAAGACCCAAGTGACAGAGGCCGCCGTTTGAAGCAGAGCTGTTAAGATTTCTGTGCAAGACATACCACAATATTAGTAGTGGCCCCTTAAGGCACCAAGCTGAGAGGGACGTCCGTATGCAAGATTTGTATACAGTGCGTATCTCAATAAGTAGCGAAAACTGACACGAGTCAAAGTGTTTGAAGGAACAGGGGGAGGGAGGGCGCCGAACGAAAAGTCTTTTGCGTAGAAAAATGTTTTCGAACAGGCCCTGCTTAACGCGTCTCAGTTCTTTTATCATTGCCAAAATCAAGAATGACCTGAGCTCTTTTCTGTTCACATGGGACTTAATTTACAATTTCTTTTTGGTCATGGAATGCCTGTAACTTTCCTTCCTTGTTGTTTGAAGTATGCACATCCGTCTCTAACCTGTCTTTAACAACATTAGCACTGTTCAGCCAAAAATGTTTTATCTTCTATCCCTACCGAACAAGAAAATACAGCACCCAAAAAGACATATGGTTAATATTGCAAGCCAACTTAATTTCAGTCATACCAGAATGCAATAGTCAAAATTAATTTAAGGTAAGTTAACACTTTATAGCCTAATTTCTGTTCACATTACACATCTCACGATTTTTCCTTACGTTTTTATAAGCTGTATTTGGCATGGTACAACCTAACGTCATTTTGCTACTTCCCTCTAATTCCACATCGGAACATTTTTGGTATTAATGCACTTGAATACCAAGGCTTAAGTCTGATAAAGACCTCCGCTCCTCCGACCTCTCCAACTGAAGATTTGGGATTGGTAACAGACTAATCTCCAGCGTGCCGCGAGGTGCAAGTGATTTTTTTCGATACCACATTCCGTTAGTACTCGCAGGTTTTCGTTATGTGTGTGGTATCGCGTTTGCCTTTTTGTACTGCTGTCGGTTTCGGTTATTTGTGTGGTATCGGTGTTTTAAGGTGAACTGTATCACGCGATTATTTAGATATCGCGTTTCGTTAACTGCGGGGAATTTTAGCTGTCTGCATTTGTACCGCTTTTTGTACTGGTGTCGTCTTTTGAGTTTTCGATGACTGTTAAAGGTGGTTCGCGCTAACTTTACGTTTTTGCATCTTGTTTCGTGATTCTCTGGTTGTTTCGTGGCACATTTTGCTATTATCGTGATCTTAGGGTTGCTATTTTGGCTTCTCCCCGTTTAAAACCCCCGATTTCCATTGATTGCCCCATTAGCTTCAAAATTTATCATTACCTTCTGCGAGTCTTCACTTGAGGTTTATATTTCAGTGCCACTGGGAAGGATAAGTCATTGGTCGCTATTATTGAAAACATGTTTTTGTCGCATTTTTGGAAGTTTTCACTTAAAACTTTCGGGCTGATAAATCGTGGTCGGTGTATAAAACTCTCCCCTGACGTTTCGTCTCGTCTCCGACTGCAGGAGGCATCCTCCGAGGTAAAGCGACGAACGGCAAAGAGAAGTCGAGGAAGCTCTGGTTATATAGGCAGTGCAGAGGACGCCACTGTCCATCACGTGACGTCGGCTATGAGACTGTCTCTGGTAATGCCAACATTCTCGATTGAAAGTAATCGATTGTCACACTTGCGGTGCAACACTGACATCCAAATTTTATCCAGTTTAATACCTTAGTCTTTCCTCTTAAAATTATTACAGCATTTATCAATCTCGATAGCCTCTCTATACATGCGTGCATAATAATGCGAAGTTTTAGATATGACGCTCGTCTCGCTGAATTTTATTTCATGATCACTTTCCTGGTAAACATGTTCTGCTACGGCCGATTTATCTGTGTGGCACAGGCGGCAATTCCTCTTACGTTCAACTAGACGGATGTTCACACGTCTCTTTGTAGTACCTATATAAACCTGTCCACAACTACAAGGAATTTTATATACTCCCGGTGTAGCCAAAGGGTGTCGTGCATCTTTTGCCGATCTTAAATATCGACATAGATCGAGCACTTCGCTCTAGGTAGAGAATCAGGAGCAACGACGAACGACAGTCGCCCAACGGCAAGGTTTTTCTTCCGTTCATTAGTAAGGTCACGGATCGCATTGGGAAAGTGTTCTAGCAACTATGGGGTGGAAACTATTTTCAGACCCACCAGTAAAATAAAAGAATATTTCAGATCAACAAAAGATGTACGACATATTCGAAACTGTTGTTCATTCCTAAATCTCGTCGACCAGTTTTGTAGGGCAGACATCTCGAAAAGTACTTGCCAGATTTCCTTCCAAGTACTTGGCCGAATTACTTCAAATTTCTACATTCAGATGAAAAAATGCAGAAAATTAATGAAAAATTAGATGCCTCACAAACGAAATATATCGTGGTGAACTGACTGTAATCGCGACAATAAATTACAGTGGCAATACCTGTCTTGGAGATTTTGTACCATCAGTTGTCACAAGATAGCAGGACAGAAACATGATTGCAAACTCCTGTTTACTGATTAGTTGCCGTTGTAACATATGACATATTCCCTAGAAGATGTTCCCGGTTGCGTTTCGCAGTTATTTTGGTTATTAAAATCCACAGTCCTGGATGTAGTATCAACAAAACTCAATAGATTGCTGTGCGATCACAGGATCGAACAGAGCCCGAGATTTCCCAAGCAGTGACGTAAACTACTCGAACAATTCGAGTCGTGCTCAAACACAGCTCTATTTAAAGCAGAGAAAATTGAGCTGCAACAATAGAAGACTTTTGGTTTCAAATCGATGTATGTTTTCCAAAGCCAGAATTGGAAAGCTATTATCTAATGTCTGAGCTATGACTTTGAGCTCATATCCTGGTCACATTGCATTATGAAAGTCGATATCTTATACCTTGCCGTTGTGGAAATGTCTACTTCAGTGTATGAATATTTCATCTTAGTAGAAAAGGGGGAGGGAGGGACATAAGTGGTAATGCGAGAATGAGATTTTCACTCTGCAGCGGAGTGTGCGCTGATATGAAACTTCCTGGCAGATTAAAACTGTGAGCCCGACCGAGACTCGAACTCGGGACCTTTGCCTTTCGCGGGCAAGTGCCCGCGAAAGGCAAAGGTCCCGAGTTCGAGTCTCGGTCGGGCACACAGTTTTAATCTGCCAGGAAGTTTCATATCAGCGCACACTCCGCTGCAGAGTGAAAATCTCATTCTGGAAACATCCCCCAGGCTGTGGCTAAGCCATGTCTCCACAGTATCCTTTCTTTCAGGAGTGCTAGTTCTGCATGTTTCGCAGAAGAGCTTCTGTAAAGTTTGGAAGGTAGGAGACGGATACTGGCAGAAGTAAAGCTGTGAGTACCGGCCGTGAGTCGTGCTTCGGTAGCTCAGTTGGTAGAGCACTTGCCCGCGAAAGGCAAAGGTCCCGAGTTCGAGTCTCGGTCGGGCACACAGTTTTAATCTGCCAGGAAGTTTCATAAGTGGTAATATTTAAGAGAAACCGTGCTTTTTCCAGCTTTTTTCGGTGATTGTCATCTTTAAGGACGCATAAAAACCAAATCGTAATTAGGAGAAATTTCTCTTTCGCTCAGTTTAAAGATACAACCTTGCTCTATTTACAGGCGGATTTTCGTTATTTTATGATTGCTCGTTTCACCGCTATAGCGTCAAACGATAGACGCTGTGGTTGAGCTTAATGTTGTAGCAATTCCGGTGTTTAAACTTTTGTTGGTTACACCATATGTCTTTACTAACGAATACTCCTCGAGTTTTTTAGTTAAGAGTTTGTAAATTGTGTTAGTAGCTGCAACATATAAAGCGCAGCTGTCACACCAGCTCGCCGCCACTGTTTTAGTGCGAATTAAGCGCGTGTTCGTCAGCGAAGAACGGCAATTTAGTAGTCGCATTCCAGTACAACATTGCCACGTTCAGTTTTTGCTACCAATACAGGGAAATAATATGGGAAATTGAAATAAACGCTCGATCTGCAAGCAGCTCACAGTAAATGAACATTTGTATAGCACATTTCAACAGTAAACAGAAACGTCAATAGATGGAAAAATTTTGCAGCGAACAATGATGACTGAAATAAAATCTACATTAATCGCTTCGCTTTCGCTGGTGGCTGATGTCTCGCTGCTGCTACCTGGATCGGCAACGTTTCTGTTGCTATGCCAAGACCTTATTTGTGTATAACTGTTTTCAAGTTTTTGTACATAACTCACTGAATTCCGCCAGACACTTTGAGGAACGCTTTCCAGAGCGGAGCGACACAACTGTAAAGTACTGTATCAGTTATTTTAAAATTCTTGTTCTTCTTTCAAAAAATGATTCAAATGGCTCTGAGAACTATGGGACTTAACATCTATGGTCATCAGTCCCCTAGAACTTAGAACTACTTAAACCTAACTAACCTAAGGACATCACACACATCCATGCCCGATGCAGGATTCGAACCTGCGGCCGTAGCGGTCGTGCGGTTCCAGACTGAAGCGCCTAGAACAGCTCGGCCACCCCAGCTTGTTCTCCTTTGCTTTATACTTGATCAATGCCCAAATAAGTTCAACGTTGTACAACTCACAGTGTGCTTGTCCACTGATCGCAATAGGGCCATTTTGTGCCAAATGGTCTAATATCGAGAAATGTTCCCACATGACCATCATGGATTTTGATGAAATTTTGTATGAACATTCACACGTGTTCTCAATGAACACTGGTAAAGTTTCAGTTTCGGAAATTCAATACTTTCGGAGATACAGTCACTTGTTTAAGACCATAGCACAACTTTCTATAGTGCGTCCTTGAATTTTCAGCAACTTTGAGACGAGATATCTATCTAAGTTCAAAATGGTTCAAATGGCTCTGAGCACTATGGGACTTAACATCTATGGTCATCAGTCCCCTAGAACTTAGAACTACTTAAACCTAACTAACCTAAGGACATCACACAACACCCAGCCATCACGAGGCAGAGAAAATGCCTGACCCCGCCGGGAATCGAACCCTGGAACCCGGGCGTGGGAAGCGAGAACGCTACCGCACGACCACGAGATGCGGGCTATCTATCTAAGTATCTGCATGAAAGAAACAAAAGTTGGCCATCTTATACAACTTTTAGAGTTCTTTAAAGTAAAATATTAAGAAAAGGATTTCTCAGCAATTTTCATATAGATAATTTGAATCAAAGTTGGGCGAAAAAATAACTGTTTAAAAAATGTGAACTTCAGTTTTTTATATCTCCAAAAGTAATTGTGGGATGTACATGAAATTTTGCACACCATAACTCACCAACACGAGGACTTAGAATATAGAATTTCATTCTCCTATTGCTTTCCATTATTTCACAAATCTAGGGTGAAGTTGACAATTTTTCAAAAAGTGCTAAAAATGGATATTTTTAGTCAAATTTTTCAAAAAAGTGTTTTCTCCAAACTTTTCTAAATTATGGTCATTAGGAAGAGCATATTCTAAACTATCTAGAAAAGTGGAATTGGTTTTGCAATGCAAGCATATAAGGCCCTGAAAAGTAGCATCATCAAAGAGGCGCACTGGAAGTTTGAACACATTTTTCTGGCACTCAAATTATACCTGAAACCTTTTATTATGCCTAATAAATGTTTATTAGTGCCTTGAATAATTGAAATAGAAAGATCTGGTAAATAGGCAATGTGACTGTCAGAAAAACGTGAAAACTATGAGAATTAGCGCTTCTGCTTTTATCGTAAGTGTTCATCTGCATAAAACTCTTCTCATTTGTAAAAAAAATTTAAAAAATAATAACAATCATGAATGAATAATAGCTACATATTTTTGTACTTCTCAAAATTGTAAATATTTACAAGTGGAAAATGTCGCCCTAATTTTTGGATTCAATCGTATAAAACATTTTTCCAAAAAAGATTCGGTTTGCTTGAATCATGCATCAAGTGATGTAAATTTTCCAATCAATATTGCAGAGATTTTAATACCTAAGTGTTGTAACCTGTGAATTTTTGTCTTAAAGTTATTATGGAAACATGTAAAATTGGTTGGTTAAACATCTGAGAGTTTTAATTTTGTACTTAATCACACTTAAATGTAGCCCACTACCTTGGTAAATACGTAACCACTAGTTTCACAGAGAAACAGAGAAAGCTATAGCATCTGAAATTGCCAGCTATTTCCTAGATCATGAGCCACAGGAAGCTATTGCGTTTAAGCAATGGATACATACCGATCGGTCCACACTGGCCACGAAGCAAAGGGTAGTGGATGAATTTATTGAAGATATAAAAATAAAATATGGAGTCTGTCATGCCATCATTACATTGCCAGGCATCAAAGCTTGCATCTTAAAAGCCTTAAATGTCATCTGAAAGACGAAGAGCTTGTTGTCCTAATGGATTTTGCAGAAAATTATTCTTTTATCTTTCAGGATGCTGTGCAAGGCTTCCAATGGGACAATAGTCAAGCAACAATTCATCCATTTGTTATCTACTTTCGCCAAAATGAGAAAGTAGTATCTTTAAGTTTTTGCATTATCAGTGATTGTTTGCAGCATGACACTATTACAGTTCACGTTTTTGTCAAGGAGCTCATCAAATATATAAGAGCATGGTTTGCACAGATATCCCACATTCATTATTTCAGTGATGGTTCCAGTGCTCAATATAAAAATTTCAATAATTTCCTAAATTTGTGCTATCATAAGAGTGATTTTGGAATGACAGCCGAATGGAATGTTTTTGCTACTAGTCACGGGAAATCACCTTATGATGGGATTGGAGGTACAACAAAGCAGTTAGCAGCAACAGCAAGCTTGCAACGGCCACTTAATGGACAAATTCTTACTCCTCTAGATCTGTTCCGCTTCTGCTCTGAAAACATTAATGGAATTAAATTTGTTTTCATCAGGATAGATGAAATTGAAAAAAAATATTGTGTCACAAGAAGAGAAGTTTAAACTTGGACAAACTGTGGCAGGCACTAGAGAAAAATCACTTTTTACCTATTGCTGAAACAACAATTCAGGTCAGCAGAGTTTCAAATGATTGTTCATCTTTTCTATCTAAAATGGGTCACAGTAATGAAGGAGGCATATTAATGTCTGCTCTCCAAACAGGACAATATGTTGCATGCAGCTACGAAAACATGTGGTGGATTGGGAATATCTGTAAGAGCTCCATCTCCATCAGTAAATTCGTCTGGCCTGCAATACGACATTCCTCTTCATGTTCATCAGAAAATTAATGTAGCATATCAAAAATTGAAATAGGTTAGAGGGAACATTCTAAGGAACCCAAGAATGCCTTCTAATTTTACACAGGGCACTTAAATAATTTTACTATCAGGCTTGGGAACCTGTGTAAAGAAAGCCTTATCAGGCTTGGGATCCTGTGGTAAAGAAACCCACCCGTGGCTGTTGTTGCTAAGCTATTGGGCGTGGCCCCTATGGCAATGGGAATGCTGGTTTTATCATGTGAAATGAAACTAGGAGTAGTTAAGCCACCGCAGACCATAGCAACTCATTTATGCATTTTTTTCCATCAGTAAGCTGGTGTTGTTCATTAAACAGACAACTAATAATTAGATGATTATGGAAATAAATTTTACGATTTACATTCATTCTTAATAATAATTGTGTGTGTGTGTGTGTGTGTGTGTGTGTCTGTGTGTGTGTGTGTGTTTGTGTGTGTGTGTGTGTGTGTGTGTGTGTGTGTGAGAGAGAGAGAGAGAGAGAGAGAGAGAGAGAGAGAGAGAGAGAGAGAGAGAGAGAGAGAGAGGGGGGGGGGCGAGACAGTGGGGGGGGGGAGGTGAGGTGGCAATTAAGAACATTGTTTCTACCTTTATTCTCTATTCGGACTTAAGCTAGGTCCTATTCATCAGTACTTCTTATTTCACTTATCCCAGACCTTAATAAAAATGTATAAGACAAAATAAAAGATTTCAGGTATAATTTGAGTGCCAAAAAAATGTGTTCAAACTTCCAATGCGCCTCTTTGATGATGCTACTTTTTAGGGCCTTGCATGCTTGCATTGCAAAACCAAATCCACTTTTCTATATAGTTTAGAATATGCTCTTTCTAATGACCATAGTTTAGAAGAGTTTAGAGAAAATACTTTTTTGAAAAATTTGACTAAAAATACCCATTTTTAGCACTTTTTGAAAAATCGTCAACTTCACCCAAGATTTGTGAAATAATGGAAAGCAATAGAAGAATGAAATTTTATATTCTAAGACCTTGTGTTGGTGAGTTATGGTGTGCAAAGTTTCATGTACATCCCACTATTACTTTTGGAGATATAAAAAACTAAAGTTCGGATTTTTTTAACAGCTATTTTTTCGCCCAACTTTACTTCAAATTATCTATATGAAAATTGCTCAGAATTCCTTTTCTTAATATTTTACTTTAAAGAGCTCTAAAAGTTGTACAAGATGGCCAACTTTTGTTTCTTTCATGCAAATACTTAGATAGATATCTCATCTCAAAGTTGCTGAAAATTCAAGGACGCACTATAGAAAGCTGTGCTATGGTCTTAAACAAGTGACTGTATCTCCAAAAGTATTGAATTTCTGAAACTGAAACTTTACCAGTGTTCATTGAGAACATGTGTGAATGTTCATACAAAATTTCATCAAAATCCATGAGGGTCATGTGGGAGCCTCTAGACCATTTGGCATGGAATGACTCAATATGCTTTCCAAAAAGGATTCCTGCGCCCTGAAGTGCGGTCGCTCGTTTTCCAGTAGGCCAGCTTTAGTAAATACCTCGTATGATGTGGCATTAAATGGAAGCCCTACGTTATTATTTTCCATCCATTCAATGACAGAATCCTTTTCCGATTTCGTGATGGATTTCGTGTTACTGAATGTGATATGAAGCCTCATATAAAACAATCGCACAATTGTCTGGTAATTTTACGAGAACGCTCCTAAACCCCTCTTCGTAGTGCCAGGCATCCATTTCATAATGATAATCTGCACCTCGTTTTTGCCCAATAAAACACAAGCCGACAATTTTCACGAATCCATCTTCCTTCCCATTGTGGTAGAACTGGGCGGTGTTGGAATTCCTCCTTTTCAGCCATTCCACTCTTTGAACATTTCCTCTGTAATACATTTTCTGATGCACAAGGTATTTTTCGTTCCTGCCAACCAAACTTTCTGGAATGATTAGCGCCACATCAATTCTCATAAATAATCCATCCAGCGTTGGGTAAGTGTCTTATTCCCTGCAAGAACTCGTATCTTTTTCCTTTTACTTGGTTATTGTCCACCAGCACAGGTTTTTTGTTGAACTTTCTGTATCTGAAGTCCAATTTTCGAATAGTACGCCAAAGCGTTTTTGTCACTCGTATTAGGAAAATCTTCAACTTCAGTCTTCGTCTTTTCCAACACTGTTGCTACTGCTGGAAACTGTTTTTCCGTATAGAAGTCGTGGGTTTTTCTTCTTATGACTCCCCGTGTAAACCCGTCCAATGCAGACTTCTGTCGTCTGTCAGAACCCTTTTATTAGTGATACAAGACATGAAGTTTTATATTCTCCCAAAATTCGCTTCACTGTCCTTTCACTAAAACCGAAACATTCGTAAGTTCTCTTTACTGGCTGTGACACAGAACTGCTCGCGGCCTCTTCTTTTTCCGCCTAAAAGTAAGCTCGCGGTCTGATCACATAATTTTTACATAATTCCGTAAATGACGTATGGTTCCAGACAAGTACAAGATAGCTAAGTATGTTACGAGCACTGTCTCACACGAATGCACAGCAACGAATGGGAGCACGATCGTTTCCTATCTGACGGGAAAACGCCACGTAAACGCTGAAACAATGACAATGAAATTGAAACCCTGATCACAAATCCAGCAACGTACACGCTAGCACGCGGCGCATAGAAACGCAAAAGCAAATAAACTGAAGATGTAATATAAGAGCCTTATTTAGATTTTCGTGCGGAAAAACATAACAGGTGTGAAAGGCAACAGCAGAGCTTTTTTTTCGTATTGTCAATACGTATCACCGTTAGGCTAACTGCAGTAATCTACGTCCACCATTATTAGGACAAACAGAGTAATTCGAAAGCAACGACAATTCGTCTGGAAGATTAGTATGGGTGTGTCTTTAAAATGTATGAAGGAAATTTTTCTCCTAAATGCGGTCTGACTTTATGACTTCTCAAATTTGACACTCGCCAAAAATGGTCGAAAAAGTACGCTTCTCTTAAACATTACCGCGTATGCCGACACGTTTTCAACTGAAATGTATTGTTCATACACGAAATATATGTAGACATTTCCACAATTCCGGCAAGGTGTAACACCGGTAATTTCTAAGAATGATTGCCTGTCGAAGTTGCGGTGTCCAAACGAAACATATCGAATGTGAGATCGTAAATCGATCATGCTACTCTGGTGGCAGGCGTTATGAGTAGATTAGATTAGATTAATACTAGTTCCATGGATCATGAATACGATATTTCGTAATGATGTGGAACGAGTCAAATTTTCCAATACATGAAATAATTAAGTTAATTTAATAACATAATGAATTTAATATAATAACTGTTTTTAATAATTATTTGTTTGATTTTTTTAAAATTTTTTTCTTAATTTATATCTAAAAATTCCTCTATGGAGTAGAAGGAGTTGTCATTCAGAAATTCTTTTAATTTCTTCTTAAATACTTGTTGGTTATCTGTCAGACTTTTGGTACTATTTAGTAAGTGACCAAAGACTTTAGTGGCAGTGTAATTCACCCCTTTCTGTGCCAAAGTTAGATTTAATCTTGAATAGTGAAGATCATCCTTTCTCCTAGTATTGTAGTTATGCACACTGCTATTACTTTTGAATTGGGTTTGGTTGTTATTAAAAAATTTCATAAGAGAGTGTATATACTGAGAAGCTACTGTGAATATCCCTAGATCCTTAAATAAATGTCTGCAGGATGATCTTGGGTGGACTCCAGCTATTATTCTGATTAAACCCTTTTGTGCAATAAATACTTTATTCCTCAGTGATGAATTACCCCAAAATATGATGCCATATGCGAGCAATGAGTGAAAATAGTCGTAGTAAGCTAATTTACTAAGACGTTTATCACCAAAATTTGCAGTGACCCTTATTGCATAAGCAGCTGAACTCAAATGTTTCAGCAGATCATCAATGTGTTTCTTCAAATTTAATCTCTCATCAATGGACACACCTAAAAATTTTGAATATTCTACCTTAGCTATATGCTTCTGATTAAGGTCTATATTTATTAATGGCGTCATACCATTTAGTGTACGGAACTGTATGTACTGTGTCTTATCAAAACTCAGTGAGAGTTGGTTTACAAGGAACCACTTAGAAATTTTCTGAAAGACATTATTGACAATTTCATCAGTTAATTCTTGTTTGTCAGGGGTGATTACTACACTTGTATCATCAGCAAAAAGAACTAACTTTGCATCTTCATGAATATAGAATGGCAAGTCATTAATATATATATTAAGAACAACAAAGGATCCAAGACCGACCCTTGTGGAACCCCATTCTTGATAGTTCCCCAGTTTGAGGAAAGTGATGATCTTTGCATATTATGAGAACTGCTTATTTCAACTTTCTGCACTCTTCCAGTTAGGTATGAATTAAACCATTTGTGCACTGTCCCACTCATGCCACAATACTTGATCTTGTCTAGCAGAATTTCATGATTTACACAATCAAAAGCCTCTGAGAGATCACAAAAAATCCCAATGGGTGGTGTTCGGTTATTCAGATCATTCAAAATTTGATTGGTGACAGCATATATGGTATTTTCTGTTGAAAAACCTTTCTGGAAACCAAACTAACATTTTGTTAGTACTTCATTTTTACAGATATGTGAAGCTACTCTTGAATACATTACTTTCTCAAAATTTTTGGATAAAGTTTGTTTACGGTGGTCGCTACAGCAACGACAAAAGAAGAGGGTTACAAAAATACTTGTAATTGAAAAGGAGACGAGATACCTTACTCGTCGTTGCTGTTGTCATCATGTGAAAGTCCATTACAGTGGTCTGGATGGATAGTCTGGAAGAACCATGTATTCTTCCTGATATTCGTTCGTTTCCCGCACTGTCCGCAATGAAATTGTAAACGGTATTTCAGCATCGAAGCTGTTCTTACGGAGTTTTACACACGTCGCACCACCACAGGCCACACAGTCTCTTATTTCCTGGTACAGTAGTAATCCATATTTGCGACAAAAAGTCGAGCAATTTTCTACGCTGGATAAACATGGTATTAGATTTTTCCATGTGAGAGAATCTGTCGAAGAATCCTCGAGAACGGCAGACATCCCACTCACTAACGACATAAATCGTCTGGCATTCCCTAGCAACTCACAAATACACTCCTAGAAATTGAAATAAGAACACCGTGAATTCATTGTCCCAGGAAGGGGAAACTTTATTGACACATTCCTGGGGTCAGATACATCACATGATCACACTGACAGAACCACAGGCACATAGACACAGGCAACAGAGCATGCACAATGTCGGCACTAGTACAGTGTATATCCACCTCTCGCAGCAATGCAGGCTGCTATTCTCCCATGGAGACGATCGTAGAGATGCTGGATGTAGTCCTGTGGAATGGCTTGCCATGCCATTTCCACCTGGCGCCTCAGTTGCACCAGCGTTCGTGCTGGACTTGCAGACCGCGTGAGACGACGCTTCATCCAGTCCCAAACATGCTCAATGGGGGACAGATCCGGAGATCTTGCTGGCCAGGGTAGTTGACTTACACCTTCTAGCGCACGTTGGGTGGCACGGGATACATGCGGACGTGCATTGTCCTGTTGGAACAGCAAGTTCCCTTGCCGGTCTAGGAATGGTAGAACGATGGGTTCGATGACGGTTTGGATGTACCGTGCACTATTCAGTGTCCCCTCGACGATCACCAAAGGTGTACGGCCAGTGTAGGAGATCGCTCCCCACACCATGATGCCGAGTGTTGGCCCTGTGTGCCTCGGTCGTATGCAGTCCTGATTGTGGCGCTCACCTGCACGGCGCCAAACACGCATACGACAATCATTGGCACCAAGGCAGAAGCGACTCTCATCGCTGAAGACGACACGTCTCCATTCGTCCCTCCATTCACGCCTGTCGCGACACCACTGGAGGCGGGCTGCACGATGTTGGGGCGTGAGCGGAAGACGGCCTAATGGTGTGCGGGACCGTAGCCCAGCTTCATGGAGACGGTTGCGAATGGTCCTCGCCGATACCCCAGGAGCAACAGTGTCCCTAATTTGCTGGGAAGTGGCGGTGCGGTCCCCTACGGCACTGCGCAGGATCCTAGGGTCTTGGCGTGCATCCGTGCGTCGCTGCGGTCCGGTCCCAGGTCGACGGGCACGTGCACCTACCGCCGACCACTGGCGACAACAGCGATGTACTGTGGAGACCACACGCCCCACGTGTTGAGCAATTCGGCGGTACGTCCACCCGGCCTCCCGCATGCCCACTATACGCCCTCGCTCAAAGTCCGTCAACTGCACATACGGTTCACGTCCACGCTGTCGCGGCATGCTACCAGTGTTAAAGACTGCGATGGAGCTCCGTATGCCACGGCAAACTGGCTGACACTGACGGCGGCGGTGCACAAATGCTGCGCAGCTAGCGCCATTCGACGGCCAACAACGCGGTTCCTGGTGTGTCCGCTGTGCCGTGCGTGTGATCATTGCTTGTACAGCCCTCTCGCAGTGTCCGGAGCAAGTATGGTGCGTCTGACACACCGGTGTCAATGTGTTCTTTTTTCCATTTCCAGGAGTGTAATTCGCGGAGGTATGTAATTTAGAGCAAGTAAGGTAACGACGGAAAACAGATAAAAATGACGATCACAAATAATTGATCACGACGCCTGCCACCAAAGTCACATGATCGATTTAAAATCGCACGTTCGATATGTATCGTTTGGACACCGCAACTTCGATAGGCAATCATTCTTGGAAATTACCCACAACTATGTTTTTATGAACTTCGCATCTGAAGACGTATTATTCGTCGCACTCCATTGGCACCCAGTGATTCAAGTACGCCCTTCGCTTTAAAACGATTGCAGTTTCCGATTATGCTTACATTTTAAAATCGTAACAACAAGGTACAGCGCCAATCTCTTTGTGTAGTAGGTATTAAACATCCCGAACAATGCCAGTCGCTGTAGCTAATTGTTTCATAAATCGAACACAGTGAAAGAATATTTTAATACCTGGAAAGATCGACAATACCTCTGACGGGGAAAAGCAGCGACAGCGCCCGCACCACCATGCTGTTATGGAAGAAATTCCGCTTCAGCTCTCCAGCGTCTGTCCTCTGCGCTACGTAATTCATGGCGCGATGTTCGGCCGGATGTTAAAAGTACGCACCCTCCGCAAGTCGCTCTTGAGTTGTCAGTCACATAGAAACCATGGAAACGTTCAACACTGAAGAACGTCTCCAAACAAGGTACGCACGCAGAAGTGGTAGTGATTCCGAAAATCGTTACAGGAAGTTGCTGGCATCAGAGTTACTGTAAATGCAATAATATATCGAAGATACATTAGCTTCCATAAATCAAGGAGACATTACTAAAATTGCTCAAAAGTTATGTATCGAATACGTCGAATCATAGTCAAGGAGTAGAACACACGACATGGAATAAATAAAAAACGGAAATCCAGTCTTTCATATTGATACAGCCCTGGTTTCGAGCTTCTATTCTGGATACAAGGCATGGCGAACAGGAGTGAGTTGCACCTCAACGCAACCCTCTACTTTATTTCAGTTGAAAAAGCAATATAAATATTATATTTTGGATAAAAATGGGACTACATGCGGAAATATTTTCAAAAAGCATTTTCGAACATTTTTTGGCGAGTTTCAACTCTGTACATTGTCAGAAGCAAGACGTAATAACGTGAAGAATTTCCTTTTGCAGCTTAAAGATACAGCCAATTCCTGTTTACAGACGGATTATCGTTGTTTTCTTATTAGTCATTTCATTGCACTAATGTCAAACACAAGACGCTGCAACTGATCTTACCGACGTATCTATTGCGGCAGAGAAAACACGGGCGCAGAGCTCGAACTTCTGTGGCTAATATCACGTTCATTACTAATGAATGATTGCCGTGTTTGTCAGTTTAGAATTTACAAAAACAAAATGGCTCTGAGCACTATGGGACTTAACATCTGTGGTCATCACTCCCCTAGAACTTAGAACAACTTAAACCTAAATAACCTAAGGACATCACACACATCCATGCCCGAGTCAGGATTCGAACCGGCGACCGTAGCAATCCCGCGATTCCGGAGTGAGCGCCTAGAACCGCGAGACCACCGCGGCCGGCTTAGAATTTACAAACCAGTTAGCAGCTGTTACCTTTTTCGAGAGTGTGGTGGAGCGCTGCCACTGTTGCAATGTGCACTAAGCCATAGTACATACACTAAACAATAATAGGTACAGGTGAAGTCTCCATCTGTAGTGAGAGAGAGCTTGCACAGTCTGAAAGCAGTTTTAGCCCATATACTCAAAGAATTTATATTTTTTCAGAAAATCTAAAATTTATAAGGATCTTGCCACTCTCCAAGTAAGGCGGTCCTGAAAATTTTGAGTACCGGTACTGTTTGAATCTTCTATCAGCTCAAGAGTTTCGTAGAAGTTTTTGTGTCTGAAGCCCAGTTACCGAACCACATGCTAAATATTTGTTTCGTTCTGATCAAGCAATCTTCCACTTCATTTCTCAACTTTTCTAAAACGCACGCTATTTATCAAAACTGCTTCCCTAAAAAAAAACCTGCTTTTCTTCTTACAAGGGATATCCTTTCTTCGAAGAATGTCAGTCCCACAAGAACTTGGTTGGCAGGAGACGAGGTACCGGCTTAAGTAAAGGTGTGATGACGGATCGTGAGTCTTGCTTGAGAAGTTCAGTTGGTAGAGCACTTGCCAACGAAAGGCAAAAATCTCGAGTTCGAGTCTCGCTCCTGCACACAGTTCTAATCTTCCAGGAAGTTTCGGAACTTGTAGTTCTTCGAAATTCTCTTCAAACGGTGTTACCACAATTTCGCTGATTAACACTTGTCGTTACTGACTGTGATGTGGACGTGCTCGCATCCTGTTCCTTTTCGGCCTCACAGTAAGCAACCGACCCGATAACCATCGATGTCTCTAAACTCTGTAAGTGATCTGTGCACTCACACAAGTATCAAACTCAAACTCTATCACTACTCCTATCTAACACGAAGCCGCACACAAGCACGGCAACAATATCAAGCTCTCAGAAGTTAGGTACCTGTACGAAACACTAGTACGGCAAAACAAAATAATTTTAACGCCTTATATTAGCGCTTTGTGTAGCAGCATGTGCATAAAAACGCAACTTTCGCGCAAGGAAACAGCAGAACTTGCATTTCTACTTTTCGTGTTGTTAATTCGCATCACCATAAAGCGAACTGCAAAAACTTACATGTACTATTATTACGTAAAACTATAATTTAAAAAGAAACGAAAACCAGTCAATAGACCGCAAATAGAGAAGTGATGTATCTTTCAGGTACCTTCACGCCGAAAACCAACTCCAACAAACGAAAACCTACAATTGTAAGTTCGTCAAAGTTGCAACTGTTGTGAGTTTGTCAAACTTACAATGGTTGAAAAATGTTGACAACAGTTTCAAACTCTCGTAAACATGCGTTCAACGTTTTAATTTTTTGTTACAGAAAAGCATCGTAAATGGATTCTGACTGTGAAGATTTGCCATTTTTTATGGTGGGAGATGATGCTTTTGTTCTTTCAGGGACCTTGATGAAACCACACGCAGGATGGCAACAGAAAGGCTGCCAGGGAAGAATGTATAATTACCGAATATCTCACCCTGGAAGAATTGCGGAGAATTTTTTTTTAATGTTGTAAACAGTTTTTCGGTGTCTTTGAACAACTATGCACTTAAGTCCTGAAAAATCAACAGTAGTGACTTCTGCAACTGTGTCTGTGCACAGTTTTCTTAGAAGAAATAAGAAAGTGACAGTTTACTCCCCACTTGGCAGTTTTAATGTGGAAGATCCAGAAACAGACAGGGTTTCTGATGGCAGTTGGAGGATATCTCCGCAAAATAAATGTCTTCGCAGAAAGGGAGGCAACATAGGAAGAACCATAAAGAATATAAGGGTCGAATTTGCAGCCTACTTTGTATCAACTGTTGATAATGTGAAATGGCAAGAGGAATATGAATAAATAAATATCAAGTGAAAAAACTTCTGAACAAAACCCTTACAGCATTAGTTATTAATAATATAAGCCGTTAACTTGCAAACTACTTTGCATCAGATTTTGACAAAATGATATTAGAAGAGAAATACAAAATTTCTGACCAATAGTCTTACAGCTTCAGTTATGCTTTTAAATGACATTTTACTTACGATTGTAAATATTTTTCCCCCTGACTTGTTCATGACTCCAAAATACTTCACATGCTTGTAAAATAACCATTTCGGAATGTAGATCTCAGTTGTCCCAAACCCACTTTTAGTTTTGACCATTTTACAATGTTAACAATTGTACTGTGTTTTCATATTCGTACAGTTCCTTTCACATTCTACAAGCGGTACACCTATTTTATCCGAAACGTCTTTCAACAAATCTTTCCTTTTATATCTGTCCATATATGCTGAATCAGAAGAATCCTACAGAGGTTTCCAACAGATTCAATCATTTTTTTATAATTATATTTCAAACACATTTTAACAAAATAATAAGAGTGGCAAATAACTTAAACTATCTAAACCAACAAATATCATTTAACTTAAAATGGGCATCTTATTATTTACTGGTATTAATACACAGTTTTTACCTTGAACTCCAAAACAGTTACCAAAAACTACTTTAAGCAACACCAAATTTTACCAATTTGACGTTTGTTAAGGGATATTCCATTACCCAAACCGCCTCTCCCTCCCCCCCTTGACCGACTTCTAAAATCGACCCTGGAGGTTTCCTTGTTTCAGTTTCTAACAAAAACTGAATTGTTAGATCTGTTGACGACTTGTGAGTTGCCATTGTCAGTGTGGAAAGTTATTAATAATCATATAGGCAATGATGAAAGTGCAAGTAATAAAATCACCATAAACACAGAAATGAAATTGTTGATTATCCACTTCTAATAGGTAATATATTTAATGATCATTATATTAATGCCCTCCCCCCATGAACCATGGACCCTGCCGTTGGTGGGGAGGCTTGCGTGCCTCAGCGATACAGAGAGCCGTACCGTAGGTGCAACCACAACGGAGGGGTATCTGTTGAGAGGCCAGACAAACGTGTGGTTACTGAAGAGGGGCAGCAGCCTTTTCAGTAGTTGCAGGGGCAACAGTGTGGATGATTGACTGATCTGGCCTTGTAACAATAACCAAAACGGCCTTGCTGTGCTGGTACTGTGAATGGCTGAAAGCAAGGGGAAACTACGGCCGTAATTTTTCCCGAGGGCATGCAGCTTTACTGTATGATTAAATGATGATGGCGTCCTCTTGGGTAAAATATTCTGGAGGTAAAATAGTCCCCCATTCGGATCTCCGGGCGGGGACTACTCAAGAGGATGCCGTTATCAAGAGAAAGAAAACTGGCATTCTACAAATCGGAGCGTGGAATGTCAGATCCCTTTATCGGGCAGGTAGGTTAGAAAATTTAAAAAGGGAAATGGATAGGTTAAAGTTAGATATAGTGGGAATTAGTGATGCTCGGTGGCAGGAGGAACAAGACTTTTAGTCAGGTGACTACAGGGTTATAAACACAAAATCAAATAGGGGTAATGCAGGAGTAGGTTTAATAATGAACAGGAAAATAAGAATGCGAGTAATCTACTACAAACAGCATAGTGAACGCATTATTGTGGCCAAGATAGATACGAAGCCCACACCTACTACAGTAGTACAAGTTTATATGCCAACTAGCTCTGCAGATGACGAAGAAATTGAAGAAATGTATGATCAAATAAAAGAAATTATTCAGATAGTGAAGGGTGACAAAAATTTAATAGTCATGGGTGACTGGAATTCGGTAGTAGGAAAAGGGAGAGAAGGAAACGTAGTAGGTGAATATGGACTGGGGCAAAGAAATGAAAGAGGAAGCGGCCTGGTAGAATTTTGCACAGAGCACAACTTAATCATAGCTAACACTTGGTTCAAGAATCATAAAAGAAGGCTGTATACATGGAAGAAGCCTGGAGATACTCACAGGTTTCAGATAGATTATATAATGGTAAGAGAGAGATTTAGGAACCAGGTTTTAAATTGTAAGACATTTCCAGGGGCAGATGTGGACTCTGACCACAATCTATTGGTTATGACCTGTAGATTAAAACTAAAGAAACTGCAAAAAGGTGGGAATTTAAGGTAATGGGACCTAAATAAACTAAAAGAAAGAGAGGTTGTACAGAGTTTCAGGGAGAGCATAAGGGAGCAATTGACAGGAATGGGGGAAAGAAATACAGTGGAAGAAGAATGGGTAGCTTTGAGGGATGAAGTAGTGAAGGCAGCAGAGGATCAAGTAGGTAAAAAGATGAGGGCTAGTAGAAATCCTTGGGTAACAGAAGAAATATTGAATTTAATTGATGAAAGGAGAAAACATAAAAATGTAGTAAATGAAGCAGGCAAAAAGGAATACAAACGTCTCAAAAATGAGATCGACAGGAAGTGGAAGTGCAAAATGGCTAAGCAGGGATGGCTAGAGGACAAATGTAAGGATGTAGAGGGTTATCTCACTAGGGGTAAGATAGATACTGCCTACTGGAAAATTACAGAGACCTTTGGAGATAAGAGAACTACTTGTATGAACATCAAGAGCTCAGATGGAAACCCAGTTCTAAGCAAAGAAGGGAAAGCAGAAAGGTGGAAGGAGTATATAGAGAGTCTATACAAGGGGGATGTACTTGAGGACAATATTATGGAAATGGAAGAGGATGTAGATGAAGATGAAATGGGACATACGATACTGCGTGAAGAGTTTGACAGAGCACTGAAAGACCTGAGTCGAAACAAGGCCCCCGGAGTATACAACATTCCATTGGAACTACTGACGGCCTTGAGAGAGCCAGTCCTGACAAAACTCTACCATCTGGTGAGCAAGATGTATGAGACAGGTGAAATACCCTCAGACTTCAGGAAGAATATAATAATTCCAATCCCAAAGAAAGCAGGTGTTGACAGATGTGAAAATTACCGAACTATCAGTTTAATAAGTCACAGCTGCAAAATTCTAACGCGAATTCTTTACAGACGAATGGAAAAACTAGTAGAAGCCCACCTCGGGGAAGATCAGCTTGGATTCCGTAGAAATGTTGGAACACGTGTGGCAATACTGTCCCTACGACTTACCTTAGAAGCTAGATTAAGGAAGGGCAAACCTACGCTTCTAGCATTTGTAGACTTAGAAAAAGCTTTTGACAATGTTGATTGCAACACTCTCTTTCAAATTCTGAAGGTAGCAGGGGTAAAATACAGGGAGTGAAAGGCTATTTACAATTTGTAGAGAAACCAGATGGCAGTTATAAGAGTTGGGGGACATGAAAGGGAAGCAGTGGTTGGGAAGGGAGTGAGACAGGGTTGTAGTCTCTCCCAAATGTTATTCAATCTGTATATTGGGCAAGCAGTGAAGGAAACAAAAGAAAAATTCAGAGTAGGTATTAAAATCCATGGAGAAGAAATAAAAATGTTGAGGTTCGCTGATGACATCGTAATTCTGTCAGAGACAGCAAAGGACTTGGAAGAGCAGTTGAACGGAATGGATAGTGTCTTGAAAGGAGGATATAAGATGAACATCAACAAAAGCAAAACGAGGATAATGGAATGTAGTCGAATTAAGTCGGGTGATGCTGAGGGAATTAGATTAGGAAATGAGACACTTAAAGTTTTAAAGGAGTTTTGCTATTTGGGGAGCAAAATAACTGATGGTGGTCGAAATAGAGACGATATAAAATGTAGACTGGCAATGGCAAGGAAAGCATTTCTGAAGGAGAGAAATTTGTTAACATCGAGTATAGATTTAAGTGTCAGGAAGTCTTTTCTGAAAGTATTTGTATGGAGTGTAGCCATGTATGGAAGTGAAACATGGACGATAAATAGTTTGGACAAGAAGAGAATAGAAGCTTTCGAAATGTGGTGCTACAGAAGAATGCTGAAGATTAGATGGGTAGATCACATAACTAATGAGGAAGTATTGAATAGGATTGGGGAGAAGTTTGTGGCACAACTTGACCAGAAGAAGGGATCGGTTGGTAGGACACGTTCTGAGGCATCAAGGGATCACCAATTTAGTACTGGAGGGCAGTGTGGAGGGTAAAAATCGTAGAGGGAGACCAAGACATGACTACACTAAGCAGATTCAGAAGGATGTAGGTTTTAGTAGGCACTGAGAGATGAAGAAGCTTGCATTAGATAGAGTAGCATGGAGAGCTGCATCAAACCAGTCTCAGGACTGAAGACCACAACAACAACAACATATTAATGTAGCCCAAAACAGGTTCACCACTAAATATAATCCAAAGACAAAGGTAACAACTCCAATAAATGAAAGGACAATGTACTTATATCTTGTAACACCCAAAGAAGTACAAACAGTTATCAGCAAACTAAAATGACCTGTGGATTTGATGGTATGAACCCCTCAATATGGTCTTCAGCTGTGTGTATTCTCTCAAGGAATTTTTTTTTTGTAAGGAGCAAGGGGTTTAATCTAATTTATTTATCTGACTTGTTGTTCAGGCCTTCAGCCATTGTATCAAATTTGTTTGTGGCCTTCAGGTGTGCAATAAGTTAATCAGGCTTTGGCCGTTCTGTTGTAAGTTTAAAACTAAATTTTCTTGCTTAGAAAAAGTTGTTTATTAATGTGCCTTAATTATAGTTGTCTTTCAGACGTGTAGTGTAGGCAATCATTGCATGTTTTTTTCTAATTTTTTTACCTTCTATTTTTAATTGCTTTTGATTTCTAAGGCAAGCCTTCAGCTGTTCTTGTGTTCGCTCTGTGGTTTTGGTCCTTCAGCCCAGAAAGCATCTCAAGTTTTCTTTAACTAGAGCTTCAGCTGTATTGTTTAGTTGTAATCTTTCAAGCCAATTTGTAAATAAGTGGTTCTTAGAAAAATAAAGTTATATGTTTGATTGTGAAACTCACATAATTGCTTACGGCCCCATCCACAACCTTAACCTTATCCTGTGCGCTCTCTGACTACCTACCAATCAGGTCTTATAAGTGTCGTAAAATTGTAAAATAATTTTGTCAGAAGCAGTACAGCCTGCTGTTTACTTGATGAACAGAACATCAGTGAGTGCATTAAAATGACAGTTCCTGGTTCTCTGTGGTATGGTGAAATGCCAAAGTGGAAGTGCTTCATGCTTGGATGTTGTGTTTAGGAATATCGGCTACAATTTCTGGAAGAGAGACACATTTTTTTTGGAAGAGACATCAAGAGGACAAAAACTATTATGTTATTACTGATGAAGAAAATGTCAAGTCTTCAAGAATGAAGCTGAAGATCTCCTGCAATCTGCACAATTGTAAAGAACTAAACTATATGGTGTGGACGCTGTATTAGTACTGAATGCAGAAATGAACATTTACAATATTCTGAGGTCAGTGACATTCACAGCATATCGGATAAAGAGGAGCAGAATCACACTGTGGCAGAAGAAATGCAAGCAATAAATTAAAACAATACATGGTCAGTGTGTGTCTGACCTAAAAACAAGGCGGCTATTGACATTAAGTGGGTTTTTTAAAGTGAAACACTATGATGTAGGCAACTAGTTGATTGTAGTTTTTCTCAAAGAGGAGGTTTTGACTATAATGGATGTAATATAAATGTATTTGTCCTACACATGTACATGAAAGTGATGGGTGCCTTTACATATGTACTGGTTTTTTACTCAAGCTTGAAGATTGTGATAAGTTCTTGAAATTACTAACCCTAAGTAATAGCACAAACAATAAATATATTACAGCCTGTATGGACCATGTTCTCTTTCTTATAATGAAACATATGTTCCTGTAGCAAGATTGACAACATGCTGCCATGAAATTAAAAAAAAAACTGATTGCAAATCCAATGGATGTAAAAGGTGCTCTTCTCCATGGAAATTTAGGTGAAGAGGTATATAAAGATATCAGTAAGATTCAGTGTAGAACCAGGTACTAAACAAAACAAGTTGCAGTTTCGAGCATGCCTCAAGATCTTGGCATTTAATGTTTGACAAGTCTGTTTATGATCTAGACTTTCTTCGAATTTGAGTGCTAAGATTGAGGTTTTGTTATTTGTAGACGATGCTTATCGTTTTAGGAAATTACATGTTAAAAATTTAAGAATTCAAATCAACTTTAAGAAATAAATTTAAAATGAAAAATGAGTGTGCTCTTAGGGATTGAGGTACATAAAAGGGGGGATGGAACAATTTTGAGTTGCAAAACTTGTTTGGATACTCTGTTGAATGGGTGTGGTATGAATGAATGCAAGCCAAGTAATACGTCCATGGAACTGAATCATGGAGAAGTTGAGGATGATAAAATACTGCATGAGAAAGTGCCTTACAGAGAATTATCAAGACGTTTGTTTAATGGAACTCAAACTACACAACCTGATGTAAACTATGCTGTTAATTATTTGATATCAAAGTCATCCAAAGGAATCACATTTGAAAAGTTTAAAGAGAATACTGTGTAATAATGAATTAAATGTTATCTGTAAAAAATTGTTCGGACAAAATCCGAACGTTGTATCGGAAACTGTGCTTGTGAGTGCAATTTTACCCTACCAATTGTGTTTCCAACTTGTATTATTAATCTCTGTTTGTTGTCCTTACAGAAAATAATGTAATAATGAACTAAATGTTTTTGACTCATTTCACATCCATGCGTTAACACGCAGAACTGGATCTACGGAATACATATTGCAATAAATAAAATTAAATAAAAGCCACCCTAGATTATGGGATGCATTATAAAAATGAAGAAAACCATGAAACTGTAGTAGCTTATGCTGATGCTAGTTGAGACAATACCGCTTCGTCAGACAGAAAAATTGCATCAATTTCGCAACATTATGTTGGGGAACTAAACATAATGTATTGTGACATTGTCTTCTAAAGATGCAAAATCTGTTTCCCTTCAACTTGGGTGTTGCAGGATATTTGTGATTTGAGAAGCTGTTCAATAACCTAAAAATTTTGAAAACTGAGAAACTTATAAGTTATGTGACAATCAGCCTTGTATTGCCTCTCTTTGTAAATGAGTATATAAATTATTAATACACATAGATGTTAAGTATGAGTTTGTTGTGAGGCTTACTTTTTAAAAGCAAAATAGATGTTAAGTACATTGCTAAAGAAAATCAATTAACTGACATTTTTACAAAATTGCTGTGTAAACAAAAATTTCAAAACCTGTCATGAGGATCGGGAATGTATAAAGCTGTACGCTGGCATTATACAGCACAGTGGCCAAGTGTAAGAATTACAATTTTATATTAAAATCTTTATTTGTTTGCTGTGCATTTATCTTTGGTAATGGACAGCCTTTGACTTGTTCTGTACACTGAGTGCATATTTTTGTTATTGTTATAAATACACCTAATATATTGTTCTTTCTTCAGTAAATAAATCACTTGAAACTAAAGTCTCTTGCATCTCATCACAAAACTTTACTCTGAATGCTAGACAAGAAAGCAAAGTCATTGTGGAAATTATTTTTATGTCTTGTCTTGAACACTTTTGTCCACAAGTAAATCATGATATACTAGAGATTTACTTTCAGCCCCTTCTGGACCATTTCACTGATTTGCAGGCTTAACCACAATTCAGCCATCTATCCCAACTGGATACCCATGCATGTGAAATTGCTACTTCCGGGGTGACAAGACGTACCCAGCCCAGGATCATATCAACCTGGTGGATTTACAAGGGTGGTGTACTGGCTGCCTGGATGTAGTTTTTAGGTGATTTCCTAGATCCCACCGAGTACCACGTTCATACCTAAGCCAAGCCTCAGTTACACGATTTGCAAATGCTAGAAAACTTTTACCCACTTTCACACGAATAAGACTGCATGCAGATAGTTAGGATACACACGTTATCCTTAGGGGTAACGAGGTGGCAGCTAGAAGGGCGTCCAGCCACCCCTTAAACCAACCGTATCAAATTCATTAATAACCATGCCGAGCCT
This sequence comes from Schistocerca gregaria, assembly GCF_023897955.1. Taxonomy (NCBI): domain Eukaryota; kingdom Metazoa; phylum Arthropoda; class Insecta; order Orthoptera; family Acrididae; genus Schistocerca; species Schistocerca gregaria. Next base: position 423,254,369 of record NC_064920.1, read on the forward strand.
GCATGACTGTGGGACAGTGGCACAAGAAAAAGAAGAAGAAACACAATTCAGCCATATCAACTATCCCTAAAAGCACTGATGCAAGTTGCAGGTGTACCTGTGTTAACTTCGCCTGCCAAGTTCAAATTTTAGTTGCTCTTTTTCTGGTATTATCAAGGAATAGTGACAATCACTCCATCACCAACAATAGCCAGCAATGTTCATGTGGGTTGCAGTACAATGTGCATCCCTTACCATTAACTGCTAGCAGCCAATAAGATTTATTCTCTTTCCAAGCAGCTAGCCACCAGCTACAAACTAGACTGCGAGAACCTCTCTGCTGCGTGCTATGCTGTTGCCGTATTTTATGACAATGCAGTTTCATTCATAGAGCAGCTGAATTATTCATTCAGATGTTGATGTTGCTTTCTTGTAGCAGTAGAGCTGTGAATGCATATGTGTAAATGTTTTAGTGCGATTTAAAAATGGATATGTCAGGTGACGGCAATGAACGTGAAGTTCCTCACAAACTATTTTAATTTAATTGCATGCCTATGGAGTATCATCTTCTTTGCGAGACTGGATTCATGATTTCCTGTCAGAAAGGTCACAGTATGTAGCAAACAATGGAAAATCATCAAGTAAACCAGAAGTGATGCCTAGTGTTTGTAAGGAAGTGTTATAGGCACTCCGCTGTTCCTGATCTAATAAACGATTTAGAAGACAATCTGAGCAGCAATCACACTGTTTGCAGATGATGCTGTGATTTGTGATTTTATAAAGTCATCAGATGATTAAAACAAATTACAAAGTGACTAAGACAAGATATTGGGCATATGGTGAGAAAAGTGGTAACTGACTCTAAATAATGAATAGTCTGAAATAATCCACATGAACACTAAAAGGAATCTGCCAAATTACGGTTTACAGCATAAAACACACAAATCTAAAGGCTGTAAATTCAGCTTAATACCTAGGGATTACAATTATCAAAGGGATAACACTATGTGAAAGGCAGAGCATCAAAGACTGCAATTTATTGGTATAACACTTAGAATATTCAACATGTCTACTAAAGAGACTAATTACACTATGCTTTTCTGCCCTCTTCTTGAATATTGCCATTCAGTGTGGGATCCACAGCAGGTAGCATTAATCAAAAAAGTTCAAAGGAGGCCAGCTCAGTTTGTATTATCACGAAATATGGAGAGACTGCCACAGACGTGATACACGAATTGGGGTGTCAATTATCAAAACAAAGGTGTTTTCCATTGTGGCAGGATCTTCTCTTGAAATTTCAGTCACCAGCTTTCTCCTCAGAGTGTGAAAACAGTTTGTTGGTGCCCATCTACATAGGGAGGAATGATCAGCATAATAAGAGATATTAGAGCTCGCTTGGGAAAATTGAAGTGTGTGTGTTTCCCACATGCTGTTGCAAAGTTGAAAAGTAGAGAAGCAGCTTGAAGGTGGTTCAATGAACATTCTTCCCAGGAACTTAATTGTGAACCGGAGAGTAATCATGTAGATGTAGATGCTTCACAAGCAGTTGAGGGAGGTTTATGTCCCACATTTATAAGATTTTCAAAGGTGAACCTGAAAGTGATACTTCTATTTTTGATATTTTTAAGACTCAAGAATGAACTGCAGAAGCAGGTGTTGGAAAGAAAACTGAATGGATAATAGTAAACAAAAGTGTCAGAGATGTAGAAACCTCAGGAAAATTTATTTTTGTCGCCTGGAAAGCATCAAAATTGCAAGAAACCTGTAATACAAATAGATGATTTTCACAACGATATTTTAAAGAGCTCTGTTTTTGAAATATATATAAGAAGGAAACACCCATTATCACAGAAACTTGTTATGATTATACCTGAGCAAATTGGCTTCGAAGTTAGTGCTTCATCAACGCAAAGAAATTTAAAAGACATTGGTTTGAAATATGTTAAGAAGAGGTTTTCAATTGAAAGAAGTGACACAGAAGCAGCACGAACCACATTTCTTATAAAGATGCATGATACAAGAGGAGGAGGTGGTTCTACAGTGTATAATCTTGATGAAACATGGGTGAATTAGAAGCATTCCATGAATGCCAGCTGTAAAATTAGTTGATGGTACTGGCAGTTTTAAGGTTCCCATAGCAAAAGGTCCTTGAATACTCATTCTGCATGCTGGTTCTTCTTCTGATTTGGCTCCTGACAGTAAACTTTTAAGAAAAACAGTAGTGACCACCACTTGGAAATGAATGCTGATGTTTTCAAGAAGGGGTTCCCTGAACAGTTCTTACCATACACTGCTTGGAAGTCGGTCATTGTCATTACTGTGCCAGTTATCATTCATCTGTTACAGAGAAATGACCAAGTATGAGTACCAGAAAAGGGGATGTTGTGCTCTGACTGAAAAGTAAAAGTATTGTGGACAATATAAGCCAAACTTGTGCTGAACTCCTGCAACTCCTTAATTTATAAAAATCACACAACATAATGTGCAAATTTGCCTTTCTTGCATGTGAATGTTGTCTCACAGTTTTGGTTTGCCCACTCATCATTGTCAGTATAATCCAATAAAATTAATTTGCACACAGGTTACAAGCTATGTGAGGAAATGAACAAAACGTTCAAGTTAACAAACATGAAACACTTGTGCATGAAGCAATAGACAGTATTCCCTTTCAGCATGGGCACACTGTGTGCGATACGCTGAAAAGTTTCAGAGATAAGTCTTTGATAGTGAGGTGAAGATGGATAACAACCTTGAACCTACCAACCTCAATTTACAATCAGATGGTTTGGACATGGACTCGGATAGCAGTTGGTATTACGTAGTAGACATTGAAGCAAAGTAATGTAATGATCTTTCTTGTTTTAAAGACTCCTGATTTAAAAATGTTTTTGTCAACATATCAATCGCATACATAGTACATAATTAGGAATATGTAGCCTATGGGTACAATGTTCAACACATTGCCCCACGAGAAGTTAAGGTTTATCCCACTGTGTTGTATGCTCTAATTACTCGCAAGAATGCACATGGATAAATTCATCAAAAACTCCAATATTTTGACATGAAAACCCCTGCCATTTGCAAAGCATGAATTGGGAAGTGCCTTAAAATGAAAGGAAGTGTTACCGGTTGAGATACTGGTGGTTTTTGATGTTATTGGTCATCATTCCATCAAGTTATTCACAGAAGATGGTTAACTGTTAGCTGGTTCAATGGATCATGAATGAATGCGTTCTCCCACTGTAATGTGTAATGAATTAGTTTAAACTCACAATGTCACAATGCCTGTTGACACTGAAAAAATATGATCAGATACTGACAATTTTTACAGTAGTCTTTTGCACTAGTCTCTGCTACCATTAATTCTTTTTTATACATAGTGATTTACACTGAACTGCAGTGAAACATACCCACATACGTTCATTATACACAAAGCAAATATAATGTTTTGGTTTGAATTTGAACTTTATTTTGTTGTGTATTGCAGTTTTCCTTTATGTATAGTCCAAATTGCAGTAAACAGCAATTATTGCAACCATTTTTGATGATCTTGTCATTACACAATCATCATTTTGAGAAAAATTGTACACGATGTCTTCACAAAGCTGTGTCAGCTCTCCTCACCTTCCGACATCACACGGACAATTGCTGTGGAGCAGTGGACACACCTTCAAGGCGAAGTAAGATTTCTTGCATGTAGACGACTGATCAAAATTGGTTTTAAAATGTATTATGCCCTCATAGATTTGAATGTATGAGATGATGTACCAAAGGCAAAAGAACCTGATTGCTGTCCACAGCAACGCAGTTTGGCAACACGGACTTTGTTTGCCCACACTCCGCCGGCGGACACACGCAAACCTCATCCCTTCCACACTTTGCTGTCACCCTGCCACAATGCGTGAAAAGTGCCATCCTACGTAATGCGGGCTATAGGAGCTCATCATGAGCATTTAATGCATGACAGCATCAACATTGCAATCATTATCAGATCCTAGCAACAGACCACTGACCAACAGTGGACATTAAATGACTGGCAATGCCACTGCTGTGCTTTTGATGAATGTCTACTTGCTTGCTCCACTACAAATATTGTTACCAACTTAGTAGTTGCTTGGCAGAGTTTACTGTTAACTTGGCAACGCTTTTCAGTTACAGATATGGACTGCCTTTGTTCTCATTGGGATAAGATAGTGCATTAGTATAATAAAGATCTAAGTAATCTGTCTTATCAATAAATTTGTTACCGCTGTCTAGTCATTTAAGTACACATAAGACTTAGTGGCCACCTAGCTCAAATTTATGAAACAGTATGAAGGAAAGATGAATAGGAGTTGATGTCCCATCAACAACGATGTCATTACAGACCTGTCACATTCCCAGATTGGGAAAGAATAGAAAGGAAATAGGCCATACCCTTTCAAAGGAATCATCCTGAAACATTGCAAAAAACAAAAAAACTTCACCGTACTGTGCTGCCTGGATTACAGACTTCAGGAGAGACTGTCAATTCGGATGTCAAAATGTTATGAGCAATCTCTTAAAGGTAACAAAATAATCTGACTGGCATCCAATGCTGAGATTAGAGGCCTGGCAGACTAGCTTGGTACTCATTAGAACATATGAGTGCATTAGTATCTGATGTGATAGCAATTCACCTTCTGTAAAGTGCTGTTCTGTCACTTTTCATGGCTGGTGATGATGGAACTGTGGAATAAAGTTGATGTCTCCCTAGATATGAAATAAAACAATGGAAAATCCAGGATGGAATATAACAATTATGAAAAGGAAAGTTGCTACTCACCATATAGCAGAGATGCTGAGTTGCAGATAGGAACCACAAGTAGACTCTCACAAGTAAAGCTTTTGGCTGTTAACGCCTTCATCAACAATAGACAACGGACAGAGGAACACACACATGCACAACTGCAGTCTCGGGCAACCAAGTATGGTTTCAGTTGCCTGAGACTGCAGCAGGTGTGTGTGTGTGTGTGTGTGTGTGTGTGTGTGTGTGTGTGTGTGTGTGTGTGTGTGTGTGTCGTTTATTGTTGACAAAGGCCTTAATGGCCAAAAAAATTAATTGAGAGAGTCTTTTTGTGGTTCCATCCGCGACTCGGCATCTCCGCTACATGTTGAGTAGCAACTTTACTTTTCATAATTGTTAGATATGAAATAAATAACGTGAATTCAGCACACTGGTTTCCATTACTGATATTCTGCTGCAGTGTCCACAATTATTCATTTTGACAGTAAAAATATTGTTCTAAATCAGATAAAAATGGTTATTCAATGTAGAATGACACCTCTGGAATTTCGAGGCCTGAATATATTATTTCAAAATAGTTCTTAAGTGAAGTACGTACTCAAATGTGTTGGAAAAGTCAGTAAAACTCCAACTGGTTAAGAGTTGCATTAAGATTAGAATACTGGCCCTACCTTATCATGTAGTTGAAACAACATTTTCAATGACATTGAAGTGAGAACACAGAGGTATTATAGGAGAAATAATAATAATAATAATAATAATAATAATAATAATAAAGACTCCTCAGAAAAAAATAATTTATTTTAGCTGTAGCTGATTTGTTCCATATATTCTGCACAAAAATATAGCTAATCTTTCACGTAATGTTTGGTAATTTGACAAACTGTTTTTCAAAGCAACTTCAGAGATCAAGATATGTACATTATTCCATAAAATACAAAAACTTTTATATCCTAGCATCAGTACACAGCCAATGGAATGGAAATTGTGCAAATCAAAATTTCATAATCATTAGTGAGATTCTTCATGTTGCAGTGAAATATACTAAATAAAATGATTTAGTGCTTTCAGAAGACTGTGCAAAAGTTTGTACTCCATATCATATTACAGCTAGCTCTTAAGCAACCAATGCAACAGATACTGGTTTTCTCCATCTGCACAATAAAACAGGAAGTCCAAGAATAGTTTTAATAGAACAAGTACCACACATAAATGTAATTTTAATATCTACAGTAAACACTCTTCATTTATATAGCTTGAATTTTTGCTGATGGTTAGTATTATAAGAACAAAATGTTACTCTCAATTACTTCACAACACACAGGTCCTTCATTTCTAAAAGGAGAGTCTGGTCATAAATCACAATTTTGGATCAAATAACTTTTATAAGTTTATAATAATAATAAGCTTGAATGCAGCAAATTTCAATTTCCAACAGTTACTGAGCAAAGAATATTGTAGAACTGCACTCTGCTACCATAAATTCACTGTGTATTCTGAGGATAACTTGTGTCAACAATTTTTAGGACAAACCTTATTTGTGCAACAATCAGGTGAAAAGCAACAGCGACCCATTACATTTCTGCTACATGGAAACAGAATGTAATGTTTTTCCTCTTAAGATAAATTGATCATCATGTCATTAACAAGGCACCTTTCAGAAACATATTGGTACTGTAATTAGCAAAAGGAACTGCTTTCACATCAAGGCACTAGTGGTGTAACATGGAAAAGGGGACTGGGGAAAACCATAATTCAAAATGCAGCTATTTTTGTAGTTTTACAGTCAATAAAAAGATTTGGCACCAACAGACAGTTTTGGCGACAATATTGTCATACATGACAAAGTAAATGAATTTCAAATAAAAATGAGAAATGTGAAGAATTATTTTTTTTTCCTGCTGAGCAAAGCAGAGCTCAATAAGTACATGTTTGGTAAATGCGCATTTCTCAAAGAAATCTGAATACAGCTTTAAATAATCTATAAACAGTGCACAACATTTAACTGCAAAAATATTATACAAGAATTATTTCTCATAACTTCAGCTTGTTTCTACCATTCAATATCACAGTAATCAGCAGTATTTCTATGTACAATCATCTGAAAATTCAGTACAAAAAAATAATAATAATATAGTACACTTTTATTGAAAATAATGTAATTATATAATCTAATGTGACATCTGAAAAATAAATATACACCCCTCCAGTAAAAGCACCAAACTGAAGAAAAAATTGGAATCTTTCTTTTTAAACATAGTAATTTATTAAATAAACCATTTCTTCTTTGTCTTTTTCTCCTTAGTGTTTTCAGACAGCACTTCTGCCTCATCAATATCCTTATCAGCATCAATAGGAGCTTTTGTGGCTTTCTTATGAAGAGCCTTTTCTTTAAGTTTTTTAAGTTTCTTGTCCTTTTTTATTACTTTTGTTTCTGCCTTTACATTACTGTTGACTTTTTTCTCATTTGCAGCCTTGTTCTTGGCTGGAAAAAATATTACAGTATTTGGAGTAATTTGATACACAAATGGAAAGACAGGACATGAAACATAAGATGAGCAACAAAACTGCAAGTTTCGCAAGTTACAGTGGTTTAATCCACCAATAAATAGTGATGATACAGATATGCCACGACAATAAAAGTCTCAACTTTACAGTAAGTTAGCAAAGTGTCGTCTTAGTGTCATTTCTTGTTTTTTGTAATAAATTTTAGTGTCCACATACATATCTTCTGTTCAAGTAAAGATACTAGTAATTTTAAACAACAAATATTCACCTGAAGAAATGCAATTACTTCAAAATGTCAGCTGCTCTTAAAGTAGCTGGCAGTTAATTACATTACACTTTAATATTGTCTGCAAAAGGTTCAGAACACAAAATATGCAGTGTCTCATTAAGGTGTGATGTGGAACTGGGCGTGAAGGGGCTGACCAATCACTTCTCCATTATTTATTACTTACGAGAATATCAACAAGCACATATAAGATTACAGAGTTTTTGTGATTCTAGTGTTCATGCAGATAACATTACTAAAAATTTTCCATAGATTAAATTAAGAATGGCTAGTCATCATCCCCAAAAATGAGGGACATTCTACCCACAACTGTTCCCACCCTTTCCGCGGTCGTATTGCATCACCTATTCAATCTATGAAGTAATGCAGTCTGTCCTTCCATCATATTTAATACCAAACCTCATGCCACATACCACATTTTATGGACTATAAGAAGCACTTTCTTCAATTTTATACTCAAAATTAATGAAAAATGTCCACTGTTTCATTTAAAATTTCCACCAGTCTTAAAAATGGCCATATATTCTTTGATGCTACAGGAAACCTATCTCTATCTGGCAACAATGGATTCAACTGGCAGCACCAATGCACAGTTGCTATGAACATAAATTGTGGGCATTAACAAGCTTGCTAAAACTACAAGGTCTGTCTAAAAAGTATCCGAACTTTGATTTTCCTGCACAAAATAGAGACGATAGCATTGTGCCACTGTACACAATAAAGGAAGAGACCTTTATGCACAAATGTGAATTTCGTCCCTGCCTAATTAAGAGACTAATGATTACACTACCTTTGCATGGTCAAAATACCGTGGCTCTTTAAAAATCCGCTCAGAGTGAGGTGCTACACAATGTATTCATCAGGTTACCGATTTTCTTAAGATGATCGAGCATGTTGAGCAAAGATACTGCATCAAATTTTGTCAAAAGCTTGGTGATTCTCGAAGCGAAACAGTTCGTAAGATTCAGCAGGTGTTTGGAGAAGATGCGATGGGTGTAACACAAATTAAGGAGTGGTTCAACCAATTCAAAAATGGCCGCACATCAGCGGAGAGTGACCAGCGTTCTGGCAGGCCCCAAATTGCTTTTAGTGCAGCTGTTGTTGAGAGGGTGCAAAATTTGGTGATGGCACGTCATTGTTTGAGCCTGCAGGAGATTGCCCAAGACGTTGGAGTGAGCAAAGATTCTGCACATGCAATTTTGCATGATAATTTGAACATGAACTGAGTGGCCGCAAAATTCGTGCCCAAGTTGTCATCGCCAGAGCAAAAAGATTTCTGTTTTGATGCTGCACAGGACCTTCTGGACACTACCAACACAGATCCTGAGTTTCTGAACACCGTGACAACTGGAGATAGTCATGGGGTTATGGGTACGACCTAGAAACAAAAAGGCAGTGGTTGCAATGGAAGCACCCCGAGTCTCCAAGGCCGAAGAACGTATGGCAGGTGCAAAGCAAAATCAAAGTGATGTTGACAGTTTTCTTTTGATGTCCATGGAATTGTGCATCACGAATATGCACTGGAAGGGCTAACAATGACAAAAGAGTACTATAAAGAAGTTCTCCGGCAACTCCGTGATGCAGTTCAGGGAAAAAGACCAGAAATGTGGACGGGGAAAAACTGCAACTGCAGTACAACAACGGCCCCACACATTCATCCCACTTGATCTAAAATTTCTTGGCCAAACATGGAATTACAGCCATTTGCCGACCTCCCTACTCTCCAGACATGGCTCCTTGTGACTTCTGGTTGTTTCCAAAATTGAAGACACCACTGAAAGGAACCTGTTTTGAGAGCAGAGAAGAGATAGTGCAGAACACGACGACGGAGCTGAACACCATTCCAAAAGAGGACCACCAGGGGTGTTTCCAGCAGTGGAAGGATCAGTGGGCTAAGTGTGCGCAAGCACAAGGGGCCTACTTTGAAGGGGATTAGGATCCCAACCCTGTCAGGTACCCGAGTTTCTTTTTTGTTATAGGTCAGATACTTTTTAGACAGGCCTTGTATCTTCCTCCCATCCTGCTATCACAAACACAGAACACTGTCTAGCCTATGATGCATCATTGCAGTCTTTGGTGCCAGTGAACCTGAATTGAAAGCGATTTGTGTTATTGGTCGAAGTACAATATTTTTGTTAGTAGCTAGTTTTGCAATGGAAAAAAAATATTCATTTTATGTGGGCTATAAACTGAAAGTAATAGCATATGCAAAAGGAAATGGAAACAGAGCAGCTGAGTGGCATTTTGGACCTTCATCAACAGAAAAAAAAACCATTCGCAACTGGTGGGCTATTAAAGAAGAACTGGAAAAAATGAGGAAGATTAAATGTGCAGAGTACTGACTGCAAAAAGGTCAAAACTAAAATATGGCAAGCTGAAAAGGATTCAAGGACACTGTCAAAATGACATTGGAATTAATACAAAAATGATTCAAATGCATGCTTGTAAGCTAGCACTATACTGAAACTTCACAGACTTTGAGGATAGAGTTGGTTGGTGCTACAGTTTTATAAAGCAACATGGACTTTGCATGCAAACCACATCCAAAATATATCAGAAATTTCCACAAGAGTATGAAGCGAAAATATTATCTTTCCATCACTTCATTAATCAACATCATTAGAAAACTAATGTGGAAACAAGCTGAACAGTGAATATGGATGAAACTTCTCTGACATTTGATGTGCTGAGTAACAATAGTTCTCTTATGAAAGGTGTTAAAACTAACTATAAAAGCAAGTAAACATGAAAAAATTCACTATAATATGTTCTTTCATGACATGCTGATGGTGTGTTGTGTTGTAGTCTTCTGTCCTAAGACTGATTTGATGCAGCTCTCCATGCTACTCTATCCTGTGCAAGCTTCTTCAGCTTAGTGTATTCGTCTCTTGGTCTCCCTCTATGATTTTTACCCTCCACTAAATTGGTGATCCCTCGATGTCTCAGAACATATCCTACCAACCGATCCCTTCATCTAGTCAAGCTGTGCCACAAGCTCCTCTTCTCCCCAATTCTATTCAATATCTCCCCATTAGTTATGTGATCTACCCATCTAATCTTTAGCATTCTTCTGTAGCACCACATTTCGAAAGCTTCTATTCTCTTCTTGTCTAAACTATTTATCATCCACGTTTCACTTCCATACATGGCTACACTCCATGCAAATACTTTCAGAAACGACTTCCTGACATTTAAGTCTATACTCGATGTTAACAAATTTTTCTTCTTCAGGAACGCTTTCCTTGCCATTGCCAGTCTATATTTTATATCCTCTCTACTTCGACCATCATCAGTTATTTTGCTACCCAAATAGCAAAACTCCTTTACTGCTTTAAGTGTCTCATTTCCTAATCTAATTCCATCAGCATCACCCGACTTAATCCGACTACATTCCATTATCCTCGTTTTGCTTTTGTTGATGTTCATCTTATACCCTCCTTTCAAGACACTGTCCATTCTGTTCAACTGCTCTTCCAAGTCCTTTGCTGTCTCTGATAGAATTACAATGTCATGGGCAAACCTCTGAGTTTTTATTTCTTCTCCATGGATTTTAATACCTACTCCAAACTTTTCTTTTGCTTCCTTTACTGCTTGCTCAATATACAGATTGAATAGCATCGGGGAGAGACTACAACCCTGTCTCACTCCCTTCCCAATCACTGCTTCCGTATCATGCCCCTCGACTCTTATAACTGCCATCTGGTTTCTGTACAAATTGTAAATAGCCTTTCGCTCGCTGTTTTTTACCCCTGCCACCTTCAGAAATTGAAAGAGAGTATTCCAGTCAACATTGTCAAAAGCTTTCTCTAAGCCTACAAATGCTAGAAACGTAGGTTTGCCTTTCCTTAATCTTTCTTCTAAGATATGTCGTAGGGTCAGTATTGCCTCACGTGTTCCAACATTTCTACGGAATCCAAACTGATCTTCCCCGAGGTCAGCTTCTGCTTCTATCAGTTTTTCCATTCGTCTGTAAAGAATTTACATTAATATTTTGCAGCTGTGACTTATTAAACTGATAGTTCGGTAATTTTCACATCTGTCAACACCTACTTTGTTTGGGATTGGAATTATTATATTCTTCTTGAAGTCTGAGGGTATTTCGCCTGTCTAGTAGTTCTAATGGAATGTTGTCCACTCCCGAAACCTTGTTTTGACTCAGGTCTTTCAGTGCTCTGTCAAACTCTTTATGCAGTATTGTATCCCCCATTTCATCTTCATCTACATCCTCTTCCATTTCCATAATATTGCCCTCAAGTGCATCGCCCTTGTCTGATGGTACTAAACTTAATTCAATGATCATCTTCAAATGCAAAACAATGCCAGTTGTTGTCGATCAAGTGTATGACAAGGGTTGGATGGAAGAGGCTACTATGAAATTATGGATTACCAGAGTGTGAGAGAGAAGGAAAGGTGTTCTATAGCAGAAGAGTGCTCTTCTTGTGTTAGATCAGTCTAGTAGTCATTTGAAAAATTCTGGGAAATACAGAGCTTGCTGTTATTCTGGGAGGACTTACTCCACAATTGCAACCTCTTGATGTCTCGATAAATAAATCATTTAAAATATGTATGAGAGAGGAATGCAACAAATGGACAATGGATGAAACCCAACATGAATACATGCTCAATAGAACTTTAAAATGACCTACAATCAAACAAGTGTGTCAGTGGGTAAAATGTTTAAGGTCTAGAGTGGGGAAATACATTGTTGTTAAATCTTTCAAGAAGTGCAGTGTAACTAATGCTCTCAATGGCAGTGGAGACCACATTATATATGACTATGACTACGATGTCGTTGAGGAGGAGGAGGAGGAGGAGGAGGAGGAGAAGGAAGAAGAAGAAGAAGAAGAAAGTTAAGATTACAATTATTTTAGAGAGGTCAGTTCAGTTTCATAAACAAAGAAGTTTTTGTCCGGCTTTGCAACCTAATAATAAAAATGGTAAAAATGTGTTTTTTCTTTTTTTACAAAAATTGCTTAAAAATTAAGATGCACCTTATAGTCTGTAAAATACAGTAGAGCATATTACTGTGGAAGCTACAGGCACAAGACCTGTCTCATACAACCATCCAGCACATCTGCTTCCAGTGCCAACATAGGCATATCCCATCCTATCACAGGTCAGGCCACCTGTGAAAGCAGTCACATCACACACAACCTCTGGTGTAACTTCCATACGGTTTTTTGTATGGGTATGACCAGCAAGCAACTTTTCAAACACAATGAATGGTCATTACCAAACTGTGGCCAACAACAGTACTTACTATCCATGATCAACTTCAATGGCTGCCACATGGCCTCTGCCATCTAGATCAGTCCCTCAGAGATGCAGTTCTCCAAATTATGTAGGTGTGATTTGTCCTTACACTATATCCTTTGTTCCTGGAATCTCGTGCCTGCAATCTCCACAAGCCATTGTCTTACACCTGCCCATTCCTATATCTGTGACCTGCACTTCACTGATTCTATATTCACATCACCCTTTCCTCAGTCTCCCTCTTTGTCATTATATCCCCCCATTCCATTCCCCTATCCACAGCATTGTGGGCCACATGCAATTCCTCATGCCTGCACCACAATGTGGTCACTGGTGCCTCATTCCTATTTTGTGCACTTGCTACCTCTCCCTTCCAGCCAGATGTCAGCTGCTCCTTTCTCCTCCTTCCCTCCAATTCCCCAATTCCCTGCCTCCTTTCTCAACTTCTCCACTGCACCCGATACAACCTCTCAGCCCTGTCAAGTTGCAGGCCAGTACAAGTGTACTTGGGACAACATAGTGCTCTCTCTCTCTCTCTCTCTCTCTCTCTCTCTCTCTCTCCCTCTCTCTCCCTCTCTCTCCCCCCCCCCCCAACCCTCTGCACATACTTTGTGTGTGTGTGTGTGTGTGTGTGTGTGTGTGTGTGTGTGTGTGTGTGTGTGTGTTTTCTTTTTTCTGCTAGCCCTGAAGAAAGATTTGTGTGGAAGCTTAGGAATATTCTTAATTTTGTTTATGGGCCTGTCAATGATTCAACACCTCATTTACACAGTGAGCTGTTACCTTTACTTCTTCCATTGTATCTAAATAGTTTAATAAGTTACAAATAAAGAATCAGTTATGAATGTACTTTATCTGGAAAAAAATGAAATCAAAGAAGAACTGCCAACAAAGGGTTGCTCTGTGAGAAACTTTCATAGGTATACAGTTCTGTTGAGAGATAATTCTCCTGTACCACATGCTATGAAAATTTTTTATGAGAATTTCCTTTGCCTTCTACTTCCTATTTCATATTTATGCAAATCAAGCAACAATAGGTGGGCACTGATGCAGATTTCCTTCTACCTGTGTTGAAAAATGAAACAAAACCAAGTCATTCAAATTTTTAATAATATTCTCCAATATTTTATTTGTGGGTCCACAGTTGACAATGCCAAAGTTAGAGCTTGATAATTTGGCTGGCAAAAAGGATGAGTGTTAAAGTGAAGCAGCAGCAGCAGAAGAAGAAGAAGAAGAAGAAGAAGAAGAAGAAGAAAAAGAAGAATAGGGGGAGAAAGAGTCATTGAAAACTTATCAGTACTCAAGTCTTGTATAGGGCGGGTGTGTTTTCCTGTAGAAAGAAAATTACTTTGAAAGCAAAACTGAATGAGATTTAGTGTTGATGGACCAATCCAATGTGAGACATCATCTTTCCACAGTGCTTGCTTGTCTCTATAAGTTTAATGTTTGTGGAAACCCATTTTCTGTAACCTAGATCGAACATATACCCACACTGGATAACACACTACAGAGGCTATATCACAATAAAAGTACTAGTAATGATGATACTGTCAGAAATGTACCCATGTCATGCAACAAGTGAAACATCAGACTACTTACTGTATGTGAGCTTCTGTGAAATAATGTGATGATAGTTGATTTGACAGGTTTACCTGCAAAGATGCCGAGCTGTGTGTGAATACTCTGGTCCTCTTCTGCTTCACGTATACGATCCATTTCAAGACATTCAACAATTTCATTTCGTCTTTCTACTACTTCCACAAGGCGTTGAATCAGCTCTTCCTCACGTGCCTTGTCTGAGTCTGTCTTTGTATGTTCTGGCCTCTCTAACAAGCAGCGTATCTGATATTCCAAGTCTGCATGTTCCTCTTCCAAACGTTGTTGTCTGCGTCTAAAACAATGTACAATACAATGCTAAGGACTATAATTGTGTGTACAGCTATTTTGTAAAGCTGAAAAACTTAGCATTATGAGAAATATTGTAGCATGATTTGATAATGGACAACTGAGATCTGTAACAGAGATAATTTATACTGCTGGTATACACAATTAAATTTCGTTATGAAAATCAGTAACTTCCAAGATTCCTGCTCTACATTTGCTAGTAGCCTCTTAATCTTTGTTTTAAAAACAAAAAAAAAAAAACATTGACTTAGATCTTGTTTCCTTGCTAGCTAAATCAGATCCTGTAGATCAGTAGCATTCTCTGTTACTCACACTGATACACTCAATGTTCTTCCACACAAGTATAAAAATGTTAATGGTGCCTTGAAAGGGCCACTGCATGTGTCTAGTGTGCTTTACATCAGATTCTTAATGGTTACCTTTACACATCAAATATGTGATCTACAAGCCAGCTGAATGAGAAATTTTTATATGTGGAACATAATTAAACTTTCTTCAAACCATATAATTGTCTGCATTTTTAGGAAAATAAGAGTGCACTTATTGTCCAGTATGTACCTTCCACAGGTCCCAGCAGATGGAAAGATAGTCACTCTCTCTCTCTCTCTCTCTCTCTCTCTCTCTCTCTCTCTCTCTGTGTGTCTCTCTCTCCCCCATTTTTTAGTGAACACTATATGAAATGATCATTTCATAACATTCATTTACTAAGATCGCATGAATGCACTGTACTTAAAAAAACCTTTTTTATTTATAAGGTAATAAACATATAACAGAACAACTACAATACTTATTTACAATGAACACATTACTGCACTGAAATGGTGCAGAAGTTAGATTGTACTTTGGACACACACACACACACACACACACACACACACACACACACACACAAAATCAGTTGAAGCTAGGTTTGCTACCTTTCTGTCTGTACCCAGTAACATGGAAAATTTCTGTCTCGGCAGTCATTCCTTGCAATTTTTAAATTAGATAACTGCCTGTTACTGACAGCTTTTGGTTGTTTACAAAACAAAAGCTTTTATGTAGCACAGAAACAGGAATTTAAATTTGCTTATTCAATTCACACATTACTTGGATCCCTTTTGTAAATATGATTGTCCCTTGAGGCTAGTGGTATCCTCTCACAAGAGCACTACTGATTTTGAAGCAGTTGCAAACTACAATATTGGTGTCTGCACTTGACCATCCTTCAGCCATATCCCTTGATATACAACAAACAGCTACCCAGATCCAGAGAGAAGTAACATGATGTGGTATGATAACAAGGAAAAGAAGCCTTGCAATCACTGTGTGGCTGTCATTCACTCACAATTTAAAGTCAGGCACAAAAGGCTGTGCATAGCACCAAAGCTGAGTAATGAGCTAAGCACTACAAAATGAACAAAGTTTGTGCCTTTTTCCACACAATGAAAGTTGAACACGCCACAGCCATTATACTGTATAATTGTATACACCCAAATCTAACTACCTGTACCTACATCCAACTCTAAGCCACTTGTAAAATATTACTGCTGAATCTCTATACCTACTGGCTTTTGCATTCAGAAATTTGATTTTACTTTTTAATGTTTATTCTTGCTAGACTTTTGTCTCATAATTGTTTAAACAAGTGGAAATTAATACCATACTATTTTCAAATTAACACATGACTTCTTCTGCTGTCATACTTACAGGTACATCAATTCCGCCTGCCTTCTGAACAGTTCATTTTTCTCGTTTACTAACTCAAATAACTGCAGGACTAAGTCTTCAACATCAGGTGTCATGCTGGCCTCTGCAAATCAAAATGATATGAGAAGATACAACCAAGCATTTGTCAAGCAAATACAAATAAATGTATAATTGAATGATAGGTTAATATTAAAATGCACTACCTTCTTCAGTTGCTGTCATTTCAAACTTGTCTCTGATGGTCTTTTCCAGTTTCACTCCTTGTCTTTCAAGCTCTTGTTGTTTCACTTCAATGTCCTCCAGTTCACGCTTGACTTCCAGCATAGGCATGGATTTTATCTAGGAGAACAACAAACAATATAACACATAACACAAGGAAAAAGAAAATCTTGTTATGAAATGTTATTGTTTGGAAAATACAAAAACACCACTTTATGAGTAAAGTGGTTTTACTTCTAACATATTGCAAGTTGCTGCTATCACTGTCAAACATCACATGATTGAGAACAAAGTTTTTTGATAACACACTTGCATCAAACATTCTCGAGCTTCTCTCCCATCATTTCTGGGTAATGTCTCAAGCACTACACATTACCACCATCCTGTTCATCAGCGGGCTGCCACAACAATCAGCTGATCCTAACAGACACAATAGTGGTAATCCTGAAGAGTTTGAGGTTTTACGCAGAACTGACATGGCAGTAAGTTAAATAATGTTTTACACAAGCATGAGATATAGTCCAGAACCAGAATTTATTGTGGGACAGAAAATTATGTGAAATGGGAGACAGGATTAGTCCATAAAGATGTGGGGAAAAAAAAGAAGAAGAAGAAGAAGAAGAAGAAAAAAGAAAGGAAAAGTAAGATATGGTTAAGAACTGTCAATAAATGAGAGTTATGCACTCTTGGGGCAAGAGAGTTATGTCCTAAAAAGATAAGAAACTGAGGAAGCAAGGCAGGTAATATAACCATGGTCAGATCAAAAGAAGGATGAATGCATAATACATTTAAGCAACATGAATAATTTATGTGAAATGAATCATAAATCAAAGAGGGGACACTGATAAATTATTAATTATTAACAAATGACAGTACCAAGTTGTAGTCACTAAAACACCAGATTGTGGAACAAATTATACAAAACGCTGATTAAATACTGAGATTTGAAGAAAAATGAGGAAATAAGTGAAACTGCTATACAGTAGAACCCCTCTAATCCGACCTTGGATGGTCCATCACTCCGGTTGGTCCGACTATGCTGAGGCTCGCGAGCCCCTTGCCAACTTGTCACTAACTGGACGCCTGTCGGGCCATTGTTGCGGTGTCTATCGCTGTGCATATTGTTATACTGTACATTATTGTGCAGGTTTATCCTTTGTTGGGATTAAACTTCGTTGTTTGCTTTATTCTGTGTTCCCTACCGCACTTGTTATTGTAGATTCACTGTGTGTACAGTTGTCTGTTTTTGAACATGTCTGGATTCGCATGTAAGCACGTACCTCTTCCAGTAAATGATAAATTAGCGGTGCTACAAAGACTGAACGAAGGAGATTCGCTCCAAAAAATTGCAAAGAAACTGAATGAAAGTGTTACGACATTTAAGGATTGGAGGAAGAATCGGAAAGAGTCCTATATGTGGATATGGTTTTGTCAAGAAAGAAGGAAAGGAACTCTAATATCCGGGCCAATTCTCAAAGAAAAAGCGATAGTTTCGCACAAAAAACTTGAAGCCGAAAGTAAATTTGCTGCCTGTGAAGGCTGGATTGATCCTTGGAAAACTCGTCAAAAATGTATCCCTAACTTTTTTTCCAAGTAATTTGTTTTCGCTTTTACTGTAAAAACAACACATACAGTATAATCATTTCTTAGTTTATACATACAGCAGTTTGTTTCTTTGTAAAAAATTACTTTTTTTGAAATACAGTGCTATAAACATTTTTTAGTTTACAGTATACACCGTTTATATGTTATTATGTACAGTACTGTGCTGGCTGTAATTTGTGTGTCGTTTTTCCTTTTAAAACCAATACATATTATAGTGTGTGTAGACGTTTTTTAGTTAATATACTGTTTAACACTGTGTAAAAAACATCTTTTTATATTACTATAGACATCTTTTAGTTATTAAATCATTTTATTTTTTGTACTAAATGTCTTTTTATATTTTCTGCGATAAATATTAGATTTTTCGGATAATCCGACCTTTTTCTCATTCCGACCATAGTCCCGGTTCCAAAGGAGACGGATTAGAGGGGTTCTACTGTATGTGCAACACCAAAATGAAGGAAGGAAAAATAAGATTTAACACCTTGTCAATGTTGAGGTAATTAAACCAGATTCATGTTATGATTGAGGACTATGATGGCCACTGGCAAGCTTTTGCCTTTATTGATTTCAAGACATCACATAAAAACTAAATCTAGATAGTCTCATTCAGATTTCAGCCTCACTCCTCCTGACAGTAAGTTTAGTAGCTAAACCAGTGCACCATTTACAGAAGGTGGTTTGACAGCACAGAAGTGCAGGATCAGCAGGAGCACTGTAGCATTCAAAATTAAAAAAAATTATAACTTAGTTAAACTTCACCCAAGTCTGATAATGAAGACGGCAAAGTGCTGTGATGACTATGAGTGTAAATAGATGGAAGAATATTGCTTACTGGGGATGTGAAAAATAAAAAAAAAAACAAAAAAAAATCGAAGAAGAGCTGTGAACATTGTAATGTTGTTCCAAATTGTATTGGTGTCCCTCTTGGTATGCACCTGGTCTGGCTATAGTAGACTTTATAAATAGAAATACTATACTTTTACATATATTTTATAGTTATTTTTATATATTAAATTATCATTACTAGCTTTGTGATCAACTATCAGAAAATTAAGATATGTTATGCAGACTTATGTATACTTTACCTGTCTCCTCTGTGGCACTGGTCTTGGAGGTGCAGGACCTTTCTTTCTCTTCCACTGCCCAAAAGTACTTTTGTTTGGTGCTGATGGTGACTGGTCAGTAAGAGATGTTGAATCTGAATTCAGAAAGAGAATATTGTTCTTTCACTATCAAACTGATATAATCCTGTGACAAAAAGGTTTATGCCTTAATTTTATAAAAATATTTACCACCTGACTACTTCTTATGTAATATTACAACTTACACTGTATTCACTTTTGAGATGAAATTTGCTGTTATGATGCAGTACCTATAATGACTATACTAGATTTTCTAGCTCCACATAATTACAAACATAATTATGAAAATAATGTAAAATATTATTACCTAGTGTTACACTGGTTTGACTCTGCCGGTTTCGATTAGCTGCTTCTTTCTCAGTCTTTTCCCATTCAGCTCCTGGTGTCACATTTGGTGGCAAAGATGATGGCAGTGGTGGCGGAGGAGCTGGTCTCGACTTACGTTGTTTACGTGCACTTCGTGGTGAGAGTGTCTGATAATTATTAACATAAACATTATTCACAGGATTGAAATGTATATTAACTGCTTGTGGAACAGGTTGAAACAAAAATTTAATAATCTATAGGTTCTTCATTTTCTGGTCTTCCTTTTTATATGTTTGTTCTAATATTTACATCCTATGATCGATAAATTTAAATCATGAAAATACACAACAAAAATGAGAAAATGATGGCAGCACATACAGGGCAGTTATAATTACACTTGTGGCACTTGAGAGTCCCCCCCCCCCTCCCCCTCCATCACAAAATATGAATGAATGTAGGAGAATGAAACTTAATGGAAAAATTTGTAAGGTCATGCAGAAGAGAAATAATGATTGACAGAAACACATTTTAATTTCCACATGAGTGGGTAACATTTGTTAATTGTGTACATGTTTATGTCCTAGGTTATAAATGTTGCTTAATGTGACAAACATCTGCAGCCACAAAATCCTGGAACCACACTAGAGATTGGTCTGCTGCTGCCCAAAACATCTCATTTCGGATGTGGAGCATGGAATGTTCAGCTGCCAGGACAAAGTTTGTACGCTGCTTGAAGAGTAAACACGTGCATCCAGCATTGTCAGTCACAGCAACAGTAAAGTAACTTCAACAATTTGTGGCACAACTAGCCATCAGACTCTCTCAAGAGCAGTTCCCAAACTGCCAGTTAATTCGAACTCCTGAAGTACGTTCAATGCCAGTGCAGAAAGAGGATCTCACATTTTCCTTTAATGCATCAATACTTGTGAAGAGCAGCAGCAATATTCCTGTTTTGGTAAAACTGCTTCATAAGTAAAGGCCTGCTCACCTTGTCCAGACCTGCATAGACTGACTGCAACTGTAATGCACGCTGATGTCCAAGTTTGAAACCTTTGTTGCTGTACCAGTACCTGCGACTAATGGCAAGTCATGACACTAACACTACTAACAACACAGATCCTGGAGTGCACAGTCTGAACATAATTCCTATAAACTGGGTGACCATTTGGTAGATACTTCTCCATCTACAATGGCTAGAGTAGCGGAAGTTTAATTATAACCATCCTGTAATTTAATGATTTAGAAACTATCATTCCATCACTGACACAATGTTTCTTTTATGTCATCTTACTGAAAAACAAAGAATTTAACTTGCAAATACACTAAGCTTCTATAAACTTTGAAAAAGGGTTTGACAATGTACTTAGAGAAAAGAACTGCAATATAATGAAGTAATGAAGATATGCCTTACTCATAATATTATTATGAATACATGGCAATTGTGATAGATATTGATTGAAACTCAACAGATCCAGAATCAGTAAATAAGAGTGTGAACTATTGTTACAGTTTATATCCTGTAGTATTCATTGCATCAATTGTTGATGCTACATACAGATGGCACTGTACATCAAATGACTGCTGAATTAATTTCCTTATGCTAATGAACTCGCTCTATATTTTAGAAGAGGATGATCCACAAAGAGTATT
Organism: Schistocerca gregaria; assembly: GCF_023897955.1. Classification (NCBI taxonomy): domain Eukaryota; kingdom Metazoa; phylum Arthropoda; class Insecta; order Orthoptera; family Acrididae; genus Schistocerca; species Schistocerca gregaria. The sequence continues at coordinate 423,275,676 of NC_064920.1, forward strand.
ATACAAATTTAATGAAGTATGTACTAAATATAACATGAAAATATTAATATTATGACAACAGCAAAGGCTTTTCAGGTGAGAATCCCATCAGAAATGAAACTGTTTTTAATTATAAAATGTTATTCCTCAAACTAATTAAATTAACTTTGTTGTGGTTTCTCTTATGGATGTAATAATGACATATAAAGTAAAATCAACACATTTAGCATGATATGCACAGCAATCAACTGGCACCTAGAAACAAAAACATGAAAAGAAAGCCTAAGAAATTTTTTCAGTGTGGTTGCCCTCTAAGCATTGTTATATGGAAGTGAGTCACTAAAATTGAATAAGAAATATGTACTCAAAGAGCAGAAATGAAATCTCTCAGAGTATGGATACTTAAAAAATAAAAAATTAGGACTTCTAATAATTTCCGGGTATGCAGCCAGATCCCGTCAACATTCAGAAGTCACATCAAAAAATTAGGACTTTATAGAAAAACTCTCAAGTAAGTATTGTATGAGAAAAGTTATAAGAAAATAGCAGAAGATATAATGAAAATATCAAGAGAATGGATTAACAATAACTACCAGTAAAGTTAAAAATATTCCACACCAAAAGCAAAATAAAAGACAAGGAAAGATATTGGCAGACCAAAGAAAAGATTAGAATTAGAATTACAGTAAGTAATAAATGGCTTAAAAAAGTCAGAAATGAAGAAGAAGATACAAGCAAAAACTCACATATGACTGATGGCAGTATTTGACAAAAAAAGAAAGAAAGAAAAAAAGGACAGGCAGACAACAGAGCTGTTTGGAGTACTGTTGTCACAGAAGATGCAATACTGCACGCAAAGTCTGACTGGCCACTGAATTATCTGATTATTTTATCCCAAACAAGTCAGCTGCAGTCTTTCTGATGCCCAAAATTAGTGTGGTGTATAGGAAATTGAAAGGTATATGAACTCATGTTCAGAATATATAAAACAGAACACCTACCAACAGATTTGCAAAAAGCATTGTCATTGCACTACCAAAGAATAAACAAGTGGACGAAGTGGAAATGACTGTATAATTAGTTTTGCGCCACTCACTCCTACAATGCTGACAAGTACATTCTACAAAAGTTTACAAAAAAGTTTGTAAGGAGTACTGGATAAGAAACATCAAAGCCAAATATGCAAAGAGACAGAGCTATTTTCTTGATCTTACGAACAGAAAAAAAACTGTGGACTTACAGAAATCCTCATAAGTGTACTGAGGAATAACATTTTCAATACCATGAGAGGACGAAAGTAATCTACAACACCTACAAAAACATGCAGAAATAATAAAAGTGATCTAAAGTGTGAAAGTTGTGTTGAGAAGGCTGTAAGGCACAATTGTAGTTTAGCACCAATATTGTTTAACCTGTACATCAAAGAAGCAATGTTTAAAACGTGCTAGAACAGCATACATGAAATTTAACATTTGAAGCTGACTGTTTCTCTGGCTGTAAGTAAGGAAAATTTGAGAGACCCTTTGCACTGACAAACTGAAAAATTATTTCATACTTTTTTTTTTACACAACCACAGATCTCAATGAATTCCATATGACACTGATAGCTTTACTCAATGCAATTCTAACTGTACAAAACACAGAGTGAAGCAATAACACACAGGGCACCTGAAGGAAGGTACTGGAAGTACAAAAGCATGAACCATGAAAGCTTTCTTTAACAACATATTGTTATGGAAACTTCGTCATCACATGACTCTCTTCCACCCTAAACATTGCATTGTCCATCCTTCACTACAGTTTCATATTTTACATTTATTTTATCTCTCTCTCTCTTACTCAACCAGCTTGGTTGTAGGTGTCTTTCGAGGCCGCCTACTGCAGTGGTTGTAACTGTTTTGATTACAAGCCGTGCTATACACCTACCCACTCAATCACTGGATCATAGTTAAATATTACCCATTATTCATACAAAAGCTACCAGAGTTTTCAGTTTTGTTTATATGTCTGTTGACAATTCAACACTTCAAATATTTGGTGAGCTTCCAGTTTTATTACAGAACTATTTCTGGAACTAAAGAAATTTATTGGTATTAATTGTTGACAAGAATTTGCTAACTGTCACTCCTCAATACATCATTATGTGGATGAGAAGAACGATTACTTGTAAAACCAAAGAAGAAGAAATTGGAAACAGCTGTAATATGTTGTTACTCACTGGTAATAGACACTGGTACAGGCATGCATATTCAAATACAAAGAAATGTAAACAGGCATAATACAGTGCTGAGGTCGGCAACACCTATATAAGACAATGAATGTCTGGCACAGTTGTTAGATTGGCTATTGCTGCTACAATGGTAGGTTGTCAAGAGTTAAGTGAGTTTGAACGTGGTGCTATAGTCGGTGCACGAGCTATGGGACACTGCATCTCTGCGGTAGTGATGAAGAGGGGATTTTCCCTGATGACCATTTCATGAGTGTACCATGAATATCAGGAATCTGGTAAAACATCAAATCTCTAACATTGCTGTGGCCAGAAAAAGATCCTGCAAGAATGGGACCAATGACAACTGAAGAGAATTGTTCAACATGACAGAACTGCAACCCTTCCACAAATTGCTGCAGATTTTACTGCTGGACCATCAACGAGTGTCAGCACGCAAATCTTTTAATGAAACATCATCAGTATTGGCTTTCAGAGCCAAAGGCCCACTCATGTACCCGTTATGACTGCACGACATAAAGCTTTACACCTCACTTGTGCTCGTCAACAATAAAATTGGACTGCTGATGACCGGAAACATGTAGCCTGGTCTGACGAGTCTCATTTCAGATTGTATCGAGTGAATGGACATGTACAGGTATGGAGACAATTTCATGAATCCATGGACCCTGCTTGTCAACAGGGGACTCTTCAAGCTGGTGGAGGGTTTGTAACGGTGTGGGCACATGCGGTTGGAGTGATATGGGATCCCTGACATGTACAGATATACTCTGACATATGAAACATATGTAAGCATCCTTTCAGATCACCTACATCCATTCATGTCCATTGTGCATTCCAATGGACTTGGGCAGTTCCAGCACGACAGTGCAACATCCCACACATCCAAAATTTTCACAGAGTGGTTCCAGGATCACTCTTTTGAGTTTAAACACTTCTGATGGCCATCAAACTTCCCAGACATGAACATTATTGAGCACATCTGGAATGTGTTGCAATGTGCTGTGCAGAAGAGACCTCCACCCCCTCGTACTCCTATGGATTGAAGGGCAGTCCTGCAGGATTTATGGTGTCAATTCCCTCCAGCACTACTTCAGACATTAGTCAAGTCCGTGACACGACATGTTGTGGCACTTCTGTGTGCTCACGGGAGCCCTACACAATATTAGGCAGGTGTACCAGTTTCTTTGGCTCTTCAATGTAAAAGGTCTTCATAAGCAGGCAGCAAATAAATCATAAATTCAACATTAATTACACAGACAAGACAAAAAAGAAGTCTCTTGAAGAGCTATTAGACATCCTACTGGCTACGGAACACTTTATTTTGAAAGGAAGGAAGGCTAGGCTTTATTGCATTGTTGATAGGATCATAGGAAATTTAGCACTAGCTCAGACTGGAAAAGCATGGATAAGGAAATCTGCCTTGTTCTTGTCAAAGGAAATGCCCCCACATTTCCTGTAAGTGATTAAGGCAAACCATGGGAAACCTAAATGTTGATAGACAGATACAGATTTGAAACCTATACCTGTTAAACAAAATCCAGTGCCATAACAACTGTCTTCCATTGTCTTGAATCCATGGCACAACTAGTCATTGCCTTCAGCTTAGTGCAAATGAGGAAGGTATACCAAACACAATTGATCAATTGATAAGAGACGTCCAATTTAATCATTCATTGGTTTGCTTCCAGTCATAAACGACACTCTTGGTAACGAACTCTTATAGGTCTTATTCATTCATTCATTTTGAGCAATGCTGCAGTTGAAACGAACTTCTAAGACTTTACAATCAGGGCAAATACATGTCAAGTGTAATTTAAAATAAATCCATACTAAACCAAAACTATTTTATTCATCATTTAGTTCAACACGTATCTACAGATACCATTCTGTAACAGTAAGCAATCTTTGTAGTGCAAATAAAAGGTTTTCATGAGTATCATTTTTGTAGTTAGAATAAATTAATGAGATGACAACCATATGAATACATTATTCACACATTAGTACTGTGATTTACAACTATGGTGCAATTACTGCTCTCTCTCTCTCTTTCTCTCTCTCTCTCTCTCTCTCTCTCTTTCTCCCCCCCCCCCCCCCCCCCCGTCTCCTCTATCTTTTCCTTGCCGCATGACCCTGCTACTCCATCCTTGCCTTGCGCATCCTTCTGCACATCAATTAGCCATTCTAACAGAAGAAGGGCTCAAGCTCGAAAGCTAGTATACTGGTTTCCATTCGGTGTGTGTATGAGCCAATCACCATTCTGCTACAGGTGAGTGGTTGTCTTCCCTTATTTTACATACAGTTCCATCAAGGAATTTCCTGCTTCAGCCTTCCACTTTGCTCTAGTTGCAAACAGGTCACATTGACATTTGTCATACATGCAACATGTGTGAAAACTTTGGAGGAATGTGCAGATTCTCCACCTTACATGCATTCTGGGCTCTTAATCCTCTTACACGCATGTTGGATATTATTACAGTGGATCACAGCATGCTTTTTACTTTAGTCTCCTCAGTATTTGTTTTCCTTTCTCATATTAGGTTATATTTTGAGTCAGAATCTATAAGAATTGTAGATTACAGTTCTGGCATAATATCTACTGTTGTGTACAGCTGTACACAAATCAGGATGTCAATAGGAGAATACTAAAGAGTAATGATGAAGTTACGGAAACAGCCAATGAATCTGTGTGCTTAGGGCAACTGAAAACAACAAGCAGACGGATACTCAGAAGGATACATAGGAGAGTGAAAACTTACTTGGAACTCATATGAGAAAATAAATTCTGTATTCCAGTGAAATACCCAACTGGCCTTAAATGAAAAGTCCACAACTGCTGAAATACTGGCAGTATTAACGTCTGGAAGAAAAATGATGTTAAATGATCAAACAGTTACACAAAACTGAGGATAGCCCAATCGGCATTGGAGAAATGCATGTTGGTCAAGACAAGAAGTGACAGATAAATTACGACATAGAAAAAAAAAAGGATGGAAGTTCAGGACATAATAGTGGCTCTTACAAAACTGGACTGGAAATGGGCTAAGCATATATTGAGATTAACGAATATGAGAAGGACTAGAAAATTCTGTGTTTGATTCCTCACGATAAGGGAAAGGCTTAGATGCTGACATGATGGAAGATGGAGTAACTATACAAGGAAACATGCAGGACTAAGTTGGATGTGAAAAGCAAAATATTATAATGTATGGCAAAATCTGGAAGAGGCCTGTATTTAGCAGTGGATGATCAACGGCTGATGATAAATGGCGGCAATGGTGATGGTGAGTTATCTAACTCTCTTACACATCTTTTCATCATAATGTAATTAAACTTACATACAACATATTTACATAAATAATTTATTGTGCATTGTAATGCAGCTACCACCCGATGATGATCGGAAGACCATTAATAGTAGCAGAATAAATAATTTTAAATAGAAGCAATGATGGATAAAATTTATGTTGTATGAAGACATAGTAATATGTCTGTGTCAGTGAATATATGAGTACTCAAACCCATGTGGAGTATCTTTAGTTCTTAAACATTCAATTTCTTTATCAATTCATGGGAGTAGGGGTGCATTTGAAGCTCACTTTTGTACGTTTTTCTTGCTTAAGTTGATAACCAAGGCCTCTAGCAAAAGCGTATTCCAGTAAACAATTTCATGCACTGAAGGTCCAACATGTAGGATTTTTAATTCTTTTTTTCATGTCACTCTTTACCACTGCACAAAAATTTGTGACAACTTGAATTACCTTCCATACTCAACCTTTTTTCTCATCTTCGTTGACTGGGATATGGCATAGTTACATGTTTCATTAGTATTGTTGAATTAAATGTGCCCTTCTGGGTTCTGAAGAAGAATTAACTTTTGTAAATGTTATGTGAAACTAATTATGTTGACAATTTGATACAAATGTAATCGTTACAAACACAGTAGGTCCTGAGAAGGCCAGACAAACATACTGAGATTTAATTGTTAATTTTATGCTGTTACACTTCACAAAATCATTATGTACAATTTACACAAATATATGCCAGTACCAAATTGAACTACATTAAATTCCCAAAAAAAGTCCTCTTCACTTTTTTCTCTAGACTAATACTCTGTACATAGTGAGTGAGAAAACATGAAAATTTTCATGACACATATGTGCTGTAGCTTAGGTGGTCGTAGTAGGCCAGTCTGAGGTACTGTCCCAAAATGATAGATCACAAGTGTCCTGTATAAATTAGTTTGGGTCAACTTCTTTTACACCACTGGGGTAAACTATAAAACAACTAGTGTTTACAGCCAGTATAAGCAGTTACTCAGGCAGGTAAACAGAATACAACAAAACATTCACTTCATTATGGAAATGGAAACAGAAGACAATACATTATCACAATGTGTAACAACAGGTACAGCTTCAACATTTGCAAAAGTAACAGCTACAAACATGAAACCATGCACTGACATTCACAAAACCTGGCAGTGATCAGAAATCTGGAATACACACTATGCACAACACCTCTAAGTAAAGATAACTATCAAGATGAAATAAACATGATTATCAACACAGCACAAAACAATGGACACAAAAGAAGACCACACACAAAGCTAAACACCATTAAGATGAAAATACAAATAGAAGTCAGCAGATTTAAAAAATCCAGATGTAACAACATATAACAGCAACACTCAATGCACACTCGCAAAGGAAAGCTCATCCCTCAAAATGAACACAAACTGGCACAACCATAACATCACAACCAACTCTCTCACAAAAGTAGCAACATCTTCTAAAAACTTAGAACTTCTTCACAAAAAACAGCACAACACAAAAGAAACTGAAAACGGTGACAGAAGAGAAAGATGAATACAAGAGTGTAATCATTGCAACACTATAAATATACTGTGATGCCTGCAAGATATTTTACTATCAGGTCCAAAGATCATAAAGGGGCACTGAAGAGTACGTATCCCAACTCCACTAATGCAGAACTAATAAAAGAAAATTGCCCACTTTCACGATCCATCAGTCAGTCCTCCAGCATGAGGAAGACAATGTGCTACGCGCAACAGGAGAGATGACGTGAATCTAGTACGTACAGAACAACACACTGACAGATAAACATGATATATAAATTAATGTAATGAGAAAAACACATGACCACATGTGCTGCCATGAACCATTGCAGATATCCTACCAAAATATGTAGAGTTAAATAATTTCATATACATACAGGATGTTCATTTAACTGAAGACACAGAAATATCTTTAAAACTACACGAAGGATTAAAAAAAGTTAATATTCCAATTTGTTTGTCTCAGATGGGGACATCATTGATACCACATTTGACCTCCATCCCCACCCTACCCCTTGAGTGGGTGGTGGGAAACAACTTTTAAATCTTCAATGGGAACTCCCATTTTTTACTACAGATTAAGATCCTATGGCAAAATCTAAAAAAAAAATGGTTCAAATGGCTCTGAGCACTATGGGACTTAACATCTATGGTCATCAGTCCCCTAGAACTTATTACGTAAACCTAACTAACCTAAGAACAGTACACAACACCCAGTCATCACGAGGCAGAGAAAATCCCTGACCCCGCCGGGAATCGAACCCAGGAACCCGGGCGCGGGAAGTGAGAACGCTACCGCACGACCACGAGCTGCGGACGGCAAAATCTACATACTGTTTTGTCTGAAGCATTTTCTTCATTTTGCCACAGACGGCACTGTAATCAGAGGAATAGAAATGGATGCACACTCATTATTTATGACGTGCTACTCAATGGTCCTTGAATATCCTATGGCACGTGGGATCCCACCTTCATGCTGTGAGGTTAGGACAGGCCAGTATTCATAACTTCTAATTGGAAATCTCATTCGCAACATTGTATTCCTCCAACATATCAAATAGGGGACTAATCAATGCAGCACTGTGGATGGTGCTTGAGGTGAACACTACTCTAGTTTTCAAATTAGAGTAAGTGTTCAAATGTAGTACCACCAAATTCAACACACTTAGTGATCTGATTTTCAAATGACTCTGCACAGGACAGAAGCATAATCTGCACAAATGTCAGCACAGGCATTTCTGATGTGATCAGCTATGTCTTCAAGGCCCATTGGCACTTGGTGGTGCACCTTAACTTTTTAATTATCCCCATGGAAAGAAATCCAGTGATGTTAAATCTGGCAACCTAATGGGTCGTAGTTCACTACACAGTCATGGTGGTGCATCGGGTAGCCCCTTGTTCCATATGTTGGAGGAATACAACAATGCGAATGGGGTTTCCAATAAGAAGTTATAAAGTACTGGACTGTTCTACCCTCACAGCATGGAGTTGGGATCTCATGTGCCATTACATGTTCAAGGGCCATTGAGTAGCATGTCATAAATTACAATTAAATTACAATTGTGTTCCCACTTCCAATCCTCTCATTACAGTGCCATCTGTGGCAAAATGAAGAAATGCTTAAGAAAAAATGTATGTTGATTTTTCCATAGAATCTTAATCTGCAATAAAAAATGGGGTGTTCCCATGAAGATTTAAAAGCACGCAAGGGGTGGGGTGGAAGGTCAAGTGTGGTAACGTTGGATGTCCTCCTCAGAGACAAATAAATTGGAGTTACAGCTCTTTTTGATCCACTGTGTAGTTTTCAACATAATTCAATGACTTCGGCTAAAAGAAACATCCTGTATATATCACTGACAATGCCCAGCATGGATAAGTGAAATGTGTTTAGGGGAGACAAATATAACATTCAGTTGCAAAAGATGGAATTTCTTCATAACTATATGATAGATTATAACATAACTACAGTGCTTTCTAAAACTAAAACTAAGATGACCACTCACTCACAAATAAACAAGAAACAGCTTATTAATTTTCGACTCAATTTCTTTAAGATGCTAATGATTCTCATAATTATACCATTACTTAATGGCATAGGAAGTAATACAGGACATTTACCACACTGAGTGTTGGTGAAGATGCACGAGATGAGCCAGCTGAAACTGGAGGGAACAGCTCTTGGGCAGAAGGTGGTTGTGGGGCAGGTTTCTTCTTTCTTCGTGGAACACTACCCACTGGTGTACCTGAACCTCCCACACTGGACAGTGAAGTGTTCGAATCATACCGATCACTGTTGCCACTTATAGTATCCTTCCGCCCTGCGGTTTTGCGTGGCAGTGGTTCAGGTGTAGATAGCGCCCTAAAAAGTAAGATAAACAGTAACCTTGAAACACTGCATTTCATAATGAATGAACTTTAAATATTTCATTACCTGCATGAAGGAAAGGCCTTTACAAATAAGAATGGAAGTGACTGTGGTGGCAAAAACAAGCATTATTATTGCAATACCCTCACATGGAGGGAGGGAGGGAGGGAGAGAGGGAGGGAGGGAGAGAGGGGGAGAGAGAGAGAGAGAGAGAGAGAGAGAGAGAGAGAGAGAGAGAGAGAGAGAGAGAGAGAGAGAGAGAGAGAGAGAGAGAGACTGACTTTCATATGTCTTTCTTTGATTTTAAATATGAAATTGACAGCAACACAAGTTTTCTACGAGAAAGTAAACACAAGTATAAAGGCATTGAAGGTAAGGTAAGGTTACAGAGCTAGTAAGATGCATCTTTGGCCTAAAAAATTATGGATTTTCTTCTATACCACTCCTTTCTATCTAGTGTAATAGCACTGATCTGAGTAGTGCTACACTCATTAATGGACATAACTTTTACAAATCATTCACATTGAGATGATGCATCATCATATTACATATATGCATGTTGATCACATCATTGACTCTGGTAATTAGTAACAAATAAATCATTGCACGGCACATTCTCAAATGTGTGTTTCTGGGTATGAAACTGTTCTCTCAAGTAAAATGGAACTTTGCACTAATACAGGAAAATAATTTTTGTGGTGCACCCAACCCATTTACCTGTTTCTAAAGTTAAAAATGCCCCAACTATTAATTTTCTTCTTTCCCACTGGACAGAAGTACAAAATATGTTTTGTTTCTTTTGTTTGCTGGAGATCGTAGCTAACAACTTATTCTCACTTTATGATTAATTAAATAAGCTTCATGATCAAGGCTCAGATTTGGTCTCCATCCAAGTTTCTGTTAGAACAATTTTCTAATGTGAGCATAATTTACATTTTCACCCCGTACAGAAACATGTATTCCAGTTACTATGTCTTCATGATAAAGAGAGAATAAAAATTAACAACATGCACACCTTCACCTATCCTTCATTCAGCTGTTTCCTTTGCAACAGAATATTAATATTATAAATATTATGCCATACTGTGTCAGCAAATTTATATATTTCACAGGCCAACCAGGTAGGAAAAAATTTATATATGAACATTTTACTTCACACTAGCAGCTATAATGTTGGAAATGGTTTCAATTTCCTGCTCTTTAATTTTTTTACTTTTTTATGATGTCAAAAATGTAATCATACTGGTGTTGCTGTAACACTGCACTGGAAACACTTTCATGTTACATCCTGCTTACTTGCCGCTTTGTAGAACAAACTGGGTAATTCCAATAAATAGACATTTCTGCACAGTATAAGTATTGTATATAAATAAAAGCTTGTCCTGTGATAAATATACATGAAAGAAATGGTGTCAGAAATACAGTGTCTAAGTCAATAAAGAAAGGAACATGTTTTATGTATCTTTAATGGCAGCAGTGACAGAGAGAGAGAGAGAGAGAGAGAGAGAGAGAGAGAGAGAGAGAGAGAGAGAGAGAGAGAGAACTTGTTTCTTATATTTTTTAAATGACTGCACAAGAAATACACAAAATAAATGTGTACATTGACACATTCAGTAACAGTTCTTCTTGGTTAACATCTGAGCAGAAGGAAAGGTGTGATTTAGTAGGTGACTATGATCTAAAGACACAAATTCACTACTGTGAGAAACTGGACCACATTTGAATTAAGCTGGTCATTTATTATCAAACAGCTAGCAATACTGTCTTTGCCACAGCTCATCAACAGGCACACAGTGTCTCATATTACTAACTGCTAACAGTGTGCACCAACAAAGAGATTATTCACACATGATGAGTTTGTTAAGGGAAATTTATGGTACAAGTTGCTTGATACAGTTGAGGTGTGATGCGGTACATAGTGATAGGCCTTGAATTCAGAGAAATGTGAAGTAGAAAGCAGTAAAACTTGTAAAATAGGATAATTCTGTTAACTTTGTGAATTACTCATGATGTGAGATAATATAAATAAAATACCCATTCCAGTTAACTGCTTCATAAGCGAATATTAGACATCAGGTCACTGGTAAAGTATGGGAAACCTGCACGTCACACCGTACATGAGCAGATAAGGTCCCTGCCATGCTAGATCAATAGCAATGCATGCAGCAGCAACACGATCATTGAGTAATTGGTAACCCCAATATTGGAGCAATAGAACACCGTACATTGCTTACCGAGTTACATCTCACGGACCAGCTTTGTGAACTGAATTTAAAAATACTTTTTAGTTGTGGTCTGCTTTGAATGAAATGAGAGAAATATTGACTAGAAAAATCTATATATAATGATGTACTTCTGGTGTATGTTGACTGACATAGCGCAAGTGAGGATGCTTAATGTTTTCAATGCTAGTCAGTACTACATCTATAGCAAAGTTTTTATTTTTGTCAGAGTTTCCAGTTTCCAGTGTAGCTGCCAGCTATGGAAGGCGAGTGTGAAAAGTAATGATACACTATGCAAAAAGATTAAATCCAACATAGTAATGTGGTAATTAGACCTACTGTATTCATTAATATTCAATGATGTGTGTGGTCATGTTATGGTACTTTAATAATTCTCAATAAAATGAGTCTTCCATTTAAAAGACAACTTAAATTTTGTAGTCTGTTGTTTATATGTAATGGTGATTTGATTGAATTACTTTTATTACAAAACAGTTTATTTCCATACATAACACAGAACTGTACAGCATTACTTCATTTCTAAATTTGAAAACCTGTAGACACATCACTTTTAAACCTGAATGCAGGTTAAAACATACAACTCCTTAAATGCAACATAATCACAGTCACAATTTTTTTTATTTTATCTATATTTGATAAACTTTATTTTTTATACAAAGTATGAGCAATTATGATACAGATCTTTCATAATTTTCTACACTAACAGTAAAAACACTTTGGTATATGAAATTACACTATTAAGTTTAACATATATGTAGCTCTACTCACTTCAGATTCCTAGGCAGTGGCACAGGGGTTTTTGCAGCCTGTTCCCGTACAGAGGGTGGAATTTCTTCTTCACTGGTTACTTCATCGTCATCATCTGAGAAAGGATTGAGACTAAAATCTGGAGCTTTTATTAATCTCCGTTTGTCCTTAGGAGAATCCAGCTTTGTATCTACCCTGGGAGGGTTCTTTTTATTTCCCCCTACAATATTTTCACTGTGTTTGAGCTCATTGTCATCATCACTGGATTCAAAAGGATTTATATATTTTTGTTTATTAACTGGGGTGGATGTTTTTATCTGAGATTTACTTTCATTGTCATCATCACTGTCTCCAAAAGGATTTAGTTCTTCAGGATAATCTGATAGGTTACTTATTTCAGTCTGTGCTGGGAGGTCTGCTACAGTGACAGCAGTTTCTGGACTAGTTACAATATTTCTGCTGTCACTTATGGAGGATGGTTTATTGTCAAGATTACTACCCTCTGGCTGAGTACTCAAAACACTTATGTCCGAGGTGTCACTAGTGTCCTTCAGATTGGGGAGAGGTGAATACATTTCTAAAGGCACTTCAGAATGTTCACTTTTTCCTTCTACTGGCAGTGTGGGTTTCACTGAGGTATGAACAGGTACCTGTTTGGAGTTATTTTCACACTCAATAGTTTTAAGTTTATCAAGTTTTTTATCTACACTATCATCATTTAAGGGCAAATTATTACTAGACAGTGCAGGAGAAACTTCACAATTCAATGTCCTTAAATTTTCCTCGGTTTTACTTTCCTTTTCTTCCTCAGAATTTTTTCGGTAATTAGCATACTTTTTATTTACATCTGTTTTTGATGCTTTTGAAGACTCACCATTTTCAAACATTTTAAGACGCATTTTCACTAATGAACTAGGTGACAAGATGTCACTTTCTTTGGTATTTTTTGAATCTGCTTTTCTGTTTTCCTGAGGCAAGTCTTTATGCAGTTCAACAGCAGTAAGAGGTTGGCTAACTTCACTTTTAACAGTACTATTATTTTTAGTGATATCACTTTCACTGTATTTCAGATCTGATCCAGCAGTCCTTTCAGATGAACCTTCTGTAATTTTTGTTTCAGTTTCACCACTATCACCAACTTTACTTACAGAGTCCACAGTAAAATCGGCAGTTCCTGACTTTGTATCAGATGTCCTAGTTTGTAACTCATCAACTGCAGGACTCAGTGATGACTCAGAAACAGAAGAATTACTTGCTTGGTTTTTCTCTGCAGATGAACTTACGTCTGCATCCACAAGCCTACTTAAGAAATTGGCTCTTGCTCCGGTGTCCTTTACAGGTGTTGGAGGAAGGTGTACTGAAGATTTGGATGGAGTATCATTTGCTTCCTCTTCTGCCATTACTGATTCATCACTGCTCTCTGTAGGTGGTGTGTCAGGAATGCGAACACCATCCACAGCAAGCACTTCATCAGGGCATGTCTCACAGCAGTAGCTGCCACCTTCCGTTTCATAGCAGTTGGCAACACTCATCTGGTTATGACAGCGGGCACAGCGAAAACAGGAGCGATGGAACAGACGTTTGTCCACAATGAGTCGCTCTGCCAAGAATACAGGCATACCACAGCCAACACATGGTTCACGGCCTCTCCATGATGCTGCTCTTACTGCGACCTAGAAGAAAATAAAAACAAGAATTAATGTCAGTGGCAGTGGTAGTGGCAGTGAATGACAGCTAAGTTTCCATTTATTATGTACAGGCTTCTACATTGTGTTTAATGGAAAAAAATGAAAGCTGTCAATATTCTATATTCATTAACTAAAACATACTGAAGCCATATTTCCAGATTTTCATTCAAGTTTCAAATTAGGAAACCATTACGCCATTTTGACAGAATTGCACTACTCAAAAAAGTAGTCATCCTAAGCAACAGTCGCTCTGGCTGAAATAAATATCATTTGGTGTGATACATTTTTCATTCACTGGAACTGGGGAATTCATTTGGTAAGATACATTTTTCATTCACAAGAACTGGGGAATTCATTAGGTGAAGAGTTACAGTATTGGTCTGATACACTATGGGATCTATAAAATAATAATTGAGTAGTCTGTACTTCTACAAAATGTACTTACATAATGTCCCTAGAGCCTATGCAGTTTGATAAATTTGAAACTTCATCTCACAGAAAGCTGTATCAAAATTTATTCCCTAGGGTCTTACAACACAGAGTAATTATAGGATGATCCCCTGGATTAAATTACATAAATTTCAAAACTCTGCACAAAGTTTGGTTGACTGAAGCACTGGAATTCATTAACACTCAAGAGATATAGTTTTTAATTCTTGGGTTTCAAATCAAAGTAAGTAAATGGGTGTAGCCATTTTTGGAGTCTTATTTTATATGATTCAGGAAAATACGCAAAACATCTGTATTTGTAACTTTGCATTATGCTGCTTTTATCGAACTTCCTACATAGAATGTATTAGCAAATTCTATCACATAATGAGTCAAGAATGAACCACATTTCTGCACCAGAATTTGAATTCACATGATAATGTATTCTACTTACTGTTTTATTTTGTTTTCACCCTGGAAACAGCAGATGAAGTTACACCAAATATGTTGGTAACCTGGTTTTCAAGTATGTCATACCATAAATTAATTATTTTTGTGTAGTTTCTGTTCACCACTGGTCTGGATTGGGTGTTTGTTGAAGTTAAAATAAGGTAGCAGTTACTTCAGACACTTTCAGAATGTGATGTGTTTCAAAGCTTCACTTTCAGTCCTATGGATGTATAAGACGGTGCTAGGTCTGGATGGTCAGGTGGACACTGTGAAGTCTGCCAATGAAACATTAAAACTTTGCCTATAGTGTCAGAACAAATAAGTGGTCTTAAATAGTTGTGAAATTAATTAAAAGAAACAGAACAACAGATGGCTCTTTCTGCTTTTAAGAAACTACAGCAGCCAATCTCTAAGCTTTCTTTACAGTTTCAATATAGCACTTCAAACATACTGTGACTTTTTGAACCAGGAAATCAGAATAAACCACTCATTCCATAACCAAAATGTCACAAGTCATTATCTTTCTTAGCAGCAGTAAACTTTTTGGAGTCTTCTTGCTTTGTAAGGCCAAATGTCACCATTCCATGGGCTGGTGTTTCGTCCAAAGATGTTTCGTCCAAAGATGTTTTGTCCAAAGATATGTCATCACAATGATCAATTAAAGTCTCTTCCTCTCTCTAACCAGTATAATATTTAAGCTGATATTTTTTGTTTGAGCTCTTATAGGCCTCAGCCAAAAATTTTAAGACCTATCATGCAGAAACTTTCAAACAATAACCGCTGCAACAGACAAAACATTGCTGAGCTTTCAGACCGTGTTGCTGTAGCTGGCTGGGACAAAGTCCCTATAACCATCTGGGACGATTTAGCTGTGCATGTCTACATGTGTGTTCTGTACGTGTTAGCACTGAAAAACATTGTCTGAAGGATCAGCAACACTTTCAGTATTGTGAATGTGCCACTGATGGCTCAATGCCTTTAACTACCTTTGCTACTCCTATTATATGCATTTCATCAAGTACCCTGCAGTGTTACGTTGATGTGACATAGTTTACAAATGGACAATAGACAATACATTTCATCTTTTATTACTTTTCTGTTTGTAGGGTAATCAATGCATCAGATGCTGTGACGAATTATTATATTGAGAGGGAAAGTGATGTTTCTTGCGTCAACTAGTTACACTGTCCCGTGCACATGTGTTATTTGATGTTACATCCATCACGTAACAATACTCACATTCCTTAACATAAGATCACAAATGTTAGGCAGACTTCTTAAGCTAGGAATTGGCTAACAAAACAGTTGAGCACCTTACACTTTTGAAAAGGAGGGGAGAGTTATTTTTTGATTAATCTTGTGTGATACAGTAGTAGAGTATTTATCATCATTTACATAATCTATCAGCATACTACTTTTGTCATACATCTCCACCTTTTCACTTTTTGTCAGCAGGTTCTTGATTTCTCTATTTGGGTTCCTTACTCCGTAATACTAGAGCCTCCTCTGTGGCAGCCTTTCAAAACATTTTACTTTATTATTTGTTAAATAAGATATTATAGACGAACAAATAATAAATACATTACATTTGTATACGTATATAAAACTACATCACTATGTCACTTGACCACATAATTCTCTGCTGCTTCTCTGGTTTTCTATATGCATTTTGTGAAAAGTGCCAATTTCTGTTATAAAGTTTGAAACAGACCAAGGTTGGATTGTCTCTACAACTCTGACAGCAGGGCTGGTCTAAGCACTGTCCATAATGTTTCATTTGCAACATAAATCATATACACTTAAGAGAGTTGCTGTGAACCAGAAGGGCCCAAAGCACAGAGACAAATTTTTGAGAAAAATAGATGTTTGTGAGAATGTATAGGCAAACCACCAGTCTCATAGGTTTGACATGTTTTTTTTAACCAAGTCTCAACATCTTATATTTTCTATAAAAAGTGTGACCACTTTGTTATGCAATTTTTATTCATATTTAGAGTTATTACTGTTAATGTTAATGTTAATTCATAAAAATTTTGTATACAGACTAGTGACAATGTCTTTTTGATGGTTGTATGGCTTGTAATTGATGTAAAATTAGAATCAGAACATAAATAACAGATAATAAATGCACCACACATACAATTATGACCTATCCCAACACTTCGAAGTCATCATTATCTGCATTTTCAATAAGCACACTTTCTGCATTGAGGTTCAGATAAAACTTTCTGTTCACTTCAGGCATGTAACTGTTTTAAATTGGATCTAGTAGTTTTGTTAAGTCTTTGTGTTTCAAGGTTGATACTTGCCTTCCACCTATGTATTTGGGCACTAACTGTGGTAATATGACAAACTGTGGTCTCCCTTACTGTGACTCTTCAACTGCGACATCCCACAACTCCGATGAAGAATATGCTACTTTAAGCAACAGTTCACAGCAACCTTGTGAGAACTTCATCCTCATAATATTTTTGAAACGTACATTTTTATGATGAAAATCAGCTTTTGGTTTGGTAGTGAGGTAGGTAACACTCAACAGTTTGGAAATCCTCAGTGCCTCATTTTAAAAACTTGAATGCTGACACCATGGAACATGAGGTCGTTGGGGAGCATTCATTCAGGAGCTTCCAACTTTTATGCAGACATGGGCATCAGTGCAGCCACTGAGTATCCCTACAGCTCCATTGACTACCCCTACAGCAATGAAAATTTTTGCTTTGGGCACATATGAAAGTGAATATCAGAAAATTCTGCGACACTGCTTTTTGCAGTATAAGGGTATAGCACGGATAAAGTTGGTTCACCATAAGATAAACATATGCCAGGAACAAGGATACATGTTACAATCTCAAAATCTATGCCCTCATTGTTCTCAGCACCTCATATATTAATCCTCTTTTGTTCATGATAGTTTCAACTCAAAAATGCTGAGCTCATCAAAATTTTGTACTTGCCGAATTAAGCAAAGACAGTTTTTGTGAACTCCATTATGTAAATGGTTTAGCCACAATTATTGAGAGTGTTCTTAAAATTTACTCCATGCAAAATATAAGTTTTGCTACAGTAAGCTCCATGACAAACAAAGAGCAAAATTAAGAAGTTCCAGCTTCAATTACTGATTGTGGAGAAAGATCTTCACCAAAAATTTTGAAACCATATGCATTATGTATGTCAGCTGGTGCCATAATTTATATTTTTATACCAGATTTAACAAATTTTTAAGTTATTATGTGATAACAATCTATAATGATTATTTAAATATTAATGTCATCAGTGTATTTTGCACAGGCAGTGCAGTCAGTGCCCCACAGCTCCTAAATACTTACAGAAAGTCATTTTTATGTAACACTATAGTCTGTTAATAAATGAAACTTTATTTGCAACAGTTTCAATCTTTTTGATCATCAGGCAACCTGTACAGCCATTACAGGCCGCTCATCGTGTTAAATGAACCTAAATTTCTTTAGAGTATTGATCTGAACTTCTACAACAATAAGCAGTATTCAAGTGTGAAAACAGTGAAAGGATCATAGTTAAAATTTGACAATTTTTCAAGATTAACTACTGTCATTGATTGCGAGAAATTTCAGAGTGGACGCAAATTTGTACATTACCACAGAAGCCAACAATATATAACACCAACACACACAATATTAAAATTTATGAATAATGATGATCTGTTAAATTGTGATCTCTGCTGGTTTGATTGAAACTATGTAACATATTTCTTATGAATGGACTTTTCAAAAGAAAGTGGCAGCAAATACACTATGGTACTGACTACATGCTGAGAAACTGACCCCAGTAAGAGACTTGTTTTTCCAGCATTAATAAACTATGAGACACATATTGAAAAAAGATGAGAATCATTGTGGCACAGTATAACTTACTTGTGTAACATCCTATTTAGAGAGCCAATTTCGATATCTGTGTTTAATGAATTCATTATTAAAGACTCCAGTCATTTGAGTGGCTCTTTCATTGAGATGAAATTGCTGTCTACAAAATTTTTAGTAAGTCCTCCCTGATATCCTTCCCACAAATAAACACCCTTCAGAAAGTATGTTTCACCAGCTGGGATTCTCGTTTTCTCGTAATTATTTTTACTTGATGTCATTGCTATTATCACTAACTGGAAAAAGAGTTTCACGTAATAATTAATGGTGCAGGTGAATACTACAGGATTTTAACTGTGACAACAGTATTCCGTTTTACACTGGCCCATAAATAGAACTCATTTTGTTGTGACTATTTAAAACATTGTAATATCTGTACGAAGACTGCATATTTCATGTATCGATGATACTTCTACTCTTAGTTATTTTAAAATTTTAGTAATTACTGCAACAAATGTACTATTTAGTACATCTAGAGCAATTCAAAAGTTTTCGCTCAAAATTATCCACAGAATGTTGACGCTAAAATTTGTTAGTGATTACTACATCACCAGTGTGCAGTGAAAATATATGACCACCATAAAACAGCTTAAACTCTCCAGAATTGAAGGGAGTGAGAATAGCTGGCCAGTACTATGATCAGGAGGTGGAACTCCTACACAGTTTTGATCAGCTTCTGATGGAAAGTACTGGGTAGCCATGGCAGGTTCAAGAACATTCTTGCAATCAAGTTACATATCACTTAGTGACTCCATCCCCTACTCACTCCTATACTTTCACCCTACAAACGAATTTTGCACTTGGCTGTCTCTGGCATCCCAAACAGCTGCTTGTGTCACTTGGGGGCTAGAATCAGCCCTGTGGCTAGCCATTCTGTCTCCTTGTAATTTCATAGCTTTCTGAAGTGATTTCCCTTTTGATATAGCACACTGCACAGTTAGGTATTTGCAATACAACGAACAGTTAATAAAGTATTAGGAGCTTACAAAAACAATTTATGGCAACATCCAGAGATAAAGCAGAACAGAGACCCACAACCAAAGTTGTCGATAGAAAATTTCGAACACCAGTAAATATTGGTTTGTACAAGGACTGTACAACACTTTACAAAGAGAATATATAATGAAAATGACTTTATTAAAGTGGTAACTAAATAATGTTTGTACAAGTCAACTAGTTTCTTTGCATGAAAACGTCAATTGGTCTGCCTGATCACCCAATTACATGCAGTGAGATTTTTATCCCTGCACCAAATAAATAAACTTAAGCTTATTATCACCAAACAACTGTAGAATAAAATGTGAACAGTTTATACAGTACATTTTATACAGAAAACAACATTTTTATTTCTTCCTATTAAAAAAATAAAAGAAAAAGTATGCTTTAATGTCCTTGAAAATGTATAATTAATTCCTGAAGCTTCAATTTCTTTTCCGGTGTCCCAATTTGTTGCAATTTATCTCAGATGTAGCATTTCTATAACTATACAGAATGTCTTCAGCAGTATAACTTTTTCCTGAATGTAAAGTGATGTTAGAAACAAATATGTTACATGATGTAAGTTTACTTGCTACAACCTGAGATTTTCAACTATTTTAGTCTCATGTTACACAGATGGTTCTGTTAACAATCCGTATGTTATGTAGAATAGGAAGTTTCATTTCATGTTCCTTATTATATATTGACCATTGTCTTCTTGAGTCACGCACCCTGATCAATTTGACCATCTTTTGGAGCAATAATGAAAATAATGACTTATTTATGCATCTAAAAATTTCAGTAGACTAATATATTTATTGCAGTCTGAGAATGTCAGTTTGTCAAGCTGTCACAGTAACGACATAAACAAGGTTTTAATGATACTGTGAGTACTACAGCTAACCACAAATCTGTGATCAATATTTCTTTTATTTGATCATTAAATTAGCCTTTATCTATAATTTGGATTTAATTTCATATCAGGTTTCTAGTGTTTGTCCTGACCATAGATAGTATGTAATAACTGTTTCTAAAACTAGTATATGAATGTAAAATTACAGTTGATCAACAGAGAAATTGTTTTAATCTCCTTTTCCAGATTCCATCTGATGGGTGTCGTCGTCCACCAATGAAACAAGTATGTTTAGGGAATAAAGTTTTTGGTTCCTGATATTTTTTGGATAACACAAAAGAAGTAGATTTTGTTTTTCCTAGTTGGTAAACTCACGAGCATGACATACATACTAACTGGTAAGCAAAGTGTTCTAACTATTTTTGCACCTGTCGCATTTGTTCTAAGATGCTATCATGTTTATTTGTATTATGTCATGAAGGGGGAAAAAGTCACAATACATGCAATTTCAGCCTGACTCGGACAACTGATTATGAAACAAGTATTTATATGCTATCTTTTCAAAGTGAAGCTGCAATTACCCATAGTTTCACAGTCTTCCTATATAACATGGACACACACCACTTCACTGACAAAAGTCTGTCATCCCTGCAGAAAAGAATGAGCTAGAAATATCCAATAGCACATACATTTTAATTTCTCTGTAAACTGTAAAGAGTTTTCTGCACAGGCCGAGGTATTAACAGTCAAAAGATTTTCTTCAGGCTTTCTTAACTGTCAGAGAGAAGCAACTGAGCAAAAATATTTAACTGAGATTCTACAGCAGCATATAAGCTGCTTGATGTACAGTGAAGTATCTCATTAAATGATATATGAAGATGATCATTCCAAATTGAAATTCAAAACAAATTATCAAAAAATATGTCTGTTTTGCAGCTCACAGAAGACCTGTAAACATATACAAAATATGAAAAACTGATTAGCTTTCAAAACATAGGATTCCTTAGTTTATCAACAATGCAGGAAAACAGATTGTAACTTACCATAAAGAAGACACATTAAGTTGCAGAGATGCACAATTAAAAGACATTTATACAAGGCTTTCAGCCACAGTCCATACACATGTACAAGCAAGCACACCTCATACCCATGTGACCGCCAATTCCAGCATCTTGGGCCGGAATGCAACTAACACGTGGAATACAAGCTGCAATCTGGCGGGGCTAGCAAAGGGGAAGGGACATTAGGGTACGGGTGGGGAGAGAGACAAATGCTGTTTGGTGGACTGTGCAGGGATGAGAATACCATTAGGCACACCCCGTGACACAACATGGAGCTGAACGTAACGCACTTGGTTTCAATGGCTGTTTCACTATCCAACCATTTGGATTCTTTCCTATACCACCAGCTTTTGTGACCTATGCAGATGAGAGTTATCCTTACAACACATTCTCCACTTCCATGATTATCCTGGCCTCAACCTACAGTAACATACTGTCTCCATATCCTCCAACCAACAGTTTCCAACTCCTCTGTCCTATCACCTCTATCCTATTCTCATCTCCTATCCTATCCTATCCTGGTTATGTGCTGCCCTCTGCCAATGCATCCGCCGCCCCCCCCCCCCCTCCTCCTCCTCCTCCTCCTGTTTTCTCTGCCTCCCTGCCCCACAACATCCTGACACTGCACCAGTTGGCATTCTAATCCCTCCACTCCACCTAACAGTGTTAGTCTCTTTCCCTACCCATGCACTACTAATCCTTCCCCTTCCCCACTCCCTCCAGATTACTGCTTGCATCTCATGTGATAGTTGCATTCCTGCCCAAGACGCTGGAATTGACTGCATGTGTGCATGAGGTGTGCTTGCTTTTGTGTGTGTGTGTGTGTGTGTGTGTGTGTGTGTGTGTGTGTGTGTGTGTTTTACTGATAAAGGCTGTGGCTGTAAGCTTTGTGCAAGTGTCTTAACTGTGCCTCTCTGCAACTTAATGTGTCTTCTGTACAGTAAGTAGCAATCTGTATTTTCCTACATTGTTGATATTCTTGCCTAGATTTTCGATTGTTGGATTCCTTAGTTTGGAGCAAGAGAGGAAGTAATGATAGTTTGAGGAAATAGTCAGACTTTACACGAAATAAGCAAATGAAGACTTTGTCGATTAATCTTTGTAAAGTCATGCTTTCTACAAACATTCTTCTGAGTCTTGTTCACTAACTTTTAGAACTTAGCCATCTACAGAGATGGCTAAGTTCTAAAAGTTAGTGAACCTAAATTTTTCTAGTCTCCAACGTCTTGCCACATTATTTGTAGGTATGTTTCTACATTCCAAATATTACCAATTACATCACACTCCTAAAACGAAGAGAGAGGACATATGCAGCTACGACATGTTAAATACAGAGCTGCAGAAAGGAATAAAATTATGCTACCATAGCCGTCATTTGAGATTATTCAGAAGACTTTAAAGTACAAATTTACACAAATGTGTGAAATGCTAATGAAATAAAAGTTTTGTACTAATAAGAGGTCTAGAACTTTCATAGCGGTGTACGTATTCTCAATACAGATGTTGGCAACTGAAAGTTGGCTATTGTGCAAATGATAAAGCTGTAACTGTGTCACAAAATTATTACAACTTTTATAGTCAGCACACTCCATTTGTGCAGTAACAGCAGTTTAGGAGGAGGAGGAGGACATTGGTGTTTAACACCCCGTCAACAATGAGGTCATTAGAGACAGAGCACAAGCTCGGATTAGGGAAGGATGGGGAAGGAAGTCGGCTGTGCCCTTTCAAAGGAACCATCCCGGCATTTGCCCGGAGTGATCTAGGGAAATCACGGAAAAACTAAATCAGGATGGCCGGACGCAGGATTGAACAGTCGTCCTCCTGAATTCGAGTCCAGTGTCCTACCATTGCGACACCTCGTTCGGAAAACAGCAGTTTAGTTTTGATGCTTAAAAGGCTGTTATTAGATGTGAAGGTTTTCATGAGGCATGACTGACATTTGTACTTTTAAACTATTAAATGTAATCTCTGTTTAAGTTTGAAGGACACAAGAAATATTTTGTAATCTATAACATGTACAAATGAATAAACACACATAAGTTAAAACAACCATGTGAATGTCTTATGAACTAGAAGCAAAAAGTATACCCACAACAAAATTATTTTAATGTTACAATAAAATTAGAATGAAAGCACTATAAAAAGCAGACTGGTTAATGTATTAAAAAGCACAAGGGAATGCACAATACTTGGTTAAAATTAATGCACACATAAAGTGTAAATATGGAAAAGTAGTTAGTTACATAAAAAAAATATTCTACTGTGAAGTAAGTAAAATTTGTGCAATGATCATTACATCTAAAATAAAAAGTAAAACAAATGGAACAAGTAATTTACCTTCTAGCAGAATATTTCAGGTTTATACTGGCCAATTATGTCCAAGCTTTCTTCCTGAGGAAATAAAAAAAAAGGTACAGTGTGGGGTTAGGCTCTTAGCCAATCAAGAGTATATGTATGTGTTAGATAATAATTTTTACTATGCTTCAGCAAAACATCTATTTTGTAAAGAGAACTAGCATATCTGTTTAGTATCTATTACCCATACACACTTCAGTGAACACAATAAATATGAAGAAAAAATACATCAAAGTGATGGATGCCTTAGGATGCTTACTGCTTATTGACTTCCTGTAACAGCAACAGCATTCCAGCAAATGAATCAGTAGGTTGTCACAAAATGACAGGTTATGAAATTATTCTCACATAAGTAACTGAATTTATAATCTGTTATTTATTAGTAACTTTATTTCCATAAAGAGGTAGTACCCATCAGCCACACACAACTATAAAACAATGTCTTTATAGGAACATATTAATTACAAAATTATAGTTTTCCATTGAAAACCAAAAAAGTTAAAATCCAGTAACTGTTTTTGCAGAAATGCTTTTTCCATTAACATTCCAAAGGTAACTAGTTGAGTCTTATATTTGATTAATAATTAGCTAAAGCAATATTATATTTAACATTCCCAACAAAGGATGCAAATTAAATACATTTTATTCTGCATTTAGATAGTGATGTAGTGAGGCTGAGCATCTGAATGTGTGGCCACTGACTTCCTCTGATCTGCATTTCTCCTGACATTTTCTGCTATTGTATATAGTTAAACTGATTCTGCAGAGTTATCTGCTGTAGTTTCTGCAAAACACTACAACTTCCACTTTAACGAATTAAATTTGTAATCCCAATGCCATTTATACTCAAATGTACAATACAGAAAGAAGAACAGTTATCTGAACCTATCCCCACACTGTATTTGCTTAGCTCCCAAGAGAGTGAGACAGAGAGAGAGAGAGAGAGAGAGAGAGAGAGAGAGAGAGAGAGAGAGAGAGAGCTATAATTTGGGGACAGGCCAAATTGCACACATAAACACTGAAAGAGATTTTACTACAGTATAAAAGATTTGATACATACCATACACCAACATGCAACAAAGGCCATTGAAAGCTATCAACATTTTTATGAAAGCAGTAAATGTTAATTGTACATCAAAAGCTATAAAGCAACAGTGAACATGGAAATGAAGAACAAACAACAATTTTTGAAACTACGTTCATGAGAAGATTACATACAAATGAAGTGTAGGACATTCTGGTAAACCAAAGGATATCTATAGCAGTTTTCAAACAATAAATAATTAAAGAACAACCAACAAAAATAATGAAATAAAATTAAGCAATGTACTGTTTTTTAAATTAAATGTTCCTTGTCCTGTTTAACCTAGGACATCCATTTCAAGCTGCATAGAGAAATTCCATGCATGCACAACATAGCACAAATAGGCCTACTATGCCCAATGGAGTGATCCTATGCGAGAAATAACTTTTACCAGGCACACAACATGCAACATGTTTAAGTGTATTAGTAGCATTTCCTCATGCATGCAGGACTAATGGAGAAAACTACATTATATAAAAATAGGAATGAGCTATCTAAAGCAGTCCCAATAAACATAAAATACTCTCATTATAACTAACATTTTCTAAATTATTCTTAAAATATAAGATGATAAAATACATAAATCAAGACTGGAAATAGAAAGAAATGATAAATATAAAACAGCACCAATTAGGGTCACTTGATTTTCAGGTGGTGGTGGTGGTGGTGGTGGTGACGGTGGTGGTGGTGGTAGTGCTGTTCATGTTCTTACTTCAGTGTTAGTTGGTTTTTGTGTTAAATCTATACACACTCGATCATTTAGTATTTGTGACTCCCACATGGTTCCTGTAGGTGAAAAATGTCAACTTGTGGCATGGTTTCAATTCTGCTTTAAATTATAGATTCTGATGTGATCACTGTTTTAGTACTGTATCTGCCAAGATCCCTGACTGTCATTTCTCACATGTAAGACAACAGGAGCAATAATGACAAATGTCATAATGTATAGATAATGGGACTTTGCACAGGTCTCTAACTTTCTGTCTTTACTTAATATTTCACAAGATTTTCTGTGCCAGAAATTTCACTGAACACAACACACCATCCTGCATATTATCTTTGAGTAATGTACCTTGCCTTGCATGCTAATTTGTACAACTTCCAGATGTATATGAATCTTGTAATTGTTATAATTACTAATTTACATTGCTTTTTATATTTCTGGCACAAAGGTTTTATCTTTAATTAAAAGAGGTGTAAAAGAGTCAAGGTAAGTGTAAATACAGTTGTCGAATATTTTTAAAAGTTTAAATGTTTATGACAACAATGGAGATCAGGAGGGTACCTGGTGATGAACTTACTCTTATTAATTTTGTATATTGTTCACACTTCTTGAAACCAAATTTCCAGTCTTGATTTTAAATTCAGCTATAACATAGAAAGAAATTCACTTACCTTTGAAGGCGGACTTTCAGCAACCACCACTTTTTCTGGTGTACTTAATGGCCTTTTGTTAACAGACCGCCCCAAGGGAGAATCTGCACACAAATAAAACATATCACTAGAAGCAGGTTCAGTTTTTAAGCAAATACTGTTAACCACAGAACATTAAATCTGAAAAGATATTTTATTCTGAAGTCATCGATTTAAAGATTACAATTTCCAGGAATTCAATATTCTTTTATTTAAAATTATACGTGTCAGTGAGACATGATTTATTTTGCACAAGAGATGTCTTCAAATAGCTAAAAAAATATTTTTGCTTCGACAGTTATCCGTGAAAAGTGCTCACTTTGCTGGCTCCCTGCAAATGCCTGGTAGAACTGAGACAAATAAGTCAAAATTGACAATCTGTCAGGTACTTCATATTCCACCATGTCTTCAGCATCAAGTAGAGCTGGAATACCAAGATGAAGTTCAGCTGTGCGGAATGCCAGCTCATTGTTATGGTATATGTCATCTTTATTGAGGCTGTTGAAATCACTGTAACAAAAAGCAAACAATACATTAAGTCAGTAAATTGGTAACTGTGATCTCTTGGTAGTGGTTTGTCCTTTTATCTAAGATTGCAACTTTGATATCAGATGTAATGGTTATTAGTTCCAACATGTATCCCCTTCTAAATATGAACGACAATTACAAGTAGTGAAATTTATGTTTGCATGAGGCAGCTCATTTAAACTGAGAAGCTGAATTATTACATTCTAAAGACTACATCACTTCCACTGAAAATAATTATTACAATGAGGCTAAGTTATTTATAATAATCAATCAATAAAGAGAAACTCCAGGGTGGTTTAAAGCTAACTTATGCTTCCAAATAAGTAGAAAAAGTTGCTATTTTACATGTTCATGATGGGGAAATTCTGAAAACGTGCATGTGTCCAACACTACACTGCTGCAAAACAAGATCACAGCCTTTACTCTATTAAGGACAAGTTCACAAAGGAAAAAAAGAGAGGAAAGAGAGAACCTTGCAGTTACAATATAGAAAACCATATTAATGCTAACACTAAAGAGGTAGAATATAGTGTCTAAATGCCTCCATTACATACAAATCAAAGAAACTGTAGCTTACACTACATATATTCCTGCATCACATTTCATGCATATTTTGAACTCTAAAATAGCAGTTTGTAGCATTAAATCCACATTTTAGGGGTTATGCCAATGACCACTGACAAAAACATGATACCTTGATGAGACTGCTCTAAAGGTGAGTATAAATCAATACCAATCAATGCCTAAATCACAACTGCAAAATCAAATGTACCTACAAAGTTTAATCATAATTATAGTTCCTCTGAAAGCCAGTGTGCCGAGAGTATGGATAACGAGACTGGGTATGTTGTAAGTTATGAAAATTAAGAAATGTTAAAGAAAGTACTTATATTCGTGCAATCAAGTAAACTAAGGCTCTTTACACTGTGCAGAATCGCAGGCAACTTATTTCATTGATTTAAGTGATGATGGAGTTGCCTTAGACAGGAAACAATGATCAAATCATTATGAACTCATTTATGCATAGCAAAAATCTCAATTCACTGCATATTCACAATGCCATTACTTGGATACTCACTTCCTATTGTTACAAGCTAGGTTGGTTTCCCAGTAGCCAATTAGCCCACTAATCCTCTGATATTTTACATTTAAACTACAGCCCTGGATAGAAAGACTGTGACACTATTAAAAAACATGAAATTTATACCACATATGAACGCTAGTGGTATAAATAAACAAATAATCTTAGATCAAAAGAATCAATTTAGGACTTGATGTCAATATTGTGTGGTAGGTTCATGAAATTACATTTCAATTGGTTTCTTTTGTGATCTTAAATTGGAGAAGTGTTTGCAGAATATTGTGCATTTACTGTTGTACTACTACAATTAAGGTTCACAGTTGTTTAATTCTGAACTGAAGAGAACAGTACATGATATGTTACTAAATTTCCTTGACTGTGTTGTCAGTAATAGAGATTGAGAATAGGCAGCAGAAGAAAACTAGCTTCCCTAAGATTGATCCACCCACTAAATACATAGCAGACTGTCAGTGATGCTATTCACACCACACTAAGCTGATAGTCAGCACAGTGACTGGTGGCATTTCTCATTTACAGTTGCTCCTTTCAGATACAGCATCAAGTGTTGACTTGGTTTGCGCAAATAGTGCTCTACTGCATCCTACACTGGCAGTAATTTGTTCCAAAATAGTGCTCTGAAGTACATGTTAGAGCATGTATTGAATGGTTAATTACAGTCCTCATGTTTTGGATTCACATAAAGACAATTCTGTAGAGACAAGCCTCATTTATACTTTAGTAACATTGTGGCCACATTTTTGACACTTAGTATTCAAGTTAGGGTATTGTGATAAGTAAATGTCAAATGAAATGGTGTGGGCAGTCACGGATTTCATCAATGCCCTCATTTGTACAAATTGCATGTGTCCCCAACATCAAAGATGTCCTGCCCTAAGAGATTTAGGTTCAAATGGCACTTCCTTCGGCAATCTTTGGCAAAATTTTAAAGAGACATTGCTCAACTGGACTACTAAGGATTTTAGAGTATTATCAAGTACTTCTAGTCTGTTTATTGGCCAGGTATGTCACAGTTACAATTACAAGAGACCATGAGCACCCCAACAGTCAATGCCAAACAACTGAGCAAGCTGTGGAACATGGATCAAAGCAGCATGACAGATCAAATGCTGAGTAGATAGTCGAAGTTCTTTGAGATGGTATGATAACATGCTGCTACACTTACTGCTGTGCGCAGTAACTTTACTAAGCATTTACATCCACTGGTTTCTGCAAAATTTAAGAAAACATACAAATGTAATAATTCAAAATTTTTTATATCTGTCGTAACAAAACTGAGTCAACATGAGAAACATGTGACACTGCATGCATAAAAACTGATAACACATTTCAAATATTGAATATATTTAAAATGTTCAAAATGGTCCCATCGTTCTCACATTTCAGTACACTGGGTGAGATTCTCTAACAGCAATACTGTGATGCTATTAATGATGCAAGTCTTTGAGATCCATAGGACGTAAATTTAAAGTCTTACTATGTAGCACCACAGCAAGAACCTAAGGAGTAGGACAATTCCAAACACACTGGGGATCAAGTTGACCATTTATACGCTCTGAATTGTTGCTGTTGAAGATTGATCACACACAGGATCAATCCTCTCATGTCACACACTGTTGTCTTGTAAGATGCAGTCGTCACATGTTGAACAAGAGGGAGGTTCTACATAAACACTAATGATATCTCCTGGAGACCTGTGCAGTTCCACTGCCTTCTGGAGAACTGTATTATATGCACAAACAAAGCTGACACTCGGTGTGGTCTGACGGGAGCAACTGCGTATGGGAAACACCTATACAGTCGCTCCCAGCATCCACTGCACGAAATGTTAACCTAGTTTGTGGATATTTTATGTCTACCTAGATTCACGATCCTACATCTCACCTGACAACCTCTATCTGATTTTAGTCTGTCAGTGGCCTTCCGTCAGAGTCTGATCTCAACTGATCCCCCAACATCACTTGCTAGAGTAAGTTGTAAAATATCAGTACCAACTTCATACTGTTATTAAGATACACAGTTGACCTCTCCAGAACAACGGAAGTTAACTGAAATTACACTGTTTTCTGTGAACAAAAGTACTGTGGTAAGATTGGACTCAAATCTGGTGCCAACTACCTTGTGTTCCTCTATTATTACCACATTGTGAGATTTTGTTCAGAGTATCAGTGTGTGGGACTGGCAATGTCACAAAACTTAAATGGATTCTGCAGATTATTTGTAACAATCCTGCTGCTAAGTGGCAAAGGTTTCGTGCTTCCCTGACACTAACTGGATGGTATGTTTTGAGTCTTGCAATGTTTTGCATTGAATGCTCCTTCCCGCGCAAACATTCGCAGTTTCCACGAATCCATAAATTTTTGAGAGCCATCAACATGAAAGCAGTGGAATACCGTACCGAACACGTAGTCCGGCGTTACCTACTCACGATCTTTGCCTAACTTGTAAGAGAGAGAGAGAGATTGCACAGCGGCGCGCCGGCTGTCAGGCAGGGACTGCGGGTTACGCCGGAAGTGACTTCCTGTCACAGCGGTACTCACATGAGGTCCGGCCGGAAGTGGTGTATGAGCGCGCAGAAGGCGAGCCCGTCCCGCCACGACGTGGTCATGTTGTCAATTCTGACGCCTGGGTAGCCTGCCGTCACGCGCTTGCACCACATCTCCAGCGCCTTCATGCCTCGTTTCTCTCCCATCTTCCTGCAACACACGAAAAGATACAACTGAGTTACATGTCAGCTCTGCGTAGCAGCTAACGAAGCGTCTTTCCTGCGAATCTTAATTTAAAGTAGGTTAGTAAAGCGTATATCGTTATTCAGTCAATCATTTTCATTCATTCATACGAAGTTCCACCATGGAGGGGAACATCAAATCACAGAAATAATTGTCATAAACTACTAACAGAAGCACAATATTACTTGGCTTCTTTTGCGGCCGACGCCATGAACGTAGGCAAGTTATTGCCGTCTAGTTTATTGTGTGCCACCGGGAGAAAGGGGTGGGGGTAAAGGGAGAGGTGCCCCTGTAATCAACATGGCATAGCACTGCTGCAACAATGCTACGGCGTTTAGTGTTGTTACGTAGCTAAGATCGGCAACAGGTGGAAACACTCCGTATCGGCCCGAAGTCATGCGATTTCAACAGATTTGTTTGCTCCCAGAAAAGAGCCCAGTTACACTGTAGGATGCATTACGAAAGACCTCTGCTACACTGTAGTAGTTCTTTCTTAGAAAGGCGACACAGCCATCACATCTTCAACTAATTTTTTAACATTACGCACCGCCAGTCTAGATAGAGGTGTATATAAAGTAAAAAAAAAAAATAATAATAATACATGAACTTAACTGTTGCTGAGTGTCACATATACGATTTTTCAAGGCGTCACACGAGCTCTGAAAAATGGTTTCGAGACATACAATTCATTTAACGGCCGGTATTTACTTCGTTTATGATTTTAGTTGTGTGAACGTTAGGCCGAAGTCTTTGCCTAATATTTCGTCTCGTGATGCTGGAGACATCGTCATAAAGCTTCCGAGGATTGCCTCTGGAATTTCTAGACGAAACGTCAGGTTGCTGACACGTGCGTCAGCGATTTTATATTCCGACATGGTAGTGATAAATAATAAATGTCGTGTGACTAGGGCCTCCTGTCGGGTAGACCGCTCGCCGGGTGCAAGTATTTCGATTTGACGCCATTTCGGCGACTTGCGGTTCGATGGGGATGAAATAATAATGATTAGGACAACACAATGCCCAGTCCCTGAGCGGAGAAAATCTCCGCCCCTGCCGAGAATCGAAGCCGGGCCCTTAGGATTGACATTCTGTCGCGCTGACCACAACACAAAGAAATACCTGCTTCATAGAATTTTTATCTGAAGCTCAAACTATGACGCCTCCCATATTTTACTTATGCTAAGATACGCTAAATACGGCGATGGTCGCACGTAACACAAGATGAGAGTACCTCACAGAGACTAGAGGCCTTACTGCCAACTGTTTACCATTACTTCCTACATCACGAAATATAAGCTGCAAACTCCGTGAGAGGAGTAACAATGGGAGAATATCTAACAAGCCAAGAAGTTGCAATTACAGGTACCCGCAAAGTCGTTGCGTCATATTAAAGACAGATATAAAAAAAAAGTGTGCGGAGAGTTATTAAATATGTGCAAGCTATTTATCTCACTTTTCTAACCGCAAGTGCAATAAAACGTGCGTATGTCGCTGAGGCTTTCGGATGATGTCGCAATTTTTCGACGGAGCGACGCGAACCCAGGGACCCGCAGAAATACAAACACAGGGAAAGCCTTATGTAGCGCACTAAACATGCTGTTTGCTTGCAATTTATGAAGTTTGAGGCAAAACTCAGTCCATGCAAACGTAGAAAAACTTCGGCGATCTGACGCAGCTACCTCTCCGCTGTAATGCCGTACACAAATTACAGCACGATGCTGCGATTCATCAGCAGTCTGTGCAACCCTGGTTCCCTTAGCAGCGTTGTACAGTACTGTGGTGCGGGGATTTTGTGTAGACCACAGATCTGCAAATACATAACATGAAACAAAAAATTCATTAAATAACTTTATTTTTCCAAGGTGATAATCAAAATTTTACGATTACTGTCACTCGTACAGCGAATGAAAGATTGGTCTATTTACGGAGCTGATGGTAGAGTTCGAATGTGTCGCAGACCCCACGAAGCCATGGACCCACGCTGTCAAAAAGGCAGTATGTAAGCTGATGGTGGCGCCATAATGGTGTGGACTGTGTTAATATGACAGTGACTGGGTCCTCTGGTCCAGCTGAACCGATTATTGACTGGAAATGGTTAACTTCGGCTATTTGGAGACGATTTGCAGACATTCATGGACTCCATGTTCCCAAGAAACGATGGAATTTTTATGGATGACAATGCGCCATGTCACCGGCCCACAGTGTTCGCAATTTGTTTGAAGAAATATTCTGGACAATTGGAGTGAATGATCTGGCCACCCATAGAACATTTTGGGGCATCATCGAGAGATCAGTTCGTGCACAAATTCCTGTACCGGCAACACTTTCCCAATTATGGACGGCTATAGAGGAAGCATGGCTCAATATTTCTGCCGCGGACTTGTATAGTCTTTTTGAGTCTATGCCACGTCTTGTTGCTGCACTCCGTCTGTCTGTCGTAGTACATATGAGGCTCCCAAATAGTGGATCTACGATTAGTGTAGAAACTTGTATCTTCTCTCTTTCAGGCGGTCGTGAGATCGTGTACAGTGGTGGTGGGTATACAGCCTTATGAAACTGCCCAATACCTTGTAACACCTCTGTACAGAGGAGTTCAAGACATGCGGTGTCCGTGGCAGCCAGGAGCGGCGGTGAGAGAGAGCACGGATGACGCGGCGCCCAGCTGTCTGCGTGTATAGCGGGCGGTCTCACCAGCAGGCACCCGGTGGCCTACTTCAGACCAAGCTGGGCAGCCTCTCTTCCGTGGACCAGGCTGCCTGCTTCCTGCCCAAAATTACGAGTGAGGCAGTCGCTAGCCGCGAGTTCCTTCAAACAACGCTTTCGGGTATACCGCCGAGTTAATAGTCTACTTCCGGGTATTCCGCCGAGTTGTTCACATTTTCCTCTACAGTATTTGAACAGCCGAGCCAGCTTCCTTCTCTGCTGCGACATCTGTTGTTTTGTGTACTCGCTGCGTGATTTCCAATCAGACTGATCTATTGGTCTCACATCTCTGTTTATAGCAGCTTTCGATACCCGCCTGTCATTATGCCATTTTATGCTCTTTCGTTCCTCACTCACGAGTGCGGGCCGTCGAGCCCCCGGGAAATAGGGGCCTCCCGCAGCGAACTTACGGCGTCGCTCTATCCGACATACACCACGATCGTCCGGGGCCACGCAGGGAATCACTATATCAAAGAAATTGCACCCAGTCGAGACCTTATATTTGTCACATGTTAATAAGAGCGTGTATCTCTCTTAACGTGCAGCTACGAAGCATTAAACTGGTCTCAAATAGTAAATCGCTTTCCCCTGGAGGCGGTCGCTGCAGCTCGTAAGACCTGTAGTGTCATGTGCTATGACGTACGCGCCGCGGACTGTCTTTCTCGTGGGCCTTGCCGAGACTTATCACGACGTCACGAACCTGACGTCGACGTCCGCCTGTCAGCTGCAGCAAACATTGTCCTCTGTTGGTAGCCTTTTTATAACGAATGCCAGCTTGTGCCATTTACGTATATACTAATGATTCTGATTATCATCACATTACATACGTGAATGGAATTGATTAACTTTTTTTTTTACATACGTGAATTTTGCTAGCGCCGTTTACTTTTACTGTAATGCTTTATTTCCATCATTTGACTTTACATTTCCTACTATACCAACTCGACAATCATTCTCGGTCAATACCGTGCGAAGGAAATATTTTTAATCGACCAAACAGAGTAAAATATGTTCTTATCGTTTTCGATAAGATGTAGGCCAAACATCAGCTTCGGTCCGCATTTAGGAAAATGCTGAATTACGAAAGCTGCCTTTTCAGACAACATTCTTCTTTACGAGGTTATTCGAAATGTATAACAAAAATAAAGTTATATTAATGAGGCCACATGCTTTTGTTTTACTGGATGAATATGCATGTCAGACCATAAAACGTCTGAAAATGCCTACCCGACACCGTGTTATTCACGAAAGCGCTGTAACATTTACTACTTCACGCAACTGTTATGTGTACAGAAGAGAAATTAAGAACAAAACGCAATCGTAAACAACAGTCTGCTAATGTTTTGGGGTATCTCACATGGCGGCGCCGGCGTCAAAGGAACTGCAGCCTAAATCTGTAGCGCCATCTCCCCTTATTGTAACTCCATGTCTCGCATTAAGGTAAAAGTATTCTTTGTCTCCGAAAGACCCGTCTGTATCGCATTCCATGCGAATGTGGCATAACATCAGAACAGTCGAGGAGAGATGCACGGAACGTCAGCGACCACACTAAAACAACCAAGAAAATCAGCTCCCGCCGAGCACTCCCTGGAATAAAACAATGAAATAAAATACAATGAGATCTGTATCGTCGTGCAAAAGTCAAATTTCTGGACCAGCATTATTAAGGAGACTGCCAAAGTAAAGATGTCAGAACTCTTCATACACAGGGACGGAGGTTTGAATTTAAATAACGCCTGGGGTCCGGCACTTAATTTGTTAAAATCTCGCCGCCCACCACGTCAACCAGAGTAGGTAAACGCTGAGACAATTTGTATTTCACAGAACATCAGTGCGAACTCTGAAAAACAAGAGATCAAAGAACATAGTAGGCACTAGGAATCGAACTCTGCCATAAATTTCGGCGAGAGATTAGTTCAGAGTCTGGTTGGAGTCCAGACAGCGAGTACCCAACGGCACAACTCGCGCACCTGAACAAGACGGCTGGGTCGGTTGTCGAAATCCTGTGCGCCACCTGAGCAGAACACCCGGAAGCATATTATTAATCAATAGTACCGAGAAAACCTGAGAGATCGTTTCACCCAAATTGTTGATTATATTTTTATGTACAATATCTCGGAGGCCGAGTTGTCTTCATATGCTGCCAGATGGGTTGGAACCCAGTACGCGTAACGAAGTTGCAGCATATAAAGACAGTGTCAACGTCGAAACAGTGTGCAGAAAAATAGGATCAACGAGTAGGGTGAACAGCCGAAATCATACTACTCCTGACAATCACCCCGAGACATCAAAACACTTGTTGGCTATCATCAAAAGCCTCAAAGGTGAGGACGTATTTAAAACTGTCTTACGTCTCGAGAGGCTAGTAAGATGACGTCTCTCTTAAGACATGTCTCTAAATTGATAGAATAACAATCCGAAGACATTAAAACTATAGACAGTAAACAATATTCCTAACAGGGACGGAAGGTAATTGCAAAACATACAGATTAGCTAATCGCATAGTTTAATACTATCCGTTTGTTGGATGGGAGGTAGCTGTTTTTCTACTCTACCGGTAGTAACTGGTAGCATTCGAACATTCAGACTGTACTACACGCACAATAGGGCCTATAACTCAGCCCCTTTTCTGGGAGCGTAGGAATCGGTGGAACCCGTATGACTTCGGGCCGGGAGGGAATGTTCCTCCCTGTTGCCAGACCCAACCACTAAACAATGCAACACGTTGTAGCACTGTGAACGCATTGTTCTTTGCAACGTACTTCCTGCCCTGCGAGGAAGTGATACAACCAAGACTCCGCGAAGATTTTGACTTTAAAACGTGTCAATCAATGTCGCGTATAGGGGGCGCAATCGCACACAGATGGGCTACAGGTACGTGGAAGTAATTTCAAACGTCATTAATTCGGCTAGAAATAGATACAACCTTTCAAGTCTCCTCTTGTACCCGAAATATGAAACTTGGCGTCAGTACAGTTTTCACATTCGTGGTACTCGAACGTCGCAAACTACGCAATCGCAAAATGAATTCATGATTGTCAGCTTTAAGGATGTGACACTTGTCTAGGTATCATATCTGGGACACTAGTTATCCAATTGGAATGAACAAATCGTTATTTTGAATCGCAATGGATGTACGACCATTCCGAATTAAACGAAAGGAAAGAAATGAGGCTGTTGAATTTAACAAGCTGGAGACTGGTCGATTTTCTTAAAAGTGTCTCCATATATCGTGAAAGGTGGGGGGGGGGGGGGGGGGTGAAAGAGAGTATTCGCAATTCTAGCAGGTGGTCACAATGTTCTGACTACACGATAATATATGGAGGCTCTCCTCTTGAGCGCCGTTAAATGAATACCGCGGTGTTACAGGACGCGAGATAGGCGAGGCGGAACAGAAGAGGGCAACCGTCGATAGCTGCGGTGCGACATCCGCCCACACGCGGCGATGACGTAACCCAGATGCAGCAGCCGCTGCGCTCGGCGCCGAGGGGCGGTCGATCTTCGGCCTGAGGCGAGCGGCCGCCCAAAGCCCGACAGTGGACTGCCTGGCACACCACTGGAGACACCAATAAGCCAAGCGGTTTGTTCACAGTACACTTCAAAATAACAAGGTGCCTTGCAATTAAAAGTCGACATCGCAAAGACATTGTAACCGCCTGCCAGAATCGAGCAACGGCAACTCACACCGAATGAACAACTGAACGTCGACTGTCAGCGGTGTAACCTTGTCAGCTTCTAACTGTCATAAAACATTTCGATTCTGATAGGTTATCAATAATTCAGAACTGTGTCTCCTCGAGTTTCTGCCGTCGTATGCTGTTTCCATGGTTTGGCTAACGTTCTTGACTTGTGGCCGGATGTGCTTCCTGTCGTCAACCAACCTCAGCATGTCTGGCATCTTTTTGTGAATCGTCTAAACTTAGATCTGCGCGTTTTTTAGTGAGTGTCACGTCTTTCCTGAAGCGTACATTGGGGGACTAGCCCAGAATACGCCTAAAGCAAGCGTGGAAAACCTCCTAAAAACCACATTCAGTGTGGACGTAGTACCAGACCAATATAGTCGTTAAACCGCAGCGGGGAATCGACACCAGTCTGGTCTACCTTCCTGTCTCCCAAGCTAGCGCAGGCATTGAGCTTATACGAGCAGGTGAGTTCTATTGCACAAATGACACGCGTTAAACGACAATGTTAAGCACACCATTGTCAAAGACTTAAGATAACTGAACTCTGTTTTCATTAACTCCGCCTCTTTGCGCATTGCTGAAGAGACTTGTGCTTTCAGCTGTGCTCTGTTGTCCTAATTTCTCGGTTCGGGTGGTTTATAGCCGTTAAGAAAAACGTTTTCCACATAATTTTTATTCTAACTTCTATAAATAATCCCTCTTTACGTTAGAGCAGCTTCGGCGCTGTGCAAGTAGGGCACGCACGTGTTGATAACGACCGACAATCGATATATCTCAAGCCTTATCGACTCAGCCGAAAAGTGTCGGAAAGTATTCGTCGAGGAAGATCCAAACGAGCCAGTACACGAGATGGTTGGTGCAGTTATAGAGACTCATTTATATCACACACATCGGCGCGTGGCTCATTGATTTAATGGTTAAATGCCAGACAGCGGATCTGGCGTTCGATTCCCCTTTAGTCCTAGCATTTTCATGTCACTTATCACTTCTTTCACCCCTGCCCTGGCAATATTTGTTTACCTGAAACATGCCGAGTTGCTTTGCGGTTCGGAATCCAAGTTCAGTCCCCACTTCGGTATGAGTGTCGGGATAAGAACGAGAGCACCGCATCAAAATAAGACCACGCCTTGTAAAGCACGGTGGTGTTCAAACCATCCTTCCGTTTTGATGACAGCTTTACATTTCATCGTAGGGAACGCCGTGACTGATGCTCGTGTAGTACCGCCAGAACAGGAAACCACAAGCTTTTGAAATGTTATCTAATACTTCAGCAGCCGTGCAACTTGATCATACACGACGCTACTCAAATAGGGAGAAACTGTTTTAACTTACTTCCTGGAACCTTGAACAACCCACCAATTTAGGCAACATACAATGAAATGGTTCCTATAGTTAAACTAGGACTTAAAGGGCAAAGAAAAAGGAATAAGTCCTTATCGCGTTGTTATAGAGTAAAGCCAAGGTAGTCGTTCGTACCTGAGGGCCTACTTCTCCCGTTCCCGCCTCACAGTACAGGTGCGCGAATTCTTACACAGGCGTAACACCTGCCTTGTTCCGGGTTGTGGTCTTACATGTTTCACCGCAACCCAGAAAAATACCTGCCCTTTCTCTTCCTCTGGTACCAAACGTGTTTCACATAAATGGGATTTACTCATTGAATAAGACTGATACTATACATGTTGGTTACAGACTGTCCAAACGGAAAATGTCTATGTGCTCCACTTTTAGCGAGGCCAAACGTCTGGAACATAAGACGAGAAATGCATATGTTTTGACAGATGGTTCTTTTAAGAGGGCAATTTCCCGCCTTATGTGCACCAAATAACCGTCAAATCATTAATAACTGAAATTTGTAAACCAAAAC
Organism: Schistocerca gregaria; assembly: GCF_023897955.1. Taxonomy (NCBI): domain Eukaryota; kingdom Metazoa; phylum Arthropoda; class Insecta; order Orthoptera; family Acrididae; genus Schistocerca; species Schistocerca gregaria. Next base: position 423,314,905 of record NC_064920.1, read on the forward strand.
GGACGGAAACACACAATGTGAATACGCAGCTATTTTTAAACTTCGGCACCTTTTTTCCTAGCTAAACACTAGATAACGGCTTAAAAAGACGAAAGTAAGTAATTGTGAAACGAACAGTCCAAGTGGGAAAATACTGCATCCATTTAATAAATTTTTGCTTGTTGTACCTACAATGAAGTTAATGAAAGGATTAGCGTTAAAATTCCCACTGACGACGGAGAAACTAGAGACGGACACGAAGTATCGATTGGGGAAGGATTTGTAACGCAACCAGCAATGTCCTTTTCAAAGGATCCGCCCCGGCATTTGCCGTGGGTGAGTCAAGTATACCAAGGAAAAACCCTAAATAGGGATGACTGGACGGGGATTTTATCCAGTGTCGTCCTGAATGCAAGGTCAATGTGTTAACCACTACGCCACCTCCCAAGTTAATTTACAGACGACGCGTAAGACACTGCCGACGTTAGACCAACGTGACGCTGCGGCGTCGGGAAGAGTACGTGCCCCCACGTAACCAAAGCAGAAATGGACCTCACTGATAAATTACCGACAATCCCTGCTCAATGTAAACCGGCAGCACACGAAAGCCAACGAACGCCGATCGGAGTGGAGTATTCTGAACAGTTAGCACTAATTGTTGTACGAACGGACTCGGCTCTACGGGGAGGAGTAAAAACAGAAAGAGAGCTGAATGGGCTCGGAGCTTGGGCTCTTTATGGCGCACTTCCTGCTGTTTCACAGAGTCCGTCGACCCGCCGCCAGTTCCCAAGCAGACCCGCAGCGGGCCACGGGCGGCAAGAAACACTGCCGCGAACCGAAGACTACTTCCGCTGCCACCGCGACTGGCTGCTACAGCCACTCCACAGCTTTTTAGCGGTGCCATGACCGGCAAATTTAATCGCCATCTACCTTTGGCGCCGTCGCCATAAAAACTTGTCAGTTCACAATAACGATAAACACTGGCTTCAACCGGTAAGAACAGTTTATTTGAACATAAAATGAATACATACGCCGCTGATAACGCTACAAAGTAGACAGAAGGTATCACTACTGTAGAAGGGATGTTAGGGTTTAACGTCCCATCGATACGGAGATAATGAGAGGCGGAGCGCACGCTCTGTTGGGAAAAGACTGCGGACACAAACCGTGCGAGGGCTAATCTGTAGAACCGTACAGACGATCTCCTCTGGTGATTACACCGACAGACAATCTACGTTTGAATGGATGGGCGAGCTTCTGAACCTATTACGAATTCACATCGCGCGTTTTAATCACTGCGAACACGCAACTCAATGCTGAAACAAATATCGTTTTTAAACGATTTTTACATTCCTACTTGAAGTGTCAGCGCAACTGCGTGACTCCAGAAAGTTCAACATCGTTATAAATAAGGCGAAATGCCAATATTCCAGTCTTTACGCAAAGGCCACAAGACGAATAAATCGTTCGCCTTTTGACTAAAATCACGTCGTTGAAGCTTCGAAACTTTCGTGAAAGTTTTAAATAGGAATAGTGATAATAATGTTCGGTTTTTGCTCATTTAAGTACAACAAGTCAGGTACCTATGATCCCTATGGAGTTCGAAACCAGAAAATCACAAAAAAATGTGAGACTATACACGGAATCAGTGACTGCTACAATTCTAGCACAATCTTTATTTCAACACAGAATCCCTCTGTCGCCTGTAAATATTTAAAACACTGTTAGTCGTCACTTTCATCTGAGGTTTCATCGAAGTAAGATTTGCATCTTGATTGCAGAAGAGAAAAGTGCAAAATTTTGCTATAGTCTGTATCAATTTTTTTTTACAAACAAATAAAAAGGTTTCGCCGCAGGTGGTGCAGATACCATGGGAACGAAATTAGTATGTCCGGATGGGGATATGAACCCTGAATTTCCCGAAAAAGAGTTGGCTGGCTTAAATTTTTGCAATCACGATCTGTATAAACAACCATGCACTTTGACGTGCAGTATAAGTAGTCGCATTCATTTACGTAGGCTGTCGAATGTTGTGAATGTGATTGTATCATACTGGGTAACAACTGTCACTGGAAATGATAGAGTATTGCAGCGACTATCCTACACTAGGCGCAGCACTCCACCCTCCTGAGCCTTGAAAAACTGCACAGGGAATAAACATACGTTTATTTTTAGGATACTACTACAAATTTTCTCATGAGCGATTTGTTAAACCTGATGCATGGATACCACGAAAGACTACATGAACGACTATCTGTCACATGGATGATAGAATCGGTAGAGGATACTCCGCAGTACCTTGATTATGTCCGTGGAGTCGCTTCAGGAAACTCGTTCGTTTATTTTTTCTCTCAGGCACCTGCGTAAGTCACAACCTCGCGACAGAAGAGGAACGAGAAGAAAAAAAATAGCGGTTAAGTTCTCGAGGTTATACGAAATTACACTTCCTCACCTCTCAGGGCATTTAAATTACAAGCGACCTTGAGCGGAACACATAGCGGTTCCATCAACAGAATGATGTTCTTGGCAACTTCCAGTCCGTTCGTAGTTGCACGGCCCTCTTTTGGTTCTTAACCAATTTCCCCCATGAAGGAGGGGGGGGGGGGGGGGGGACTTAGTCTCCAAAACTACAACACAATTGCACTTATATGTAGCGACAGAACTTCGAATCAGCGTTAATGGGCTGGCAATCATCTGCTCTTTTCGGAACCAACCAAACGATCGCGGCATCTTCAGCGCGTACCGGACGTGGTTGTGAACGCCCTATAGCAGTGGCCATTATGTACCGGGCGCGAAGTCACACGTACAAAAAGCAATGCGATCGGCATTAAGAAGGGTGCAGGTCAGTTGTACCCCTAGGGAATCAATACACAGGTGCGTCGCAGCAACGAACGTGGATCACTCTCCCTATTCCATTTTACTAGCCGACGCACTCTCCGGTACAGTTCGCTCTTTCCAGTTGACATCAAAATTCATTTCAACTCCCGTGTCACGAACAGATTGTATACGTATGAAAATTCAGAGAGTAGAATATCTAACACTAAGAAAATTCAACTTTTGTCTCTCTTGCGACTTGCTCCCCCCCCCCCCCCCCACCCGCGCGCATATGCATATGCACACAAAGCCATAAAAGACTTAGGACTCTGAAGGTTGTAACTGGACCATTTTAGTGCTTATTTCACAACGTTCACGCGGTTTTTAATGGAAACAGAATCCTGAGACTGTCTGAAGAGAAAGAAGGCCTCTGAACCAGTAAACTAAGACCATGTGACCAATCGAAGCGTTCATATTGGGAGAATAATGGCGAAAAATCACTTAGCAGACGACGTTCGCTGTTTCGTAACTTATCTACTTCGGTAACTGACCAAAGATGAATGGTCACATTCACTACCCTGTTTCTTCGAAACCCGCTTATCTGAAAATACCCAGAACAATTACAGAGCTGTTACCGATAGATAAGGCTGATGAGAGAACAAATCCACGCTTTGATAAGTCTCAGATGTTATCAAAGATTATTGCAAGATTTCAATGTTCGACGAATATAGAGTTCACCAGTACGGAAAATCAACTCTTAACACTTCAAGATACCTACAGAAGTACTGAGTAGAAAGGTACGAACATTTTACTGCTTGCTTGATTTTCGTATCTATTAAGATAGGCTGAAAAAACTATGGATTTGTTTGAATAAAAGAACTCACTATTTAACAAAAATGGTCCCTGCTGTGGACTAGCGTTGATTTTTTTCAGTGTCTTCAAATGTTAGATTTGCTCATTTTACGATAGATCCTTATATCTGCTTACGATATAAGGGATATCTCCTGTATTAATTCTGATTCTGGCCGAAGTTTTTGTAATTTTTTATTTTTGGCTAGATGGCGAACAATTCAGAAATTTGGATTGCTTCTCCCCTCAATTTTCTGTTAACAGAATTAAGCTGAAAACACCCACAAGCTCTTCTGCAAATAGTGTGGGATTCAACCGAAGCTGATTACGACGTAATGGGACGTCTCGTCGACATCACGGTCTCCAGAGACCATTTCGTAATTTGTAAGCTAGGGAATCAAGAGCAGTCTTTTCAGTCTAGCGACTGCCTGGAGTGATTTAGGAACAGAGCAAAATATTACCAAAGAAACACCATGCCGAGTTGGCGCACTTTTAAGACACTGCGTCCAGATTTAGATTTTTCTTTGTTTCCAGGAACTGCATTTAAGTCAAATGCCGGGACGGTTCCTTTAAAAAGGATAAGACCGATTTTCTTAAGAATCCGTGGTTCTGTAACGACGCCATGGTGCCGCCGAGTGGACTTCAGGACTTCGCCGGTCCTATCATCTAGACTTAGATGTGTCGCAGTTACCTAACTCGCTTCGGGTGAATGCTGGTTCCTTTTATGAATCAACTGGAGACACTCACTCTGTCTTTGCCCAATCAGAGGTGGCGTTCCATCTCTAATGGTATCAACATGCATCTGGCCAAAATACTAAGTTTCTCGTCCAAGAAACCTTCACACTCACAAGGAAAGCATACACCCAACGGATCACCAACATTTATCATTCTTCACTCAACTGTAGTACAAACAAGATCTTTAAAAAGCTGCTCTCGTACGATGGGCTTATCAAGCGATTTCTAGAAGTCGAGGTTCGAAGTTCATGATCCTTCTGAAAACTATAGTCGCGCCATGAGATGCCCGCTGTCGGAGAGGGGCACAGAACGCGGCAAGTGCAGCGTGCACGTTCGCAACAAGAGGGGCTAGATCCTAGCGGCAAACATTTTTTAACTGTGGTAAGTGGACGAAACTTGGCAGCTGAGACTAGCGTCGGCGCCAACTGACATGCCTACCAAATACTACGACTTCCCCTGGCGCGGGGGTACACAGTGCCATACGAGAGTACATGCCCTCAAACCGCGGCGTCAGAGCGTATCTGCTGATTGTGTGTTTAAGGAGGCGAAACATCTAAAGTCATCAGTCTCCAGTTCATTCACCAGAACGACATGTGTGTGTATGCGCCATCTATTTTAGTTGGAAGTGAATTCGATATGTAAGTGTGAGCATGTTTTCTAAATGAATGAATTTTCAGTCCGCAGCTGAGTGTCCAGTAATATGAAACGTCCTGGAAATTAAAATTGTGTGCTGGATCGAGACTCGAACCCAGAAGTTTTGCGTTTCGTGGGCAAGTGCTACCCGAGCACGACTTAGACCCGTGTTCACAGCTTTAATTCTTGATTGTCCCCAGGCCTTGGACAAGCTACGCCTCCGCAATATCCTTAACTTCCAGGAGTGCCAGTCGCAAGTTACGTAGGAGAACTTCCGTGAAGTTTGCATCTTAAGTGAAGTACCGGCGGAAGTAAAGCTATGATAACGAGTTACGAGTCATGCGAAAGATAAAGATCCCGGGCCGGCACACAGTTTTAATTTAGCAGTAAGTTTCACTTTTCTAAATGCATAGCTTATATCTGAGGCGGAATATGGGTATCAGCCCGGTATTCACCTAGTGCGACGTAGGAAACCGCCTAAAAACTACGTCCACGTTGGCCTCCACACCGATTCTCGTCAATTCGCCGGTCGGTTTCGAACCGGGACTGGAGCGCCTATCGTGTCTCGGAAGCGGGTGCTTTGACGCGCGGGCTAATCAGGCGGGTGTTACAGAATATCACAGCAGTTATACTAGGATGTACCTGCTGTGAATAATTTACGTTGTGATTCGCGTACACTCACCAATGAATCAGTAATTTCATAACGATCGTTATTATACATAACCAAAAATGAATCACAGTCATTATTGTTATTCCTTTCCGAAGAAACATGATACAAGGGTCTGCTAGATAAGGAAAAAAGAGAGACTTGAAACGAACGCAACACGAGCAGAGTTCTACTGTATATGCCAACGTAGTCTGTTGTGTTAACGCCGCTGCTTGGCGGTTGGCGCTCTGTATGCTAATGAGTGGGCTTGTACAACACTGAACCTACATTTCTCCGGAACAATCGAGAAGCGCATCGCCCTACAATTGCGTTCGTTACATCCATATACGTGCTAGTCGAGCGGAAGAACAGCGCGCACTGTTACCCATATGGTGAACATTTTCCTTATCAGATGGTACGGGGAGAGCGCGACATACAACAAACTGGCAATGTGTTTTCGCCCAGCAACTGCCAATCACGTAACACACTGTACGATATGCAAACACATTTCGTAACGGTGAACTAGGCCAGTGGTTTCCACCTGCGAAAAGGCTCACCACGGTGGGAAAGTGGCTTTTCCCTGGGGGCTGGTATCACATGCAAATGTCCCCCCCTGGGCGCCGTATCGGCGGCGTCAGCCGCCGACGCGGCGGGACTACTTTCGAAACGGGACCAGGTCGCCGCCGCCCACCAAACAAACAGAACGTAAGCGCTACCTATTACGAGCAAACGGGCCTGTGGTCACCGGCGGGAGGCGCGTCCAGAAAAACGCCGGCAACCATCGCCGCACACATGTCCCTAACCACACGGGCGACGAGCACAAAAGGCCGACGGCAAACACGTCTAAATACGTGATGAGATCATACGCGATGCTCTGTCAGCTTGCAAACAGCGTAGCGGTTCTACGGACAGATTATTACGCGTTTAACGTTACTGGTCCGCCTACAACACAAGGTTAGCAGAGTTCACCGATGTCCAAAATGAAATGAGCGTACAGCATATTCATTAGGGACAGATTAATAATGTAGGAGGCAGACTTCCGCGGTCTAGCCGAAGGGACCATCCCAATAATCATTTGAAGTAATGCGTGAAATGGGGAACGCTGAAATGGAATTTGAACGCTGCTCCTCCAGAATTCGAATTTTTTTAACCAGCGCGTCACATCGCACATTGGGATTTACCAAGGACAGACAGGAGTGCCGTCAACCGATCACCAGCGCTGTAACCAGGTTGATTCTGCAACACAAACAAATGGACACTATATCATAAACAACTCAAGACAACAAAACCATTTTTTGCAAGTAATAGTCCACCCAAAGGAGAGAATATTCTTTTGTACTATTAATAGCTTTGCTTCGATCTACGGAAATACTGCATCAAAGACAGTAAGTAATAACGATTCACTTCATTTACTACTTTCGTGTCATCATAACAGTAAAGTAGAATATAAATGCTAGTACCTTTTATTTTGCAGAAACGCCTCTAAATTTGCAACACATCACAGTTTTATCCCCAGTACCAGGCAAACATCGCGTAAGAGTGCTACAGCATAGCTGTGCCTCAGACTTCAGTTTCAGGTCCAGCCCAGCGTTATCAGACGTCATATACATATAAACTCCATTTTGCTGCTAAATTATAAGTCGCGCCATTAAACAACACTGATTCACGACTGAGACAAGTAGAACGCTGAGTCTTTAGTATATTGTTGCCGCCACGAAAAATGTCGAGGACATAAAAAAGTCCGTAGTTGCTACAACGATAAAAAAGCCGTTCTGAAAGGAGAGTGAAATATTATGGATGCCCATTTTAGGTGAACATCTATTACGGCGGGATGCGTTTCGGAGGCGCTTAACTCTTTACACAATAGTTTAAGGATTCAGTGGCTCGGTACGTGATAAAACATCTACAGTAAACTGCTGCAGCTGCATTGCGCAGTACGTGGAAGGTATACTTGACGGCATGCCCGAATATTTCGCAGAAGTCAAGGATTCTCGAATAAGTAAAGGAAATATTAACGAAGACTGGATAAACCATCACTGGTATTGGGATAAGATGTTTAGAATGTTTTTTTTAAATGACTTCATGTTCGTGTTTAGCTGTAACATAATTATTTCACAATAATAATCTCGGCATTTGGGATACAGCTATTAGTCTTTATTAATAATACAAGTAGATTTGTTACTGCCTGGTAGATTTAATTCAGTCAATATGAGGCAGATCACAACCTACATCAAATATGCTTGGAACTGGTACAAACAGTGACACTGCACTACTGACATAAAAGACAGTTATAACTTAAAGCGAAAATGACGAAACTGAAAAAAATTATAGAAGCTGTGAACCGACATTACGTCAGTCAACAAATGCAATTCCGATGTGGGCATAATTAACACCTCTTTCAAGCTGAGTAAATGGCATTTATGAAACTCTCATTAATTTAACACCGCATATATTTCTTCGAATATAAATGGAATTTAGCAGTTTACTGCAATTCTGACACTACCTCCATTTAGAGCTTGAGCGTAAATTACATCAGAATAGACTCATTGCTAATTATGAACGTAACCCATGGATTCTTTTTACGACGACTGCTACTCTCGTAGCCTGTTACCTACGCTATGCACATACGCCATCTGGGCCTTTCTTCCTCACTTTCTTTTCACTTAGTGAAACAGTTGGCAGAGGACTCCTCACATCTGACAAACATTCTATGAAAGTATCTTACTGCTGAGCAGCACGCTGGATAGAGCCGCAACGAGTGGATCGATACTGAAGTAGCTACCTCCCCAAAACAGCAGTCGTTTATATTGTTCCAGGATAGCTGTTAGACGTTGCAAAACAGCCGAAACTTTAATCAATGTTGCAAGGCCTGTCCGACGCCGAGTCACTACAACAATACTATCATACTGCGACAAGCAAATGCAGCTAAAGATTGAGGATCGTCTTAGGGCGGCACGATTCTGATTAAAACTTCTGACAATAACCGCAAGTTTGACATGATATTCACCATATTCTAGTGCAATGCAGGGTGGTACAGTCAATTTCTTTCATGTGTCTTGAACAAATATTGAAGGAAAAGTGAGATGATACATATCTGTGACGAAAGAAAGGAAGAATAATACATCAATTTTTGTATGGGTTACCCGCAACATCTATTCATCTCGAAAGCGAAAACAAAAGGCAGAAATCCCTCCCAGACTTCATCAAAACTACCACGCTACAGAATAAATACCAAGCATTCATGTACACAAATTGTAGACACACGGCATTAAACAACACTGTTGCAAAACATAAATGCTCGCGATTACTACTTTCCCGTGAAAATTTATCCTGATTTCAATAGGAAAATATTATCAGTGTTAAATTCTTAACAGAAAGATGTGGGTAAAAAAACTGCTTAGTTTGTGAGCTTGTCTGGCCTATTATTTATCACGAAGCAATATACGCCTTCGCCCCCTCGTTGATACAACATTTAGGGAAACTCTTGATAACACCGAGAACAAATGTTTTAGTGCTAAAACAACAATCTCTTTAATCACAATGACCAGAGCAAAACAGCTTATTTTTGGCTCAAAAGGCGCACGTCAGCCGCAACTAAGGATTTTATTTCAAGCAACAAATTACACAGTAGCTATTGTTTCAAAACAAGAATATTCTGTGGACAACTTGCAAACTACGTAGTGCTGTACCGATGGAATAGTGAGCAACACACACACAAATGTGATGACCTGTAGTGGCGCGTTATAAGTAACACAGAACTACAGATCGAGTCAGAATTGGGTAAGAGTCAAATTACTTCTATTAGACGCAAGCCTTCTAGACAAAACCACCTGGTTGTTCTAATAAATAGGACACTCACTCCTAAAGAGGGCAAGTGACAGAGTACCATTATACACTACAATAGCTTCCTTACGCTCAACTGAGCAATCATGTGAATATGCCTGCAGTAGAAAACGAATATACCTGTTTTTATTGTGCTTACGTTGGGAATAGATACCCTACAAACTATAGAACTCGCCAAAATTTAAAAAACTATTTGTCATTTATGATATAAACAAGTCGTCATATGTAGCTTGCTGTGTGTAATGACCAACAACATGTTTCATCTTGCAAACGTTGAAGCAAATTAAAATCTTTACCAACTCTGCAATAAAGACGATGCTAGATAAGGAGAGTCTGCGCCCCTGCATCGTCTATCACTAAGCACTTCACTGTAGACTAAGTGTTATTCACTTGTTATTTGCTAGTATGCTGCATGCATAATTCGTTTTGATAATCTAATTTCGTTGCCAATTTCACGCATTTTTCTTACTATGTCGTAACTTAAGCGAATATGCTGATCTCTCCCTAAGTCAATATTAGTATACAGCGTGTATGGATAGAAGAATACAAGAGATGTAAAGGCTGTAAATTGGAACATTTAGACGAAACATTCACGGACACTGAATAGAAACTAGTGTACCGCGTAGCAGATGGTCAAGCAAGGCCTATCTGCGACAAGAGCTTCAATAAGGAGCCACATCACGAACAGCCTACACTAATACTTTCGAAACGACTAATTCAGACGCTACACACAGACGTACCTGTCTGGCTGAAATAGGTACGAAGAGGTTAAAATATCGCGTCTTCAGCAAGAGCAGGCTTCCCGCTGTGCACAGCTACGTAGCATCATGGTCTCGATCGCGTCCGTCATGCCGGCAGCGAGCTCCTCAACTGCAGTCGTCACTTCGGATTTCGGTTAATGTCGAAGAAGCAAACGATCCACCAACTCCTTCTAGCAGCTGCGCACGCGCTCGCGTCCCTGACTCAACTGAAGGCTTTTGTCAAAGCGGCGCCAGTGCCGCAGCAGCGCCAACAGTGGAGAAAACTGGAAACTTGACTGCCGCCGAGCTGCAGGCTGCGCTATCGCAAAGCGACTGAAGGTGAGGTGCGCAGTCCGTCCAGCTGCCTAGCACGCAGGGGTACCCCAGCAGCCTGTCTCAGCTCGCGCTCCCTCGAAATGCTGTGGAACAAGAAGAGTTCCACAACACCCGATGCTTCCTCGTCGGTGGCTAGCAACGCACTGGTGCGGCGCCGCAGACTTCTCGCGTGGTAGTTACGGCGGCGGCGGCCGCTCCGTGTTATCTCCTACTCCGCCCCCTCTCCCCCGCCAATTACCACAGTCGTCCGGCTTGGTGGGGAGAAGAACAACACTGTCGAGCAGTGTCACGCACACATGCACGCACTTGGGCTGCTGGCTCCGTCCGATGTGCTCCCCACCTTCGATAACCAGCTGGCAGCCGCGTTTTCGCTTTCGCTTCGTCCCTGGGACGGCACCTGACCCTCTCGCTGCTTTGCCCTTGGTCAGGACGGATTAGGAGGAGGCCACGTTAATAGCACTGCAACCCGACCTCTGAAGACATCTGTTTTGAAAATGAAGACTGATTACAGTGATAAGAATGGGTATCAGATTAAAACATTTTGACTGAAGTTCGGCAGGCACTGATAATGCAAGATCTGGAGCTTTATTGTGTTACGTTGGGAGTTAACAACAAACGACGTCGCAATATGAAGAGCAAGGAAACACACCAAAGCCGGGTGAGTCGCCTTCCGCAACCATGTAGGGAAAGACAGACGTCCGGTAGCTACTGATGCGTTGTTTTTACATATGTGAGTTATAGGACAGGAGACCAATATGAGAAGGGAAAGGAAAATGGGCGCACGGCCATCAGGAATGGAAAACACTTCAAGAACACTCGTTCTTTGATTAGAAACGATATTTTTTACTTGTTACTTACTGCACGAATTATAAAGTCATACTTCAACAAAAAGTATTCTTCCGAGGTTAAATAGATGAATTAGGTAAAAAAACAAAGAATGGTACTTATTTTTATTGTATCTCACTACATCCTTCTTAGGCGACAATGCGCTTGAAGTGACGAGATTCTCACTTTTCCATTCTAACGGAGAAGCAGTTTATGTTGAACTTAGCAAAATAGGCCATTGGAGACACGATTATTATCTCACTGATGAAAATTTCAACACTCAAAGCCAAACATTCAACTACAGTATAGGCTTGAGTCAAGAGAATAAGGTATACCCATTCGAATATAAACTGGTGGTTTTTCGCCATTATTAGACGCAGCACTATCCTGAGGAGAATGTTCTTGTATGATAGCCGAAATCGTCTTTCAATAAGCTCCTGTTTCAAACAGTTTAATAAATAACCACAATAGGAGCCAACTATTGTCCTTTTGCTTTTGTCCGCGTAATATATCAGCATTATGCCCGTGAATTTGAAAATGCAATGACTTTTCATCCGACAAAATGATCTTCAAGTTAATAAAGCTTTCTTCAAGTGATTATCTTCAACCGCTAAATATTTGTAAAAAAAAAAAGTTTTTGTGCCAACAACTGTACAATTTTATTTATTCTCTTCCGGCTATCATGTTCACGGGAGATAATAATGTACATCAGTTGGTCAAAAATTCATCTCTGCCAAATACGGAAACATCAATTATAATATGTGACGAACTATCACAACAATTGATTCACAGAATTTCCACTTATCGAAGTGTGATAACGTGTACACACTTGATTTTAAACAATGAATAATCATCAGAGGCTCATTCAGAGCATGATCTGTATTTTTGACCCACTGATGAAGATTATACCCAGTCCCAAAAACATGTAGAGAAAAAATAAAATTGTACAGCTCTTGGCACAAAAAATTTCTTTTTCGGAAAGGATCTCCAAGTTGTTTGTCCAACTCTCACAAACTGTTGACTACGGCATTGTTGTTTCTTGGACTCATTAATGTGAGCGTGGGTCCGAGCAGCGTCTACAGTCATGAAACTGCATAAAAAGTGTTGCCAGATTCTACGTTGAAAAGTTCTTCCGCGCGAGCTATTGTCTCTTCCAAACGGGACTCCGAATTCAGACAGGATTTTTTCACAACGACTTTTTCGTGAATAGTTTAATGGAGTCATTCAGCTGAAATGCCTTCAGTGTGTGTTCTCTAGCGACCTTCCGTTACCTCATCATTTATTTTTTTCAATGCTTTGCTCTCTGATAATCTCAACTGCTCGGCCGGGGCGCTTTTCGACTTCTGTGTGCACGTTTAAACTCATTTGTTCCGAAAGAAATAATTTTGCGTTGATAGGGCTGAGTCCGCACGGACTTAATTCAGTTCCATTTTGATCTCTGCAGCTGCTCGTATGTCATACTATATTTGTGACTTTCTATAAAAGCATCATTACACACACACACACACACACACACACACACACACACACACACACACACACACATACAAAAAAAGAAACTATATAGCACTTCAGGCGTTTAACAGAATATCCCACTCTATCATTGAAATCAGGGTTGAACAGAATATCTCACTGAAATTTACGACGTAATGTAAGAGATGGTACATTCAGTTTTCTTTTATTGCTATCAATATCGATGCACCATTTCCTAGGCCACTGGGAGCATGGTACACAAAAAGGGCGACAATCATACTGAGGCACAAACTCAATTCATTTCATACAGGTCACGTATATTATTTCGCTGGCACGTAAATATGTAGGTCACATTATCGACACCATGGAGTGTGGTGACCTGACTGCCCATCTGCATTCCAAAGTGCTGAGGTGAGTCCTACAGTCCTTTATAGTGAGGGTGTGTAACACTGGTGATCGTTAAATGTGAGGACTTTAAGATCAGTCGCCTCCTTGATTATACATGCCATCTCCGACTTTGATGCTCTCCCTTCTTTTCGTTTTTGTAATCATACACAATAATGCCATACTACACTAGACCGCACACGTACTCATCAAAGTCGCACGGTTCAAAAAGTCTCGAAGTTCAGATAAACACTGCTCAAAGGAATTAGGGGAACACGTGTATCAACGTGTTATGTTAAATTTATTTAGATACTGGCAGTACCTGTGGTCTTGTTGCATAGCATGAGATCTTCGCTGTAGGCCACAACTTAAGTCATTCGTCATCTATAGTCTGCGTTATGCATTACAGTGTCAGGTGGCCCCTAAGAAGGAACTCAGCACCGGCGTCCTAGTGTTTTCTAGTGACAGACGACATTTGTCATTTGTGGACGTTGTAGTTACCCAAGCGCATACAAAGCAACATCCTAATGCATTCCAAATTGTAAAAATAGTCTGTATGATCAGAGAAGGACGGACTTCCCGTCATGTTGCTGCAGATGCTAATGTCCCTCCATTTGTCATCCATAGGTTATGGACACGTTACAAGAAGAAGACAGGTCGCCGACGCGTTACAGACCCAGGTGAAGACCGATATCTGGCCATCTCTGCATTGCAACGTCGTACAGCCAACTCGGGAGCACTGCAAAACGATCTCTTAAGGGCCACTGGAGCCGCTGTGTCCAGTCGGACTGTAAAGAACACGTTACGAGGAAGGACCTTACGACTCGCACGTCCTGTTCGAGTACCCCACTGACTATCATCTCGCACCTGGCCTTCAGTTCTGTCATTCCCATATCAACTGGCAACATCGTCACTGGCGAAACGTGATATCTACAAACTCCAAATTTCTTGCGGTGCAAGGCGATGGCCGTGTTCAGCTGTGGAGACGCAGCGGTGAGCGGTAGCTGCCAAATGTTGTCAAGGAAATCGACAGATTCGGCGAAGGTTCTGTGGTGGTGTGGGGAGGCATCAATTTTGACAGCTGTGCGAATCTTGTTCGTTGTCCATGGTCGCCTTACCGTCAGGCAGTACATCAACCAGATCCTTGGTGGATCTTTTGGTAGCGGCTGAATACGATGGTGGCCCTGAGTTGCTTCTTATGCACAATAATGCCAGGCCCGATGTGACGGGCTTCAACAGGGATGAAGCCTGGACATTGAAGTAATGGAATGGCCAGTGATGGCTCCCGATGGTGACTCCTGACCTAAACCCCATAGAACACATGTGGGTCATGCTCGACAGACGTGTTCGTGGTCGTACTGTTATATTGCAAACTCTCCGAGAACTCTCAAGGGCTCTCATTGCAGAATTGGAACGGATACCACAGGCTGACCTCCGTAGACCTATATGGGAACACGTCAGCCGGCCGCTGCAGCCGAGCGGTTCTAGGCGCTTCAGTCCGGAACCGCGCTGCTGCTACGGTTGCAGGTTCGAATCCTGCCTCGCGCATGGATATGTGTGATGTCCTTAGGTTAGTTAGGTATAAGTAGTTCTAAGTCTAGGAGACTGATGACCTCAGATGTTAAGTCCCATAGTGCTTAGAGCCATTTTTGGAACACGTCACTTAGGTGTCGGGCGGTTATTAACAATCACGGCGGGCATTCATGTTACTAAAGCTTTCAAAGTCAAATGAAAAGCATCCAGGGTGACGGGATGAATGACTGTATCCACTTTGTTTGCAACACTTGTCGGACTTTTCAGTTCTTGTTACGAAAATGAACGAGAATGTAGTGGTGTGTTGTTACGTACTCAGTTTGTGAAAGGTAAAGGTATAATTTGGTAGCAAAACCAGTCCTCAATTATTGTTCAATGGAGGATGGCAGACGCCCAAAGTCATGTTCCCGCAGTTCTTTGAGCTGTGTTTAATATTCACATTTCGGACGACGACAATGGCAAACCATTTCGACTACGGACATGCCCCCATAAAAATGGGGTATGCCCGTTAACAACAATACGCTCATTAACATGCACTATGATTTGGAAATTCACTGGTCGAGGTAATTAAGTCTCACTGATGTGCCCACGTGAAGCGACACACCTTTCAAGACACTTGTGTTACAGAGTCATATGCCGAGAGGGGAGGGAGGAGGGAAGAGGGTTCAACTTCAGGTGATTAAAAAATAAATCCTTCAATAAAAGCACAACTGAATTACTTACCCTCTCTTCACCAATGGTTAGTGCTCCATTTCTAATGAGTCCGATGTGAACGAGTGAACGATACGTTAGCCTGTAACCTAACTCCCTTCATCCTTTTCTTAGCGGGCGGTGTGATGCAGGGATTAGACATTTGAATCGCATTTTGTTGGACAATACTGTAAAGTCTCGTTCGGGCATCCAGATTTAAGTTTTCTGTAGTTCGCCGTAACCGCTTGAGGCAAATACCGAGATTATTTCTTTCAAAAACAGAAAAACACAGTGGATTTCATTGCTCATCCTTCCCTAACAGGCTGGAATCCTACAGGAGGAAGTAAGTTCAAATCCGGAATATCATCAGCAAGAGGAGTAGAGTGAATGACTCGGATCTTATGTTGACCAGGTTGGACTTCCATTCCTATATTTAATTAAAAAAAACTTTATGCAGTGTCTTATGGAATAAAGCTACAAATATAATTAGCGGTACTAGATTAGCCCAGCGGTCTTAGGCGCTGCAGTCATGGACTGTGCGGCTGGTCCCGGCGGAGGTTCGAGTCCTCCCTCGGGTATGTGTGTGTTTTTTTCCTTAGGATAATTTAGGTTAAGCAGTGTGTAAGCTTAGGGACTGTTGACCTTAGCAGTAGTCCCATAAGATTTCACACACATTCATTAATTAGCAGTAACCCGCTCATCGGACTGAGGGGTGAGGTAACGTTGTACTTTTCGAGAGGACAAAGCTAACACAGAGTTTAGTCTTCTTTCCTTCAACAACTGCCCAATAGTTCAGCATATACGTCTGATATGTCATCAGCCAGATCGGAAGCACTCAAAACCAGTTTCTCACAGACACTGTTTATCGCAACTATATGCAATTCACCTAACATTTGTTGATTGATTATAAATTTCAGCAAATAGTTTCCATGTTCACATGTTTCTCAAAAACGAACAATGAGATTCTTATATTCAATGAAGCCCCCTATATATAAAGCTCAAACATATCACAAATGGCGGTCTACTTAAAAAAAAGTACATAATAAAGTAACATAAGACAACAAAAACCAACGTGGTTTAATGGTATGTTTCAAAGAATGCGGCGAATACGGATATGGTCCCACACTCACTACGAAGAGACTGTAGAAAAACTGATAGAGAGGACTTAAGGGCAATTCGTGCTTCCATAAAATGAGATATGTGTGGAAACATTCTTACAAGGGGACGGCGCCTAATCGTCATCACCAAATTCGTGCAAATTAGTGGCGTGTGCGGGGCTTGGCCAGAAATTAAAGTAACAGAAATGAGAGCTCCAGATGGCCAAGTGTTTAGAGAAAAACATTTTTGGCGCGTGCTGTATGCGGTTCAGTCATTTGTGTAAGCTTAGTTTTCAGGCAGCGGAGAAGAGTGCAACGGTGGAGTTCCTATGTACGAACCTTTTTTGTTTTCAGTTTTTACTTTACACTGCATATAAATTCAATTAATGTCCAATACATTTCATAAAAGCCATGAAAAGGTGAAGGAAAATTTAGGATTGGAACTAAATTTCCGGGATGAGATTACAAGGCGCATACGAGAACTTCGTATAAAAAGAGATACTTTTTATTATGTTACTGTTGATGATTTACACGTGCTGGGATAATATTCATCGTAAAATCAGGGGAAGCAGTAAATTTCTCGACATCCTGCTTACGTTATAAAAGCCAGATTTTTACAATTACATGGTGCTTTTAAAATTTCTGTGGATAAACAACCTTGGTTTACATTCATAAAAAGTTCGCTCTCATAGCACAGAACGACAGTAAAGAATGCGTAACGCATTGTTTCGCCAAATATTGGCGAGGACAGCTGGTGACCTACAATTCTTAACCTGATGACAAAAATAGACATAGTAGGGTTGCACTAGCGCATGACATTTGGGAGAAATCACTTTAATACTCCACGATGATAATCTGTCTTCAGCTTGAAAAATATCGTCGTATAATTTTAGATTTGTTTGTCTTCCCTTAGAATCAATTAACACAAGAAATTTGTTCTCCTGCACGTCGAGTTTCATCACATTACTCAGACATTTTTTGTACTAAGCTGTTGTACGTTTCCCAGATTTTGACGAAGTAATGCCGACATTCCTTATAATTTGCCGCCTATTCATCCAACATTTGTTGAATCCTCAGTCCAAAAGAGCCAATACTCTCTTGTAGGCGTACGTAGAGTGTTGGCAGTGACTTTCCAGAAACGGTTATAGCATATTGCGTTGTCGGTTACTTTATTCATAGCTCGGTGTTACATAAATATTTAAAATAAAACAATTTAAAAAAGTTCCTTCATAGGTACTCAACCCCACGACCCTCGTATTACCGTTCTGCACTCATTCCTCTGCGCCAACTACTGTCTGGGTATGTAACTAGCTCATCTCTCACCCTTTCCGCGCCAAAAATGCTGTTTTTTTGCTAAACGCTTAGCCATCTGGAGCTTCCACTTCCATCATTTTCATTTATGGCCAAGCCCTCTATATATCACAAATTTGGACAAAATAGGCGATGACTAGTAGGCACGGCCTCCATGTCAGTCAGAAATCGTGGCTAAAGTTTTATCCGAAAAACCCAGGAACTTGTAATCCTCTGTAAGAAAACTGATCCAAAAGTTATGTTAAGAATTTAGAGATTCAATCTGGTGCTGCAACGTAAGACAAGAGACAGAAAGCCAAGTGTTACATTCTGCACCTAAAATGCTTTTACGTGTGATGCTATCACCTAAAGAATCTCTGACCGCCGCATGCGAGATAGTTTGAAACAACACTCCCGATAATGAAAAACAAGGTACGAAGCACTAACGAAACTCCAATTAGACATTATATCGAATATGCTGCGAAATTACCTCCTCTTCTAGTTCATGGATGGATGGATTTAAAATTGTTAGACGATAAACAGCCTCGTCATCAATACCCTTCCACAAGATGGAGGTGCTGCTGAATGAGGGTTACTCTTAATGAACGGAAAGCTAAGGCCACATAACGATAGCCACAGCAATAGAAAATGCCACATATAGATGTGCCAGGAGACTTAGTCATACTGTTGTCACTTATTAAAAGAATTAAGAAAACAGAGGACGACTGCGAAGCTAAAAAGAGGAGCGAGCCACTGGAAAACACATTAAAACCTATATCCAATTAAACTGGGCAGGAGTGCTGATGCCACACGAAATGTCAACAATTATAGTGCCATTAGTTCGTCATCGCTAGAATGGATGGCACGTCCCTCACTAGGCTAAAGGTTTTCCTCCTATCAGCATACAACACACAGAACGTTAAAACATGGAACATGATGCACCGTGTTTGTGACGCCGTGGGTGCAGAATTCCGGCGGATGTTCTTGCTGCAAAAGATATGCAAGCGTCATTACGCAGTGGTCGATATGAAGGCGAGTGAGGCTCACTTGTCACTTCGTTGAGTTCAAAAGTATTTGCATCATGGGTGGATAGTCGCTTTGACCGACAACAGCTTATTGTTACCCAATGCCGTTCCCACTCAGCCAACACTCGCTTTGTCACTCAGATCTCTTCCATTCCAAGAGTCTCACCTCACTAGGAATTGAATAGGTCATTTCCGTTGAGAATGGCTGTACAGAATTGCAGAGCAATATTGCTAAAGTCGGTCTGTTGTAGGATCCTAGAACATATTCTAAGGTCGAACATTCAGACTTTCCTGGAAGGAAAGTAATTTATTTCAAAGAAGCAGCACGGGTTCTGGAAGCACCAATCACGCTAAAATGCAATTCGCTACCGAGCGAGGTGGCGCAGTGGTTAGAACACTGAACTCGGGAGGAGGGCGGTGCAAACCCGCGTCTGGCCTCCCAGATTTAGGATTTCCGCTATTTTCGTAAGTCGCTTAAAGGAAATGCTGGGATGGTTCCCTTGAAAGGGCACATCCTATTTCCATCTCCGTCCTTCCCTACTCCGAGCTTGCGCTCCGTCACTAAGGCTCTCGTTGTCGACAGGGCGTTAATCAATAATCTCCTACTCCTCCACAAATCGGTTCTTTCACACACGATATCTTGCAAACAATAGATGCAAGTCAACCGATAGATTCCACCGTCCCAGACTTCTGAAAGTCAGCCGAGACTGTACAATACTGTCCAGTGATAACTAATAAACGAATCGTGAAAAGTAGCTTCATAAATAAGCGTTGGCTCGAAAAATGTTTGACCAACAAACCTCAGTATATTATACTGGATCGCGAGTGTTCAACAGAAACGCCGCGCGGGATTAGCCGAGCGGTCTGAAGCGCTGCAGTCATAGACTGTGCTGCTGGTCCCGGCGGAGGTTCGAGTCCTCCCTCGGGCATGGGTGTGTGTGTTTTTCCTTTGGATAATTTGGGTTAAGTAGTGTGTAAGCTTAGGGACTAATGACCTTAGCAGTTAAGTCCCATAGGATTTCACACACATTTGAACATTTGTTCAACAGAAACAAAAACAACATTGCGTGTGCTCCAGAGAAATGTATTAGAGTGCCAATGTTCGCTTTATACGTAAACGATGTATCGGGTGAGGTCAGAAGCACTCCCAGATTGCTCGCTGTCGATACTTTTGTCTATAGGAAAATAAGATCGTTCAGATACCATAAGGAAATTCAGATCGACTTAAAACATATATTTAAAAAAAAATGAGGGTGAAATTAAGTGAATGCCCTGGCAAATAGAATTATGCAAATTGGTCACAAATTGATGTTCTGCGGGTATAGAGGGAAAACAGGAAATTGTGAAACTTCCTGGCAGATTAAAACTGCTTTACTTCTGCCAGTACCTCGTCTCCTGTGAGGACGGGGCGTGAGTCGTGCTTGGGTAGCTCAGTTGGTTGAGCACTTGCCCGCGAAAGGCAAAGGTCCCGAGTTCGAGTCTCGGTCCGGCACACAGTTTTAATCTGCCAGGAAGTTTCATACCAGCGCACACTCCGCTGCAGAGTGAAAATCTCATTCAGGAAATAGTGAAGTTTGGCGACCGATGGATGACTGTGACACTGCAGCGCAGTTCCACCGCGCAGCTGGCGAGGACAGTGAACAGGGAACATATCGGTACTAGGACATTACGTCTTTGTCGATTTCATTCGTTTCACACATTTGGGCTGTAATGATGCATCGGAGATAGGCGCATGAACAATATATGCAAATGTCTGCATTTGAAAAATACGTGTAGCTGGGCTCAAAAGACGGTTGGAGTAATCGGCAAATCTCTCGAAATTTGAATACGAGCGATGCCAATAGTAATAGTATGTTGGCTGTAAGGGATGAATCACGGCCGAACATAGGGACAAAAGGGAAACGGTCGACCTAGAGAGACGAAAGAACTTTAGGACCGAGCAATCGTCACAGAGGACTCAGAGGCCCTGATTCATCATTATCATCGATACGACGTGCAACTGGTGCCTTAGTGACCACAAGGATCATTAATAGGCGGTTCACAGAAAGGAGGCTGAGATCACGGCGCTCCTTGCGCCGACTACAATTGACTTCAGTACACCAGCAAACCCATTTGCATTGGTATCGGGCGCATTCGACCAGGAATCTCGTTGACTGCATTACAAATGTCTTTAGTTATGAGTCCTGCTTCGAACTGAGTGCCGAAGGCGTGTCTAGAGACGCCCCAGACAGAGGTGGGGTACAAACCTAACTGTCGTCCCCAAATGATGGTCTGGGGTGTCATTTCATTTAGTAGCAGGACGCCTTGGGTTGCCAGCCGCGGCATCCTAACAACACGGCGACACGCTGACGATGTTATACGCCCCATTTTGTTGCCGTTCATGGTAAGCCATCTTGGGATTACAATTCAGCAAGATAATGCCGGGCCGCACATGGCGAGAGTTTCTACTGCTCGTCTTCGTGCTTGCCAAAACCAACCTTAGTCAGCAGGGTAGTAGGATCTCTCAAAAGAAATGGTTCAAATAGATCTGAGCGCTATGGGACTTAACATCTGAGGTCATCAGTCCCCTAGAACTTAGAACTACTCAAACCTAACTAACCTAAGGACATTACATACATCTACGCCCGAGGCAAGATTCGAACCTGCGACCGACTGAAGCGCCTAGAACCGCTCGGACACACCGGCGGGCCGTTGGATCTTTCCGCAATTGAGAACTTTTGGATCTTTATGGGCAAGGCCGACTAACCAGCTCGGGATTGGAGAGAATTTGGCTCAACTTTCCTCGAGAGAACATCTAACAACTCTATCATTCAATGCCAAGCCGAAAAACTGCTCGCATAAGAGGCAGAGGTGGACCAGCCCGTTATTGACTTGCTCAATTATTCGGATAATTGCTTCATGCCCTGTCGTTTTGTTTTCTGTCTCAGAGTGCACTTAAGAGCAATAGTGTGAAGAGGCATGAAATGGAACGAACGTGAGAAACTGTTTTGAGGTTCGGGTAAGTGTGATGAAACTGCAAAGTAAATAATGTACAAGTCGATAACGCAAAAATTCTAGAAAACTGCACTGCCGTAATAAATAAATATGAAAGGGTATATTGAATGGATTAAGAGACGTGTTGCAAGGATTGTTGTCAGGCCAGTACAAGACATGACGAAGGCGTAACATATATGTACGAGGAACTTAAATGTGTTTTTTTTATAGGAATGTGATGCTTATAGTTAGTAATTTGTTCCATAGATTATATTCACGATAAAAGTTATGACGTGGACCATATCCACAGAACAAACATACACACACACACACACACACACACACACACACACACACACACACACACAAAATATATCGAAAAAAATTATATGGCTACACACTGGTCATTTACTGCTTTGTAAGAATGAC
The DNA here is from genome assembly GCF_023897955.1 of Schistocerca gregaria. NCBI lineage: Eukaryota > Metazoa > Arthropoda > Insecta > Orthoptera > Acrididae > Schistocerca > Schistocerca gregaria. The sequence goes on from NC_064920.1 coordinate 423,337,199, forward strand.
TAATTTTTTTCTATCATGTTTCCTCTATGGTACAGAAGAAGAAGCTAAGGAGAATTATCTTTACATTTGAAAACAAACGCTTCTGCTACCTGCCAGACATTTTATTTTTATGGGTAGGTTGTCACAGATATTTATGGCTTCATATTTAACCCCACTGTCTGAGAAAGTTAGATTCATTAAAGGGTAATGGAGATCATTTCTTCTTCTAATGTTGCACTTGTGAATATCTCTGTTACTCTCAATTCCTATTTGCCTTTGCAGTGAGGAGTTAAGCCCAGAATATTATTCCACAACACATCAGTGAATCGAAATATGCAAAACATGTTAACTTCTTCATTTCTACATCCTCAAAGTTAGCAATTATTCTTAAGACAAAAGTAGTCTAACCTAAAAATTTTAGCAGGTATGTTACTTTTCACGAAATCCAGATGAGTACATTTACACGAGCGATAGTTAAGGTTGGTTTTACTGCCTATCTCGTATATTTAGAGTATGGAATACGATAAGAAGACAGGTTAGTGCACTTAACCGGATGCACATGAACTGTCTTTTTTCCCTTCGCACGCTATGTAAACGGAACGGGAGACACAGCCTTCAAAACTGGCACGAACTACCCTTCACCACGTATCGCACAGTAGAGCGTGTGGCATGTTGGTGGATCAGCTTCGAAGATAGAAAAAGAGATCTGGTTTATAAATAAGAAATCAGTTACACTCTCAATCCTAAAACACGGCGATTACTTACCAACACGCTTCCATACAACCGACAAACTTCCGAGTGAAGACTGCCATTGCGCTCCTTTAGTAAACTCTACTCTCTGCAAAAGCACATTCACTAACTATTCTACTCGATTGAATAGCTGTTCAAAATTTCGGGCTGAACTCACAAATGCATTTTTCTGCGCTTTGTTTCAAGTTGAGAATCACCCATTGTAGTCGTCGCTGGCGTGGATGCATTTTCCCTTACTTTCTTTCCGCTGAACAACTTGCGTACAGATTTCCTGAAAGTAACGCATAGTAAATGGTATGAGGCCATATTATCCTTCTAGTTTTCAACGCAGTAAACATATACATTACAATAACAGCTCGACACATAGCTGTACCTCATCTTTTCACGTAAACTGCTTTACTTCCTGTCAGTGAAATTCCTTTACAGAAAATGACATTTCCCACACGCTTTGGTTGTGTACGTAAGCATACTGTTATATGAAGCGTCCGAAACAGTTGCGTCTGTTTCCTCTTTTACTTTCACTGTGTTGTTCCACTTTTCACATGTTAAATGCTATTCATGTTCTCCATTTAGAAGGAAAATTCTCTTCAGTGTGATATCGCTGATCTTACTGTCACATGTCGCGTTGTTACGAATATCTTTGGAGTGATCTCACCGCAACATGGAAATCTGTGGTGAGTGCGACACCTATCCAGTTACTTCACTTGATTCAACACCGATTAGACAAATAAATATTTACTTTTCTTCCCAGAGATTACATATAGATTTGTTTTAATGAGATGGTTAGGTAAATTTGTGCCAAAACCTTGGGATTCAGCGTTTCAATTAAACTTAGGATTACAAAAACAGCTGAAATGAAATAAATATGTTCTTTGTCTTTTTCGAATGCCGTTTGTAGGTGATCATTCTTAAATTTAGATCCTTAGCGCACTTTTCTTGAGACACGAATGTTCGTCAAACTTCATTCCTTTCATCGATTAAGATGATTGTCTCTACACTCCCACATTAATTCATGGTATTGATGAAGTAATGACCAGAATTTGTAGTACTCAAAGCAATGGAAATACTGGATCATCAGTTCAGTAGAGTTCGGTAATGTTTTTATGGCTTAACACTTCCTGTCAGTGCATGTAGGAACACAACTTTGCCGATTTCGATTGATTAAAGGTGTCCAGTGAAGGCTTCGAAATCGATAGCTTGTGAAACTAGCACCAACATAAATGAAGGGAAAAGAAATGTATCTTTTGTCACTGTAACAAAGTTTCGGGAAACGTCGACTTCAACGTATCAGAACCCGGAGAAAAATCTACATGAAGATTAAACGCCACAACACTAGTAAAGGAGGTGTCCATATGTCTTTTTTTAAACAAATAATAGACATATCGCCATTTTTTAAAATACAAGTTTTACATTCTGGACCACAGATATCCTCCGGCTTCGCTTGTGTTTACCATCTCCGTCTCAATCCCTCCTCTTCATTTTCCTGTACCCCTCGCTCCTAAATGATTTCATGATATAAAGAGTCTAACCATATTTGTTTGTTCTGTACGAACCTTTTTATGGACAAAGCAAATCTGAAGATGGTAACTAGTAGCTGTACCCAGTAACGTGATTTTTTTTATTCAATGTAGTCCGAAACGGTCCGCAGAGCTTGTAACAAATGTTGCACAGTAGATTGTGCTAAGAAATAATTGTTGAAATAAATCAATACGTTGTGCCTTTTCCGAGTTTATTAGCATTGAAGTTAGCCAATCAAGCCCGCCAGAGACGCTGTCGCCAAAAGTGTTTTTCGTTTGGTTTCCTAAACCCAACAAGGGAGCGATACAAATGGAAAAAAAAAACAAGATGGGTCGATAGTAAGGATAGAACCTGAGCCAAAAGCTGAGCAGTCTCGTGCGCTGTCATCCACTGTATGAGAACAACAGACTCTAATTTTATTTCGCGGGGCGCTGGAATTTGCGCGCCAACGGCTTGATTGGCTATCTCCAATGCTAATTAACTCGGAAACGGCGTAACATATTGAATTTTTTTCTTAACAGTTATTTTTCATGCAATCTACCCTGCAACACCCTTACAAGATTTCATGACCACACAGTATATCTAAGCGAGTGTGACGTAATAAATAATTATACAAGCGTCTACATGTTATTACTTATGTGACTGGTACTTTCGTAACGCCCAGTTCCAAAGATTTTCGGCCATACTGCGCTGCTGCAGCATTGCGATATGAGTTAAGACAGTATTACACATTAAAAGAACTTTTTCACAAATCATTTATAAATGATATTTGATACAATGTTTGACGTTGTGTTTAGGTACTTCGAAGAGATCTTTTATGAAATATGGAGCGAAGTTTCTCGTTTAAACAAAGATTATCAAAACTTTTGTGTATAACACGGGGCTTTGATGAGATCCTTCTTCGGTTATTCTTATCCTGCGATATCATGTGACTTTACGTGGCATGTAAGTCGTCCACAGAGCGGAGTGTGTTCGTTCACTGTCAAAATAACAAAGCCGCTGTTCTGTAATCCCACGGAAGTTGTAGGCTTTGGATATGTGGGGTAGTACCATTGTGTATTGAGCCAGGCACCTAGAAACGACGGAGAGGCTTCGTCCCGCCGTAGCCCTCAGTGATACACAACCCCACAACAGGCCACAGCAGTCCACCTCACCTCAAAGTAGTACCATAGTCTACAGTCGCGCACCCCATCTCGTTTTCGTTACCCCCAGCAATAGCAGCGCCCCAAGCGGCCAGCTGGCGACACTTCTCAATATAATATCGGATGAGTGCGAATACTAACGCTTATATTGATTTGTAACGTGGTTCTTATAATAGGGAGTGTATGTAGTGCCGTAAATATCGACAATAACAAAAAATTAAATGTGTGATTATATAGTTTCCTCAGGACCTTGGGAAATACGAAACGGTGCATTACATGACAGTTTATTTACGATTATCTCGTAACGTACAGGCGTTTTCTAAACAGTGTCATTTTCCTTTAATTACAAAAACTAATAGCAGACACTTTTACTGGAAAACGTCGTATGTCTATCCAACAACGCAGAGTTTTGTTCGCTACGCTTTCAGCCAAATCAGTGAATATGGAACGTAGGACACCAGTACGAAAGGTAATACCTACATTAGTTAACGCACCAAATAAGCCACCATAACTGTAGGTTAAAGAAAACTACGCAGATGTGATAATAAATCGTCAAAAGCAATAAAACTGTTTCCCAACATAGGCAGAAGCAAATCCTTAATTGCTGGTTAATCTGAGCCACAAACGAGAAGTATCTTCAACAAATTCGCTTTTGAAGCAAAAGTAATTACATTTACAAAAATATTCGCAGATTACAAAGCCAACTAAAATGTAAGAAAGGGCGAATCACTGGAATCCAAGATTTTTTTAACGTCGACAAAAGTGCCAATGATAATAACAACGGAAAACAACAGAAATATATGCTTCTCATGCTTGAAATGTATTTATATTATCTTGCTTGCAGCGGAATAAGCTGCAAATATCGAAAAGTTCGAAAGTATTTCTTCATGAACCAATTGCAGCTTGATTCTGCTGTTTTAACAAGTATTTCACGATAATGTATGTCCGTTGGTAACTTATTAACGCAAGGAACGCAAAAATATGACCACTGTTCCGTTAATTAAGTAGAAAATAATTAAAAACAAACAGTACACATCCGACGCAAGTCTCTTTTCTCACCGCTTGGTGCGCTAGAGTTGCTGCGGCTGTCAAACGGCAACAACTTTTGGTGTGTGTGTGTGTTACGGGCGATAAACTGCGTGGTCATCAGCGCCCAAACACATAAAAACAGGAACACTTGCAGTGAAGGGACTAAGACGGACAGTGAACAAGGAGAACGTCTAAAAGACACAGACCTGACGCAGTTCCAAATCCTCACATTCAGAGGCAAAACAAGAGGAGAAGAAACGCACTAAAAAGGAAAGGAAACGCAAAGAAAAGAGAACAGAAACCGAAGGGAAACAAGGAGGTGATCGTGACTGGCGGACCACTTACCTAAAACTGGGTGAGCCAGTCAACAACTTTCTCAGCTGAGTGTGTCATGACTGTATTTATTAGACTGTGGTAATACCGTCAGACTAACAGCTACTCTCTTGAGGATAACACGTAGTGTCGACACTTGTAGTGAAGCCAGGTTGATGCAAACGATAAACGGCTTCTTTATAAACATGTCGAAGATTCGACGGGTAGCAAAGAATTTTCGCAGATCAGAAGTGAAGAAGACTGAAAGCATCTTACCAATACTTTTTAAACGAAGAATTCATTCTGGTTGAGGAATGGATGTTCTTGACACGATAAGACGCTAAACTTTGCTATGCTGCTGTAGAGTAGTGCCTGTTGGAAGTACCAGGTAACTGATACTGCGTCCGCTTCCACCAAAGCATGAGAAAGTTCAAAACTGACAGAACTGCATGCACGTTATTCCACTTACCAGATTATTTAACCGGCATTGCTAGATTCCCCATCCGTCTGATACCCTTCACGATCGCTGTAGTTGTGCTGATGCTATAGGGGAAAGTAAGCATGGGCGAAGGTGGGGTAATTACTGGGACAGTCGTTTGAGGTATCGTGCCACGCGTAGGAATCTCTAGTGTCCACGTTACCTTCTGAGACAGATGTAGCTCCTAGGCAGGACGGGTAGTCCACAAAACTGTAACTCTCCAATCCTGGCAGAGTTCCCAGGGCAACGGGTGTTTACAGGTAATATGAGATATGCGACAGAGGTAGCGTGCAGGTATCCCCGACGGTTACTTGTCAAACATGAGAACATGACTAATCATTTGGGGGAACTGGGCATTATTTGTGAGCCTAAAGGAATCTGTGCCCTACGAGAGGTTGATCTCGCCAACTGCGTTCTTCAGTCAGCCCTACTTCTGTTTGACGCGTTGCTTTACGGTACAAAGACGTAGGCTGACTTAAATCGGGCTGACGGAGCGTGGCTTGGCCGCAGTTTATGGCGAAGGGCGCTTCTCCAGCATCTCTGACGGTTGGTAACGCTGGTGGCGGATGTAGGTCATGATTTACTGAAGAAAGTGGAGCAAACATCGAAAAAATTAATGTTATCAACTTTAGCTATTTCTACAAAATAGAGCTTTCCTGACGACTAGTTTCGGTAGGAAGTACCATTTTTAAGTCAGTATTATGTAAGGGACATTTCATATTGGTTTACACTTTATTTTTTCCCATCATTCAGGTGCGCCGATTACTCATCCTTGCAGTTGCAACTATGTAGTACTTGGTCTGACCGTATGTGGCAGGACAGTCAGCAGAAGTCCAATCCCTGTACTGTGCAGCTCTTTTTCCCTCTGCTGTCATTACGTGAGCCGACGACATGGAGTGTGATCATCAAGTACAGTAGCGGACGACTTTGTTTTTCGAGGAAGGAGGGTGTGAAAACGGTGGATACTTGCAGCCGATAGGTGGTGTGGAGACTGTGCACCGTCACGAAAACTGCGCTTGCAGCACGATAACAGTCGGCCCCATACGATACGTAAAACCATGGTTTTGCCATCCCTGAAACGGGGTTTCAGGTACTGCCGCGTTCTCTGGCTTGGCCCCTTCTGATTATTACCAATTCGGAACTATTTCACAGACTTCCAGGAACTGAGAGCAGCTGTTCTGGGGTGGATGCGACAGATTCCAGAAAAGTGGTTCGAGGCGAGGAGTGCCTACAGAAGTTAAAGCGGTCAAGTCAAGAAATTCAGTGGATGTATCAGTGCCTGGAACCGTATTTCAGCAATGGCAGCAGTGGCTTTCTGTCTCGTTTGGAAAGAGTGTTGTCATGATGCAAGAGCACTTTTCGTGACTATGTACTCTCCCCACAAACTGCCACCAACCGCCAGTGAATATCTGCACTCTTTTATCCTTCCTCCACAGAAGTCATGTGATCATGCGCTGTCCTTTATGATCAAACTCCCTGTTGTCCACTTACGTAATGACAGCAGGTGGAGAGTGGACTGCACTGCGCAGGAATTACACTTCTAGTGACTGTCCTGTCACCTAGCGTTAGACCAAGGTACTACACTGGCGTCCAAAATTAAAGCAACAAAGGGAAATTTTGCAAGGTTGCATATATTTTGCAACGAAACAGTATAAACAAGCGATCTCGTCACGATACCTGACAGCAGTTAAACCTTGCCGATTCACCTGTACATTTGCATAGAGGTGTTTGAGTGGTTAACATGCATAATCCCTGCCAACACTATTAGGGATCCTCCTTAATATCAGGCTTTTTCCACAATATTTGGGTCCCGAAATCGTGTTCCAATTTTCCTACGAATGCGAATCCATCGAGAATCACTCTCCAGACCAAATCGGGACTCATCTGTGAAAAGAACATATCAACACAGGTCTGCCACAATTGGAAGACGTACAAATAGCTTCTGTAAGATGCTATTTTTGTAAGAGTAATTCGTGCTTGTGTAAATACATGGTATTGCCATGACCGAATATTTAGTTCCACAATTTTAAATTATGAGGCTGTTATCAGATATTACGTTTCACGTGATTTGTAACACGATTTTTCTTGAAGTATACAAGTCGTTGTTTACATCACGCGTCGGGTTCTGTGACAGGGATCGTATTACAATCATAACTCAATACGCTGCACTCTCTTTGAAAAGCACATGTTTGTAACATCGCCGTTTTTAATTTGACAGCAAAATCCCAATATGCAAATGCTAGACCTTTTGATGTACATCGTACAGCTGTGATGGGCTAGTGTTGATAGGTGGTGCGGAGAAAATTTGACTGTAGTACTGAAGGTTTTGATGTAAATTTTCTTGAGAAAACGACTTATTTTGGATAAGGTTTTTTATTATACTTTTTCTTCACGTCGAATTGGAAATGGAACTACCTTCCAAAACAGTCATCGATTGATCTCACTAAAAGCAGCTTATGGTAGAAATATGAACCTCTGCAAATATATATCTGTGGACAACGTTTTGCTAAAAATAATTAAAATGTGCGAAATCACGGGGTTGTGTAGTATACAACAAGTGAAATTCTGATCGATTTTCCCGGAAATCCACCAAGCTCCGCGCGCGGTGACAAGGAAATCACAACTGCTCTGGGTACGGTCGTGTGGTGCGTCCAGAGAGCCCGTGTGGTAGCAGGAAGTGTACAGGTCGCGTTCATTGTAGCCCGCCTCCCAGCAGAACCACTGCTGCCTCCTTTAGCTGAGGTCTCAAGTTCCATGTGGCGGAGAGTCGCTTTCATCGCACCACCACGCAACGATCCAGCTGTAGCGGACGATGTATATTTCTTCTCCTTTCTCTGCAGCGTTTGTCACGCTTTTTCCTGTGTGTATTGGGAATCAGTGAGTGGCACAGCAACAGGAGTCACAAATGATGATGTAAAATAACGCATAAGCATCATATGCTTCAACTGGGGCGCTTATGATTTGGTGATTTTTTTAATTTATGTAGTACCTAGCCTTTTACCCGCAGCGTCGTCTACGTGATCATATATCATATATATTGCACAATCTTCTCCTCCCCTCTCTCTCTGTCCATCTTCTTCTCCGCCCACTCTATCCATCTGCTTCCCTTCCGCTCTTTGTACATCCCGTCTTCCCCCCTCTTCCTTTACCACATGCCCTCTATCCTTCTCCACCTTCTACCTGCCTTCTACACCTGAAGCTCCTCCCTCCTCTCTCTGCCCATCTCCTCTTCCCCCTCTCCCCGACCATCTCTCCCTCCTTCTCTCTCTGTAGAGCTCCTCCTCCTCTATCTGTCCATCCCCCTCGCTCTTTATCTGATCATCCCTTTCTCCCCCTCTTTCTGACTAACCCTCCTTCGCCCTGTCTGCACTTCTCTTCCCCCCCCCCCCCCTCTCTCTGCCCATCTCTTCTTACACCTCCCTATCTCCTCCGACCCCCACTTACCCATTTTCCCATCTCTTCGCCCCTGGCTGTCTGTCCATCTCAAAGTCCTATTTTTACATGTCCATCACCTCCACCCCTGTGTCGTCTGTCTCATAATCCCACTTCTATCTGTCCTATTTCTCCCCCTTTCCTTGCACATCTCATGCTCCTCCAGCCATCCAACACCTCCTCCCACCTGTCTCTGCTCAGCCTGCCCATCCACGTATATACTCGCTGAAATGCACTCTAATACCAACTGCACAACATGCCAGTCATTCAAGGCAGACTAGACGTCAGGGGCTACCAACATTTTTCCCCTCACCTCTGCCCCTACGGGACCTAGGTGGTACTTACATCCACAGTACGTCTTTCCAGACAATACTTACGGTGTGTTCCAAATTTAGTTGAAATCAGTCCACTGGTTTAGTGGGAGATGTGGAATGTGGTTTATAGATACATAGAGAGAGAAAGAGCGAGATTTTAATGCCGTGGCTGATACCCTGTCACTACAAATGTCGCCTGTCACAAGTACTCGTGACTTGCGCTCTCTTTCTCTCTCTCTCTCTCTCTCTCCCCTTTCGAAGCATGTAACCAAGGCAATCAGCTACATATTTGCCTTGAAAACTGTGAAAAACCACCAGATTTAAGGATGGCCACTGTTCTCAGCAATATCTACACATGGTGAAGAAGCTAAGACAGTCCACGTCAGAAACATCCAGAACTCTCTAAAAGGTTTCGCTCAGTTATAGCAGACAATGTGAATTTTCTTTTATGTTTTTGCCGCATTATAACACGGATTTAAAAAAGCAACTATGTGGCTTTTCTGTGGCATTGCTAAGAGCCTTCAAAGAGGGCTCCAACGACGTAACATATGTGGAACAAATAGTAAGAAGCTAACAAGTCACCAGCGATGTAGGGGTAGCGTCTTTGATTAGTATTTAATATATTCGCGGTCCCAGGTTCGAATCCCACCATCCGCTAAACTTTTGAATAAAAATCATTAGCATTCCAGCATAAGAGATCACCCTCATTCTGCCAATGACCTTGTCAGAGAGTGTGGTGGAGCAGATAGAGAATCAGGGCACTCTCTTGCCCTTGGGGTCGGGAACTGGCCATAAATGCGGAAGAATCATCGATGATCAATGGTATGAGAATGGAGATAGCAATTGAAACCACTGTATTAAAGACACATAATGTGTATGCACAACACATGTGGCCTTTAATTGAAAAAGTGACATGCCGTCGGCAGTGGACGCGCGGTTCTAGGCGCTTCAGTCTGGAACCACGCGACCTCTACGGTCGCAGGTTCGAAATTGCCTCGGGCATGAATGTGTGTGATGTCCTAAGCTTAGTTAGGTTTACGTAGTTTTAAGTTCTAGGGGACTGATGACCTCAGATGTTAAGTCTCATAGTGCTCACAGCTATTGGAACCATTTGAAAAAGTTTCATGATGATCTCTCCACTGGCAAAAGATTCCGGAATAGTCCCCAATTTGCACCTCTCGGAGGGGACTTTAAAAAGGGAGATGACCATGAGAAAAAGACTCAATAAGCAACCAAAGGATAACGTTCTACGAGTCGGAGTATGGAATGTGGTAGGCAAGCCAGAAAATCTGAAAAGGGAAATCCAAAGGCTCAATCTAGATATTGCGGGGTTCAGTGAAGTGAAATGGAAAGAAGACAAGGATTTTCTGGTCAGATGAGTATAGAGTAATATCAACAACAGCAAACAATGCTATAGTGGCAGTAGGAATCGTTATGAATAGGAAGGTAGGACAGAGAATGTGTTGCTGTGAACAGTTCAGTGATACGGTTGTTCTCATCAGAATCGACAGCAAAACCAAAATCGACAATGACAGATCAGATATATACGCCGATGTAGTAAGCTGAAGATGAAGAGACAGAGAAAGTTTACGAGAGGACGAAACAGGTAATACAGTATGTAAATGCATAAGAAAATAGAGTTGTCATGGGGCAATGGAACGCGGTTGTAGGGGAAGGAGTAGAAGAAAAGGTTACGGGTGAATATGGGCTTGGTACTAGGAAAGGGAGAGGAGAAAGTTGTTGAGTTCTGCAATAAATTTCCACTGACTAATAGCGGATACTCTGCTCAAACATCACAAGAGGAGGAGGTATGCTTGCAGAGGCCGGCAGATACGGGAGGATTTCACTTAAGATTACATCCCAATCAGGCAGAGATTCCGAAATCAAATGCTTGATTGTAATGTGTACCTAGGACCAGATACAGACTCAGATCACAATGAAGTAGTGTTGAAGATATTACCCAGGAAGAATTAATACGCAAAAAATGCGATATGGAAGTACTAGTGAATGAAGAGATACGCTTGAAGTTTACTAAGGCTATAGATACTGCAATACAGTCTGGCTTTAGCAGTCGCCCGGAGTGGACGTGCCGTATTTCCGCCTGCGGAGCGTGTGAGCTCGTGTTTGTTTACATTGCGACTTAGCTTGCGCACGGACTTCGCGCACTGAGATAATGGCAAATAAGTTCAGAAAATGGACATTATGTTTCAAATGTTTTTTATTCCAGTCTTTGATCACAATATCAATTCTTCTGACGATGACAGGTTTCAGTCCGTTATGACCATCCTCAGATCTACAATATACAAATATATACACATAGCGCGCAGTGTGTCTTTCAACACAATACAGCAATACGTATCACAACATACTATCATAAAACCAGGGAAATGTACGGATAAAATACGGTGACACGTACCTTTTCCACACCATGTCCTAACGTGATAAGGCCATAATGGCATCATCAAAAAACATAAATATAGTCAGCACAGCATTCTCACATAGATCTAAAATAAGGTATAGAATAGGCCACATTTTCCACACAGTCATTATTGCTACTGGCTACTGAAGTACAGTAGCTACCAGAAATCTGTTTGCCTACATCCTACCTAGATGTTGCTACTGTGGACTTACAAGTAGTCATCATTTACGCAAAAAACATAATCTGATAAAAACACATTAGGTAAAATACATGTAGCAAACTTTAAAATATTGATAACTATCATAGAAACTAATTGTCATAAAGTAAAAGACGAATACAGTTACCCATATAAAATTATTAAAAGGAAATATATGATGATAATAGGTCCGACTCTTTTTTTGTGAATTTACGGTCAAAAATTAATATATGTAATGCATTGCCATCAGCAACATATAAATTACCTATGAAAGATAAATGTCTGTATGACAGCTGAAAAAAGACGGATCAATGATCAGCGCCCTCTGTTGGGTCGGGTCGGCCGCCATGATGTTATGTAGGCGCCCACCGATCGTAAGAACTTAACCACTAGAGGGCTTTACATACATCATAATATGTCTGCCACACAAATAAAATTATATAGTCTGGCCATACATTCCATGAATAGGTAGGACATAATCAGTTACAGGATTAGAGCGACTAATGTATGGAAGTAAGGCAAATGCCTACTGTTCTCGACATAAATCATCAAGCAAGGCTGTACATTTCCCTGGTTTTGTGATACTATATTGTGATACGCATTGCTGTATTGTGCTGAAAGACACACTGCTCACTAGGTGTATATATATGTATATTGTAGATTTGAGGATGGTCATTACGGACTGAACCCGGTCATCGTTAGAAGAATTGATATTGTGGTCAAAGACTGGGATAAAAAACATGTGACAGTATTGGATCACTGTTAGTATACGCGACTGGTGAAATTATTTTCAACTTTTACCCGGACTTTGCACGACCGAAAGCCTCAGATGTAGAACGTTTCCCACGTGAGGAGGCGAAGATCCCGCCACCGGAACTTCTGGTTATCCACCTTTCGATTCTCAGTAACATCGTTTACGTTAAAATTATCAATGACTCTGCATGCGGACGAGTTTTGATTCAGAGGACGTCATAGCGGCTTTCCGGCCATAGGGCGCTGTTCACGATCATAAGGCAGAACGCTGGGCCCACTTCCGCACATACCCTGTTCTTAACGTGGTGCGTCAGATCACACTTGATCTGCGCAACCATGTTCCGTCTTATGTGACCATCAGCGGATGTCGGGCCGTAATCATGTACGACGTACAGACGCGTACTTGTTCTGCGTGTGGAAAAGATGGATACATCAGTGAGCCGCGGTAAAATTTGCTGTTTTGAAGAGCGCGCCACAGCACGTAGTGTGAAGCAGTCGCCCTCCGTGTCTGGCGGTGGCGCCGCTGTGGCAATCGCAGCTTTGGTGTCTCCCTCTGGCGGGAAAGGGGAAAGGCGAGTCTGGTCAGTTGGTCAGCCGGGTCAGTGTGGGGCAGTTAGTGTTTGTCTGTCTGTCGTCCGGAGTGCTAGTTTGTGTTGGGCCGCCAGTCTGCTCGAGTTTGTTCAGGCAATGGTCATTGGCGGTTGGATCGATCGGTTGGTCGGTCCCTCACTGAGATACGAGATGACTTGTCCGCCTTGAGCGCCGGCGCATGTGATGTCGCCACGTCAGTCCAGTGGGCCGCGCCATATAGCGAGAGGTAGTGGCTTCGCGGCCGACACGAGAGCAACAGGAGTCAACTCACGACATCGGTCTAGACGGCGCGAGCTGCGACGCCGTGAGACAGGAGATCGGCGCCCCTTCCTGCGTCCGTTGAGGCGGCTGGCAGCGGACGGTTCGGGAGAGAGTTTTGGGAGTGCTGCGCCAGGTTTTCGCCAGACATCGCAATTTTCTAATAAATTCGTGATATGTTGTTTCACTTACTTGTTAAATTCTACTTGTTTTGTTGGTCAGTCTCTCGTCCCTAGCTTGCACCTCTGTCTCCCGTCCGCATTTGTTAGGCAGTTAGTGTCTGTCTGTCGCTCTGCCGTACGGTATAGCTGCCTCTGTCATGTTTGTCGGATTCGTTGTTAACGATTTTATTGCTTAAGGTGTAAAGGACGAATTCCTGAAATATATTTTTTTATCTCGCCTATCATCTTGAGGGGCGGTTTATGTATAATGTAGAGCATGTTTGTACATTTTATGTAAGACTGCATTTCATGCGTTTTTATTTAAATGGTAATTTTAGTATATAAGGTTGCCACCCTTCCCCCGCAAGAGTTTTTTTAAAAAACAAGTTGCACTTTCAGTGGCAACTAATTTTTTTAATGTGAGTGTTTTGTACCATTTCCATCCCTCCTACGGGGTGCATAGTTTGTGTGTTTGTGTGAGTTGTTAAAATTTTTAGTTTATAATAAACTGGTGTGTTGCAGATTTGCACCAGTGTAGTGGTCGTGACTGCGGCCGTGTTAAAAGGGAGCGACAAGGTCCTCAGCCCGAAAGCTCATACTGGAAAAAAAAAGTTATTTCTGCCTCTGAATAAATTGTAACTTGATATTTAGAGGGTGATTTCTGATTATACTTTTTAAATCTGCTTTTTTTAAAGAAAGTATTTTTAGGAACAAAATTTCCATTTGTTGAAGGAAATTTGTTTTCATCAGTTACCCACTGGCAATTACTTCCACACTCACATAATGTGATTAAATGTGTTAATATTCCTGATGAATCGCTAGTAAATAAAGTAAATTCTTTAAGAAAAGGTTTTGACAGTAAATTCACGGTTCAATCAGATCTGGATGTGTGCAACGATGGATAACGCAGCTACCAACTGGAGGAGTGGTACTTCCCTCGTCGTCTACGGTGCTTCCGATTGCATACGCCACGGCGCTTCATTCGCCGGCGGCCGTCCGGCGGCTTTCGGAATCACGTGAGCAGCTGATGGATAGTACTCCGCTCCTTCCCTAACCGGTTGCGGACGAGGTGACTGACGATGTGACTTCAGCCGTGTTCTCAGTTCCGGTGACTGCTCCGGCTGCGCACGTGGTCGACACTGATGTCGAACGTGACTCCTTGGCCGACTCTCTGGTTGTCTCGACGGTGGCCTTCCTGCCTAGCCGGCGCGATTCCCTCCCGTCTTCGGACGCGAAAGGACCATTGCGCAAACAACGCTGCTCTAATCAGCATAGGCGCTGTACGACGTCGGAACGGGAAAATGATACACTAATACACTACCTGTTGAGGAAATCAACGTTTCAGTGCCTGAGACCGTGGACGACGGCGACGTCAGTGTTTCTGTGGAACGGCGGCTCTCAGTCGCTCTCGCACATTCGGAACGGAATGTTCCTGCTTCTGAAGCCCGTACCGAAAAAGGAGCGATACCAGCCGATCTGGCAGTGTCGGACGCCGTTAAATATAAGGATACCACGGCAACGGAGTCACCGCAGGCGTGGAGAGCGTTTTCTCCTCTACCTTATGTTATTCGTCTTTTATTGTTTGCTGGTTCTACCTGTGGGTTTTCGAACTGTGTCGGATTTGTTGTTCATAGCAGGTAGGTCAGACGGTGCGTATGCGCCTTTTATCTCGCAGGAATGTTACTGGTCAGGCCGCAAGCCCATCCGTTTAGCCAGATCTTTACGCTAGCAACTGAAACTTATCCTGTATTAAACATGGCTCGTAAGGGTCGTTTCACACTTGTCCTGCTGCCGTACATTCGCCGCCAGCACACGACTGTCGGGAGGTACATTGTGTGAGACATTTCATACTTGCCCGGCACTGGATGGAAACCAGACCCACCTCAACTAGACCTAACTGGTGAACTTACGCAAATGTTTGATCCGTGTGCATCGTTTTTCTGTGGGATAACTCCGTCCTTAGACGGTTCCGACTATGATGACACATTGAAATTCCAGTTGAGAGTATGATAAATTGTTTCTGAAGTTAAAAAGTGCAAATAAGCTACTAAATGCAAACGTGACTGCTCATAGTATGACATTCTATGGACACCGTACATTTAGCTACAATATAGCAGGTCAGCAACTGGAAGCAGTTAATTCCATAAATTATCTGGGAGTACGCATTAGGAGTGATTTAAAATGGAATGATCATATAAAGTTGATCGTCGGTAAAGCAGATGCCAGACTGAGATTCATTGGAAGAATACTAAGGAAGTGCAATCCGAAAACAAAGGAAGTAGGTTACAGTACGCTTGTTCGCCCACTGCTTGAATATTGCTCACCGGTGTGGGATCCGTACCAGATAGGGTTGATAGAAGAGATAAAGAAGATCCAACGGAGAGCAGCGCGCTTCGTTACAGGATCATTTAGTAATCGCGAAATCGTTACGGAGATTATAGATAAACTCCAGTGGAAGACTCTGCAGGAGAGACGCTGAGTAGCTCGGTACGGACTTTTGTTGAAGTTTCGAGAACATACCTTCACCGAGGAGTCAAGCAGTATATTGCTCCCTCCTACGTATATCTCGCGAAGCGACCATGAGGATAAAATCAGGAAGATTAGAGCCCACACTGAGGCACACGGACAATCTTTCTTTCCACGAACAATACGAAACTAGAACAGAAGGGAGAACCGATAGAGGTACTCAAGGTTCCCTCCGCCACACACCGTCGGGTGGCTTGCGGAGTATGGATGTAGATGTAGATGTAGACTAGCCAGTCAGCACAATATCTCACATCCCCGTTACCCAGGCTTTACAAAGAGATTCTGTATATCTCCCGTTGTCTCAGATCATCCGAAACCTCATAATTCAGTTTCTAAATTTAATATTTAAAATTTCTCTTAAACACTGTTTTGCATTTAAGGTTTTTGTCCATTGTAATATTATGTTTTACTGTATACGCCTTTGGTTTTTAAATATCTGTCAAATAAAGAATACTATAATACATGCAAATCCTTTGAAATAAAATTCAAAATCTTTTATTTCCTGGCTGTGACTGTCAACATGGGTAGAGGCTGGATATATTCTTCGATGTGTTGCGGCTTTGGATTGAGTCCTTTATTCTTACATGCAGATCGTCAAACGTTTGCATACACATCCTAAAACAATTGCATAATTTACCACCATCGTTTCTCAAGTCCTCAAAATATACAAAGAATGCCCTGATGATTTTGACTTCATGAAGCTATTGCACCCTACTTCTCCTTTTCTTCAGGCAACTGTAAAAGAACATCGACGCAACTAATTTATTACGATCCATTTGTTTAGTTCTATTTCAAACTTGCAAAACATGTGGCGTGTTGCTGTCGCTAAAGTCTGCCACCTACAGCCAGCACGCTACCGCGCCGTTCAAAAAAATGGTTCTGAGCACTATGGGACTTAACATCTGAGGTCATCAGTCCCCAAGAACTTAGAACTACTTAAACCTAACTAACCTAAGGACATCACATACATCCATGCCCGAGGCAGGATTCGAACCTGCGACCTTAGCGGTCGGGCGGTTCCAGACTGAAGCGCCTAGAACCGCTCGGCCACCCCGGCCGTCACCGCGCCGTTTACAGGCAGCGTACTGAAGCGACCTTAATTGCTAAAATTCCTTGCCATTTTAGAAACATTTAGTTTTAGTGCTACTTTATCTTCCGGTGTTTTGTTGTGTGCCGGCCACGGTGGCCGAGCGGTTCTAGGCGCTTCAACCCGGAATCATGCGGCTGCTACTGTCGCAGGTTCGAATCCTGTCTACGGCATGGATGTGTGTGATGTCCTTAGGTTATTTAGGTTTACTTTGTTCTAAGTGTAGGGGACTGATAACCTCAGATGTTAAGTCCCATGGTGCTTTGGGACATTTGAATGTTTTTTAGTTATGTATTAGGTTGGTGAGGAAGTTTTTGTTTTGCATGTTGGTCTTCTGGTTGCTATCGCTTTATTAATAGATTATCATCTTTAATTTGTAGTTCACTGTTGCTATTTGAATTTACATATTGTCATTTTATCATTTGGAGATAGTGTGTGGAGCTATGGACGCTAGAAAATGGAGTGGCAAGTGTAGAAATCGGCACATTTCCGACATATTCTTCTGTTTGTGTTCAATAGAGGGATGACAGCAGCGGAGGCACCGAGAAATATTTGCGGCCGTATATGGGGATTATGCCATTCGACAGAGCACGCCAAGAAAATAGTTTTGTCGTTTTAAGGAGGATCGTTTCGGTATTAGTGACTCTTCGCGTTCAGGAAGAACTCCGGGTGTGATGAAGATCGTTTAAACGCATTAATCCACAACGATCCTCTTCACTGTACTTGAGAACTGGCAAATGTGATGAACTGTGATCATTCCACCATCGTAAGACATTTGCATGCAGTGGGGAATGTTCAAAAATCGGGTGTGTGGGAACTGCATGCTCTAAGCTCAAATCAGAAAAATTTGCGGGTGGCCATATGAGCATCTCAGCTTGTTCGTTATCAGTTGGCTCGTGAACAGCATCGACCATTCCTACCCTGCATCCGTACAGGTGACGAGAACTGGTGGCTTTAAGTTAAGACAAGGAAAAGATTTCAACATACAGCCAACCGGTTGCAAATAAGTGTTAGCTACCTAAGTTTCGACACCTACTAAGGGTGCCTTCATCAGTCTCATGTTGTTCCCAGCTGGGCACACGTAGCAAAGGCTGGACCGTTTTGTTTCACTTGCTACTTGAGCATAGCTGCTCTAAATTCTGACCATTGTTTTTTTTTTTTTTTTTTGGCAACGTAGTCTTAAGATTTATCAAAATTTCATTCTGATGAAGACACCTTAGCAGGTGTCGAAACATATGTCAATGCACCTAACAGTTATTTGCAGCCGGTTGGCTGTATAATCTTGTCTTGAACCTAGTATACGGTTGCTAAGTAACGGCCATGTTTAAAAGTATAAGTAAAAGAAAGGAATGGTTGAGCCCAAACAAAGCAGCGGCTCATCGTACTAATATCTGAGCCCATTCACAAAAGATAATGTTGTGCATCTGGTGGAACAGCGATGGTATGGTGCACTGTGAGCTGCTTCCCCGAGGTGTGCCTATCGCTGCTGACGATTATTGCCAACAACTGAGACGTCTTGGACACGCAGTCCAAGAACAACGACCAGGAAGACGGTAATACCCTCCCGCATTCTGTTAGACGGACAAAAGACTGTGTGCAGGAGTTGGGCTGGGATACGTTGGCTTGCTCCCTCCCCCCCCCCCCCCCCCCCCCACCTTATTCACCTGATCCTACGCCCTTAGATTTTCATCTTTTCCTCTCTGTACCGAACACCCTACAAAAACCTTTCTTTCCGGCGGAAAATGGGCTCCGAGCATGGCTCGACAAATTTTTATACCTGCGATTCACAGTCATGTAGAACTTTATAAAAGACATCATATTTACGCCAGTTACTGTAACACTTTCTTTATTTCACGATTTCAATTTCGGCCTTAGCCCATTATCAAGTGCAGATTTTTGTGGCTTTACGTCATGTCAAAATGAGCTGACACATTTATATGTCGTTGTCATTACTATTAAATGCATTCGTGACGCTGTTGCATATTGCGAGCAAACATATCCATATGTCATAAAACCACATAGTCTGTACACACTCATGTTCGTTAGCCCACCAAAAATGTTCAAATGTGCGTGAAATCTTATGGGGCTTAACTACTCAGGTCATCAGTCCCTAAGCTGACACACTAGGACAAACACACACACCCATGCCAGAGGAAGGACTCGAACCTCCGCCGGGACCAGCCGCACAGTCCATGACTGCAGCGCCTTAGACCACTCGGCTAATCCCTTGCGGCCGTTAGCCCATCACTAGTCATTTATGCACTATTTAATAGTAATGACAACTACATATAAATGTGTCAGCTCATTTTAAGCCACAAAAATCTGGACTTGATAATGGTCTAAGGCCGAAATTGCAATCATGAAATAAAGAAAGTGTTACAGTCACTGGCGTAAATATGATGTCTTTTATAAAGGCTCGACAAGTTGTTATACCCGAAAATATGAGATTTCTACAGTCGTGAAATCGAAAAATTCCACTGTTGCCTGTTCTAAATAGTGAAGGAGAATATATTACTCATGACGAAAGTCTCCTTTATGCGCATCTGTTTTGTTTACTAAACTTACAGAAGAATACTACAAACGTACGCACCAACCTAATAATTTGAAAAATGTGATTCTTGAGTTTCTCCCGGCGTATTTGATAAGCAAAATATCCACGGGTGTACTGCCGGTCTACAGTGTCCAACGGGCACAATATTTCGGCGATCAAACATGTCGCCATCATCAGGCTGATGATGGCGACATGTTTGATCGCCGAAATATTGTGCCCGTTGGACACTATAGACCGGCAGTACACCCGTGGATATTTTGAATTTGAAAAATGATAGAAATATGTAAAAATATAAATATTTCTACTGTTCTTTGTTTTTGGCGGGGCGGGGAGAGAATGTCATGACGAACCCCCCCCCCTAATCCCCAGCCCCATCCCCACCCACTCCCCTTGGAGCAGTGTGGCCGCGCGGTTCTAGGCGCTTCAGTCCGGAACCGCGCAACTGCTACGGTCGCAGGTTCGAATTCTGCCTCGGGTATGGATGTGTGTGATGTCCTTCGGTTAGATAGGTTTAGGTAGCTCTAAATTCTAGGGGACTGATTACCTCAGATGTTAAGTCCTATAGTGCTCAGAGCCACTTGAACACTGTACGGCAGTATGCATTCCTAGGTTGAATAGACTACTGTCCGCGCCGTACTTGCGAAAATTAGTGCACTTGTCCGGATAGCTCCGATCAAGAGCGTTCATTAAGGCTGGGCGGCGGGTGCCTTGTGAGTGGAGCTTCCTCAGATAATGACGCTGGCAGCGTCCCCGGCAGGATTCCGGAGCACGGCCGCGACGAGCGACAATTACGCGCCAGTATGCGGCGGGGCGGGTCGCGTGGGAGGCAGTAACGAGCAGCCGAGGCCAGGCCACGATGGGCCGTGGCTAATTATTTCAGACGAGGGCCATCGCCCGTCGCTGGTGGAGCACCCCAGAACCTCAGCAACGAGCAGCGCCGAGGACAGCCACCGAGGCGATGCGGCGGCCCGACAGCCAGCCGCCGTCGCTGATACATCAAGGCACAGGAGACCCTTGTCCACTGGAATTCAAACAAGGTCAATATCACATTTTGCGGTGCAGTTCTTTCTTTCGACAACCACATTTTTGTCATACGTTTTTCCTGACAGTCGCGGATACGAAGGGGACGAGGGCTTAGGGATTATCTTCATCTACAACATACACAGCAAGTCAGCATCCAGTGGAAAGCGAAGGGGACTTTGTATTACTCCTAGCCATTCACTTTTCTGTGCCACTCAGAATTGGAGCGAGGGAAAAATGGCTCTAAGCACTATGGGACTTAACATCTGAGGTCATCAGTCACCTAGACTTTGAACTACTTAAACCTATCTAACCTAAGGACATCACACACATCCATGCCCGAGGCAGGATTCGAACCTGCGACCGTTGCAGCAGCGCGGTTCAAGACTGAAGCGCCTAGAACCGCTCGGCCACAGCGGCCGGCTGGAGCGAAGGAAAACGACTGTCTACACTATGCGAGCGAAAGTACCCGTGCACCTCTGTGCAATGCAGAACTGACCACTAAATGTGACGAGAGGGGCACTCGCCCGTATAAAACGATTGTGTTGTTCGTAGAGAAATATTGACAGCGGAAAGGATTGGTCAGGAGAGCTCAGGGACTTCGAACGTGCACTAGTTATCGGATATTGACTGAGTAACAAGTCCATCGGAGACACCTCCACCCGTCTACAGCTGGCCAACGTGACGGTGATGCGATTGCGAAGTGGAAACGCGAAGCAACAACTACAGCTTAACCAAGACCAAGCAGATCTCATATACTGACAGACAGGGACCGTCGAACATCGTGGAGGATGATTGTAAAAAAAAAACTAATGAAGTCAGCAGAAGAAATCAGTCGTAAGCGCCAAAGTGCAGTCACTTCACGGAAGTCAAAACTCTCCAACCAACCAGCGGCAAAAACACTGTTACCACTATGAGATTTTCACTCTGCAGCGGAGTGTATGCTGATATGAAACTTCCTGGCAGATTAAAACTGTGTGGCGGAAGTTTGGAAGGTAGGAAACGAGGTACCGGCAAAAGTGAAGCTGTGAGGACGGGGCGCGAGTTGTGCTTGGGTAGCTCAGATGGTGCCGGTACGGTAGCTCAGCGCGTTCGGTCAGAAGGTTAGCTGCTCTCTGTAGTAAAAAAAAACTGAGTTAATGGATCAACAACGAACTTAAACGGATGTCATACGACGTCCCCCCGAGCAGATGCAACGAACGAAAGCGAACAAAATGAGTCTGCGTGTTCGGTCAGAGGGTTGCACGCCTTCTGTAATAAAAAAAACTGAGTAAAGTAATCAACGATCAACGTTAATGGATATCTTGAGACGTCCGCCCAGACCAAAAGCAACGAACAATACCGAACAAAATAAAAAAAAAGAGGCTAGAACACTTGCCTGGGAAAGGCAAAGGTCCCGAGTTCGAGTCTCGGTCCGGCACACAGTTTTAATCTGCCAGGAAGTTTCACTACTACCACTTCTTACAACGGCAACAGTAAACCAACACTTACAATGACTGAAGGTATCATTACTAACAATACTAAAATTAAAATTATAGACTACATATACACAAGGACCACGAAGAAGAGGTAGACGCACCTCCTTTCACTTTACTTTTTGCGATATCCACTTCAGTGACACTCTTCGTCTTCAACAATGCTCTTGAAGCATTAGCGCGGCACGACTAAGTAGCTCCGTTCAATGCACTTGCCTGTGGAGCGGCCCGAGCCAGGCTGGCTGCGCGACCAGATATGGCGGTCCGGCTATCAGCAGTTCATCTAGCACAGTGGAAAGAAGGGGGCGCATGGTCGAGCAGCTCTTTATAGGCCACACATTACTGCAGTCAGCGCTAAGTGGTGCTTGAGCTGATGAAAGAGCGACGGCTGAGCGGAGTGGCCGCCTGGTTTGAGGCGCAACGTCACGGATTGCGCGGCCTCTCCCGCCGGAGGTTCGGGTCCTCCCTCGGGCATGGGTGTGTTTATTGTTCTTAGCATAAGTTAGTTTAAGTTGGTTTAAGTAGTGTGTAAGTCTAGGGACCGATGACCTCAGCAGTTTGATCCCTTAGGGATTCACACACATTTTGAAAGAGCGACGCCACTGCACAGTGGATCAATGCAAACCAGTGATTTGAGGTATGAATGGCGCTATGCTCCGTGGCAGTCCGATGGAAGAGTATGGGTATCACAAATGCCTCGATAACGATACCTGCCATCATGTATAGTGCCAACTGTGAAGTTCGGAGGAGATGGTGTTATGGTATGACGGTGTTTTTAGTGGTTGGAGAGTGGTCCTCTTACTTCATTTTAGAAAACTTTAAATATGCAAGGATATGCACACATTTCACAATATTGCGTGCTGCATACAGCAGAGTAACAGTTCGGAGAATGACTGACTGTATCACCATGACAATGCACCCTGTCATAAAACAACATCCGTGGAGCAATGGTTTGTGGACAATAACATTTTTGAAAAGGAGTAGCCTGTCCAGACTCTCGGAAAGAACACAATGAACTTCGCTCCACGCCCCAGTGTCCAAAATCACTGCCTCATTTCGTTTTTGGAGCTAGAGGAAGAATAGCCTGCCATACTATCAGACACCTCATTGAAAGTGTCCCCAGAGTTCAAGCCGTCATAAAGGGAAGGTGGATATACTTCCATACAAGTACTGATTTCTTATAGCTTTTCCTCGTAGTCCTTACATGAGATGCGTGCTGGGGGGAGGGGGGGGGGGGGGGCAGTAGGGTGACTCTACAGACTGTCGCAAATACAGGTTATCTAAATTTTCTCAATAATGTTGCCTCTGTATTGCTTCCCCTTCCTTTAATCCGACCGGGTGGAGGTCCCAAACACCCTATCAGTACTTAAGTATACAGATGAGCTATACGACCTTAGTAAACCGAAGCCTTCCCTGCAACCGAATTAACCTGCTCGTCTCATTTCCTGTCGCTTTGCAACGTTACGCACAGATGTGTAATCGAGTTGACCATGTTAAGTAGCACACCACTAATACTGTATTCAAACATAATAAGATTGTTTTTCCTACCATCTGCATTAACTTAAATTTTTCTACATATAGAGTAAGCTGTCATTCATCAGACTAAATAGAAATTCTGTCCAGTTCATCCTCTATCCTGTTACAGTTAACTAACGACGACACTTTCCCCATACACAATGCAACTTCATCGGCAGTTTTACCAACTAAGAAGGGAAAAAAACGAATAAAATAAAAAGTCCTAAAATAAGCGTAACTTTTCAGTTAGCACTTGCATCTTAAAAAAAAGACAGAACCTGACAATTGCCGCTGCTCTGAGGCACAGTGTCTGTTGCTTAACACTGAACGATGATTTACAAGTTTTAAGTTTTGATGAGTGAATTCTTTGAAAAATATTTACTCTTTTAAGTGTTCGCTATTTGTAGGCTGACAATATATAACAAATACCTCTCACTGTTACACAACCGCTCATTCATTTAAGTCAACTAAATAACTGACATCTAATTCCCCTATATGCTCTTGAATTCTGCTACAAATCGACGTAAATTTGCGGGTCCATTATTTTAACCCCGACTAAAAATGAGACGGAATTCTCGACATTTCAAGCTGTATAACACAGGACATTTCAGTTATTCGCTTGACGGCTAACACACATGGATGTTCTTGCGCAGTTACGGGTTGCAGACAGTGTTCCAACCAGGGAAATGTGCATGATCCGGGATGACCACACCTCTTGCTGCCAACAACTAACGGGACACTGTTCTTGAGACTAAAAAATGTTCAAATGTATGTGAAATCTTATGGGACTTAACTCCTAAGTTCATCAGTTCCTAAGCTTACACACTACTTAACCTCAATTATCCTAAGGACAAACACACACACCAATGCCCGAGGGAGGACTCGAACCAACGCCGGGACCAGCCGCACAGTCCATGACTGCAGCGCCTAAGACCGCTCGGCTAATCCCGCGCGGCTTGAGTCTAAAAGTAGAACCGCATGCCACTCGATTACAGGCTCGCATAGCTACGGCCTGTAGACATGTTTGCAATGGAAGTACGAAGTGAAATACTGATAATCGTGAGTACACATTTCCATTTTACATCATTTAAATTATTAGTCTTACAAGTTATGCCAAGGCGTTGCACTTGGCATTCATGTAAGCAAGTTATTATTATAATACTAAAACATTTGCTGCACCCAGCTACTTGCTGCTGTGGCTCAATCTGGTTAAACAGATAACTGTAAAATGTGTATGGATACTGGATGTACGTCCTAATTTCCTCCTCCCCCTGCCTCTGTCCCTCTCCTCCTCCTTCCCTCTCTCTCTGTCCGTCACCTCCTACGAACCCCCCCCCCCCCCCCCCGCAATCTCTCCATCTCCTTCTGCTTCCTCTGTCTATCCATCTCCTCCTTTTCGCTCTCTATGTTCATTTCTTCCCACTTTCTCTCTCTGAGCTTGAGCCTTGTTCATTGTTACTGCAGTCCGCCTCGATAGCTGTGTGATCAGCTGTGCAGCAGGATGCCATGCACAGGGCCGGGTTAGATCCCCGGCTGGGTTGGAGATTTTCCATGCTCAGAGACTGAGTGTTGTGTTGTGTTGTCTTCATCAATCATATCATCCCTATCGACACGCAAGTCGCCGAAGTGGCGTCACCAAAAAAGACTTGCACCAGGCGATAGGTCTAACCCACGCGAGGCCCTAGCCACATGACATTTCATTTCATTGTTTCTGAAGATTCAGATTCTGTAGCAGTATTCTAACCATAAGCCGATAAACACAACTTTCTTGTTTGCGAACAACATTTCACTACGTTCATTAAAAGATATATAGCCTATACGGGTCCAAACGTTTATTACAGTAAAGGTTAAAAGTTTGAAGTAAATCGTTCAAGAACTTCTCGAGATTCTTCGAAATAAATCCTTTATACAGAACGTATCTATTTACGCATTATGTACTTTTACAGGCGTATAAAAACAAGTGCGTATTCGAATCCATCGTTGTGTGAAAATTTAGACGCAATCGGTGAAGAACTTCAAAGATTTCAGATGTTGAACAAAGGATTTTTTACATTTTTATACAGATTCCCCCTACAGCTTATATATTTTATTGGGAACTCCAGCAGCAAGTAAAACAAGCGCGCATTCGAATGAAACGTTGTGTCAGAACTTCAAAGAAATCGGTGAAAAACTGAGAGATTAACTATTTTGTACAAAAAGTATTTACATATTTATTTGTACAAATTTTCAGAATTCATTGTGTTAATATTAAAGCATAGGCAACTCTGGTACGTTGAAAGTGCAAGCGAGAACAAACTACTGGAGGATGGAGTGGAAAGTAAGAAACTTAAGAAGAGGATATCGAGTGTATACAAAGAAGGTAAGCAGAAAATATGACATGAACCATGAGAGAGCTCACAGAGATGCTGGAAAAACTGATCAGGCACACGCTTGAAGGTAATCGCACATTGTGCCGTCACAGCCTACTTACAGAGTTTCAAGAACCAACTTTAAGTGATGGATCTGGCAATATACTACAGCCCACGACGTTATTGCTACCGTTCGACTCGAGGAGACAAGATTAGACTAATTAAAACGCGCCCAGAAGCGTTTAAACAATCATTCTTCCCGCACTCCATACGTGAATGGAATGACTAGAAGCCCTGCTGCAATACGAAGTACCCTCTGTCATACACTTCACAGTGACTTGTTGAGTGTTGATTTAGATGTCGATGTAGAGGTATGTATCCACACCTAAAGCGGTCACGACAGTTCGATATAATACTATTCTGTGTGATCAACAAATACATACCGACCAAACGATAGCAGCTAACAAGCCTGGCACCGTTGAATGTTAGCCAGATAAAACGATCATGTCTCTTAATTGTCAGTTTCCTGTGACTGGAGTGTTAGTGATAAGAAAGCTCAGAGAAAACTGAGATATTAAGATATGAGAATAGAGGTCTGTCGAATGTGAGGTGTACAAATTGATGTCAACCCCGTCATCATTCATGCCGTTGGGGCTGTAACACACGTTGAACAGCACTATGTTAAGAACCCCATACAGTAACGCTTGGAACGGACCACA
This sequence comes from Schistocerca gregaria, assembly GCF_023897955.1. NCBI lineage: Eukaryota > Metazoa > Arthropoda > Insecta > Orthoptera > Acrididae > Schistocerca > Schistocerca gregaria. The sequence goes on from NC_064920.1 coordinate 423,363,772, forward strand.
CCTTGTGCAAGGTATTGCAAAATTACCTGCTTTTCAGGAAGCTGGAAGGAGACTTAAGTTGTTTGGCCATACCCTAAAACAAAATCCTTGCTGAAAAAAAGACAATAAAAATGATAGTATTATTGTCGGCCAAACCATTTTGCTCTGACAGGCACTATATTCACTTTACTTCATCTTGCATTTGCAGTGCAAGCGTTGGGAAAATGTCTGCCATTACGCGTATGCATACGCTTCTGTAAGTCTCTCTTAATTGAACTTTCCCTTGGCCTTAATAAATAAAAGGGGCAGCACAGAACTTTCGGGGTCTATCTCTCTTAGTGGTTCGCGGAAAATATGCATTATCCAAGCATTTCAGAGTGCGTTCTAGCAGAGTCTGGGGAAGAACCCCATACAGTAACGCTTGGAACGGACCACACCTTGTGCAAGGTATTGCAAAATTACCTAAGTCACCAGACCTGCTTTTCAGGAAGCTGGAAGGAGACTTAAGTTGTTTGGCCATACCCTAAAACAAAATCCTTGCTGAAAAAAAGACAATAAAAATGATAGTATTATTGTCGGCCAAACCATTTTGCTCTGACAGGCACTATATTCACTTTACTTCATCTTGCATTTGCAGTGCAAGCGTTGGGAAAATGTCTGCCATTACGCGTATGCATACGCTTCTGTAAGTCTCTCTTAATTGAACTTTCCCTTGGCCTTAATAAATAAAAGGGGCAGCACAGAACTTTCGGGGTCTATCTCTCTTAGTGGTTCGCGGAAAATATGCATTATCCAAGCATTTCAGAGTGCGTTCTAGCAGAGTCTTATCGATTTGAAATCTATCAGCTCGTCTCTCATTTTTCCTGATCTTGTTTTTCTGACAACCAAACATACTTGAGCAATGGTAAAAAAAGGTCTTGCTCAACAGTTCTGTAAACTGTGTGCTTGATCTTCTAGAGGACGTAAGCAGAGATGTGGATGGGCGGGAAAGCGTAGGGGTGGGGAGAAATCATTCGGACAGTGAAGGCTGAGAAATAACTCGTTGAAACATTTGGCTTTTAGATCACGTAACGCTCTCTGCACCAGTATCTGACACCGTAACGCATGTCGCAAACCAACGGTACCTGTACGCAGCGCTGGCGCAGGAAAAAACGCTTAACCCACTGACCTTTCAAAAGTAAACAGGACGACTTCTCTCAAGGCTGCGTAAAGAGTCCAGTCTTGTGTTATCTTCAAGGAAAGCTTTCGACACCTTACTCAGGGCTACAGCATCGTACATACTCTAAGAGTCCACTTTGAAGCTTGGTTGAGATAGATTTGATATGCCACTTCAGTTTAATTTGTTGCATAGCTCTCCTGTCAGGTTTGACAGAGAGAGAGGGAGGGAGGAGGGGGGGGGGTTTAGTGGCACAGCGTTCTTGATCAATAGTAGATAGGCCTGTTTTACTTTAAATGTGCGTAAGTATATGTATTTACTTCTTTACAATTATTTATTTATATTTAATAACTAAACGTAACGTATAAATTTGCGTTAACATTGTTTAATGAGAAAATGATGATTGATTTATATATACTTTCAAATAAAGTGTTAAAGTGTGTACTACAACTTTATTTGTTTGTATCAATAATTTTAGTCTGATTCTTCAGAACTGAAGTCCCTGTCGTCTTATTCAGATTCTTCTTGTTCATCTCTCTTCTTGTTCATCATTAGGGTAGCCATCAGACTTGTCTGGAAGAAGAATTTGTACGGTCTCGCTACAATAAGGCTTGCTTCTTTTTACTGACCGTTTTCTAGAGCAGCTGATGTAAGGATCGCTGCTAAGAAGTAGCTGTTTAAACTTCTCTACTGGAATGTTCTCTACTGCACTTACTAGAGTAATTTGTGCGGTATAGTCGAAAGCGTTTTGTTTCCAGCCTCAGCAGCTTCTTCTGAGAGCTGACCAATTGGTACTATCGCCTCTCTCATTACAGTGGCCCCAAGAATCAAAAGTTTATGCATTGTTGTCGTCATGGGGTGCCAACTGTAAAGTTCGACATACTGTTTTGCTATTTCATATGCACATGCTTGGGATTTGCTCTCATCAATATGAAACCCACTGGTCACTGCTTCCAATATTACTTTCAACTTTTTAATTAGTTGTAAATCTACTCCGATAATTTTTAGGCAGTTCCTGGATCTGAAAAGACTGTCTTTGGAACATCAACATGTAGTCCTAATTCTTCTTTGAATTTTTTTGAATGTTTTTCTTTGTGGTTAAAACGATTCTTTTGTCTTTTTCACTTCTTGCTTGCCGCTTTCGAATTGGAAGTCTGTATTATAAGTGAAATATTGTCTCAACTTATCGTATACGTGTGTACAAATTCGACAAACAAAACTTCAAAGTATCACGTTTTTCCGTTAAACTTTTATTGAAATCTTATGAAGTGAGCTCACAGATATAGCACCTCATTGTTGATTTAGTGACTGTTTCAGCATTTCAGATTTTTGCTTCAACCATTGTCAGTAATAAAGTGTGTTTAAGCTGTAGCATTCTTCCATTAATTGCTACTTCTGTATTGTTAAAAAAAATGTTCAAATGTGTGTGAAATCTTATGGGACTTAACTGCTAAGGTCACCACTCCCTAAGCTTACACACTACTTAACCTACATTATCCTAAGGACAAACACACACACCCGTGCCCGAGGGAGGACTCGAACCTCCGCCAGGATCAGTCGCACAGTCCATGACTGCAGCGCCCCCAGACCGCTCGGCTATTCCCGCGCGGCTTCTGTATTGTTCAACATGTTTATTGGTCCCTGAATGTATTTTATTTCTTCGTTTGTAACGTCTGATGTTTCATGAACAAAGCGGATGCAGATTGTCTACAGAATCTTGTGGAGGAAGGGTTTGGATGTTACCACAATGTTCTCTTTTCTTCATAACATTGGTAAATAATTTAATGAGTACAAAGGAACTCTGAAAAATTTTTGCACCACTGTCACTTAAATTGTGAAAGTTTGGTTTGAATTGTGATTGCTGAGAGCCATCACAACACCATTTTGATATTATCCCTAAGCTGTGCTTTTCTTCTAAATCTATGACCCGTAATACTTCTTCTAAATATTTGCACAATCTTAATGTGGTGTGATCTAACAATCCTTGCAACTTTACATCTGCTGACGTTTCAGTTACTGTAATTGATTCTTCTTTAGGATAGCACTGCGTTTTCGCTTTTCTTAGTAATGAATAGTATGGCTCTGTTTGCACTTTATATGACTTCATATTGCTTCCTTGTCGGCTCTGCATTAATGAAAATTGCCATTGCTTTCTCAGGAGTATGTTTTATTATCTTCTCCTCTTCAGTCGTATAAAGTTTTTACTTTATTTTTGTTGCCCTTGTTGGAGTTTCTATTACTTTTTTAATGGATGGTCATACTGTTGAGGACGGCTATGGGGATCCAACAGACGTCCAACACAACCCACGAGTCCACCGATCGGTCTGCACAGGTGGCAAGCCCAGTTACTGCTCAGGTCGCCTCGGGGCGTGGTAGGCTGTGAAAGACTTCCCCGGCGACCAAACGTAAGGCCTCCCCAGTTATTTTGACAAACAGGTTCCAGGTGCTGTCTGTGGCTGACAGTGTCCCTCAGCCAGATGCAGTCGCTTGTCCTGCCTTAGAGGAAACCACTCAGCCTGCAAGATCTGGGCAGTCACAGGGGGTGGGATTATTGGTAGTTTGGAGCTCCAAAGTCAGGCGCGTTATGGGGCATCTTAGGGATATGGCTGCCATAGCAGGGAAGAAAGCCAGTGTGCACTTCTTGTGCATACTAGGCGGAGTCGTTCTAGACGAGGAATGGGTCCTTCTGGATGCAACGAAGAGCAGAGAGTGCAGCCAATTGCAGGTGGTGGGTCACGGAGGTACCAATGGTGTGTGTCGCTTTGAATCGGAAGAGATTTTCGCTGGTTTCCAGCGGCTCTCTGGAGTGGTAAAGACGGAATGGAGGGCCTGACTCAAAGACTCAGACGGCTGCAGATTTCTCGACTTGCGCCACAGGGTGATGGGGTTTCGGGTTCCGCTAAATAGGTGAGGAGTCCATTACACGGAAGAGGCGGCTGCACTATCAGCAGGGGCAGAGTGGCGCGGGCTTTGCTGTTGTTTTTACTTTAGAGGGTCTCGGGGAAACACAAAAAAGGCTTCAGTCTCAAAGGGTGCACTCCGAAAACAGGAAGAACGTAGATCTAGGAAACATCGGTATAACAATCGTAAATTGTCATATTTGTGTTGGAGAAGTAACAGAGATCCAAGCGCTAACAGAATGCGCTCAAATCGTTATAGGCACTGAAAGTTGGCTACAGCTGCGAAGTTCAGAAAGGATGGGCTAAAGACAGTTGGCGGCGCCGCGTTTGTTGCTATTAGAATAGGTTTATCTTGTAACGAAACTGAAGTGGATGGTTTCTGTGAGTTAATGTTGGCAGAGGCCATTCTTGGAAACCGAAATAAAGTAATAATTGGATTCTTTTACAGACCTCCCGAATCAGATATAATTGCTGAATGGATCAAAGAAAACTCGAGTCTCATTTCAAACACCTACCTGGTTCATACAAATATAGTTGATGGCGACTTCAATTGTTGGCGAAAATACATGTTTAAATCCCGAGGTACGCGTAAAACATCATCCTAAATCTTAATAAAAGCATTCTCTGAAAATTACTTCGAGCAATTGGTCCGTGAGCCCACTCAGTAGTAAACGGTTGTGAAAACACGTTTGACCTCTTACCAAAAAATAATCCGGAGCTAATAACGAGAATCAAAACGGATATAAGGATTAGTGAACGCTGTGTTGTCGAAGCGAGACTGATACCGTAATTCCCAAATCGACCAAAAACCAACGAAAAATATATATATTCAAAACAGCAGATATAAGTTCGCTTGGCGCCTTCCTGTTAGACAATCTCCACTGCTTCCAAATTAACGATCTACGTATATACCAGATGTGGTTTGAATTCAAAGAAATAGTATCAACAGCAACTGAGACGTTTATAACAAACAAATTAACAGACGACGGAACTGAACCCACGTGGTCCTAAACAGTTCAGAACACTGTTGCAAAAACAACGAAAAAGGCATACTAAATTTAAACGAATACGAAAAGCCCACGGTTTGTCATCTTTTACAGAGGCTCTAAATTTAGCGCGGACTTCAATGAGAGATGCTTCTAATAGTTTCCATACCCAAATTTTGTCTCGAAACCTGGCAGAAAATCCAAAGAGATACTGGTCCCACGTAAAATATGCTAGCGACAAGATACAATCAATGCCTTCTCTGCGCGATAGCAATGAAAATAATATCGATGACGGTGGCGCTACAGAAGAGTTGCGAAACACAGGCTCCCTAAATTCCTTCACGGAACAAGAGGAATTAAATATTCCAAAAAACGAATTAAATATTCCAGAATACGAATCATGAACATCCTCCAATACGGGTAACTTAGAAGTAGATATCCTAGGAGTAGTGAAGCATCTTAAATCACTTAACAAAAGCAAGCTTCCCAACCCAGATTGTATATCAGTTAGGTTCCTTTCAGAATATGCAGATGCAATAGCTCGATACTTAACAATCATATACAGTCGATCGCTCGAGGAAACATCCATACGCAAAGACATGTCACACAAATATTCAAGAAGTTAATAGGAGTAATCCACTGATGCCATATCATTAACGTCAATATGCAGCAGGATTGTGGAACATATATTGTGTTCGAACATTACTTACCTTAAAGAGTACGGTCTACTGATACAAACTCAACACCGGTTCAGAAAACGTCGTTCTTGTGAAACACAAGTGGCTCTTTACTCACAAAAAGTTTTGAGTGTTTTCGACAATGGATTTCAAATTGTTTCCGTAATTCTAGATTTCCAGAAGACTTTTGACACCGTACCTCACAAGTGGCTTGTAATTAAACTGCGTGCTTGTGGAATATCGTCTCAGTTATGCAAATCGATACGTGCTTTTCTGTCAGTAAGGTCACAGTTGGTAGAAATTGACGGAAAGTCATCGAGTAAGACAGAAATGATTTCTGGCGTTCCTCGCGGTAATGTTGTAGGCTCTCTGTTGTTCGTTATCTATGTAAACGATTTAGGAGACAATCTGAGCAGCAGTCTTAGGTTTTTTGCAAATGATGCTGTCGTTTATGGTCTAGTTAAATTATCAGAAGATCACAACTAATTGCGAAACGATTCGATAGGATATATGTATGGTACGAAAATTGGCCATTGATGCTAAATAATGAAAAGTACGAGGTCATCCACATGAGTGCTCCGTTAAACTTCGTTTACACAATAAATCAATCCGATATGAAGGCCGTAAATTCAAGTGAATACCAAGGAATTACGATTACGAACAACTTAAATAGGAAAGAACACATGGAAAAAGTTATGGTGAACGCGAACCAAAGACTGCCTTTTATTGACATACACTTGGAGGATGCCGCAGATTTACTAAAGGGACTGACTACACTTCGCTTGTCCGTCGTGTTTTGGAGTACTGCTGCGCGGTGTGGGATCCTTCCCAGATAGGACTGACGTGGTTCATCGTGAAAGCTCGAAGAAGGGCAACACTTTTTGTATTATAGAGAAATAGGGAAAAAAGTGTCACAGATGTTATTGATGTGGTCTTCAGTCCTGAGATTGGTTTGATGCAGCTCTCCACGCTACTCTATCCTGTGCAAGCTTCTTCATCTCCCAGTACTTACTGCAGCCTACATCCTTCTGAATCTGCTTAGTGTATTCATCTCTTGGTCTCCCTCTACGATTTTTACCCTCCACGCTGCCCTCCAATACTAAATTGGTGATCCCTCGACATGATATAGTATTTGGGATGGACATCATTAAAACAAAGGCGCTTTTCGTTGCGGCGGGCTCTTGTCACGAAATTTCAATTGCCAACTTTCTCTTTCGAATGGGAAAATATTTCTTTGGCGCCGACCTACATACGAAGAAACGAACACCACAGTAAAATAAGGGATATCAGGGCTCGTACGGAAAGATATAGGTGATCATTTTTTCCGTGTGCTATTCGAGACTGGAATAATCGAAAATTATCGTGAAGGTGGTTCGATGAGCCCTCTGCCAGGCACTTAAGTGTGACTTACACAGTAGCCATTTAGATGTGGATGTAGAACGAACAACCACACGAGTTATCGGCGATTCGCTTTTGTCGGGAGATTCGTTAGAAAACAGTCTGTTGGTGTCATATTGTAGCAGCACACAAACCACTTCTTTACATACTCAAGCAGAGGTGTTGTTAACCTTTCTGTCCATAGTATTACGATATTGTGCTCAGGTATGCAAAAAACATGTTTATGATGTCACATTTCGTTGGGGGCTGAAGCCGGGAAGGCCCTCCCCCCCCCCCCCCCCCCTCCCCAAATACTCCACTGGTTCTGAGTTAAGATAGTTATGCATACGAACGGTCAAAATTCAGGAGTTTACTTTAGGATAGCCTACAGTTTTTTAGCGACAGAATCCTAAATAGGAGTATTATTTGCCGCAGAAATTAAAAGTAAGATCAAGGCTTTATGTTTAATCTCATATGAGACAGCTGCGTTACAATATGAAATTCCGAACCCTGGATATTAACGAAGTGACAGAAAAGCCAAAGTCGTCGAGAGCTAGGAAGAAAAGTCCGAAGAGGTTCGATGTGGAGTTCAAAATAATTGTATGGTCGTCTACGGCAAACAGTGTACGGAACGAAACGAAAAGTGACATAAAGTACAGCGAACTGAAGTGGCCGTAATAGAAACCGCTGTTGAACAGCCAGTGACTCCGCCCATTTAACATGTGATTCGTAAGCTCAACGACTGCCGCATAAACCGCACTCGGCGGCTGTAGATCTCGTTACATAATCGAGCTGACAGGCGCCAACCCAAGGGGGAAGTCATGGGGGTCATGAAACTCCTGCCCCCTCTCCCCCTCCCAAAAAACGATATTTTAGTAGAAGCGTTTTTATTTTTGTATGTATCAATTTCCAAATTTCACCTCTAGCTTTCGTACAGTGAAGTCGCATGAAAAGAAGAGCCTCAAAAATGGAAAAGAAATCTTGAAATTACAAGCCACCTTTAACTCGGGATACTTTTCAGTTGCTTTGGCGATGCCCTTTCTACATGGGTGGGCTTGCCATCAGACGGCTAGGTAGAAGCATACATTCGCAGACACTGTCAGCAAAGAATCCGATACGGTTCGTGAGTCCAGGAAGTTGAATAAGGCAATACGGAAACGAAAGACCCTCCAGTAAGAAAAAACAAAACAACAGAAATATTATTTTCCCGAAGGTAGGCGGGATTGACTGAAAGCAACAGTACTCCCTCATTTACGAGGGCATGGTAAAAAGTAATGGTTCCGAATTTTTTATTCTGTTCTCAATATCGGGTCAGGTTCAAATGGCTCTGAGCACTATGGGACTTAACATCTGAGGTCATCAGTCCCCTAGAACTTAGAACTACTTAAACCTAACTAACCTAAGGACATCCATCATACACCTCCATGCCCGAGGCAGGATTTGAACCTGCGACCGCAGCGGTCACGCGGTTCCAGACTGAAGCGCCTAGAACCGCAGGGCCACACCGGACGGCTATCGGGTCAGGTAATTACGAGAAATGTACACTCCTGGAAATTGAAATAAGAACACCGTGAATTCATTGTCCCAGGAAGGGGAAACTTTATTGACACATTCCTGGAGTCAGATACATCACATGATCACACTGACAGAACCACAGGCACATAGACACAGGCAACAGAGCATGCACAATGTCGGCACTAGTACAGTGTATATCCACCTTTCGCAGCAATGCAGGCTGCTATTCTCCCATGGAGACGATCGTAGAGATGCTGGATGTAGTCCTGTGGAACGGCTTGCCATGCCATTTCCACCTGCCGCCTCAGTTGGACCAGCGTTCGTGCTGGACGTGCAGACCGCGTGAGACGACGCTTCATCCAGTCCCAAACATGCTCAATGGGGGACAGATCCGGAGATCTTGCTGGCCAGGGTAGTTGACTTACACCTTCTAGAGCACGTTGGGTGGCACGGGATACATGCGGACGTGCATTGTCCTGTTGGAACAGCAAGTTCCCTTGCCGGTCTAGGAATGGTGGAACGATGGGTTCGATGACGGTTTGGATGTACCGTGCACTATTCAGTGTCCCCTCGACGATCACCAGAGGTGTACGGCCAGTGTAGGAGATCGCTCCCCACACCATGATGCCGGGTGTTGGCCCTGTGTGCCTCGGTCGTATGCAGTCCTGATTGTGGCGCTCACCTGCACGGCGCCAAACCCGCATACGACCATCATTCGCACCAAGGCAGAAGCGACTCTCATCGCTGAAGACGACACGTGTCCATTCGTCCCTCCATTCACGCCTGTCGCGACACCACTGGAGGCGGGCTGCACGATGTTGGGGCGTGAGCGGAAGACGGCCTAACGGTGTGCGGGACCGTAGCCCAGCTTCATGGAGACGGTTGCGAATGGTCCTCGCCGATACCCCAGGAGCAACAGTGTCCCTAATTTGCTGGGAAGTGGCGGTGCGGTCCCCTACGGCACTGCGTAGGATCCTACGGTCTTGGCGTGCATCCGTGCGTCGCTGCGGTCCGCTCCCAGGTCGACGGGCACGTGCACCTTCCGCCGACCACTGGCGACAACATCGATGTACTGTGGAGACCTCACGCCCCACGTGTTGAGCAATTCGGCGGTACGTCCACCCGGCCTCCCGCATGCCCACTATACGCCCTCGCTCAAAGTCCGTCAACTGCACATACGGTTCACGTCCACGCGGCATGCTACCAATGTTAAAGACTGCGATGGAGCTCCGTATGCCACGGCAAACTGGCTGACACTGACGACGGCGGTGCACAAATGCTGCGCAGCTAGCGCCATTCGACGGCCAACAACGCGGTTCCTGGTGTGTCCGCTGTGCCGTGCGTTTGATCATTGCTTGTACAGCCCTCTCGCAGTGTCCGGAGCAAGTATGGTGCGTCTGACACACCGGTGTCAATGTGTTCTTTTTTCCATTTCCAGGAGTGTATATTACTCGGTCGACTTTCTCGCTTCGCTGACGCTAGTCGCAACCCTCTGTCGCAAGAGGGCTCCAGAATGAAGCGTTTAACATGGCGGTGTGTAACTTAACTGTATCGGTACGTGACAAACAGCGTGCTGTAATCGTGTTTCTGAAAGCAGGAATTCAAAAATGGCGTCCACGCATGGAGCACCCCGTTCTTCGGCATGACAACGGCGGACAACACACTTGCGCTGAAATACCGACAATTCGACGCCTTGGGCTCACGGTCATCGCTCATCCTCCGTACAGTCCCGACCTGGCTCCATCCGCATTTCATCGTTTCCAAAACTTAATGTCGACGTCACTTTGACAGTGACGAAGTGGAGCAAGCAAAGGTGGGGCTGTGGCTCCGTTATCAACGTCAAACGTTCTACAGTGACGATATCAATAATGTGGTCTCTCGTCGGGAGAAATCTGTTCGTTGCCAGGTAACGACGTTGAGAAATAAATATGTAGACACGAAGAATAAAGACGTAGAATGTTAATAAAGTTTGTTTCATTTTAAAGGATAAAGAGTTTACATATAACAAATTCAGACGAATTTTTTTATCAGCACGCCCTTGTACACGCTCGCAAAACCGTCTGCAGAACTGTGTTCACAGTCGTGCTGAATGGAAATATTGATAAAAGTGAGTTTAGACTTCGATTTTATACACATTAAAAAAGGTTTGGCATCACCTCAGTTCCGAGAGTTCCTGGAACCTGTACATCTCCGAGGCATGTTAGATAGGGCTTATGCCTGGAGAACAGGCTGGCCACTCTCGTCGAGCGATGTCGTTATCCTGAAGGGAGTCATTCACAAGATGTGCACGATGGAGGGTGCGAATTGTCGTCCATAAAGACGAATGCCTCGCCAGTATGCTGCCGATACGGTTGCACTGTCGGTCGGAGGATGGCATTCACGCATCGTACAGCATTTACGGCACCTTCCATGACCAGCAGCGGCTTACGTCGGCCCCACATAATGCCACCCCAAAACAGTACGGAACCTTCACTTTGCTGCACTCGCTGGACATTGTGTATAAGGCGTTCAGCGTGACCGGGTGGCCTCCAAACACGTCTCCGACGATTCTCTGAAAGCATATGCGACACTCATCGGTGAAGAGAACGTGATGCCAATTCTGAGCGGTCCATTCGGATGTTGTTGGGCCCATCTGTACCGCAATGCATGGTGTCGTGTTTGCAAAGATTGACCTCGCCATGGACGTCAGGAGTGGAGTTGCGCATCATGCAGCCTATTGCGCACAGTTTGAGTCGGAACACGACGTCCTGTAGCTGCACGAAAAATATTGAACATGGTGGCGTTGCTGTCAAGGTTCCTCCGAATCATAATCCGTAGTAGCCTTTAGGCGGCCCGAGCGAGGTATGTCATCGATGTTGCCCGGCTCTCTGTATCTCCCACATGTTCGAGCAACATCGCTTTGGTTCACTCCGAGACGCCTGGACACTTCCCTTGTTGAGAGCCCTTCCTGGCGCAAAGCAACAATGCGGACGTGATCAAACCGCGGTATTGACTATCTAGGCGTGGTTGAACTACAGACATCACGAGCCATGTACCTCCTTCCTGGTGGAATGACTGGAACTGATCGGCTGTTGGAGCCCCTCCGTCTAATAGGCGCTGCTCATTCATGGTTGTTTACATCTTTGGTGGATTTAGTGACATCTCTGAACATCCAAGGGACAGTGTCTGTGATACAGTATCCACAGTCAACATCTGTCTTCAGGAGTTCTGGGAACTGGGGTGATACAAAACTTTTTTTTGATGTGTGTATATTGCGTAAATTATGATGTCAAAGTTGAGAGATTTTGCTGTTATTACAGTTCTCAAAATAATTGCAAGACACACAGTGGCGAATGCAGAAAAATCTCAAGAAGGGGGCACTAAAGATATCTTTGAGCCGGGCGCGGCTCGCGCTCATGCCGTTTATAGCGCGTCGTCTTGTTTTCATTGTTCTGTCGTCTCGTTTTTCTTTTAATTCGATTTACTGTCGTCACTACGTTGCTGGTTTACTTGCCCGTGAGTGGCAGCAGCAGCGCTTACGATAAGTGCACCGTCGTACTATCTCTGGAGCGACGGCTAGCATTTCCGGGTCGTCTGTGTCCGGAGTTCAGTTGGGAGCTCCGTCGGGGCGGAGCAGCAGTGAAGTCGCGAGCAGTGAGTCGGCGATGGAGCGCCAGTGAGGTGCGGACAGCCAGTGCACGCCGACCGCTTGCGACACACATGAACTGTCCGACGGAAGGAGATTGGGGCGGGACGACCGTTGATTGGTCGTTCGGTTGGTCGTCTCATTGGACGACGTGTATTTGGTCGCCGACCGCTAGTTGAAGCATTCTGTGTGTCGAATTGATTCGTCCTATTTTTGTTCCACAGTGATTGCTTTTACGATTGTTCGAGTTCTTATACAGGTGTGTTTACGTGGAACCGTGTGTAGCTTCTGTGATTTACACTCAGCAGATGAATGCTGTCTGCGTTCTGGAGTAGTCAGTCGGTCGGTTGAAATAGAGCTGCGAGCGTATCGGATGGAAGGAAATTGATTAGGCTGTTGGTTGTTTCTTCAGCCGTCCCTAGGTCGTGTTGCCATCCGATTGTTTAGTGTTACGCTTGGCTTGTTTAGTGTTACGCTTGGCTGTCTGTCTCAACTAAACCTTGCCTAGAGTTTCCTCCCCAGGCCGACTCTTGGAACACTTCTGAGCACTACTGTTTGTTGTTTGTGATTGTCATTTTATTTGGTCGCAGGTACTGTGCCAGGCCTTCAGCCGTGTACTAATATCGTCTGTATGTTTAGTATATGGCTTTCAGCCGATCTTCATGACAACTATTTTAAGCTTAGGCCTTCAGCTGTGTTTTATTTAAAATTCTTGTTGCTCTGTATTTAGGCATTCAACCGCGTTTGTTTCGGAATCTGTGGCCTTCATATGTACATCCTTCTCCGAAGGTTTCTCTTTAATTATCTTGGATTCCTGAAACGGCCTTCAGCCGTTTTCTGTAAATGTTTATCTTAAGGTTGTCTTTAATCATTCTTGAGTAATTATTTGGGCCTTCAACCGACAAGATACTTCAGGTTTTCTTAAGATGTTTTTCTGTTGTACTGTATAAAAGCTTATCCTTAGAGCCTCTCTTTTATTATGTAAAAAAAATTTATTGAGCTTTGAGCCGAAGGATTAATTTGAATTTCTCTTAATATGGCCTTTAGCCGAAATTTGTAAATGCTTGGCTTTTAAAGAATTTCCTTAGCTGATCTGAAATATTATTTCGGCCTTTAGCCTAGAAGATATTACAATTTTACTTAAGTAAGGCCTTCAGCTGTTACTCTGAATCCTGGTGTTTTAAAAGGGATAATTTAAACTTACTCTGGAGAAGTTACTTGGGCCCTCAGCCGTGAATTGATCTTTGTTGTTTTAAAGAGGAAACTGTGCATTGGTTTGAGGAATAAAGTTGTGTGTTGTTGTATAACTAACAGTAATTGACCTGGCCCCTTTTCACAACCTGATCCGCTCTGTCCTGCGAAACCGGATTTCAATCTTGAACTATCTTTACGTTTACCATAATAAAAAATAATCAAGTCACATGCAAAGCTTAAGAAAGTTTTATATAAAATGATTATACACATATACAAGACAATGTCATCTTATGATACAAAAAAGTTACAATTGTGGTTCTCTTCCTTAAATTATGAATTGAAGCGCCTATTCTTCCTGGAAAATTAGTTAATTACATCGTCATTAGGACAGTCAATGTCAGGGGAAGTGTTCAACAGAGCTAAGCCATTAAGTCGACCTCCTTCATTGTCGATCTCAGCCATGTCTCTGTACGCTGCAGTATTGAAAAACTTCCTTCTTCTGTAGCAATGGATGCAGGTAGACAAGGGAATATTTTGTACAGCGTGTGCAAAGTAGGATAATCAGATCTAGGACAAACGGACAACGCTTGCATAACAGAATCACGATCATTAATGGCGTTTATGCACGTTTGCTTGTACTGAAGAATATCCGTTAGTCTCTCTTTAATCACAAAGAGTGATTCTTCTTCAAAGAACGGTAGTTCAGTTAAGCACTGATTCAATTTATGTGTCAGATCATTACAGTCATTTTTCAGTAGTTGTGAGGGCAAAAGTATGTTGAATTGTAAATGATGAATATTTTCTTCGGCAGAACGCGCGGGTAGCAACGCGGGCAACCCCTCAACCCCTCCATATGTGTCCGTCACTGATCAGTTCGTGGACGCTATGCTGACGCTGACACTCGACAGACGGGCCTTGGCCTTGGTCCGAGATGTAGGAGTTTAGACTTATTACCGTCGTTCCTCCTGTTCCTGGCGATGCGATTGTGATGTGGCGTCACTGTGTGATGTGTTCTCTCGTTTTCCGGTGTCTGTCCTGTCCTGGCTACTAGCATGCAGGCATACTAGTGGACTTTGCTGTTTTAGGTCTTCTTTGTCCCGCGAGAGACGTTCTGCAGCGCTGTCTGCAGGTCTGCAGACAGATTCCTCGTGCCGTCGCGAACCTCGTTCCTCAGCCGCACGACTGCATCGTCTAGAATGTATTCCCAGTCGCGCGGCGTGAAGACCGGGTTCGCGTTGATGGTGTTGAGATCTTTCTTGGTGACGAACTCGAGCAGAATTGCCCGATGCCCGGTACGTATCTCCAACGGCCTGTGTGGGAGCGACGGCTCCCGTTCCCCTTCCACCTGGGCGAAGAGGAACGGGTTCTTTTGGGCGTTGAAGCGCACATCCCGTAACATGGTGGCAATCTTCTTCAGCACGTTTGGCATGTTCGTGCTGTCCGGGGAGGGTATGATGTCCGTGCGAAGATTGCCATCCTCTTCTTGCTTCCCCCTCTGTGTTGCCTTCCCGCCTGGTGTTGGGGAAGGAGAGGACGGTGCCACGGCCACGGGCGTCTCCCCGGTCTCCTGTATTGCTACAGGTTCCGGGGCGACGTCCGTTTGAGTGGCCACGTCCTTCTGCGACGGTAGGTCCGTCTGCGGGGCGACGTCCGTTTGAGTGGCCACGTCCTTCTGCGACGGTAGGTCCGTCTGCGTGGCGGCGTCCACCCCCACAGGGCGCACCGCAGGGGAGGCGGGCGCGCGGGCGGGAACCATCTTCTTGTTCAGAACCCGCAGCTCCTCGCGCAGCTGCTGGGGCTGACGATGAACTGCGACAAGTTCTTTGAGCGAGCCCGTTCTGCCGCAAAGGCGGCTTGGAGGCCGGCCATGGCGTCGTCGGTGGCGGCTTCTGCTTCGTGTCGGCGCAGCTCGCACCCCTCTCCGGAGCGAGGGCGGGGGGGGGGGGGGGGCGGCACAGGGCGGCCGCCGTAGCGCTTGACGCTTGACACGGCCACAGCGCGTGGTACGGCGGGCGGACGACGTGACTCCCTGACGTGGTTGCAGCTACGCGCGTTGGCAGCGTGTGGCCCGCCGCAGTTCGCGCAGCTGCTGGCCACCCCACGAGGCTTCGTGCAACTGCTGGTGTCGTGTGCAGCCGCGCACTTCAAGCACGCGACGACGTTCTTTGAATCACGCGCAGTATGGCCCAGCTGCTGGCACTTGTAGCACTGCTGAATCTTGCTCGTCTGCTGAGTGCGCTTGTGCTTTGGCTGCCGTTGGCGGCCGCTGTTGTTCCCCATCGCATGGATGAGAATATCCAGTGCGGCTGCAACGTGCTTCCCGTTCCGTACAGCCATGGCGCTGGGCTAGTAGCGTTGGCGTGCGCGAGCGACGGTAACGAAGTGAGCCGCCGCGAGTCGAGCAGCGGAGTGACGCGTGCGTGCCGCGTGTGGACGTTATGCTAAGCGATGTACTAAGCAGTCATGTAAACGCTTTACTGTTAGTATTTTAGTAGCCCTTTTATACATTCATTTTGGATATGTAACACTATAGGCCCCTATCATTATTATGTTGTAACATTGCATATACACTCCTGGAAATGGAAAAAAGAACACATTGACACTGGTGTGTCAGACCCACCATACTTGCTCCGGACACTGCGAGAGGGCCAGTACAAGCAATGATCACACGCACGGCACAGCGGACACACCAGGAACCGCGGTGTTGGCCGTCGAATGGCGCTAGCTGCGCAGCATTTGTGCACCGCCGCCGTCAGTGTCAGCCAGTTTGCCGTGGCATACGGAGCTCCATCGCAGTCTTTAACACTGGTAGCATGCCGCGACAGCGTGGACGTGAACCGTATGTGCAGTTGACGGACTTTGAGCGAGGGCTTATAGTGGCCAATGCGGGAGGCCGGGTGGACGTACCGCCGAATTGCTCAACACGTGGGGCGTGAGGTCTCCACAGTACATCGATGTTGTCGCCAGGGTCGGCGGAAGGTGCACGTGCCCGTCGACCTGGGACCGGACCGCAGCGACGCACGGATGCACGCCAAGACCGTAGGATCCTACGCAGTGCCGTAGGGGACCGCACCGCCACTTCCCAGCAAATTAGGGACACTGTTGCTCCTGGGGTATCGGCGAGGACCTTTCGCAACCGTCTCCATGAAGCTGGGCTACGGTCCCGCACACCGTTAGGCCGTCTTCCGCTCACGCCCCAACATCGTGCAGCCCGCCTCCAGTGGTGTCGCGACAGGCGTGAATGGAGGGACGAATGGAGACGTGTCGTCTTCAGCGATGAGAGTCGCTTCTGCCTTGGTGCGAATGATGGTCGTATGCGGGTTTGGCGCCGTGCAGGTGAGCGCCACAATCAGGACTGCATACGACCGAGGCACACAGGGCCAACACCCGGCATCATGGTGTGGGGAGCGATCTCCTACACTGGCCGTACACCTCTGGTGATCGTCGAGGGGACACTGAATAGTGCACGGTACATCCAAACCGTCATCGAACCCATCGTTCTACCATTCCTAGACCGGCAAGGGAACTTGCTGTTCCAACAGGACAATGCACGTCCGCATGTATCCCGTGCCACCCAACGTGCTCTAGAAGGTGTAAGTCAACTACCCTGGCCAGCAAGATCTCCGGATCTGTCCCCCATTGAGCATGTTTGGGACTGGATGAAGCGTCGTCTCACGCGGTCTGCACGTCCAGCACGAACGCTGGTCCAACTGAGGCGCCAGGTGGAAATGGCATGGCAAGCCGTTCCACAGGACTACATCCAGCATCTCTACGATCGTCTCCATGGGAGAATAGCAGCCTGCATTGCTGCGAAAGTTGGATATACACTGTACTAGTGCCGACATTGTGCATGCTCTGTTGCCTGTGTCTATGTGCCTGTGGTTCTGTCAGTGTGATCATGTGATGTAACTGACCCCAGGAATGTGTCAATAAAGGTTCCCCTTCCTGGGACAATGAATTCACGGTGTTCTTATTTCAATTTCCAGGAGTGTATTTGATTATTACTGTTATTACTGAAATCGTACGCAACTGTGGAACGTTAGCAGTGGATGACGGTAAATTATATTTGGAAGAGAGGAAAGTAATAAAACGGGACCCCCCCTCCCCGCAGAATCGCACCTTGGATCTAAGCCTGTTCGATGTTTCCAAAAGACTCATTTAATGATGAAGGGTGACCTATGGGGAACGGACATTCTTTGGTGGCGCATACGTCATTAACTGCGGGACTGTACGCGATTTCAGTAGCAATGGAGCAGCGGACGACAACAGCAACGCCGAGTCTGACGCTGCACAATGCGGATATTTGATCACCATTTTAATCGCACACCTCCAAGTCGTAATATGATCCTACGAAGAGTTACTTCTTTCCGAACAACAGAAAACGTTCTTAAAAGAGCAACCAGGGCCTGATTAGAAAATCGACATCTGAAAACTTCATCATTACGAATGAGCTAATGAACAGGAGTCTGAGTCGATACGCGTTGTCAATACGCCCATTGTCCAGAGGTAAGCCGGTGAGTCTGTGAGAAAAATATCACGTCTGCATTTAAAATATTAACCACGTAAAATGCTGGTGGATCAATGGATGAAAGACAAGGACTTACAAAAACGAGAAGACTTCCTTGCGCACATGCAAGCGATCTTTGAGGACGACACAATGCAGAAGTTTTTATGGCTGGTTCAAATATCTAAGCACTATGGGAGTTAATATCGGAGGTCATCAGTCCCCAGAACTTAGAGCTACTTGAACCTAACTAACCTAAGGAAATCACACACATCCATTGCCGAGGCAGGATATTCGAACCTGCGACCGTAGCGCCTAGAACCGCTCGGCCACCTCAGCCGGCAGTAGTTTTTATGACCGAGAAGGTGCATTTTCATTTAAATGGATGTTTTATCAAAAAGAACTATTGTTTTTCGGCCCCTGAACAGTCTTTTGTAATACATGAAAGACGTCTTCACTCCCTACGTATGACTTGTGTGTTGTAGTTGCTGTTACTACAATGGCACCTAATGTTTTTTAGGAAGACGTCGTACGGAGGCAATGAACTCTGAATGTTGCTTACACGTACTGAAGACGTTCTTTCTGTTAGAATTGTGGAGACGCCGGATAAACGCGAGGAGTGTTTATTTTCAACAGGATGGTGCAACGTGGCACACTAAAATGCGTCCTTGGCAGTTGTGGGCAAAAGTTTCCCTACACACCTCATTTCTCGTTTCGGAGACGTGCTGCGGCCACCAAGGCAACCAAACTTGTCCGCTTGTGCCGTTTTCTTGTGGGTCATCTGGAAGTTGGTGGCCACACGAACAAATCCCGAAGTTTAATGAAGTTGAAAGTTGCCATTAAAGAAGAGAATGATTGTCCAATGCCTGTTGGCCCGAGTTATGAGCAACCCCTGGCATAGAATTGAAAGCTGCCTACAAGAGAATTTTAGTCAATTGCTTGACATAATTTTTTTGTGTGTGAGCGTACGTGAACAAGTAAATGAACTATATGTTAATCCATGAGCTGATAAAAAGATAATTTTTTTCTTTAAAATCAACATGCTACTGTTCATTAGATAACTGCTGGTTTCCGATAGGTCGCCTTGTAGTTCAAACTGGCCATGTGCACAGTAAGAACTCAAACAGTTCCCTCGCGGTCGCCAGCTGGGATTAACTGAAGACTACGATACCGCTTCGCCAACCTTCCAACCTAAGCTAGACCTCGGGCTACACAACGAATCAGTATGTCACCACGACCAACATTCCAAAAAATAATTAGAAACACTGTCAGTGTACTGTACTCTTTCTGTTTGCGCTTTGACGACATCACACGCCAGAAAACCGTAACATTGCGGGACCAAGTCGACATCCGGTATCGGTGAATTCAGTTGACTCGCAAGCTGGGCCTCAGCGTGCGACCAACACCGACCGTCCTGGTCTGCCGTGCCTGGACGTATGGTGCGCCGCTGTGACTCACCGCCGCTGGCAGCGGGCTCGGCCGCGGCTCAGCACTTGTTACGCCGCCAGCACTCCAGCCACGCCACCCCACCAGCTCTCCGTTCTGCTGCATCACGTGTCCGCACTCACATCTGCTAAGCTTATGACTCGCATGTCGTTTTCACGTGCACGTGCGTAATTAGCTATCGGCTAGTTCTACTTTCTCCTCGCGGTTTCACCGACGACGCTGCCAAGTAAAAGCTTATTAAGACGCGTCGTTTGCGTTCTAATGTCGCCCCGCATTCTGCCACTACTTCCCGTTTCGCTGGCGCATGGAAATCTGCGTACCCGCTTTATAATATTCGTTTGCTTTATCCGTTTATGCGAGCAGAATCAATTAGTGGTACATTAAATTCCGAAAACAACGGTCTCAAATGAATCAAATTTTATTTATTAGCGAGTTCTGGTATATTACGCTATTTCGTTATTTTTATTTCACGCGTTCTAGTTTCGATGTTTTCCATAACCAAGTCATTCGGTATGTTAGTATCTGATACTGCGATCTAGACTGACGTAGTAAAAAGTGCCAAAACCGTCGCTGCCTCCTACACAGTGAATAAAAGTTTAATCACGCAGTAGCTCATTGCAACTAAAATCTACTAGTTCGTTAGGCCTCGTCATGTTCAACTTCAATTTCTAGCCGGCCGGAGTGGCCGTGCGGTTCTAGGCGCTACCGTCTGGAGCCGAGCGACCTCTACGGTCGCAGGTTCGAATCCTGCCTCGCGCATGGGTGTGTGTAATGTCCTTAGGTTAGTTAGGTTTAATTAGTTCTAAGTTCTAGGCGACTGATGACCTCAGAAGTTAAGTCGCATAGTGCTCAGAGCCATTTGAACCATCTTTTCAGTTTCTATTTAGTCAATCGATGTTTCCACCCCTCTACTGCGATCTTCTTCAGGATCGTCTGGTCTTCAGCTTTACTTCAAAAAGGAAACAGAGCCGGGGGCACGGGGAGGCGATGAAATGGAGAATAATCGAAAAGGGTAGTTGTGTTGCCTAACTGGTGACAGTCGCGATGGCATAAGGGGTGATTACCTGCCGTTGTCCTGCTTGGTGTTTCCCTGTCACTCCAATCGCACCATTACCATGCCAGTACGCCTGCAGGAGTGAAATGTCAGCAGCAAGTTTGGTTAAATTGGTTCACAAATTCCACATTTATACTTTACATGACCCCCCACCCACACTCTTCCTAACACTCTCGCACACACACTTCTATGGGTCATCTCTCATTAACAATGTCACCATTTAGCCTAGCAACTCAGAAGTTTATGGATTCGACGCTAATATCCGTCGTCTTTGACAATTCACGCTGCTACCGTCACCTAGTCCCTAGAAGGAGTCATCGGAACTATGACCAATTAGCTTATCAGCACTGAAAACAAGGAAGTCCACTCTAACGTCGTTCGTTCTTGATTGTTTCCGCCTTACTGCCCGCATCCCTCTTCTGCGGTGCTAGATGTGCCTTACAACCCCTCCCTTTCCCTCAGTAATTATTTTTTATTTACTAAGTCGTATTTGTAGCAAGTTTGGCTGAAATTATTCCTAAAGTCAGACTTACGCTTTAAATGTCACCCCTTCTTGCAGTTAACCCACCAACGGTTCATTTTCGATTATTTTTACTTGTCACCCTTTAAAACGTTCACCACACTCCTAAGTCTGCTAGGAGTGTTTTACCCCAACCATATATTTCAACCAGCTAGTATGTTATATATGTTCCGTTCAATATGCTCTAGGCGTTACTTACGGAGTTGTGCTTACATGTCACCACTTTCTCACCCCTGCATCGACCCCACAAACACCTGTCTTATTCCGATTGTATTTGTCTCCAGCCGCTAAGCCACATCCATCCAGTTGTCATCGGAGGCGGGACGCACACTTTTAATGGAAGCCTAGCGAGCGACATTCCCTCCAGGAGCCCAGAATCCAACATAAGGCTTCTGATGTTCCGAGCTGACTCTCTGGATACAACATTGGTCGTAAATAGTGCTGTGGTCGGGGTATGGTCAACGATGACTCTCCATCTCAAGTGGCGATCTAAGTAATTCGAAACAGGGCGACTAGCATATGTACCTTCTTCAACACTGATACACAGCTGACACCTCATAATCAACATGCTGGGCTTCTCGACGAAAGACCATTCCAGTCTCCTTCAGGTCCACGCTATAAAATTTCTCAGATCATAATGACGAATTGTCTTAAATGACGCCGTCCAAGCTTTTCCACAATGGTTAATAACCCAGTACAAAGGTATAAACAACATCTTACATTTCCGTCACATGAGACTGAGTTGAAATGAAAGAATCGTATGGCATTATTGGCAGGGAGACCCCGGGGTTAATGTTCTGAACCTAGTTCCTACTTGGTACAGCATACGATGCTTTCAATCATACCCTTCTCTGCCATCTGTCACTGCTCCGGGGAACGACACAAGGAGGGCGCTCATCATGTCATTAAAAATATCACTGACGAAGGTTGGGTGGCGGCTGGCGTATTCGACCCACATACTGAGGGTCGGTGTTCAAATCTCAGTCTGTCGGTTCAGACTTAGGTTTCCTGTAGGTTCTATACAAGATATGCAAATTTTGGGTGGGTTTCTTTGAAAAGGAAGTGGCAGATTCCCTTTCTCCTGCTTGTGCAGTCGGAGCTTGTGCCCCGTTTCTATTGATGTAGAACTCAACGGGACTTTAAATCCTAATAAGGCTTGATTTCTTTAGAGGTATTCGCGATTTCCTCTCCACTTTGACTCACAGTACAAGAATTAACACCTTATGTACTCCTGATGATACTGAAGCACACTCTATCACCGTACAATCTTAAATTTTCTTGTGACTGATCTGTGCTTACAGAAAAAGAATGTGGAATTTGTTGCCCTGCCTTGATGCAAAGCACTGTTTTACTCAAACGATTGTTGACTAGAATTTCGTCATCACCAATGGGCTTTCACCTCGAAACACACATGAAATACAGAGTTATACAAATTGAAATTAGCTTTATTTTACTGTTGTTACTAGTTGCAAGCTTATACCTTCAAATAGTTTTCCTCTTTCTTTCCCCTTCATGTCACGATACTGTGGCATGATGTGTTTTATGACGTAGCATTCAATATGCAATTTGCTTGTTTGTTTGTGTGTGTGTGTGTGTGTGTGTGTGTGTGTGTGTGTGTGTGTACAAGCGGACATCGGAAAGGGGTGGGGAAGGGAGGGGTGTAGAGGGACTTGTTGCAGAAGATTTATGAACATTCTTTTTTATGGGGTGGAACGATTGCGGATTACAAGTCTGTGTGTGGGATGGGTATATCGTAATGTGTGCGCATAATCTCTTTCCGCGTGGGACTGCGAACGTGCACGTTTATTCAGGTGCTTCTGTACGTCCTTGTGCCACTGGAATGCGTGACGATTTTATCGTCGTGACGACGACGGCTACATACCGCTCGAATCGAGAACGAATGTTTTCAGCTACAAATACTTCACAGTGTGGAGAACCCACGTCGATGTCTCACCTCAATTCCAT
The DNA here is from genome assembly GCF_023897955.1 of Schistocerca gregaria. Taxonomy (NCBI): domain Eukaryota; kingdom Metazoa; phylum Arthropoda; class Insecta; order Orthoptera; family Acrididae; genus Schistocerca; species Schistocerca gregaria. The sequence goes on from NC_064920.1 coordinate 423,386,670, forward strand.
TAAGACCACCTAAGATGCACTCGGTGAATCCTTGTTTCTCTAAGTTCTTCCCGAATCCTTCGTGTGTTGAGAGAAGCTTTGGAAGAATAATGGCTTCCGTTTATTTTTGAATTTACAACCATCATTTAACTACCGGTACTCCACAGACAGCTGTTTGTGCTGTATTGGTGCTCTGCGTAATGTCTCTCGGTATCGATTTCGCCTGTTCCATACTGTTACGTGTCCCTACTAAGAGGCCACAGCTACCCATAAACGCATGGAGGACGCAACTCGCGGACAATACAGGCCATACCGGTGTCCCAAAAGCATTACGCGTGAGATAGGAAGCTCTCACTTGCCGTCTGCAGGGTCTGCTATAATGAAATACGGACGAGCATGAGGACAAGAAGATTTCTCACTGTAAAGCACACTGAGTTTGCAGATTCAGATAAATCAAGCGTTATGGATAAATGCTTTTAAACAAATTGTTTTTGCCCAGGGCGCTTCCTTATGCGTGGGAAAACTGGTCGTTCGCAACAGCAATGAAAATTGCTAACAAATGGTTTGTTTAGGGGCTGAAGAATCTGAGTTCTAAAGTTTTTTCTAAAACATTTGACTGGATAGCTCAAATTCTTCAAAGACAAATGCAAACTGTGCAGAACAGCTCTCCTATTGAGAGGCAAAACTTGAGTGGTAAGGTTGCTCAGAACTATGGAGTGTACACAATGACTATCAGTCAGTGCAACTGCTAGTAGACCCCTGACTCAGTTTGCCTTAACCACTGTATATATACTCGGCATAATGAACACTGAAATTATTCCTTCTAAATTATTCTCTTTATAAATCTGTCTCAGGCTACTACACAGTAGAGGACAGACATATTTATGTTGCGAGCACATCCTTAACTAATGTTCAGAAAGATGGGCGTCGGTCTGCAGCAAACGTTTCTAATGCCGTTCTACAAAACTTCAAAACTATTAGAGACAAATTCCAAGTTTACAAACCCACAATGAAGGACAGAAACCAACCAGAACTCCACCGACAAACTTTCAGTGGTGGTAGTACCGACCGAAACAAAGAAAACAATCTCTGGTAAACACGTGACACATGTGACCACTTCTTCATCTTCGATACTGTGAAACTCTTCTACCGAAAGCTCTTTGCTTTCCATATTTTGGGAGGAGGCTGTAAGGATCAAAATAAGAAAAAAAATCAGTTAACATGGGCTCTAAACTGCATACCTTATAAGCTACGAGCACTTGCTCAGTTCAGTATAAGAGATGTTTCACAGGAGTGAAGATGAACAAATACTGACAGCTCTTAAGGTATGCATTTTAGAGCCCATGCTTACTGGACTTTCTTTTTGTCCATACTACCACCTCTCAAAGTTCTCAGTGGAGTCCTGTTTTATCCTGTTTAGATCCACGTGAAGGTTTGCAGATCACTACAATGAATAGAGAAGCAATAAAAAGTGTTCTTGTGAACAGCACACAGGCTACTACCGATAGGCCGTGGTCAACACGTTGCCCATGATTATGGTTTGTAAAAGGGATTGCATTATGGCGTTATATAAAAGGCGAAAGGTCAAGTCTGTGGCGCACAGACCGTGACGGGGCTATTGGCTCGACTGGGGGGGGGGGGGGGGGGGGGGTGTACAGTGCCGCCTCTGTTCGCCGCAGCACTAGGAGGGCGAGGGTGGCGTGCCCATCGCCCCGGCAGCCTTTTACCCGGGAAAAAACCACGGTACTCATTTGATAGCAGCCTGAATGGACCTTGGACCCTCCTGGAGGGACTGGAATGAGCAAAAGTCCTCGTCTCTCTCCAGGATTGAACCCAGGATCTGCACGGCCACAGTGTAGTGTCCTATCCGCTAGACCACCATTACTACCGTTGTTTTTTATTATAATATATAATTTTAATACTCCTATTTCCCTTCTGAGCGTTGTAAGTTCATTTTTATTGTGATACTTTTTCTTTTAACAACGGTGAGGACGATTCATCAAAATAAACTGCAGTGGATCCTGTACAGACAGCAACTGGTACGTGAAGTGATAGACCACATACGGAACTTCTCACACTGAGCTTGATAGCATTGATGACGTTAGATTTCATCGAAAGTATCCAACGACACTGGGTCAGCGCACAAACTGGGGTGACCCAGTAAAACGCGTTACCCCTGTAAAAGAAAATGGTTCAAATGGCTCTGAGCACTATGGGACTTAGCACCTGAGGTCATCAGTCCCCTAGAACATAGAACTACTTAAACCTAACTAACCTAAGGACATTACACACATCCATCCCTAAGGCAGGATTCGAACCTGCGACCGTAGCGGTCGTGCGGTTCCAGACTGAAGCGCCTAGAACCGCTCGGCCACACTGGCCGGCTTTACCGGATGATGTCGTTGGATGATGTTTCTGGACATGGATTCCTGTTGTCAGTTTGTTTCTCGAGGCACCTTCTACAAACCCTCGATGTATGCTGCTATTTTTTTTATTATAGTCTGCATAATTGTTCTCTGAGCAACTATTGTTTCTTATTCTTCGTGAGGTAGTTTCTCGTAGTCTTACAGGGCTAGCGCTACGGTCGCAGGTTCGAAACCTGCCTCGGGCATGGATGTGTGTGATGTCCTTTGGTTAGTTAGGTTTAAGTAGTTCTAAGTTCTAGGGGACTGATGACCTCAGATGTTAAGTCCCATAGTGCTCAGAGCTGTTTGAACCATTTTTTTCTTACAGGGATAGTCCGATTGCCTTGGTTACTTGTTAGAAGAGTTAATGAGAGCCACTGAGGTGTACTAAACCATTGAAGCAGATACGCACGGGAAAAATCTTTGCAGTAATCGAGATCAAGTCAACACTGTTGTATGTAAAACATGAAGATCGTTCTCTCCTGTAGTTACACTAAGTGAAGCAGACCCCCGAAGAGGCTCCCTATGACCATATTCTGTCCATGGTTTGTAAACAAACTTTACTGTCATAGCTGCATGCGCTGTGTGAGTCGGAAGGTCGTGATATGACGACCTCTTTCCTACAGACCGAACTATCTGCCCCATTGAACCTCATACACTGAAGCGCCAAAGAAACTGGTATAGGCATTCGTATTAAAATACAGAGGTATGTAAACAGGCAGAATATGGCGTTGCGGACGGAACGCCTACATAAGACAAGTGTCCCGCGCAGTTGTTAGACCGGTTACTGCTGCTACAGTGGCATGTTATCAAGATTTAAGTGAGTTTGAACGTGGTGTTAAAGTCGGGGCACGAACGATGGTGCACATTATCTCTGAGATAGCGATGAAGTGGGGATTTTCCCGTACGACCATATCACGAGTGTACCGTGAATATCAGGGATCTGGTAAAACATCAAATCTCCGACATCGCTGCGGCCGGAAAAATATCCTGCAAGAACAGGAACAGCGACGGCTCAAGAGAATCGATCAACGTGACAGAAGTGCAACCATTCCACAAATTGCTGCAAATTTCAAATCTGGGCCATGAGCAAGTGTCAGCGTGCGAACTTTTCAAATAAACATCATCGATGTGGTCTTTCGGAGCCGAAGGACCACTCGTGTACCCTTGATGGATGCACGACACAAAGCTTTACGCCTCGCCTGGACCCGTCAACACCGACATTGGACTGTTGATGACTGGAAACATGTTTAATGGTCGGAGGAGTGTCGTTTCCAATTGTATCGAACGGATGGACGCGTATGGGCTTGGAGACAACCTCATGAATCCATGGACCCTGCTTGTCAGCAGGGGACTGTTCAAGCTGGTGGAGGCTCCGTAATCGTGTGGGATGTGTACAGCTGGAGTGATATGGGTCCCCTGATACCTCTAGATACGACCCTGACAGGTGACACGTACATAAGCATCCCGTCTGATCTGCAGCCGTTCTTGTCCATTGTGCATTCCAACGGACTTACGCAATTCCAGCAGGACAATGTGGCAACCCACACGTCCAGAATTGCTACAGAGTGGCTTCGGGAACACACTTCTGAGTTTAAACACTTCCGCTGGCCTCCAAACTCACCAGAAATGAACATTATTGAGTATATCTGGGATGCCTTGCAACGTGCTGTTTAGAAGTTATCTCCGCCCGCTCTTACTCTTATTGATTTGTGGACAGCCCTGCAGGATTCATGCTGTCAACTCCCTCCAGCACTACTTCACACGTTAGTCGAGTCCATGCCGCACTTTTGGGTGCTTGTGGGGGCCTTACACGACAATAGTCAGTTATATCAGTTTCTTTGGCTCTTCAGTGTATATGTAGGCCCGAATTTAAACGACGTATTGCCAGGAAATTTCTTCATACATAGAAAAATTTTAACAAGGTTTGTAAAGGTCAGCTAAAGTCAAGGAATTAAACATTTATTTCACAGTGTGCTCTGATGGCATGTCAAAAAGTTGAAGCTGCAGGTCCTCAGCAGCTGTGGCAATATCAGCAGTGATGGGATAAGAGAGTACATTGATGAAATGTATTCGCAGTTGCGAATACGAACAACGTTTAGCTGTATAATGGGACGACGACAATGACGGATCGGGACTCGGACCCGAATTTCCCTTAACGGCTTTGACTATCCTTCCACGACTCACCGCCAGAACAAAACTTTCATATGTCGACGTCCCTGTGTCACAACTTCTGCACGTACACACATCATGCATGAATGTCCGAAGAAAAATTGAATCATTCTTTAACCACACTTATTCTTCTTCTTATTATTATTCTTCATCTTTCCCGGTTCTACAGTCCATTAAGGGTCCGAGCCTTGTCGGCCACCTATCTCCAGCAATCCTCTCTTGACTTCACCAGCCTTCTCCAGCTTCGTACTCTTAACTTTCTCTGATCTGTCTCTACATTATCCAGCCAACACAGTCTCGGTCTTCCCACGGAGCGGCTATCCTCTGGCTTTGCTGTGGGCACCTTCTTTGGCACCCGCTGTTCTTCCATTCTCTGCACGTGCCCCAACCACTGTAACCTTTCTGCCTTTACATCTGCAGTGACTGATGGATTTTTATAGAGGTCATTCAATTCTGTTAGGTCCTGTTGTTCAAGCACCATTTCCATACACTGCCCAATAGATCTTGGGCAATACTCTGCGTTCCCATGCATCCAGGGCATGTTTGACCTGATGCGTTACTGTCCACATTGCGGACTCGTACATAACAACTGGTTTTAGAATCGTTTTGTAAACTGTCGTCTTCAGCTGTCCTGAAATGTTGGAGAATAGCAACTTGGCAAAAAAAAATGTAGTAACACCCGATACTTGCAGTTTCTTTTTTTTTTGCCTTTATCTCTGTTGGCACTACATTATCTTCTCTAAATATTCCGGCTGTTTTATTCTTTCAAAGAATTGAAACTGCTCAACGCCTCTCCATCTTGTTTTGTTTCTGGTACTGATAATGTATTTTGTTTTTCGTCACATATGACCAAGCCAAGTGCAGCCGCCTCGCTTTCCAGTACTAGATAGTTTTCCAGCAAATGTTCTCTATTTCTCCGAAGGTTATGTCGTCTGCAAAGGTCATATACTGAGTCGTCCTGCTGAAAATAGTACCATCTCTTTTGCCTGGCAGTTTTCGCATGACAGCCCCAGAGCCAAAGTTAAATAATGTCGGTGAAACAGAATCTCCTTGGTTCAGTCCTTAAAAGATTTGGAAATTATTGTACTATTTTCTATCAGCTTTTATTTTGCAGTTGATGTTGCTTAGGATGATTTTCACGGGTCTTATTCGCTTTGGTGGTATCATAGCTCCCGTAACCTCTTGGAAAGATCATTTCTCTTGACACTGTCATAAGCTGCTTTAAAATCCACATACAGTTGATGGTCCACCATCCCGTACTCATACCACATTTCCATTATTAATCTTAGGGCACACATCGGATCTGTTGTTGCTCTTTCTTTCCTGAAACCGCACTGTCATTCTCCAATTGTAGCTTCTGCATATTGTTGTAGTTTCTTGTTCAGTATTCTAGTCCGTATTTTGTAGGCAACATTCACCAGTGCTATTGTTCTATGATTGTTGTTATTTGTTGTACAGCTCTTCTTATGTATTGTTATAATGATGGATGTGTTCCATTTTATTGGTATTTTTCCATTTCTCCTTATTTTATGAACCAGTTCTTACATTTTCTTTAATATCTATATTCCACCACGCTTGAAAATTTCACTACCTTATCTTCCCCACAACTCTGTAGTTCCTAATTTGCTTAATAGCTGCAATTATTTCTTTCACCGATGGTCCCTCTTTATCATCATTGCTACCAACTTGTTCAACGTATTCTTCTTCTTCAAATTGCTGGATTTACCGAGATTTCAATAGTTCTTTGAAATATTCTTCCTATCCTTCTATGATTTTGGTTTCACCTCCAATCAAATAGTCTTCTTTACCCTGCATATGATTTTCTGAAGCTGCCATCATTCCTTTATCTGTTTTATTCCCTTAAAGATTCTTCTAATATCCTTTTCACTTCTGCATTCCTCGATGTCTTTCAATCTATTTATACAACGTTCTCTTTTTTCTTCTTCAAATAATTTTTGCTATCCGTCTCATTTCTTCCTAATTTTGTCTGATGGCCCGTGTACGACGCTGGAGCATCTTCTTCCTTGCGCTGTTTCTTTCCTCAATAGCCTTCTTACAGCTATCGAAGTACCACTCACTTCATCTTATTCTGTTTTCCAGTTCCAGCTTCACTCCCATCACCTGCTGTATTGTTCTTTATCACTGCTCTCAAGTGACAATCGCTTTCATCCCTTCATCCATTTCTCTTTGTGATTCTGCTCTTTCCCTCTCATCGGTGATTGGGGGGGGGGGGTCCACATTATACTTCCTATCCTTGTCTAGGTGGTTACAGATTTTTTTATATCGTCTGCCTATAGTCGACCGTCACCTTATAGTGGTCCGAATCTCCATCAGCCCCCATCTCACCTTAACATCCTTATTATCTGAATAAGCCTTCTTTGGTTAAGCAAATGATCTATCTAATTGAGTGTGTCTCCATCTGCAAACACCCACGTCCTTGTATGGTTATTCTTTTGCGGAATATGGTGCCGCTTGTGGTGAGTTTTTTGCTTACAGCAAAATCAACCAGCCTCAGTCCATTGTCACGATACTTCTCATGCACACTTGGTCTAAACACTGTTTCTCTTCCCATCTAGAATCATTTTTACATCATTTTCCACAATCGCATCGCATTCTCGCTATGCATATCCTAGTGTTTATGGCCTCGAAATTTGATATCGACGATTTGTACGCCCTGGGTACTAGCTGTACCACTGCTGCTGCAAAACGTCATGTGGTCTCTTTCTACCTAATTTCCTGTAACGCTGGTATTCCTATTTGGTATTTTTTGAATTGGCCTTTCAGGTTTCTGAACGTACCTTCTCTATTAAGATTCAGTACATCCTAAGCAGCCATTTTTTGATCAGTCCGTGTCCGTTGCTTGGTCGTCGTCATACAGGATGTCCAGTTTCCACATGTTCTCGACATTTTCGTGATTACATATTTTTTACGTGTCAGAAAGTCACCCCTGCGCACTACCACCGGGGGGGCAGCCTCTTCACAGCCTGTTGTGTGGCTGCCTTTCCTACGAGGGATGGTCCCTTAGCCTTTGAGGATCCTTCCTCTCCCTGCAAGGCAGTATGTTCCTATTATTATCCACCGTGGGCGGGTGCCCCATTGGGATAGAAGAAGGAAAAATGAAAGAAACCCTCGGGCCTCGAAACCTAAAATCAAGAGTTGGCTAAGGGAAGCCAATAGGAAAGAAAACAGGAAAAGTCAGGCATTATCAAGGGGAAGTAATGTCAGGTATGGTTAACGGCCCATGTGATTGCCACCTCCACACTCCCAAGAAGGAACCAGTCTGGCATGAATAGCCCTACCAGCAGAATAGCTGAGAGGATAATTGAAACACACATACCACCCCACCACCGTTAAGGTGCCAGTCCATAGGGTGACTTCTTAACAACAGAGGCACTGCAATATCGAGAGTAAACTGAGCTGAGGCTCAATTTTCTTAAAGTTGAAATCTTCTTGTCACCTCGTTCTCCAAAATCTCCAAATGATATATAACCTTAGCAGAGACAGTTTCTGATACTATCTGTTTTGGTAACAACGGAAATTAAAAAAAAAAAACCTTCACCCGCTTGCCTTGCAAACAGACCTACTTTTGCTTTGAATGATATTACAGGCTTCCACATTTCCTATCCATACAACTCCTTTCCTTGAAATGTAACATTCAGTCCATTCAATTTATCGAGTATATCCGCTGCAAATAGCGTGTAGACTCTTCACACTCTGTTTTTCTAACAGAAACATGGGATATCTCCTTCGTGTCCAGGAATAAGAGGATTTCATTCGTCAATGTTCCGGCTCTTTCTAACACTTTGTTCAGGTTCAACCAACTGACATTGTTGTTATCATTACAAAATGGTTCAAATGGGTCTGAGCACTATGGGACTTAACATCTGAGGTCATCAGTCCCCTAGAACCTAGAACTACTTAAACCTAACTATCCTCAGGACACCACACAGATCCAAGCCCGAGGCAGGATTCTAACCTGCGACCGTAGCAGTTGCGCGGTTCCGGACTGAATCACCTAGAACAGCTCGGCCACCGCGGGCGGCTATTATTATACTCCGCGGTCATATCCTCAACACATTGCAGGGGATGGAGCGCCATTGCTCTGACTGTATGCATGATGACAGCAATAGGCTCCACCACACGCTGAAGTCCAGTGCAGGTTTACAAAGACTCTGCTGGCTCAAATTGCAATGAAAAGATATCACTGTCTGTGTCGTATAACTTTTTAACAAAATTTTTTTAGAAAGCTCAACCATTACATTACAATTTTTCCACGGAAAGCTCTGGCCCCATCTTTCGTAATGCTTGCCATTTTGTTCCAGAATGAGTTTCTTTTGTTCACATAGTTAACAGCACCCTGAAGCTAGTCGTGACCAGTTGTTCTGTCTGTCACTCATTCTAACTCAAGTAAATCAGCTGTGGTGGCGAAATTTTCATTAACTCCACGGGTAAAGAAGAGCAGTTGTGTAGTGTCTTCGTTATCTGTGCTCTCAAAGCCAAAGCAAAGCAAGAAAGAAAATCTTTGTTCTCACTCCTCAGCTGTTATGTGAGTTCGTTATCAATTGAGCCAATCCGCCGCACTATAGTCTTTCTTGATTGTAAAACGCTTTCAGATTTGCTTCTAACGTCAGGACACAACCCACTGAGGCGACAAAAGTCATAGGGTAACGATATGCAAATCTACTAACGGCGGCAGTATCGCGTACATAAGGTGCATAAACGGGCAGAGAATTGGCAGTGCTGTCATTTGTACTCAGGTGATTCATGTGAAAAGGCTTTAGATGTTTATGGCCGCACGATGGGAATTAACAGACTTTGAACGCGGAATGGTAGTTTGGAGCTAGATGTATGAGACATTCCATTTCGAAAATCGTTAGGGAATTCAGTATTCCGAGATCCACAGTGTCAAGAGCGTACCGACAATACGAAATTTCAGGCGTTACTGCTCACCACGGACCAAGCAGTGGGCGATAGCCTTCACTTAATGGCCGAGAGCAGCCGCGTCTGCAAAGAGTTTTCAGTTCTAAAAGACAAGCAACACTACATGAAATAACCGCAGAATTAGGAGTGTGACGTACGAAGAATGAATTCGTTAGTACAGCGCTACGAAATTTGCCGTTAATGGGCTGTGGCAGTAGACGATCGACGCAAGTGCCTTTGCTAACAGGACATCGCCTGCAGCGCCTCTCCTGGGCTCCTGGCCATATCGGTTGGACCGACCCTAGACGACTAGAAAACCGTGGTCTGATCAGATGAGTCACGATTATGGTTGGTAAGAACTGATTGTAGGCTTCGAATGTGTCGCAGACCCCACGAGGCTATGGACCCAGATTGTCAAAATGGCACTGTGCAAGCTGGCGGTGGCTCCATAATGAGGTGGACTGTGTTTACTCGGAATGGACTGGGTTCTCTGGTCCAACTTAACCGATCATTGACTAGAAATGGCTATGTTAGACTACTTGGAGATGTACTGCATGTTGCTAAACAACGTTGGAATTCTTATGGGTGACAGTGCACCATGTTACCGGGCCGCATTTGTTCGCAGCTCGTTTGAAGAACATTCGAGCGAATGATTTGCCCACCCAGATCGCCTGGCATGAATCACATCGAGCGTTCATGGGACATACACTAATGGCCATTAAAATTGCTACACCACGAATATGACGTGCAACAGACGCGAAATTTAACAGACAGGTAGAAGATGCTGTGATATGCAAATAATTACCTTTCCAGGGCATTCACACAAGGTTGGCGCCGGTGGCGACACCTACAACCTGCTGACATGAGGAAAGTTTCCAACCGATTTCTCATACACAAACAGCAGTTGACCGGCGTTGCCTGGTGAAACGTTGTTGTGATGCCTCGTGTAAGGAGGAGAAATGCGTACCATCATGTTTGCGACTTTGATAAAGGTCGTATTGTAGCCTATCGCGGTTGCAGTTTATCGTATCGCGACATTGCTGCTCGCGTTGGTCGAGATCCAATGACTGTTAGCAGAATATGCAATCGCTGGGTTCAGGAGGGTAATACGGAACGACGTGCTGTACCCTAACGGCCTCGTATCACTAGCAGTCGAGATGACAGGCATCCTATCCGAAAGGCTGTAACGGATCGTGCAGCCACGTCTCGATTCCTGAGTCAACAGATGGGGGCGTTTGCAAGACAACAACCATCTCCAGGAACAGTTCGACGACGTTTGCAGCAGCATGGACTATCAGCTCAGAGACCATGGCTGCGGTCACCGTTGACGCTGTATCACAGACAGGAGCGCGTGCGATGGTGTACTGAACGACGAACCTGCGTGCAAGAATGGAAAAACGCCTGTTGCAGGTCTTGTAAGGGCCTTTCTGGATACAGAAAATGTTCGACTGCTGCCCTGGCCAGCACATTCTCCAGATCTATCACCAACTGAAAACGTCTGGTCAGTGGTGGCCGAGCAACTGCCCACTACTCTTGATGAACTGTGGCATCGTGTTGAAGCTGCTCGGACAGCCGTACCTGTACACGCCATCCGAGCTCTGTTTGACTCAATGCCCAGGCGTATCAAGGCCGTTATTACGGCCGGAGATGGTTGTTCTGGGTACTGATTTCTCAGGATCTGTGCACCCAAATTGCGTGAAAATGTAATCACATGTCAGTTTATCATCTGCATTTCTTCTTGGTGTAGTAATTTTAATGGCCAGTAGTGTAATTGAGAGGTCAGTTAGTGCACAAGATCCTGCACCGGCAACACTTCCGCAGTTATGTTCGAGTAAAGAGCCAGTGTGGGTCAATATTGGTGCAGGGGACTTGCAACGACTTGTTGAGTCCATGCCACTTTGAAGTGTAGCAGTACAACGGGAATAAGTAAGTCCGACTACTAGGAGGTATCCCGCGACTTTTTCACCTCGTGTTTGCTGGCACACTCTACGCTACACTGCCTAATAAACACGCTGTCCGGAAAAGTCTGGGCAGGCCACACAAAAGCCCTTGGCGGGCTGCTTGTGGCCACCCCAGCGGCATAGACGGAATGGGGGTAGTAGGAGAAAATCGAAGTGAAGGTAGCAAGATAAGGAGTAGAAAGGCAAGTGTCAACAAAAGTACGAGAAACTTTAATGATCATTGTAAAATAGCGACGGTTTCTAACTCTCTAGAAACTTGCTGCTAAGCTCCCGTTGGCGCAACGTCAATTACGACTTGCGCATTACAGGCGTCGTAAATGTTTGCCAGTCTCGCGGCTTCATTTCGTTGCGACGAGACACGTGAAGCGGGCGGTTCGCCGCTTGGAAAGTAGCGGAAGGCGCGCGAGGCGGAAGGGGGCGACGTCGGTGCCGCAGGCGCCAGCCCAGCTGTGCGGAGTTGCGTGTTGCGTGCGACGGAAGCCGGCCGTCGGCCTTGCCGGCCCCTGTTAAGGATGTGTTTCGCCCGGTTCAAGGGCCGCCGCGGTGCGCCCCTGCGACCCCGGAGCCACGTCCCATAACAGGGGCGACCTCGAGCACCGCACGGATCGCTGCCCGCCGCACATGGTTGCCGATCCAAAGAGCCGGCTGGACAGCCAGCCTCAACCTCGGCCCAAACTGGCACACGCCGCGGCATTGGCGCGTGCTGCCGCACTGCGCTTATCCGCTTTCGCTATTGTTTGTAGTATTCAGCACTGGTGATCAGCGGGAGGAGGTTGGAGGATATAACGGTACTTTGCGGGCAGGCGTGTCAATTAGCATCATATTAATTAAAATGGGGGATAAATAGACTTTATTTTGGAAGAACTAAAAAGGGGAAAGTAATACGAAACTTTAATAACTGCACAGTATTACTAACGAGGGAACCTCACCATCGCACCCTCCCCCCCCCCCCCCCCCCCAGATTTAGTTATAAGTTGGCACAGTGGGTAGGCCTTGAAAAACTGAACGCAGATCAAACGAGAAGACAGGAAGTTGTGTGGAACTATGAAAAAATAAGCAAAATATACAAACTGAGTAGTCCATGTGCGAGATATGTAACATCAAGGAGAGTGTGAGCTCAGGAGCGCCGTGGTCCCGTGGTTAGCGTGAGCAGCTGCGGAACGAGAGGTCCTTGGTTCAAGTATTCCCTCGAGTGAAAACTTTACTTTCTTTATTTTCGCAAAGTTATGATCTCTCCGTTCGTTCATTGACGTCTCTGTTCACTGTAATAAGTTAAGTGTCTGTGTTTTGCGGCCGCACGGCAAAACCGTGCGATTAGTAGACGAAAGGACGTGCCTTTCCAATGGGAACCGAAAACATTTGATCGCAAGGTCATACGTCAACCGATTCCTCCACAGGAAAACACGTCTGATATATTCTATACCACACTGGTGACAACATGTACTCACATGACAGGAATATGTTGTCGATCCACCTAACTTGTACACTTGGCGAATGGGGAAAAAAGATTCTTCTACCTTGCCCGATTTAGGTTTTCTTGTGGATGTGATAATCGCTCCCAAAAAAGTGATCGCATCGGACTGACAGATACTAATTCTCTGAAAATAAAAAATTAAATTTTTCACTCGATGGAAGACTTGAACCAAAGACGTCTCGATCCGCAGTTGCTCACGCTAACCATGGGACCACAGCGCTTCTGGTGTGGTGTGGTATATCATGCGCATGGGCTACTCAGTTTGTATATTTTGCTTATTTTTTTCATAGTTCCATACAACTTCTTCCTGTTTCCTCGATTGATCTGTGTTCACTTTATCAAGGCCTATCCACTGTGCTAACTTATAACTAAATCTGAGGGGAGTGCGATGGGGAGGTTCCCTAGTAAGAAGCAATATAATGAAAAGTAATAAAAAGCGAAGTAGCAAAGGCCAAGCGCGAGAGAAAGATATAGGTGCGCGTTTGTTTTTTAAAACATATAAAACAACATGTAACACATTATAGAGCTCTCTACCTTCAGTTATCGCGATCGGGCTAGTCGATGAAAAAGTGGTACGTGACTGCGAAATTCGTTAAAAAAAGAGATTATTTAAAGACTCTTCAAGCACGTTTAAAATTCATTACGTGTTACGAAGTGGTCAGAGACGTTTATTGTCGGGTGGAGTGAAAATGAATCCGACAACATAATTCGAACTTTAGTCCGGAACCACACTGCTACTACGGTCGCAGGTTCGAATCCTGCCTCGGGCATGGATGTGTGTGATGTCCTTAGGTTAGTTAGGTTTAAGTAGTTCTAAGTTCTAGGGGACTGATTATCTCAGAAGTTAAGTCCCATAGTGCTCAGAGCAATTTGAACCATTTTTTTGAAAAATACTCTTGGTAAACTATTATGGTTGTGGAACCCACGAAAATTGTGCGCAACGGAAAGCTATAATTTACGCTATTCTGCATTTTATAAAATGGTGAAACGCATGTGCGCGGAACATTAATACAATCTTATCCTTGGACGGATGCGGGGTAACTGATACAAACAACGCGCCAGCATAAAAAATAGTTCGCTTATTAACTACCACATATTAATTAACGGGGACCTAAAATATTAAAAAAGAAGAATAGGATCATCACCTCCAATCCCGATTCATATTTCACATCTAATTAGTGAAAAGAGAGATGTTAATAAACAAACTACATTTCAATTTTATCCACGATTTAGGCTTCATTACGTAGTCTTGACTACGTAATAAACAATATCTATGGAAGTTGTATGCAACGATCGTCATAATATTTAGCCAACCAATATTGTGGGACACCAAAAATGTAAATGCATGAAATTGTTCTTACAGCGCGGATGTATAATGTGTGAGTGCGTATTGAGAAACTGAACATCCATTACGTACTTGCATGTTTATCTGCGAAAATGGTCCTTGTCGGTAGATCAGCGTAGAGTTCGAATGGAGTCACTGGAACACTGCAAACCATTCAGATTAATCGAATATCTAAATAAGCATAATGCTGGTACCACCAGGATGTATTCTTTCTCCTCACCCCCGTGGCAGTAATTGAATTAAAGAGTCAGCCGCGAAATACATTTAAATCGATATACGACCATTGAGCTAGCGTCACGAATTTTCAAACGTCCACTGCCATGTATGAAGGCGAGCGACACCACGAGTGTTAACGTCGATCGAAGGGTATCGTCGTGATCGTATTGAATGACATTGAGCGGATACAAGAAGGAAGGGAGAGAGGGCGGCGATGTGCAGTGTGCCGTTTAGTAATGAGGTCATCGCATGCAAAACGTTCGTGACCTTTTGCGTAAAATTGTAGGAACAAATTGTTATTGTGTTTCTCCGCAGCCGAGGACAAGTAATGTTGCGAGAGTGTCGCAGGAAGGAAGGCTATTCGTTTGTTTACACTCTTAATTTAGTCGGAGGTCTGTCTCAATGACACTAGGTCAGCTGCAACTGTTGACTGATCTCTGTGGCCTTTGTGGGAAAAACTAATATCTGTTAAGGCCGATTCACACTTTAGAACGGAACGGAACGAAACGCCTCGTCAAAACATTCCACAGTTCATTTGAAGCGAAGGCACTGACAAAGGCTATCAGTCCGGCAAAACGGGACGGAACGGATCAGACTGTCAGCGTCAAGGTTTTCCGGAACAAAATTTTGATTTTGCCGTTGGTCGTTGTCTGATAACATTGCAAGTTAACCTATTTTCGCCGTAGTCATCTGGGCTGTGTGTTTTGCGTCTTCTTAGTCTCTATATCGTTATTTTGCTATGTTTTCGTGATAAATTTCAAATATTCCGTGAAGACTTGCATAGTTTTTTCCACTTCAATGTTTTTAAATAAGAGAGGCTAGGTATTTGGAAGTGAAAAATGATTTAGATTTCACAATAACTGAACAGAGCTGACGCCAACACTATACATTAATAAGAACATAAATTGATGAAATACCTTTATTAGGTCGAAACAAATTACGTCTGTTGAATGAGGAAAAAGAAACTGTTTATGACGTTACTTGCTACGTAGAAAAAAAGTAATGGATAAGACAATCACGCTCTGTCTGCTGGCTTGTTAATATTTTTTGATGTGTTTATATGTACACTGCCGAAAAAAGATGTAACGCCCTCAAGGACCATTTTCAGTGGCACTGGGGTATAATTGTGCATACTGAGGAGGTGTAGTGTTAGTGATTCATATTTCACTGTCATCAGCGATCAGATGGCGCTCAAGAGGCCTCACTGTGCACCCTCATCGGCCGAAGTGGCCGAGCGACTCTAGGTGCTACAGTCTGGAACCGCTCGACCACTACGGTCGCAGGTTCGAATCCTGCCTCGGGCATGGATGTGTGTGCTGTCCTTATGTTAGTTAGGTTTAAGTAGTTCTAAGTTCTAGGGGACTGATGACCTCAGATGTTAAGTCCCTTAGTGCTCAAAGCCATTTTAACCATTTTGTGCACCCTCTGTTTTGATTCTGCAGGCAGTAACTGTGTTGAATTTATTGAACAATGCCTGCAACTGTCATTCTAAGATACACCCCTGCCCCACCCACGAGTACGTACTCCTGCTGAACAGCTTCAGACACTTGAACACAGTCGCACTCCATGTTTGCGGGAAGATGGATGGACGAATCGACAGATCCCTGCACATGCTGGGCACAATGTATCGCTGGTGTGCCGCTCCTTTTGAAACCTGCCCTTAGAAAAATTTATGAATGATTGTGCTGGTAAACCCCTTACGTTATTTGATTTTCAAACAGCTGAGCAAAACTGAACGTGCACAGACATGTCTATCTTTACTTATTCAGATCATCAATAAACTGACACACAATATTTTTAGCACAACTGACTTTCAATAATCCCTACAAAAGAATGGCCCTGACTAACTATAACCTATACCTTTCATGAATCACTTACCTCACAAAAATCTTCGTTAGTCGTACTACTGCAATACAGCGAGCGCCAATACTGCCAGCTAAATAAAAGATTCTAACTACTTAAGTCACTAACCACTGTTAGGCATAGTTAGCAAATGAAAGATTTTGATAGAGAACAAACAATGTATTTCCCTTAATAGTGTTCAAAAGTTATTAAATATATATATATATATATATATATATATATATATATATATATATATATATATACCAGTTTATGACATCCAATCTTACAAATTTACTGTCTCTGATGCACACACGTCCAGATCATCCGCCCTCAAAAATCCGCTATCTCACTTCCCCACATCCACCACTGCTGACGGCTCACCTCCAACTGCGCAACGCTACACGCTGTTAACAGCCAACTGCCCAACACTACAATATCAAATACTCCAACAATGTAAACCAGCCACAGACTTCACACGGCACAGAGCGCTATGTGGCGTGACCAACATAAAAACCTAAACAGCCTACTTACACTTTCAATAGTGGTCTGCAGAACATTCCCACACATGTAGACCACTTTCTGGGCGTTTGCGTAGTACAGACGCACTTAAAGATCGACGCACTTTGGGAGCAGCGGTGGCCGACTGAACATCATCCAGTGACAAACTCCTGGTACACGTTCCACTTGCCGAGTCGTCAGGGACCATTGGGAACAGTCTGCTTGCAGAAGGATTAAGACCACGTGCGTCTCTCGCCAGTCTATCACTGACACGACGGCATCGACAAGCAAGGCTACTCTGGTGTCGTGAAAGGGTTGACTGGAGAGTGTAATGGGCGCTCTGTTGTCTTCAGGGATAAAAGCAGGTTCTGTCTGTATGCGAATAATGGACGCAACCGCGAAAGGCGTATACTTTTTTAGCCCCATTTACTGTGACACGTGTGTTTCATACGGTCTGAATTTCTTATCATATACTTCTACATCGATGTCCACGGCTCGTGGTCTCGCGGTAGCGTTCTCGCATCCCGAGCACGGGATCCCGGGTTCGATTCCCGGTGGGGAAAGGGATTTTCACCTGCCTCGAGGTGACTGGGTGTTGCTGTGTCGTCTTCATCATCATCATTCATCCCCTTTACGGTCTGAGGAAGGCAATGACAAACCACCTCTACTAGGACCGTGCCTAAAATGGTTCAAATGGCTCTGAGCACCATGGGACTTAACATCTGAGATTATCAGTCCCCCTAGACTTAGAACTACTTAAAACCTAACTAACCCAAGGACATCACACACATCCATGCATCGACGTACATACGTGTAGCGACTTGTGGAAATAGGAAGGGCATCTAGCCACCCGCTACCACCAACACTGCCAGATCCAATAATTAACATGTCGACCCCGTGAAGATACGGGATAAACGTCACGAAAAAGCAGTGAAGTGTTTATTTCTTGTGGCCTTGGCGGACATTCTGTGGCGATGAAACTTTCTTCCGCCAGCACAATTCGATCCGTCTCTCTCCGAGATAAACCCCGCTTTATAACCGAGACACTGCTGATTAAGGCGTTACGAAATAATTTGCGAAAATGAAAAAAAAGTTAAGGTTCACTGGTCGAAAGCAGACGGTTACAAATGGAATGGAGGAAATAACAACGCTCGACGACATAGCACTGAAATGATGAACGGAACATTCCTTCGGAAATTATATCCTAAGATGAGAACGAGGGAAGAAATAAAATGATCGTGAGGCAAATTGCATTGGAGGCAATTTCCGCCCTGCTTGAGTCGCAGCGTTGAAAGAAGTGTGTAACGGAGATGAGAACGACAAAAATAAATATCCGAATACAAATGAGAATATTTCGAGAGTGTGCGTACGTCGACGTTTCCGTTCCCTGAGGGGCTAGGGACAGTTTGCATGTAGATCGGTGGGGATCATGGCGGGAGGAGGGAACAGTCGCCTTTAGAAATGTTGGACATTTTTCTGATGTGGGGGAGCGATTGTTATATTTTATCAGTAATAGCAGGTAGCATTCAGCCACTTTAACTGCATTTAAAACAGTTAAAAAAGTATACAGAGAGAGACAATTCTCTCACTATGAGGCTGTCAACTATCAGCACCTATAGTTAAGACACTAAAAGCTCTTAACACATTTGCTGCGTTCATGAAATAAGGAAAATGAAAACTCACGAGGACCCATAGTATAATAATGTACTGCGGAACCATTTCAAAATATTGCTAGAGGAGAAAGATCATATACATCCCACCCTCACCAAACGTAACCACGACGCTAAATGACTGTAGTAGTTACAGAGAAAATGAAGCATCATAAATTGAGACAGAAATAGGTGTCGAAGCAGACGTACAGTAAAATACATAACACAAACGTTGCTGCAGAACTTTATAAATACGATGAATAATATTACATGTATAAATACGTACATACAATCACAGCTAGATAGATACTTACGAATAAAAAAAATGCTGCTCAGAAAGGCAGAATTCGATGATCCCATTCCGAGATCCTGACGAGACTTATAAATAACGGACAACAGTCTCGTAATTGTTTTTAAAATGTATTTCTTAATAATCTGTAGTGACCGACTATTGTTGACTAAAGATCACTTTAAAATAGAAATTAATTTAGAGCATTCATCGCACTTTGTGTATGGCTTTTAGAAAGTGAGTGTGTTTCTTATGGATCAATAGTGTAACTAATTTAGGAAACTGACAATACAGCAAATCAATACAACTCAGAAGTAAATAATTTTGCTCAATATACAGTCAAATTACGTACAAAACTTGTAGCGTCAACCCAAATGGCAAAGACTGGACTCAAATTCCGATCATTGACGACGGGAAGGAATCACCTCATCATTTCTAAACTACTTACATTTTTACTTAACATCTTCTGTAACCTGTATCTAATTTACAGCTTACATTTTGGTTAATTTCCTTTCTGACTCATTATTATTACTTTCAGTTCTCTTTGTTGAAAACAATATTTGCTTGTAATGTGGTGCAGTATATTTTATGAGGTGATGGAAATTGTAAAATGTATTTTAAAATACTACGGTAGGCTTTAAATATGCAATAAATAAAATGATGTACAACATGCTTTTAATTTACTTTACTTCATGAAAGCTGCAAATGTTTTAATAGAGGTTTTAATGTTTCATACGTTAATTTTATTTCGTATCTTGTTCTTACATGCAAAAAAGGAACTTTTTGCAGAGAGTCATCATTTCTACATATAAAAGGAAATGTTCTGACTGAGTGGCTGGCTTGTCATTGCCAAACTCAAACCACTAAGGATAGAAACTTGAAATTTGGAGAGGGTGTTGACCTTATACTGCAGGAATCGTTGAAGGAGTGATTTTTCGAAATTCCACCCTAAGGGGGTGAAATAGGGGATGAAATTTTTTTTTAATTTTGAAGCTCGAAATGGCTCTGAGCACTATGGGACTTAACTTCTAAGGTCATCAGAACTACTTAAACCTAACTAACCTAAGGACATCACACACATCCATGCCCGAAGCACGATTCGAACCTGCGACCGTAGCGGTCGCGCGGCTCCAGACTGTAGCGCCTAGAACCGCTCGGCCACGTCTGTCGGCTTGAAGCTAGAACTACGAAAATTGGTATTTGATTTCTCGGTCGGATATAAAAAATTATGTGATATAGCATTTTTGTAAATTTAACCCCTACATAAGTGAAATTGTACATGAAAGCTTCTGATTATTTAGGGACTACTAATACCTTTCTTAAATCTAAAATTTCGCCTCTGTGTTAGAAATAAAAAATTACGTGGTTCAGTGTTTTTGTAAATTCAACACTTACGGTGGTGAATTAGGGCCTGATCAGTTCACTGGCTAGTCATTCTCCAGCCCAAACTGCTAATGACACAAACTTGAAATTTGGAAAGGATGTTACTATTATACTATAGGTATCGTTTAATAAGGGGTTGTTCGGAATTACTCCACTAAGTGGGGTAAAAGGTGTTTTTCTATCATCATCAGTTGCTTTGGGCCTTCGTTCCACTTCAGCGTGGGGTTGGCCACGTTACTATGGATTTGGTGATGTTGGTGTCAGAGGATGGAAAGATGCCCTTCCTGTCGCCACTCCGTATCCCCTGGAAAAGAATTAGTGTACCCCAGCTGTCTCCATCTAGTGTAAGCCATGAAAGAGTGCGAACGTTTTTTCAAATGCCTACGAGTCGTGTACCTGGGGCGGGATGTGGAGACCAGACTGGTATTCAGCTATGGGATGTGGAGAACCGCCTAAAAACCACATCCAGACGGGCCGGCACACCGGCCCTCGTCGTTAATCCGCTGGACGGATTCGATCCAGGGTTGGCGCACCTACCCGAGTCTAGGAAGTAGTGCATTAGTGCCCTCAGCTAACCTGCCGGTTTTATACATGTCGCTATTAAGGCAGTTTTGAAGCTAGAACTACGAATATTATACGTGTGGATGTATTTTTTGAAATTTTACCCCTATATGGGTAAAATAGCAAGATACAGATTTTTTAAAATGAAACATTATTAAGGAACTACTAAAACATATTTTTAGCTACACATATGAAAATTGGTATTTGACTTCTTGGATGGAAATAAAAAAATAGGTATTTCAGTGTCTTTCAAGTACATGAACATTTTATGGAAATATTTCATTAGTGAAGCATTTCTGAAAATAAATTTCTAGAAATTTGTATTTGGCTCCTCAGTTAGAAATAAAAAATGTGACTTCTGTTTTTTGGAAATTGAATCCCTAGGGGGGTGAAATAGGGGATGAAAACTTTTATGAAAATATTTCGTTATATTAAAATTTTTTTAAAGCTAAACCTATAAAAACTGGAATTTGACTTCCAAGGAACTATGTGTTAGAGGATGGGAGTTGCTATATAAATAGCGCCATAAGAATTCAAAAGGCACCATTAAAAAAGACCTCTGACTCGGTTTTTGGTCAGGAGTACATTCGGAAAAGACAATGCTTCCGTGGCCTTTATTAACGTGAAAATTTTGAGATGTCACAACTTGTGAACAACATAACAATTCGATTAAAGAAAAACAAAAACAAAAGAAGAAAACCAGTGCAGACCATACAGACTAAGCGTGCGAAACAGAGGCCGCTACGTTTGTAACGCGTAATCGTTTATTTACACCTCGGACCAATAAATTAGTTAACTACTTACTGAAGAGAACTTTGACGCGTGATGGTACGGAGCCCACGAAACACAAAATGCGGAGGAACCATACTGTTCCAGTCCATGTTTATACAGATGGTGGCGGGCTGTCGGTTGTTCACTATAAAGTGTCGAATCAAAACACCTTAAGCCGTACAAATCTCGAGTTGTTATTTTACTTGTGCAACCAGTTTCAGCGATACATTACACCATCTTCAGGACCCCTGACCGACGTGTCCGACATATCGTACCGTTGATCCAAAATACGGGGACAGCATTCAGTCACTGGTATTCGTAGATTTTTGCTTAACATAACGATCCCTTGGATCATCACTTGCCATCTGTTCGTAAGTGATGATCAGGGATCGCTGTCTTAAAAAGAAACCTACGGATACACGGCAATCCCTTCGAATATCACTTGCCATCTGTTGGTCAGGGGGCCTGAAGAAGGCGTAATGTAACGCTGAAACTGGTTGCAGAAATAAAATAACAAATGGAAATTTAGACGGCTGAATGTGTTTTTATTCGACAAAAAATGGCTCTGAGTACTATGGGACTTAACTTCTGAAATCACCAGTCCCCTAGAACTTAGAACTATTTAAACCTAACTAACCTAAGGACACCACACACATCCATGCCCGAGGCAGGATTCGAACCTGCGACCGTAGCGGGCGCGCGGTTCCGGACTGCAGCGCCTAGATTCGACATTTTACAATGATTTATGGTCCACAAAAGCTGCTTACAAGTCACGGAGACTGGCGGGACCTGAGTCCGAGGCGTGCCTATTATCCTCGTTGGCTACACAGGCGGCCTCAAGTTTAGGTGACTTCAACTGGCAGTCACACCCCCTAGCACTCTCAAGTCCCTGACACAATTTGGGACAATTTGGTGTCTCATGTCTTGCTGAAACTGCACGACACATACTGGGTACTCTCGCCAAATAAAAGAGTGCACATAACAGGAAAGTAGGTACCTATACCATTCACCTGTGACAGATGATCGCAAAAGTATCAAGGACAACCTTTTACACGAGAATGCCTGCCTAGACGACTACCTGTTAGCTACAAGATCGCATCGTCTTAACCGCTACAATTTTTTTTTGTCGGGGATAATCCTCAGTTGGTTGCTCACTGACCTTGGGAGGTTGATACGCTTTAGAGCGACAGCTGCCGGCCGCGGTGGTCTCGCGGTTCTAGGCGCGCAGTCCGGAACCGCGCGACTGCTACGGTCGCAGGTTCGAATCCTGCCTCGGGCATGGATGTGTGTGATGTCCTTAGGTTAGTTAGGTTTAAGTAGTTCTAAGTTCTAGGGGACTGATGACCACAGCTGTTAAGTCCCATAGTGCTCAGAGCCATTTGAACCAGAGCGACAGCTTTCCCATGCTCAAAACAAAGGAGAATGAAGATTTGTACAATAACGCAGCTGACTGTTATATTAGTGGGCTGCCGTTAGACAGAAAACGGAAACTCCTCGTAGGGACCACTGTCAACTTACGGGGAAGTTCCGTGGCGCAGCTCACAATACGTGCAATTTGAAGTACCAATTACCAGGGCAAAAACTCGTTTTCTCCCATAATGTGAGTATGACGCTCATGACGCTCACTTCCTAGTTGGGCACCTGGCTGATTTCGGCTTGGAGTAAGATAAGGTCAGTGTCCTACCTGGGAGTGTCGAGAAATACATTTCATTCTCCAAACGAATGACGCCAAGAATTATGCTCCACTTTCTTGATACGCTACGTTTTATGGAGACGCCACTTCAGAAACACGTTGTAACTCTACCTCGGGGAGTGGAGGGGGGGGGGGGGATATAGACATCACTTGAGCTGCATTTCCCGACGAGGAAAAGTTTCAACTTGTGACTAGGAAGAGGATTTTCCCATACGAGTGTGTGGATAGCATGGCAAAATTCAACGAAACCAGGCTACCTGACATAACAGCTTTACATAACGGCTTTACATAGACACAGACGAGCGCTAGTATGAGGACGTTTTCGAGATATTCCGGAGACTATGCATGACCACATACTCTCTGGACCCCACATTTTATTACACGGCTCCTGGGTTGTCTTGGGACGCAATGCTCAAGAAAACGAAGTGCAGCATCGAATTATTGACCGATGCTGACATGCTTGTTTTCTTTGAGCAAGGGATCCGTGGAAGACTATGCCAATGTGTCCATAGGCACGCCAAAGCAAATAACCCACGCATTTCTTGATTCGAGTTACATTATGTACTTGAATGTGAGTAACTTATACGGGCATGCCTTGCAGCAATCATTGCTGATTGGTAAGTTTCGATGGGAGCCCAAAGACGAATCCAAGGGATTAGGTGGAAGAATCATGGAGGGAGGGGAGGGGGGGGGGATGATAGCTGATTCTCATGTAGGGTATGTGATGGAGGCAGAACTGACATAACCTATTAGTTTGAAGATTTGCCACTGTGTCCAGAACAACTAGTTCCGCAAGGAACCTCCACCCCAAAACTGAAGACAATGCTGGGGAATAAGCGGAGTTACATTATTAATTATTGTAATCTCCAGAAATGTCTCACCTTGAGGATCGAGCTGGCTCAAATCACACAGGATATCTCCTTCAAGCAGAACCCTGGTTGAAGGAGTATATTGATTTGAATACGAGGCAGGGAGCTTCGGCGATATGTGACGTTGAGAAAGATTTTTATAAATTTTCGGAAAAACAATGGAGAATTTGAGATACCGACGTGCAATTTTGATTAGAGTCGAATGGACTCGGCGTTCTGGCGTGAGAAAATGCATTGCCAGACCAAATTTTAAGTGGGGCATCATATTCAATATCATGGCGAAGACTGTAGTAGAGTTTACGAAATCTATTTATGTTTGGATCTGCATACTAGACCTATCCAAACTCCACAGGTACCAATTTCATTATGAGGTTGCAAAAACTCATTTCGCAGATCCTAAATTACTTTATATGGAAAGTTATCTTCGTCTATTCTGTGAAGAACTGCGATCCATTTGAAGTAATGAGGTGCCATGGTAATGAATTCGACACGTCCTTATACATTGCCGATAATCCTTATGGTATTATTCCACAGAACAAGAAGGTTTTAGGCCCAATGAAAGACGAGGCGAATGGATTGGCGATTGTGGAATTTACAGGACTGCCATCAAAAATATATGCGTATCGTGCATTGGAAGATGCTACCCAGAGGTAGGCTAAAGATGTGAATCGTGTGGCGTCCAGAGCCCTCTCTATCATAAACTACACTCCTGGAAATGGAAAAAAGAACACATTGACACCGGTGTGTCAGACCCACCATACTTGCTCCGGACACTGCGAGAGGGCTGTACAAGCAATGATCACACGCGCGGCACAGCGGACACACCAGGAACCGCGGTGTTGGCCGTCGAATGGCGCTAGCTGCGCAGCATTTGTGCACCGCCGCCGACAGTGTCAGCCAGTTTGCCGTGGCATACGGAGCTCCATCGCAGTCTTTAACACTGGTAGCATGCCGCGACAGCGTGGACGTGAACCGTATGTGCAGTTGACGGACTTTGAGCGAGGGCGTATAGTGGGCATGCGGGATGCCGGGTGGACGTACCGCCGAATTGCTCAACATGTGGGGCGTGAGGTCTCCACAGTACATCGATGTTGTCGCCAGTGGTCGGCGGAAGGTGCACGTGCCCGTCGACCTGGGACCGGACCGCAGCGACGCACGGATGCACGCCAAGACCGTAGGATCCTACGCAGTGCCGTAGGGGACCGCACCGCCACTTCCTAGCAAATTAGGGACACTGTTGCTCCTGGGGTATCGGCGAGGACCATTCGCAACCGTCTCCATGAAGCTGAACTACGGTCCCGCACACCGTTAGACAGTCTTCCGCTCACGCCCCAACATCGTGCAGCCCGCCTCCAGTGGTGTCGCGACAGGCGTGAATGGAGGGACGAATGGAGACGTGTCGTCTTCAGCGATGAGAATCGCTTCTGCCTTGGTGCCAATGATGGTCGTATGCGTGTTTGGCGCCGTGCAGGTGAGCGCCACAATCAGGACTGCATACGACCGAGGCGCACAGGGCCAACACCCGGCATCATGGTGTGGGGAGCGATCTCCTACACTGGCCGTACACCTCTGGTGATCGTCGAGGGGACACTGAATAGTGCACGGTAATCCAAACCGTCATCGAACCCATCGTTCTACCATTCCTAGACCGGCAAGGGAACTTGCTGTTCCAACAGGACAATGCACGTCTGCATGTATCCCGTGCCACCCAACGTGCTCTAGGAGGTGTAAGTCAACTACCCTGGCCAGCAAGATCTCCGGATCTGTCCCCCATTGAGCGTGTTTGGGACTGGATGAAGCGTCGTCTCACGCGGTCTGCATGTCCAGCACGAACGCTGGTCCAACTGAGGCGCCAGGTGGAAATGGCATGGCAAGCCGTTCCACAGGACTACATCCAGCATCTCTACGATCGTCTCCATGGGAGAATAGCAGCCTGCATTGCTGCGAAAGGTGGATATACACTGTACTAGTGCCGACATTGTGCATGCTCTGTTGCCTGTGTCTATGTGCCTGTGGTTGTGTCAGTGTGATCATGTTATGTATCTGACCCCAGGAATGAGTCAATAAAGTTTCCCTTCCTGGGACAATGAATTCACGGTGTTCTTATTTTAATTTCCAGGAGTGTATTTTCAGTGCCTGTAGAGCAATGTTCGCGGTGCTACACCGCAGCTGCCGCATATGGTACGGCAAACTAATATTCCATCGAGAAGAAACGAGGTGTACACTGAGCACTGCAGTTAAAATCGGTCTGTCTAATTTTGTGTGTGTGTGTGTGTGTGTGTGTGTGTGTGTGTGTGTGTGTGTGTGTGCAATGTATATATTTATTCATTTATGTCTACTATGTACATGTGTGTACACAAACACACACACACACACACACAAACACACACACACACACACACACACACAAACAGGCCGCGGGGAGTGACCGCGCAGTTTGAGGCGCCATTTCACCGATTGCGCGGCCCTTCCCGCCGGAAGTTCGAGTCCTACCTCGAGCATAGGGGTGTGTGTCGCTCTTAGCATAAGTTAGTTTAAGCAGTGTGTAAGTCTAGGGACTGATGACCTCAGCAGTTTGGTCCCTTAGGAATTTACGTCAGCAGTCTCTGTCAGTCAACAGACGAAGTCAGCCTGTAAGCGTTTGTGCTGTACGTGTCCCTTCACGTTTCCACTTCACTATCACATCGGAAGTAGTGGTCCTAGGTATGTTTAGGAGTGTGGAAATCTCGCGTACAGACGTATGACACAAGTGACACCCAATCACCTGACCACGTTCGAAGTCCGTGAGTTCTGCGGATCGCCCCATTTTGTTCTCTCACGATGTCTAATGACTACTGAGGTCGTTGATATGGAGTACCTGGCAGTAGGTGGCAGCACAGTGCACCTAATTTGAAAAACGTGCTTTTGGGGGTGTCCAGCTACTTTTAATAACATGGTAGATATATATACAATGCACTGGGCATAAATAGGTGGAGACACCAATCATTGTATGCTCACACGATTGACGAATAATGACTGTAACGACTTAATTCATTAAACATGTGGAAGTATGCATATGAATGGACAGTGTCTTAAAATGAGGATATAAGATTAACATTAACAAAAATAAAACTTGGCTAATCGAAAGTAGTCGAATGAAATCAAGCGATGCTGAGGGAACCTAATTAGGAAATGAGACTTTTAAAGTAGTAGATGAGTTTTGCTATTTGGGCAGCTCAATAACTGAAGATGGCCGAAACAGAGAGGATATAAAACGTAGGTTGGCACTAGCAAGAAAAGCGTTCCTAAAGTACAGAAATTTATTTTTCTCTGGAGTGTAGCCATGTATGGAAGTGAAACGTAGACGATAACCAGTTTAGACAGAAAAAAGGCGCTGCAGAAGAATGCTGAAGATTAGATGGGTAACTAATGAGGAAGTATTGAGTAGAATTGGGCAGGAAACAAATCTGTGTCACAACTTGACTCATAGAAGGGATCGGTTGACAGGGCACAGTCTGAGATATCAGTGGATCATCAATTTACTACTGGAGGGAAGTGTGTGGAGTAAAAATCGTAGACAGAGACCAAGAGATGAATACAATAAGCAATTTCAGAAGGATGTTGGTTGCAGTAATTATTCGGAGATGATGAGGCTTGCACAGAACAGAGTAGCATGGAGAGTTGTATCAAACCAGCCTTCGGTCTGAAGACCACAATAACAACAACAACAACAACAACAACAACATGCGTACGAAGCGGATAAAAGCGGAACGATGACACGTACTAACCGTAGGAAAGGCGGTGGCAAACGGATTCGTTCGAGAATCCTCAGAAATGGAGTCCACAAACGACTGAGGTAAGCTTGCAAAACTCTCATTCGGCCGATACTTGATTATTGCTTCTCACTGTGAGACCTTTAACATGTAGATTTGATAAGGGAAAAAAAAAGAAAACAAAAGGAGAACATCTAAAGAAGAGCAGCGCGTTTCGTCACGTACGTTTAGTAAGCGGGAAAGCGTCCAAGCCGGCCGGTGTGGCCGAGCGGTTGTGCGTGCTACAGTGTGGAACCGCGCGACCACTACGGTCGCAGGTTCGAATCCTGCCTCGGGCATGGATGTGTGTGGCGTCCTTAGGTTAGTTAGGTTTAAGTAGTTCTAAGTTCTAGGGGACTGATGACCTCAGAAGTTAAATCCCATAGTGCTCAGAGCCATTTGAACCAACTCCAGTGGTAGATGTTACAAAAGAGGCCTTATGTACGAGGGCTGTCCAGAAAGTAAGTTACGATCGGTCGCGAAATGGAAACGACTATGAAAATCGGATAAAGCTTTGCAAAGATGTGTTGGGCTTTGTCTCTAGTATGACTCTAGGTAGAATTTTGTCGCTCTTTTCATTCCTGAGCTCTTAGTGAGTGCGTAAAGATGTTATAGAAAATAGTGTCTCCCGCCACGTACGAGGGCCTGGTGAGAATTTTCCCCTGAAGCTATGCGACCAACATTACATAACTGTCGTGCGGTTTCTTCTTCAAGACAATTCTAAGCCTCATTCTGCAAAGGCTATGAAGATGTTCCTGCATCGTTTCAATTGGGTATGTTTGGTTACCCACAATACATCCCGTAATTGTCTCCCACTGAGTTTCATCTCTGCTCAAACGAACCGCTGGCTATGAAGGCAACATTTTGGCACAGACAACGAGCTTAATGCCAGCGTAGAGAATTGGTGGAAAGCGCTGGCGGCTGCCTTCTATGATGAGGGTATTGGAAAGTTGGTACAACGCTACGACGAATGTCTGAGTCAGAACGGCGACTACGTAGAGAAGTAGCTGAAAGGTGTAGCTAACTGTTACAAATGAAACATTTCTGATTTTCACTGTGATTTTCATTTCGCGATCAATCGTTACTGACTTTTTGGACAGCCCTCGTATCATAATATGGTATATGGTCGAAACTCCGCAAGTGTTCGTTCCTTGGACAATCGGGCAACATTTATCTCCCTTTCACATACATCCCATAGAAAGACCACAATGGCAAAATTAGATACATTCGAGCTCACACTGAAGCTTACCAGCAGCCTTTCATCTGCGCACCATCCACAACTGAAACAAGGAAGAGAGAGGGGCGGGGGAGGGGGGAGGGTGAAAGTGATACGTAAAGTATCCAACGCATCACATTTTATTATGTATCAATAAAAACAGAAGAAGCCTTTGGTACCACAAGAAATACTTTGACTGATCGATGAATGAAGGAGGTGCAAAATTGCTCAAAGAAATAAAGCAGTATAACACTATAAATCGCTTCACTCAAGAATGAAATGAAAAGGAAATGTAAGGAAGCGAAGGCTAAGGGCTGCAGGCAAAATGTGATGAAATCAAAACAGATATGATTGTCGAAAGGACTGATCCAGCACATAGGAAAGCCAAAACAACCTTCAGTGAAATAAAAATCAAAGGTGGTAACATTGAAAGTACAATGGGAATTTCGCTGTTAAACCCAGAGAAGAGGGAAAATAGGTGAAAAGAGTACATTTAAGGCCTCTATCTGGAGGGGGGGGGGGGGGGGAGAGGACTCGGCTGATGACGTGATACGTGAGCTCGAATGTGGAATAAAAAAATTAAAAAAAAAAGCCTCTGGATAGCTTCGGATCAAATATGGCAAAATGAAGAGATAACATTCCATAGGAATTCCTGAAATAATTGTGGGAAGTGGCAACCAAACAATTTTTCAATTTGATGTGTAGAATATATGAGGCTTGTGACGTACCATCAGAGTTTCGGAAAAAACATCATCCATACAGCTCCGAAGACAGCAAAGGCACACAGGTGCGAAAACTATCGCACAGTCAGCTTAACAGCTCATGCCTCCAAGTTGCTGACAAGAATAATATACAGCAAAATAGAAGGATCTGTTAGATGACGATCAATTTGGATTTAGGAAAGGAAAAGGCAAATAGAGGTGATTCTGACTTTAGGTTTGAAAATCAAAGAGAGATTGAAAAAAAAAATTAAAAAGACACGCTCACACGCTCACAGGATTTGTCGACCCAGAAAAAGCGTACGATAATGTAATACTGTGTAAGATATTTGGAATTCTGAGAAAAATAGGTGTAAGCTTTAGGGAAAGACGGGTAATATACAGGGTGTTACAAAAAGGTACGGCCAAACTTTCAGGAAACATTCCTCACACACAGAGAAAGAAAATATGTTATGTGGACATGTGTCCGGAAACGCTCGCTTTCCATGTTAGAGCTTCTTCAAATCACTTCCCTTGAAATCACATTAATCATGGAATGGAAACACACAGCAGCAGAACGTACCAGCGTCACTTCAAACACTTTGTTACAGGAAATGTTCAAAATGTCCTCCGTTAGCGAGGATACATGCATCCACCCTCCGTCGCATGGAATCCCTGATGCAGCCCTGGAGAATGGCGTATTGTATCACAGCCGTCCACAATACGAGCACGAAGAGTCTCTACATTTGGTACCGGAATTGCGTAGGCGAGAGCTTTCAAATGGCCCCACAAATGAAAGTCAAGAGGGTTGAGGTCAGGAGAGCGTGGAGGCCATGGAATTGGTCCGCCTCTACCAATCCATCGGTCACCGAATCTGTTGTTGAGAAGCGTACGAACACTTCGACTGAAATGTGGAGGAGTGCCATCGTGCATGAACCACATGTTGTGTCGTACTTGTAAAGGCATTTTCTAGCAGCACAGGTAGAGTATCCCGTATGAAATCATGATAACGTGCACCATTGAGCGTAGGTGGACGAAACTAAAATGAGCTCTAACATGGAAATTAGGCGTTTCCGGACACATGTCCACATAACATATTTTCTTTATTTGTGTGTCAGGAATGTTTCCTGAAAGTTTGGCCGTACCTTTTTGTAACACCCTGTATAGTATTTACAAATATCAGTAAGGAACAGTACGATCAGATTACCTAGAAAAAGTGTTCGACGATGTAAAATGGGATAAGGTTTTCGAAATTCCGAGAAAGATAGAAGTAACCTACATGGAAAAACGGTAATATTCAGTATGTACTAGAACCAAGAAGGAACAATAATACTGGATGACCAAGAACGACAAACTCGGATTAAAAAGTGTGAAGAACAGCGATGGAGTCTTTCGCCCCTACGTCGAAGAAGCAATGACGGAAATAAAAGAAGGTTCAACGGGGGAATTAAAATTCAAGGTGAAACGATCGCTGGTGCTATCATCAGTTAATGTGAAGAAAAATTATAGGCTATGTTGAATGGAAGGAAAAGGCTAATGAGTACAGAAT
Source organism: Schistocerca gregaria (assembly GCF_023897955.1). Lineage (NCBI taxonomy): Eukaryota > Metazoa > Arthropoda > Insecta > Orthoptera > Acrididae > Schistocerca > Schistocerca gregaria. The sequence continues at coordinate 423,417,954 of NC_064920.1, forward strand.
ATGAATTGATAATTAACCGGAAAAGACGAAAGTAACGAAAAATAAGTAGAAATGAGAGTAGCGAGAGACTTAACATAAACATTTTGGTGGTCTCGAAGTAGACGAAGATTAAAGAAACCAGCACAGGCAAAGAAGGCATTCCTGGCCAAGAGAAGTCTCCTGGTATCAAACAAAGGCCTTAAATTAAGGATACCAAAACAGGTGTCAATGTAAGAGCCATTAGTAAGATTTGAAGCGAGGTGACCTTCCTGTTTCGATTTAGTATAACCTTCACGTTCGGGCACATATTGACTAGTTGGCCTTATTCGTTACGGAGTTACGCAATTCGTCAGTATACAATACCCTTTCCTCGATATCGACCAGCTATTGTTACGCCGCTCCTTGGTGGACTAATTTAATTGCATTAGCACGGTTTAAACTCGCACGTGTTTTTGGCTGTTATAATTTTTCAGTTCTTCCTTTCGTAAAGCAATATAAAAGTAAAGAATATTCACAAGATGCCTAGCAGTCATACCGCAACAGATTTATGGGCGGATAAGATTCCTTGTGCTCTACGCATTCCGTCGCGAGCAGGCAGCTTTACTGGAAACCGTTTCGTAGCAGATCTTGCAGAAAGTTGTACGCCATTACTGATGACGAAGTCCGCTGCGTTGTTATATTGCGTCAGAATCAGATAAGGCACTTTCCGCTGATGTTTCAGCTCCGATACCGGAGCTATCACCAGGAGCGTGCGCTTCACGCGGACAGAGAAAAATAGCTTTTGTAATGCGGTGCTGCAGATGTATCTGAAGATTATATAAGTAGATACGACAAATAATTACGACGTGTTGAGTCAAGTTATGCACAACTTTACTAAAACAAGGGATGGTTGATGGGACATATCGTGGGGCGTCAAGGAATCGTCGATTTTGCAATAGAGGAAAAGGTGGGGGAGGTAGAGGAGTTAAACAGTAGAGTGAATCCAAGCCTTGACTACAGTGAGCAGTTTCAAACAGACGTAGCTTGCTGTAGTCAGGCAGAGATGAAAGGGCTTGCACGGAATAGCCTAGCGTGAAGAGCTGCATCGACCCATTCTTCGTGTTTAATACTAATCTAAAACAAACATAGGCTAACAACAAAGTTATTCATTATCAATTGAAAGCTTTGAATTTATTGTTGCCAGTGGAGCGACCTATTCTTATCTGTACATGGCGTGTCACGTAACACTGTTACAGGGTGGAGGTCGAAGGAGCTGAAGGACATGTGGGGGTTGTAAGTTTAACAATGGCAACTATTTACACTACTGGCCATTACAATTGCTACACCACGAAGATGACGTGCTACAGACGCGAAATTTAACCGACAGGAAGATGCTGTGATATGCAAATGATTAGCTTTTCAGAGCATTCACACAAGGTTGGCGCCGGTGGCGACACCTACAACGTGCTGACATGAGGAAAGTTTCCTACCGATTTCTCATACACAAACAGCAGTTGACAGGAGTTGCCTGGTGAAACGTTATTGTGATGCCTCGTGTAAGAAGGAGAAACGCGTACCATCACGTTTCCGACTTTAATAAAGGTCGGATTGTAGCCTATCGCGATTGCGGTTTGCGGTTTATCGTATCGCGACATTGCTGCTCGCGTTGGTCGAGATCGAAAGACTGTTAGCAGAATATGGAATCGATGGGTTCAAGAGGGTAATATGGAACGCCGTGCTGGACCCCAACGGCCTCGTATCACTAGCAGTCGAGATGACAGGTATCTTATCCGCATGGCTGTAACGGATCGTGCAACCACGTCTCGATCCCTGAGTCAACAGATGGGGACGTCTGCAAGACAACAACCATCTCCACGAATAGTTCGACAACGTTTGCAGCAGCATGGACTATCAGCTTGGACACCGTGGCTGCGGTTACCCTTGACGCTCCATCACAGATAGGAGCGCCTGCGATGTTGTACTCAATGACGAACCTGGGTGCACGAATGGCAAAACGTCATTTTTTCGGATGATTCCAGGTTCTGTTTACGGCATCATGATGGTCCCATCCGTTTTGGCGACATCGCGGTGAACGCACATTGGAAGCGTAAATTCGTCATTGCCATACTGGCGTATATCACCCGGCGTGATGGTAAGGGGTGCCATTGGATACACGTCTCGGTCACCTCTTGTTCGCATTGACGGCACTTTGAACAGTGGACGTTACATTTCAGTTGTGTTACGACCCGTGGCTCTACCCTTCATTCGATCCCTGCGAAACCCTACATTTCAGCAGGATAAGGCACGTCAGCTTGTTGCAGGTCCTGTACGGGCCTTTCTGGATACAGAAAATGTTCGACTGCTGCCCTGGCCAGCACATTCTCCAGATCTCTCACCAACTGAAAACGTCTGGTCAATGGTGGCCGAGCAACTGGCTCGTTACAATACGCCAGTCACTACTCTTGATGAACTGTGGTATCGTGTTGAAGCTGCATGAGCAGCTGTACCTGTACACGCCGTACAAGCTCTGTTTGACTCAATGCCCAGGCGTATCAAGGCCGTTATTACGGCTGGAGGTGGTTGTTCTGGGTACTGATTTAACAGCACCTATGCACCCAAATTGCGTCAAAATGTAATCACATGTCAGTTCTAGTATAATATATTTGTCCAATGAATACTCGTTTATCATCTGCATTTCTTCTTGGGGTAGTAATGTTAATGGCCAGTAGTGTATTTACATCTGATACCAAATTAAATACATGTTTACTGTCTATCAAAGTAGGGTCCGTCACTGTGTACAACCTGTTACCAGCGACGTGCAAGTCGTAGGCTATCTTTAGCAGTGCCAGTTGTGTTGATAATGAGACTGAAACGGTCCTTTGCCCATCGAACCTCTGTTAACAGGTCTGAAGCGAATGCCACCAAGTACGTCCTTCACTTTAGGAGTAATTTTATCGAGCTCATCCGCGGAGCATGGTAGATGGTACAGTGCTTTGCTGCGATTCTTAAGAACTTTCGATCGTCGTGTTGATCCGTAAAGAAGCTAGCTTTCCAGGTGTAGTTCACAATATTTAGTCGCTGTCTCACACTGCGTACGAAAGCCTCATCTTCGCGTTTATAGCGTTCCTAGTGAATACGAGTAGCCTCATACCGTAACCACATCTACATTTCCGTCATACCATGCGCAAACACCGCGTGACGCAATATTTCTCATCCCAAACGTTCCTTCAAAACGCGAAGCACAAACGTATGACCTAATCCTGTCTTCCAGGGTAGCTGGCGAATCGCCTGGTGTCCAGTAACGTGATATGAGCAGGAACTGCTTCACTGTCACAGGAGCGACCTGGCCGACGAATCTCTGCCACATTTTGGCGTCCCTCGTTGGAAGCTTTTACTATCCTTGTCACTATTCTGTAGGAAAATGTAGATTCGCCGCAAGCCTGTTGAAGTCTCTGGTGACACTGTCGTGCTGTACGTCCTTTATAATTATCCCGTATGCACTTTACGTACATAGGTAATTTATTCATTGTTTACTTCCCACGGGTATGACAAAGAAGTGTTCAGCCGTTCATAGCAAGATAGTCTAACGTAATCTCGCTTTTGGAGCAGCTCTCGTGTTGTGCAATGATCGGGTCGTGAAGTATTTTGCCACGAGTGGTAATGGCCCCCAGCACAGAGTTAGAGCACTTCTTACCTTGAGTTTAGCGCTATGTATAACGAAAATTCGGGAAAGGCACTGGTCAAGGAAATGGTTGAAATGAAGAGATGAATAAATCTACGAAAATTTGCTTCCTCCCTGTAATGGAAAAAAAAACGACAGTCATACGAAAATCTACTTCAGCCCTCCAGTTGTTAAACGAATATGTACATGGTCTTCTAAAAATGTCTATTCTTCATAAGTTCCACAACGTGGGCACATTTCAATCGACTGTGGAAGAATGACAAGGCCTTAATTTTTCTAGTTTTGTTTTACTCCCCGTTATTCGTCTTGCATAGAACGCAATTTTTTTATTTGGGCCTTTCTCTGTTACATGATTACACGATTGTAGAATAATCACTGTAAACAGTTACTTCCATATAATATCTGGCTGTATGCGTACGGAGCGATTTGAAGTGCAACGACCACATAAGGCAGATGGCGGACTTAGATTCTCTGGAAGAATCCTCAGCAAACGTAGTCGATGAACAAGTAGGGAAGATGCTGAGTTCTCTGAGTTTCCTGCTCAGATGCTGAGAGGGGGAGGTAGTTCCAGTTTTCGCCAGAATCAAGCATCACGTTAAGGACGGCCAAAACGCGCGCGGACGGCAGTCGGAACATCCGCGAATGGAGGGGTCCATTGAAGCCGAGTCTGGGGGGCGCGGACCACAGACGGAACACTCGAGTCGGCGCGGACCGATTAGGGAACGCCCAGCTCCTTCCAGGCATAAATACTGGACTCGATCGACCCATGCAGTTCTGGCCGGATTTTTTAGGTTTTCCTTAGCCAGTAAGGTAAATAACGGAACTGTCCCCAACATACTCCTGCAAATAAATTTCCAATTGAGAGAAACCCCCTTTTTGCACCCCCAGCGAGCAAAATAAATTGTGCCACAACGGTATTAAACTACACCCAATGGCTGAAAAGGGCAAAATGCACGCCCTAGAACAGCCCGCCCTTCTCCCTCTGACAAGGGAATGAAAAATGCAAAAAAAAAAAAGAAGGAACAGTCTCAGGTAGCACTTGAAGAAGATAGCGAGGCACGCTGTTGAAATATCGTGCGAGAACGACGCGAACATCCGGCTGGATTCCTGAATATCCAGAATATTCAAGATGTCAACAGATCACCGGGAAAGCATGAAGAATTACAACAAGGAAAGTAGCTAACAAAGTACTCGTTCGACCAGTACTTGAATATTGCTCGTCAGTCTGGGACCCATGCCATATAGGTTTGACTGTGAGATAGAGAAGCTCCATAGAAGAGCAGGACGCTTCGTTACACGTTCATTTGATAAGAGCGAAACCGTCACGGAGATGATCAGCCAATTCCAGTGCAAGACGCTGGAAGTGAGGCGTTCTACTGTTAAAGTTCCGAAAGCCTATGTTCCTGGATGAGTCAACCAACATATTGCTTCCTACTAGGTATATCTCGTGAGAGCGCCATGAACATAAAATCAAGAGAGATTCGAGCCCTTACGCAGGCTTACCAGAAGAGAGTACCCTCCGCCACTGAAACGTCCCCTTTGAAAAATTATAAGTGACTGTGCTTAAACTGACACACAATATTTTTAACGCAACGCAATCTGACTTTCAAAAATCCCTAAAACAGAATGGTCCTGACTAACAATAACCTATACCTTTCATGAATCACTTACCTCACAAAAATCTTCGTTACTCAAACTACTGCAATACAGCGTACGCCAATACTGCCAGCTGAATAAAAGATTCTAACTACTGAAGGCACTAACTACTGATAGGCATACTTAGCGAATGAAAGATATTGATAGAGAACAAACAATGTATTTACCTTAATAGGGTTCAAAAGTCATTATATATATATATATATATATATATATATATATATATATATATATATATATATATATATATATATATATCAGTTCATGACATCCAGTCTTACAAATTTACTGTCTGTGATGGACACACGTCCAGATCATCCGCTCTCAAAACTCCGCCATCTCTCTCCCCACATCCACCACTGCTGGCGGCTCACCTCCAATTGCGCAACGCTAAGCGCTGTTAACATCCAACTGCCCAACACTACAATAGCAAATATTACAACAATGCCGACCAGCCTCAGACTGCACACAGCACAGTCAGTGATTTTCATATAGAGCGCTGCATGGCGTTACCAACATAAAAACCTACACAGCCTACTAACACGCAGGACTACCAGAAGAGAGTACCCTCCGCCACACACCGAAAAGTGATTTGTGGAGTGTAGACGTAGACGCAGACTGAAAAAGTTGACGGCACTACTATTTCCTTAAAGAAATGTGTTCCTTTATGTTCAGTATGTTACTTTGATCTTAGTTTTCACAATTGTGAGACCTCACGATTCAAAAGATGAAGCACAAGACAAATCATTTTCCTCCCGAGATGCGCGGCGAAACATTAACATGCGTACTGTCCGTTCATCACTGAAGCCTAGCAAGTAACCCGTTTTTGTTTGACAAACGCAATTGTAAATAGTCAGACCTGTTTGCTGAATTTTTGTCAAACACAGTGTTTGCCGGGCAGGTGTGGCCGTGCGGTTCTAAGCGCTTCAGTCTGGAACCGCGTGACTGCTACGGTCGCAGGTTCGAATCCTGCATCGGGCATGGAAGTGTGTGATGTCCTTTGGTTAGTTAGGTTCAATTAGTTCTAAGTTCTAGGCGACTGATGGCCTCAGAAGTTAAGTCGCATAGTGCTCAGAGCCATTTGAACCAAACACAGTGTTTGATAAACAAACAAGTCAATCAGGGCAGCACACGAAGTCAAATAAACTGGCAGACGAGGGAAATTTAACAAGTTGTTTGATGGTCTACGCGGGGCCTGTACAGGCCGACTTGAGTGCTGAGGCACTGCCGTAACGGTTGTAGGCTTCGGAGAGGCAGGGATTAGACAGAGGTGGCGGTTAAGGCGTGTAACCAGATCGCGCATGAGTCACGGCGCGGCCCTGCAGCGGGTCGTGGCCGCCAATTCTGGCTGCCCGGGGCCGAGAAAGCCAGCAGCCCGCCGCGACACACACACAGCGGCAGGTGGACAGACCAGACTTGCTGCCGCAGCGCGCGGGGCGATCGCGTGCCGGCTCGTACCGCTACCACTAGCGACGCCTATGCCTTCTGGCCGCTTTCTCAGTGTAGGCCGCGACACCAACCGGGCCATCCCGCTACCTACTACTGGCGCTCTACACACTGCACGCTTCACAACACCCGAAGAAATTCTGGTCACAAGTCAAGGCTGTGAGTGGCGCAAAAAAATATTGACCAGAATGAGATCTGGTTTCGCAGGACAGAGCGGATCAGGTTGTGGAAAGGGGGCAAGGTCAATTACTGTCAGTTATACAAAAACACTCAACTTTATTTCTCAGACCATTGCACAGTTTTCTCTTTAAAACAACAAAGATCAATTCACGGCTGAGGGCCCAAGTAACTTCTCCAGAATAAGTTTAAATTATTCCTTTTAAAACACCAGGCTGAAGGCCTTACTTAAGTAAAATTGCAATATCTTCTCGGCTAAAGCCCGAAATAATATTTCAGATCAGCTAAGGAAATTCTTTAAAAGCCAAGCATTTACAAATTTCGGCTAAACGCCATATTATGAGAAATTCAAATTAATTCTTCGTCTCAAAGCCCAATATTTTTTTTGTATAATAAAAGAGAGGCTATAGGGATAAGCTTTTACACAGTACAACAGAAAAACATTTTAAGAAAACCTGCGGCATCTTGTCGGCTGGAGGCCCAAATAATTACTCAAAAATAATTAAAGACAACCTTAAGATAAACATTCACAGATCACGGCTGAAGGCCGTTTCATGAATTCAATATAATTAAAGAGAAACTTTCGGAGAAGGATTTACATGTTAAGGCCACAGATTCAGAAACAAACGCGGTTGAAGGCCTAAATACAGAGCAACAAGAATTTTAAATAAAACACAGCTGAAGGCCTAAACTTAAAATACTTGTCATGAAGTTCGGCTGAAGGCCATATACTAAACATAAAACAGACGATATTAATACACGGCTGAAGGCCTGGCACAGTACCTGCGACCAAATAAAATGACAATCACAAACAGCAAACAGTGGTGCCCAAAAGTGTTTCAAGGGTCGGCCTGGGGAGGAAACTCTAATCACAGCTTAGGTGATCTAGACAGCAAAGCGTAACACTAAACAATCGGGTTGCAGCACGACCTACGGACGGCTGACGAACTAACCAACCGCCTAATCAATTCCCTTCCACCCAACTAACAGTACGACAACTAAAAGTTATCAGCGAAAATGAGGCTCTCAGCAGGATTATGCCTTAATAATTGGCGTATACGCACATTCAAGGCACAATAAACACTCACAGAAAAAAGGAGAACAACACCAAGCTGTTGAACTACACACTGTGCCAGGCAACATCAACACGGCGAGGAAAACACACTGCCACCAAACTACGCTAATGACTATGGCAGATAACCGGAACGTTAACAGCCACAAGGAAGAAGATACCGCTGGTGCACTTCACTAGTGAATTGTAATCATTTCAAAGGTTTAACACCATACACGGAGACGGCTGCAAAATTTTGCCAACTCCAACACACCATCATGTTGCTACTTGCGGGGACAGCCCAGGATGCAAACAACCAGCAATGAACGAAGAGATCTCACAATGGTTGAGCTTTCATGACAGGTTCATTAATTACTCAACTCCAGTACGCAGGTGCGGTGGGCGACGAACTTAGAAATTCTCGTAGCTAGTGCCACACAGCTCTGACAGCGCGTGTACTCCGCCAGCGGCCCAACCCTGATCACACGCCACAAGAGACTTCCTCGCTGCTCCGCCGCAACCGACCAACTGCCCACGCCCCGAAACGGTCAAAAGATCAAATACACGTCGGCAGATTAGACGACCGACCGAATGACCAACCAACGGTCGTTCTCGCTCCAGTCTTCTTCAGTCGGATAGTCCATGTGTGTCGCCAGCAGTCGGCAAGTACTGGCTGTCCGCATCTCACTGGCGCTCCATGCTTCACACTCCTTCGTCCCCGACCGCTGTTCTGTCCCCAACTGCTGCTCTGTGCCCAAGTGGCTTCCAGACACAGGACGACCTGGAAATATTATCGGTCGCTCCAGAGATAGGAAGACAGAGCACTTATCGATAAGCACTGCTGCTGTCACTCACGGGCAGGTAAGGCAGGAAGTTAATGACGCCATTACATGGAATAAGATAATGAGGTAACAGTACAGTAAGAGACGATGACAAACAACGGAATGAACACGAGCCGCACACAGCTCACAGAATCTCATGGACGATACAAGAGCTGAACCTGACGATAGAAAAACTAAATCAGAAATGCCAAATACCGTTTTCAAACGTTCCTATACTAAAGATAATCCAGAAGTACTGACCAAGTTCACCTGTGGCGCCATTGCAAAGACAGTAACACACTGAGGTGACAAAAGTCGTGGATACCTCCAAACATCGTGTCGGACCTCCTTTTGCCCGGTGTGATGCAGCAACAAGGCGTGGCACAGAGTCCCCTGCGGAAATACTGAGCCGTGCTGTCTCTACAGCCGTCCATATTGGACGGTGTTGCCAGAACAAGATTTTCACGAACTGATCTCTCGATTATTATCCATAAATGGTCAATGAAATTCGTGTCGGGCGATCTGGATGGCCAAATTATTAGCTCGAATTGCTCAGAATGTTCTTCATACCAGTCGCGAACAATAGTTGGTTGGTTGGTTTGGGGAAGGAGACCAGACAGCGTGGTCATCGGTCTCATCGGATTAGGGAAGGAAGTCGGCCGTGCCCTGTCAGAGGAACCATCCTGCCATTCGCCTGGAGTGATTTAGGGAAATCACGGAAAACCTAAATCAGGATGGCCGGACGCGGGATTGAACCGTCGTCCTCCCGAATGCGAGTCCAGTGTCTAACCACTGCGCCATCTCGCTCGGTCGCGAACAATAGTGGCTTGGTGACAATTCCATCAATGTTTGGGAACATGAAGTCCACTAACAATTGGAAACGGTTTCCAAGTAACCGAACATAATCGTTTCCAGTCAATGATCGGTTCAGTTGGACCATGTAAACACAGCCCGAACCATTATGAAAACACCAGCAGCTTGCAGTGCTTTGCTGACAACTTGGGTCCACGGCTTCGTGGGGTCTGAGCCACACTATAACTGTACCATCAGCTCTTACCAACTGAAATCGGGACTCATCTGACCAGGCCAAGATTTTCCAGACGCCTAGGCTCCAACCGATATGGTCGCGAGATGAGGCGCTGTAGGCGATGTCGTACTGTTAGCAAAGGCAATCACGTCGGGCGTCTGTTGCCATAGCCCATTAACGCCCAATTTCGTCGCACTGTCCTAATGGATACATTGATTTATGCGGTTATTTTATACTTTGTTGCTTGTCTGTTAACACTGCCAACTCTTCCCAAACTCCACTGCTCTCAGTCGTTATGTGAAGGCCGTCGGCGTAGACTGTGGTGAGAGGTAATGTTTTGAAATTTAGTATTCGAGGCCCCTGACGATTTCCGAAATGGAATGTCCCATGCGTTTAGCTCCAGTTACGATTCCGCATTCAAAGTCTGTTAATTACCGTTATGCGGCCAGTCGCATCGGAAACGTTTTCGAATGAAGCAACGCAGTACAGATGACTGCTCCGTCAATGCACTGCCCTTTTATACCTTGTTTACGCGATATTACCGACACCAGTATACGCGCATTTTGTTGTCAGATGACTTTTCTCACCTCAGTGTATGATACACCTGATTTCGTGTGGCTGAACGGCCGCGTGCAAATCTTTCAATCTGACTCCACATCGGCGACGTGAGTATCCCTAACCTACCCCTGTTATCCAATCGGGGGAAGGAGATCTACAGTTTAGCGTGGAATCCGGTAGTTGGTTGATTACTTGATTTTTTTTTGTGGGGAGGGAGGGTGGGGGGAAGGGCTAAACAGTGGTGTCATATCGGTTCCACCGGACGAGGGAAGGATGCGGAAAGAAATCGGCCGCGCCTTTCCAAAGCCAGCACCCCGGCATTTGTCTGAAGCAACTTAGGGAAATCACGGGAAATTTAAATCAGGATAGCCGAACGCGGGTTTGAACCCTCGTTCTCCCGAGTGCGATCCAGTGTGTGGGATCCAGGCCAAGTCTCATTCCTCGTGACTCTTCGCGTCACTAAGAGATGAAGGCTACGTTCAAAACAGTCTGAAACATTATGTGCTCCGACCGGTATTCGACCCCGCGACCCTTCGGATTCCACACACGTTGTCCACCACTTGAACTCCTTGCCACAAATTGTGTCATAGGGAACTATCCAATTTCGTATCTTGTAGTAAAGTTGTGCACTTCTTTGTTTGGTCGATTCGATTCAGTACAACTTTATTAGTTATCCGGCCTACCGATCCAGTGATGCAACAAGGCACTCGGGGTGCGCGCCCTAGGCGCCGTTTGTGTGAGGGTGTATTGTTGTGCCCGTCGAAAAAGAAATGAGACCAGGCAAAAGAAAAAAGGGATGAGGGAGGGAGAAGTAAAGGGGAGAAAGAAGAAACAGGAATTGCGTTAATTTGCAGGCAATTCGATCTTGGACTATATCTTTTTTCTTTGAATTGCGTCACAGTAAAACATTATTGAAATGTTTACCTTTTACTTGATTGTAAAGTTGTGTTGACCTAAATAAACAGGCTAAGCAGCAACTAGAATTAAAGAAGAAATGTGGTCTCTGGAATTCCAACATTGTATTGTCAGAAGTATCATCAACTGTATTTTATCTTATTATTTTTTTATTTTTCTGTCTCAGTTGCTCTGATATTTTGGGCTAATAATGACTAGTTTCGGAGGTGCCCCTGGTGCTGAAGTGATTTGTACATTTTGAGTTATTCACAACCGTTCAACTCTGAATATTCCATGTCAGTGTAAGTACTTACTATACCTTATGCTATACTACGTGGTCCAGTCACATTAAGGTGACCAGCGCCTATGCTAGACGTCAAAGTGCAAGAACTACTCACGGACGGCATGTGGTAACACTAGCAGTGGAGGTTGTGTAAAGCGTGTCGGGGAGATGCGGAAAATAGTGCAGTCGTTATCGTAATGCAGCAATGGAGCGATTTATCATGATATTGGTTCTCTGGCCAACAGTGGAAGCATTTCCCAAAAGGCAAAGTGTATCGTTAAGATGTACCGTTCATGATAAAATGACGCTATCCAATTCCGGCGCCGAGACATCTATAGCGCACCACGCGCCACAGATAACGGGAGTGAACGCCAGCTGCGGAGATGTGTACGGGCGAATAGACGTGCAGCTGTTGAGCAGATAAACGAAGGGGCTACCAACATATCTCCTCAACACCCGTTCAGAGAACGTTGCTGCATATGGGCCGCCTATGAGACATTTGGTCTCAGGCGAGAACGGCGTGGAACGTGTGGAAGCAAACACCTTGCAATAATCGTCGGAAGGGTCGAGGTCGGAGTGTATTCCCTCGGTGATATCGTCATTCTGAAAGGCACAATGGATCAGCTCAAGTACGTATCTATCCTCGGGGACCGTGTCCACCCCTACATGCGGTTAGCTTTTCCTCGGCACGATGGCATCTACCAGCGGGGCAGTGCACATACACAGCTCGCTGTGTATGTGTGTGGATCGAAGTGCACTAGGGTGAGTCCACACTACTCCCCGCATCTAAGCCCAGTCGAGAAACAGTGAGATCACCTCGGCCGGGATGTTCGCACCACTGATCCTCGACTGAGAAACCTAGCACAGAGCACAGAGCAAACCACGGCATTGGACTAAGCATGGCTCCACATCCCAGTCCACACCTTCCACCAACACACTGACTCTTTCCCGCACGGAGCGGAGTGGTCCGCGCTGTGAAAGGTGTGATCAGGATTTTTTTTCAAGTGATTACATTAATATGACTGAACATTATATATACAGGGTGTTTGTGAATGAATATAGGGGTTTTGACGCTTTATAATATTTATTGTATTAAACTTACAGTTATAAATTATATGTCAAATGAAAGAGCAACTCATTTTTACCAAGAACACTATAAATGTTCAACGTGAGCACCATTTGTCACACGGAACACATCAAGTCTATAGGCGAGTTCTTCCCAAACGTTGATAAGTGTGTCTTCAGTGATTGTAGCAACAGCTGTTACAATCCGGTTTCTTAATTCAGGGAGGTCTGCTGGTAGCGGAGACACGTACACGCGATCCTTGATGAAGCCCAAAAGGAAAAAAATCGCATGGCGTTAGGTTGGGTGAACGTGGAGCCCATGAAAAGCAAGCCCTGTCATTGGGCCCCTTGCGTTTGGGAAGAACTCGGCTGTAGACTTGATGTGTGCTGTGTGACAAATGTTGCTCACATTGAACATTTATAAGCTTCTTGGTAAAACTGTTTGAGTTGCACTTTCATTTGACATATCATTCATAACTGTAAGTTTAATGTAATAAATAGTATAAAACGTTAAAACCCCGATATTCATTTATAAACACCCTGTACTACAGTATATGAGTTATGTTCCAGGAGACCATCGATTCCGCGTTATTTTCCTGTTATAGTTTAAGTGAAAGTTTCCTGTCATTTGTCGTTGAATACTGGTGAGTACACAAGAATTCGCGTTTCCGAGGTCAAAATTTTCATGGATGCATATCCATTATCCCAGAGACTATGTCTGCAGACGGGTTGAGTGCCATACGGAATGATTATAAATGTCTGGCTCGCCTGAGAGGAGAGTCTAGACTTCGGTTCTGCGAAGGGTCGCTGTTCGTTCATTTACTGCCCCTCCTCGCCCTTCAAAATATAGCATGGACTCATCCTCACTTTTAAAGAGCCACAGATGCCTAAGATTTTAAAAATATTATCTTTATATTACTACTGTATTAAAAATTGTTATATAATTTGTTTACATCGTTGCTTAGTATATCACTTCAGCTTCCAATAAACTGTAATTCGATAAATATGTCTGAAAAATATTTATCTAATATTTTATGAAATGCCTGTGACATAAAATTGTTTTAAGAACTATAATAGCAAACTTTGACAGTTTCTTTCTGCATAGTATAGCATGGGAGTGTGCACTCATCTTTTTTTTTCAGTATTTCACTTAATTCTACTACTGCGAACACAAGCCTGCAGACTACTGCAATGCGAGCATGTAAATATGGAAAGGCAGTATCTTTATCGTTTCCAGTTTCCACCTACGTTCAGGAATGTCAGTCTTTCGTTGTTTATTTTATAGTCTTACCCTCAACTTCCTATGGTTTGCTGGTTCCTCCTGCATAGAATATGGACCACGTGTCATTCCTGGCAACTCTTCACATCGTTGTCAAGTGAAGGCTACGCTCAAAGCAATCTGAAATATTCTGTTCTGTGGGGAGGGCTCGATCCCGCGAGCTCTCGGATTCCACGCATGCGACTGATTTGTTGTTGGCGGCAGCTATAGTACGCCCATGTATGCGCGCCATTTCCTAACTGGAATGTTTTCAGTAGCCAGTCACGTCGCAAACCAATTCCCTGGAACGGAACTTCAATGCATCCTGTGTTCAACAAAGCTAGTTTTTATTTTTTTTATTTTTGAGAATTTCTTACCGTATCCGATACTGTTACTCCTCAAATACTGTATGGTCCGAAAATTTGCAAATTAGTATACCTAAAAATATAAATACTTTTCGTAAAATGTTGTTTGGAGGAATTGCGCGTGTTCGCCGCCGTAAAGCCATACAAGCTTAAAAAGGTAGACATAATAACTACTGAAATATTTTCAGCAGTTAGTGCCCCAGAGATTGAGGAAATTTGACGAAAATTATGTTGTACCATCATCAGCTGCTCTGAAAATCTTCGTTATTGTTACCTGTTTCGTTTGTTACTAATCAACTTACGGCACAACTTTTTTTTCACTTACGCTGTCTGTCTGGATGCACACTTGACTCAATATTTTCCCAATATTTGGCGTCAGATGGAAGTAATTACAGTCAGAATAAGGCGAAATAAGGATTCCTTCATAGGACTTGTGGATACTGATTAAACAACATTTGTAGCGTTTAGTCAGCTTTTAAGTTTCAAACTTTATTTCGTTACCCTGGGTGAGTTTCGGGAGTTTTTCAGTCTTGTTTGCGGAAGATGTGGGTGTCAGAAAACGCAAAACCAGCACAGAGTACCAAAAAAGTTAGTAAAACTACTTAGTGACTGACTGCCAACCTTTCCTCAGTAATGTACGTTTAAGTCACGGTGGTCGTTCGTCAATTGTGGAAATTTTTTTTACAGAGATATATGGTACAGTACGACGAGCAAACTACAATATTTACGAAAATAAAGTAAGACCCTACTTAACCTAAATTATCCTAAGGACAATCACACACACCCATGCCCGAGGGAGGACTCGAACCTCCGCCGGGACCAGCCGCACAGTCCATGACTGCAGCGCCTTTGACCACTCGGCTAATTTCGCGCGGCATAAGAGACTTTTCTAGGACACACACGCACCCACGTTGAGAGATCCCAACAACTATTGCATTCAGTCTTATAGAGAAAGGGATATGAGATATTTAATTAATTTACATTCGAGGACACATTGGACTGTAAAAGAGGAGATGAACCGAACGATTCCAATCAAAGGTTGACTACATCCACAGTTAATGAGCTGATAAATTTGAGAGGCAAGTTTCACCCCTGAAACGAATTTTCCCAACGATTTCGAACAGACCGACGTGTTGCCAAGGGTAATAACCACCAGGTGAGGAGATCCACATAATTTTTGATATCTACAACTTAAGTTAGTAAAATTTTTCCAGAATAGCCTATCCGTTGAAAGGGAAGTTCCAACTTGTTTCACCAACACGCTTCTGCGGTGGGAGATGTTTGTCGGTGGGATGCTGGTTACGCCATGGGTCGCTCCCATCTCTCCGCCCGGAACGCAGCTGGTGGCCCAGAACTGCCCCACAGTCATGATGGCGGTATAGGGCTAGTTTTTTTACGGATTAGCCACTCCAGCGTGTCGCAACCGAGGCAATGAAACCGAGAGCTCACTCACTATCTTGGAGCCTACTCAGAACGAGCTTCTAGACGCGGTCGCTTGACTTCGCTACATCGAGAAGAATTGCGCGCAAGACAGGTGTCATCTTAGCTGCAACGTGTTCTGAACTTCGTAACTTTCTGAAGCCACAAGCATACAGTAAATTTTTTTCAGAACCACGTCATAAGAAGAATCACGTTGTGGTCACGATCGCATCAACGATAAGCGCTCGCTTCCAGTTCTTCAAGCAGTCGGTCAATTGCTGGTAAGTGCATCTGTGGTGGCAACGCGCTCATCCGCCCGCGCCCTCGTTTCTTGTCTCAGTTTCTCTCCGGTCTCATTAATCCGCTCGTTTGTTGCCTTTCTGATAACAAACTATTTTACATTAAATGTCTGGGCATCCGCAGCAGTTGAGTAGCGTTACATTAGGAAGAACACTGCTAACAGCTGGTGAAGTTGTTGTTTACTGAAACACAACCGGTTCCGTGGCCTAAAGGCGCATCATCAGGGGCAACAACGTCAACAGGTCGCAGGCAAACCATCATTGCGAGTAAAAATTTACTATTCAGTGAATATTGTCAACACTATGGCGAACGGAAGGTAACGAAGAGTTCCACAAGCTGCGACATTGTCGCGAATAAAACAGTGACCCGTATATACAATAAGTTTCCTTTAATTTACGTCTATGGTCACAAACTTTTTGTTAACAGATTACCGGTTTCGCTCTATAATAACCATCATCAGATTTGCAGCAAAAAATTGGAAAATCATAGATACACTCGCAGATTGTCAACAGCTTAAAAGCAATAAATGGACCATCAGATCTGCAGCAAAGGATGAAAAAAAATACCGAAACCGGTAATCTATTAACAAAAAGTTTGTGACCATAGACGTAAATTAAAGGGAACTTATTGTAATGAACAGTATTCCCTTTATTTAGGACAAATTGCTGACAGGTGAAACTTTGAGTTACAGAGCCATGTTTGAAAACTTGCCTGCATGGGTGTGATTGGTAGTCGTTCGTATGGGCTTTACTTTGCCCAACACTGGGTTGCCCAGCCATCACACCGATGCACGCAAATTTTAAAACACAGCTCTGTAACTGAAAGTTTCACATGTCAGCAATTTGTCCTTGATGAATGGGGCACGTCTTCGTTACCTTTCATTCGCCATAGTATTGACAATATCAAATGAATAGTAAATTTTGACTAGGAATGATGGGTATGACCAGACTTTTTAACGTTGTTTCACCTGTTGATGCGGCTTGAGACCGCGAAATTGGTTGTGTTTCAATAAACACTAACTTTACAAGCTGTTAGCTAAATTCTTCCTGTTGTTGTTGTTGTTGTTGTTGTTGTGGTCTTCAGTTTTGAGACTGGTTTGATGCAACTCCCCATGCTACTCTATCTTGTGCAAGCTTCTTCATCTCCCAGTACCTACTGCAACCTACATCCTTCTGAATCTGCTTAGTGTATTCATCTCTTGGTCTTCCTCTACGATTTTTACCCTCCACACTGCCCTCCAATATTAAATTGGTGATCCCTTGATGTCTCAGAACATGTCCTACCAACCGATCCCTTCTTCTTGTCAAGTTGTGCCACAAACTTCTCTTCTCCCCAATCCTATTCAATACTTCCTCATTAGTTATGTGATCTACCCATCTAATCTTCAGCATTCTTCTGTAGCACCACATTTCGAAAGCTTCTATTCTCTTCTTGTCCAGACTATTTATCGTCCATGTTTCACTTCCATACATGGCTACACTCCATACAAATACTTTCAGAAATGACTTCCTGACACTTAAATCTATACTCGATGTTAACAAATTTCTCTTCTTCAGAAACGCTTTTCTTGCGATTGCCAGTCTACATTTTATATCCTCTCTACTTCGACCATCATCAGTTATTTTGCTCCCCAAATATCAAACCTCCCTTATCCCTGTAAGTGTCTCATTTCCTAATCTAATTCCCTCAGCATCATTCGACTACATTGCATTATCCTCGTTTTGCTTTTGTTGATGTTCATCTTATTCCCTCCTTTCAAGACAATGTCCATTCCATTCAACTGCTCTTCCAAGCCCTTTGCTGTCTCTGACAGAATTACAATGTCATCGGCGAACCTCAAGGTTTTTATTTCTTCTCCATGGATTTTAATACCTACTCCGAAATTTTCTTTTGTTTCCTTTATTGCTTGCTCAATATACAGATTGAATAACATCGGGGAGAGGCTACAACCCTGTCTTACTCCCTTCCCAACCACTGCTTCCCTTTCAAATCCCTCAACTCTTATAACTGCCATCTGTTTTCTGTGCAAATTGTAAATAGCCTTTCGCTCCCTGTATTTTACCCCTGCCACCTTTAGAATTTGAAAGAGAGTATTCCAGTCAACATTGTCAAAAGCTTTCTCTATCATTATTTCCTTCTGATTGTTCTCTCCCACTACATCGAGTAATTTTCCTTAATGGATGGACAAACTCACTCCAATATATCCTTGTGTTATGTATGTATTCTTCCTCCGTGAGTAGTTTACTCGTGCCAGTAGTATTCAAGAGTTCTGGATTCATGGCCTCTCTCGTATGGTAAAGACTGCCCTGCTCTTTCCACATTTCTTAACAGCAATAAACTGACTTTAATACAACTGACGCATCGTCTGTAACCCTTCGCCCTGCCCATAATTAATTTAAAACGCCACAGCTGAAATACCTGTTTTCGGTCGCGAGTTGAGACGCTGAAAGCTCGTGGAGACAGGCAGTTTCGCACGTAAGCCCTAATTCATCCGTAAAATCGCACGAAGGAGTAACAGAGTTGCAAGTATCCCGCCTTTTCGTTTAATTAATCTCGTCAACAGTGGTGATGAATCAACAACGCAGTTTCCTCCGGGGCTTGACAGGCCTGAATCATCATCAATATACGAAGTTTGCAGTAGTAACGAGAATAGCAACCTGCTAAATATCAATGAAGGGCTATTTTGAACAAGGAAGTGAAAGAGTTTGTTTAAGTAGGATGTAGGGTTGCACAGGATGACAAGAAATGTCTCTGAGCACTATGCGACTTAACTGCTGAGGTCATCAGTCGCCTAGAACTTAGAACTAATTAAACCTAACTAACCTAAGAACATCACCCACATCCATGCCCGAGGCAGGATTGGAACCTGCGACCGGAGCGGTCGCTCGTCTCCAGACTGTAGCGCCTAGAACCGCACGGCCACTCCGGCCAGCCAAGATGGCAAGAGTGAGAAAGATTGCCCGAGACGAACTACTGACATCGAAAACTGATTTCAGGAGCCAGTGCCTGAAACTGTATGTTCGAAGCACAGCATTGTATGGAAACGGAACGTATGCCGTGAGGAAACCAGATAACGATCTTCTGGAAGCATTTCAAATGTTACGTTGTAGAACGAAGTCAAAAAATTAAGTGAAGAGACGACTGTGAAATGAAGAGCGATTGGCAAGAATAAGTAAAGGAAGCAGCCGATGGAGAACGCTTGCCAGTAGGAACAGCGTAGCGGGACATTTATTACGTCATGCAAGGCCAGGTAACGTGATACCGCAATGAGAAGTACAAGCGGTAAATTGTAGAGACAGATACCGGAATATGTAAAGCAGACTATTAATGATACTGTAAGTAGGCTGTTTAGATTTTTTTTTAATTGGTAACGCCACATAGCGCTCTGTATGAAAAATCACTGGCTGTGCTGTGTGGAGTCAGTGGCTGGTTGGCATTGTTGTAATATTCGCCATTGTAGTGTTGGGCAGCTGGATGTTAACAGCGCGTAGCGTTGCGCAGTTGGAGGTGAGCCGCCAGCAGTGGTGGATGTGGGGAGAGAGATGGCGGAGTTTTGAAATTTGTAAGACTGGATGTCATGAACTGCTATATATATTATGACTACTAAGGTAAATACATTGTTTGTTCTCTATTAAAATCTTTCATTTGCTAACTATACCTATCAGTAGTGAGTGCCTCCCGTAGTTTGAATCTTTTATTTAGCTGGCAGTAGTGGCGCTCGCTGTATCGCAGCAGTTCGAGTAACGAAGATTTTTATGAGGTAAGTGATTTGTGAAACGTATAGGTTAATTTAGTCAGGGCGATTCTCTTGTAGGGATTATTGAAAGTGAGATTGCATTGCGCCAAAAATACTGTGTGTCAGTTTAAGCACAGTCATGTACAATTTTTCTAAGGGGACGTTTCATAATACAAATGGTAACACGACAGGTTATCTTCCGATTGTAAGAAACCATAGCGCACCTACAAGAGTCCAAGGACACGGAAGCGAGGCGTTAGCCTATTCCTATGTTATTCTGTCTATACATACAGCACTCAGTAAAGGAAACAGAAGAGAAATTTGGAAAGCGATTTCATCTTCAGGGAGAATAAATAAAACTTGAAGGTTTGCCGTTGACGTTGTACAAGAACGTGCTGGCAAGTAATGCCCCAGAAATTTTTAGGTGAACATTCTTAGCCGGCCGAGGTGGCCGAGCGGTTCTAAGCGTTACAGTCTGGTGTAACAACGCTCTGGTGGGCGGTTTGCGGGTTTAAGTCACCTCGGGGTATGACCATGCGGTGCATTTGACCTGTGGTCGTCGCACGGTGGCGCTGGCAGCAGTCTACATACGCAGAGGTGTGTTGTTGCATGTCAGAGTACGGTGCAGCGAGTAGGTGTGCAAACGTTTTCAGACGTGCTAATGGTGCCTGTGTGTTGAAAATGGCTCAAAGAACACGTATTGTTGACGTTATGAGGGGTAGAATACAAGGGCGACTAGAGACTGGTCAACCACAGCAGGTCGTAGCACGGGCCCTCCGAGAGACACAAAGTGTGATCTCAAGATTATGGCAACGATTCCAGCAGACAGGAAACGTGTCCAGGCGCTACAATACGGGATGTCCACTGTGTACAACACCACCATCAGTGCCCGCAGACGGCCACGGAGTACTGCAGGTAGCCTTGCTCGGGACCTTACCCCAGCCACTGGAACAGTTGTCTCCAGACACACAGTCTACAGGCGACTGAACAGACATGGTTCATTCACCCCGAGACCTGCAAGGTGCATTCCACTGACCCTGGTCATAGGAGATCCCGTAAAGCCTAGTGTCAAGAACACAGTGCATGGTCATTGGAACAGTGGTCCCAGGTTTTGTTTACGGACGAGTCCAAGTATAGTCTGAACAGTGATTCTCACCGGGTTTTCATTCGGCGTGAACCAGGAACCAGATACCAACCCCTTAATGTCCTTGAAGGGGGCTTGTATGGAGGTCGTGGTTTTATGGCGTGAGGTGGGATTATGATTGGTGCACGAACACCCCTGCAAGTTTTTGACAGAGGAACTGTAACAGGTCAGATGTATCAGGACGTCATTTTGCACCAGTATGTCCGCTTTTTTAGGGGTGCAGTGGGTCCCACCTTCCTCCTGATGGATGATAAGGCACGGCCCCACCGAGCCGCCATCGTGGAGGAGTACCTTGAAACAAAAGATATCAGGCGAATGGACTGGACTGCCTGTTCTCCAGACCTAAACCCCATCGAGCACGTCTGGGATGCTCTCGGTTGACGTATCGCTGCAAGTCTTCGAATCCCTACGACACTTCAGGAGATCCGACAGGCACTGGTGCAAGAATGGGAGGCTATATCCCACCAGCTGCTCGAGCACCTGATCCAGAGTATGCCAACCCGTTTTGCGGCCTGTGTACGTGTGCATGGTGATCATATCCCATATTGATGTCGGGGTACATGCGGAGGAAACAGTGGCGCTTTGTAGCAGATGTGTTTCGGGACGGTTTTTTCAACTTATCAGCAATACCGTGGATTTACAGATCTGTGTCGTGCGTGTTCCCTATGTGTTTACGCTATTAGCGCCAGTTTTGTGTAGTGCCACGTTGCGTGGCACCACATTATGCAATTATCCTTAATTTATGAGCATGAGTGTAGATTAGGAACCGAATGCAAATTTGAAGTGTTAGTCTTTTTCTGAGAGTACTTGTTTCGAGCCTAGACTTATATGGAAGTGAAACGTGGACGATAAACAGTACACGCAGGAAGACAATGGATGATTTTAGTTATTACGAACTGTCAAGAAATTTGCCAGTATTGTCGTCCACGTGTAAAAATGTAAATCTGAGTGCTGCAGTTAAATAATATTGTTAACTGATATTTAATGTTGAAATTGCGTCTTTCGTTTTTCTAAAGGATAAGGTTAGCGCCTAACTTGAAAAATGCCCGTTCACTTCCCCGCATAGGAACTTATGAAGTCTTAATACAACAAACTCAATCCTAGTAGCAGTTTTATTCACTAATGGCGAATTTTCTGATGCTTCCTCAACAGCTTGTACCAAAATTAGGCGTTTTGGAGAGCTTTGCATACACTAAATCGAGATGGCGCCTACTTATTTGCTTTTGTCAGTTAATCATAGCATACGATACTCGAAGTCGCGCAAACGTAACTGTCGTTACAAATGATAATGGGAAATTTTAATTCATACTGAATATATAGCATAAAAGCTCCTAATGAAATCACAATTATTGGCTTCTACAGCTCTCGACCATACTTCACATTTCGATCTAACCTGAACCTGGATGCGTTGCAGACCAGTAGTTCACAAAGTAGTTAAATTAATACATATTTTAGGAATAAAGTATCGAAGTACAGACAGCTGACGGACAGGTATTCACTTATTCTTTTACTGTCTCTGTGTGGCTTGTGCCAAGCGAAGCCATTATGGTTTGATAAAGAAAGTAAAATTACATTTGAATAAATAATGATATAAACAAACACAGTATTCTGCTGTATTGCCAGCAACATCATCTTGTATTCTCACATGTCTAATGTTATGATCGCCTCATAGAAGCAAATCGAGCAGGCATCATGTTTCTTTATGTTTTTATGAAGGTAAAATTCTATATTTGGTGATTTTAGTATTTCCACTTACTTACTACGATAATATCCAATTTAACTGATTCACTACATTAAAGAGCGCTCGAAAGTGCGCCTTGTTTGTACTATTTGTTGTGCAAAAATATCAGAACATGTGATGTCAACGGATAAAATTTACCTCTAGTCGAGGATAAAAGAGATTGATGATAGCCCCAGTACTGTGGAAAAAGCACTTTTTGGTAACGAAACCAGCAGGCTCTCGAATCACATGGACAGTCACGTCAGGCAGAGATGTAGGTATCATTGTAACGCACTTGAGGGAAATTTCAAACTATTGACAAATCTTACGGCTATAGATCCATACAAATCTGAACTCACAGCCTCCACTTAGTTGTGGGAAGAGAAATAACTGCCTGCCTTTTATAATGTAAAGAGCAAAGCAGATGATTGTCTGTTTAAACGGTCGTCGTTGAGGGAATAATTCGTATATGGTTGGAGTTTCCTTTACATGGATGATTGAAATTGAACGAAGCTTCCTCATGAGGCCGGCACTGATCGCTAGTAATTCGTTTTTCTGTCTTACAGTGTTTGACGCTATGCTCAATCCACGCGGACACCGGCAGCTTCGTATCGCGGCACCGACGCCATTCAATAACTTGCATTTAGCGGTCAGAAAGGACAGATGTCGGTGCCGCTACCATTTCAAAAACTCTATTTTTTGAGCTATATTTCAATGGCAGTAATGGTCGATGTAGAAGGAAATGAGCCGTAATCTACACGCTATGACACTTTTTTAATAAAAGATTTGTAAACAAAGTACACGTGCTCGACAAATAGCATCATTAGAAAAATTGTGCAAGACTGTGCTTAAGCTGACACACAATATTTTTTAGCGCAACGCAATCTGACTTTCAATAATCCTTACAAAAGAGTGGCCCTATACCTTTCACAAATCACTTACCTCACAAAAATCTTCGTTACTCGAACTTCTGCTATACAGCGAGCGCCACTACTGCCAGCTAAATAAAAGATTCAAACTACTGAAGGCACTAACTACTGATAGGCATAGTTAGCAAATGAAAGATTTTGATAGAGAACAAACGATGTATTTACCTCAATAGTGTTCAGAAGTCATAATGTATATAGCAGTTCATGGCATCCCGTGTTACAAATTTCAAAACTCCGCCATCTCTCTTCCCACATCCACCACTGCTGGCGGCTCACCTCCAACTGCCCAATGCTACAATGGCGAGTATTACAGCAATGCCAACCAGCCACAGACTGCACGCAGCACAGCCAGTGATTTTCATACGGAGGTTACAAATAAAAAAACCTAAACAGCCTACTTACATAGCCCCCATGCTCCCCACAAAAAATTTTACAAATTGTTTTGGGCACTGGCCAATACAGATCTGAAAAATTTTTTCATAATTATAATTACAATAACAAAGAAATGAAATGCACACACTTATCGATACAATGTTGGTCAAAAGCTAAAATTTTCTCACAGTCCATAAAGACAGTCGTGATCGTTCATCACAGTAAAATAACAGTGTTTTTGCTCAATGTCTGAGCAGTAAAAGAAAATGCACACGGAAGTAGTGGATTTCCATGCAGTCTTGAAGTAGTGTTGTCCTTCCAACGGAAAGACAGTGCTGATTCTTGAGATGCAGACAGGTAATGGGCCACAACAGAGCAAACCCACAGCAGAGTCAGTCCAAGTTTTGAAGAATATTGGTAGGTTGGTCATCACAGAGCAGACCCACTGTAGTCCTAGTAGAGATTATGCTATTGGTGGGCCACCAGAAGTGCAGACCCACTGCAGTCCTTGAAGAAATAATGGTATTGGTGAGTTATCAAAGATGCAGACCCACTTCAGTACTTGTAGAGATGGCCAGCAGCCATCTGTTGCTTCTGTGCAGGTGCACAATCACCATCTAAGAGCCTTGTGGACAATATAGCAAGTCCATAAGAACTACTGCGATACAGCGAGCGTCACTACTGCCAGCTAAATAAAAGATTCAAACTACGGAAGGCGCTAACTACTGATAGGTATAGTTAGCAAATGAAATATTTTAATAGAGAACAAACAATGTATTTACCTTAGTAGTCGTAATATATATAGCAGTTCATGACATCCATTCTTAAAAATTTCAAAACTCCGTCATCTCTCTCCCCACATCCAGCACTGCTGGCGACTCACATCCAACTGCGCAACGCTACGCGCTATTTCAATTCCAACATGTAAACTATCCACATTTTACTGACCAATGCATTTATTTTCATTCATTTGAGTTACACGCTCTTTTGTTTCAATAAAAACAAGGGACTCAGAGAAAAAATGCTCTTACAGGAGCAAAAATGCGGTTCTGTTTGAAATAGTACGGCTGAAACGTAGGTACCAGCTTCATCATTCTACTTCCTCAGAACCTTTTTTCTTGTTTTTTTTTATGCCGGGAGAGGAGGAGACGGTGGCAGTGGGAAAGAGACAGAAAAGTAATAACTGTTAGAACATACTAGGCAATGGTTGTGGTATAGAAAGAGCGAAGGACACGCCGGCATTGTGAGAGACAGAGAAAGGCCCAAAGGCAGAGGAATATAATTGACAACGACACATCTGTGCTAGGAAACGATGAGGGAGACAGTGCTAGTGGGAGAGGAGTAAAGAGAAGAAGAAAGTGGAAGTGAGTGAGAGACACTGATAATGAGAACCAAGGTCTGACAATAACAACCAGGAAGAGGGAGGCAGTGATAGGGGCAAGAGACAGAAGCAGTGCGGAAGAATGGATGGGATAATACAGAGACAGTGACAGGAGATATTAGTAGAAGGACAGATAGGACAGAACGAAGGGGATTGTGGCTGTGATAGGAGAGAGTGACAGAGAGACACCAAGAGATAATGGCAATGAGTTGGACTGAGTGAGAAAGGGCAGCTTGGAGCGTATGGGCATGAGCCACTTACAGCAGTAGGCTAGTGGACATGAGTGAGTTACAGTTAAGGAGCTCGTTCGAGGTTGAGGTGCGTTCCATGTTAAAAAAACAAGCGCGAATTTGTTCGCATGCCAACAAATCTAAAAAAAAAAAAAAACAAATTAAAGTGGCTGAGGAAGTCCGGACGAGGCAGCTGGTACCCCACTTTTCAGTCAGATCTTTAAATAAACAGAAACACGTTCACATTTTTTGGGTCTGATAGAAGAATTTTTCTGCTAGTGCTTTATACCCAAAGTTTTATTCGAGCCGCTAAATTTGTAATTTTTGATCCGCCAAACTGAATCCGCCTTTTGAATTTTGTAATTCCGACATTGGATTCCTAATCAACTAACCAAAGAATCTAAAAAGAACACCGTTTCGTAAGATATTATATCCATTTTTCTATTATGTCATGGTTCTGTTGGACCATTGCGTGTCGGCCAGTGTTAACGCACATGACGGAGGCTTGTGCTGCCTTGGCGTGGGTAACAGGGCGTCACCTCTATCTCACAGCCGTAGAGGGCCAAACACACACGACCATCAGATCGCAGTGACATCGCCTCGACACCCCACGCACGAGCGATTTGTCAATCAATTTCAGTCAGTATTATGAAAATCAATGTGCCGAGATATTCTGCAAAGGAAAATAAACTGCTATATTTAGTAGCAGTTGCAGTTGATTTGCTTATCCCACGAACAGCAGCAAAACATAAATTTAAAACAACCGAGAATTATAATTTACTAAACTTGTTTTGAAAGTGTTTTCCAGGCAACTGTAAGTTACTTCATAGAATATATTACATTTCTCACTAACACCAAATGGATTGTGTACATATTTCCAGTGTGCCAACACAATTCGTTTTACGCTTATTAGTCCTCATCTGCTTTTTTATTCTATAGTCTTATAATTTAACTGCAACTATTTATACATTTTACTCGATGTGTCAATAGCAGCACTACTCATTACCGTAACTGTTTTTATAAACTATACGAAATAAAATTATACTATACACTGAAGCGCCAAAGAAACTGGTATAGGCATGCGTTTCAATACAGATATATGTAAACAGGCAGAATACGGCACTGCGGTCGACAACGCCTATATAAGATAAGTGTCAATTGTTAGATCAGTTATTGCTCCTACAATGGCAGCTTATCGCGATATAAGTGAGTTTTAACTTGGTGTTATAGTCAGCGCACGAGGGATGGGACCCAGCATCTCTGAGGTAGGGAAGAAGTGGGGGATTTTCCCGTTACCATTTCCCGAGTGTACCGTGAATATCAGGATTCTGGAAAAACATTAAATGTCTGACATCGCTGCGGCCGGAAAAAGATCCTATAAGAACTGAACCAACGATTACTGAGGAGAATCGTTCGACGAGACAGAAGTGCAACCCTTCCGTAAACTGCTGCAGGGTTCAGTGGTGGGCCATCAACAAGTGTCAGCGTGTGAACCATTCAACGAAACATCATCAATATGGCCTTTCAGAGCCGAAGGGCCACTCGTATATCCTCGATGACTACACAACACAAAGCCTTACGCCTCGGCTCGGTCCGACACCCCGACATTGGGCTGTTGATGATTGGAAACATGTTGCCTTCTCGGACGAGTCTTATTTCAAATTGTCTCGAGTGGATGGACGTGTACGGGTATGGAGCCTATGAATCTATGAACTCTATATGTCATCAGGGGACTGTTGAAGCTGGTGGAGGCTCTGTAATGGTATGGGGCGTGTGCAGTTGGCGTGATATAGTCTAGATACGACTATGACAGGCGACACGTACATAAGCACCCTGTCTGATCACCTGCATCCATTCATGTCCATTGTGCGTTCCGACGGACTTGGGAAAGTCCAGCAAGACAATGCGATACCCTACACGTCCAGAATTGCTACAGAGTGGCTCCAGGAACACTCTTCTGAGTTGAAACAGTTCCGCTGGCCACGAAACTCCCCAGGCGTGAACATTATTGAGCACATGTGGGATGCCTTGTAACGTGCTGTACAGAAGAGTTCGCGGCCCCCTTGTACTCTTACTGATTTATGGACAGCCCTGCAGGAAGCATGGTTTCAGTTCCCTCCAGCACTACTTCAGGCATTAGTCGAGTCCATGCCACGTCGTGTTGTAGCACTTCTGCATGCTCGCGGGCGCCCTACACGATACTAGAGAGGTGCACCAGTTTCTTTTGCTCTTCAGTGTATGATATTACAAAGAACTTGCATGTAAATGTATATTAGATTTGTCCAGAAAATTAAAATTAAAATGTTCTCTTAACATTACGGTATTTACGTATGTCCGTGCGTTTAATAGATAAAAACTTTAATAATGCCTACAACTATTTCATAAATAACTTAAAAGTTCTTGCTCATTGCATCGCGACTATTACTATGAACTACGCATTTGTTCTACTTCTACAGTACACGCTTTAAAATGCTAATCAGTGTAAAATAGGAGGTTGTATTTTTATGACTTTTTCGTATAAATGGCAACTCTGGCTTCCAATTTACTTCCCAGGGTAATTCGTAGTCCTTGGACAACTATAAATTGTAACATAGATTTCTTACTCAACCTGTGCAAAACAAAACTGCACAGCCACGCTTGATAGATAGAGAAACGAGTCGCAGCCACACTGCCACAGACCACTGCTAAGCAGCCAGGAAGGCATATCGCGTGCACGAATCGCATGCGATCCTCAGATTGCCTGCGATTTCCGTGCGAGCAGCGTTCAGCGACCGATCACTGCTATGTGTCCACACAAGTGCGGTCAACGAAGCGATCGGTTGCCCATGGGAGACTTTAGTGCTACTTGATACGATTAATAATTTCGTCTGGCCCAATGGCTTGATGCGTCTTCCTACCGGGGAAGGGGACCTACAATTTACCGTGGAATCCGAACCATGTGTTGTCCTTGGCGCATTTTCACAGCACTGTCATGTAACGGCTATAGGTTAAAGGTAGGCTGGAAACATTCGAGGTCCGATCGGCATTCGATCCCGCGTCGCCTCGGTTTGCAGGCACGCTCTTTACATTAGACCACAAGGGTCCACAGTGGGTCTTGGTTCGACGCTGCGGTAGGGATGACGGTTATTGATGATTCAACCGGTTTTCTGTTATATCGGTTTTTCCACGCCAGTTTAACGTGACTGTTAAAACAACTCAACCGGTTTCTGAAATACCCTATTTTCGGATTTTTTATTCTTATTATTTCCTGTAATAAACATAGAAATCAAAGAAAGATTCAAAAGTTTTGACTCCCTGAGTTTAAAGACACATGGAATCAAAATATTAAGTTACGTACGCAAATAAAAGAAAACTTACTCCGTCCACCGTTCACTGCTCTTCTTGAAGAGTTATAAGTGGTTGATTACAGGGAAAACTTAGCAGTATTCTCCTATTGACTGTAATTTTTTTAGGCGGCCGGAGTGGCGGAGCGGTTCTAGGCGTTACAGTCTGGAACAGCGCGACAGCTACGGTCGCAGGTTCGAATCCTGCCTCGGGCATGGATGTGTGTGATGTCTTTAGATTGGTTAGGTTTAAGTGGTTCTAAGTTCTGGGGGACTGACGACCTCAGAAGTTAAGTCCCATAGTGCTCAGAGCCATTTGAACCATTTGTAATGTTTTGAAACTCTGTTCAAAACTCATGCTGTAATCGGGGATCGTACCACTATTTGGACATTACGAATAGTTAGTGCTAAAGGGTGAGAACTGAGGTGGAAGAAATGTGTTTTTCGTTTTAATTTGTCATTTTTCAAGGGCTACAAGCTAATAAAAGTAGATTATGTAGGTACTGGCAGCAGATCGGCTACCTTGTTTTTATTGTGTACTATGAATGAATTGCTTTTTTTTAGTTTTTAATTTATTACTGTTAGCATAACTTCCTTCCTCTTTTGTTGGCCGCTGTGGCCGAGAGGTTCTAGGCGCTTCAGTCCGGAAACGCGCTGCTGTTACGGTCGCAGCTTTGAATCCTGCCTCGGGCATGGATGTGTGTGATGTCCTTAGGTTCATTAGATTTAAGTAGTTATAAGTCTAGGGAACTGATGACGTCAGATGTTAAGTCCCATAGTGCTTAGAGCCATTTGAACCATTCTTACTCTTGTATTATTTCATAGGAATGGACAAATCTTTAACCTTTTAAAGCAAAGGAAGCGTTGCACTTCGCTGCAACGTAACTTCCTACAAATATTTCCAGTCTAGGGTTGGTGAAATTCTGCTATACCACGGATGTCCGGCGACGACAACGAGAAACTACCGTGTAGACTAGACGGGGCCAAGTCATGCACACTGTACGTACACGAGTACCGTAAGCTACACACAAGACAACAGGGACATGATTGTCTCAGCAATGCTGTATCAGTTCTTATGCCGTGTGTTTGCTGCTTGTTTCTGTCGATATTGTTATTAAAACAGTACTGATCGCTTTTCCAATTTTCTATAATAACGTAATATTTCAAGCCAATGTAGGTTTTACGAATAAAAATTACTCTTTTTGAAAAAAAAGTTTTATTTAAAATTAAAAAAAATTAGCAGTGCTGCTATGGCTAACTGATATTTCGGTTTTTTACTCGTTCGTTATTAAAATAATAAAATAACCACCAGTTATTACCGGCCCAAACGAAAACAGAAAAATACTGATTATTTGGAACCGGTTAAGACTGATAGGTTTTTTCCCTTTTTTTACGGCCATCAGTCTTCTGATAAGTTCGATGGGGACCGCCACGAATTCCTCTAATGTGCCGACCTCTTCACCTAGGAGTAGCACTTACACCCTACGTCCTCAATTAATTGCTGGATGTATTCCAGCCTCTCTTTTCCTCTACAGTTTTTGTCCTCTACATCTCTCCCTAGCACCATGGAAATTTCTCCGTAATGTCTTAACAGATGTCCTTCCATCCTCTCCCTTTTCTTCTCAATGTTTTTCGTAGCCGGCCAGAGTGGCCGTGCGGTTCTAGGAGCTGCAGTCCGGATCCGAGCGACCGCTACGGTCGCAGGTTCGAATCCTGCCTCGGGCATGGATGTGTGTGATGTCCTTAGGTTAGTTAGGTTTAATTAGTTCTAAGTTCTAGGCGACTGATGAACTAAGAAGTTAAGTCGCGTAGTGCGCAGAGCCATTTGAACCATTTGTTTTTCGTATATTCTTTTCCTTGCTGATTCTGTGCACAACCTCCTCATTCCTTACCGTATCAGTCCACTTAATTTTCAACATTCGCCTGTAGCACCACATCTCAAACGTTTCGATTCCCTTCTGTTCCGGTTTTCCCACAGTCCATGTTTCACGCTGTGCTCCAGACATACATTCTTAGAAATTTCTTCCACAAACTAAGATCTATGTTTCATATTAGCAGAATTCTCGTGGCCAGGAGTGCCCTTTTTTCCAATGCTAGTCTGATTTTTATGTTCTCATTGCCCCGTCCGTCATGGGTTATTTTTCTCCCTAGATAGCAGAATTCCTTAACCTGCCAGGGTAGCCGAGAGCGCTAACGCGCTGCTTCCTGGACTCGGGTCTGATTTTTATGTTCGCATTGCCCCGTCCGTCATGGGTTATTTTTCTCCCTAGATAGCAGAATTCCTTAACCTGCCAGGGTAGCCGAGAGCGCTAACGCGCTGCTTCCTGGACTCGGGTAGCGCGCCGGCCCCGTGTCGAAACCGCCCGGCGGATTAACGACGAGGGCCAGTGTACCGGCAGCCCTGGATGTGGTTTTTAGGCGGTTTCCCAGATCCCACTAGGTGAATACCAGGCTGGTCCCCACGTTCCGCCTCAGTTACACACGTCGCAGACATTTGAAACACGTTCGCACTATTTCACGATTTACACTGGCAGACAGCTGGGATACACTCATTCCATCCCTGGGGGTACAGGGTGGCGGCAGGAAGGGCATCCGGCCACCGCTATAATTAACCTTGCCAAATCCGTTGTAACCACGCCGACCCTGCGATCGCTGTTGGACTACGGCGTAAGCGAAAGCAAGAAAGAAATTCCTTAACATCATCTACTTCCTGATCATCAAACCTGATGTTAAGCTTCTCTATGTTCTCATTTCTGTCACTTCTCATTAATTCTTTCTCCGATTTACTCTCAATCCATATTCTGTGTTTTATTAGATTGTTCATCCTATTCACCAAATCCTCTAATTCTTTTTCGCTTTCACTGAGTATAGCAATGTCATCAGTGAATCTTCTCCCTTATATCCCCCCACGCTGCAGTCGTGGACTGTGCGGCTGGTCCCGGCGAAGGTTCGAGTCCTCCCTCGGGCATGGGTGTGTGTATTTGTCCTTACGATAGTTTAGGTTAAGTAGTGTGTAAGCTTAGGGACTGATGACTTTAGCAGTTAAGTCCCATAAGATTTCACACACATTGGAACATTTTTTATCCTCCCACGTTGAATTTTAATTCCACTCTTAGGCCTTCCTCTTATTTCCCATCTCTAAGCTACAGAAACTCCGGCGAACGGACAGAATGAACGTTTCATTGGTAGTACACGGCAGAAAGAACTAGAAAGACGCAGGCAGGCACATCAAAATGAAAGGAGCAGGAAGCGGCGTGAGCGGTGACTGGACCGCCACGGCTGCCGGCTCTGACGAGGAAGCGACGCCAGCTAGCCTGCGGATGTTGAGTAACGACTGCGCAGGCGCGCCCAGCCCTGCGCGCCCGGCTGTTCCTGCAGGTTCGCACGCCGCTCGGCGCAGCAGAGACCGGGCACCGGAGCAGCCCACTTTCGTCGCTACACTTAACACCGGCCTCGCACGAAAGGAAATGAGTCTGGAGCGGCTTTCTCTCCCCAATAGCCTTCCGCCGGCCGCTGCAACACTCCGTCATATCTCGCAGCGCGAACCGGCGTCGGTTGCATCAGCACGGGCAGGTACCGGCTGAGGCATTATTTTGCCGACTGCGAGGAAGTATTTAACGAACAGAAAAGAAAGGCCTCGTTTGCGCTCACCGCCGGTCTACACTTGTTAGGAACACTGTTAAAGTTTCGAGTTCAGCTTTCACTAATGCCAGGAACAAGGGAATTTCTTATTTAGCGCCCCGTCCGAGACTATGCCATTACCCAGCTCCTCGACAGATCATACGCTGACGGAAAAAGTCGCAAAACCAATAAGTAACCAATGTAGAGTAATGAAATTACAGGAATACATTAGCCTAGGTGACGTATCTAAGTGATTAACATTGAAAGGTCACAGCTTAATGTAAATATAAGATAAGCCATTGCAACTGTGAATTGCTAGTATATTCATAAACGGTGTAACCACCAGAATGTTGAACGTAAGCACGCAAACATGCGTGCATTGTGTTGTACAGGTGACAGACGTTAGTTTGTGGGATAGAGTTACACGCCTCTTGCTCTTGGTCGATCAGTACAGGCGCGGTTAATGCTGGTTGTGTATGACGCTGGAATTTTTCATCCCATGACGTCCCATAAGTACTCAGTGGGAGACAGATCTGGCATCGAACAGGCCAAGGTAACATATCACCACTCTGTAGAGCGGACGAGAGATATCCTGCTGGATAACACACCCTGGAATGCTCTTCCTGAATCACAACACAATAGGTCGCATCTCCAGATTGACATACAAATTTGCAGTCAGGGTGCTTGGGATAACCAAGGCAGTGATCCTGCTGTAGTACGAAAACGCGCCCCAGATCATAACTCCAGGTGAAAATGCACTGTCTCTAGCACACAGACAGGTAGGTTACAGGACCTCGGCTTGTCTCCTTCTAACCAAAACATGGCCTTCACTGGCACCGAAACAGAACCAGTTTTCACCAGAAAACACAACAGACTTCCACCCTGCTCTCTAAGGAGCTCTCGCTTGGCACCACTGAAGTCGCATAAGGCAGTGGTTTGGGGCCAGTAAAATGCACGTTACACTCTTTGATCTTCCCTGTCGGTTTGGAAATCGTCTTTACGCCATGTTTGCGCAACATACCGCCGATTCTGTCCGTCACTCTGGGAATGTATGACAGAAAGGCCGTACCCGACATTTCTTTTTCTGATCCCTTACTTCGCGTAGTGTTTGGCTCTGTTTCACTTCTAATATAATTTGTGGAGTACCCATTGCTCCTCAGAACACTTTCCAGGTGTTGAATTTCACATCTGAGGTGCTGCGGCTCACATATTCATCCTGCTCGCGTTACGAGTGTACTAATCATGCCTGTTTTCTGGCTCGGGTGGTGGTTTGATAGTTTGTGCAAGTATCGGTCCGTGTGTGCCGGTTTTCTATACACGCTGTGTCCCAGGTTTTCGTCATCCCTTGTGACCAGCACATCTAGAAATGGCAGTGTCCTAGATCGGCAAAGGACAAAGGGACCCACTTCCAACGTCGGGGGTATACCGTATACCATGCACATGCGTAAGAGTTTATGTCGGAATGACTGGACGATCGATCAACACCAGGATCAAAGAGCATAAGCGACATTGCAGGTTGAGGCAGGTGGAGAAATCGACCGTGGCAGAGCACGCACTGAGCGAGACCGACCACGTAATAAAATTCACCGACACGATTCTGGCTGTAGAAAAGCACTATCACACGCGCTTGTTCAGAGAAGCTGCAGAAATACAAAAACATGCGAATAGTTTCAACAAGAAAGAGGAAAGTCTGAAGGTAAACGGGTCCTGGCTTCCCGTACTGCAGCGAACGACCGTCGCAGGTAGCAAGAGGAGAACCGCACCGGAAATGACCGCTGAGAAGCCCTCGGACGTTGGCGCGCCAGGTACATATAGTCTGCGGCCGCGAGCTCAGCTCAACACTGACTGGCTGCTACTAGAGCCGACCAACAGGCCACAGCAGGGACACCGACGAGATCGCCCACAGGCGCACAAACAAGCTGCGAACATTCCCTCACACTGTGTCTACGGTATATGACCTATCGGACACACGATAGATAGTAAACCTAACTGTTGCAGGTTGCTGACGCTGAACGAGGACTCTGTACCAGCACCCAGCGCCAGCCGCCGAGCAGCACAACGCACAACGCCAAGGTATCGACAAGCATGATACCCACTACTAACAAAGCCTATCCTTGCACAACCTATCGCAGGCAGCAAGACAACCGCTACTGCTCTTACCACCCGACCTAACTACCGCAGAGGTTTTTTTCCCTTGGCTCTTGCCTTGGCACTTTTTTTCCCTCTGCCCTTAAAACCGCTACCCTTCGTCAGATTTCGACCCATCTATCTCCAGATGAGCGCGTATTAATGGTTAATCTTAACAAGACGTACGCAAACATCGCAGTACCCACATACTGCGACACCTCACTTTAGTGAATACTAACCCTTATGCAGAGATGGCAGTAGACCTTTTGTGTTGGCCATCATGCCGGTGTGGGCGTGGAGGGGCTCCACATCTTAAAAAAAAAAAAAAAAAAAAAAAAAAAGCTCGGCTCCAGTTCACCACCGGCAATCGAGGGTGAAGCTTTGACAATGCCACCCACTCGTGCTGGCGAAACGTCAGTAAAATCATTAGATGAAGATCGGCCGAAGAACCCGAGACAGAAGCCAATAGGCAGTTTGTCAACAAGTGGCCACGAAAAGAATTTTGTAAACCTGATTTGCATCCTCGTAGTGGCGCTACTAGAGCGCGACTACCGCTATATCTGAATAGACGTTATCTTTCGGATGTAGAAACACGCCTATTAACATTCGGTTAGTCGCACAACTCCTTTGTGGTGTCGCGATTTTTGTCAGTTTAAGATGTTTTGGCTAGTATCCAAGTTTTTGTAATAGCTGTAATCTGCCTCCGGTACTACTGTAGCTGTGTGGTTTATGAATTCTGTATCCATAACATGTCGGCAGCTGTAGAGTATACATGATGTCCAAAAAGGAATGATCAATATTGAGGGATATGAGAGGAGCGCTCATTTGAAGCAAAAATCTAATATGTACATATGCCCTATTCCGAATGGTTACTGAGATGGAATATACACAAATCAGAAAAAGCTTTGCATCATCCCCGGTTCCCCGAACTCCTGAAGATAGACGTTGACTGCTCATATTGTATTACAGACACAGTCCCTTTGACTGTTCAGAGATGTCACTAAACCCACCTAAAGATGTAAACATCCACGCAAGAGCAGCGCCTATTAGACGGAGGGGGTCCGACAGCCGATCAGTTCCAATCATTCAACCAGGAAGGAGGTTCACAGCTCGTGTTGTGTATATTCCAACCATGCCTAAACGGTCAACACTGGAGTTCGATCGCTTCCGTATTGTTACTTTGTTCCAGGAAGGGCTCTCAACAAGGAAATGTTCAGGCGTCTCGAAGTGAACTAAAACGATGTTGTTCGGACATGGAGAAGATACAGAGAGACAGGAACTGTCGATGACCTGCCTCTCTCAGGCCACCCGAGGGCGGATTATAGCTCGGAGGAACCCTGGCAGCAACGCCACCATGTTGAATAATGCTTTTAGTGCAGCCACAGGACGCCATATTAAGACTCAAAATGTGCGCAATAGGCTACATGATGCGCAACTTCACTCCCGACATCCATGGCGAGGTCCATCTTTGTAGCCGGCTTCAGTGGCCATGCGGTTCTAGGCGCTACAGTCTGTAACCGCGCGACCGCTACGGTCGCAGGTTCGAATCCTGACTCGGGCATGGATGTGAGTGATGTCCTTAGACTCGTTTGGTTTAAGTAGTTCAAAGTTCTAGAGAACTGATGACCAAAGAAGTTAAATCCAAAGTGCTCAAAAACCATTTGAACCATTTTTTTCCCCTTCTTTGTAACCACGACACCATGCAGCGCGGTACAGACGGGCTCAACAACATGCCGATTGGACCGCTCAGGATTGGCGTCACGTTCTCTTTACGGATGAGTGTCGCATATGCCTTCAAGCAGACAATCGTCGGAGACGTGTTTGGGGGCAACCCCGCAGGCTGAACGCCTTAGACACACTGTCCAGCGAGTGCAATAAGGTGGAGGTTACTTGCCCTTTTGGAGTGGCATCATGTGGGGCCGACGTACGCAGCTGGTGGTCATGGAAGGCCCCGTAACGGCTGTACGATGCATAAATACCATCCTCCGATCGATAGTGCAACCATATCGGCAGCATATTGACGAGACATCTGTCTTCATGCACGACAATTCGCGCCCCCATCGTGCACATCTTGTGAATGGCTTCCTTCAGGATAACGACATCGCTCAACTAGAGTCGCCAACATATTCTCCAGACATGAACCCTATCGAACTTGCCTGGGATGGAGTGACAAGGGCTGTTTAAGTACGACGTCACCTACTAACCACTCTGAGGGATTTACGCCGAATCATGATTGAGGAGTGGGACAATCTGTTGCTAGAGGTTCCGGTGTGTGCAGCAATGTGGACGAAGAACTCTGAAGGTCTATGGTGGTACAACATGCAATGTGCGGTTTTCACGAGCAATAAAATGGCGAAAATGATGTTTACGTTGATCTCTATTACACTTTTCTGTACAGATTCCGGAACACCCGGAACCGAGGTGATGTAAACTTTTTTTTGATTTGTGTATTTTGGGCTATGCGTCTTACCCACCCTACTTCCTTAACGTTTATTCTAGCCCAACGTACCTCGTTGCTTTCAACCGCATTGCTCGGAATGTCGTTCTGCCATACGAATAGAAGTGGACCCAAAATTGAACCCTAAGGAATTCCCTTTGTGATACCTGCCCAGCCACTAAAATTCTCACCTTTCCAAAGTTGTTTGTATTGTTCAGCACAACTTTTTACATTCTGTTTGTTAAGTATGATTGAGATCAAAATGGCTCTGAGCACTGTGCGACTTAACCTCCGAGGTCATCAGTCGCCTAGAAGTTAGAACTAATTAAAGCTAATTAACCTAAGGACATCACATACATCCCTGCCCGAGGCAGGATTCGAACCTGCGACTGTAGCGGTCGCTCGGCTCCAGACTGCAGCGCCTAGAACCGCACGGCCACTCCGGCCGGCTTGATTGAGATCAGTTGGGTGTAAAACCATCAATTCCATAAATAATGTCCATTAAATGTGCTGCGTCTCGGGAACCAATCGGAGTAGGGCATATGTCCATACGAAGTTTTTTTTTCTTCAAATCTTGTGAATGCGGTGGATATTCCACTATCCCCGTCATGCTTACTTTACATCGCTCGACTTTTTCACAACAAAAATGGTATGGACAGATGCATTATCACAACGACATATGTTAGTAATCCGAACTACTTCTAACATATCATTTTCATAAAATTGGTTCAAAAGAATTCAATTTACACAGGACCATTTATAGGATCGCTGGGGGTAATTAACGTAAATAAGGTAATAATATCTGAATGGTCGGATGTAAGATTGAATCACGCTCCTCGTTAATACTAGGTAATGCCCCAGTCGGTCATGTTTTTGAATAACATATCTTTGTTGATATTCGTCGTTGCTCTGCAGACAGTGTGATAATGACTGTGCTTTAGTGTAAAGACTGAGGTAGTACTCTTCAAAGCTTTTAGAGTATTTCAGACGAGGCAGTAGGTCTTTACGCGGTTAAGAGTGGCGGCACTCCATCTAGTCTGCTGGTGTGTATATATTTATTATTTGTCTTATGACATACTAAGATCTATAAGATCTAAATTTCAAATTTTAGAAATTAAAAGCAAATTTAAAATCACATATTTATCAAAGAAATATGACCAATTACAAGTGCAAAAAAGTAATACAAATCACAAATTCTACGACACAGCATCCCACTTTCACAGATCTATATCTGTATTCGATATATAAGTAACAGTTTCAGCTGTAGGTTTCAGCACATAACTATATTTTACACAGAATTTTCTCTTGTTGCATTATTTTGCTCCACGGTCTGCTCTGTAGTCAAATTTAGGATTATTGACGATTCCCCGTGTGTGTAGAACAGCCCTAGTTCTGGCATGGTGTGTCTGGATCGTGTTTATGTGGCATCACATCTTGCGGACCTTAGTGATCGTATAGTGGGGTCTTCGTAGCAGGTGAGATGGAGACCTTTGTTGGACTTCGATCTCTCTCTCTCTCTCTCTCTCTCTCTCTCTCTCTCTCTCTCTCTCTCTGTGTGTGTGTGTGTTCTCTCCAGGAAAGCACGAGGAGGAAGTTAATGTTTAGCGTCCCGTCGACGACGAGATCATTAGAGACGGAGTACAAGCTCGGATTAGGAAAGGATGGGGAAGTAAATCGGCCGTGCCTTTTCAAAGGAACCATCCCGGCATTAGCCTGAAGTGATTTAGGGAAATCACGGAAAACCTTCGTCCTCACGAATGCGAGAGTCCAGTGTGCTAACCACCACGCTACCTGCTCGGTCTCTGCAGCAACAAGGGTTGACGCTGCAACTGCTGTGTGCCTATGATCTACTCAATGTGGTGCTGAATGGAAAGTCAGTAATGGACAGAAAGAAACGTTTATCCGCATTCTGAACTTCTTCTGTGAAGCTTTGGACTTTCTGATCGTGTTTTTCCGCCACTGGATGATACCATCCACTTGACTGGCAAGTCGGGTGGTGCTGGTATCTTGAGACCTCCCGAATTCTTGATTAACTAATTTTCATATTTCATTAACATCCAGGAAGAAAAAGAAAAGTGGAGGGACGAAACAGAAGACGAAGTCGACAGATGCAGAAATGAACCGAATCATATCATAAATTCTGTTCTAGAGAGAACAAGAAGAAGACGGAGAAAAACGAAGTTTTTGCTTCTCATTTGCGAGAAAAGATTTAATGGTTTCAGTAATGTAGGCCAATAAACGAATGTAATTTACAAGGAACTCTTGCAGCTCACTACAACAGATAGGCTCCTCTGTTACCGAGTTCGGCCGTGCGCTTCGCGAAAATGATGCGAGCACGCCTGCTGCGCAGCCGTGTGAACAAAAAGGTGAGGCGTGGCAAAGAAATTCTCCATCACGATAGCGGAGCTGGGACGTGCTAAGCGCTTCCGAGCCTTATGTGTCGGCCATAAATCAAAGCAGGCCGCGGATCCGATCAGGTCGGCTTGGAAA
This sequence comes from Schistocerca gregaria, assembly GCF_023897955.1. Lineage (NCBI taxonomy): Eukaryota > Metazoa > Arthropoda > Insecta > Orthoptera > Acrididae > Schistocerca > Schistocerca gregaria. The sequence continues at coordinate 423,457,424 of NC_064920.1, forward strand.
CGGGAGGTGTGGCTCATGCTATCCACCCAGAACAGTGCATCGACTGTGAACTTCACACGCACTTAAAAGAATCCGGAACCGGCAGCTTCAATAATATACAAAAAAAAAAGACCATAAAAGCGAAACGTGCAGAGGAGAATGGGTGTTACTTTCATTTGCGGCTCAAGCCAGATCGTATGCGTGAATTGTCCCGAAACACGTATGCGATGCGGTAAAGAGAATTTTTACTTGGCAAGGCGGTGCAGCTCTAAAAAGAGAGCTTTATATTCTGGTGGAGTCATGTACAGCTCGCACTAAATAAGGTGGTAGTTGCGCAGAAACGCATTTTTCCACTGATCGCATGGCGAGTCCACCATGTAGTTCTGAAGGTGTGGCTGCCTCCGTTGCCCGTCGCTTGCAAACCTGCACACTCCAAGCGTTGTCTTAGCTGTTCTTCACTATACTGCCTGGCAATGCAGTCTTCTCACGCCATAGGTGAAGAGAAAGTTCTTCATAATTAGGTGTGTGTGATAAAATGTTGTGCAATTGAATTAATATTGGAAGAGGCTAATGAAGTAAAAACCTCATTAAAAACTGTGCACGAGAGGGTTGCAGGAAAAGCTACCTTTTCAACCGCATCTACATCTACTGTGAGGTGATAATATCCATGGGATATCTCCTAATATCGAGTCGCACCTTCTTTTGAACGGCGTAGTTCGCCAATTCCACTTAGCAGGGGCTCCACAACTCGTTGGAAGTCCCCTGCAGAAATATTGAGCCACGCTGCCTCTGTAGCCGTCCATAATAGCGAAAGTGGTGCCTGCGCAGGATTTTGTCTACGATCTGAACTCTCGATTATACAGGGTGGTCCATTGATCGCGACCGGGCCAAATATCTCACGAAATAAGCTTCAAACGAAAAAACTACAAAGAACGAAACTTGTCTAGCTTGAAGGGGGAAACCATATAGCGCTATGGTTGACCCGCTAGATGGTTCGCTCGCTAGATGGCGCTGCCATAGGTCAAACGGATATCAACTGCGTTTTTAAAAAATAAGAACCCCCATTTTTTATTACTTATTCGTGTAGTACGTAAGAAATACGAATGTTTCAGTAGGACCACTTTTCTCGCTTTGCGATAGATGGCGTTGTAATAGTCACAAACATATGGCTCACAATTTTAGACGAACAGTTGGTAACAGGTAGGTTTTTTAAACTGAAATACAGAACACAGGTACGTTTGAACATTTTATTTCTGTTGTTCCAATGTGATACACGTACCTTTGTGAACTTATCATTTCTGAGAACGCATGCTGTTACAGCGTGATTACCTGTAAATACCACATTAATGCAATAAATGCTCAAAATGATGTCCGTCAACCTCAATGCATTTGGCAATAAGTGTAACGACATTCCTCTCAACAGCGAGTAGTTCGCCTTCCGTAATGTTCGCACATGCATTGACAATTCGCTGACGCATGTTGTTAGGCGTTGTCGGTGGATCACGATAGCAAATATCCTTCAACTCTCCTCACACAAAGAAATCCGGGGACGTCAGATCCGGTGAACGTGCGGGACATGGTATGGTGCTTCGACGACCAATCCATCTGTCATGAAATATGCTATTCAATAACGCTCCAAACGCACGCGAGCTACTGAAACATCTTGTGGAACATTACGTAGGAAATCAGCATACATTGCACCATTTAGAGACCCATCGACAAAATGGGAGCCAATTAGCCTTCCTGCCATAATGCCCCACCATACATTAATCTGCCAAGGTCGCTGATGTTCCACTTGTCGCAGCCATCGTGGATTTTCCGTTGCCCAATAGTGCACATTATGCCGGTTTACGTAACCGCTGTTCGTGAATGACACTTCGTCGCTAAATAGAAAGCGTGCAAAAAATTCTGTCATCGTCCCGTAATTTCTCTTGTGCCCAGTGGCAGAAATGTACACGACGTTCAAAGGCATCGCCATGCAATTCCTGCTGCATAGAAATATGGTACTGGTGCAATCGATCTTGATGTAGCATTCTCAACACTGACGTTTTTGAGATACCCGATTCTCGCGCAATTTTTCTGCTACTGATGTGCGGATTAGCCGCGACAGCAGCTAAAACACCTACATGGGCATCATCATTTGTTGTAGGTCGTGGTTGACGTTTTACATGTGGCTGAACGCTTCCTGTTTCGTTAAATAACATAACTATCCGTCGAACGGTCCGGAGACTTGGATGATGTCGTCCAGGATACCGAGCAGCGGACGTAGCACATGCCCGTTGAGCATTTTGATCACAATAGCCATACATCAACACGATATCGACCATTTCTGCAATTGGTAAACGGTCCATTTTAACACCAGTAATGTATCATAAAGCAAATACCGTCCGCACTGGCGGAATGTTACGTGATACCACGTACTTATACGCTTGTGTCTTTTACAGCGCCATCTACCACCAAGCGAAGAAAGTGTTCCAACTGAAACATTCTTAGTTCTTTACGTACTACACGAATATGTAATAAAAATGGGGGTTCCTATCTAAAAAAAAAAAAAAAAAAACGCAGTTGATATCCGTTTGACCTATGGCAGCGCCATCTAGCGGGCCAACCATAGCGCCATCTGGTTTCCCCCTTCAAACTAGACGAGTTTCGTTCTTTGTAGTTTTTTCGTTTGATGCTTATTTCGTGAGATATTTGGCACGGTCACCATCAATGGACCACCGTGTATAGCATAAATAATCTATGGGATTCCGGGTTGCCAAATCATTCGCTCGAACTGTACAGAATGTTCTTCAAAGCAACGCGAATAAATATGGCCTGGCGACATGGCCAATTTTCATCCATACAAACTTCATCGTTGTTTGGGAACATGGAAGTCCACCAGGGCCCGCACATGGTCTCTAAGTAACCGAACATAACCACTGGCAGCTGGATCAGAGAAACCATTCCATTCAATATAAATACAGCCCACGTCATTATGGAGCCACCACCCAGCTTGCACAGTGCCTTGTTGACATCTTGGGTCCATGGCTTCGTGAGTTCTGCGCCGCAATCGAACCCTACCGTCACCTCATGCCGACATGAAATCGGGACTCATTTGAGTAGGCCACAGTTTTCCAGACGTCTAGGGTCCAACGGAGCCTGGCAATGTCGTGCCGTTAGCAAAGGCACTCGTGTAGGTCTTCTTGCTGCTTAGCCTATTAAAGCCATATTTTAGCCCACTGTCCTAACGAATACGTTAGTCGTGTCCCACAGCGATTTCTGCCGTTATTTCACGCAATGTTGCTTTTTTGTTAGCAGGACAACTCTATGCAAATGCGGCTGCTCTCGATCGACCACTGCGATGCCCGTGGTGAGAGGTAATGCCTGACATTCGTTATCCTCGGCACACTCTTCACACTGCGGATCTTTAACGATTTCCGAAATGGAATGTCCCATGCCTTTAACTCCAACTATCATTACGCATTTAAAGTCCGTTAATTCCCATCGTACGACCGTCCGAAAACCTTTCAAATGAATCACCTGAGTACAAACGACAGCTCTGTGTACCATGTATACTACGGCCATCTGTATACGTGCAGGTATCCCATGACTTTTGTCCCCTCATTGTACATCTACATCTGCATGACAACTCTGCAATTCACATTAAAAGCCATTTTTTTTACCGTTCCACTCTCGAACAGCGTGCGAGAAAAACGAATACTTCAATCTCTCCGTGCGAGCTCTGAATTCTCATATTTTAATACGATGATGATTTCTCCCTGTGTAGGTTGGCGTAAACAAAATATTTTGCATTCGGAGGATAAAGATGGTGAATGAATTTTCGTGAAAAGTTCCTGCCGCAAAGCAAAACATGTTTGTATTAATAAAATGGTTCAAATGGCGCTAAGCACTTTGGGACTTAACATCTGAGGTCATCAGTCCCCTAGACTTAGAATTACTTAAACCTAACTAACCTAAGGACATCACACACATCCATGCCCGAGGCAGGATTCGAACCTGCGAACGTAGTAGCAGCGTGGTTCTGGACTAAAGCGACTAGAACCGCTCGGCCACAACGGCTGGCACGTTTGTCTTAATAATTGTCCCCCAAACTCGCGTATCACGCCCGTGACACGGTCTCCCCTATTTCGCCGTATTTGAATACACATGGCCATACCAGTTTCCTTGGCGCTTCAGTGTATATGGATCCGGAAGGCTTGTCCTTGTTAAGTGATTTACCTTGCTTCGCTACACCGAGGATATCTACTTTTAAGTTAGTATCTTAAAATTATTCATGTTGGCAGCTGCTTTTGAATCGAATGCCCGAATATTTACTTTCTTTTCTTTGGTGACGGAATCTCGGAAAACCGCGTAATAAAGAATATAAGGAAGGAGAGGGAAACGTAGCTCCAAGTACTTGCCAACGCTTTTCTTCTGCCTAGAGACACAGAAGAAGAAAGAGAAATTTTAATTTTTAGGTAACATTGGTGAACAGGTCGTCAGGGGACTGATACATAGTTTCCGTGGATAACAGAAGAAAAAACATTTCAGTCTCAAGAAAGGAAAAGTCTCAGAATTCACTTGCTTCAATTAAACCTCGCCAAGTCTGTTCCGCCTACACCCGCCACGGCTACAGGCCAACCTCATGATTTGGCGAGCCGCAGACAGCTCCACGAAATTATTTAACAATCAGAGCTTTCGGGCAAGCAGAGTCAGCTGTGGAATGCAGTTATTTTCATTAGTGACTCCCCGCCCCCCCCCCCCCCTCACCCCCTCGCCAGGGCTTATTAGACGCTTAGGGAAATCACTTCCCCTTGAGTTAGTTTCTTTGGTCTCCCTCATAACCCATTTAGGAGGGTTAGAGAAAGACCGATACATCACCTCCAGGATGGAAAACCTTACGCCCTCCAGATACATTCTCGGGTATACATACAGGTTGGTCTCATATGTGTCGACAGTATATGACGTGTTACAAGTTTGCTTTGCATATGAGGTTTTGTTTGTACGATCCTTATGTGACTCTCCCTTTTTCAGTTTTGCTTGGTTACTGATGGTAGGAGGGGAATTCAATAAGTAATGCAACACATTTTTAGTCTCGGCCAATTACGAATGGAAAAATGCGGAGTTTGTTGTGGGACATCCTGGAATATTCCCGCTTCAGCCGCTATACGTAGCCTTTAAAATGGCGTCTGTGACGGAGGCGCGTTTCAAGCAAGGAGTGTCACTGACTTGCTTGTAGCGGAAAGTTGGAGTATCGCAGATATCTATATGCGCTTGTAAAATGTCTAGGGGGGGACCTGGCTCTGAACAAAAGCACGATGAGTCGTTGGGCGAGGTGTCTGTCATCATCGCAAAAAAGTCGCACAATCCTATCCGATCCCTCGCGTGCCGACCGGTCGCCCACAGCTCTCTCTATTGCAATGATGGAACGTGCGGACACTCTCATTGGAGGTGATCGACAGATCACAATCAAATGCTTCGTTGTACAACTAGAGGTCTCTGTTGGTAGCGCTCACGCATCATCCACCGGCTGGGATACTGAAAGGGGTCTCCTGCTGTGTTTCTGGCCGCCGAACAGAAGGCCACAGAGAGCAATGAAGGACCATCTGCATGCATTTACCTGCACGCTACATGGCTGAACGTGACAATTTTTCGTTGAATATAGTCGCAGGCGATGAAACATGGATTCAAAGTTTCGAACCGGGAACAAAATGACGATCCATGGAGTAGCGGCAACCACTACCAAAAGTTCAAAGCTGCATCCTCAGCAGATAAAGTTATGGCCACGATCTTCTGGGACTATGAAGGGGTTATTCTGTTTCATGCCCTGCCTCATAGGGCAACGGTCTTCTGGGACTTCGAGGGTTATTCTGTTTGATGTCCTCCCTCCAAGTGCAACGATCAACTATGGAGTGTATTGTGCTTGTGGTGTCACCGCCACACACCACACTTGCTGGGTGGTAGCCTTTAAATCGGCCGCGGTCCGGTAGTATACGTCGGACCCGCGTGTCGCCACTATCAGTGATTGCAGAGCGAGCGCCGCCACACGGCAGGTCTAGAGAGACTTCCTAGCACCCGCCCCAGTTGTACAGCCAACTTTGCTACGGCCTAGCAAGGCGCCAGTATCCGTACTATTGATATTGTGAATCATGTACCATAAAGAGCGACGTTCTCCATTAATGGATTAACGTAAAGTAATCCACCAGCTACGTCCGTTTTTCTCAATTCTAATTCCCTTGTCATGTTCCAGACCTCACGCCAGCCTGCGTGAGCTAAAACGCGTGCATTTCGGCCTCCTTTAGCAATACGGTGTTGGCTCTCCTGCCAACCACAACAGTGCTACTCTCAGGAAAGTGAAGAAACGACTTCAGAGTATTCGTCCCCACAAAAATGAAAACGAACTTCTCGCGCTACATACTGAAGACTGTTATCCACATCCACCCAAGAGTCCGGATCTCGCACCTTCCGACTTCCATCTGTTTGGCTCAATGAAGGATGAACCCCGTGGGAAGCAGTACGTGGGTGATGGGAAGGTTACTGATGCAGCGACTGGTAGAGTGGTACCCTGCGGGCATACAGGACCTCCCAGTAGGGTGAGGTATGGTCGTTGCATTGAATGGAGATTATGTTGAAAACTAGGGTTTTGTAGGGAAAGGAGGGAGGAATATTGTGTGTTGGATTGTTCAGGAAGACCAACCTGATTTTAGAAAAAAAGTGTTGCATTTTTTTTTTTTTTTGAGTGCCCCTCGTAGTTGCAGTCAGTCGGAAGCTGTCGTCAACCAACCACATTATATGGAAAAGGTGGCGCCTCGTGTCTCATTAATTGTATTCGCTCAGCTGGAGAAGGAGGGAAAAGGAAATTTGCCATTTGGTATTCAAAGAAATGTTCCTAAAATTTGCCTGGATTGGTTTGGACCAGGAGTGTTCAGCCTTTTTAGGGTAGAGATCTAGTAAACACAATTTAGTCCATTTAGAAATCTAGTCACTTAACAAAACAACACCGCAGCCAAAATTAACCATTTTAATTGCAGAAATCATATAAGATAATTTTCTCTCTATCAAAATTTGAAGGTCAGTTACTCAATATGCACAAGATGAGGATCAATGAGTTTATCGCTACATTTAGACTTCACTATGTTCATCACTGAAACCATTGATCCAAAAAACGGTACCACGATGCCTCTTCTTTTACAATGTTAGGGTGGGGTTTTAGACTCAATTTCCGATAGTTATCTTCATTATATACTAGGGGTTTTAGACTCAGTTCCCGAAAGTTATCTTCATTGTATTCTAGCTTTAAGTAAATGTCATTTTGTAATAGAGTTAGCCGGCCGAGCGGTTCTAGGCTCTTCAGTCCGGAACCGCGCTGCTGCAACGGTCGCAGGTTCGACTCCTGCCTCGGGCATGGATGTGTGTGATGTCCTTTGGTTAGTTATGTTTAATTAGTTTTAAGTCTAGGGGACTGATGATCTCAGATGTTAAGTCCCATAGTGCTTAGGGCCATTTTTTGTGATCGAGTTATTTTCTCTTCGTGCACATTGTAGTATCGTGGAAGCTCGAAAACAGAGGTTTGTATTGCTTCCTGGTGGCGGAGCTCGTGTCTTTGTTGTTGCTACCCCCCCACCCCCACCCCTTCATCGCACTCCCTCCCCGCCTCCACGCATCGCATCCCGTAGCGAAACACGAGCGCTTTCGGCACTCGCCGGAATCCCAGCCGTCAATGCGCCAACTTACAGTTCGAGATTTGTAAGCTCACCATAAAGGAGGAAAGAATTTCTTGGCGCGAGCTTTAGAAGTGGGTCTAATGCAGATGGAGGCAAAAGAGGCCGAGACAGTGTTGTCAAATTCACCGCCTTCAAATACTGCGAGAAACATTCATTGTCAAGAAAAAGGTATTTCACAAAAACAACTCATTTAAAAAGATTTCTGGCAAAGGTTTTGAACGATCGATTCATAAAGCCATGGCGATCGACTGGTCGGTCGGGATGGACGGCTTGAGCAGCCCTGGCTTAATCAAACCATCGATGACCTACATCTGGGTGAACCCGGGGCCTCCCCAGTGTCCTAACTGCTGCTCTAGATCGTTCGGCACGTCTCTTGTTTTTATACTTCCGAGCACTGCTGACACAATCCCCATTATGGCGGTCGGCTGCTAATCCAGCAACTGTTGATCACATCCGCCGTGAGGAAGCGGCCGCCACTCCACTGCGCAACTCGGAGAAGATTTCCGAGTGTAACTGCTGATAATCGCCAGCAGCAGCGCTCCGCAGAAGGCACGATTTGTAGCCCGGCCCGCCCGCGCCGAGTTAATGGTTACGCAGCGCCGCCTCGTCGCCTCAGCCGTCACGACGTGGGCAGCGTCGAGGTTCAGGAATGAAGACAAAGGCGAAGGCCGTGGCGCCTCGGCAGCGGCCGTTTCGTGATTCGGACGGCTGCGAGCTGCGCGCTGTGGGAGCGATCCAATCTATCGGCGAGGCGGCGGCTGGCGCGGACGCCGATGTGGGTCACGGGGCCAGCGCCTCCCGCTACGTCATCCCGGGCGCTGGCGACGACAGCAGCAAACACCTGTCGCCGACCGCTCTGGAGCCCGGTTCTACTCTGCACACTCGGGCCACACCGACATCAACACAAGGCTCTGAGCACTATGGGACTTAACATCTGAGCTCATCAGTCCCCTAGAACTTTGAACTACTTAAACCTAACTAACCTAAGGACATCACACACATCCATGCCGGAGGCAGGATACGAACCTGAGACCGTAGCAGTCGCGCGTTTCCGGACTAAAGCGCCAGGAACCGCTCGGTCACCGCGGCCGGCTGAACGCCAGGGTTAGCGCGTATCAAGAACTGATTATTTATCATTGTAGCTGATGATGGCGTGCCAGGCGACAACCGGGTTGTAAAATAAGTAATAAACATTGTGGAATATTGCAGAATGTTACACCAGTGTTGTGTGTGCTTTCATTCATAACGTATCCAATAATTATATCGTTAAATGTCAAGAACAACACAACCGAGGTAAAAACCACCAACATCAATGTTAAAATCAGTCCCACTGTACATCTACATCTACATGGATACTCTGCAAATCACATCTAAGTGCCTGGCAGAGGGTTCATCGAACAGATACAGCTCTATGCAACCTATATAGATATTTTTTCCTCTATTGGGAAAACTGTTCAACAAATAAAGATCATAATTTTCTACGGTCAAAATTTATTGCGCTAGAATTTAACTTTCGATATTCGGCCACTTAACCCTCGTAGAATCGCGGGGGAGAGGCGTAGGGCACTGTACGCTCAACTTCCGAAAATACTGTAATCTAGTCAATTACTTCATATTTTAAAATTTTGAAAAAAATATTTATTGCTTTTAATGAAGTATTTTACCAGATTCCATGAATGCTTTAAATTTTTCAGTTGAACTTAACCTAAGATTTTAAGTCATACAAGGAATCTCTTGAGTGCCAGTCACAAAAGGCCAATGATGTTTACGGTATTCGACGTTCCACATATTGTCTACCATAATATTGGCTGCTAATGGAAACAGGGGCGTGATTGGAGGTATCCAATGATGATCACAGAATGATGCTACGGAGCGTAGTTGAACATCTTAGCCGGCGCTTAACTCACAACAATGCTACAGGGCTAGTAGTGTTGATTCAGAGAAAACCAAAGGCGACGATAAACAAAGCGAACATTGCGTTATACCTACAGCAATAGTTGCCGAAATTGACATTTCGTCAGAGAAATTCCGCAGAGTGAAAAAGAAATGTTAGATGAAATATTAGCGTTTCTGCAAGATGAGTCAGTGGGATGTGTGATGTCTTACAAGCTCAACTGTGCGGACAATGTGCCTAAGGAGTACAATGATCACGATACTCGCTTAACAAGTGAAAGTGATAATGAAGCAGGTGTCGAGTCATGTAGTTCCTTATTGTAGGACAGTGAAACGTGCTAAGGGACAATCGTTGTCCAAGGAGTGGGCTCCAAAGATAGTTATGTACATGGAAGATCAAACGCAGCATAGTGAAAACCACTTAGAAACAGACGTCGAACAGGGCCGCAGCAATATAACCGTGTAGTGCATAAGGAAAACTACAGATATCCAAACGAGAACTACGACCTCTTTTTACAAAAACTGGCATTTGCGTGTTTCAAGGATGTTCAGTACAGTTTACAAGATGTGCATGATAGTAACCTGCTAGGTTATACACATCAAACTGCGCTCGACATAGATTACAGTGCCGGCCGCGGTGGCCGAGCGTTCTACGCGCTACAGTCTGGATCTTATCCCATCATTCAGTACGGAATTTGTTTTCAACTCCGTCCAATCGGGATTTGAAGAGGAAATCCATATCTAAGGAACCCTGGAAATCAGAAGGTACCAAGAGAGTTGTATCAAGATCAACTAACGTGGATGCCTTAACGATTTCGTATACAATTACGCCGACTGTTAATCTGGATGGTAAATTGGGTAAGAAGTTATTTATTGTGCTACGAGAAGTTGGCGGTGGTCTGTTACGTACTATTCTTTCTCGTGTGCGTGATGTTGGAACAGGAGCTGGGAAGATTTACGTCATGGCAAGCAACATAGGGAAAATGAGCGTAAGAGAACAACAGTTATGGTATGAGCATTGCTTTTGGCCGACAGCTGGGCAAAATAACTTGCTTTTTCGTGATTCCTGGTCTGCGTGTAAAAATCATACTACTTTAGAGCAAACTACCCCTCCTAAAAAGCGTCTGATATTGCAGTTCATTCCATCTGGAAAGACTGGACAAATTCAGCGTCTGGATGTTTGTTTTGTCTGTGCCTATAAATCATATCACCGCATTATCTGCAATTACGCCTTAAAAGGATAGCGAGTTTCGCGATAAGCTCTCCGACAGACTCTTTAGAATTCGGTTGCATGTCATCAGAGTCCATCAGTTCTCATCACCTCATTACACCAATATGATTCTACATGCATTCTTTAAGAATAGATAACTAGCTGAACCTTCTGCACGGTTTATAACATCCGAGGAGTTCGCTTTCGATGTTGATGGTGCGAAGCTTTATGATCAATGTGGTGCGCCACTTTTCATTTGATATTCATGGAGCAAATCAATGGTTTGTTATGAAACATTTATTGAATGTCGACGATGTCCATTTTATGAGGTGTAATACATACATTCCATAATACGTCGATCTCTGCACCTCCCGGACACTCATTTTCTTAGTCCTCCTGATGCACATGGTGAGACTTTAGAAGCTAATAGTTTTTCTGTCATAACTGTTAGCACAACACTTTGAAATGAGCCTTAATAGAGACTGAACTTGCGACCCTGCACTCAAGGAGTTCTTTGTCAGTACACAGTGAACTGGATTAACTAATGCAGTTGAAGAAAATAAGAAAAGAAAAAGAAAAGAAAAAAATGCGTGTTCACAATGTTAGATTTGAACATTTCGACGACTAAGATTTGATGAGAATAAGCCTCGAATTGTGTCGCGTCACTCATTGAACCGAAACAGATTACAGGCGCCACGCATCAGAACATTCTGTAGACAAATATACCCTCGTCAGCACGCCAATGCCGCATGTTTCAGACCGCGCGAGGTGGCGCAGTGGTTAGCACACTGGACTCGCATTCGGGAGGACGACGGTTCAATCCCGCGTCCGGCCATCCTGATTTAGGTTTTCCGTGATTTCCCTAAATCGCTTCACAGGCAAATGCCTGGATGGTTCCTTTAAAAGGGCACGGTCGACTTCCTTCCCCATCCTTCCCACTAATTCGATGAGACTGATGACCTCGCAGGACCCCCAGGAGCAACAGTGTCCCTAATTTGCTGGGAAGTGGCGGTGCGGTCCCCTACGGCACTGCGTAGGATCCTACGGTCTTGGCGTGCATCCGTGCGTCGCTGCGGTCCGGTCCCAGGTCGACGGGCACGTGCACCTTCCGCCGACCACTGGCGACAACATCGATGTACTGTGGAGACCTCACGCCCCACGTGTTGAGCAATTTGGCGGTACGTCCACCCGGCCTCCCGCATGCCCACTATACGCCCTCGCTCAAAGTCCGTCAACTGCACATACGGTTCACGTCCACGCTGTCGCGGCATGCTACCAGTGTTAAAGACTGCGATGAAGCTCCGTATGCCACGGCAAACTGGCTGACACTGACGGCGGCGGTGCACAAATGCTGCGCAGCTAGCGCCATTCGACGGCCAACACCGCGGTTCCTGGTGTGTCCGCTGTGCCGTGCGTGTGATCATTGCTTATACAGCCCTCTCGCTGTGTCCGGAGCAAGTATGGTGGGTCTGACACACCGGTGTCAATGTTTTCTTTTTTCCATTTCCAGGAGTGTAATATCACGGCTACCACAAACAACGAAAAGCTCCATCATTGATATTCCCACCCCGTACCGCAATATTGCTGTGTATTGCAGCAAAGTTGACAGCACCGCTATCACCGCCACATATTGTCGTAAAGTATGGACCGTTTAAGCGCACCCCCAGGGGCACCTACGTGTTGCGGTATGATGACGTGGAGTGAACACCAGACGCCGAAGGAGCTGAAGCGTGAACCGGCCACCAGTCATTCGCCGGAATGGCGCCCACGGCGTCCACCTATCAAGCGGTGACGTCCCAGGGTAACTCAAATCCTCAAACCTCTTCTACAAAATTCGATAGCGACGGGATGGAGCAACATCCAGATAGGTCGCCCTCGACGTAATGTATGCGAGCAGATGGGATACGTATCATCAGATGGTACGTTCTGATCGAGAGGCAAGGGTAGACTTATAAGGGGCCCCTTTCAGTGTTTAATGGTGGTGTTCCTGAGTCCACCCTGTCCTCGCGTGAGGTGTAGCGACCAGAGGTGCAAAAGTACGGCGCCAGCTTCTCTACCCCAGAAGGAGGAGATAGTTCTGGATGTTCACTGATGCTAATTGACTGTGATCCTGTACCCTTGGCAGTACTGCCAAAATGTTCAAATCGGAAGCTGTCTAAGAACATCATCAGCTCTTTCACACGGAAACTGAAGGCTGTCAGGCGACTAACTAGCTCTGCTGGATGAATATTTCTACGTTATTTGATAAAATGACATTCCTCTCCGCCTCTTTTTGCTTGCTTTCTCTCCACTGTCGCTTCCCGCTCCAGTCCTCCGTCTGCGGAAATAGACAAAACCCTGAAGCTTTTGGCCAAATAGCGTAATTTCTTCTGTACACTCTCACCGATTTTTGATATCCTACAATACCGTAGCGAGGTAGCAGCAGTTACTACGCTGTTAAGCGAGCTTGTGTAGGTGGCACCTGTATGAAACAAGCTCAGTGTCGACGATTAAACCACGTTAGTGATAGACGTCTGTTCGGTATAAGTCGTTTCTTTAGGACGTTACTTAGACAAAATGACAATAGGGTGCGTTTACAGTCGCTACCCAAGGGGAAGGCTTATTCTCGTGAACAAGGGCTTAAGAGAATTCAAGTACGAGAATTGAAGTACCCCTCCAGGTTAATTCTTAAAGCATTTTTTTGTTTTTCTTTTTTTTTTCGGGTCCTGCGCCTCTCCGTGCTTGCGCCCTTGGGAGTGGCCTATCTCGCCAACCCGTCGGTAGCGTTCTGATTGCTGTGGTCCGCGATATGTTAGAGAGCTATTTGTGCACTTTACCCATCTATTCACTTTTTCAGTGCTTGGTAGTCGATACAGTGTCCTTTGAAACACAGCTGGTTTCAAAGGAATAAAGGAAGATCGAAATTAACGTCCGATTAATATCCCGATTATCACAGATGGCGAACTGGCTTAATACAGAGTGATCAATCCTTAACGCAACCTCCCGGCGGGCATTTTCGCTGGGAGTACATTTCCCCTATGGTGCAAGGCCTGTGTGTAGAACTGTTGCGCAGGTAGCACGTGTTTGTGAGACGACGCAACACAGTGTATCGAGTGAAAGTGTTTCAAGTGAAATGGCAAAATAGAAGTATTCCATTCGTCGGAGAGTATCCATGTATGATTCATATGTGCGTACAGACCAGCGCGCGCCGTAAGGAGATTATTTCATGAGGAACTTCCTGGTGTTCAGCTTCCTAATCGGAGTACGATTCATCGATCTGATAAATAAATTTCGTGAATCGGTAAGTATTCTTGACAGGAAACACAGACAGCCACATACAGTGCTCACAGAAGAAACTATCGATAACACTGGGCATGCTTCGGAAAGGTCTCCTAGAAAATCAGTTCGACGTATTCCTCAGCAAGTGGGAATTTCCTATGGCACTGTTCAAGCGGCTACAAATTCATTTAAGTTACAGACTTATAATTTTTTCTGAGTGGTATTTGAATATAGTGCTTGCTGGAGAAACTGAACCTCACCTAACTTTCTTTTCAGATGAATCATCGTTCCACTTACGTGGAATTAAGTCAATTCACAAAATAACCGTTAATGGAGTTCTCAAAAGCCTAACATAATGTGACTTCTGAAATTTTCCCGGCGTATTTGTTCTTCTAATAATTTCCGGGTATGCAGCCGGATCCCGTCGACATTCTGCCACGATATTTCGGCCCAGAGACGTCCGGCCATCATCAGGTGAGTACACAACTACTGAAGAGCCCAGGTGCAGTCGCGGTATTTATACCGATTCTCGCGCACGTGTTGACATGCGCGGCATAGCCGAGTTGTACGTGCTGCCCTCGGTGGTGAAAGTAAAAGATCATCTAGTCATTGAGTATCGAATGACGCTGTCTATTCCGCTGTGAATGTATAATTTTAATAACAGGATTCCAATTTTTATCCAATTGAAAGCCGTTGTCACGATTTATAAGATTATCGGCAAGACGTATTTCCACTGATTCCTTGATTACGGAATCCCAAAATCCGAAAACCAGAGCTAAAATTTTTGTTCCATTGTATTCCATTGAATGTCCCAATGAAATACAGTGCTCTGCTACTGCCGATTTTGACGGTTGCCGCAGACGGGTGTATCTTTCATGTTCTGTACATCGTTCATGGACAGTTCTTGTCGTCTGGCCAATATATGCAGAGCCACATTCACAAGGAATTTTGTAGACGCCTGCTTTCTTCAGTTGTAAATCGTCTTTAACGGATCCAACCAGGGCCCGGTTCTTTGCTGGTGGACGGAAGATAACCTTGATTTTATTCTTCTTCAGTAATCGGCCTATTTTCGACGACACATTTCCGGCGTATGGAAGAAACGCAGTTGATTTAAAGTCGTCATCAGTGTCCTCAGTGAGCTCCTTCTTGTTATGACAGTTGCACATGGCCTTTCTTATTTGGCGTGAAGTGTAGCCATTCTCTTTAAAAACCTTCTCCAAGTGTTCTAATTCTGCGTGGAGGTTTTCATCGTCCGATATACATGCGCTCGATGTATTAAGGCCAGAAGACAAGAACTGTCCATGAACGATGCACAGAACATGAAAGATACACCCGTCTGCGGCAACCGTCAAAATCGGCAGTAGCAGAGCACTGTATTTCATTGGGACATTCAATGGAATACAATGGAACAAAAATTTTAGCTCCGGTTTCCGGATTTTGGGATTCCGTAATCAAGGAATCAGTGGAAATACGTCTTGCCGATAATCTTATAAATCGTGACAACGGCTTTCAACTGGATAAAACTTGGAATCCTGTTATTAAAATTATACATTCACAGCGGAATAGACAGCGTCATTCGATACTCAATGACTAGATGATCTTTTACTTTCACCACCGAGGGCAGCACGTACAACTCGGCTATGCCGCGCATGTCAACACGTGCGCGAGAATCGGTATAAATACCGCGACTGCACCTGGGCTCTTCAGTAGTTGTGTACTCACCTGATGATGGCCGGACGTCTCTGGGCCGAAATATTGTGGCAGAATGTCGACGGGATCCGGCTGCATACCCGGAAATTATTAGAAGAGCCTAACATAATATATGAAACATTCCTGCATGATCAAAAATATGACTGTGGTGCGGTTTTAGCGATGAAAGAATACTAGACCGTATATATTCGAGGAAAAAATTAAGAGTGAGAGACACGTAGAAAACATTTTGTGGCGTTTTTTGGATAATTAACAGAATGAGAACGTGCTTTCTTGATCTTTCAGCAACACTCTGCGGCGGTTCGTGAGCCAACTTCTCATTACAGGAAATTCATGACGTGTTTCAAGATAGAGTTATTACTAGTAACATGCGGACTCCTTGTTCCCCCGATTTAAACCCTGCGATTTTTATCTCTGGGCAGCATTAAAAGAGAAAGTCTACAAATCAAATCCACATACATTAGATGAATTTAAAACTAGCACTTGTGAAGAAACTTCTCTCATATCTCGGAGGGAACTGCAGAGTATAATTAGCAATTTCCTAAACGGGTGTCAGAAATGTTTGAACAACGAAGGGCAGGCAGTTCCATCATGTCCTTAGTTAATAAAAGTGAGTAATTTACTTTTCGTTTTAAGTGTTTATTATGTACGTATGTGAGAAATAATTTACGCTACAAATCAGTACTATACTCACTGCTGACCTCATCTCACCCGCGCCGAGGGCACAACAGCCAGCCTCTCGTTAACGATGTATCACTCTGTAAGAATGCTGAAGATTAGATGGGTAGATCACATAACTAATGAGGAAGTATTGAATAGGATTGGGGAGAAGAGAAGTTCGTGGCACAACTTGACCAGAAGAAGGCATCGGTTGGTAGGACATGTTCTGAGGCATCAAGGGATCACCAATTTAGTACTGGAGGGCAGCGTGGAGGGTAAAACTCGTAGAGGGAGACTACACTAAGCAGATTCAGAAGGATGTAGGTTGCAGTAGGTACTGGGAGATGAAGAAGCTTGCACAGGATAGAGTAGCATGGAGAGCTGCATCAAACCAGTCTCAGGACTGAAGACCACAACAACAACAACGCTCCGACAGTTTCGTCTGGTGTTCTCTCTCTTTCTTTCTTCCTTTTTTTTGGGGGGGAGGGGGGGGGGAGGAAGAGGGTGGAAGGGTGGAAACTGTTGAAGACCTTACGCATCCAGTGTCTTAGCCATCGTCCTAAATTTCAGTGAGACACACATAATTTTAGCATATCGCCGTATCTCACAGATTTACTGAACTATAGTGCTGAGCGATAAGGATGAAGGCTGAGAAGACGGAAAACAGCAGAATGTGTGTCGATAATGTACACAGTCTATTCTGTTCTTGTTGCTGCAACAAAAAATCTGAGGGACTTTAGTAAAGTCGTATGGCATGATTGCCTGAGAGACCTCCAAAGGACAGGTTCGGCCGCCTGAGTTGCAAAGGTATTTTCTATACCCCGCACCCTTCCTTCACGAAGTGTGAACGTCTTGTCCGTAAATATAACTGTCAAGTAAATGCGTGTCTGTAGTGTGATGTCATGTGTGTGCTGGATGACGATGAGAGAAGGGAGAGGGTGAAACCCACTTCCCGGCACATACCTACTTCTCTCGAATAGCAGCAAGGGGGCCGCCGATCTTAAGGTCCGCATACGACGAACGGATCACCATCGCCGGCCGTGGTGGTCTCGCGGTTCTAGGCGCGCAGTCCGGAACCGTGAGACTGCTACGGTCGCAGGTTCGAATCCTGCCTCGGGCATGGATGTGTATGATGTCCTTAGGTTAATTAGGTTTAAGTAGTTCTAAGTTCTAGGGGACCGATGACCACAGCAGTTGAGTCCCATAGTGCTCAGAGCCATTTTTTTGATGACCATCAACAGAGTCGCATATCCTTGCTTCACGACACACTGCGAAGAGTTTGGGAATTCAATCCAGCACATTGGTGCCAAGACTGGTGACTAAGGACTATGTACCACTATCACCACCCCTGCTATCCACTCTGCTGTAAAGGCAAAGGGAAAATGTCCAACAGCGTGCGGAGTAATGGGACGGTCACACATCCAAGTACCGCCCAAGCCGGCGGTGCTGACGGGAAGCGGTGTACCCGCCGCGGTAGCGGCGTTGAGCTTAACGACTTCAACGCGGCTTAAGGAGCAAGGATGATTTTTATTCGATGTTCACCACGATCGAGATCTTACATACACTAACTCGCATTCTATCGCCTCGGGTCTTTGTAATAAAGGTGTCTTTCCTTTGAGCGATTTGCTTCATTCCTGTGTGAGAGCATCTATAAGAGACCGCAGATTGACCGCCACTTATGCGGGATGCACTGTTCATCGTGAAACTTCCACAAGAAGCATCACGTGAGGACAGGCGGCGTGTTGCAGTGGCGACCGCTCGAGTGCCCCTCTCCCGATGCGCGCCACAGCGACGCATTCTTTAGCAGGGACAAACATTGCTCACCACTAACTGCATCAGGCTAAGTACTCTTGAAAAAAGAAGCGAAAATCTTAGTGATTACAAATGTCTGACAAATGCTATGTCGATATCGAAAATCTCCATTAATCTACGACTACAAAATACGTGCCCAGACTTTGGAAGCGGTAACATCCGTCAAGTATCTGGGAGTGACTATTCGAAATGATCTCCAAAGGACTGATCAGATTACACAAGTAACGGGCGAGGCGAACTCTAGATTGCGGTTCGTTGGCTAGAATCCTGAAGCGATGCAGTCCTTCAACAAAGCAAATTGCTTACAACACGTTAGTTCGTCCAGGCTTATTGTTCGTCTGTATGGGACCCTTACCAGTTGGGTCTGACTCATGAGTCTGAGGGGGTCCAAAGAAAAGCGGCAAGATTCATGACTGGTACATTTAGCCATCGCGAGAGCGTTACACATCTCATAAAAAGACTGAAGTGAGACACACTTGTAGAAAGACGACGCGCTAAACAGAAGGGGCTGCTCACTAAATTCCGAAATCCGATCTTCCTCGCGGATGAAGAGCATATTATTACCACCAACTTTCAAATCGCGCAATGATCATCATTCAAAGGTAAGGGAAATTATAGCTGGTACTGACGCTTTTAGACAATCGTTTTTCCCTCGCGTGATCCGCGAGTGGAACAGAGGGGCAGGGGGGGGGGGGGGGGGAGAGATATGACTTTGGCGCGAATTGTGCCCTCCGCCACACACCGCTTGGTGGCTAGCGGAGAATTTATGCAGATGTAGATGTACTACAGGAGTCCACAGCCGAGCGTGTAAGTTCGTAGTTTAATAAGCGCTAGGTCTCCAGTTCGAATCTCGCTGCAGTTACTTCAATTTGTTTCAATATCACTAACAATAGATTCATTACTTTTATAATCCTTGTAATGGAAAAAGGAGAAAAATATATTTGATATGGGCACTGGAGATAAAAAGACGCTACACAACAACTTTCAATGAAATCAATAGAGTAATTTTATTTATATTAGTCTATCTACATTTGCGATGAGCGTAAAGTGTAACCTATCAAGCACTGCGCGAATCAGCATGATATTGATGGGAGAAACATGGAAAAGAACAATTACTGCGACATACAGCGTATGTAATGAATCCCTAATACTTGCCTGTCTGTGGTTCTTTCCATGCATCTACTGCAAAACAAACTCGGTTCGCGCTCATCACAATTTCGTGGTATACCTCACATGTCGAATCTTAGAATTAGGTGGGAAGGAAAAAAAAAAGAAAAGAAATGGTAGTAACCGACAGTGGGATTACTAGCTAAGCTATACTAGCTAAGCTACAGATCCTTTGAAAAGCAACCATACAAAATATGCAAGCATGCCCATAACTTTCAGACTTGATAGTTTCGAAAACGGTTGAGAGTTGCGTCTTCCTGTTAACAATATCGAAGTCCTAGTCATGCCCAATACACTCTGTCAATATGAATCAAATCGATGAGGGAAAATTCATACAGTCCCCTGGTTAGCCATAGTGTGGAGGATTCTTTCTGGAATGAATTTTTACTGAATACTACCAGAGATAGTAAAACGTTTTGCGTTGTAGTAATAGATTGTAAAAGCCAACTATAGCGGCCGTAGAAGCTCTTTTTGATTCCCTACCTTAAAGTCTACTGACTGGTGAAATTAGGGATGCAAGTGGGGATCACCATTTTATTAACTACTTTTTAAATCTGTTATATGTTGTGTACCGAGCTGTCACGCATTATTTCACCTCGCCGGGAATGGAATAGGTTAAAGTGAGTAGAGGTGACCCATAATTCGGAAACATTCTGCAAAAGTGCAGTGTAAAAGTAAAAATGCTTTCCAAATGATTGGCACACGCTTTGAGAAAAAAATCGCATTTCTAAATACATCAATAAAACTGGAATTTTAAATAGTATGCCTAAAGTATTTTGCTCTTCTCCTCCTAGGGCACGTAAGATGACGCACTCCGGGTAGGAGAGATGTCTTATGATTTGGAACTGGTTCATTTAATCATAATGACAAATCTAGCCTACTTGTTTACAACTGGCTGAAGAAGCTTTTGTTACAATTTGAAGGTAATGGAAACAAGGAAGGGTCAGTTAGCACCTAGTCGGGAATCGAACCCGGGTCTCATGCTTACTTTTTAAAAAAATTTTAATTTTTTTATTAAATTATTCTATGTGCCAGAATTTCAGGAGCCGCTAGCGCCTTCCGACTGGGGGAACATCCAAACGTCACTTCTCGAAATTTTAAGGGAGATTCCGTTTGTAGTGCGTTCAGAACATCATGTCGGCAAAAAAGCATCAGCATCTCATGGCTTGGACGTTCCAGCTGGATGACGGGTCATGAAAGGCGCTTCAGAGAAAACTGGAAAAGAACTGCTTGTATCTGGGGTTTGCAAAAAGCGTACAATGTCAATCGTTAAGGTAAGTCCAATAACTTGGTTCTGATTTCTCAAAAATGGTTCAAATGGTTCTGAGCACTATGGGACTTAACATCTGAGGTCATCAGTTCCCTAGAACTTAACACTACGTAAACCTAACTAACCTAAGGACATCACACACATCCATGCCCGAGGCAGGATTCGAACCTGCGACCGTAGCGGTTGCGCGGTTCCAGACTGAAGCGCCTAGAACCGCTCTGCCATATGATTTCTCGTCGGGGCCAAAAACGTAGCGGATCGTATGACCGCGTATCCGATGCACATTGTTAGTTTTTGTTGCGTGGGTAATGAATCACATTCGGGAATAAAAGCGCCTGGAAAGAAATCAGAGCAGGTGTCTGTGGGGTAAGGAAAGCCGAGATACGCTGCGCGAGCCTCCAGACGTCAGACGACGGACCAAATGAGAATCGGTGAGCGTTAGTGTCCTCTACACCACAGTGAACACAGAGGGGTGTGTCAGCGAGGCGCATGCGGTGTAAACGAAACTGGTTGACCTGTTTACCATTGACGGTGATACAGCAGGTGGACAGTACGCTGGTGTCGAGATAGTCTGGATGCACCGCTTTCCACACACGACGCCATATGATCTGGGGGAATTTGTGTTCGATGGGGTTGGGGGTTCGACGCATCTCTAATTTGTCGTGTACAGTCCTTGTCTGGAGTATACGTGGAAGAGGTAAGGAGTGGAGGATGGGAGTTAATTCAGGAAAGAAGTGCCGAAAGTGATAAAAGGGGGGAGGACAGTCTGATAACATAACTGGGGCTGACATGGAGACTGGCGGGTATTCATGCAAAAGCAGCCCGGTCTACTAGAAACGAGTGTTTAGCCACTAAGCCACCTTGGCACAACAGTTCGCACAACTGTACAATTATCCTGTTACACCCCCCTCCTCAATCAAATTTGTCACTGCCGCACCATTCTAAATTCCCCCTTACATACGAAAAGAATTGCCTAGGCTCTCCATGTTCTGGAATAGCACCTCAGCATCGAACGTAAATGGTGGATCCAGCCTGAAACCTAGGTGCAAGTACTTATACAAGAAATGACACAATTTCAGAGATTTGCTGGATCCCCCGTTTAACGTTGATCCTGAGGTGTTATTCCGGAACGCGAAGCACCACGGCAATTCTGTTCGTGTATAAGGGAGAATTTAAAGTAGACCGGGTTGGCAGTGAGATTTTGGGTCGCGGCGGAAGGCGTGCCAGGGTAATCCGTGCAGTTGTGTGAACCATTGACAGAAGGTGGCTTAGTAGCTAGCGCACCTGCCTCGTAAGCAGGAAACCGGGGTATGATTCCCAGCCTCGGTACAAATTTTCACTCGCTGCTTCAATCTATACACATAAATGCATGTCTGTACGAGGCCGGTAAAGTCTCTGAAATTCTTTCATTTCATCTGAAATTGTTCATAGATGGGTATCCAGACAAACAAAAAACTACGAGAGAGGAAGTATTATTCTACTTCTTGTACGAAACTGTAATTTTAGCTTGTTTTTCTTTTCATTTCTTTCACAAAGGGCACACACGTAGTAAATTGAGGTCTTCATGTAACCACTGTTTGCACACTACTAATGGTATCCAGCGTACTTAAGTTCGAGTAAAGTTCCAGACATTACACACAGTCATCGTCATTTAATTCCTCTGACTCGTCACTGGAGTGAAGAGCCATTCCCTAGTTGTTGTCATCATCTGATAATGATTCTCATTTCAATCTTTCCTGCGCTTTCTTGGAGACTCCTGTGCTTCTGTATGACAATCTAAATTCACTTTTCTGTATTTTAAGACGGTCTTTTTTAGCAGGCCTGTTATTTGTTTTTTTCCCCTCTTTGATTTCTGATAATGAATTCTGGATATTTTATATCAACAGCAATCTGTTTCCTTTGAACAAGATAGTTTTAAGTCTGAATAAATAAGCGAGATAGTCCTCAGAGCCTTGGGTTGTGTTAAATGCACATTCTCTATGGTGGTAGATCCAGAGATTGGAAATAAGGATACGTTGCCTAAAGACTCATTAGCGGAACTTGATGTATTTGAACCTTGTGGAGAAGAAATAGCATCAGGAAAATGAGATGAGGAACTCACATTAGGAGATGCCATTGAAGTGCTTGTTCCAGACTGAGGAGAAGTGCAAACTGAAATATGAGACGAGGAAGGTGCGCTTGAAGAAGAATGATCCGAATCGTTTTGGCCACAGCGCAACCTGGAATTGCGTCCACATGAAGTGGAGAGATACCTACTGATCTAAATGCTAAAACGCCATTCTGAATGTGAGCAAATTGAATCCGTGCTGCATTTAATAATCCTCCAAAATGGGATCTGGAAATATTCTTGATGCCATTGTTCACCCTCATGATCTAGTGGTAAGCGTCTTTTCAATATGTCTCTAGTGGTTTGAAAGCAACACGGTCTAGTGACTGATAATGTGTGGTATGACTCGGTAGGCAGATTGCACTGATGCCATTATCTCAAGCTACTTCTATCAAATTTGCATTGTTCATATGCGAAGCATAGTCATCCAAGATAACTTTTCCTTGAAGGCTTTCTGAGAATGAAGTGGTTTAGTAGCCAACCCACGACCAAGTCTGTCTTAATGTATGCTGACTCAGGCCTCATTCTGATAACTGTCTTTTGAAGGTGCTCTTCTTTGAAATTCTGGTTTGCTATACACGCCGTTCATTAGGCTGTAAGGTGGTAAAAAGTGGCCTTTTGTATTACAGCAAGCCGAAGCAGTAAATGTCTTGCCTTTCTCTGACGATATTTTACCTAACATCTTTGCTATTCTTACGAGCAATGTTCGTCTGGAGTCCAGTTTCATTAGCATTCCATATGAATCCGGGTTTGTCAAGAAGATTATTTTCAATGTAACTGTTCAGGATTTTCCGGCGATCTAATGACATCTTGGGTTGTCAGGGGTACTGCCGGATATCAGCGTCGTCCTTGCACGATATTTCGGTAACGTAACTCGTAACCTTCAATCAGGTGCGATTCGTTATTCGAGTGTGGGTATTCGGCATGATGTTTTTGACCTGTAAGCACAACACGGGTGGTTCAGACAAACTATACTATACTGTAAGTGAATAGGTACGCGTGTTCCCTCATACTGCCTTCATGCGTCAACTGACCTAAAGCGGGAGTGAAGAAGACGTACCTTGCCTTTCCGGTGCAAAAATGTCTGATTAGCATTAGACACTCGACACACCATTACCATTGACCTATCTAATTCTTCGGTTTTTCGTTAATTCCTTGCATGCCCACAATATAGCGACATCGTAGTACGTGAAATTTCAAACACTTACCTCAGAAAGTTGGTCAGAAAATTACCTCCTAAAATTTGCGAATACGCTCACAGTTTTTACAGTATTTGCAGCATGTCTGTCTTCTACTGCTACCTCCCTACTAAGAGACTAGTGCTGCCATACACGGGCTAGTATGAAAATGGAAAGTGCGTCTTCTTTCATACCTGCTCAGACCTGCTAGCTTTACCCTACATCAGGGGCAGTCAAACTTTGTTAACCACCGCCCGCATTTGAATATCTATCTGTAGTACTTCGTCAATTTTTTTTGAAAACCTAAGTACAATGTTTTTAAAAACCGTACCGCCTGCTGTCCACCATGAAAGCTAGAGCGCCGACCAGCGGGAGGTAGGGACCAGATTGACTGTCACTGCCCTACATGGCCGGGGGAGGTGTGAGCTGTACAATCAAAGCCCGGACAGGAAAGAATGTACAGAAGCTTGATGCCGGGGAAAAGAAGAACTAAAATAATTTGTAACGCTTCAGCCAGGTCAGATATTTTTTTAAGTTAACATCGATATTGAATGGATTATTTAAGACATGGCCACGTATTTCCAGAACTATTGACTGTAAAATATGGTTTCAGAATGTATGAAGCATGTGTAATTCAATGACAGGACTGTTACTTTACTGGAGTATGAGTATGATGAATCCAAATTGAATTAACTCCAAAGAAACTTCTTTTCATTTTATGAATATTAACGTTTTAAGGGGGAGATATCCGTTATTTGACTGTGATCACTGGTCCTTAGAACTGTTTTTCGCTCGGAATGGCGAAACTGTTTTAATCGTAAGAACTACGTGATTACAGCTAGTCAGACGTAAATTGAAGGCCTCAGTAAAACTTCGTGTACTGGATTCGTTTGCGGCGGCGCGGTTCCTTTCGCCCATTACCTGCACCTACCTGTGAACTCGTTGTAGCAGATCGCCTGTAGGGAGGCCGAGCAGACAACTGCTGTACTGTAACTCGCACCAGGATCTTCCATACAACGTAACTAATCCAAGAATGTGGAAAAGATCTTAGTTTTGGATGAAAGGTGGAAATACTGGCAAAACTTCGGTATATTTTGAACCTTGATAATTTACCACAAATCCTTTCATTTACGTTAGCAAGTTTATGGTAAGGAACCGTCCAGGAACTAATGGTGCCTCCGTGAGCCCGTTAACGCCCTCCGTAGACCACGTCTAATGCAAAAAGAACTAACCGATTTGCTCCATTTGCCTTCGAACCTGTACATAGCATAGGGACACTGAAACGATCCATCTGTTAGGTATACAGACGGTCCCTAGCCCAAGGACTTCCAAAACACTTTATATCACCAATGGAACCTGGAAGACTCCTACTTTTATACGTGGCCTCTAGGAATATGTTAGATAGAGCATGTTGTCGCATGTGCGCCGGTTTCAGCGGCAGGTATCCCAGGACGTAGGCATTCTTGCCAACCTGTACTAGTCTGAGTTGTAGTTCTACTCGAAAATAATAAATTGACTATGAATGTGGATAACTGAAAGCGATGAAAAATATATTTATTTGAAAAAAAAAAAAAACCTACCCAGTTTCAAGACCTGTAGCAGCGGCAACTCAAAAAAGAGAAGAGAGGGGAAACAGACATTGTAGTATGAACTTCAAAAACAACACTGTTCTTGTTTAATCATCAATAAGATAAGTAAGTTTGCTAAGTTAAGTGACACATCTTAGTCAAGGTGTGCCGTAAATTTCCTTTCTCTCCAATCCGGATCTGTAGATGCTCAGAAGTGTACGATAGTAAAAACTGTAGAGGTTTGACTGTAGTAAGCAGGTGAAGTAGCTGTACTTCGGAGTTATGCCAAGATGGACAGACCTGTACAAGACAGACTAGCATGGTGAGCTTCATCATGCCAGTCTTCCGACTGACTATCGCAACAACATAAACGTGCACTATGGGTTGCGCTTTCATGTACATGCAGGGTGACGTACAAGAAGTGTTCGAAAGTTTTTCGATGGGCTTATAAGTTCATGCTATCATGTTAATGCTATAACGGACAACCTAAAATTTAATACAGAATGTTTTCAAAGTGCTTTCCTTCTGTAACAGTGTGCAGAGTCTTGAACTTAATTCGTGATGAGTTTCTGAAGAACATCGTTGTAGACTGCACGAATCTCTCTAGGAATTGGGGTACTAGGAGCCTAAAGTGTAACATGTGCATCTTTGAATACTCCATTTTTCAGACGTTTTCAGCTTGAACCAGTAGTTCCAGAGTATTCAGCTGCGTCGTGCAGTCTGTACAAATACATGTTCCAGTGCCTGACATCAATAAAAATGGGCTCAATAAAGCACTGTGCACTGATTGCGCACCAAACAGTGACTTTTTGTTGATGAGTTGGAGCAGCAGTTTGATCGTGAGGATTCTCAGTAGCCCAGCGTGGGCCAGTCCTATTCGTTGATGCGCCCATGGAGATGGAAGTGCGCCTCGTCACTACACTGAATCTCATCCATATCAAATGTTCCATTTTCAAAGGCTTCAGTGATTCCGTTTCCAAACGCTTTAGTCATTCCGTTTTCAAAGGAATATCGTCGTTACCCATCCCTGTTATTCAATGTTTGGCACCGTTGGATTACGTAAGGGCAAAGGTTAAGCTTCTCTTTCCTATGCGCTGGAGAGACATCGTGCGTTGCTGTGCTGCGTGACTTCCGACATACTGGACTCATTATTGAATATGGGTCGCACTCGTCCCACAACCTCCAGCGTTACAACTGTGGCTGGCCGCCCTAACTGTCCGTTCCTGAAATCGCGCAGAGATGCGGTCTTTTTAAAACAATTCATTAACCTGTTAAAAACAGGGAAAACATTACACGAAAGCTGTATCAGCGGATGCTTAAATTTTGCTATCACTGTTTGACTTCAGTTCTGTACTGTAAACTCACTGTCGGCCGCGGTGGTCTTGCGGTTCTAGGCGCTCAGTCCGGAGCCGCGCGACTGCTACGGTCGCAGTTTCGAATCCTGCCTCGGGCATGGATGTGTGTGATGTCCTTAGGTTAGTTAGGTTTAAGTAGTTCTAAGTTCTAGGGGACTGATGACCTAAGATGTTAAGTCCCATAGTGCTCAGAGCCATTTGAACCTCCTTTGTAAACTCACTAACAGGTGGACATTCTAAATGGTGCTTCACAGAGAAATGGTGCTGTTCTTGAACCAAATGTCTGTTGAATGCCCGTCTCACAGCAGCGGTAGGTCTGCAATTTGCGTATAATGTCTTTACAATCAACAAACGCTGTTCCATTCCCTTCTGGAATTTGAATTGAGACATCGATAAGTGAGCTATAGAATTCTCAGTGCTACAATAGAATAGTAGCCTACATCACAAGAAAAGTCATTTACGGCATGCAATTAAACCACATAAGCCAAATATTTTGTAATGCCTGTTTTGCGCCATTCTGTATTAATTTTATTTGACGTATGCTACACCACACACATTTTTTTGGGCATGGATTATCACTAAATGTAGGCAGTCACGGGGTAGAAGCGATTGAGGAGTGTGTGTGTGGGGGGGGGGGGGGGGGGTCGAGGATGTTGCCTCGCATTCCACCTCATCCATTGCACAGAGTTCTTCTGAGTTCCGATTGCAGCACCCTAGTGAACACGGAATTGTGTTACTTTCTCTAGCACACGACAGTAAGCGAAAGAATTGAGGCAGACGTTGAGTTGTCAAACTACCGGAGGCTACCGTAAATGAGTGTAGACTACGGTATTTTTCGTATCAGCTTTGGTCAGTTAAGTTTGTAACTGAGTTGCCTGTACATTAGGCACATTGCTTACCTATTCGGCGTTACCTTATTTCCACCGCTTGTGTGTATATGATCAGTGTCTCACTAGATTCCACTAGAAACCGCAAGTGATGGACCACTTAGAAACTGAATGTGGATATATACAGGGCCACGTAACCTACGGAAAAATTTTATCCTACATAGTTATCCTCCAGTGCGTTGCTTACATATAAACAGTACCAACAGCAAAATTGAAACTGCACTGTTTAATTCAGGTTTTACTCGAAAACTGTTGATTTGTAACGTGAAACAGAGATATGTTACAGTAAAAATATAAAAAAATACAGATGTATCATGCAGAGCTAGAAAATTTAATTTCCTCAAAAAGAGAGAGGTACAGTTAAAAATGCAAAACCAAACATATCACACGCCGCTTTAATATTTCGTTGAACTTTCGTAAAACCTATTTCTGTTATTGAAAAAAAAAACTTTATCACTTAATTGTTATAACATGAAACTCTTGCCTTTGACCATGATGAAGATTTCTGATTTGATCCATTATAAATAGCTCTGAAAGCCAGTGACTGTGAAAACAGTAGGTTTGTTTATAAGTAACTCATCTGCTACCAGTCACGATTTTTTTTATTCTATTTTTTTCACAACGTATTTCGGGAAATGATTCTCATTTTCAAGTGCGTTTTTTTGTGTTTGTTATTCCATTTCTATGTGATGTTGTCGATGTGTGAGAGACTGCTTCATTTCGTTGACTTTACAGTAATGTACACTCCTGGAAATGGAAAAAAGAACACATTGACACCGGTGTGTCAGACCCACCATACTTGCTCCGGACACTGCGAGAGGGCTGTACAAGCAATGATCACACGCACGGCACAGCGGACACACCAGGAACCGCGGTGTTGGCCGTCGAATGGCGCTAGCTGCGCAGCATTTTTGCACCGCCGCCGTCAGTGTCAGCCAGTTTGCCGTGGCATACGGAGCTCCATCGCAGTCTTTACTATCTCAGATAGAGAATTTCTGGAGTGTCTGTACGAGCAGAACCTCAGCGACGATCTCACAAAAGACGAATTTGACAGAGACGTCAAAATCAGATTCCGCACAGGTCCAAAAGGAAAGGGATATAACCATCAGGTGTTGGAGGTTACACCCAGAATTTATTGGTATCTCACTAAAAAAGGAAGGGTGTACATAGAATTTCAATCATTAACCGTCAAAGACTTTACCTCCGTAAGCCAGTGTTACAATTGTTGTGACCTAGGCCACACAACCAAAGCTTGCGCAGACACAAGTGCGACCTGTTCCAGGTGTGGCAAGAAGGGTCACAAACGCGCAGAGTGCCGTGCATCAGAACCCATCGATTGTATTCCCTGTAGGAATAGAAACGGAATTTGCAATAAGAGTAGGGGTGGGGTCTGCCAGACCTACAAACAACTGCTTGACAGACTAATTGACAGCACTGACTATGGCAACTGAACACCCCCCTGCGTCAACTGACCTGCTCCACAAATCACACCCTGCTAAAACGAAGTCATACAAGTCACCTTCGACAAAAAACCGAAACCACCTACGTGCAATACTCTGGCGTAAGAGGCAAAAACTATTACCAGACGACTACCCCAACAATGGATACATCCCAGGCTTGATGAACAGTACAAACCTGGAAGACAGCCTTCACGCAGTTACCGAATACATTGACGATCTCACATTGACAGGACAAATAGTACCAGAACCCGCCAAACTAATTAAAAGACAGATAAGGTACTGGATGACGTTTCAGACGACCCTCATTAACAGGATAGACGAACTTGAAGACGAACTACTAAGATTAGACATGGTAACCCCATACTCCGACACTGACAGATCAGGATGCTACAACACATATGACCAACCAGAGCAACCATGCAAAACAACACCACCAACGACCCAACGAGGCCCTTCTACTCCAACACAACGACGCACATACGATACCACGAAATGCGAAGGATATATCAAACCAGTTAAGTTCGTTTTAGGTGAGACTTTGAACCCTACCGTTATGCAAGCCAGCGAAACTGGAACTCAAACGAAAGACACAGACAAATCAGACACCCCAGGCTGCATTCAATCCAAACGAATAATAACTCACACTTACTCATCGGCAGAGGAAGAAGATGACGTCTATCACTGCCCCTACGCCAGAGATTGTAGCGTACACAAAAATGATCCACCAAATCCCAATGCCAATCTTGAACAGGCCACAGCACTGACCGACACCGCAAATGACACGCATAAAGTCGGGGCAACAACCGCAACTAAAGCTGACAGTGCGCATATCATACTCAAAGCTGATACGACCGATGCAAATAATGACGAAGAGCAGACCTGTGAGAACCAACTCGTGTCAGAGCGAATTAGAACTAAGGTACACTCACCCAACACATCTAAAACACAACAAGATAGCACAAATGAAACACACAAAAAACACACAAAAATAATCACAGCCTTCAAGAAACTAAACCCACGTAATAAACCTAAACAGCCTAAGAGAGTTAAAAAAGTGAAAGCGTGTGACGACCAACCGCGGCAATTGCCGGCTGTTCCAGCACCTTGTGTCAAAATAGTGATTCCCCCCAGTGGTGTAAACACACCCTCAGTTCCCAAATCAACAACCGCAACGTCAACGCCATTGGAATCCCCCGCAACGACCAACATGGGCACCCATCCAGCGCTTCTCGCAGAGGCGCACAACGACTCCACTACACCACCACGGCACGACACGGCAGCGGGCACGTCAACACACGCCACCACCACCACTAGTTTTAAATACGATAAGTTAGACCTAAATGTAAAATTAAGTAGGCTAGAAAAGAGGGACATATTAGAGACGGCACAACGGATGCTTATTCGCACCCTACATCCATATGGAGATTCGGTCTGTTTTCGTACATCGGAGCAAACCGACAGACTCATTCTCAAAACAGAAAACATTCCGACGGATCCTGACAGCCTGCTTAATCTGCTCATGCAGGTGTGCGCGCGCAGGGAGGAGCCATTCGACCTAGATAAGCTATATAAGGATCACGTTAGGGCTCATGGGAGAACATACTTCGATTATAGTCAAACTGGCAGCAAGTGCTACGCCACTGTTAAACACCCGAACTGCTGTTAGCACAGCTTAATGCTATGCGGAGTATACTCGTCAACTCGGAGCTCCCACAAGCCCTACGTGAACTAAGAAGTGATATTCTGTGTTTACAGGAGCCATATACCAGAATAGGTCAAATCCCTAATCTCCCTCCAGGCGCGGTGACAGTTGCGGAGGGGGCGGGCTGCAAGGCATCCGTCACAATTCTAAACAAAGAAATATACCCGGTGAAAATCACAGAACTCTGTTCTGAACACCTAGCTACAGTCGAAGTCACGCACAAGGGGGATACGTGGATCATCGCGTCGCTGTACGCCCAATTCTGTCACAGCATTATACCATATGCAGACCTCATTAGAGATCTTGCAAATTATGCTGGCAACAAGAAACTACTTATCTGTGCAGACATAAATGCCAGATCCACCCTGTGGCATTCAGACAGAACTGACGACAGAGGCAGAATCATAAACGACATCATTAATGAAAATGGACTCCACATACTCAACGAAGAAGGACACCACCCGACTTACACCGGACACAACGGCTACACATCAAACATAGACATTACCATCGCCAACAATGCTGCCATTAACCATGTACGAGACTTGACTGTACATGATCAGATCACAGCTAGCGACCACAACATCATCACACTAACCTTAAATGGTACATCCAACATCAACTCAGTCACACAACCCAAAAGACTGTTATTTAACAAAACGGATTGGAATAGGGTCAGACGAACAATACATGAGCACACATTGCACGACATCACCGGTAGCGTTGACTTCCGAGCACACATGCTGACGGACATCATCACAAAAATACAGAACACCTGCATACCTACACAAAGCAAGATAAAACACCAAAACATTCCATGGACCACACAATTAACGCGACTCAAACAGGACTCAAAACGTAAGCGTAAGCTTTATCAACGAGCAATCTCAGACAGAGAAAGACAAATACGACTACACGACTACCGGCTTGCCAAGGACAGGTACAAACTCGAGCTGAATAAGACCAGGAAAGACCACTGGAACAGCCATGTAGCAGCACAAACACAACTAAACATTTGGGGGGAACCATACAAAATAGTGACAGAAAAAGTAAAGAGCCCACTGGTTCTGGGAACGTTGCGACAGGAAGACGGCGCGATGACTAAGGGCTGGAGACGCACAGCGGAGTTCCTGCTAAGCAAACTCCTGCCTGATGACATCGCTGACACTGACACACCAGAACAAGCAGCACTGAGACGCGAACTCGACACAGCATACATTACACCAACTGTCGTCTGTCCTTTTGCACAGGAAGAAGTCGCGATAGCGATTTCAGAACTAAAAAACAAAAAGGCGCCAGGACCAGACGGTATCCACTCTGAGGTACTAAAACAAATTGCACCGCAGATCACCCCATATCTCACAACATTGCTAAACGACGCATTAAGGCTGGGTCGAGTGCCTGCAGTGTGGAAGTCCTCGAAGGCGGTCATCATCAAAAAAGCCCCAGACAAAGACCCCTCAGATCCCAAATCATACAGACCAATATGCCTCATCAACACACTGGGTAAAATACAAGAGAAACTACTTTGTAAACGATTACGAGCACATAGAACACTACGGGGACTAACACCACACCAATACGGCTTCAGGGAAGGGAAATCTATAGACGACGCAATAAACAGAGCACTCCAAATAGTACATAACACACCTAACAAATACACACTTGCCATTATGATAGATATATCAGGTGCTTTCGATAACCTGTGGTGGCCGGCCTTGTTCAAGAGGCTCAGACACCTGCAGGTGCCGGAATCCCTGTACAATAGCTTCATCGACTATTGCAAAGACAGGACAGTCGTTTGGCACATGGACAATCAGAAAGTAATCAAACGTATTACAAAAGGCTGTCCACAAGGGTCGATCTGCGGCCCCATCTTCTGGGACATAGTGATTGAACCGCTCCTACAGTTACTAGAGGAGCACACTTTGACAGATGGAGTTGTCGCCTATGCTGACGATCTACTCGTGGTTGTATCAGCAAATAACCGGGCCCAGCTAGAAGAAAGAGCCAATGGAACACTTCATACAATAACCAAATGGTGTGCTAAGAACAAACTAAAGATAGCATACACACTGTTAAAGGGCATCCAACGCAGGAACCCAACAGTCAAAATAGGGGACACAAACATAAAAAGACTCGCGGTTACACGCTATCTAGGAGTATACATTGACGAACGTTTGAACTTCCACGAACACATGCGAATATGCACAAACAAAGCAGAAAAGCTACTACACAAACTGGCAAGGCTAAATTCGGAACATTTTAGACTACCCCTGTCAGTCACACGAACATACCATTGTGCTCTCTTCGAGTCAGTACTATGCTTTGCTGCCAGTACATGGGCCCACAGATTGAGTGTCTCAACCAACAGAACCATCGTACGTAGAGGACAAAGAAGTGTTTTACTTCGATTAACTGGGGCCTTCAACACAACGTCAATTGATGCACTATGTGTGGTCATGGGAATCTTCCCAATAGACATCACAATCAGGTACCGTGCAGCAATGTACTGGCTTAGGATGGGGAGAATAGACCAGGTTCGGCAGCTCACTGGTGTACCGATTGAGTCAACACGCCAACTTAAAACATGGCGAGTGGATACCTGGCAGAGCGAGTGGGACAACAGCGATAAGGGCCGCCGAGTATACAACTTCTTCCCTGACATCCGGGAAAGACTAAAACTGAAACATATCGATCCCAGCCGCGGTATGGTACACTTCATCACAGGACACGGCCCCTATCCCACGCACCTGAACCGCGTGAGTCTGCAGCAGACTAATAGATGCACATGCGGGGAAGAAGGTTCCCCTGAACACATCGTCTTTTTCTGCGGACAACGCACGATCACAAGACACACAGTACACGTAGACCACTTGAACACACAAAATGAACTACATGCCATAGTACGCGATCCTGAAAGGTGGACTGAACTTAATGCACTGACTGACGAAATCTCAAAGATTCAACATGCTGAATATTTACGCAACAGACCATACAGAAGGCAAGTCGGCACAACCAGACAACAGGATGCCCAGGGGATCACAGACATTACTGATACATCGAGTGAAGAAGAAGAAGACACAGATGCAGACCAAGGCACCAACACAGATATTGAGGCGTCCAGCGCGTATGATCCATAGTGTCAACTAAAGTGGCCTCAAAGACTTTTCCCGAAACACCGACAAATGGTGCATATGTCACATAAATTCTGGAAAACTGATTGCACCTAAATGTAAATATGTATATAGTTAATAGTACCTCCATGTCTAACATGAGCTTAAAGCTAGGCACCTCTTCAAGGGACCTACGCCTTCTGGTAAGAGGCAGCGCACGGCCTGGATGGAAGGATCTTAATTGTGGTCCCTCTTGACTGAGCCCAACCCGACGGATACATATTGTAGATCGGGGAAAACCACCTTTCAGGCTGTGTTGCTGGCGGGGCCGGGAGGTGCTAACTAACGCATTATGCAGTATCATAAGCCTTATTGCTTCAACACAAATTGTCAGTTTTAATGCACCTGTACAACCGCTACCATAACCACTATTTTACCAATACCATCGAAGCCAAAGCTTAAAGGTAGGCACCTTCTCAAGGGACCTACGCCTCCTGGTAAGAGGCGGCACACGGCCTGGATGGAAGGATCTTAATTATAGTTCCTCTTGACTGAGCCCAACCCGACAGATACATCTTGTAGATCGGGGAAAACCACCGTTCAGGCCGTGTTGTCGGCGGGGCCGGGAGGTGCTAACAACTGAACAGTCTTTATTAGGAGCCATGCAAGCCCGAAATAAACAGCCACATTCCATCTCACCTCTATCACCATTACCATAACAACTTTCCACCAATAACTTCTGAGCCAGATCATAAAGCTGGGCATTATTTGTTATTCATCACAAGGTAACTTTGCAGACTAGACATGGAGGGTTAGTTGGCTAATGTACCTCAACCTTCCATAGTTAAGTAAGTACTTAGAATGGCAGACATTAGAAGGAATGGTGAGCGACGTCCAGCGACTTGAGGATCATTCCAAGACCCTGGACGCCGCCCACAACCAGGTGACGGGCCCATACTACACCATTCCTTTCCCTATTCCTTTCCCTTTTCTCTACTTCTTCCAAACATCCATTAATTATTAAGTTTTTGTATTATTATTTTCTTAATTCTTTCGTATACTTGTCTGTCTGTCTGTATCCTACTTATTTTATATTTTATATTAGTTTTAAGATTTTAATATGCTGCACAATAACAAAAAAAAAGATAACAACCATAGAAAGCCCGCCTCCACGTGGCGGGACACGGGCAACGGTGTGGGTGGGGACGGGAGCCGGGGTGATGGCACAATCAGCCACTCCGGACCCCGGACCCAGCCACAGCGGGCAAGAGGCTATATAAGACCCACCATAAGAAATTAGGCGGTGGGTCATTAAATATAAAGCAGCAAGTGAAAAAAAAAAAGTCTTTACCACTGGTAGCATGGCGCGACAGCGTGGACGTGAACCGTATGTGCAGTTGACGGACTTTGAGCGAGGGCGTATAGTGGGCATGCGGGAGGCCGGGCGGACGTACCGCCGAATTGCTCAACACGTGGGGCGTGAGGTCTCCACAGTACATCGATGTAGTCGCCAGTGGTCGGCGGAAGGTGCACGTGCCCGTCGACTTGGGACCGGACCGCAGCGGCGCAGGGATGCACGCCAAGACCGTAGGATCCTACGCAGTGCCGTAGGGACCGCACCGCCACTTCCCAGCAAATTACGGACACTGTTGCTCCTGGGGTATCGCCGAGGACCATTCGCAACCGTCTCCATGAAGCTGGCCTACGGTCCCACACACCGTTAGGCCGTCTTCCGCTCACTCCCCAACATCGTACAGCCCGCCTCCAGTGGTGTCGCGACAGGCGTGAATGGAGGGACGAATGGAGACGTGTCGTCTTCAGCGACGAGAGTCGCTTCTGCCTTGGTGCCAATGATGGTCGTATGCGTGTTTGGCGCCGTGCAGGTGAGCGCCACAATCAGGACTGCATACGACCTAGGCACACAGGGCCAACACCCGGCATCATGGTGTGGGGAGCGATTTCCTACACTGGCCGTACACCTCTGGTGATCGTCGAGGGGACACTGAATAGTGCACGGTACATCCAAACCGTCATCGAACCCATCGTTCTACCATTCCTAGACCGGCAAGGGAACTTGCTGTTCCAACAGGACAATGCACGTCCGCATGTACCCCGTGCCAACCAACGTGCTCTAGAAGGTGTAAGTCAACTACCCTGGCCAGATAGATCTCCGGATCTGTCCCCCATTGAGCATGTTTGGGACTGGATGAAGCGTCGTCTCACGCGGTCTGCACGTCCAGCACGAACGCTGGTCCACCTGAGGCGCCAGGTGGAAATGGCATGGCAAGCCGTTCCACAGGACTACATACAGCATCTCTACGATCGTCTCCATGGGAGAATAGCAGCCTGCATTGCTGCGAAAGGTGGATATACACTGTACTAGTGCCGACATTGTGCATGCTCTGTTGCCTGTGTCTATGTGCCTGTGGTTCTGTCAGTGTGATCATGTGATGTATCTGACCCCAGGAATGTGTCAATAAAGTTTGCCCTTCCTGGGACAATGAATTCACGGTGTTCTTATTTCAATTTCCAGGAGTGTATAAGAAAACATGCGATTTTTAGTTGGTTGCCGATCTTTTTTTTTGTGAAGTTAGGGGCGAAATTTAGAAGAAACATTTATTTGCTGGCAGTTGCTACGATATATATCTTCGATATCCTACAGTTTCCTTATGGTCATGTATGAACAAATTCTTCTAAATTTCGCCACTAACTTCACAAAAAAGATAGACAACCATGTAAAAACCGTGTGTTTTCTTATATCTTGCAGGAAAGTCAACAAAATGAAGCAGACTCTCACACATCGACAAGATCACATAGCAATGGCATAACAAACACAAAAAACGCACTTGAAAATGGGAATCATGTTCCGAAACGCGTTAGCAGATGAGTTATTTATAAACAACCCTACTATGATGATGGTTTTATTGTGTTTGTGCGTGTAAACTGTACTTGCATCAAAAGTAACTGTTTTGGTTACATAAAACCGCGGAAGTTAGGCGAGCAGCTAACTTCCTTTTTACTTATAAAATACAATTTATATTTCGTAAGGATATAAAAAAACAGCGGACTAGCACTGAACTACATGCGGCTCTCATTATCTCGAAAGGAATGAGACAAACACGAGATTAGATCCTGCACCTGAGAGCAGGACAGTGTTAGCGATAGGCTAGGAGTGACCGGCGGCTGGCCGTGCCATGCAGAGCGACGTGGGCGTGCCCGGCTGCAGGAAGCGGCGAGTGGCGGAGGGTGCGCGGCTCCGTCACGCCCGCTGCGCTTCCGGCACAGTTGCGCCGTATCTGGCGCCACATCGCACCACAACAGCGGCGCCCCCTGCGCCGCAACTGGGAACAGCTGCAATATACGCCGAGCCGTGTCGCGCGCGCCATGGAAACCGTGTCACAAGAACTGGGTCTCGCCATCACGTCTCACCCTGCACTGCACACTTACCGCCTTTTTTCCTCGTAATATCCAGCTGGACTCGCTGCACTTTATCTCGTACTACCTATTTCACACTTCGTCACGGCCGCTGCGGCCGAGCGGTTCTAGGTGCTTCAGTCCGGAACCGCGCTGCTGCTGCGGTCGCAGGTTCGAATCCTGCATCGGGCATGTATGTATGTGTTGTCAATAGCTTAGTTAGGTTTAAGAAGTTCTAAGTCTGGGCGACTGATGACCTCAGATGTTCAAGTCCCATAGTGCTTAGAACCAACCACACTTCGTCAGTTATTTTGCTGCCCAAATAGCAAAAGTTATTTCCTACTTTTACTTTTTCAGTTTCTATTCTAATTCCCTCAGCGTCGTGCGATTTGGTGCTCCTTCATTCCATTACGCCCTTTTACTTTTGGTCGCTATTCATCTTATAACGTATGGAAACACCAGTGGAGGCGTTACGTCTAGTAAATGGTTTCTTTTGTTGTGTACTGAGGTGCACAAGAAGAGTCTAGTCTGCCCGCAGCAGGAACGCCCGTCGCCGCGCGCAAACCAATCAAGCTGCCC
The DNA here is from genome assembly GCF_023897955.1 of Schistocerca gregaria. Classification (NCBI taxonomy): domain Eukaryota; kingdom Metazoa; phylum Arthropoda; class Insecta; order Orthoptera; family Acrididae; genus Schistocerca; species Schistocerca gregaria. The sequence continues at coordinate 423,495,455 of NC_064920.1, forward strand.
GGGGAAATCACGCTTCCTGGAGCCTCAGCACCGCCAGGAAGAGGGACGGGCGCTTGAATAACAGTTATCAGTTGAAGTTGTGTCCGCCCTCAGTAGCTGAGTGGTCAGCGCGACAGAATGTCAATCCTAAGGGCCCGGGTTCCATTCCCGGCTGGGTCAGAGATTTTCTCCGCTCAGGGACTGGGTGTTGTGTTGTCCTAATCATCATCATTTCATTCCCAGCGACGCGCAGGTCGCCGAAGTGGCGTCAAGTCGAAAGACTTGCACCCGGCGAACGGTCTACCCGACGGGCGGCCCTAGTCACACGACATATACAGGGTGTTACAAAAAGGCACGGGCAAACTTTCAGGAAACATTCCTCACACACAAATAAAGAAAAGATGTTATGTGGACACGTGTCCGGAAACGCTTAATTTCCATGTTAGAGCTCATTTTAGTTTCGTCCACCTACGCCCAGTGGAGCACGCTATCATGATTTCATACGGGATACTCTACCTGTGCTGCTAGAACATGTGCCTTTACAAGTACGACATAACATGTGGTTCATGCACGATGGAGCTGCTGCACATTTCAGTCGAAGAGTTCGTACTCTTCTCAACAACAGATTCGGTGACCGATGGATTGGTAGAGGCGGACCAATTCCATGGCCTCCACGCTCTCCTGACCTCAACCCTCTTGACTCATTTACGGGGGCATTTGAAAGGTCTTGTCTAAGCAAACCCGGTACCAAATGTAGAGACTCTTCGTGCTCGTATTGTGGACGGCTGTGATACAATACGCCATTTTCCAGGGCTGCATCAGCGCATCAGGGATTCCATGCGACGGATGGTGGATGCATGTATCCTGGCTAACGGAGGACATTTTGAACATTTCCTGTAAAGTGTCGGAAGTCACGCTGGTACGTTATGTAGCTGTGTGTTTCCATTCCATGATTAATGTGATTTGAAGAGAAGTAATAAAATGAGCTCTAACATGGAAAGTAAGCGTTTCCGGACACATGTCCACATAACATATTTTCTTTCTTTGTGTATGAGGAATGTTTCCTGAAAGTTTGGCCGTACCTTTTTGCAACACCCTGTATAAGTTGAAGTTGTAACTCAGTCCGAGTCTTGCTGATGAATTTTTGCAGAACGTTCGTCGCATCTTTAAGTCGTCGAGTTAGATAGAAAAATTAACCGATACATTGACAGTAGTTGTCTTCAGTAGAAACAGAACAGTCCTTCCCAGGGGACAGCGCCTTAACGAAGCACTGCCCATGAGGGCCAAGAGGTTTGCGCTCTCTGGATCCGGAGGGCTATGCCGGTGTTAGTTCAGCTACCTGAAGGGTCAGCCAAACCGGACAGGCCGAAGGGGAGGAGCCAGAAAAAATGTGTCCCACAATGGTATATCTATCCCCATTTTCCTATCCTCATCCTGTCGCTGCACTGTCCTTTTTCTTACCAACCTTTGTCATAAGTTAAGAGTGCGGTGGACAGGGCTCCTTAGCCATAGTGAAGGCAGCCTGTACAGGGGTAACAACCAAAAATAATAAGCCTCTCAAGCTAATAACTTGAATAGTATCTTGGACAATGGCTAGCCACCGTCCCACGGAGAATAATCGTCAACTGAGCATGGAGGGAAATTTCTCCGAATGCACTACCCCACGTGGTAACCAATCCACCGTCACTCGAGGTGACGTTAGCGGACATTCGGATACTGCGGAGTCCGCACCAACATGCTTTGAGAATGAGTCGGAGCATCCTGAAATCACCGGCCGTAAACTCAGACCAAGACGGCAAAGCTTCTTCGCAACATTTAATGCTAATTCACTGCTCAAAGTGAGTAAATTGAAACATCTGACAACACAGCGTAGTACTGACAGCAGTACGGGAAACCAGATTCAGGGACGATCGTGCTTACGAGTCCCATGGATAGAGAATCCTCAAAGGAAAAAGTAGGTCAGCGGGTAATGAAGAACGTATCCCATTTAGATACAGGATTTATAATCAGTCACACGATACTGGACTCACTGATTAACTACATCTCCCCAAGCACCCGTGTATCCATCCTCTAACTCAAAAGTACTAACACGAGTTACATTGTAGTCAACGTACATGCCCCAACCAGTCAAGACAACAGACGCAATCCAGACAGAACTGACAAATTCTGGGAAGACTTAGAAGTTCCAGAGACACAGACCGTCATACTGCATGGTGATTTCAATGCACAGTTGGGAAGAGAGAAAAAGTACAGAAATATACTGGGCAATTATCTAGCACAAATGAAAACGAACCGCAATGGGGAACGGTTGGTGGATCTATGTAGGACTTTTGGGTTGGTCATGAAGTCTACAGCCTTCAGACACCTGCCAAGGAAGCAGAAGACTTGTACTTCACCTATCACCTACTTGTGTGAATTCCGGATAGATCATGTGGCCATTTTAAGAAAATCTCAAAAGGAAATAAAAAATGTGAAGGTATTAAAAAGTGCCCGTCTGGACTCAGACCACCACCTCTCAAATATCAAAATAAGACTCCAGCCTAGGTACTCTAGACTACATAGAACTTCCAAAATGTAAGGTTTGACGTAGAGCGACTTAAGAGCAGACATGAAGTAAGCTAGAGACAGAACAGTACAGATTTCAACAGCTGGGACCAACTGAAGGAGGCTCTTGCGAAGACAGCCAATGAACTCACCCCCCCCCCCCCCCTCACTAGAAGAAGGAAGCATCTGTGGTGGAATGAAGACTGTGACAATGCAATAGCCCAAAGACAGACATTCTGGGGGAAGTGGAATTGTAAAAACCAAGAAAAATTGGGAGAAATGTTTGGAAAAAAGAAGGCTTACATCTAATTCGAGGAACCAAACGGACCTTCACACAAAACCAACTAACCCAAATCGAAGAGAGCTTCGCTAAGAATAACTCCAGAGCTTTCTACAGGACCTTCAAGCAGACACTCAGAAAATACAATCCGCCAAGCCTACACTTCAGAGACTCGCAGGGCGAACAGGCTTTTAACCATAAGGACAACTGCCACCTCTTAGCTCAGTACTGTAAAAACCTATTCATCTGTGATCCACCCAGCAAAGACTTCAGCTACAAACAAATCACCCCTAACCCAGATCACTGCCCCCTGGAAATGCATCTTGTCCGAATATCTGTGGCAATTTAAAACTGATTACCGGTCCAGAATTCGAAGCCTTTTCCTTCATCATATCATGTACTCCGATAAAATGTACAAAAAGGTAATTTTCGCATTTAGTTTACTCATGTGTAAATCTCATTTACCTTTCAACAAAGGATTTTTGGTTCGGCTGTAGACTACAGGCCCACAACAAACAGAGCTAGCGTGAAGTCTGCGAAGTAGGAGGGTAGTGCAGGTGGATAGCTCGCTCGGTAGTTGCAATACCAGCAAAATGCAAAGCTCCATGTTCGAGTCCTGGTCAGGACACAGTTTTGATCCGTCAAGAAGTTTCACATCGCAGAGGAAATCAGCAAATTGATGATGCATCTACATCATTCCTAGTGCTTTTGTTTCCTTTTCTTATTAACGTGCCATTCGGTGGCTCTGCCACACAGCCAGGTCTCTGGTTAGATTAAAACTCTCAGACGTTCTTTTTCAAACTGCACGTTACACAACAATTTTAACTTTTCCAGTTTTTCATTACGTTTACAAACCCAAACATACGCCTGAGTCTGTCAGATATAGAGAACAAACATAGAAACGGCACATTAAAATTCACGTATGTTCATAGAGGAGCGGAATCGAACCTACTACCTCCACTTCATGGGGCAATGGTGAAGTAGGGCGGCGATTCTACTTTAAAAGTGTGATGTCCTAAGGTTAGTTAGGTGTAAGTAGTTCTAAGTTCTAGGGGACTGATGACCATAGATGTTAAGTCCCATAGTGCTCAGAGCCATTTTTAAAAGTGTATAATAATATACACTCCTGGAAACTGAATAAGAACACCGTGAATTCATTGTCCCAGGAAGGGGAAACTTTATTGACACATTCCTGGGGTCAGATACATCACATGATCACACTGACAGAACCACAGGCACATAGACACAGGCAACAGAGCATGCACAATGTCGGCACTAGTACAGTGTATATCCACCTTTCGCAGCAATGCAGGCTGCTATTCTCCCATGGAGACGATCGTAGAGATGCTGGATGTAGTCCTCTGGAACGGCTTGCCATGCCATTTCCACCTGGCGCCTCAGGTGGACCAGCGTTCGTGCTGGACGTGCAGACCGCGTGAGACGACGCTTCATCCAGTCCCAAACATGCTCAATGGGGGACAGATCCGGAGATCTTGCTGGCCAGGGTAGTTGACTTACACCTTCTAGAGCACGTTGGGTGGCACGGGATACATGCGGACGTGCATTGACCTGTTGGAACAGCCAGTTCCCTTGCCGGTCTAGGAATGGTAGAACGATGGGTTCGATGACGGTTTGGATGTACCGTGCACTATTCAGTGTCCCCTCGACGATCACCAGAGGTGTACGGCCAGTGTAGGAGATCGCTCCCCACACCATGATGCCGGGTGTTGGCCCTGTGTGCCTCGGTCGTATGCAGTCCTGATTGTGGCGCTCACCTGCACGGCGCCAAACACGCATACGACCATCATTGACACCAAGGCAGAAGCGACTCTCATCGCGACACCACTGGAGGCGGGCTGCACGATGTTGGGGCGTGAGCGGAAGACCGCCTAACGGTGTGCGGGACCGTAGCCCAGCTTCATGGAGACGGTTGCGAATTGTCCTCGCTGATACCCCAGGAGCAACAGTGCCCCTAATTTGCTGGGAAGTGGCGGTGCGGTCCCCTACGGCACTGCGTAGGATCCTACGGTCTTGGCGTGCATCCGTGCGTCGCTGCGGTCCGGTCCCAGGTCGATGGGCACGTGCACCTTCCGCCGACCACTGGCAACAATATCGATGTACTGTGGAGACCTCACGCCCCACGTGTTGAGCAATTCGGCGGTACGTCCACCTGGCCTCCCGCATGCCCACTATACGCCCTCGCTCAAAGTCCGTCAACTGCACATACGGTTCACGTCCACGCTGTCGCGGCATGCTACCAGTGTTAAAGACTGCGATGGAGCTCCGTATGCCACGGCAAACTGGCCGACACTGACGGCGGCGGTGCACAAATGCTGCGCAGCTAGCGCCATTCGACGGCCAACACCGCGGTTCCTAGTGTGTCCGCTGTGCCGTGCGTGTGATCATTAGAAAATTATTCGTCACTGGGAAATCTACTGCTTGGAGCTCAATCCCCTGCAATGAAAAGACACTAATTCGCGGTCGTTGTACATCTTTCTAAGCTTGAATTTTATGAAACTGTCCTTAGAGGTAACTGAAGAGTGTTACTAAACTGTAGCGGCGTTTCGGTGTTGCTGAAGAGCATGAGAGAGAGAGAGAGAGAGAGAGAGAGACAGAGAAAGAGAGAGAGAGAGAGAGAGGGAGAGGAGTTGATTTGTGGGGACATCCTCTACGTCCTTTTGAAAAAGATGATCCCAGCACACTGCTTAAGCGATTTAGAGGTCATGGGAAACCTAAATTTGGATGGCCAGACAGGGAATAGCATTATGTGACAACTAGGTGAATGTCTCTAGTTAACACGTTGATTGCCATGAGGGCACTGGAACCCACAGCAGGGCCTCATGCCTGATGCTGTGTGCCCATAGCGGCCACACGCTCCACTCTGTTTAGTAGAGCTCCAGCGACCCCGTTCCGGCTTCGCAGGGAAGCACGAAGTAGCGGGTGGTTATAATTAAAGTGCAGTTACTCACAGGGGTCTAGTGTGGGGTGTAATCATCGTATAGGAGCAAAACTTGGTATATATTCTAATGCGTTAATGCGAAACATTTTTACACTGGAGAAATTTTACTTCAAATTTTGGCCACTAGGTGCGTATCAGGCGCTGTGAATTTCTGAGTATTAAAGAGAACTCATAACATACAGAGTAAATGGACGCCACGTGAGATTGAGTTGCACCGCTGATCAAGCCAACTAATTTCTGAACAATGTGTAAAATGTTTTCATACGTAATGGATTAGGAAGGGAACATGGGAAAAAGGTGAGAAAGGCATAATGTTCATGTTACTATTAACCGCAGCTTACACAATTTGTTCAATATGAGCATCGGAGGCGTCGACTCGAGATAGTGTACAGTGCCAGGTTTGCACCTGGTGGTCAAAACTGGAAGTAATTTTTTCCTGTGTAAATGGTTATGCATTAACGCGTTAGCATATCTGCAAAGCTTTTCTGCTGTGCGGTAACTGCAGCCCGAACTGGCCCTCCGCGAGGAGATGTACTTTAATTATAACCACTCGGTGTTAGAGTCGGAAGACTTGTCAGTTGTAGCAACAACGAATTATACACGCAAGCCTTTCTCATGAATCAGTGTGTCTATTAATAGAAACAGTATCACAATTCCTACAGTAGTTCTTCATATTAGCATTAACGTACAGAGAGAAAAAAATGCGGTAGCGGACTTTACAATGTTTACATAACACATACAGTGCAGTAATGTGCATTACTTTGTATTTCTTGATTGAGTAGATGCCGCCGCACAGGAAATCAGGTACAATACACTGTTAAACTTCTTTAATTTTGGCCGCGGGGTAGCCGCGCAGTCTTAGGTGCCTTGTCACGGTTCGCGCGGCTCCCTCCGTCGGAGGTTCGAGTCCTCTCTCGCGCATGGGCGTGTGTGTGTGTGTTGTTGTTAGCGTGAGTTAGTATAAGTTAGACTAAGTAATGAGTAAGACTAGGGACCGATGACTTCCGCACAAATTTCCTTCAATTTTGTTTTTTCGCAGTTTAACCTTCAAAATACAATAGTTTCTATTAATAATTCTTAACGAAATTTCAACGTTGCTCTGCAACATTTATTCAGTCGAGTGCTAATTTATGGCTCTGAGCACGATGGGACTTAACTTCTAAAGTCATCAGTCCCAGAGAACTTAGAACTACTTAAACCTAACTAACCCAAGGACATCACACACACCTATGTCCGCGGCAGGATTCGAACCTGCGACCGTAGCGGTCACGCGGTTCCAGAGTGTAGCGCCTAGAACCGCTCAGCCACCCTAGCCGGCTGCTAATTTATATTTTGGTACAAACAGTGAGATTTGCTTTATGAGGTAATAGGGGCATAGATACTTTTAGCTCAAATGGATCCCGCATCTTCAATCAGTAGAACGGCACGACATTGCAAACGTCGAAGAACGACTGGTTTCATTGATGAAGAATTTGAGCAGTGTCGGCTAGTTCTGTTTTCACATCCTTGCTACCTGACGCGATCCCCTCAATCTAGCCGCCGTGTGGCGCTTCGATCGTCTGTTAGTTGAGGCTTTGTTTAGATCCTTGGAGCGGGTTGTTGACCACTTGGGCAGTCAGTCTGTCGCTGGCAGAGAGAGAGAGACAAGAGGCACATGTGACGCATGGTGAGCTGTTCACAGAGCTTACTGGCGCACGATTGTCTAAGCGGCCGGTGGTCGGTAGAGTTGTGTCGGTCGGCAGTACTTGGGCCTAACATCGACGCAGCCGGTTTAACCTGTCTTAAAGTCGCATAGGTGTTGAGGTGGGTGCTGGAGTGCTGTTCATTTTCTGGTACCGTCTCTTCTGCGCTTTGGGGGTAAGATACTCGTTATTTATTGACAAATATCTTAAAGTTGCTCTCGCTGCGATGGATTGCCTGTGTTTCTCGATTACTTTGTCTCAGGTGTTAAATTTGCCTTTTGGTGGTTCTGTTTGAAATTATCTGCCATATTTGATGTGTTTTGAATCTTCTTTTAACTGCAACTTGTTCAATGCCTGATTATCTCGCCATTCGGGTCTGCAATTTATTGTGTCATGTGTTCTACGCCTCCACGTGTATTAGAAACCACTGAGATCGAAACTGAGTCTTATTTGTATTGAGAGTTGTTGCTTCCCTGAATGATGTACTGACTATATACATTCTTTCAAATTTTATGCATTGTTTGCTGTGTTTCTTCCGTGACTTTAAATACTTTCGTAATAATAAAGAACGACCGCTTCAGCCACAAATAATGATTTTATTGAAATCCACGATGCATTTCGAGTCCTGGGGGCTCATATTCAGTTTCTAATTGTGTTCGAAAATCTGCTGTCTCAAAATGTTTCTGCAAATATGCTTTTAATAGGAAGTGTGTATTTGTACATAAACATTCTCCAGAACCATACATCTACTACTACAAATAGCCCATAACTAAACGAAATTTAAAGTTAACGTAGGCTGTCAAAGCACCTGAAGATGAGCCCCAGGGCTCAAAATGCAGGGTGCATTTTAATAACATCACGATTTGTGGCTGAAGGCAGTTGTTCTTTATTATCAAGACTATAAAATTGCCTACCGCCTTGGTAAGCGAACGCCAGTGACCCAGTGGATCTTGGCTCCTTTGGGTAATTAAGTTCCATTAATCTGGTGAGATTTTATCTCGTTCAAAAAATTTAATATTTATTGCTCTAAATATAATTACTGTTGTAGTTGCTCTAGCCCTCAAGATTTGCCTGTTACCTTTTAAGTCACTTAAGTTAAACTGTTGAATACCCCGTTATTCCTTGGTTATTACATTAACTTGTTATTACGTTTTATTGCAAGGTTAAACCGTTAATCGTTTCAGTAATTCTTCTTGTAATAAGTAAGGTTTGATTGGGCTTCAGGTCACGCTCACATTGAGTTTCTTGTCTTTTCATACGTTCTATGATTACTATGCATGAATTATGTGTTTGCATGTTTGTTCTCGGCTTTCCGAGCTGTTTGTCGTGTTTGGAGGCGCTGGTCAGGGTTGGTATTTGTTACCCACCGCTTAATCGGGCGTAGCCTGTCCGCGCCGGCTGTGTATTGCTTGCGCACGGGCGGCGCGCCGCTTCCCGTCTCATCATAGCCTCTGAGACGTTGCGGCCTTCTGGCCTGCTACGGCATCGCTCATAAGTCGTTTTTATCTCGTAGCAATAGGGCGAAAATTTAACCAGCAGTGCCCGTTATTCTAAAACATTTTATTGAGACCTGGCCTGCCCTACCTGACACTTCCATGTTTTCCCTGTTAGAAGTTTTCACGTAATATTTTTAATATTGGTGTAATACTCAACTTGTTAAAAGGTATTTTATTACTTTTCCACGCCAGTATCTTGTTTATGCTCAAGGGGCTTCTCTCATTGATCAGAGGAGGTTGGGGTTGGGTTTTTTGGGGGAAGTCATCGGTCTCAACGGGTTAGGGAAGGAAGTCAGCTGTGCCCTTTCAAAGGAACCATTCCGGCATTTGCCTGGAGCAATTTTAGGGAAATCACGGAAAACCTAAATTAGGATGGCCGGACGCGGGATTGAACCGTCGTCCTCCCGAATACGAGTCCAGTGTGCTGACCACTGTACCACCTCGCTCGGTGAGTGATCAGAAATTGGACATTTGTGTTAAGAATTGTTCCTGTGCTCGTTGCATAAAATATTAGTATTTAACGGGCCTCAGATGGTCAGATACCAAACTTTTGCAATTTTATGTTATTACGCTTCTTGCAAGTTGTATTCATTAATGTCAAGCAGCCCGTTTGACCAGCCAAATATTTGAATTGTAACCTTTAGCATCTCTGCTGTCACTGTTTGTCCAGCGCAAGAGCGTGTTTGAGTTATATGTCATCTTATTGGTTACTACTTATTGGTTAATCCTTCCTAAATTAGTGCATTTTATTCGTTTAACTTAACTAATTCATCATCGACTGGTTTAACTGAAGAACTTTTAGAATAACTCTCTTAATAATTTGTATTTTATTGGTGTTTTTTTATTATCTGTGGAAAAAAAGACTGTTGACTTTTGTTAAGTAACAAATGACTTGTGATAAATGGCCTCCACGTTCACCATGCCCGTTTCGTTGTTTTCTTATCCTGAGGCGTCCACTTAATTTTCAGAACTACTGGGAATGTTGGAAGCATCAGATTTTGCTGCCCCGGATCGAGCATTATCTGAGTTTTCTGATGACGGTGGGTGACAGCGACGATGACAGCGACTGTGTTGGTTATGCTGTTCGCCAAAGGGTTCCAGGTAGAACTGCAAGAAGCCGCAACTGCGACCAGGGCTAAACTGAAAATACCCCACCAACCCTACAACGCATTTAACAGGCCACATTCATAAACAGTATACGTTTCATCATCAAGCCACATGTGACTGTGAATGTATTACACTCACACCAACCAACGATACAGTGTACTAACTAAAGAGAGCGGAGCTTGTGGGCGTCAGAGCCACACGGCGTGAAGTGTGAAACTTAGTTGTGAACGTCGGCGCCCTCAGTCAGTGCGTTAATGGAAGTTAAGTGTCAACAGCTCCAATACGTTTATGGTACTGCGTCGCCCGAACAAGACACGGCCAGGGCAAAAACACCGCAGGCGGAAAGATGCGAGATGGTGCCGGTGCCGTAGAGACTCGCCACTTGCGCGAATTCCACCAGCGCCACGGACGGCGCTCAGAATCAACATATCGACTTCGCCTCGACCAACTGCCGGCCCAATACAATCCACCAACGACCGGACGAACAACGGACAGGAGCCTGCTCGGAAGAGAGATGAGCAGCTCTCGTCCATTCGGCTATGTATCATAGTCCAGGGCTGACCTGGACAGGGAACGTCGTTCACCGAAGTGAACAGACAGTTTTCGTAAATTGCATTTGCTATGTACTGTGCAAGTTTACCTACGGTTATTCACACTTAGCCACTGTGGGTCTTCTTCATGTTATATACGTGCAGTGTTGCAGAGTTAATCATTCAACAAGTCACAAAAGTAAGTAAATATTTTTAACTCATTTGTGTGACTTAAAAAGTAATTTGTTGGAGAGTTGTACAAACATCATTCTCCTATCCTATTACCTGACCTTGTAACTTTACTATATAATAGAGGAAGGGAGAAATTGTCTTAGAGGAGCACTGCACCGGAAGCCGTTTCACGAACTCACAAACTCGGCTTACCGTAACAACAGTGGCAACTCGGTCTCCACAGCAGTAGCGACGAGGCCTTTACAAAACATGGCACTGAACTGTTTCGACAGATTGCGTTGTACTGTATGGAACTGGGAACCTAGAAACGCCGTAGTCCTCAGTGGTTCACAACCCCACAACATGCTACACCAGTCCACTCCCCCACTGCCGCCCAAACTGAACCCAGGGTTATTGTGCGTTTCTTGCACTAACTCTGATAACAGTGTCGTGACACGAAAGTCCACTTTCGCTCCACGAACAGAAAATATGTGATATTAAAGATCGACCAATACCGTCCGCCAGAATTACTATAAGCCGAGAGTTATTTGACTCAAGGAAGGCGAGAATGAGTAACGGACGGGTAGAAGCACTTAAACACATACAAACACTACGCTGCAAACGAACTTCACGACAAGCTTTCTTGTAGAGGCAGACAGTAATATTAACCGAAATTAAAGACACCACGGACACGTAAAATTCACAGATCAGACTTCCCAGAGATGCAGTGCACAAAGATCTAATTACAATATTTTACAGGCCTTTTTAACACATAAATTTTTGCTCATACAAATCAGCCTGCAAATTCCATGGAGGCCCGGATATCAGTACCAATAAACAGCACCGGAGCATTGAAAAATTCGGGTAAACACGCCTCTGACAGCTTGGCAGGTTTTCAATAATCCACTCCTGAGGTTCCTTGGCACTGAAAGCCATACGCAAGCCAACGTGACCCCTGCATATCCTTCGCAGTTCACCCCTGCATATCCTTCCCAGTTTACGTCAACATAGACAGATGCGTGGCGGCAAGAGGCCTTTTCGCTTGATTGATCTACTGATACTCCCACCATCACACTGTCATCCTGCCCTTGCGGGTCCAGCAAGAAGGAGCTGCACTCGCAGGGCAACATCTTAGAGACAAAGAAAACAGCATATCGATATCGATATCGATAGAGTACGACAAGCCGGTACGGCTCAGTCCCCATTCACGAGAGGCTTCAGTGCGCGACCAAGTGACGTAAATCACTGCTGTTGCTGGCTATAAGAGCATGAGGCAGTGACGTTTAGCTTTCAGCTGAACGCTGTTTCTATTAAACTATCTTCCGAGTAGGAGAAGGGGAGGAATCTGAACGTGGTAGGGCACATGGACCCTGGAGGCGCAGAGCCACACATCAGATGACCGAACCCTGTAAAGCGCCGGTACAGTGGTGAATCAACTTTAGGAAGCCGGAAATAGTGTGCCACCAGAATCCTGTAAAAATCTAAGTTTTTTTTTTTTTTATTAGAGGGAGTTCTCACTCAGATCGTTGGACCCCCAATTCCGTATCGCTCACCACCAGCCTCGGGTAAGTTTACTTTTTTTCAATTGGAGTGTTGCTCTCGAAGTTTGCACTTTGCTACTAGCTGGCGTTTGCTGAAACTGTTGGCTGTCACCCCATCGACTTAAACACTGGCTTCTGTTGCGCAACCAGTTGCATCTTTTCTTTTTCTAGTGGTTAGAATGCTACTCTGAGTGAAAATAAATAGTGTTATTCAGATTGCTTAGTTGCTTGAGTCTCCTGCCGTGAGCACCTATCGCGTCCCAAAATTCGCGACTCTGGTACGTCCCTTGTGACTGTTTGGCGCTGATCCGAGCAATCAACCTGCCATCACTGGAATTTAGCTTTCTGAAATTGCTCCTAACTACTCAAGAATTGAAGACTGGCCCGTAACACCCTGTCTTTACTCTACGTTATGTTAGGAAAGGACTCGGATGTGGACGCGTTCGGCGGCATCCAAGCCCACTGCGAAAAGTTAAACTCACCGTCCAACAGCGTCCAAACACACGTGTGCTGCCAAATGGTTGGCCTGGTAGGAGGCTTTGGCTCCAGCACATTCGACGCCCTGTATCGTCTTTGGATGACGCTTTCGGACAGGGGTTACAAAGCTCAATTTATTCCTCAGCACGTCCTCTACAAATTCTCGAACTGTTGGTATCATCTCATTGTTACACCAGAAGTTTCCACCGTCGGGATCCGGGTTCGATGCCGCCGCACTGGAATACGTCAGGCGCTTGGGATACGGATCCGAATGTGGAAGGAAACCGACCGCACAGACTGCACACAAAGGTGTGACGTCAACGTTCGGGTCGTGCTGGCACTCTCCCAGCAGAGCGGCTGCTGTGAGGCGGCGAAACACGCGGCGCGGCCGTGTTGCGAGTGCGAAGCCTGCCTGGGAATGGGCACGTCTGCTTCTCGTAACGGCGATGGGCGCGAAGCGATGACTCAAGCGCGGCGCGGCGCGTCGCGCTCGCTGCTCTACCTGACGGCCACGTCGTTCCTGTGTAGTTGTAGTACTCCTCTGGACGTTGCGAAACGAATGTTCGGCCGCCGAAGCTGTGTCAGGTGGGAGACTAGACCAGGGGTCTCCAAACTACGGACCGCGGGCCGAAACCGGCCCGCGACGGCCGGCAAACCGGCCCGCGTTAGCTGGCCGGACATCCCCGGTGTCCGGCCCGCCAAATATTTGAGGTGGTACCTATACTGCCAACAATTGAGTTTCGAGGCCTATCGCGACCAATACACCGCGACATTGGCTCTGCTACTCGCTACAAGACTACATAACTAAACTTATTGTTGTGCCGCTTGAAATAACAATGCTCTGTACGTCTTGCAGTAATAGTGTTGCTAACAATGATTTTGAGATTTTTGTTAACTTTGCAGAATGCTTTCGTGAAGAATGTGCAGTGACATACTATTTTGTCGGTGAAATTCGCCAAAATAAAATACGCCTGAATTTCGGTCAGGTACGCCCACCAATCAAAATTATGTATCCAGAATGAGATTTTCACTCTGCAGCGGAGTGTGCGCTGATATGAAACTTCCGGGCAGATTAAAACTGTGTGCCCGACCGAGACTCGAACTCGGGACCTTTGCCTTTCGCGGGCAAGTGCTCTACCAACTGAGCTACCGAAGCACGACTCACGTCCGGTACTCACAGCTTTACTTCTGCCAGTATCCGTCTCCTACCTTCCAAACTTTACAGAAGCTCTTCTGCGAACCTTGCAGAACTAGCACTCTCTTTCAGGAGCCTGGGGGATGTTTCCAGAATTAGATTTTCACTCTGCACCGGAGTGTGCGCTGATATGAAACTTGGTAGAGCACTTGCCCGCGAAAGGCAAAGGTCCCGAGTTCGAGTCTCGGTCGGACACACAGTTTTAATCTGCCAGGAAGTTTCATATCAGCGCACACTCCGCTGCAGAGTGAAAATCTCATTCTGGAAACATCCCCCAGGCTGTGGCTAAGCCATGTCTCCGCACTATCCTTTCTTTCAGGAGTGCTAGTTCTGCAAGGTTCGCAGAAGAGCTTCTGTAAAGTTTGGAAGGTAGGAGACGGATATTGGCAGAAGTAAAGCTGTGAGTACCGGACGTGAGTCGTGCTTCGGTAGCTCAGTTGGTAGAGCACTTGCCCGCGAAAGGCAAAGGTCCCGAGTTCGAGTCTCGGGCGGGCACACAGTTTTAATCTGCCAAGAAGTTTCAAAATTATGTAATTAAATAAAAATTGTGGTTCGTTTCAGTGCTAGCTATTCCCACAACCTTAGATTTTTGTGATTTCATCTTTCCTTTTGTCTTACATTACGGTGATAGTGGAGTGCTAGGGTGCTTTAATCCCACTAGGTAGATCTTGGGCCTTATGACTTCGTGGAGGAGTCAGTGTGGCCCGCGGACTAAAACGTTTGGAGACTCCTGGACTAGACGGCTGGTAGGAAAATCGTCGTTCCTCCTGATTTTCGTGGTCCTGCGACATTACACTTAGGTTACAAAAGTCATAGGATACCTCCTGATATTGTGTCGGATCTCCTTTTGAGGGTAATTCGTGGCGGGCCGCATAAAAAGGCGCGATAGGGGTAAAGGTATGTACGGCGAATCCGATTCCTTCTTCTGAGACCTATCTTGAACGCGCAGGTAGTCCATTCCTGATTGTAAAGTCTTAGATTGCCTGAAAACAGACCAAAACTGCTTCAGTCAGTGGGCGAAGAAGAAGTGCTCCCATAGCATCTACGTTTACTCATCCTGGGAGAAGTGTTCAGAGAGCAAGCAATATTTATGTCTGATACATAAGGACGGAAAGCACGATTGTTAATTATTTAATCAAACAGCAGCACACTTTCATTTCTGGAAACGAGACTTTGGAGGACTACTGACATTAACACTAAACTTGTGTAGGGCAGGCTATAAATAAATACGAAGGTAATCCCAAAAGTAAGGTCTTCTATTTTTTTATAAGTACAGAACTCTGTTTGTGTGGCAGTTGGTCGCACTGTTATGAAGAGTGCTACACGCGCTATGTGTATACATGCGCACGCCGCGCTCAGGCGCTCAGTCTTGGATTGGCAGCCGTTGAGAATTGAGCTCCCGTTCGATGTTACCGCCAAGTGCGAATTGCGCGCAGTTATTCGGTCTTTGAACGCAAAGGGTACTGCGCCGATTGAAATCCATCGCCAATTGACGGAAGTGTATGGTGAGTCGTGCATGGATGTCAAAAATGTTCGTAGATGGTGTAGAGAGTTTCCAGCTGATCGGATCGAAACTCACGACGAACAAAGGAGCGGGAGACCGTCAGTTTCTGAGGAGACAGTGTTGGAGGTTGAGCAAAGCATGCCTGAAGATCTGTGGATCACCCTGGATGATCTCTGCACGTTGGTTCTTGAGGTTTCCCGAAGCACCGCTCACAGAATTTTAACGGAAACATTGAACTACCGGAAGGTGTGCGCAAGATGGGTGCCACGCATGCTGACTGAGGACCACATGCGGCAACGAGTTGATGCTTCCCGCGCATTTCTTCACTGCCTTGCAGCCGAACAGGACAACTTTCTGGACTGGTTAAAAGAACATTTAGCCGGAAATCGATTCAGCTCCAATTACGAGGTGAAAGAAGAGGTTGATAACTTTCTGAACAGCATGGTGGCGAGCTGGTATGACATGGGCATACAAAAACTGCCACAGCGTCTACAAAAATGCATCGACAGAAATGGTGATTATGTCGAAAAATAGCTAAATGTTCAATTTGTAAACTGATGTATACCACTGTAGAAATAAACAGGTCTATGTGCTTATAAAAAAAATAGGAGACCTTACTTTTGGGATTACTCTCGTATGTGCCATGGAAGAGAGCGAGAGATGGTTCAACGAAGATACTAGGGAGTTGTGGCACTACACTTACGGCGAGAGTGTCATCGCAAGTTAACCGCTTAAAGCTCAACGAATTCGAAAACTGGAAAAGCAACCAATGACTTTGAGAGATACTTCTTACGCAAGGTGGCATCGGATAAGAATCAGCTTGTCAATAACACTACTGCTGAAGTGATCGACGATACTGGCGGAAATAGTGGTTTCCGTCATCCGGCGTTGTTTGAATGAAGAAGGTAAAGCTATAGTTCAACATTTCAAGTGTCCTACGGATGCTGAAATGACGTGAAGAGAATTGTGACTGCGGATCTGAAAAGCTACTACAGTCGCATTACAGAGGAAAGATGCCTGATAGTTCATTAGTCACGCAGATAAATCGATTCATTTTCTAGTTAACACGTATCCTTGATTTTTTGAGCAGCAGATAGTCCCTTGTAACTGAAAGAAAGCACAGATAGTTCGCCGGTCGGAGTGGCCGAGCGGTTGTAGGCGCATCAGTCTCGTGCATGGATGTGTGTGATGTCCTTAGGTTAGTTAGGTTTAAGTAGTTCTAAGTTCCAGGGGACTCATTACCTCAGAAGTTAAGTCCCATAGAGTTCAGAGCCATTTGAACAGATAGTTGCAATACATACGCCTGAACGACATATACACAAAACTACTTATAAATACAGTGCGTAAAGTAGACAGAATTTGAGGAATGAACAAAATGAAACTCCACAGGAGTATTTGATGTTTCTGTGATTACAAACTCGAGACAAATTTACAAATAACTTAATAAAATTTTAAATTTAATACAAATAAATAATAAACTTACAAATAGCACTTATCAGTATGGCGTTACGTCCCGCATGGATTGGGTAAATGGACTGATTCGCTTGGGAAGGATATTATAAAACCTTTGTATCCGCTGGCCTATAATTGATGTTACGTCTCTAACATCCTGGAACTGGTACGTTGATGTCCGAGATGGTCTCACACATGTTCTAGGCGGGACAGATCTGGGTATTTCGCTGGTCACGATGGTACAACAACACGCAGATAGTTCATGGAGACATGTACCATGCGTGGACGAGCATTATCATGCTGAAAAATGGCATCACGCTACTGGCTGTGAGAGGTAATACACAGGATGTCCACGATGTACCGTTGTGCCGCTGTTCCTTCAACAAGAACCAGCCGTGACGTCAAGTCGTACCTTCTGGCTCCCCACACCATGGTGCCAGGAGAAACATCGTTGTGCCTTTCCAAAGCACTGGAAGAATCGTATCTGTCTCCAGGTTATATTCGCCGACAGTGGTCATGTGGGGCAGTGCAGAACCGCGATTCATCGTTGAACACAGTGCCACACCAGTCACCAGCAGTTTACGCTTCTCAGCCAGGGTACCATTCCAAACGCAGCCGTGTTTGTTGTGGTGTTGACGGCAACCTGTGCATGGGACGGTAATTCCCCAGTCCGGTTGCTGTGGGTGGTTGACGTGCGACGACACAGAAAGCAGCAGTGAGTTCACTACCACTTCACATATGTGAAGGCGTTACGAAGTGCTTGGTGCATTATAAGGCGCACTTCCCTTGTGGTCGTCAAACGTGGTCGACCGGAACCTCGAGGAAGTGTGCACCCGCCCTCACGTTGCCGTGCGCATACCAAAATTGGGCCACCGTCACATCGAATGCCCACAAATCTGAATACTGCCCGATTCGTCCAGCTGGCCAAAAGGAGAGACACAAATGGAGAGTCCCCTTCAAACTCTGTCAGGTGGTGATAACGCTGTCTTACATGAGTATGCGAATCCCCATGTCCTTCACAATGTTCATTCAACATCTGATGCTGTTCAGCTCATTGTACACCCTACCATGCTTAGCAGCAACAGTAAACATGAACAGTACTAGCGCATTCTGGTGGTCACAGAGAACTGCAACTCTGATCGTTAACATACTCGCTGATGGCTTACATCCGTACCCTTGTGTTCTGGGTGCTGTTCAGACAGTATAAGGGTGGTCAAAAACAGCCTGAAAGGGTGTTGCAGAGTAGGTTATGCTGAGAAATAATTGTTATTAAAAAATTCGGTACGTTGCGCCGTTTCCTAGACATTTAGCACTGAAGTTAGCCAATTGGGTCGTCGCATGCACAGATTCAAGGAGCCTGCCAGAGGCTGTGTCGCCAAACGTGCTGTCCGTTCGGTTTCCTTAAATTGGACAAATGTAACTTTTGCTCACCCAGCTTACATTTATCACTTCCGCAAAGGGCACTTTTTAACTGGTATTTTGAGCATTTCAACGAGTGCTAAACAGCGGACCTATAGATGTCTGTGCAAAACACCATTTTAGCACTCGCAAGTGCTTGAACTTCAGCGTGCACCGACGTGAGTTGCTAACTTCGATGCTAAATAACTCAGAATTTTTTTCTTAACCAGTATTTCTCAGAACAGCCTCCCCTGCAACACTGCAATAGCCTTACAAGCTTGTCATTGTTTTTTGCCAACATACATATTTTTGTGTGTGTGTGTGTGTGTGTGTGTGTGTGTGTGTGTGTGTGTGTGTGTGTCATCGTATCGTCTGACAAGTAACTGATGACGATGAGTATCGACAGCATGAACTTGTGATGGAGCGCATGGGAAGTGATTTGTTGAAGAAAAAAATGGTTCAAATGGCTCTACGCACTATGAGACTTAACATCTGAGGTCATCAGTCCCCTAGACTTAGAACTACTTAAACCTAACTAACCTTAGGACATCACACACATCCATGCCCGAGGCAGGATTCGAACCTGCGACCGTAGCAGCAACTCGGTTCCGGACTGAAGCGTCTAGAACTGCTCGGCCACAGCGGCCGACTAATTGTTGAAGAAGTACCAAGTAGAGTGAAGTACACGAATTTAACGCAGAATTTTGTGCTGCAGTTACTCGAACGTAGTGTGTGTAATGGTTCGTGTCTGGGTGCGGAAGATGCAACTCACGAAGTCAACGCCTGTTAAAAACTACAATTAACGGCAACTGAGACGCATGCGACACGGTTAAACGTTTGTGATTTGTTAATCAAAGCTCCTCGAAATGTTGAGGGAAGGAAGGGAAACTACTGATGATGCGGTACGTTCGTATCGTCTGGCAACAACTGCAGCGTTACGACGGGAAACGTACAGAACGCTTGACTGTTGCTGGCACAGGAGCAGCAACTGACAAGGGGAGGCCGCCAATTGTGAAATTCAGATTCGATTCATACCGCGCATAATAAAAGCTCAGGGCCAGAGGTGTAATGTGGCAAAGCACTAAGATGCACTTCTCAGCCGTTGTCGAGAAAATCGACAGTTAAAGGAAACCGTTGCGGTGAAATACTCTTTACGATTGATAATTTTCTACAGCGTCGTGGCGTAGCGGTAAGCGCTCGGGATCGTAATCCGAAGGTCGCCGGATCGAATCTCGCCCCATGCAACCTTTTTCTTATTCTTATTTTTTAGTATTTGTTTTTTGTAATTCAAATGTGTATATACACACAAAGGCACATAATTCCAGACAATCAGTTGCAACAATTATGCATATAATAAGTTGTTGAAAGTCGTTTGTCGTGGAAAAACTGGCGACTTCGAACATCATTATGTTTTCCGCAAAAAAAGTTGTATTTCACAGATGTTATTAATTGTCTTCGTAATGTTTACCACGTATAGTTAACGGAAGACGTAGAAACGATATTCCGAAACGAATACGTATAGCGTAAGTCAAACGTTCGAATTAGAATAGAGACCCCACGAACACAAATTTGCTGTGGTAGGTCTGAAATATAAACTGCGTTACTCGCTCGTTACACTTGAAGGACAAATGTTGAATGGGCCGAAACGCGCCGCCGCATAACAGCGTAGTTGCCTGCTAACTTCGAAAGAAGGTAGATGCGGTCCCTAGCGTAACTTATAACATCGTCGAAAATCAGTGCGGAGGTGAGAGCTTTGGTACACCCTGTTAAACAAACGGAAAAATGGAGGCGGTACAATTGGAGAGCGATCCACCTTCACCAGCATGCATAAGCAATTCATTAATAGTTTGTGTGTGTGTGTGTGTGTGTGTGTGTGTGTGTGTACATTTGAATTACAAAAAAAAAAAAAAAATTAATAATAAAAAAAGTTGCATGGTGCGAGCTTCGATCCGGGGACCTTCCAATTACGAACCCGAGCGCTTACCGCTGCGCCACGACACTGTAGAAAGTTATGAATCGTAGAGAGTATTTCATCGCAACAGTTTCTTTTAACTGTCGATTTTCTCGACAACGGCTGAGAAGTGCATCTTGGTGCTTTGCCACCTTACACCTCTGGCCCTGAGCTTTTATTATGCACAGTATGAATCGAATCTGAATTTCACAATTGGCGGCCTCCCCTTGTGAGACCGACACCAGAGGACTTGGGTCCGACAGTAAATATGTGTGCAGTTGCCGTGCTGATGCATGAAGTCGAGCACGTATTCTTTCCTCGGAACTGCGGCAGTGACGGTGATACACGCGGATAACGTGTTGTGCAATTTTTCGGTAGAACCATTCAGATCCCCCCTGCTAGACAGTACGGTCTCACCAAAGTGCTAGTCCACGCCGACTTGACACGTCTGAGTATTAATAACTCAGTGCGACGTTCGGAATAACAAAAACAGCTCTATCAGGAAGTTAAACAGAATTGTTATGGGTTCAACATTTTGCAACTGTGGCATGTCGCTTTGGATTATTGCTCATAGTAAGCCGCTAACGTAAAAATAATATACAGGCATACAGAGGAGCTCATCTTTCATTTTCACCGTATTGTCAGGAGTGTGACAAATAAAGAATTGAGAACCCTACATTACAACGACGTTATTTGCCGTATTACAGCATGCATCGATACTACGATAAACATAAATTAAAAACTGAAACACACAGTATTAATGTACCACAATAAAATTATTTTATCGTGAATCGGTTTTCAGATTTCTAAGCCATCATAATGCAGGAGTAGGTTTAATAATGAATAGGAAAATAGGAATGCGGGTAAGCTACTACAAACAGCATAGTGAACGCATTATTGTGGCCAAGATAGATACGAAGCCCACACCTACTACAGTAGTACAAGTTTATATGCCAACTAGCTCTGCAGATGATGAAGAAATTGAAGAAATGTACGATGAAATAAAAGAAATTATTCAGATAGTGAAAGGAGACGAAAATTTAATAGTAATGGGTGACTGGAATTCGAGTGTAGGAAAAGGGAGAGAAGGAAACATAGTAGGTGAATATGGATTGGGGCTAAGAAATGAAAGAGGAAGCCGCCTAGTAGAATTTTGCACAGAGCATAACTTAATCATAGCTAACACTTGGTTTAAGAATAATGAAAGAAGGTTGTATACGTGGAAGAACCCTGGAGATACTAAAAGGTATCAGATAGATTATATAATGGTAAGACAGAGATTTAGGAACCAGGTTTTAAGTTGTAAGACATTTCCAGGGGCAGATGTGGACTCTGACCACAATCTATTGGTTATGACCTGTAGATTAAAACTGAAGAAACTGCAAAAATGTGGGAAATTAAGGAGATGGGACCTGGATAAACTGAAAGAACCAGAGGTTGTACAGAGTTTCAGGGAGAGCATAAGGGAACAATTGACAGGAATAGGGGAAAAAAATACAGTAGAAGAAGAATGGGTAGCTCTGAGGGATGTAGTAGTGAAGGCAGCAGAGGATAAAGTAGGTACAAAGACGAGGGCTGCTAGAAATCCTTGGGTAACAGAACAAATATTGAATTTAATTGATGAAAGGAGAAAATATAAAAATGCAGTAAATGAAGCAGGCAAAAAGGAATACAAACGTCTCAAAAATGAGATCGACAGGAAGTGCAAAATGGCTAAACAGGGATGGCTAGAGGACAAATGTAAGGATGTAGAAGCTTATCTCACTAGGGGTAAGATAGATACTGCCTACAGGAAAATTAAAGAGACCTTTGGAGAGAAGAGAACCACGTGTATGAATATCAAGAGCTCAGATGGCAGCCCAGTTCTAAGCAAAGAAGGGAAGGTAGAAAGGTTGAAGGAGTATATAGAAGGTTTATACAAGGGCGATGTACTTGAGGACAATATTATGGAAATGGAAGAGGATGTAGATGAAGATGAAATGGGAGATACGATACTGCGTGAAGAGTTTGACAGAGCACTGAAAGACCTGAGTCGAAACAAGGCCCCCGGAGTAGACAACATTCCATTAGAACTACTGACGGCCTTGGAACAACCAGTCCTGACAAAACTCTATCAGCTGGTGAGCAAGATGTATGAGACAGGCGAAATACCCTCAGACTTCAAGAAGAATATAATAATTCCAATCCCAAAGAAAGCAGGTGCTGACAGATGTGAAAATTACCGAACTATCAGTTTAATAAGCCACGGCTGCAAAATACTAACGCGAATTCTTTACAGACGAATGGAAAAACTGGTAGATGCAGACCTCGGGGAGGATCAGTTTGGATTCCGTCGAAATGTTGGAACACGTGAGGCAATACTGACCTTACGACTTATCTTAGAAGAAAGATTAAGAAAAGGCAAACCTACGTTTCTAGCATTTGTAGACTTAGAGAAAGCTTTTGACAATGTTGACTGGAATACTCTTTTTCAACTTCTAAAGGTGGCAGGGGTAAAATACAGGGAGCGAAAGGCTATTTATAATTTGTACAGAAACCAGATGGCAGTCATAAGAGTCGAGGGGCATGAAAGGGAAGCAGTGGTTGGGAAAGGTGTGAGACAGGGTTGTAGCCTCTCCCCGATGTTATTCAATCTGTATATTGAGCAAGCAGTAAAGGAAACAAAAGAAAAATTTGGAGTAGGTATTAAAATTCATGGAGACGAAGTAAAAACTTTAAGGTTCGCCGATGACATTGTAATTCTGTCAGAGACGGCAAAGGACTTGGAAGAGCAGTTGAATGGAATGGACAGTGTCTTGAAAGGAGGATATAAGATGAACATTAACAAAAGCAAAACGAGAATAATGGAATGTAGTCAAATTAAATCAGGTGATGCTGAAGGAATTAGATTAGGAAATGAGACACTTAAAGTAGTAAAGGAGTTTTGCTATTTAGGAAGTAAAATAACTGATGATGGTCGAAGTAGAGAGGATATAAAATGTAGACTGGCAATGGCAAGGAAAGCGTTTCTGAAGAAGAGAAATTTGTTAACATCGAATATAGATTTATGTATCAGGAAGTCGTTTCTGAAAGTATTTGTTTGGAGTGTAGCCATGTATGGAAGTGAAACATGGACGATAAATAGTTTGGACAAGAAGAGAATAGAAGCTTTCGAAATGTGGTGCTACAGAAGAATACTGAAGATAAGGTGGATAGAGCACGTAACTGATGTGGAGGTATTGAATAGGATTGGGGAGAAGAGAAGTTTGTGGCACAACTTGACTAGAAGAAGGGATCGGTTGGTAAGACATGTTTTGAGGCATCAAGGGATCACAAATTTAGCATTGGAGGGCAGCGTGGAGGGTAAAAATCGTAGAGGGAGACCGAGAGATGAGTACACTAAGCAGATTCAGAAGGATGTAGGTTGCAGTAGGTACTGGGAGATGAAGCAGCTTGCACAGGATAGAGTAGCATGGAGAGCTGCATCAAACCAGTCTCAGGACTGAAGACAACAACAACAACAACATGAAAAACACAAATTGCAAAGCTTCAACTTGACATTGGTACAAAACAAGAACTACTATGTGTTGATGTCCTGGATGTAATACACTCTAGAAATGTAAGTTTTAATGTGTAACGCACTAACTACCTGACATAATATATTGTACTACTAAAGTTATTCAGAAATTAGTTAAACTCTCTGAACTATACGTAATTTGATAAACATATAGGCATATAGAACAACACACACACAAGGTGTGTATAAAGAAACCTCATAGTACAGTGTAGTCAGATAGTGAGAACTGGCAAAGGTCACTATATATATAAAATCCAGAGGTTTGTGAATGTGATGAACAGGAGTTTGGAGGGAAAGCTGGCAATTCAGTTTGGAGACTGGCAAACAGTTACACAGTTTACAACAAGCACATTAATTTAAGCTGAGAAAAATGCTAAACAGGTTACTGCTGTTTTAGCAAGGGTGAATCAAGGAATCGTATTTGATCATTAAGGATTAATTTGTAATTGGTGCTTACTGGTAGCCACGTGCAAAATGGCAAAATGGGGGACGGGGTTGTAAGAAGGGGCACAGCATCTGGAGAAAGTAGTTTTTATTCATTATGTTCTCGTCCTTTGCCTATCCTTTCTCCTAAGTATATTGTCAATGAGAGAGGGAGTACAGCCATCACCGTATACAGTTTCTTTAATATTATTTTTAATTCATTTTGAAAATCTCAATTGGTTTGTGGTATAGATAGAAGGTGGTGAACCATGAAAAGAATGGAAAGCTGCAAGCTTGTGTATTACATGATGCTGGGCACTGGCAGGTATTACTGCTTCTGTAGAGGTTGTTGTTGTGGTCTTCAGTCCAGAGACTGGTTTCATGCAGCTGTCCATGCTACTCTATCCTGTGCAAACTTCTTCATCTCCCAGTACTTACTGCAACCTACGTCCTTCTGAATCTGCTTAGTGTATTCATCTCCCTCTATGACTTTTAACCCTCCACACTCCAATGCTAAATTTGTGATCCCTTGATGCCTCAGAACATATCCTACCAACCGGTCCCTTCTTCTTGTCAAGTTGTGCCACAAACTCCTCTTCTCCCCAATTCTATTCAATACCTCCTCAGTAGTTATGTGATCTACCCATCTAATCTTCAGCATTCTTCTGTAGCACCACATTTCGAAAGCTTCTATTCTCTTCTTGTCTAAACTATTTATCGTCCATGTTTCACTTCCATACATGGCTACACTCCATACAAATACTTTCAGAAACGACTTCCTGACACTTAAATCTATACTCGATGTTAACAAATTTCTCTTCTTCAGAAACGCTTTCCTTGCCCTTGCCAGTCTACATTTTATATCCTCTCTACTTCAACCATCATCAGTTATTTTGCTCCCCAAATAGTAAAACGCCTTTACTACTTTAAGTGTCTCATTTCGTAATCTAATTCCCTCAGCATCACCTGACTTAATTCGACTACATTCCATTATCCTTGTTTTGCTTTTGTTGATGTTCATCTTGTATCCTCCTTTCAAGACAATGTCCATTCCGTTCAGCTGCACTTCCAGGTCCTTTGCTGTATCTGACAGAATTAAAATGTCATCGGCGAACCTCAAAGGTATTTCTTCTCCATGGATTTTTATTCCTACTCAAAAATTTTTCTTTTGTTTCCTTTACTGCTTGCTCAATACACAGATTCAATAACATCGGCGAAAGGCTACAACCCTGTCTCACTCCCTTCCCAACCACTGCTACCCTTTCATGTCCCTCGATTCTTATAACTGCCATCTGTTTTCTATACAAATTGTAAATAGCCTTTCACTCCCTGAATTTTACACCTTCAGAATTTGAAAGAGAGTATCCCAGTCAACATTGTCAAAAGCTTTCTCTAAGTCTACAAATGCTAGAAACGTAGGTTTGCCTTTCCTTAATCTATTTTCTAAGATACGTCGTAGGGTCAGTATTGTCTCACGTGTTCCAACATTTCTACGGAATCCAAACTGATCTTCCCCGAGGTCGGCTTCTATCAGTTTTTCCATTCGTCTGTAAACAATTAGCGTTAATATTTTGCAGCAGTGGCAAATTAAACATAGTACGGTAATTTTCACATCTGTCAGCACCTGCTTTCTTTGGGATTGGAATTATTATATTCTTCTTGAAGTCTGCGGGTATCTCGCCTGCCTCATACATATTGCTTACCAGATGGTAGAGTTTTGTCAGGACTGGCTCTCTCAAGGCTGTCAGTAGTTCTAATGGAATGTTGTCTACTCCAGGGGCCTTGTTTCGACTTAGGACTTCCAGTGCTCTGTCAAACTCTTCACGCAGTATCATGTCTCCCATTTCATCTTCACCTACATCCTCTTCCATTTCCATAATATTGTCCTTAAAACATCGCTCTTGTATAGAACCTTAATATACTCCTTTCACCTTCCTGCTTTCCCTTCTTTGGTTAGAACTGGGTTTGCATCTGAGCTCTTTATATTCATACAAGTGGTTCTCTTTTCTCCAAAGGTCTCTTTAATTTTCCTGTAGGCAGTATCTGTCTTACCCCTAGTGAGATAAGCCTCTACATCCTTACATTTGTCCTCTAGCCATCCCTGCTTAGCTGTCGATCTCATTTTTGTGACGTTTGTATTCCTTTTTGCCTGCTTCAGTTACTGCCTTTTTATATTTGCACCTTTCATCAATTACATTCAATATCTCTTCTGTTACCCAAGGATATCCATTAGCCCTCATCTTTTTACCTACTTGATCCTATGCTACCTTCACTATTTCGTCTCTCAAAGCTACCCATTCTTCTTCTACTGTATTTCTTTCCCCCATTCTTGTCAATCATTCCCTAATGCTCTCCCTGAAGCTCTCTACAGCCTCTGGTTCTTTCAGTTTATCCTGGTCCCATCTCAAATTCCCCCTTTTTGCAGTTTCTTCAGTTTTAATCTAGAGTTCATAACCAATAGATTGTGGTCAGAGTCCACATCTGCCCCTGGAAATGTCTTACAATTTAAAGCCTGGATCCTGAATCTCTGTCTTACCATTATATAATCTATTTGAAACCTGTCAGTATCTCCCGACTTCTTCCATCTATACAGCCTTCTTTTATGATTCTTGAACCAAGTGTTAGCTATGATTAAGTTATGCTATGTGCAAAATTCTACCAGGCGGCTTCCTCTTTCATTTCTTCCCCCCAATCCATATTCACCTACTACGTTTCCTTCTCTGCCTTTTCCTACTATCGAATTCTAGTCAGCCATGACTATTAAATTTTCGTCTCCCTTCACTATCTGAGTAATTTCTTTTATCTCATCATAGATTTCATCAATCTCTTCGTCATCTGCGGAGATAGCTGGCATATAAACTTGTACTACTGTGGTAGGCATGGGCTTCGTATCTATCTTGGCCACAATAATGCGTTCACTATGCTGTTTGTAGTAGCTTACCCGCATTCCTATTTTCCTATTCATTATTAAACCTACTCCTGCATTACCCCTATTTGATTTTGTATTTATAATCCTGTATTCACCTGACCAAAAGTCTTGATCCTCCTGCCACCGCCTGCCACCGAACTTCACTAAGTCCCACTATATCTAACTTAAACCTATCCATTTCCCTTTTTAAATTTTCTAACCTACCTTCCCGATTAAGGGATCTGACATTGCACACTCTGATCCGTAGAACGCCAGTTTTCTTTCTCCTGATAACGACATCCTCTTGGGTAGTCCTCCCCCCCCCCCCCCCCCACCGGAAATCCGCATGGGGGATTATTTTACCTCCGGAATATTTTACCGAAGAGGACGCCATCATCATTTAACCATACAGTAAAGCTGCATGCCCTCGGGAAAAATTACGGGTGCAGTTTCTCCTTGCTTTCAGCCGTTCGCAGTCTTTTACTTATCTTCTGTTTCTTGTGCGTTACTATTCATTCACGTTTTTGGCACAGTTTTTCTAGATTACAGAAACGATCCTGGGTTTGTTTTATATCTTTATATACATGGCGTTGTCATAGATGGTTTACCAAAATCACACACACACACACACATACACACACACACACACACACACACACACACACACACACACACACACACACATAATATTGTGTGTTCCCGTTTTTGACTTAAAATCTGCGATAGGTTTCGATCTTGCTCTATCAGTTCGGAGGTATTGGGCGAGAAGTACATTGGAGTTAGCAAAAATCCTCTTTTACTTATCTTCTGTTGCTTGTGCATTACTGTTCATTCACGTTTTCGGCACAGTTTTTCTAGATTACAAAAACGATCCAGGGTTTGAGTTACATTCTGCATATCTTCGAAAGTGTTTTTGTTTACTGAAGTCAGCAGTAAGACCTAAGAAGTTCTTTGAGTCCTCCCAGCTCCAGTGTAAACTTAATTTTACTGTGATATTAATTTTAATGTTGATGAAATATAATTTTCTGTTTGTTCCCGTTCACAGCTCAGTATATCGTTCACTTACCTGTATTTAAAACTCAAGGTCTCTTAATTAAAAAACTGATGAAAAAATTTCAGGTGTTCAGAGAGGACCGCATTGCTAACCCCTCTGAATGACTCTATAATATATGTAGAAGTAGTTTAGTACAACATATTTAGGTTAGTCACTACGATTAGGGATTTATGCACATATTTTAAAATCTAAAGCAAACAATACAGCATTAAATAATATTTTTTTATTTTGTTACAATGTCAAACTGGAGCATTGCAATTTGTGTTTTTCGTACAGATACAAACGCCTGAACTGGTGACCCATCTTTTGAAACAACAGCCTTTGTACCGTTAAAAGTTCTCGCTGATATTGTGTGGACTGTCTGATCAAACTTTAAGTCGTCTAATGCTGGCCTAGAAACCTAAAAGCAGTGAGTTTAATGTCTAGTATTGAGCTCACCGGCTGAATGTCTGTTCAAACCAAAATATAAAGTAAATGTTATTGTGGACTATTAACATTGTGTGTTCCCGTTTTTGACTTGAAATCTGCAATAGGTTTCGACCTTGCTCGATCAGTTCGGCGGTATTGGACGAGAAGTACATTGGAGTTAGCAAAAATCCTGTTTTACTTATCTTCTGTTGCTTGTGAATTACTATTCATTCACGTTTTTGGCACAGTTTTTCTAGATTACAGAAATGATCCAGGGTTTGGTTTATATCCATATATGAATGACGTTGCCATAGATGGTTTACCAAAATCACACACACACACACACGTACATATATCCCTTACTGCCAGGTAACAATCGCTATCCTATCATAGTTCAGGAGATGTGACGTCATAAACTATGAGAGCCATGAAAATCTGCCGCATCATGCATGACGTTAAAATTTACTTCGTCCGTGCTACTGACCCTATTCACAATAAATTTCGAAGGCAGTATCCACATATGCTGCTGAATGTAACTACACAAATATATCATTGTAAGGAACATAGTTCAACAGATATGACGTCATAAACAGTGAGGTGCGTGAAAAAATGGGGCATCATAGATAAAGTTTTAATAGTTTATTCTTTAGTAATAAGACGTAGTCGACGCAACTTAGGGAAATCCGCCGGCCGGGGTGGCCGAGCTGTTCTAGGCGCTACAGTATGGAACCGCACGACTACTGCGGTCGCTGGTTCGAGTGCTGCCTCGGGCATGGATATGTTTGCTGTCCTTAGGTTAGTTAGGTTTAAGTAGTTCTAAGTTCTAGTGGACTGATGACCTTAGAAGTTAAGTCCCATAGTGCTCAGAGACATTTGAACCATTTTTAGGGAAATCCCTGACATCTGGCAGCGCTTTTGACAGCTTTCAATGAGAAGCGCAAACCGCTATAGGCGGAAATTATAGTCTTCTATGTCCGTCTCGATAGTTGAGTGGTCAGCGTGACGGATTGCCGCCCTACGGGCACGGGTTAGATTCCTGGGTGGGTCGGGGATTTTCTCCGCTCAGGGACTGGGTGTTGTGCTGTCTTCATCATCATTTCATCCATATCCGGAGCGTAGGTCGTAGGCTGTGTTCCAAAAGTGAACAGCATAGAAACAGAAGTGATGACACTTTCTGCAGGACCTGGCCATAATTTTGCAGAACAATGCGCAAGCACGTACGGTGCAAACTGTTACTGATTTGTTTGACTGATGGGCCTGCTAAGTGCTATACCACCTACTGCACTCCCATGACTTAAGCCTTCGCTTTCTAAACAGCAGGAAACACTTCATGGCATTCTCTTCCGATCGGCTAGAAATTCATCGGGCAATAGACGGCGTCACTCGAACTGTCAACATAACTGGCACTACTAAAAGTATCCTACGACTTCCACATCGCTGGCAACGGGTTATACACAATGCTGGTGACTACTTTGAAACACGTATTTATTTTGTACGAGCTGTAGGTAAATAGTTGTCACTATTAAAGTTCCAACCCTCGTATTTCCCACTGATATGTGTGTGTGTACATGGTTTAAATGTATTGAAAGTTATATACACATACGTAAAAAAAAGTCTGCGAAATACACTTTAAGAATGAAAAAAAGAAACGGTTAAGCACGAAGCAATTATCCGAATGAGACAAAAATCGGTAGGTGTGATGTACATGTACAGACAAACTAATGATTACAATTTCAGAAAGAACTAGATGAGTCATTTAAGAGGAAGAGCTTCAGAAATTGAACACTTCGATAACACGTCGCTCTACAAGCAGTTACTCCACTGTCCGGTACGCCTCCAGACACGTCTTCTACACTAGTCAATGAGATTCCAAGCCGGAGACGGATGTGGATACGCCCCAAAAAGCGTTGGGTTACCAACCGATGGTCGCCCTCCATAAGGCCCGGCAACCAGGAGTGATGTTTAGGGTGCCATTTCATTTCATAGCATGACCCTTTGGTTGTCATCCGCGGAACTCTTACAGTTCAACGGTACGTCGATGATATTCTACGCCTCGTTTTGTTGCCCTTCATGGCATGCCATCCTCGGCTTACATTTCACCAAGATAACGCCCGCCCGCACACGTCGTGAGTTTTCTACTGCATGTCTTAGTGCTTGGCCTGCAACGTCACCGGATCCCTCCCCAATTGGGAACGTTTGAAGCGTTATGGGCAGGGTCGCCCAGTCAGCTTGAGATTTTTGACGATATCATGATATCCCTCAGGAGGACATCAGACAACGCTATCAATGCCAAAATAAATAATGCCAGAGGTGGAGCAACCTCGTTATTGACTTGCTCAACCGTGAAGCTCTTTCTCTTGAATAAATCATTGCATTGGTCTGAAATCATTATCATTTGTTTGTCTGTACTTGTACATCACATCCATCGATTTCCATCCCATTCGGATAACTCCTTCGTGGTGCGTGGTTCTTTTTTTCCTTGTCGTAGAGTGTATTCTACACTGAAGGGCCAAAGAAACTGCTATAGACATGCGTATTAAAATACAGATATGTAAACAGGCAGAATACGGCGCCAGTGTCGGCAACGCCTGTGTAAGATAACAAGTGTCTGGCGCACTTGTTAGATAGGTAACAGCTGCTGCAATGGCAGGTTATCAATATTTACGTGAATTTGAACGTGGTGTTACAGTCGGCTCACAAGCGATGGCACACAACATCTCCGAGGTAGCGATGAAGTGAGGATTTTCCCATACGACCATTTCACGAGTGTACCGTGAATATCAGGAATCCGGTAAAACATAAAATCTCCGACATCGCTGCGGCCGGAGAAAGATCCCGTACGAACGGGACCAACGACGACTGAAGGGAATCGTTCAACGTGACAGAAGTGCAACCTTTCCACAGATTGCCGCTGATTTCAATGCTGGGCCATCAACAAGTGTCATCGTGCGAACCATTCAACGAAACATCATCGATATGGGCTTTCTGAGCTGAAGGCCCTTTCGTGTACCCTTGAAGACTGGACGACAGCCGGTAAGTGTGGCCGAGCGGTGCTAGACGCTACAGTCTGAATCCATGGTACGCCGACTGTTGTGGCCGAGCGGTTCTAGGCGCTTAAGTCCGGAACCGCGCTGCTGCTACGGTCGCAGGTTCGAATCCTGCCTCGGACATGGATGTGTGTGATGTCCTTAGGTTAGTTCAAAAAATGGCTCAAATGGCTCTGAGCACTATGGCACTTAACATCTATGGTCATCAGTCCCCTAGAACTTAGAACTACTTAAACCTAACTAACCTAAGGACATCAAACAACACCCAGCCATCACGAGAAAATCCATGACCCCGCCGGGAATCGAAGCCGGGAACCCGGGCGTGGGAAGCGAGAACGCTACCGCACGACCACGAGATGCGGGCTAGGTTAGTTAGGTTTAAGTAGTTCTGATTCTAGGGGACTGATGACCTCAGATGTTAAGTCCTACATTGCTTAGAGCCATTTGACCCATTTGAATCCATGGACCCTTCATGTCAGTAGGGGACTATTGAGGCTGGTTGAGGGTCTGTAATGGTATGGGGCCTGTGCAGTTGGAGTGATGTGGGATCTCTGATACGTCTAGATACAAGGACGACAGGAGACATGAACGTAAGCACCATGCCTGGTCACCTGTCAATTGTGCATTCCGACGGACTTGGGCAGTTGCAGCAGAACAATGCGACATCCACACGTCCAGAATTGCTGCAAAGTGACTCCAGGAACACCCTTCTGAATTGAAACACTTCCGCTGGTCACCAAACTCCCCTCCCGCCGGAGGTTCGAGTCCTCCCTCGGGCATCGGTGTGCGTGTCTGTTGTTCTTAGCATAAGCTAGATTAAGTTAGTTTAAGTCTAGGGATCGATGACTAAGCAATTTGTTCCCTTAGGATTCACACACATTTCAACATTTGAACCAAGCTCTCCAGACAGGACCATTATTGAGCATATCTGGGATGCCTTGCAACGTGCTATTTAGAAGAGACCTCCACCCCTGGCACTCTTACGGATTTATGGACAGTCCTGCAGGATTCATGGTATCAATTCTCTCCAACACTACTTCAGACATTAGCTGAGCTCATGCCACTTCGTGTTGCGGTTCAAATGGTTCAAATGCCTCTGAGAACTATGCGATTTAACTTCTGAGGTCATCAGTCGCCTAGAACTTAGAACTAATTAAACCTAACTAACCTAAAGAGATCACACACATCCATGCCCGATGCAGGATTCGAACCTGCGACCGGAGCGGGCGCTCGGCTCCAGACTGTAGCGCCTAGAACCACACGGCCACTGCGGCCGGCTCGTGTTGCGGCACTTCTGCGTGCTCGCGGGGGCCCTACACGATATTACGCAGGCGTACCACTTTCTTTGGCTGTTCAATGTATATTTAAAGTCTGTGCCGTGATCTTTAGCAGATAATGAAGAGTGTAGCACACAGCAGCTTTAATTGCACACTGCAGCTCCATTTCGTCGGTTCAAACGCTTCTGTCGTTTGCGTAATTTCCACAGCTCCCGTCCCATCACACCGCGCACCCCTTTCTCTTGTTGCACAGTTGTTACATCGATGTTACATAACAGTATGAGATGCGAAGAGGCAGTCCGCAAAAGAGCTCCGAATTCTCACAGGTGGGACGGCTGCGCCTTCCCCTGCGCGCCGCAGTTACGCAAGCCGGCGTACGGAAGAGGCTGCGGAGCGGAGAGAAATCCGCGGACGACCGGGGCGACGTAATGGTTACGCGGGCCCGACAGCGGCACTCACGCCCGGCCGCCCTTTTGTCGGAAGCCTGTGCAGAGCGCAGCGGTAACGAGCCCCCAGCTTTCTCCGGCGCCCCGTCAGCGCGGATAACAGCTAAGACCGCCTCGTGTCTGCGCGTGCGTGCGCTGCTCCACAGCCCCCTCCGCGCTGTTTGCTGAGCTTCCGCTGACGCCGTGTTTACCTTCTGCAGCGCGACGCGCGTGACAAAATGGCCAAAAGACTGCGTGCGCCAGATCCTCGACTTTGCTGTCGATGCGAAAGTGTTGCACCACGCCCTGCCGGATTCTCGGTGAAAACAGCGCCTCGTCTCAGTTCAAATGAGCTAGTCTTGTCTCTTTCGTCAGACTGCACTATAGTTCCTTCTCTAGATTGTCGCACACATGACAAATTGGTAGATTTAAATGCGAACATTTTTAGGTTAGGCTTTACCGTGACTGTTACTGACATTAAATGAAACAACAAGTTCACTGTTACCAGTCACCGTTTTATTTATTTCCACGACACGTTTCGAAGGTTTAAACCTCCATCATCGGGTGGATTTACATTAGTTAGTATTACATTTGTGTGTGTGTTGTGTCCTCCAAAAATCGTAACACAACACACACACAAATGTAATTCTAACTAATGTAAATCCACCCGATGATGGAGGTTTAAACCTTCGAAACGCGTCGTGGAAATAAATAAAACGGTGACTGGTAACATTGAACTTGTTGTTTCATTTAAAATGGTACATATCGAAATAGATGACGGAGGGATAGAAAAACAATTAAAATCGCTCAAAAGAGGAAAGGCCACTGCACCTGATGGGGTACCAGTTCCATTTTACACAGAGTACGCGAAGGCACTTGCCCCCCCCCCCCCTTCTTGCAGCGGTGTACCGTAGGTCTCTAGAAGAGCGTAGCGTTCCAAAGGATTAGAAAAGGGCACAGGTCATCCCCGTTTTCAAAAAGGGACGTCGAACAGATCTGCAGAACTATACACCTCTCGTATATCTCTAACGTCGATCAGTTGTAGAATTTGGAACACGTATTGTGTTCGAGTATAATGACTTTTCTGGCGACAAGAAATCTACTTTGTAGGAATTAGCATGGGTTTCGAAAAAGACGATCGTGTGAAACACAGCTCGCGCTATTCGTCCACGAGACTCATAGAGCCATAGACAAGGGTTCACAGGTAGATGCCGTGTTTCTGGACTTCGCAAGGCCTTCGATACAGTAACCCACAGTCGGTTAATGAACAAAGTAAGAGCATGTGGACTATCAGACCAATTGTGAGATTGGTTTCAAGAGTTCCTAGATAACAGAACGCAGCATGACATTCTCAATGGAGAGGTCTTCCGAAGTAAGAGTGATTTCAGGTGTGCCGCAGAGGAGTGTCCTAGGACCGTTGGTATTCACAATATATATATAAATGACCTTGTGGATATCATCGGAAGTTCACTGACGCTTTTTGCGGATGATGCTGTCGTATATCAAGAGATTGTAACAATGGAAAATCGTACTGAAATGCAGGTGGATCTGCAGCTAATTGACGCATGGTGCAGGGAATGGTAATTGAATCTCAATGTAGACAAATGTAATGTGCTGCGAATACATAGAAAGAATGATCCTTCATTATTTAGCTACAATATAGCAGGTGAGGAACTGGAAGAAGTTAATTCCATAAATTATCTGGGAGTAAGCATTAGGAGTGATTTAAAATGGAATGACCATATAAAGTTGATCGTTGGTAAAGCAGATGCCAGACTGAGATTCATTGGAAGAATCCTAAGGAAATGCAATCCGAAAACAAAGGAAGTAGGTTACAGTACGCTTGTTCGCCCACTGCTTGAATACTGCTCGGCAGTTTGGGATCCGTACCAGGTAGGGTTGATAGAAGAGATAGAGAAGATCCAACGGAGAGAAGCGCACTTCGTTACAGGATTATTTAGTAATCACGAAAGCGTTACGGAGATGATAGATAAACTCCAGTGGAAGACTGTGCAAGAGAGACACTCAGTAGTTCAAGTTTCGAGGACATTCCTTCACCGAGGAGTCAAGCAGTATATTGCTCCCTCCTATGTATATCTCGCGAAGAGACTATGACGATAAAATCAGAGAGACTAGAGCGCACACTGAGGCATACCGACAATCTTTCTTTCCACGAACAATACGGGACTGGAATAGAAGGGAGAACCGATAGAGGTACTCAGAGTACCCTCCGCCACACACCGTCAGGTGGCTTGCTGAGTATGGATGTAGATGTAGATGTAACGACGACCTACAGTAGATCACACAGTGTCACAAAATGCGTTGCAGGCGTATATTAAAAAAAAAATATTGTTAATAGTCTCAGTTGCAAATTCTCACAAATGACTGGTAGTACCAATAACTTAAAGATCGAAACTAAAATTTTTAATCTTCTCAACTCTTGAATAATCGTACTAAAAACGGTCATTAAGTGTGTAAGTAGCCTGTTTATGTGTTTATTTGTTGGTAGCGCTATGTAGGACTCTGTATTAAATCTCTGACTGCGCTGTGCGTACTCTGTAAGAGACTCTGTGGCTGGTCGGACTTGCAGATGGAAGTTAACAGTCAGCGGTGATGGACGTTTGGAGGAGAACAGCCAGCAGTGACGCAGGTTAGAGGTTAATAATTAGCAGTGTCGGAGGTTTGCAGTATTAGCGCGATCGGGCGGTCTGAATGTGTATACATCACTGAGACTTATTACTGATGATTATGTAATTCTTGAATTGCTTTTCACTTGATTAAGGTAAAATTTCGTAAATACATTGTTTTTTCTGCAACAAAATCTTTCCTTTGCTAACCACATGCCTATTAGAAGGTCGAGCCTTCTGTATTTACAATCTTTTATTTAGCTGGCTGTATTGGCGCTTTCTGAATGCCAGTAGTTCGTGTAATGACGATTTTTCTGAGGTAAGTGACTTAAGTAATGTAACGGGCGATTGCGTGTGTGCAATGTTGAGTCACGGAATAATCGGTGCGATATTCCTTCATGGCACGGTGATTACAAAGCGGTAAGAGAAGGTTTTGGAAGATGATTCGATCCCCTTAATCCAAAGTGACCCTGATTTCGACAAGATGTGGTTCATGCAAGACGGAGCTCAACCACATCGAAGCAGGAGAGTATTTGATGTCCTGGAGGAGCACTTTGAGAATCGCATTCTGACTCTGCGGTGCCCACAGGCCATTGGCATGGGCCTCGATTGGCCGCAATATTCTCCGGATCTGAACACATGCGACTCCTTTTTGTGGGGCTACATCAAAGACACGGTATACAGCAATAACGTCAAAAGCAATGCTGAGCTGAAAACAGCCATTCAGGTCATCGACATTCCGATACTTCAGCGGGTCATGTAGAATTTCACTATTCGTCTGCACCACATCATCGCAAATGATGGCTGGCATATCGAGCATGTCTTAACCTAATTCCGAATATATTTAGTGAAGCTTACATGTTGAATAAACAGTGTGTACGCCGTAATTGTTAGAGCACGGCGAGGGGCATTACAATAACACACGGGACTGAACACAGTCACAAAATTTTCACAAACACAGATGTTCACCAGTTTCAGTTATTGTGGCAGACATCCAATATGTAATAGTCAAAAGCACCCTTTTGGTAGCCGTCATAGATTAGCAGTCACGTAACACACTGTGCTCTCAGGACCAACTTGTGCCGAGAGGTTCAAAATGGATAAAATAGCTCTGAGCACTATGTGACTTAACTTCTGACGTCATCAGTCCCTAGAACTTAGAACTACTTAAACCTAACTAACCTAAGGACATCACACACATCCGTGCCCAAGGCAGGATACGAACTGCGACCGTAGCGGTCGCACGGTTCCAGACTGAGGCGCCTAGAACCGCTCGGTCTCACCGGCCGGCTGCCGACAAGTTCCTTTTACTCATCCAAGCACTAGTTCGTAGCGCACACCAAGGAAACGGCGCTGCTAGCCAGGCGTTGCTCTCCAGCCGTGTATCCTCCCACCAGCCGCCGCCCTCGTGTCCTAAGCGGGAAACGTTCGACTCTCCCTTCTCGCAGGGAAAAAGCATACGTGGAGCAATGCAGCAATGAAATCAAATATCTCTGATCGATGACAGAATCAAATCGATTTGCGTGAAGGCTCAGGAACATACACTCCTGGAAATTGAAATAAGAACAACGTGAATTCATTGTCCCAGGAAGGGGAAACTTTATTGACACATTCCTGGGGTCAGATACATCACATGATCACACTGACAGAACCACAGGCACATTGACACAGGCAACAGAGCATGCACAATGTCGGCACTAGTACAGTGTATATCCACCTTTCGCAGCAATGCAGGCTGCTATTCTCCCATGGAGACGATCGTAGAGATGCTGGATGTAGTCCTGTGGAACGGCTTGGCATGCCATTTCCACCTGGCGCCTCAGTTGGACCAGCGTTCGTGCTGGACGTGCAGACCGCGTGAGACGACGCTTCATCCAGTCCCAAACATGCTCAATGGGGGACAGATCCGGAGATCTTGCTGGCCAGGGTAGTTGGCTTACACCTTCTAGAGCACGTTGGGTGGCACGGGATACATGCGGACGTGCATTGTCCTGTTGGAACAGCAAGTTCCCTTTCCGGTCTAGGAATGGTAGAACGATGGGTTCGATGACGGTTTGGATGTACCGTGCGCTATTCAGTGTCCCCTCGACGATCACCAGAGGTGTACAGCCAGTGTAGGAGATCGCTCCCCACACCATGATGCCGGGTGTTGGCCCTGTGTGCCTCGGTCGTATGCAGTCCTGATTGTGGCGCTCACCTGCACGGCGCCAAACACGCATACGACCATCATTGGCACCAAGGCAGAAGCGACTCTCATCGCTCAAGACGACACGTCTCCATTCGTCCCTCCATTC
Organism: Schistocerca gregaria; assembly: GCF_023897955.1. Lineage (NCBI taxonomy): Eukaryota > Metazoa > Arthropoda > Insecta > Orthoptera > Acrididae > Schistocerca > Schistocerca gregaria. The sequence goes on from NC_064920.1 coordinate 423,533,740, forward strand.
ACGCCTGACGCGACACCACTGGAGACGGGCTGCACGATGTTGGGGCGTGAGCGGAAGACGGCCTAACGGTGTGCGGGACCGTAGCCCAGCTTCATGGAGATGGTTGCGAATGGTCCTCGCCGATACCCCATGAGCAACAGTGTCCCTAATTTGCTGGGAAGTGGCGGTGCGGTCCCCTACGGCACTGCGTGGGATCCTACGGTCTTGGCGTGCATCCGTGCGTCGCTGCGGTTCGGTCCCAGGTCGACGGGCACGTGTACCTTCCGCCGACCACTGGCGACAACGTCGATGTACTGTGGAGACCTCACGCCCCACGTGTTGAGCAATTCGGCGGTACGTCCACCCGGCCTCCCGCATGCCCACTATACGCCCTCGCTCAAAGTCCGTCAACTGCACATACGGTTCACGTCCACGCTGTCGCGGCATGCTACCAGTGTTAAAGACTGCGATGGAGCTCCGTATGCCACGGCAAACTGGCCGACACTGACGGCGGCGGTGCACAAATGCTGCGCAGCTAGCGCCATTCGACGGCCAACACCGCGGTTCCTGGTGTGTCCGCTGTGCCGTGCGTGTGATCATTGCTTGTACAGCCCTCTCGCAGTGTCCGGAGCAAGTATGGTGGGTCTGATACACCGGTGTCAATGTGTTCTTTTTTCCATTTCCAGGAGTGTAGTTTAAACGAGGGACATTGGTGGAAATATGACCAGAACCTGATAGTTGCCAGTACGTCCTGTTTTTGGGAGAGCGTTTATAAGGAATCAACTGAAAGTACGTTGGCAGACGATATGATTAACAGAGACAAGTTGTTCTGCTCTCAGTAGGAAGTGGAATGCTGTATCATCCCGCGTCAAAGCACAACGTTCTTGGGTGCGGATGTCTCGAGTGTGTGGGATAGGTCTTGATTGCGATAAATCGTTGGCTTTGGCGTCCACTGCGGAGGGCACCGCGAGCTCAACATGCGGTGGGAGATGCTGGCGCCGTGTGCAGTACGAGGGTCTGTGTACGACGACATTTTCCAGTCTTGGCATAAGTTTCACGTCTTGGTATCAGTTTCCAGCGGATATCAGCGGTAGCGGCAGCGTCTCTCCTCTAAAGGTGTCAAACAAATCCCATCGCCGAAACATCGAGTCATATTGATTTCAGGATCCGGCAGCAGACCCGGGGAGACTAACAAAGCTCCTACTCGGTATCACTTCTTACGTCGTTACAAAGCAGCCAGCATCCAGTCCTTGTCGCTCAAGTCCTTTCCGCGTCTAACGTGGACGCGACGCGACGCGACATAGCTAATTCTGAATGTCATCATTCAGTACTGATAAAAAATAGCCAAGCATCATCGCGGGCGGTGGCTCTATGAAAGACGATGAACACACTTTGCTTACGTTATCTTCTTCGTATACTTTGTAACAGCTTACTGTGGATCGATGTTGTTGAGTTGCACCATCACTGCTCTGTGGCGTAGTAGGTTTTCACTTTGGTTACTCGTGTTGGCTTACCTGAAACAAAAGAGGAAACACAAATGAGTCACGGCTTACGAGGTAAAGGTCAAACACTTAACCTTACTGTTGTGTCCACCATTGCCGATCTGCAGTGAAAGACAAAATTAACAACTGGCGTGTACAATAAAATGAAATTTCGCATGGAAACTGATAACCGTGGACGTAAAAGAAAAGAAATTCTCACAAAAAAGTGAAATATGTGAACATATATACAAGCAATCGTGAGAGAAAAACGTAATTTCGTGAATCTAAGAGGCCCAACGATAACAAAAAAGAAATTAAAAATTTACTTAACAATTTTTTGGGCAATGGGACTGTTCACTACAAACAATTATTTTCATCTGATTCATTCACTCATTCATTAGTCACATAGCCTTGTACATCTACATATACACTCCACACGTTATGGTACGCTGCATGCGCAGGGTACCTTGTACCACTGCTAATCGTTTCCTTTCTTGAACCACTCGCAAATAGAGCCAGGGAAAAACTACTGCCTATATGCTTCCCTTACACGAAATGTACGTTGGCGGCAGTGGGATCGTTCTGCAGTCAGCTTCGAATGCTCGTTCGCTAAATTTTCTCAGCAGTGTCTAGCAAGAAGAACGTAGTCTTTTCTCCAGTGGTTCCCAAGTGAGTTACTGAAGCATCTCCGGAATACCCGCATGTTGATCGAACTTCAGTAACAAATCCAGCGGCTCGCCTCTGAACTGCTGCGATAATCCGATCTGGTACAGATCCAAACACTTGAGCAGTACTCAAGAATGGATTCGACTAGTGTTTTATACGCTGCCTCTTTCATAGGTAAACTATACTTCCCAGAATTCTCCCAGTAAAACGAAGTCGACCATTCGCTTTCCTTGCTACCGTCCTTACGTGCCCGTTCTATTTCACATCGCTCTGCGGTGTTATGGCTAGATATCTAATCGACGTGTCAAACAGCATGAGGCGTGCGCGGCTCGCAGTCATGCCGTTTATTGTTCGTCATCTTGTTTTTATAGTTCTGTCGCCTCTTCCTTATTCAATTTCTTTTGCATCACTAAGTTGTTGGATTGTTTGCCCGTGAGTGGCAGTAGCAGCGCTTATCGATAATTGCACTATCGTACTATCTCTGGAGCGACCGTTAGTACTTCCGCGTCGTGGTGTGCGGGGAGTTCAGTCGGGAATTGAGCAGCAGTGAGGTCCGGAGGCGAGTAGTCGCCCGACCGTTTCCGTGTCTCTTGAGTTGGTTATCTTGCGGGTCGTAGGTCGATTCCTTCGTTGTGCAGAGACGTCGGGTGGCCAATGGCCAAGTGTTCCCTCTGCACGGTTGGGTCCGAGCCAGTGTCTCCGGGACGTCGTCCGTCCGAAGGAAGTCGGGGACGGAGCGCCAGTGAGGCGCGGACAGCCAGTACTTGCCGACAGCTGGAAACACATGGACCGTCCGGCGGTTCGAAGGCCGTACAGCACAGAATCGGTTTTCCAATAGGGCAAAATCGCCGTGAACACTTAGGCAATTAATCCCACCGCCGCAACGGTTGAAGATACCCTTCTGGTAAAAGACTGTGTCCTTCTGCGTGAAGAAGTCGGAAATTCTCTGCTGCTAATCCTCGTCCGACAGGGATCGTCAACACTTCGAGGCCTTGGTAGTCGCATGGGGAGAAATGAGGACTACAAGGGGACTGTCCTAGTGTCTTCCACATGGGTTGGCATAATTTCGGCGTTACGATCTTGGTGGGGACGTGCGTTATCTTGTAGCAGCACCACCCGCTGCCGCGCACCATTCCACAAGCGATGGTTTTCGACAGACACGCTGTTTCGTACACATTCTTCGTTCTCCGGTGGATGTCTAACGGTGTTTGGCCTTCGACAGCCAAGATATGAATAACAGCACGTTGGTCCTGTTTGAACGCATTTGGTGATAACGTCGCCTTAGTTCACATTTCTGCATTTACCGTACGCCCGTCGGAACGGCACGAACGTCACACTAATTCCTTACAAGCATATCGGTGCTTATATAAGCGCAAAGGAGTCACGCAACGTTGCATATAAGCTACAGCAACGCCATCAAACGGGAACTTTTTGATCGTCCCTTATAACTACTTTTTAAGAGACTGATTGTATTATCAAAGGCATTACTTAGTTACTTGTGTTTTATTTAACAAATTTTAACCGGGTTGTTAATGTAGACACGTAAGCATCTTTCATGCACTGTGGTCATCCGACCGATGGAGTTTCTTAACTCTCCATATTGCGCTGATCGCCGGTCGATCAGAACAATGGGCTTACGAGGGACGCAGAGGAAGACGAGCACGTTCCCTTCGTTATTGTGGAGCGAAGAGCTGATGTTTGCTTAAGTCACACAATGAGCAGGAGAATCACCCACACTAGTGTTAGTTTCCACGTGTCAATGTGCCATCAAACACGTCAAGCTGTGAATTTAGTTCAGTTGGTATACAGCGCGTCACACGACTGACACAGTGATAACTTGTTAGATTTCCCTAAATTACATTTGGCGAATGGATAGTAAAATAACTGCGTTGGAGAAGTACTGCACAATGATAATCTACAGCTGTTGAATGTCTTCTACGAGGGCGGTATCATACATATGGTAAAAAGGCAATAAAATTTTTTTTGTTTCACAAACAACTCACGTTACCTGTCGGCATAGTCTCCGTGGAGGGGTATACACTTGCTCCAGCTTTTTCATCCCACCGGAAAAATAGATTCTGTCAAAGTCTGCAAAATACTCGTAGACAGCAGCTATCACTTCCTTCTTTGATGAAAATTTCTACTCGGCAAGCCAAAGTTTCAAATTAGCGAACAGACATATGTCACTTGGGGTTAACAGGGTGGTTGAGGAACCATTTCAAAGGCCAATTCAAGCGCTTCCGCCACTTTTATCGCTGATTTGTGGGATGGTACATTGTCTTGGAGAAAGAGCAAATGGCTTTGAGCACCATGGGACTTAATTGCTGAGGTCATCAGTCCCATTGAACTCAGAACTATTTAAACCTAACTAACCTAAGGACATCACACACATCCATGCCCGAGGCAGGATTCGAACCTGCGACCGTAGCAGTCGCGCAGCTCCAGACTGTGGCGCGCAGAACCGCTCGCACTTCGGCCGGCGGTGAAAGAACACTTTTTACATGCCAACCTTGGTCTTTATTTCAACGCAAATTTCAAACGAGCCAACAATGAAGCATAAAGAGCGTCAAGTTATGGTCCTGCCTTTTTCCAAGTAATGTATAAGTATTCCAAAAAGCAGTGGCCATCACATGACCAGTTGACAAATGGTCTTTGCCATATTCCGTTCGCTTTCACCGGCCTTGGATCATTGTTTTGATGGCCGCTTCGACTCTGGTGTGTGAAGATGGATCCAGGTTTCACCGACAGCTACATATCGGCGAAAAAAGTCTTGCGGACTGCGATCAGACTTCGCCAGACATGATGTGTTGGAATGTGCCAGATGCGCTTTTGGTCGGCTGTGAGCAATCGCGGCACTCACCTCACATACGGCTTCTTCAGAGCCAATTTGCAGGATATTATGAACTGTCTTAGTTGATATGACTACAGTCCCAGCAATTTCTGAATTTTTGTTCGGCGGACATTCAGTACCACATCGCGCGTTTTGTTAATGGTTTCCTTTGTGGTGAACTGAATTGAACGAATGGAGCGCGCTTCGTTTTCCATATTTATTCGACCCCTTTTAAAGTCATTAATCTAAAATAAATGGTCTTACATGATGGTGCAAGTGAACTTTATCCAATTCTGTTTTCGTTTGTTCAGCAATCCAACCGTTCAAATGAAAACGGGAAAACGTTTAATAACAGCACATAACTCAGATTCCTATGTTTCAATCGTAGTCGACACACTTAACATTTGAAACGGCTGTCAACAATGAACTGTGCGCTGTACATTGTTGAAATTCTTAATAAGATCCTTGGAATAATGGAGCTTACCAACCATGAACTAACAACAAAACTGTTCCATTCTTTCATAAAAATTTACCAGACTTATCAAACCACCCTCGCATATGTGGAAAAATCAGCCAAAAATTGAAAAACTCTTGAGAAAGTAACAAGTAAGATAACAAAGACATATACATTGATGGATGTGGAAAGAGTAACACCATGAGACATCAGTTCGATATTTGTCAAATTTTGTGAAGACGTTCATCAATAAGGAGTATTAAGCGATTATATCGGAGCTGATACCCATTATCGAATATGATGCTTGACCCCCACAGGCACAAACACGCTCTTGTATGCATTGTGGCACTAAAACAAATAGGCGCTGAACGTCATCTTGAGAAATTTCTTACCATACCAGAAACACATACGTGTCCTTTAATGAAGATTACTGTGTGGAGTCTCGGTTGAAAATTTAAGTCTTCCCATCGCATCCCAGACGTGTTCTAGGGATCACAAATCGGGCGACTAGGCAGATCACTCAAGGTTCCGTACAATCCTCAACGTGTTTGTGGTGTGACCAGCTTGAAGGAGGGCTGTTGCATTATTCTGTTGGTGTATGTCATATGGCACCCTCGCCATAATGGGTATGACAGCAGGATTGATCAAGGAGGAAACGATATTCCGTTTAAGGAGACGGGTGCTATAGGCAGCATTTAGCGGAAGAACGTTAATTCATTTACAATCTAAAGGCACTCCGTCCATAGCAGCTGAAAATCGCCATTGTGCCCGAAATCTGTTATGATTGTATCATAAAAAATTGATTGTGTCAAAAATATACAAAGCTTTACAGGGTTCATCGTTCCCGTTACATACTGTCGACCATTAGGCCTCTATTCAACAACTATCAAATCAGTTCCATTATCATATACAATAGCTCCACACACCATAAATCCAGGAGCTGGAGAGATAATGAGTCTCTCCTCTGAACGTCACCAGGTCGTCTACAGACAGGGTGGCTTCGATCTGACCGCGACAAACAGAAGCCAAACTCATCGGATTACAATATTCAAATAGCATTTTCGAACAATATTCTTACAAAATATCTACCATTTTTTATAATTAAAGCTTAAAAATCATTAAATTTCAAGATTTTCTCACATGATCGAAAACGCTCTGTTACTGGCAGAAGCCCTTTTTACGTCACAGACTAGAAGTAAGACGAAGCTATCACAAGGCATCATTAAATTCTTCATTTGTATGGCCATACTGTCCATCGTTGCTTTACAGTTCTTCCCGCGCCCGGGTTCCCGGGTTCGTTTCCCGGCGGGGTCAGGGATTTTCTCTGCCTCGTGATGGTTGGGTGTTGTGTGTTGTCCTTAGGTTAGTCAGGTTTAAGTAGTTCTAAGTTCTAGGGGACCGATGACCATAGATGTTAAGTCCCATAGTGCTCATAGCCATTTGAACCATTTTACAGTTCCTGAGGGTATTTTCGTTCTGTCGTTGCAAGTACAAGAAAATTGTTTTTCCTGCACCAAAAAGGGCTTCGCTTCATCGAGGTAAAGCAGCATCAGTGGTCTGTAATTAAAGATACTTACAATCTGATTTGTTTTTAAGATCGAAAAACAAATGTTTAAGAAAACGTTGCTTTTTACTTAAGGTAATTTCTGCTTGGATTCTCGCCTACATCGGGAAGTACCTTCTGCTAGCACTTCTTTGATGTTTTTCTTCATTAGACACTGATACGTGTACTCTAACATCAAGGTGGTCTGCAGAACTAAGCATTTCTAATGTTCTGCACAGCACACTTTTTTGAACACCACTGTTTTCTGTTTATTTTTATGTGCTAAGTGTGTATTGTGGTTTGTGTTTTGTAGCGTTGCCAACAAAACATTGTCACTAGTTTACTGGTTTGTCTTTGACCTCTACTTCTTTTCTTTAGTTAACTGTATGTTTGTAATTCTATTTAATTATGTTGCTGTGTATCTATATACTGTGTAAAAGTGGTGAAGGAATAGTGATGGAGCCGTTGCGTGTGTTACAGGAGTGTTAGCCGAAGTTAGTAGGTTTTTCCGTACTTTTTCTGCAAACAGTTTAGCTGTTTAATGATGGAAAACGTATTTACGACTTTTAAGCAACAATAAAAAAGTAATTTTGAGAATGCTGATAGTGGAAACCTTCTGAAAGTTGACGCGTCTATCCTCCACCTACTTAGAGCGGCGACTTGTACAAAGACAGACGTTCTTCACCCTGACAGTATCATTCAACTTGCTCAAAAGAAAGAAATTGTAGACAGTTTTGCACCTGTATCTTCTCTCTCGATTGTCGACTATCAGTCATGAACTACAACCTAAAGGACAAAAAAATTCTTGGCAAATGTTCGTGCTGATTTCCTATTGTACAACATAACCAGCAGAAATACATCCGTACCAACGAGTTCTGTGGCGCAGCGGAGAATGCTGTAATTTTTGACTGCAGTTAGCTGTCACCTTATTTATGTCATTTCATTGTAAGCTAGTCATTTTTGTTAATGTTTTGTGGAATAAAAAATTGTTAAGGCAATATTTTCTGTTTTATTCTTTTAATGATAGTTTAAGATTTATTTAAATATAATGTCAGCCTTTTCGGAGGGATATATTCACTGCTCTAAAATAGTCTATAAACGTGATTATTACTGTAAATTAAATTAGCTTTTTGCGAAAATACCGCGCATGTTTATAGTTTGTTTCTTTTTTTCAAAGCCATAAAATGTGTCAGGCTTGTCGAGTTTCCCAGAGTGTCGAGTTATCGAGAGTCCAGATTTCGGGGTTCTAATGTTGAGCATACGACTCTAAAATGCTTTAAAGAACTTTAAAACTCACTATTTTTAATCTAAAATTTAGAAAATTTCCCGGGGCAAGACCCCCAGTATGGGCCCCTTTAATATTTTTTATTAGTCGGCGCCCCTGCTGATGATCTCATTGTCGACGGAATTTTAAACTCAAATCCTGTTTTCTTCTTTAAGTTCATAAATAAGATTTGCCAACCATCACTTAGAGGTCATAATAAAATTTTGTCTCATGAAATAGGTAATTTGGTGGCGTGGTGTCCTAAAGAGACTGGATTCAAGCACCTGACTACGAAAGTGATTATGTTTTCTCGCTAGAGTTACGTTGGAATTCTCATATGTGATTAGTTTAAAAAGAAAACAGACAGAAAGATGACGGTAACTAAGGAACACTCTTGTTGCTGTGAGTTGTAAATATACACGCGCACACACACATACACAAACACACACACACACACACACACACACACACACACACACACACACACACACACACACACACACAGAGAAAGAGAGAGAGAGAGAGAGAGAGATATCATGAGCGTGATATTTAACGCAGGACGCTTATCTTCGTTTTTCTTGGCGATCGTCACAGTCGTAGATCCCATGGCCGGTATCTTTCCAGCTTACCGTTCTTATCGAGCAAACAGTGAATTCCTTTCAGAGCTATTTGACTTTGCTGAAGCAGACTCCTGAGAAACTTGCTGTTCGATTGTGTACAGTCTCATCGGTCGACCACCACCGCGATGTCGTCACTCCTCTAAACGGGCGACCTTCTCTCTCGCCAGTAGTTTGGTCATTGCTTTTCTTTTCTTTTCACGCATCGTTGAAAGTCCTAGGGACAATATTGTCATCAAAAACTATAACAGATTACTAATTCTACTGACTCTAAAAATTACTGCACTGTGTAGTGCAGTGTAATGAGTATGTAGAGCAGCCTAAATGCTCACTCAATTTGGTGAATTTTGATTTATAACTTACTCGATTTTTATTATAATTTCCATCGTGTTCTCGTAAGTAACGTGAAAGATTTAGTACTATGTACTGTTTAATGTAGCTACTGTACTTTACATTACCCTTTGCTATTACAGTTTGGTTTCCCGTTATTTGCGACGAAAACACTGTATCTGGTCCCATATCCGACAGAGCAACGACTGATTTTGCTGTACTTAGCACAACTGATACGTTTTATGTGCAAATTACGAAAACTGTCCCTATATTATGAAAAGAGAAAGGTGATAACGTAAATAAAATGTAAATAAAAAATTTACTGAATAATTACCTCAAGCAAATATGTATGAATCAAACTTCCATTACGATAATACGAAACGCAAAATGAGTCCTGTGAATCATATTAACTCGAATGTTAAGTATTGTGATGGCTAAGCCACTTAACATATATGGACATCTGGTAGGTGGGGCTCTGTCATACTGTGCGACTAAGGACATGGATATGCATGTTTTCTCAACATATAGAGGCGCGCGGACTCGTGAAAGCTTTCCTATAACGTCAACCATCTGGTGTGCCGTTTCCCAGGAGAACTCGCAGGCAATGTGCGAATCTTTCAGTATATTCCCTTTATGTTGTTGTGTACCATTATGAGCCAATGGCAAAGATGTTACGCGTTATTGTATCAACAATGGAAATCATTGCAACTGTTGATGACAAAGATTTTACGCGTTATTGTGTCAACAATGGAAATCATTGCAATTGTTGAAACGTCAGAAAATCAAGTGCACGGAAACACATCGAAAGCTGCGTGAGTCTATTCGAGGACGGTGATGTTGATACAGAAAAGGCAAAGTGCAAGAACACTGTAGGGAAATTCAGGAGGACCTGCAGAAGTTCGACACTTTGTGCACGAGATTGACAGTTTACCCTCAACATGAACAGATGTTACGTATTGTGCATGAAGACAGATGCGCTATTATATCATTACAGGACTGCCAAACTATGACTGGTAGCAGTAACATCAGTTCAGTATCTGGGAGTGTACGTGCGGATCGATTAAAGTGGACGTCCAAATAAAAGTAACCGCAGGAAAGGCCGATGCTAGACAGATTTATAGGAAGAATGAAGCAGGTAGCTTACAAAACTTTCGTTACACCGTAACTTTACGACTGAGCGTCAGTAATTCATAGATGACATATAGAAGACCCAAACATGAGCTGCATGTTTCGTCACAAAGCTGTTGTGTATGCGTGAAAGCGTCAACTCTAGTGTTAAACGCTATTTCACTCAAAATTTTGCACTCTCGCGGAAGGGAGCATCATGAGAGACATTATAAAATTAACATGCTGCCAATTGAAATTGTGAGACCTTTTTAATGTTTTAATAGCAATTTATTGCGTCAACTATCGCTGAAATATATAAAAAAATATTCACATTACTGGTTTCGGTTAAAAATTGTCATCTTCAGATGTGCTTAATCCACAAAAAAACTGTTTGGAGACAAAAAAATATAGTTGGGCACGTTCAACATCATGGTGATGATGTTGAAAGAGCATAACTATATTAGTTTGTCTTAATTTTTGTGGATTAAGCATACCTGAAGATGCCAAATTTTTGCCTAAAACGGTAATTTGGAAACTTTTATACACCGTTGACGTAATAAATTACTACACAAGAGGGATTAGAGCTCACAGATTTGAAATCACACGGAATGTTACCAAGAATCCTTTTTCTTACGCAGCACTTGTGGCTGAAATAGGAAAGAAGGAAAGTGGGAAGAAGTACACACACTACCCTCCACCACATATCTTAAGACGATTTACGGAGTATGTATGTAGAATAATACGATCTGCTCAAAATACATTATTTAAGCCGGGTTCATCTTCAGAATGTTGCCGAACATGTATCTTGATAAGAATAAAAAAAACATGAAAATGAAATCGTAAATTCCTGAAATAAGTTCAAATGCATCTGTAAATTTAGATTTATAAAAGTCTGAAAAAGTTTGTTTTGCACAGGCTAACCTGACACCCGTTCAGGGTCCTAAATTTTGGGAGTGCTAACGTTAGGGATAAACACAGAAAATTACTACGTACTGCGTTTCTTGGCTGTTAGCTTGTTACCTGATTTCCTCCTCCACAGCAAGATGATATAAAAACAGTACTCCTGAGGCCACACAACACCAGCTGTGAGCAGCTCTATTCGACAATGACACACGCTGGGCGACGATCAACCATGCTGTAATAGCAAAGAGTAAGTCTGTAATGGCTCACGCCTTCATCAATGGAAACAAAACTTTCGTTCTAGCCGGTAGCTAAGCAGAATGCTAATCCCTTAACACACTAGCTGCGAGAAAAGGTGAAATTGACTTTTTCCGTTCTCCTCCCTGCATCAGTTTGACACTTTGTTTATTTGCAATTGTTCTGCTGTTTCTCCTTTTAATGATTCAGCATGGACAACCGTTTGACATTCATTGTCGGATAAAAGCCTCATCTAGACTTCCCAATGATCGTATATAGTCTCGCTTACATTACTATCTCATATATAAGAAAACTATTTCCAAATTTTCAGCTGTTTTTTAAAAAAAGTCGAACGTAAAATTAATAGTTAAGGAACAAAAAGTACGTAAATCAAAAATGAAGAAAGTACATTGAATAAATAGATAAGTTTTCTTATTAAGTCACGTTAACTACGAAAGAGAACAGATACAGCTTCGTAAGCAGGAAAAGAATTTGCAACAAATGAATGAGCACAGGAACGTCATAATATCTAAACAAACCACGAAAACAAAAATTTTTGGACACTTATCGGAAAACAAGTTTTTAACACACATACTGGAGGAATAAAGCTTGGGAAATAAAACCAATGGGAGGCGAAGAAATGAAAATAGTGTTTAGCCAAGCAATATGTGATTTATCTTTAGTACAGAAGACTGTCCAAATCATTACACTTCCACTTATCAATGGGTATTGGCGCAGATCTTTTTGAAACAGAGTCAAAAACTTCCTAAAAATCTATGATTCCCATACAAAGCCTTATTTCATAATCATTGCTCCATACTGTAAATTCCGGTGTATCCACTTCTAAAATTAGCACCTTGCATTCAAGAAACGACTGCAGAAACCTGCTCTAACACGAAACTTAGATAGGCTAGATTGGAGTTTGCTAAAAAACATATATCACGCACTTCAGAATGAGATAAAGTGAGCTTCTGTGATGAGAAGATGTTTTAATGCAGATGGGCCTGATGGATTTCAATATTACTGACATGATCTGAGAGCAGGGAACAGATAACACTAAGCAGAAATTTTGGTGGTGGAAGTGTATGATTTGGGCAGCCTTCTCTGCTAAAGATAAATCACATATTGATTGGCTGAACACTACAATGAGCTCTACCCTGTACACACTGTCATGCTAGAAAGAGAACTGATTATAATGTATGAGAATCTAGGGCACGAAAGTCTAATCCTTCAACAAGATAATGCATTTGTGGATGTTTCTGGTGCAACCACAAGTGGTTTGAAGATTAGCCTGCACGTGTAACGGATATGAATCACATGGAAAACTGTTGGAGAATACTTGCAAGGCATGTTTATCCCAATGGAAGACAATTTGAGGTCATACGTGAATTGAATGTGCGATACGAGAAGAGTGGGCGACAATTTGAATGCTAGAACTACAAACATTAACGCAATCAATACCCAAGAGAATTTCTGAGGTAATTAGGAGGAAGTGAGGCTGGAAATAGTACTAACAATGCAATAACACAACAGGACAATGAGTGCCTTTACATCGGTTTCCACCCAGGTATGCTACAACGCTGTACTATTACTTTCGTAGCAACCCATATTGATTTCCACTACTGTATATACACATAAAGATCGCAACAGCTAGATATGGAAAACCGTGCAGAACTGCCAATCTGTTGGGTCTATTCTATTAGATCCAGGCATGAATATTATGATACGCATTGTGTCGCGTCTTCTCGTTCCAATTTTTTCACCAAGTATCTCTTTCGTACTGTCAGCATTGTCAACAACAACAGAGAAATTTGTACGTAGACTCTACGTAAACCCATAAGCCTCACTGAATTTTACAGGAAACGGCAGTAGACGCATTTCAGCAATACAGCTTTCCCTGGAAGAGCATCTTCAAAGTACGTTACTGTTTCGAAGAAAAACAGGCAGCCGACAAGCTTTTAACGTCACGTAACGTATTGCTAAAATGCTTACCTGATTAAAACTGTGATTGCCTATCAGAGAAGTAGTTGTAGTGATTTCAGCGAGTAATAAAATGTGGAAACTGCGGCGTTAACTGTTTTCAGGCTAACCAAGGTGCTCGCCTTATCAGGTCTACCATTCTCGACAGCAATGAATATTTCATGGTTTAAAACGTCACGCTACATACTGAGTGAACGAATTGCTGAATACGTCAAGAACAATTTGGAAGGAGGGACGACATCGAAGAAACACTGAATAATGATTCAGGTGCATTAACTTTTCAGTACGCGTTCTATTGCAGGAATGCACGTTTACAGAGGCGGTTTCACGCTAATGAGATTTCAAGGAAAGAAACAGCATCACGCAGCGATTCGCAACGCGTTTGGCACGCAGTGTACAGTCAGTTGTTCCACAACAGATGCGCAGCAGGAATGACATTGTTCCGTGACAACATTCAAGAAATGTAACAGATACAACACGTTATTTACCTGGTAATAAACATCTTTATACTGACGTTTTCAAAGTAAAAGTCGTACACAGGCGCAGATGGATTCAAATTCTCGTCATTCTTAAAATGTTTGACTCAGGTGACATTTGACTCTAACCCAAATATACTGATGAGCCAAAACGTTATGACCACAGCCCGCTGCGACGTTGGATGGGATATGGGCTCCAGAGGGGAAATTCATTGACATAAGCTACTTTGACAGACGGTAGATTATTATTACGCAGAGCTTGTGAACGATTATCTCGAAAACGGCTAAGCTCGTCGAATGTTCACGTGCTATTGTCGTGTCTACGGAAAGAGGCAAACGGACTCTGCAACCACCAATAGGCGCAAAATGGTTGGACGTCCGCGTCTCTTCACAGAACGTGGAGTTCAGAGGGTTGCCTGATCTGTAAAATAGGATAGATGGTGATCTGTGGCATCTCTGCCGAAAGAGCATGATGCTGGTGCACGCACAAGTGTTTCGAAGCACGTCTTCCATCGTCAACTGTTGAGCATGGAGCTGCGCAGCAGACCACCCCTAAATGTTAACATGTTGACCCAACGACATCGTCAATTACGATTGTAGTGGGCACAGGACCATCGGGATTCGACCGTCGATCAAACGTGTCGGCTCTTTGGGTGAATCACATTTTTGCTAGAGATGGTGGCTCCAATTCTGAAGTGCGCCACGGACGTAGACTGGTGGGAGCTGTATTATTCTGTGGAGGCCATGCTCCTGCGCTTGCATGAGACCTGCGGCAGTAATGGAAAGACACGTTGACAGCTGCGAACCACCTGCATGCTCGAGTCTTCACCGACGGCAATGTCATTTTTCAGCAGTAGAATGGCCTCTGTCTCGGAGCCAGAATCGTGTTGCAGTGGTCTGAGGAGCATTATAGTGAACTCATGTTGATGTCTCGGCGACCACATTCGCATGATGTAAAGCCTATGGAACCCTTCTGGGTTGCTATCGGACGCAAATCACTGGCCCGTTATTTCCGCGAATTAACATGACCTATGCGTCCGATACGAACCACCTGCATGCTCGAGTCTTCACCGACGGCAATGTCATTTTTCAGCAGTAGAATGGCCCCTGTCTCGGAGCCAGAATCGTGTTGCAGTGGTCTGAGGAGCATTATAGTGAACTCATGTTGATGTCTCGGCGACCACATTCGCATGATGTAAAGCCTATGGAACCCTTCTGGGTTGCTATCGGACGCAAATCACTGGCCCGTTATTTCCGCGAATTAACATGACCTATGCGTAGACATCTAAAGGCACATACCTCCACAAACCTATCAAAAAACTGTAGGATCCTTGATATGCAGAATAAGTGACGTATTTCGTTCCAGAAACAAACTATTAATGTGATCATAATGTTTTGCTTCATAAGTGGGCGTCCATTTCATAGATTACATCATACGCCCGTGGTCTAGGGGCGGCGGCGCGGTAGCTCAGCGTGTTCGGCCAGAGAGTCGGTTGGCCTCCGTAATAAAAAACTGAGTGGAAGGATCAACCACCGAACTTGAACAGTATGTCTTGCGACGTCCGCAACGACCGAACACAACGATCACCAAAGGAAGGAAAAAAAGGGGGGGTAGCGTCTTTGATTAGTAATCGAAGGTCCTCAGCCCGAGGTTCAAAACCCGCCACCGCTTAAATTTTGATTAATAATCAACATTTGGCGACCGAAGGCTTCCAGCATAAGAAATCCCCTTCATTCTGCCAACGGCCTTGTTAAAGAGAGCGAAGGAGCGGACAGAGATTCAGGGCTGGAAAACTGCCTCCAAAGGCGCAAGAATCAGCAACGATCAACAGCATGAGTATGCAGAAGGCAATGGAAACCACTGCACTAAAGAAAATTAACATGTATCCACAGGACATGTGGCCTGTAATTGAGAAAATGTGATGATTTCTTCCTTAGCAAGAGATTCCGGGATAGTTTCCCATTCGAATCTCCGGGAGGGGACTGCTAAAGAGTGAATAATAAACAAAAGGATAACGTTCTACGAGTCGGGGCGTGGAATTGTCAGAAGCTTGAACGTGGTAGGGAAACTAGAAAATCTGAAAAGGGTAATATCAACAGCAGCAGAAAGTGATATAACGGGAGCAGAATTCGTTGTGAATAGGAAGATGGGGCAGAGAGTGTGTTACAGGGAACAGTTCAGTGACAGGTTTGTTCTTGTCAGAATAGACAGCCAACCGACAACGATAGTTAACGTATACATACCGACATCGCAGGCTGAAGATGAAGACATAGAAAGTATATGAGGATACTGAAAAGGTAATACAATACGTAAAGGGAGATGAAAATCTAACAGTCATGGGGGACTGGAATGCAGTTATAGGGAAAGGATTGGAAGGAAAGGTTACAGGAGAATATGGGTTTGGGACAAAGAATGAGAGAGGAGAAAGACTAATTGAGTTCTGTAATAAATTTCAGCCAGTAATAGCGAATACTCAGTTCAAGAATCACAAGAGCAGGAGGTATGCTTGGAAAAGAATGGGCGATACGGGAATATTTCAGTTAGATTACATCATGGTCCGGCAGAGATTCCTAAATCAGATATTGGACAGCAAGGCGTGCCCATGAGCAGATGGAGATTCAGACCACAGCGTAGTAGTGATGAAGAATAGGCTAAAATTCAAGAGATTGGTCAAGAAGAATCGATTCGCAAACAAGTTGGATACAGAAATACTAACCGAAGTTCTCTAAGGCTATAGATTCAGTAGTAAGGAATAGCTCAGTAGGCAGTACAGTTGGAGAGGAACGGACATCTCTAAGCGGCAAAGAAAAACATATGTACAAAGAAGTTAAATGCGAAGAAACCATGGACATCGGAAGAAATACGTCAGTTGATAGATGAGAGAAGGAAGTACAAAAACGTTCAGGGAAATTCAGCAATACCAGAAATACAAGTCGCTGAGGAAGGAAATGAATAGGAAGTGCAGGGAAGCTAACTCGAAATGGTTGCATGAAAAATGTGAAGAAATCGAAAAAGAAATGACTGTCGGAAGGCCTGCGTTGGTGTGTAGAATGTATGCGTCTGGTAAAATACCATCTGACTTTCGGAAAAATGTCATCCACACATTTCCGAAGACTGGAGGAGCTGACAAGAGCGAGAATTATCTCACAATCAGCTTAACAGCTCATGCATCCAAGCAACTGACAAGAATAATATACAGAATAATGGAACAGAAAACTGAGGCTGTGCTACATGACGATCAAAAAATGGTTCAAATGGCTCTGAGCACTATGGGACTCAACTGCTGTGGTAATCAGTCTCCTACAACTTAGAACTACTTAAACCTAACTAATCGAAGGACATCACACACATCCATGCCCGAGGCAGGATTCGAACCTGCGACCGTAGCAATCGCACGGTTCCGGACTGCGCGCCTAGAACCGCGAGACCACCGCGGCCGGCCACATGACCATCAGTTTGGCTGTAGAAAAGGTAAAGGCACCCGAGAGCAAGCCTAAGAAAAATCAAGACACGTTCATAGGATTTGTCGACCTGGAAAAAGCGTTCGACAGTGTAAAATGGTGGAACATGTTCGAAATTCTGATAAAAATAGGGATAAGATATAGGGAGAGACGGGTAATATACAAGCATGTACAACAACCAAGAGGGAATAATAAGAGGGGACGACCAAGAACGAAGTGCTCTGATTAAAAAGGGTACAAGACTAGGATCTAGCCTTTCACCCCTACTGTTCAATATGCACATCGAAGAAGCAATGATGGAAATATAAAGAAAGTACCAGAAGTGGAATTATAATTCAAGGTGAAAAGATATCAATGATACGATTTTCTGATGACATTGCTATCCTGAGTGAAAGTGAAGAAGAATTACATGATGCAGAGAATATGGATTAAGAGTAAATCGAAGAAAGACGAAAGTAATTAGAAGTAGCAGAAAGGAGAACAGCGAGGAACTTGGTATCAATATAGACGGTCACGAGGTAGATGAAGTTAAAGAATTCTGCTACCTAGGCAGCAAAAAAACCAATGTCGGACGGAGCAAGGAGGACATCACAAGCAGACTAGCCCTAGCAAGTCTACCAGTATCAAAGATATGACTTAATTTGAGGACAAAATTCCTGAGAATGTACGTCTGGAGCACAGCATTGTATGGTAAAGAAACATGGACTGTGGGAATCAAAGCTTTTGAGAGGTGGTGCTACCGGTGAATGTTGCAAATTAGGTGGACCGATAAGGTAAGGAATGAGGAGGTTCTACGCAGAATCGGAGAGGAAAGGAATACGTGAAAAACATTGACAAGGAGAAGGGACAGGATGATGGGACATCCGTTAAGACATCAGGGATTGACTTCCATGGTACTAGAGGGAGTTGTAGAGGGCAAAAACTGTAGAGGAAGACAGAGATTGGAATACATCCAGAAAATAATTGAGGTCGTAGGTTGCAAGTGCTGCTCTGAGATGAAGAGGTTGACACAGGAGAGGAATTCGTGGCGGGCCGCATCAAACCAGTCAGAAGACTGATGACAAAAAAAAATACCTGATTGCGATCGTACTAAGTTGTAACGGCGTATTTCAACTACAACGGCCAGGAACAGCTTTTCATAAAAGCTATTTTTAGTTGTCACGTACAGATGTTTTCATTTGAAGAAAGATTTTAGCAGTGTGTGAAGTCGTAATGGCACCAACAGTACCCAAGAATGTTTTATGATCTGAAAATGGCTAGATTGTGCCCGAAACTAATCAACATTACAAATAAATATTTCAAGTGCGATCTCTAAATAAAAAAAATTTCAACAGATCGCATATCTCCTTCTTAACAATGTCAACAAACTTAATCTGCAAAAATTTCCGAGGACTGAGCTTGCATAGTAGTATTATAGGAACAGCTGCTCTAGGCCTCAAACTGTATGGCAGAAAGCCCAATTTAGAAATTCGTATGGACAAAACAACACATTTGTGTATACAAATTTTTTAAAAAGTTGTATATTCGGAGAATATAGGGGAGAACCAATTTTTCTAACGGTTTAAATCAGCAACACCTAACTAATGATTTTTAAATGCCCAACCATTCCACGGGGTGACAATTAGTGAAATATATGAAATAAAGTCGTCATAACTTCTGAACGGTTTGCGTTAGGACGTACAAACTGCACGGCTGGCAGCGAGATGTGACGGGGATTGTTTGGTGTGGTTTAGCGACGAAGCCCACTTTCATTTGGATGAATTCGTCAACGAGCAAAATTGAAGCATTTTGGGGAACTGAGAAGCCACATTTCGCGGCCGAGAAGTCTCTTCACCCTCAACGGTTGACTGTATGGTGTGAAACATCCACTCACAGAATAATCGGTGCGACATTACTTGATTTCACGGTGTCTGCCGAAAGGTTCGTGAAGGATTTGGGGGAAGATTTCATCCCCATTATCCAAAATGATCCTGATTTCGACAAGATGTGGTTTATGCAAGACGGAGCTCGACCCCACCGAAGCATGAGAGTGTTTGATGTCCTGGAGGAACACTTTGGGGACCGTATTCTGGCTTTGTGGCACCGAGAGGCCACTGGCATGGGCCTCCGTAAGTGAAAACACGCAACTCCTTTTTGTGAGGCTATATCGAAGACAAGGTGTATAGCAATAACCGAAAAACCACTGTTGGGCTGAAAAAAGCCATTCAGTAGGTCATCGACAACATCGATGTTCCTACACTTCAGCGGGTCATGCAGAATTTCGGTATTTGTTTGCGCGACGTCATCGCCGATGATGGCAGGCATATCGAATATGCCATAACCTAATTCCGAATATCTGTGGTGATATCTGTAGTGATGTCTGCATGTTGAATAAAGCGTGTGCACGCCATAGCTTGTAACTATTTTACGTTTCTTTTCGTATAGTTCAATGACTGTCACGCTGTAGTCAGTCTGACTGCGAAAAGGAAAACGAAACTGCACCTTTTCAAACACAGCATATCATTTCTTTCTCAAAGTCAGTTTCAAAATAAAATCTGAAAAATGTACAACCATTTTTATATCATAAAGTAAAATATGAAGGAAATCGGTCAAGAACTTTGCAACATCTGCCCTTAATATATATTAATGTAGATTAAGGTACACTACATCGTTAGTTTTATAGGGATGCGTTGCACATTGTTATATTCTATTAAAATTGTAGTATTATCAATCAATGTATCCAATATTTAGTCTAGGAACTTATTAATTCTGAGTTCACGGAAACAAAATGAGAAAAACAAGGAAGATTCATCTGCTTTTCCTACTTTTTTCTTTTTACGACAAATGAAAATCTTTTACATGTAAAATGCCATCCTTACCTATGAACATGCACAAAAAATAATATTAAATTTCATAAAAGAAAATTTTCTATTCGTATATGAATGTATGTTGGGTCGTAATAAGTTGTTTGTTGTTCAACGTCATTGGATACTAACTGACAATCCCTCATTATAACGACGACGCTCTGTGAGCTTAGGCACTCATTTGGCCTAGTTGATTTTTTGATGACGTGTTTTAGCTGTACTATAATGATTATTAATTTTGCACACTGCCGATACTAATCACATAACAAACATTGAATTACGCCATATAAATTTCATTCCTGGATAAAACACGTCGCTATCCATTTCGAGCATCAGCTTATCATCAGCCGACAACTGAGAGTACATATCTTACTACGAATATTTATATTAATCTGGGAACAGAGAATAATGTGCGTTCTGAGTGGTCTCCTGACTATGAGCTAATGCTCGGAGTGTACAGAAACATGTTTTGTTTTAATGGACATAAGAATACGTAAAGTTTGGTTGCTGAATGTCATCTTAGTTGCTGATAATGCATTTCAGTTTCTGACGCCAAAAGCGATTTTTTTACCCACATTATACTATAGCAGTTAAACTCCTTTTCGCACGAAACTTCATAAATTTACACACAGAGGAAAGACGTCATTGCTCTTAATGAAACAAATGCTGAACTGCGGACTTCCTCTGCTATTGCGGGAGGTGTTCATATATGACACCTTTCTCAGGCGTCAAAAGGCGATAGTGAACTTCGAAAGTGGCCACTGAGCAAACACCAAAACCACTGCAGTTTTAGTTATTTCCTTTCGCGAATGACTCATTACGTAAATAGTTACCAGATTTCTAGTATTGTTGGAAATCTTTAAATTAGTTGGTCTCCATGAGTACGTACGATCATACGGCCAGTATGTACGTACGATCATACGGCCCACAACAAGTGGTGGATAGCAGATGACTCATTCACCGATAAGACGATCATCAAGGTGGTCCCACAGATGCTCAGTTGGGTAAGATCTAGATACTATGAAGTCCTCATCATCTTCCTCCGGTCATTTACAGGCACTTCTAGCCAAGTGGGAAAAATTCATTATCTCATTAAAAGATATCATTCACTGCAGCACGGGTCGTCACTGCATACGGTACAGAATGATACCTAAGGATAAATTCGAAATTAAATCTATTGAAAGTGGCTTTTAGTGTTTTAATGGTTCTCAAGAACGTAAAAGAAACGTTCCTCGCTGTTAAGTTGTCGCCGACGCCATGCCTTCTTCAAGTAATTGAAGCAGACAGTTTCTTCTCCACTGTTTCTCGCCGGATACGCCAAACGTCCACCCGTCCTATGAATCGGTAGACATGGCTCATTCAGGAAGGCAACACGTCGTGGTTCACCATTATAAACAGTCCACGAAATTGCTAACGTTTCTATCGACTCTCAGAGTCCATGGTACACTCATAACAGCCGATTCATCGTTCCTCTTGTCGTTCGGCCTAGACGTACCGTCCAACTCGACGTACATCTCTAATCTCAAGGTCACGTGGAGGTTGCATTTTCCCTACTGGCTATTCATAGTTCGCTCGCAATACTCCCACATACCGGAGGCACATGAGTAAGCTATAACATGTTTGATTTCGTAAACACTGAGACACCTAGCATGAACGTCAGTGAGTAATCTCTGCCGTTACCCATGGTAGTAGTCAGCGAAATGCCTATAAAGGCAGCTTTTCAGTATCCTTATGTTGAGGGTGTTCCACGTGTTAGGCAAGCGCTTTCACGTGGAACCGATGGGGGATCGCAGGTTCGGATCGCTGCATACGCTCCGGCTGGTTCCTCAGACTTTAGAAGGTGACAAGTCGGTTTCAGCCTAAGGCCGTCCCCATAGTGAGCGATTGAAAGCGAAAGCAACGGGGAAGTGATCTACTGGTTAGCTGGTAACACGTTTCCGCACACGAGGCACCTCAGAAGCGAGAAAGTGCGGCTGCAAAATGGCTCTGAGCACTAGGGGACGTAACTTCGGAGGTCATCAGTCCCCTAGAACTTGGAACTACTTAAACCTAACTAACCTAAGAACACCACACACATCCATGCCCGAGGCAGGATTCTAGCCTGTGACCGTAACGGTCACGTGGTTCCAGACTGTAGCGCCTAGAACCGCTCGGCCACAGCGGCCGGCGGAAATTAGTAGATGTGATGTAGAGCTCCGTGCGGCTGCAGTGTACGAGCGTGGAGAAGAGGAATTATTGTTCATCGCACACGATAATCTTTTGGTGCACTCGACATGTCGAGGACAGATTCAAGCTCAGCGGAAGACATCGTTCTCCATTATTATTGCACCCGAAAACGAAAATGAAGATAATTCGGGATTCATCTGTACATCCAAGGAAATATAAACTGATATTGTATGTAGCAGCCAAGGAGTTGCAAAAGACACATTAGAAATTCATAACCTTTTATAGAACGACTAAACAGTGATATAGTCATTGGCGCAGTTCATTTCTTCCACCACAAAAAAGCGCTACTTTTATTTTGAAAACCCGAACATCTAGAAATTTATCTTTACGGAAACGTGCGGACGGCGGTTCCTGCTCTTAAAATCATTTGTATGTGAAAACCTCTGTACAATGACGGAAAAGAATCGCAACACCAAAAAATAATTAATTTACAGTAATGAAATTTCGGGAATACATTTGTCTAGGTGACACATTTAATTGATTAACATTACAACATTACAGATTAATCGTTTGGAGGTTAGTTATTTTCACACAGGACGATTCTAACACAGTTTTCTACCGTTGGGCAACAACACACCAAAAATACTTCGCCACAGTGGAATAACAAAAATAAAAAACGGACGATAATGTAAAGTGTATCTTCAAAATCATGTGAACAGCCGTCTGATGTTGAACTTGCCAGTTCGAAACCGGTAACGGCGCTATTTACCTAAATAAATAGCAGTATTAATAGTGGCTGGTTGCTGTTTTCTTCTTTGTAAGAATTAACCTACATTAATTGTACACAGCCACGGTCTCACCATGTCAGTTTTAGACAAATTAGCAGAAAAAAGAACATTTCAGGTTAGGCTTCTCTATTATGTAGAGGTTGCAACCATGTACAGTAAGGTGTTGGGCAATGGTTGATGTACACACGTTGCTTCGTAAGATTTAAGTTCCTATATGTGCCCGGCTCTGGGAGCATATGCAACTGAGACATTACTCTCAGGCGCTCCTAACGCCATGTCCGATTCGGCTAAAACCGATACGCAACCTGCTACAGTCCGAGAAACGAGCCGAAGCATGTACGGCGAACAGACCCTGCCTCCTTGGTATTGTTTCCGCGCAACTACGGAGTGAAATGCACTGTACTTGGCCAATATTCTTTATGTCTCATACACTATGCACAATACGATGAAAAACTCATAATCATAAGATAATCATAATTTTTATCGGAGTACTTGCTCGAATACGCACCAACATCTTGCTGCCGATATTCCTGAAGTTAAGTGCAGCAGTAGCCAGATAGCTCAGTGGAAAAAAAAGCTGAGAGCGTCAAAGCAGAGACATGCTATCACCGTAGCCAGTCTGGTATCTCGTGTTAAGTTAATGTCACACTAAGCGATTTTCTCTGTTAGACAGTACTCGCGGTTGAAATAGTCGAAGGGCGCCACACTTGAGTCGACTATAGCAGCGACATCGCTGCGGATGAAGCCGCATCAAGATAAACGCTGGGTGTCACGCTTGTGATAAAGATCTGGCTTATGCACTTGTGTTGCAACCAGCATACGGGACACATATTACAACTTGAGCAGTCATTCTAAACTTTAAAAAAGGAAAAAAAAGCGCTCGACGAAGGACTTATGACAATAGGACGGAAATTAGTAAAAAAATGGTTCAAATGGCTCTAAGCACTATGGGACTTAACATCTGAGGTCATCAATCCCCTAGACTTAGAACTACTTAAACCTAACTGACCTAAGGACATCACACAGACCCATGCCCGAGGCAGGATTCGAACCTGCGACCGTAGCACCAGCGTGGTTCTAGACTGAAGAGCATAGAACCGCTCGGCCGGCGGAAATCAGTAGATGTGATGTAGAGCTACAGACAAATAAATGATTACACTTTCAGAATAATTGGATGATTTATTCAAGAGAAACAGCATCAGAAATTAAGCAAGTCAATAACGCGCTGGTCCACCTCTAGGCCTTAGGCAAGCAGTTATTCGCTTTGGAATTGATTGCTAGAGTGGTTTAGATGTCCTACTGAGGGATATCATGCCATATTCAGTCCAACTGGCGCGTTTGTTTGACAAAATCCCGAGATGGTTGGAGGGCCCTCCCCACAATGCTCCAAACCGCAAAACGATTTAGAAAAGTGGCAGTTGACCCTAAATAACGAAAAGTGTGATTTCATCCACATGAGTGCTAAAAGGAACTCGTAAACTTCG
Organism: Schistocerca gregaria; assembly: GCF_023897955.1. Classification (NCBI taxonomy): domain Eukaryota; kingdom Metazoa; phylum Arthropoda; class Insecta; order Orthoptera; family Acrididae; genus Schistocerca; species Schistocerca gregaria. The sequence goes on from NC_064920.1 coordinate 423,558,347, forward strand.
GTTACACGATAAATCATTCTATTCTAAAAGCTGTAAATTCAACGAAATACGTAGGTATTACAGTTACGAAGAATTTAAATTGGAAGGAACACACAGAAAATGTTGTGGGGAAGACTAACCAAAGACTGCGTTTTATTGGCAGGACACTTAGAAAATGTAACAGATCTACTAAGCTACTACGCTTGTCAGTCCTCTTTTAGAATACTGCTGCGCAGTGTGGGGTCCTTACCAGATTGGACTGACGGAGTACATCGAAAAAGTTCAAAGAAAGGCAGCACGTTTTGTATTATCACGAAATATGGGAGAGAGTGTCATAGAAATGATACGGGATTTGGGCTGGACATCATTAAAAGAAAGGCATTTTTCGCTGCGACGGAATCTTCTCACGAAGTTCCAATCACCAACTTTCTCCTCCGAATGCGAAAATTTTTTTTTGACACCGACCTACATAGAGAAGAACGATTACCACGATAAAATAAGGGAAATCAGACCTCATACGGAAAGATATAGTTATTCATTCTTTCCGCGCGCTAAACGAGATTGGAATAATAGAGAAATGTGAAGGTGGTTCGATGAACCCTTAGCCAGGAACTTAAATGTGATTTGCAGAGTATCCATGTAGATGTAGATGTATATAGATGTAGAAATGTTCTTAATTGGGAAGTGATCCGGCAAGCTTATTAGCTAAGGGAGAGTTTGGCATACACCGAGACAAGCAGTAGAAACTTTCGCTGTGTGCGGGCGGGCATTATCTTGCTGAAATGTAAACCCAAGTGGGCTTGGCTGAAGGACAACGAAACAGGGCGTAGAAAATCGCCGACATATCGCAGTGTGACTAAGATTGCTGCGGTTGACAACAAAACGATTGAGCTACGAAAAGAGATGGTATCCCAGACCATCAGTCCTGATTGTCGGGTCGTATGGCGGACGACTGTCGGCCTGCTATCAGACCACTGTCCCGGGAGTCTCCAGACCCGTCTTCGGAATCTCAATGGCTGGAGTAGAATTGTCTTCAGTGATGAGGTTCCTTCGATCTGAGCTCCAACAACTAGCGAAGATTTGGCTGGAGAGGCCCCGGAGTGTGGTGGGAAACCAACTAGACGGTCGCTCGCTATAGGGCCCGACACCCGGGAGTGACGGTCTGCGTGCCTCTTCTTTTCACAGCAGGACCCCTTTGGTTGTCACCTATGGCACCCTCCCAGCTCAACGGTACTCTACTGTTCGGCTTCCAGCTTACCAAACCCTACCTAGACAAGCAAGATCACCAGATAAGGGCAGGGTCCTTCAACCGGCTCGCGGTTTTGGCAATTTAACACGCCAGCTGGACAGAATTTGACACAATATTCCTCAGGAGGCCATGCAACAACTGTAACCAATGACAATCCGAAAAACTCCTTGCATAAGAGCCAGTGGTGAAGCAACGCGTCATTGACTTGCTCATTTTTTTCTGAAGCGTGGCAATGCTCTTTAGACCGCGCGTAGTAATGGTGCTGTAGTCCTCCGTCTGTATGGTTTTATTAACTGTAATATTTTAATGTGTAAGTCTGGCTTATTGTTGGTCGTCATATTTTATAAGAAAAGCAAATGCAATGTCAAAAACAGCTAGGCAGAATACTTCTGTGGAACAGCGCAAGACGGACCGTTATGCGTCAAATACTTATCAAGTTTCGTTCACACACCTATGTCCATACTTCTGTCTTCCACACACGATCTTTTAGAGATATTCCTCCAACACAATTGTGGCGGTCGCGGTCGGAAACTTCACGGAGTGACGATGTCAGCACAGTGTGGCACATTCCGTTCGGTTCAGTTGGTTCTGTTCCTATCTCGACAAATATCCTTTAACGTCACCGGAGAAAATCGCGTGGTGTGTCATTGGCCTTATTTCGCACACTACTGCTGAATGAAAGTTTATTTAGAAACAGTAGAAGTTGACTAGGAGAGGAGGAGCTAGATGCAGAACTGTTAAGATACGTTTCGAAGGCGAGCGGCCGCTTCATCGGCTAAGCAAGCATTGTGTGTGTGTGTGTGTGTGTCGCAAAAGCGCAGTGTCCGGGGAAAGGTAACCCAATGCTACAGCCGCCAGGCGCTGGGGAAGCCATTCACAGAATTCGATCGGCGGTGAACTAATGACAACATTGCAGCGTGAAGACGAAATTTCCCTAATTCAGTTCCAGCAATCTGACTGCCATCAGATATTCACGAATTTAGCACTCAGTGACGTGCAGATGAGAGAGATTCACTCTGGTACAATCAGCTACAGTTCTTTTCTGTGAATTCTCTAAACTGTTGAGGACAGTTCCTGGAAATTTTCGCCACAACACATTAAATCCAGGAAAAGAGATCCGTTTTGCAGTCAGCCTGCCTGACGTAGCGTCAGTGGATTCGAATAAAGTCAGTCAGCCACATTCACTGTTTCTCTAACTTTTCCTAATCACTTACAGATGGTGTGTCAGGGGAGGGGGTAAGAGCGTAGCGCTCAGCGCAGTGACTCCAGCAAGGAGAGGGCGCAGCAGAAGCAGTAAGCTTCCCCTACCTCTTGCGGTTCTGGTACTACACGTACGTACCAAGGAACAACAGTGTGATTATTAGCAGATGTGAAATATCGATAATTTTTCATTACCCGATTTTATGTATATCCGAAAAAGTTAGTCTTATTCGATAAAAAATTCTTATGTTCTGAACAGGAAACTACTGTTATTTACATTGCTCTATGAGACGTGTGCCATAGTTGCACGTTTTGCAAAGAAACTAGTTTAATTTTACTGAAATCTTGTTAAGATTTTCTTTATTTTAAACTGATAAAAGCTGGTTAACTACACTAAATGTATCTTAAAAAAGGCCTCAGAGAGAAAACAGTCCTCAGAACTTGATTTAAAAAAGGGAAGATCGAAAGGACTTACCCTAGCCCATTAAGGAATGCTAAATTTAGTCATGGAGACAACTGTGATAGTAAATTTTGTAGCCGAGGAGCAAACATTGAATGGATGTTGGTTGCAGTGGTTATGCAGAGATGAAGAGATCTTCAAGGATAGATCATTTTCGGACTGAAGACTCCAACGACAGCAACGTTTCATAGGATATGTGAAAAAGAGTGATAACTTACTTCCAATACCCAGCAAAAGTGCATAGAAAACATAGTTCTTAAGGTCCAATATAATGGGTGAAAGGGATAGGTATTTCCAATATGTGGACCATATAATATCGATGTATGTATATCAACATTATTTATTTTAATTTATCAATATCGTGCAGGCCTTTTAGCTGATACAGGGTGTATACGTGGGCAAGGAAAAACAATCCCAGATTTTCCCGTATTTCCCGGTTAAAAATACACTTTCTCCCGAGTGAAAATACACTTTTTCCGTGTTAAGTGACAGTATACTCTTCCTCGGCAATGTAAAACTCATTAATTCTGTGAATGTTAATGGTTTTATATACCGACATAGAATTTCCCGGCACTTTAGAAAACGAAATTCAGGGGAGGGGGGGGGGGGGAGGGCACATTTTGAAAGACCTTTGATGAGCAGCGACATGTACGCTGCATATTTCCTTTTCGAAGCATTGAAATTGAGTTTGCGATGCGTTTTGTAAGCCAGTCATACCTCATGTCACGTGATCTCGCCAGCTGATGACAGCACAAGACACGTGATGTAGTCAGCCAGTAGTAAGATCACTCTTAAGTAGCGCGAACACACAAATAAGAAAAGTTAATGGTTTAAATTAATATACATAGCATTCACATATAATATTGGTTTCGAAGATTAATAAGCTGGAAGAGAAGCTAAGCTTCCATACATAATGTTGATCTTTTTTGAGAGTGTTACACTATAAGATACATCACACAAATGTGCCAGTAAAATTTTTAATAACGACGTAAATGTCTGTTCTTCTGGGCTCGAAATTCTTCTAAATGGTCGTCTTCAAAGAGCTGATTTTTAAACGAGAGTCAAACGCTTTGTGATTTAAGAAATTTATCGTACATTCTCGCATATAGTTCATCTTGCGTAAAAGGAAATTTGGTCTGAATGTAACGCTTTTCAAACCACCATTCGCAATATTTTCCTGCTATCTGTTAGAAACATTTGGAAGAGAGCGCCAGATGATAGGCGTCACCGCGCTTACGCAGCTACGATGACGCAGGAAGCCCATATGTTCGTACGTGTAAAACATTAAAAGATCTTACATTATGTCATAAAAGAAACAAGACACCAGAGGATATTTCAAGAGCATCGGAATTTCGTGAACCATGCTAAAATGCATAACTTGGCTTAAAATGCACATTTATATGTCCAGATTCATATGTAAATTTTCTTGGAATACAAGTACTGTATTATCTCATGTTTGGTTCTTTATTATGGCATAATGCCATACGTGCACCTGAAATGCAGCGAACAGTTGAAAGTAGCCAATAGTGTGAAATTAAACACTTCGTTTCAAATAAAGGAGAAAAGATTATTGAAAGCCAAATCTTTTTAGCAAGCCGACAAAAATAACTTCTTTGTTCTGCAAGGCGATTAATCCTTGACTGTCATAAAGATGGAAAAAAAATCTAAAACTAATACCATACTTTAGCCTTCCGTAACTATGCAGACGTATTTTAATTGATTTTATAACTCCAGGCCGCAAAAATCCGTTTGTTATCATTTAACGCGAGAGCAATAAACGAAGAGGAAACAACAAAATCACTGAACGTAAACACAGGTCACGTGGAGACGACCCATCTCCCCACCACAACTCAGACTGCTCTGGGCATAAGCGCCCGATTTACTATATTCCCGAACCGGGGCAATATTAAGTAGTGGCGCCCAGCCATACTTGTATAACCAGAAGCGAAAGAAGGTACTACTCATGCGCGACTCAACTGCGCATGCGCAAGAGCCCGCCCGCAACTGCTCAGACGAATCTAATTTAAACAGTTGTCACGTCACGCTCGTAGGAGGCAATTTGTTGTTGGGAAGCATTGCACAGTCTTCCTAAAGCCTTTGACACACATTGCTGTTGGCAGACGCTTGTATGGGCACTGCGTTTTGTTGTTGTATACTGCGCATTTGCTTTGCAACTTAAGTTATATTTGCTTTTTTTTTCTTTCTCTCGTTCATATTTTGTTGCTGCAGTATTATTCTGCAATATCGGGATACAGTAATATCCTTTGTTACAGTATTGGTTCTTACCGGTCAAAATAAAAAAAAATTAACTGAAAACTAAAAGAATGAAAAATTCCCGGAATTCTAAAGAATTCCCGGGGTTTTCCTGGTTTTTTTCACGGATGAAAAACATTCCCGGGTTTTTCCCGGATCTCCCGGTTGTCCCGGGTCGTATACACCCTGTGATATATACATAAACCACATGGAAAATAAATTTTAGTGGGCCAATATCCATTTAAAAGATAAACTGATTTATTACAAAACGTATGTTGACGACACAATCATGTTTTTCTATGGTACAGTAGACTAAAAAGAATCAATTGCAAGTGCCGTGAGTAACATGCACTTCAATAACAAATTTGCCGTGGAACATCAGACACATGACGGTCTCAGTTTTCTTGATCTTACAATAAAAAAAAACTGAATGATGAAATCGGTGGGACACAGACTATCAATCATTGTAATGCAACGACAGCAAAATAAGAACAAGGAATTTTTAAACTATGAAAAATAATATTGATATTCATCGTCCTGTCATCGCAATATGGATGAAAATGTTCCCCGTATTCGTAATCCGGCACCCTTTATAATCACAAAACATACGACATTTCGACATTAAAATCAAAACAGTATATTGAACGATCGAAAATACTCGACGGTAACTTTTCCCTACGGCAAACCGCAAAAATCATCTGAATCTCTATCAAGTTCCTTATTTTTTTAATCAGAATTACAGATCGCGGAAGATAATATTTTCTGGTCCCTAAAATACGTGTCTGTTGTAATAAATTTCTTGCCAAACCTAACTACTGATTTAAAAGAAAGGAAGCAATGATTAATCAGTAATTACGAAGACTGGGTTAAGTACTATTAAGTAACCAAATTAATATTAACACATTTCAAATATAAGTATACAAGACAGTAATTCACTACGCGGTGAAAATTTAGGTTCATGATATTATTGCACCATTACAGAAGAACAGTGTAGCGAAGGATTTCTAATGTCAGACACACACTATAGTGTCAAAGCTAAAGTAAGACACCGGAATCGTGCTTGGAAGCATTCAGTAAATGGTACATTTCTTATTCCCTGAGGATTTTTATAAGAAAAGTAAATAGAAAATTTTATTTACACAACATTGGCAGGCAGTCATTGTAGAGAATAAATGTTTCAGTCATGGAACATAAATCCTTGTTTCACATCTTATAAACCAAGCTTATTTTCATCGTCGCCCCACGGCGAGACTGATATCGCCTGGGGACACTGTGGTGACGTTACGCGGTAAGAAAAGTATACAAGCGGAACAAAGACGAATGGGGAATCATTAAAGCGATGATATGGATCCCAAATGAGGTAATCCACGACATAAGCCATTTTGCCAAAGGGTAGATTCTTAGGACTGACGCCTGTGGACAAGCACCTAGGAAACGAAGCCGGTCGATTATTGCAGTGAGCTTCTACAGAAAGTGGTTGAAGGTTGGTTAAACCACGAGTAGACAACAAAGTGGTGGACGTCCACACTTTCAGAGAAGGTGAAGGACAGAGCCTTGCCAGCTCTATAAATCAGGACAGCCAGCGATCTGTGTCCGAGTAGCCGGCGCAGGTACAAGTGTTAGGGAGTACACCTTCCACCGCACATGATTGAAAATGGGTCTCCGCATCTGACGACCCCTACGTGTTCCCATGTCAATCCTCTGACAACAGCAATAGTACTGCAATGTGCTACAGGATCATCGAGAACGGACAGTGGATGCGTAGGGTTGTCTAATGAATCACGTTTCTCGTTAGACCAACCTATGCTCATGTCGGGATTTGTCGCCATCCAGCCAAACGGATGCTCGAAACACGCATCGAACCACGGAACACACCAGTGGCAACAGTGCGATGCCATGGTGGACATTCACCTGCGTTTCCATGGAACCTATTTAGTAATCGAAGGTACTGTGACATATATGGACTACATCAATATTATTGCAGAGCACACGTATCCCTTCATGTTTCATGTCTTCCCTGATGGAGAATCATACCACAGTGGTTTGAGAAGTATGACATTGAACTCTAATTGATATCTTGTGTGATATCATGTATCAATACCGCCCTACCAGCGCATCACAGTTGGCAAAGAATTGCAAGTTTGCGTCCAATGTCGACAGCGGTCATGCGGGATCTGGTGTACCACATAGAGCACGGCTGCTGAGCCAAGCCTCCAGCGGCTCTGGACTGTCAGCGCCCTTTGCCACCACGGCCGGCGGCAGCGCCTCAGCCACCAGCACTCGAAACCACTTCGCCAACTGACGCTACGCATATGCAGTCTAGTCGTGACTCCTATAGATCGTGCTTAGTAAAATTTCCAAATTTCATCACAATTCTGCCCAAGGTCACCATTCACTCCTTCTTTTGACGCCTCCGCGACGGAGGTTGGACCGCGGCGCCCATTGTTCTGGTCACCTGTTTTTTTATGGGAATGGAATTAAGGGTTTAAATGAAACCTTTCCCCCTGAGGCGTTGATTCCCACACATCCGCCGAAAACGACAGCTCCCAGTGCGACGAGCAGGACGACACTGCTCACATCCCGCGGACGCTTTCTCTAAGGACACTGTGAGCTATCAAACCCACTGAACATGATTGCCACCATTAAGAGAGCAGTGCGACCATAATTTTTGTTCTGGTGTACAGTGTGGAACCCCAAGGACCGTTCAAAACCATTCGAAGAAATTTGAATGGAGCATTTCCTTACGCTTTTTCAGTCTTCCTATTTTGTGCACTCCTGTGGCGTGATCTTGGAGGAGTGTGGCACATGCGCCAATTAGGCGGCTAAGGTTCCCTTGAAGACCTCCAGTTCGGGAGTTCTTCAAAAATGGTTCAAATGGCTCTGAGCACTATGGGACTTAACATCTGAGGTTATCAGTCCCCCTAGACCTTAGAACTACTTAAACCTAACCAACCTAAGAACATCGCACACATCCATGCCCGTGGCAAGATTCGAACCTGCGACCGTAGCGGTCGCGCGGTTCCAGACTGTAGCGCCTAGAACCACTCCGCCACTCCGGCCGGCTCGAGAATCCTATCAGTGCTCAACAAAAGTAGGCCAAGTTTGTTGAGCACTTTAAAAATGTAGCTGCTCAGAGAGAACCTCTGGGAGAGTCCTGGCCACGTGCTAGTAGCCATGCCAAAATGCAGATGTGTCAAGTGGTTGCCTACCTGCAGGTGCCTACGACTCATGTCACGGGTTTTCTCTCAACAGGTACATTTTTAAAGCGCTCAACAAAGTGGGAAGGGGAGGGAAGGGTTGGCACTGAGGATGTTGTCGAACTTGTGGGTCTCACGGGGTCTCTTTGCCATTTCATTCACGCATGTATTAGTGTCACACCCCACCTTACATCTCACATGAACTTCTGAGCTCTGACCATTTCTCTGCATTTTGCTATTTGAAATTTTGCTATTTGATGCGTCACTGCTGACGTCGCGGGGCGCCACGCTTTTGCATGATTACAGAGGAAGGTTGTAGGCACCTTTCAGCCAAATCTCAAACTCGTACGTAGCAACAGGAAATAATGACGAAGTTGCGAATTTGTGATGGTTTAATTCCGCTGCGCTGTGTACGTAAAAACATTAAATTTGAATGGTTCTGATTCACTGCCCTCGTGTTTCGCTAGGCTAGGGTCCTTACCCTTCTTTACCTACTACTCACTTTTGTATCTCTGTTAGTAGTTAAACTTTCTGACAGCCCACCGGTTCCACAATAATGGTAATATATGAAATAGGGAGGTATCTTTTATAAATTTGTGAAGTAGAGTTACAGCAATGATAAGAGATACAATAAGTACTTACTAAATACTCCACGTCAAAATTTTATGAAAACCATATTAAAATGGTTTTGAAAACTCTGCTGCCTACCGCTCACCATGAAAGCTGGAACGCCCACTAGCAGGCGTTAGAGACCAGGTTGACTACCATTCCGCTGTCCAGAGTTTGCAAACGACGCCTCAGCTACAACGCCGGGATCTTCGACCTAGCGAGGTGGCGCGCTGGTTAGGACACTGGACTCGCATTCGGGAGGACGACGGTTCAAACCCCCGTCCGGTCATCCTCCTTTAGGTTTTCCGTGATTTCCCTAAGTTGCTTAATGCAAATGCCGAGATGGTTCCTTTGAAGGGCATGGCAGACTTCCTTCCTTATCCTTTCCTAATCCGATGGGACCGATGACCTCGCTGTTTGGTCCCCTCCCCCAAAAAGACAGACGGAATCTTGGTGAGATAATGTGATTACCAGTTACTAGTTCCCTTTCTCCTTAATTCTGTCTGGGCAAGCTTTAGGCAAAGATAGTTCCCTTATTCCTGCAACAGCTCGATGGTTTTTTTCTCAGAGTTCATTCAGCTACTTAGCGTATCTAATTAGTCGGTTTTGCGTAAACTGTTATTAGGCGCCAAAACCGCGATCACCTGCTTATTCGTATGCGAAGTTTATATCTGCCATTTTATTAGCTTTCGCATTAACAGATACGATTAATCCGATAACACCGCTTTCTTTGGTATTAATAATCGATCAGAAGAGGATCAAGCAAGTTCTTGGGTCTCGATACAGAAAAAACGACCACACCAGAGATCTCATACCAGCAAGATGTTAACGTTTATCGTCCTGGTTCCGAAAGATAACGGCCTAAATATTCGCACATGGAACTCCCGTATGGAAGAATATCCAATGACGACCTTACGGAGACTGATGCTCAAACTAGGACCACTGCTGCGTCCGTAATGTCAGCTCAGTATGTCAAGACCGTTCGCTGTTGTTGAGCTACGAGTATAGGTTCCACTCGCCAGGTCCTCTCATCATCGTGCATGCAGACCGCCTACTTTGATATAGGAAAAGGCGCTATTCTTGCGGATGAATAAATTATGAACGATAGTTTTCTGTCTTGGCATCGTTGGTGCTCGTCTACGTCAACCAAGAGAGTGATTAATTACCAGAGTGAATCAGGCAGCAAATTACAAGACCAACTCCTCACAATTAGGGGAGCGACAGTCTACAACGGCCATACACATCAGATGTTAGTTTAGGTAACACAGAACGGTTTCGGTAAACTCAGAGCATCCTCTAGAAAATTCTGCCGCCGTTCTTGCAGTGTCAAGGAGCTATGCTGTTCCAGTAAGATAACAGCCATACACACACATCTTCCTTTACCCAACTTGCTCCATGAAAAGTTCCTGAACAAATAGCATGATCGCCAGACATGCCCCCATCTAGTGTGTGTGGAGTTCGATAACAAGGTGCACAACGTACCATGTCCAGTTTCAAAAACAGCTGCGCATTGAAGTACACGAGCGGGTCGATTATGTACAATATACAAACTCAGTAATATGGAAATCAAGGCTTACTGGTTCAAAATGGTTCAAATGGCTCTGAGCACTATGCGACTTAACTTCTGAGGTCATCAGTCGCCTAGAACTTAGAACTAATTAAACCTAACTAACCTAAGGACACCACACACATCCATGCCAGAGGCAGGATTCGAACCTGCGACCGTAGCGGTCGCGCGGTTCCAGACTGAAGGGTCTAAAACCGCACGGCTGCTTCGGCCGGCAAGGCTTACTGGCGCGGCATTTTTATGTAGTGTTGTTCATGTTTCATGTAGGTTATCTCTTGTCGTTTTACGGTTCAACACTTTCTACACTCGCCTTAGTCGACCTGGATGGGGCAGCAGGACTGCTATTTTTGGCAGAATTTTTTCGAAAACCATAATTTTATGACTGTGAGTTCAAGAAACTGGATGGTGTTTCATTTGAAACGATGAAACCATTTTACTGAATTATATTCTTATTCCGAAGAAAACCTGTGCACGCATTTCTTACACTTGTGTGATATGTACACCTGACCCCTTGTCACCATACCTCACACATATCTGTTTTAGGCAAACAAGCATTGGATCGACAAATATTTGAGTAGAAGACGAAAGCAGAACGAGACTCAGCACAGAGCAGAAATATTCCAAGAGCAGAAATAGTTCAGAATTCGAAACCTACATTGTAGGACAAGACCGAGGGTAGGAGGCGCAATGCCAGCTACCAACTTTTAGACACAGCACAAGCAAGACGCAGCCAGCATCCGCTTGACCAGCTGCCGCTCTCCGAGTCTTACTCGTTCTCCATTCACAATGTATTAAGCCAAGAAAACAATTCCCTTCACTTTCACTTACGAGAGGCATTAGATAATAATCGAATATATCTTTTCTCTCCCAGTTTCGGTTGTAAAAATGCGAAATTTGTTGTGGAACGTCGAGTAATATTCCCGATTCAGCTTCTATAGTTTTCGGGAGGACAGCGGGTCAAACCCGCGTCCGATCATCCTGATTTAGGTTTTCCGTGATTGCCCTATATGGTTCAGGCAAATGCGGAATGGTTCCTTTGAAAGGGTACGGCCAGCTTCCTTCCCAATCCTTCGCAAATCCGATGGCAGCGATGATCTCGCTGTTTGGTCCACTCCACCAAATCCACCAAACTCTATAGTTTCATGAAGTTCCGATAGGTGACAGTGCTGCATGTAGCATTCAAAATGGCGTGTGTAACGGAAGTGCGTTCCAAGCAGAGGGATGTCATAGAGTTGGTTTTGGTGGAAAAAAAGAGCATCGCAGATATTTATAGGCGCTTGCAAACTGTCCAGAGAGACCTGGCAGAGAACAAAAGCGCGGTGAGTCGTTGGGTGAGGTGTCTGTCGTCATCGCAACAACGTCACGCAAACTTGTTCGATTTCCCGGGTGCCGGCCGGTCGCACACAGTTGTGACTCCTGCAGTGTTAGAACGTGCGCTTCTCGTATCCAAGATGATGGAAGGGTCACAGTCAAACACCTCGCTGCTCAGCTGGACGTCTCTGTTGGCAGTGCAGCTTTGGCGTACTCTATAGTTTTCGCGCGCTGGTTCGTCGCCGCCTAACAGAAGATTACAAAGACCAACAAAGGACAACACGTGAGGAATTGCTTGCGTCGATCAGCTGGAGTTACCAAGGTCATCGTGACTTTTTTGTCGAACATCGTGACAGGCGATGAAACATGGGTTCATCACTTCGAACTGAAAACAAAACGGCAATCCATGGTGTGCCGCCACACCATTGCTCCTTCAAAGAAAATGTTCAACGCCCCACCCTCAGCCGGTAAAGTTATGGCAACGGTCTTCTAGGGCTCTGAAATCGTCATTCTGTTTGATGTCCGCCACCATGGTGAACGATCAACTCGGAAGCTGAATGAATTTCCTCATTTTGACAAGACAGAAGGAGCGATTTGTTTTAATTGCTAAAAAAAGTCAACAACCATGACTGCATAAATATTTCACTATTTAAAATAACCGATTTCGACAGACTTTGCTTTCGTCTTCAGCTCTTAAAAAATATTTTGTTATGAAATGTGTGGATTTCACATTGAACCTCACGCCAAGTTGTCTTGTGGATAAAAATATAAAAAGTTTGTCGTAATTAAAGTATTTAAAACATAAATAAATATTTTAATTAAACAAATAATAATTGTATAAATATTTTAATTATAACTCACATTTTATATTTTTTATCCATAGGACAACTTGGCGTGACGTCCAACGTAAAATGAACAGCTTTCATAACAAAATCTTTGTAAGACGTAAAGGAGACAACAAAGTCCACCAGTTGTTTCAAATAAAAAAATATTTGTGCTACCTTGGCTGTTGAATGTTTTTAGCAATTCTGAAGTGCATTGTGCTACCCTCAGTAAATTGAAGAAACGACTTCTGCACGTTCGTAGCCACAAAAATGCAAACGTATTTCTTCTCCATGACAACGCAGGGTGTCCCACAAGTCTGCGCACCCGAGAGGAGCTCACAAAACGTCACTGGAATGTTCTTCATCGCCGGATGGTTTGGCCGAGCGGTTCTAGGCGCTTCAGTGTGGAACCGTTACGGTCGCACGTTCGAATCCTGCCTCGGGCATGGATGTTTGTGATATCCTTAAGTTGGTTAGATTTAAGTAGTTCTAAGTTCTAGGTCACCGATGACCTCAGATGTTAAGCCCCATAGTGCTCAGAGCCATTTGAAATTTTGTTCTTCCTCATCCACCCTACAGATCGGATCTTCCTCCTTTTATCTGTTTGGACCAATGAAGGTTGGCACCCCGCAAGAAGCAGAGCAGTGCCTCGATGATGGGGAGGTTATTGATTGAGCAATAAGTTGGCTGCGACGTTGACCAGCGGAGTGGTCCCATGCGGGCGTACAGGCCCTCCCAGTACGGAAGCGTAAGGTCGTTGAATAGAACAGAGATTTTGTTGAGAATTAGGGTTTTGTAGCCACAAGAGTGGGGAATGATACGGTGTATTGGAATCCTGAATAAAACCAATCTGCTTTCAGGAAAAAGTGCGTTGCCTTACTTACTGAATGCTCCTCGTAGTACCGGCACGGGCAAGGTACATTTAAAAACACTTGGTGTTGAGGAAGACGGTTGCTTTATTTCTATGCGTACCACCGCAGCTTGTCAGGGGACACGCAGGGACCGTGCGTCGCCGGAAGGATGCGCGTAGCTGGAATAACAAACACAGCGTGTGTGTGCGTGTGCGTGCGTGCCGTACTGTGTCGCCGAGGCAACGGTCTCTGCCGGAACTGTGGAGTACCACACCTTCTGAACCGACCAAAACACCAACCGGCACACCTGCGTCGCCTACACTTGTTGAAATTTAAATATGTCGGCTTCCTTTTTTCTTTTCCTTTTTTTTTCATTCCACTGACCTGTAGTTTATTTTATAAGACTCTGTGGTCCAACCAAGCGAAGTGGATGCATGAAGAGCCTTCTCACACCATTTTTTTTTTTGGGTCATCAGTCTTCTGACTGGTTTGATTCGGGCCGCCACGAATTCCACTCCTGTGCTATCCTCTTCATCTCAGAGTAGCACTTGCAACCTACGTCCTCTGTTATTTGCTGGAAGTATTTCAATCTCTATCTTCCTCTACAGTTTTTGCCTTCTACAGCTCCCTCTAGTACCATGGAAGTCATTCCCTCATGTCTTAACAGATGTTCTATCATCCTGTCCCTTCTTTGTATCAGTGGTTTCCACATATTCCTTTCCCATCCCATTCTCCACAGAACCTCCTCATTCCTTATCTTATCATCAGTCCACCTAATTTTCAACATTTGTCTGCAGCATCACATCTCAAATGCTTCGATTCTCTTCTGTTCTGGTTTTCCCACAGTCCATGTTTCACTACCATACAACACTGTACTCCAGACGTACATTCTCAAAAAATTCTTCCTCAAATTAAGGCCGGTATCTGATATTAGAAGACTTCTCTTGGCAAGGAGTGGCTTTTTTGCCGTTGCTAGTGTGCTTTTGATGCCTGCCTTGCTCCGTCCGTCACTTGTTATTTTACTTCCGAGGTAGCAGAATTCCTTAACTCTATCTTCTTCGTGACCATAGATCCTGATATTAAGTATCTTGCTGTTCTCATTTCTGCTACTTCTCATTAACTTCGTCTTTCTTCGATTTACTCTCAATCCATAATCTGTTCATTCCATTCAGCAGATCATGTAATTCTTCTTCACTTTAACTCAGGACAGCAACGTCATCAGCGAATCGTATCATTGATATCCTTTCGCCCTCAATTTTAATTCCACTCCTGAACCTTTCTTTTATTGCTTCTTCGATGTACAGATTGAACAGTAGGGGCGAAAGACTACATCCTTGTCTTACACCCTTCTTCATACGAGTACTTCGTTCTTGGTCGACCACTCTTATGACTCCCTCTTGGCTGTTGTACATATTGTATATGACCCGTGTCTCCCCATAACTTACGCCTATTTTTCTCATAATTTCGTACATTTTGCACCATTTTACATTGTCGAACGCTTTTTCCAGGTCGACAAATCCTATGAACGTGTCTTGACTATTCTTTAATCTTGTTTCCATCATTACGCGCAACGTCAGAATTGCCTCTCTCGTGCCTTTACCTTTCCTTAAGCCAAACTGATCGTCATCTAGCGTATTCGCAATTTTTCTTTTCCATTCTTCTGTGTATTATTTTTGTCATCAACTCGCCCATGAATGAACTGTTAAGCTGATTGTGCGATAATTCTCGCACTTGTCAGCTCTTGCCGTCTTCGGGATTGTGTGGACGATCTTTTCCGAAAGTCATATTGTATGTCGCCAGACTCATACATTCTACACACAAACGTGAACAGTCCTTCTGTTGCCACTTTCCCCAACGATTTTAGAAATTCTGATGGAATGTTATCTATCCCTTCAGTCTTATTTGATCTTAAGTCCTCCAAAACTCTTTTAAATTCTGATTCTAATACTGGATCCTCTATCTCTTCTAAATAGACTCCTGTCTCTTCTTCTATCACATCAGGCAAATCTTCCCCTTAGAGAGGCTTTCAATGTATTCTTACCACCTATCCGCTCTCTCGCCTGCATTTAACTGTGGAATGCCCACTGCACTCTTAATGTTATAACCCTTTCGTTTAATGTCACCGAAGGTTGTTTTGACTTTCCTGTATGCTTAATCAGTCCTACTGCCAATTCGTAAGTCCCTCGGAACATGTTTGTACTTCCTCCTTTCATCGATCAATTGAAGTATTTCTTCTGCTACCCACGGTTTCTTCGCAGTTACTTTCTTTGTACCTATGTTTTCTTTCCCAATATCTGTTACCGTCCTTTTTAGGGATGTCCATTCCTCTTCAACCGTACTGCCTGCAGAGCTGCTCCTCACTGCTCTATCTATGGCCTTAGAGAACTTGAAGCGTATCTCGTCAGTACTTAGTACTTCCGTATCCCACTTCTTTGCCTATTGATTCTTCCTGACTAATGTCTTCAACTTCGGCCTACTATGTTGTGATCTGAGTCTATAGCTGCTACTGCCTACGCCTTACAATCTAGTATCTGATTTCGGAATCTCTGTCTGACCATCTAACTGAAATCTTCCTGTATCACCCGGCCTTTTCCAAGTATACCTCCTCCTCTTTTGATTCCTGAACAGAGTATCCGCTGTTACTAGCTGAAGTTTATTACAGAACTCAATTAATCTTCCTCCTCTCTCATTCCTTTTCCCAAGCCCATAGTCTCCTGTAACCTTTTCTTGTACTCCTTCCCCTACACTGCATTCCAGTATCCCATTGCTATTAGATTTTCGTCTCCCTTTACATACTGTATTACCCTTTCAATATTCTCAATACTTTCTCTATCTCTTCCTCTTCAGCTTGCGACGTCGGCATATATACCTGAACTATCGTTGTCGGCGTTGGTTTGCTGTCGATTCTGATAAGAACAACCCTGTCGCTGAACTGTTCACAGTAACGCTCTTTGCCCTATCTTCCTATTCATAACGAATCTGCTCCCGTTATACCATTTTCTGCTGCTGTTGATATTACCATAGCCTCATCTGACCGTGAATTCTTGTCTTCTCTCCAATTCAGTTTACTGAGCCTTTAGATTTTCCTTTTCAAATTTTCTAGTTTCCCTAACACGTTCAAGCTTCTGACATTGCACGCCCCGACTCGTTGAATTATCTACATCTACATCCATACTCCGCAAGCCACCTGACGGTGTGTGGCGGAGTTGATTATTCAATCCTTTTCTCATAATAACCTCCCCCTTGGCAGTCCCCTCCCGGAAATCCGAATGGGAGACTATTCCAGAATCTTTTACTAAAGGATTGATCATCATGACACTTCTTCAATTACAGGCCACATGTCACGTGGATACACGTTACCTGTCTTTCCATTGCCTTCTCAAGTCGTTGATCCTTGTTGATTCTTCCGCCTGCAGGGGCAGTTTCCCACTCCTCGGACAAGAGAGTGCCCTGAACCTCCAATCCTCCCCTCCGCCCTCTTTGACAAGGCCGTGGCAGAGTGAGGGTGACTTCTTATGCAGGAAGTCTTCAGTCGCCAATGCTGATTATTAATCAAGACGTTTTGATTATGAATCAAAGACACTACCACTTGATGTAGTCGGCTTAACATCAGTCGGTTTGTAGATATACTTACGCAGCACCACCTTCTTAATGAAATCGACCGATTGCCGTAATGCGTACGTTTTACAGTAGCAAAATGATTTTTTGGAGGCTTAATAATGCGAGAACGATAAAATACAGCAAATTGAACTACAGAAGAGTTTATAAGCAAAACAATGCTCTAAACTCAAAGATATTCTAGGAAAATCGTAATAGCACCGCGAAGGGCACGTTCTGACAGGACTACCGACTTGCATAGCAATTGTATAATACTTCTTTCTCGAACTGGAGTCTAATGACAACCTCAGGCATGTGGAGAGAGCATAGCGACAGATCTTTAAGGTAGTTCACCAACAACTTCTCGACGTCCAAATCAATTCTTGTAACTACCACTTTGTAAATGAAAAAAAAAAGTTTTACAATAGCGCAAAGGGTACGGCCGGGAATGATACGTTATACCCGGGCATATTTTACATGGATTGGATGCTCGTGACGAAGATCAAGTGCCTCTAAAATCTCTTTCAAGTACTGAAATGGTTAGCCTATGTTCATCCTGTTCCAATTATTTTCTGTGTGTCTTGAATTGTAAAGGGAATTTAAAAACAATCTAGACTCTTGTCACAGCAATATTATTGATCTAATTTGATTTTCTTTAAGTCTTTTGATTTAGAAAGACCTTACAGTCATTGCTAAGAAATAGTTACAGTGGCTGGACGAAAATGTGGAAACACGGGGACAAACACATGCTCGAACATAAATGTAGATGCTAGAGTAGCCTGCAGTTTGAACTGCTGTGTTTGACCACGAACGGCACTTGCGCAATGTCCTCTATACGTTTTAAGTGTCATTAGTGGTCAGAGCAGTGTTCTGTGCAGTTGCGAAGGCATTATCTCTGGCTAAATGAATTCTAGCGAGGGCAGTTTGTTGGTGCTCGTTTGGTGGATGCCTCCGGAATCAAGGTAGTCGGAGTGTCTGGTGTTACAACAGGCACCGCATCGAAGATTTATACAGCATACAGGGAAAGCGGGAAACCTCATCCGCTGAGCCACGACAGACGGTCATTGAAGAGGATTGTGACGATAAATAAAACGACGACAGCTGCAAAAGTCTGTGCATAACTGAATATGACACTCGCTGGTACGTGCAACCACTCTCATTCGAGGTGATGGACGGATTACAATCAAACACCTGGCTGTACAACTGGGCATCTCTGCTGGTACACGTGACACACTCGTCCACCAATTGAGGTACTCAAAGGTGTGTGTGTGTCCTGTGACAATTGGAGAGAGGAGTTTGCTCGCGGGTCGCACTTAAAGGGCGCGGTCGGCGACCGGTGAGGCCGGCCCAGTCAGGCAACGGGCGATAGCGGGGTTGAAGACTGCGGTGAGCGAGTAATCAGCGGCAGATCGCTCCATGTGGACCTGTCAGTTTCAAACGGCTCGCGGTTACGTGACGTCACGCGGGTTTACTCCGTTCCAGCACACAGCTTTACGACAGTGCTTTATCCACGTTTGCGTTGATTACACGCAAACGCAAATTAGTACAACGATGTACAGTACGCCAAATGGAAGAGAAGTTTGAGACGAATCAGCCAAGACACTGATACGATTTATACTAGTTTTATATCAAAAGACATTAAACAACAAATCTGCAGTTTGTACAATTTATTGAAAAATTTATAGCTTTTGAACCAATGAAGGTACAGAGTAGAGGGACAGTTCATTTTAAATGTCTCGTCGAAAATGAACGACTGACATACTCGTATAATTTGCAGCATTAATATTTCACTGGAAAAACAAATTTTATTAATTTGTTGCTAATAATTAATTAAAACACATAATCAAGACAGAGGCACGAACAGCAAGGCAGTCTATGATAGTGGCTGTCGTTATTCATAATTCAAAATCATTAATTTGTAATATTTGTAATTATTATTATACGTTTCCTTTGTTTATCAATAATTTTTGCGTAGTTTTGCCCGTATTTGTTTAACCTTTGTATATACGTACATTCTGATCAGCGCATCAGAAAGAGCGCTTCAAATTCGTATGGAAAGTGGTGCCTTATAAAGAGTTGTAATGTTATTTAGTGGCACAAATGGACAAAAACTATTTTCGCACACTGCAAAGATAATTGCAAAGCATTAAAACGTTAATTCTGGGCAAACTATTGCACGTAAAAACTCGTGTAATATATGTTTTTTGACGAGAATTTGAGTGCGTATATAATGGTGCAAACAGAATCAAGATTGCTCTTCTATGTAAAAAGTTATGCAAATAATGGTGATCAATAGGAGACGTATCTTAGAGAATTTCGAATCGAGTGTATTTCAGCGGAGCTCACACAAAGCTCCAGGACAGAGTTCTGCCCTCCTTCCCCGACGCCAGACTTGTGTTGCTCGACGCGACACTTTGGCGATAATTTTTGCGGTTCGAAAAGTGTTGAATTTAGCCGAATTTCGCTTGTGTGTGCAAATGGAAAATATAATTTTTCGCAAAGAATCCGGACTTACGATATTTTCGCTGTGGAACACAGTAGGAACTTGTTTTTTCATGTGTTGTGTCTTTTGGTGATTGTTTTTTTAAGGGAAATGGGACTTTGCTTCAAAATCGTAGCTGTGGGACTCTGTTTCCATTCGAGTGCCTCTACACTTAGCCGCTGAAACGCTATTGTGGTACTCTTGTTTATTTTTGAGCATTCCGAGCTGTGTTTTGTGATGCCAACGGGACTTCGTTTCTGATACGGCCATGTTAGACTCTAATTATTTTCAGCATGTTTAGATGATTGCTTCTGAAACAGTGCCAATTGACGTAAGCTATGTGTAAACCAGTGGGGACTTTAATATTTTGTAGCATCCGACATTTAGGAATTGTCGAATAATCGGGATTAGGCCGTGTTTTAGCAAACTGACCGATTTGCTAAATACAATCAATGTTCTTCAGCATTCAACAACTTTTGTTAAAGTTTATAGCGTGTCGAGTATCGCTATTGGGGGCTCGAGCAGTAATTAAAACGGCACGTAACTGTTTGGAAGATACCACCAGCGAACTTGAGCCGTGCATGGCTCGTGTTCATCCCAATAATTGTTTGTCGTCTTCTACTAAGGTAGGACCGCCTCGTTTTCTTATTTTATTTACTGGCGTCACTAACTTCCTGCCTTACTGACCCGTGAGTGGCAACAGCAGCGCGTATCGACAAGCGCACTGTCGTACCATCTCTGGAGCGAGCGATAGTATTTTCGGGTCGTCGTGTGTCGGGTAGTCAGTGAGTGGGAGACGCGCCAGCAGTGCAGTCGCGACGGAGCAGCAGTCGCGGACGGGCCCGCAATCCAGTCGGTCGGTTGGCGTGGAGCAGCAAGCAAGCCCCCGTCGCGCTAAGTCTGGCTGGAGCCGCTGGCGCTGTGCACGCTCGGTTGGAGTGTGAGGCGCTGCTTGCGATTGCTAAGAAGTTCGTCGCCCACCGATCTTGGACATTAAAGTTGAGTCCTCACTTAACTTACTATCGAGCCGTAACTGTTTACATTTGTTCGTTTGATCCTGGTTGTCCTTTTGGGACATTCCCGCGAGCAACAACGCGTGTGTATGTAAGTCGCCTAAGATCCTAGCCGTCTTACTCTGAAATTGAACTTAATTATTGCCTATTATGGAAGTTCCCCAGCGGTATCTTCTGCCTTGTGGCCGCTGACGTTCCGGTTACCTGTCCTGGTCGTTGACGTAATTTTAGCAGTGTATTTTCCTCATCGTGTTGTTGCTGTCCAGTGCGGCGTGTAGTTTGACAGCTGAGGTGTTGTTGGTCGTCGTGGGCTCCAATATTCTGTGTGTCGTGGGTTGAAATCTTGTGGTCGTTTTGCTGGTTACGTGGAGCGGAACTGATTTGGTTCACTGGTCGGTCAACTGTCTGTCAGTTGGGTTGCCTCCAGATTAAGAAGTCATTGGATAGGCCGCCTGTCTCACCTAAATGGGCGTTAGTGTTACAATCCCAGGCCGACCCTTGGAAACTTCTGAGCGCAGTTGCTTGTGTGTTATGTAGTAATTTCCCTGTGTGGATTTTAGTTATTTGGTTGATGTGTGGATGTATCTTAAATTAATGTTCTTGTGTTCCCCTTGAGGAATGAGACTGTTATATTTTCATATGGGCCCTTCCGTCGAATTTTCCTGGAGAGTTTTTTAAGATAAGGCCTTCAGCCCTTTAGATTGAGACTCTTTCTACACCTTAAGTCGTTAAACATATTTTGTTGTTATGTGGCCTACAGCCGAGTATTAATATCTTGTAAATTAATGTCTTTGCCTTGCCCTTCCCTTAAGGCATCAGATCGTTATTCTTTATTTTGTATGAAATGTTTTAAGATACGGCCTTCTGCCCTTTAAAATGTAAACTCTTCTTCTAGGGCTTAAGCCGTTAAATTTGTTGGTGAGTGGCCTTCAGCCGTGTTTTAATATCTCTTAAATTAATCTTCTTCTCTTGCCCTTAAGGCATAAGATTATTATGCTTCTGAATGGGGCCTTCAGCCCAATTTGCATGAAATGTTTTAAGATAAGGCCTTCTGCCTTCTAACTGAAACATCTCTTACTGCTTAATATGCGACCTCCAGCCTAGTTCCATTAAAATTGCTAAGGCCTTCAGCCAATTAGATTGAAGATTTAGAAAATATTCTTGGGTGAAACCTCCAAAAGATCCTTGTATTTCAATTTTACTTAACCCTTGTGTCTTGGATTTTGAATGTGGCCTTCAGCCGATCTAAAGTTAGCCGATCTAAAGTTAATCAGAGGAGGTCGATTAAAGTTTTGAGTCTTTTGCATCTTTGTTGTAATATTGTGTGTCGATAAATAAAGTTTGTATGTTGAGTGAAACAGACAGAAACTCATTTTGGCCCCTTTCCATAAACTAATCCTCTCTGTCCTGCTAGCCCAGGTATTTCAGAACTTTATTTAGTTCTGAATAAAGACTTGTGAATTTTAAGGAACTTTACCCAAGCATTCGATTCGTCATTTGACTTCAGTCTCCTACACTGTATCCTGGTTAATTTTTGTCCTTGTCGGTCAGTAGCATCGAGAGTATTTTATTTATGCACTTTAACAGGTGTTGAACGCACGTGTCTGGCAGTAGAAAGGATAGGTAATCATCACCGAGTTAGAAGATGAGAGCGAGCGAGCAGAATCATTAGCAGCCTCATTCCATTCCGCCGAATGTCGCTGTATGCTGGGCTCCTCGCCGCCAAAAAGAAGAGCAACAAATGACCTTCTGTGCGGAACTGCTTACGCGTTATGAGGCTGATCGTGACACTTTGTTGTTGAACATCGTCACAGGCGATGAAACACATATTCATCATTTCGAACCGGGTAAAAAACTGCAATCCATGAAGCGGCATAACACCACCTGTCCACCGTAAAAAAATTTCAGAGCCACACATTCAGCTGGTAAAGTCATGCCGACTGCCTTACAGGGTTTTGTGGACGAAATAATGGCGAATAATATGACGTACTGGAATCCTGAATGAAAGCAAACTGCTACCAGAAAAAAAAATGTTGCGTGAGTTACTGAATGCCCTCGTAAGAAAACGCTACGGAGCTGTGTAAGATACACTACTGGCCATTAAAATTGCTACACCAAGAAGAAATGTAGATGATAAACGGGTATTCATTGGACAAATATATTATACTAGAACTGACATGTTATTACATTTTCGAGCAATCCCTGGATCCTGAGAAATCAGTACCCAGAACAACCACCTCTGGCCGTAATAACGGCCTTGATACGCCTGGGCATTGAGTCAAACAGAGCTTGGATGGCGTGTACAGGTACAGCTACCCATGCAGCTTCGACACGATAGAACAGTTCATCAAGAGTAGTGACTGGAATATTGTGACGAGACACTTGCTCGACATTTTCTGTATCCAGAAAGGCCCGTACAGGACCTGCAACATGCGGTCCTGCATTATCCTGCTGAAATGTAGGGTTTCGCAGGGATCGAATGAAGGTTAGAGCCAGGGGTCGTAACACATCTGAAATGTAACGTCTACCGTTCAAAGTGCTGTCAATGCGAGCCAGAGTTGACCGAGACGTGTAACCAATGGCACCCCATACCATCACGCCAGGTGATACGCCAGTATGGCAATGACGAATACACGCTTCCAATGTGCGATCACCGGATGCGACGTCATGATGCTGTAAACAGGACCTCGATTCATCAGAAAAAATGACGTTTTGGCATTCGTGCACCCAGGTTCGTCGTTAAGAACACCATCGCAGGCGCTCCTGTCTGTGATGCAGCGTCAAGGATAACTCAGCCATGGTCTCCGAGCTGAAAGTCCATGCTGCTGCAAACGTCGTCGAACTGTTCGTGGAGATGGTTGTTGTCTTGCAAACGTCCCCATCTGTTGACTCAGGGATCGAGACGTGGCTGCACGATCCGTTACAGCCATGCGGATAATATGCCTGTCATCTCGACTGCTAGTGATACGAGGACGTTGGGATCCAGCACGGAGTTCCGTATTACCATCCTGAACCCACCGATTCCATATTCTGCTAACAGTCATTGTATCTCAACCAACGCGAGCAGCAATGTCGCGATACTATAAACCGCAATCGCGATAGGCTACAATCCGACCTTTATCAAAGTCGGAAATGTGATGGTACGCATTTCTCATCCTTACGCGAGGCATCACAACAACGTTTCACCAGGCAAGGCCGGTCAACTGCTCTGTGTATATGAGAAATCGGTTGGAAACTTTCCTCATGTCAGCACATTGAAGGTATCGCCACCGGCGCCAACCTTGTGTGAATGCTCTGCTCTATACGTGAAGCGTCCAGTGAATTCGAAAGTAAAATTTTATGTACCGACTCGACAGAAAATCCTAGGAAGTTCTGGTCTTACGTTAAATCAGTAAGTGGCTCGAAACAGCATATGCAGACACTCCGGGACGATGATGGCATTGAAACAGAGTATGACACGCGTAAAGCTGAAATACCAAACACCCTTTTCCAAAGCTGTTTCACAGAGGAAGGCCGCACTGCAGTTCCTTCTCTAAATCCTCGCACAAACGAAAAAATGGCTAACATCGAATAAGTGTCCAAGGAATAGAAAAGCAACTGGAATCACTCAACAGAGGAAAGTCCACTGGAGCTGACGGTATACCAATTCGATTCTACACAGAGTACGCGAAAGAACTTGCCCCCTCCTAACAGCCATGTACCGCAAGTCTCTAGAGAGACGGAAGGTTCCAAATGATTGGAAAAAAGCACAGGTAGTCCCAGTCTTCAAGAAGGGTCGTCGAGCAGATGGGCAAAACTATAGCCCTATATCTCCGACGTTGATCTGTTGTAGAATTTTAGAACATGTTTTTTGCTTGAGTATCATGTCGTTTTTGGAAACCCAGAATCTACCCTGTAGGAATCAATATGGATTCCGGAAACAGCGATCGTGTGAGACCCAACTCGCTTTATTTGTTCATGAGACCCAGAAAATATTAGATACAGGGTCCCAGGTAGATGCTATTTTCCTTGACTTCCGGAAAGCGTTCGGTACAGTTCCGCACTGTCGCCTGATAAACAAAGTAAGAGCCTACGGAATATCAGACCAGCTGTGTGGCTGGATTGAAGAGTTTTTAACAAACAGAACACAGCATGTTGTTATCAATGGAGAGACGTCTACAAACGTTACAGTAACCTCTGGCGTGAGACAGGGGAGTGTTATGGGGCCATTGCTTTTCACAATATATAGAAATGAATGTCGGAAGGTCCATGCGGCTTTTCGCGCATGATGCTGTAGTATACAGAGAAGTTGCAGCATTAGAAAATTGTAGCGAAATGCAGGAAGATCTGCAGCGGATAGGCTCTTGGTGCAGGGAGTGGCAACTGACCCTTAACGTAGACAAATGTAATGTATTGCGAATACATAGAAAGAAGGATCCTTCATTGTATGATTATATGATAGTGGAACAAACACTGGTAGCAGTTACTTCTGTAAAATATCTGGGAGTATGCGTACGGAACGATTTGAAGTGGAACGATCTTATAAAATTAATTGTTGGTAAGGCGGGTACCAGGTTGAGATTCATTCGGAGAGTCCTTAGAAAATGTAGTCCATCAACAAAGGAGGTGGCTTACAAAACACTCGTTCGACCTATACTTGAGTATTGCTCATCAGTGTGGGATCCGTACCAGATCGGGTTGACGGAGGAGATAGAGAAGATCCAAGGAAGAGCGGCGCGTTTCGTCACAGGGTTATTTGGTAACCGTGATAGCGTTACGGAGATGTTTAGCACACTCAAGTGGCAGACTCTGCAAGAGAGGCGCTCTGCATCGCGGTGTAGCTTGCTGTCCAGGTTTCGAGAGGTTGCGTATCTGGATGAGGTATCGAATATATTGCTTCCCCCTACTTATACCTCCCGAGGAGATCAAGAATGTAAAATTAGAGAGATTCGAGCGCGCACGGAGGCTTTCCGGCCGTCGTTCTTCCCGCGACTCATACGCGTCTGGAACAGGAAAGGGAAGTAATGACAGTGGCACGTAAAGTGCCCTCCACCACACTCCTTTGGGTGGCTTGCGGAGTATAAGTGTAGATGTAGATGAAAAGCTAATCATTTCCATATCACAGAATCTTCTTCACGTCGGTTAAATTTCGCGTCTGTAGCATGTCATCTTCGTGGATTGGCAATTATTAATGGCCAGTAGTGTAGTAATGGTGTGGAGCAGACAGTACACCAGCGAAGTACCAGGGATCCGTCTGCGAAGGTCGCAGACTTCTTCTGGCGCCACTTTATCAAGGAGATCAGCGACAGTCACTGATTATCTTAAAGAGTTATACACAACCTTTCAGAGTCTCGAACCAATAGCGCAAGGTGTCGCAATGCAGTGCTTATGCTTTAAAAGTTATATTTCCAAGAGCTGATTTTTTTTCATTGTAATCGAATGGAACAACGAGAATGTCTCAGAGATAAACAGGCACCTCATTGCAGATGCGAATACAGAGGTCTAGTTCCTGGGAATGTTGCGCCAGTTTCAAAAGGCTTAGACAAGGCGACAACTAGATAAGCACATTGAACAGCGTTAGAAAGGAGTCTTATCGTTAAACGTCTCTTTCACGATACATAGTAAAATTCCGTACAGCGATAACGGACGCCGTTAGCAGATAATAATTAACTGTTTTGTTATTGTCACTTTCCCATTGTCGGACGATGTTATCTACAGTAATGTATTATCTGTGACGGAATTTATGGTCACATTGCCTCTTTGATATAACTGCAAGTAGCACACCATTCTTATATAACGTCAAGATACTTGTTATTTGATAATTTTCATGTTTGTTACTGCAAATATTATTCTGCAATACAGGTGCAGTTTCTTACACACAATAATATTTCTTTAGTTTCAAATTCCCTTACAGTTGGTTAATTTCATTGTAATGTTTAGATCCTATACATCATAAAGACAATAATTTTATTTTGTAGTAAGTGATCTACTTAAATTTGAATGTCAGTGGTTCCCCATGTTATGTCGTTGCATGCCTGGGATATTTTTGCATGATGACTGTCTTACGTGAGTACATACAGTACCCAAGTAACAGAAGTTTCATTTACTCAAAAATATTGCAAAATGTGTTTATATTGTACCTATGTCCGTATTCATTATTATGTTTAAACAGCACTGAATCGTAAATAAGTACAAGCAGTATGTAGTCATAGTTATGTCTGTATTGTCAGTATAATGCTACTGAATTGCGCTTGATGCATTGGAAATTGTTGGATGATTAGTAGTTATCTGTATACATTTCAAGAGTTTTAGTTGCAAATATGTTTACCACTGGAGTTTTTGTTTGTTTCACGTAATATTACTTGGCTTTGTACATGCTAAACTTATTACAATTTTATTTATAATCTATACTTGTAAAGTTTACGGCTTAAGAACTAGAGAAATAATTTAGTGTAATATCTCTCTTGACAAAGTCCTTTGTTCCGTGAAATCTGTATTGACACGTAAGGTTTTTACATGTTATTGTGAAAATGTAATGCTGTTTTGTGTTGTCAGTCGCGGTGCACACGTCTAGCAGTGATGTACGTTCAAGTATTTACAAGTTTCCAGGCGTTAGATGCTGTGTACTACTACATTATTAACATAATGCTTCTTCTAAACAATGTTTAACTTCTATGTATTAAGTTCTGTTGTTCAGTTCTTGTTTTTGACGTTATGTAGGTCAGATGGAACATCATTCATGTATCCACATAGATTTTGTGATTGAAAAGCTCCCTGTAAGTACATTATTGGATTTTATAAGATTGTCCAACTTCTATCACTAATAATTTTACAAAGGTCTGCCTACGTATGTAACCAGGTACTTGGAGTAGATGAGTAACAGTCACAACTGTTAGCAGTAATAAAGATTTTCAAAGCAGCTGACAGTTGTATATCATGATTTTCGACATATTCCACTATACATTAGTATATTTCAGTTTCACATGTAAAATGTTGCACTGACTTATGAATCATTGAATGAAGGCTTTCACGGCAGGAGTTGTCATCACTTACGTCAAAACAGTGGCTTTTCATCTCGTACGAGAAACATTACTAGCAAATACTGAAGACGTACATCTCGAATGACCAGTTCCCAAGTCCCTTAGCTCTGCATCTACGTGAATACTCCATAAGTCACCGTATAGTGCAAGGCAGAGGGTCTATCGAACCAATACTGTCCATTTCTTTCATATTCCATTCGCGAGTTAACTGTCCACATGCCTCTGTAATACCCTATCTCTATTATCTTCCGCTTATAATCTGTAAGGTAGGTATAAGACGGCGCCAGCATAATGGTCACACAGTCTTCTTCAACTACAAGTGCTCTAAATTCACTACACGCCCTTTTTGGCGGAAACTACGTCGTCTTCCTTCTGCCAGTCTGTAGCATAGAATCATTTGTTGGCGTATCTATGCGGACTGCCAGATGTGTGTACAGAAGGCTTTTACATTCCTCGCTATATGTGGTCGGGCGTTGTTCTACTGAAATATTGCATTTGCGACGGCCTGCACGAGGGGGCTAATAAGCCTCCCTGATGTAGCGGGAGCTCTTCAGATTGCGCTCAAGACGTAGGAGGCGATATCGCGTGTTACAGGCAGTGCCGTCCGAAACCATCACAATTGACATTTGTCCACCAGGCTGCTCAACAATGCGTCGAAAGCTTATGTTGCCATTACTCTACGACAAGTTGAAGCGGGACTCGTCCAAAAACACTACATTTTGCCACCCTGCAAGTAACAGGTCCTCGACTTTAAGTCAACACCTAAATATATACTCCGCAAACCACTGTACAGTGTGCGGCGTAGGGTACCCTGCACCACTACTAGTCATTTCCTTTAGAGTTCCACTCTCATAAAGAGCGATGGAGAAACGACTATCCATGTGCCACCCTATGAGACTTAATTTCTCGTACCTTCGTGGTCGTTACGCGAAATGAATGTTGGCGGCAGCAGAACAGTCCTGCAGTCACTTTCAAATGCCGGTTCTCTAAATTTCCTCGAAAAGAACTTGGCCTACCCTCCGGCGATTCCCATATGAGTTCCCGAAGCATCCCCAAAACCCTTGCGCATTGTTCGAAACTACAGGTGACAAATATTGCAGCCCGCCTATGAAATGATGGGATGTCTTCCTGCTACAGATCCAAAACACACGAGCAGGACTCAAGAAAAGGTCACACTAGCGTCCTATATGCGATCTCCTTTACAGATGAATCACATATTCAGAAAATTCTTCCAACAAACCAAAGTCGACCATTCGACTTCACCACCACAGTCCTCGCATGCTCGTTCCACTTCATATCACTCTGGAACATTACGCCCAGATATTTAAACGACGTTACTGTGTGAAGCAAAAAGCTACTAATGCTGTATTCGAACATTACGATTTGCTTTCTCTGTTTATCCACATTAACGTTCATTTTCCTACATTTAGAGGTAGCTGTCATTTATAATACCAACGAGAAATTTTGTCTAAGTCATCTTGTATCCTCCGAAAGTCGCTCAACTTCGACACATTCTGCACACCACAGCATCATCAGCGAACAACCTCAAATTGCTGCCCACCCTGGCTGTCAGACCATTTATATATACAGATGATAACGTTGGTCCTCTCAAATTTTCCTGGAGCACGCCTGACGACACCTTTGCCTCTGATGAACTCTCGCCCTCGAGTTCTGGACTAGAATATACATAACGTACCAGAGCAGGCTGTGGCACAAGGACGAAAACATACGGAAATTTGGACCTGGCCACAATTCGCCCACTGATAGCCGAAGCAGTTGGAGCGACCGCCCGCGACAAGTCGGAAATACAGGTTCGAGACCCAGTCCTATACAAGTTTTCATTGCCATTCTAATATACAGCCGGAGATTATTCATATTCGCAACTGAAAATAAGCACTCCGTCGTCAGGCCACGAGAGGCCAACCGGGATCATCCGACCGCCGTGTCATCCTCAGTGGAGGATGCGGATAGGAGGAGCGTGGGGTCAGCACACCACTCTCCCTGTCTTTATGATGTTATTATTGACCGAAACCGCTACTATTCGGTCGAGTAGCTCCTCAATTGGTATCACGAGGCTGAGTGCATCCCGAAAAATGCCAACAGCGCATGGCGGCCTGGATGGTAACCCATCCAGGTACCGACCACGCCCGACAGCGCTTAACTTCGGTGATCTCACGGGAACCGGTGTACCCACTGCGGCAAGGCCGTTGTCCGCAACTCAAAACACGGTTCCTTTATTTCTTGACAGGTGTAGTCGCTGCAGTGCCTGTTCCTGCTGACATGCATGCATAGTCAAACGAATATTGCATCGTACTTATTAGTAACAAAGGTACTCCCATTTAGTATTTTTTCGCCATTACAAGGCCTTAAATAAATACGTCCTTCCTGGACGGGAATATCATAATATGCGAGTGCAGGCTGCGACCCAAGGACGACGACGTATGGATGTTTTGGGTCTGGCCGTGATTCGTGCACGGATAGCCGAAGCTATCACCGCCAGACACTACACTTGGTAGATGGCAGCTTTTAAATCGTCCGCGGTCCGTTAGTATACGTCAGGCCCGCGTGTCGCCACTATCAATGATTACAGATCGAGCGCCGCCACACGGCAGGTCTAGAGAGGCTCCCTATAACTCGCCCCAGTTGTACAGCCGACTTTGCTAGCGATGGTTCACTGTCTACATACGTTCTCATTTGCCGAGACGACAGTTTAGCATAGGCTTCAGCTACCTCATTTGCTACGACCTAGCAAGGCGCCATATTCAGTTACTATGTCTTCTGAACAGATAATATTGAGACTCATGTACCGCCAAGAGTGACGTTCATCATTAATGGATTAAAGTTAAATATCTAACTAATTACGTCCGCTTTCTGAATTCTAATTCCTTGTCATGTTCCAGACCTCACATCAGTATAGTCCTTCCCTCCTCACGCCGGCCGGCTCTTCTGCCAACACAACAGTTAAGGCAACCGCTCACGTGAAGCGAGAATTCAGTGTTTGAGTCCCGTCGTCATCGAGGTCATTAGACACGGAGCACAAGCTCGGATTGTACCAAGGAAATCGGTCGCGCCCTTTCAAAGAGCCATCCAGGCATTTGCCTGGGGCGAATTAGGGACATCACCGAAAACCTAAATGTGTATGGCTGGAAGCAGGTTTCAAGCGTCGTCCGTCCGAATGCGAGTCCACTGAGCTAGTCACTACGCCAGCTCGCTCGGTTCGATTACCGGTCCGGCAGAAGTTTTCATTGTCGCCATTCTAATATGCTTCCAAAGGCTGTTCTAATTCGCAGCTGTAAATACATTTGCTGCCGATGAAGATATTTAAAAATGCAGTGTAAGTCAGTGATCGGAAGCAAATACAGGGGCCGCATCCACTATGAGACAATGAGACGCAGCAACGAAGGAAACTAGGCCTTGACCCAAATAGGTTTCTAAGTCGGCGGCGTACGTGACTGCTGGCGGTCCAGACGCGGCAGCGACGGCAGATAAAATATGGTGCCATCCCGCGCTCAAGGCGACGCCGGGCCGGCCAGGCTAATCTATGGCCGTCCCAAGGCCCTGTGCGCGTCGCGAGTCAACAAGCACGTGTGCACGTGTGTCGCAGCCTCCGGGCGATCACCTTGGGGCCGCCGGGCTCCGGACACGCACGCACGCACAGCCGACAGAGGGACGGCCTCAAACAGTGAAAGCACTGTCAGCGCCGACCAAACACGAAACAACCTTCCAGCGCGGCTGCCTCCCTTTCTCCAACTCATTACCATTTGCGTATTTGCTCGTTTGCGCACAGGCAATGTCAACAGCGCAGCAGAAGGGAAACTCGCGAAGTGGTGGCAAAACACAGTGGGTGCCCGGACGGCCACTCGCTTTCGTTTTCTTTCTTTGGTCGGGTTGAGTAACCACAGGGTCGCGACAGCTGCCGGTCCACGGCTGTGCAACGACTTTTGTTTTTCTTGAGATTCAGCTTTCCTCATCAGGAGCGAGCGAGTTGGACTGTTTATACCAAAGGTTGCCTCACTTCCATTTCCTCCACAACATGTTTCGGTATTTCATAGATATTCATTATCGGTTTTTATCTTTGACAAGTAGTCACAGGGAATACTTAAAATAATGAACGCCACGAAGTTATTTTGTCAAAAGATAACACATTGAAGATACGGACGCTCTACTGCCAGCAAAGTTGTGAAACAGTTGCCACATATTCTGTTTGAAAAAAAAATCGCAACATCAAAAAATAATTAATGTAGTTGTTGCGGTATTCAGTCCTGAGACTGGTTTGATGCAGCTCACCATTCTACTCTATCCTGCGCAAGGTTCTTCATCTCCCAATACATACTGCAGCCTACATCCTTCTGAATCTGTTTTGTGTATTCATCTCTTGGTCTCCCTCTACGATCTTTACCCTCCAAGCTGCCCTCCAATACTAAATTGGTGATCCCTTAATGCCTCAGAACATGTCCTACCAACCGATCCCTTCTTCTTGTCAAGTTGTGTCACAAACTCCTCCGAAATCCAATTCACTACCTCCTCATTAGTTATGTGATCTACCCATTTAATCTTCAGCATTTCAAAAGCTTCTATTCTCTTCTTGTTCAAACTATTTATCGTCCATGTTTCACTTCCGTACATGGCTACACTCCATACAAATACTTTAAGAAACAACTTCCTAGCATTTATCCCGGGTTCGATTCCCGGCGGGGTCAGGGATTTTCTCTGCCCCTTGATGACTGTATGTTTTGTGATGTCCTTAGGTTAGTTAGGTTACATCTACATCTACATCTATACTCCGCAAGCCACCCAACGGTGTGTGGCGGAGGGCACTTTACATGCCACTGTCATTACCTCCCTTTCCTGTTCCAGTCGCGTATGGTTCGCGGGAAGAACGACTGTCTGAAAGCCTCCGTGCGCGCTCTAATCTCTCTAATTTTACACTCGTGATCTCCTCGGGAGGCATAAGTAGGGGGAAGCAATATATTCGATACCTCATCCAGAAACGCACCCTCTCGAAACCTGGCGAGCAAGCTACACCGCGATGCAGAGCGCCTCTCTTGCAGAGTCTGCCACTTGAGTTTGTTAAACATTTCCGTAACGCTATCACGGTTCGAAATAACCCTGTGACGAAACGTGCCGCTCTTCTTTGGATCTACTCTATCTCCTCCGTCAAACCGATCTGGTACGGATCCCACACTGATGAGCAATACTCAATTATAGGTCGAACGAATGTTTTGTAAGCCAACTGCTCTTCCAAGTCCTTTGCTGTCTCTGACAGAATTACAATGTCATCGGCGAACCTCAAAATTTTTATTTGTTCTCCATGGATTTTAATACCTACTCCGAACTTTTCTTTTGTTTCCTTTACTGCTTTCTCAATATACAGATTGAATAACATCGGGGAGAGACTACAACCCTGTCTCACTCCCTTCCCAACCACTGCTTCCCTGAATAATGAAATTTCGGGAATATATTTCACTAGGTAACATATTGAAGTGATGAATATTGGAAGATCACAGGTTAATGTAAGCGAAATAAGATATTGCAAATTGAAATGGTGGTGCATTTATAACTCGTGTAACCGCCGCAGCATGCAAACATGAAAGCATTAAATTGTACAGGTGCCGGATGTCAGTTTGTAGGATGGAACTGCATACTGTTGCACTTGGCCCGTCAATACAGGAACGGTTAACGCTGTTTATGGATGACACTGGAGTTGTCTCCCGATGATGTCTAAAATCTGCTCAATTTCCATATGTTTGGACCACTCGAAGACGCAATGGGAGGAAAGAAGCTCCGGTCTGATGAAGAGGTACGCCACGTGGTGCATGAGTGTTTGCGCGGACTACCAAAATAATTTTTTTTTCTAAAGGAATTTATACACTTTGTAAGCGCTGGAGGACTTGCATTGAGCGAGGGGGTCTCTGTACAGGATGTCAAATTAAAAACATTTGAGCCGTCTAGTTTCCAAATGTGTTTTGAAGGTATCGCTATAGCAAGCAGAAATCTAATAATACTAGTATTGCTGTCCCGTGTTTTGATCAGAACCGAGGTGGAATCTTCCTACACGTCGGCCAGAGGCCTGAAGATGGCGTAGTAAATCGCTGAAACTGGTAGCCAAATAAAATAAGTTTGGAAACCAGACGGCTGAAAGGTGTTTGATTTGACATCCTGTATCCAGAGACAGGTCTGATGATCGAGTAGGCCAAGGCAACATATCGACAATTTGTAGGGCATGTTGGGTTACAACAGCGGTATTGTGGGACAGCGTTGTCCTTTTGGATACACACTTCGGAGTACTGTTCATGAATGGCAGGACAACAGGCCGAATCACCACATTGCCGTACAGATTTGCAACCATGGTGCTTGGGATTACCACGTGAGTGCTCCTTTTGTCGTAAGAAGTCGCACCCCACACCACGGCTCCTGATATAGGTCCATTGTGTCTAGCAGGCAAACGGTTGTTTGCAGGCACTCAACTGGTTTCCTCCTAATCAACACACGGGTATTACTGGCACCGAAGCAGAAACGCTCTCATCAGAAAACATAACAGACTTTGTAAGGTGTCAGGCAAATCCAACACCTTCCATGAAAACCCTGACATGATAAGCAAATCCAGTAGTATGTCTCATAGCTCCGAATAAATCACGACATTAAATTAACCAAAGTAATACGAGTAACAAGTGAGCAAATGGAATTCCCTAAAAAACACGCCCAGAGCGTCGTTGCCTGAAAGTGGTAGGGAGACACGATATCGAACAAACAGACACCACCACGAATGTTTAGAACTTTCACCCTGCCCACCAAGGAGCTTTCGTTTGACACCACTGAAGTCGCACATGACGGACTTCTGGAGTCTGTGAAATGCACGCGACAGGCTTCGGAGTAACCGATTTGTAACAGTTCGCTGTGTCACCGTGGTGCCCACTGCTGCTCAGATTACTGCTGCAGAATGTGGGAGAATGAACTCCCAGCTTCTCTTAGTCATACTACACGGCCTCGTTCAAACTCAACGAGATGCTGATAATGGCATCTTTGTCGCCTTAAGGCCACTCTAACATCAACGCGCCACGTCCAGTCTGAAAGTTAATGAATTCTCACGCCCACTGCAGTGTGTATTTAAAGCAAACCTGATTTTCATCCTCATAGTGACATTACTAGCGCCACTCCCATGCGACTGGCGCGAAACACGAATATAGGCATCATCTTCAGGGGTAGAAACACGCCTGTCAACTTTCGTTTATGACGCACAGCTCCTTCTAGACGCTGCGACTTTTTTTTCCCCAGCCGTTTATTTTCCTGTCTCTGTCAATAGCCGTTTCGAACAAAATGTTCATCATCACATGGTGCAGTACATTAATTACCGGAATTACTGATCGCCTATTGACTGTTTTTAGTGCCATGGTATCAATAGAATCTTCCAGTTGTTACCGAACAGTTTCGTTTACACGCAGCATAAATGCTGATCGGTTTTCATGGTATCATCTGCTTTTAATAGCACTGTCTCAAAAGTTTTAACCTAATGCGCATTACCTATCAGAGAAAGTGAAGCAACTACAAGTAGATGAGGAAACTAAATGAAACTTCACGAGCTCAGAAGGTACGTGGTGTTATTTCAGACACTACAAGATCGAGGCAAATTTGCAAAGAACTTGGCAAGATGAGCCCACTTACCAGTATGACTTTGCACCCATTCTGGGCTGGTTCGTGCACTGATTGCTTTGGCAAGGGTGTCATAATGTCGCTGAATCCTGTCTTGAAGCAAGTTGTCCCACAAGTGCTGTAACTGGCCATTGTAAAACGGAAATGTCGCGTGACTAGGGCCTCCAGTCGGGTAGACCGTTCGCCGTGTGCACATCTTTCAATTTGACGCCACTTCGGCGACTTGCACGTCGATGGGGATGACATGATGATGATGACTAGGGCAACAAAACAGCCAGACCCTGAGCGGAGAAAATCTTCGACCCAGAAGCCCCATGGGCAACGCCAGTGCCACTGTGGACAACAGCAAACTTAGTCTGAACCCGAGCCCTTAGGATTGACATTCTGTCGCGCTGACCACTCAGCTACAGGAGCCGGACATTGGCCGTTGATATCCTGGATACTACCACTGGGAAGTAGTTGACTTCCGAGCTGCAACGAGTTGTGGGCACTGCGCAGCTGTCATATGTAATCAAATATAGCAGCGCAACGTGCTAATTTGGCTACATTCTGTATTTATGTTCAAGCATGCATTTCTCTCGGTGTTTCCCTGTATATCACAATAACATTGTTTGATATTTACTATGGAATTTGCCAATGACTTTTGTTTTTGTATGTTTTTAGCCCTTCCACCCCCTTTCAGCTCGGTCTAGTGAATATATTATAAACACGATATGCGTGCTAAAAGAAACGGCAATTTATGAGGGACTTCCAATGTCAGATGGGTACTCTCAGTTATCTGTGTAACTCACCATCCCCATAGCTTAGGCCGGCCGCTGTGGCCGAGCGGTTCTAGGCGCTACAGTCTGGAACCGCGCTATCTCAACGATCACAGGTCCGAATCCTGCCTCGGGTATGGATGTGTGTGATGTCATTAGGTTAGTTAGGTTTAAGTGGTTCTATGTTCTAGGGGACTGATGACCTCAGAAGTTAAGTCCCATAGGGCTAAGAGCCATTTGAAGCCCTTGCTGTTCAGTGTTGTATATTGCTACCTGGCACTCAGTGTTAAAAGTTAGACTTCTTGAAGATGATGAAATTATCTATAATGAAGTCCGGTCTGAAGGAAGCTGCATGAATATAACAATATCAAAGTGGTGTAAAGATTGGCAACTTTAGTTAAATGTTCAGAAATGTAAAAACTGTGCACTTCACCAAACGAAAAAAACGTAGTATACTGTGGCTACAATATCAAGGAGTCAAGTTGGAATTGCTCAACTCATACAAATACCTGGGTTAACAATCTGTAGGGTTGTGAAATGGAAGGAGCACAAAAGCTCAGTTGTAGATAAAGCAGGTCTAGTTCACTGGTAAGATATTACGCAAATACATTGGGGATTTCTTACAAAACATACGCGCAGGTCGTCATAAAATGCTGCTCAAGTATGTGGGAGCCGTATCAAATAGGATCAACAGGGAATACAGGCTTATACAAAAGTGGACAGCACGTATAACAACGGGGTTGTTGAACGTATGGTAAAGCGTTACGGCGATGGTGGAAGACCTGAAATCCCATGCAGCTTCAAGCGTCTGTCAACTATCCCGTGAGTGCCTACACTGCTTCACGAGCTACCTTGAAGTATTGCTCCCGTAGGGATCGGGACTCCGGTATTACACTTACTGCAGAGCGCCAAGGGCGTTCAAGTAATTATTCTTCCCCCACTCCATAAGCGAATGGAACGGGAAATTGTACAAATAACTGGTACAGTGCTAAGCATTTCACCGTGGTTTGCGGAATACAGATGGACACGTAGAAGAGGGTGGAATACACAATGCGATTTTGTCATGACGTACTCGAAGGTTCGTGAAGTGTCACCGACGACAGACAACAGTCGCCAGACGCTGTCACCAGAGGTCGGCCGATAACATCGGCCGACAACCTGCTTACAGTGCATCCGATGTCCTTCGTCAGTTTTTGGCTGAACCAAGGAGTTTACAATCTATTCTAACTTCCTTGAGCGTGATGGATGCTACGATGCGTGTGTGCTTGGTGACGAGTGCTGCGTTGCGGTGTTTGCTGTTAAAACGGTAATCAGTGCTTCTCAGTTACTGGATTAAATAGACGAATTCAACAAGAGTACGTCGTTAAGAGAGAAACGTTCTAGTACATACTCGAGATGATTCGTGGTCACTTTAAAAAGTAGGATTACAAACATTCTGCACTACTTCAAAAAAATTCACCAAAACTGACCAATGTCAATTAATTTTCAATGACTCTCATTCAGCATATGTGTGACAAACATAACTCTTGGAATAAGATATTCAGAACACCTAAAGCACTGAAAAGTGTAAAAATGTACTCATTTGTAAACTACCTCATATGTAAATGTGTAATTATAATACACGAAAAAAATTTTTTGGTAATTCGTTTTCTGACTTTGTCTGCCCGTCCATCTGTTACGATCCCGTTTTCTCAGGAACGGGTATAGGCATCACTTTGAACTGAAATTTAGGTTTTACGTCAATGCAATCGAATTGTACGGCCATTTATGTCACATATTCTGATACTCACTCATCGAAACTTATAGCGTAGTTCCCCTTGGTTCAAATGGCTCTGAGCACTATGGGACTAACTTCTGAGGTCATCAGTCTCCTAGAAATTAGAACTACTTAAACCTAACTAACCTAAAGACATCACACACATCCATGCCCGAGGCAGGATTCGAACCTACGACCGTAGCGGTCACGCGGTTCCAGACTGTAGCGCCTAGAACCGCTAGGCCACCCCGGCCGGCCGTACTTTCCCTTGACCTAGAATCATGAAATTTGAAAGAAGCAAGTTTTCACATTACAAGTAAAGGAAAAAAAATCCGAAAATTGTTAATTTATAATCATATCAGACGAAAAAAATATTTCTTTTGTCACCTGTTATCTGACGTCGAACGTGAAATTAAAGCAATGAGCAGTAGTTCTGCATTCAGACTATTGGGTCGCAATGGCAAAAGTCAAACATCAGGCGAGAAATGATTCTGTCACTGATATGACGCGTTTCTGAACTTATTTATCATAAGATATCCAGGAGCGATTACTGTACGCAGAGCGGCGCGTTTCGTCAAACGGTCATATAGTCGGCGCGAGAGCATTGCAGAGAACCTCAACGAAAGAGGCACTGTGCGTCACGCAGTCCTTTATTCCTGAAATTCCGAGAGTACATTCCGAGCAGAGTCGGAAACGAACCTGTGTTTCTTCCACACACGTCTCGCGAAATTATCACAACGAGAAAATTTGAGAAATTCGAGCTTAACAGATGTGTACCAACATTATTCCCACACGCCCTTCACGAGTGGAGCAGCGAATGGGAGTCAGTTAGTGGTACCAGAAATAGATACCGGCACATACCGTCACGTCGCCTGTGGAGTATTGATATACATTCATGCTTATAAATTAAGGATAAATGCAGAATGTGGTGCCACACAACGTACCGCTACACAAAAATGGCGCTAATAGCACAGGCACATAGGGAACACACACGACACAGATCTGTAAGTCCACGGTATTGGTGATAAGTTGAGAAAACCGTTCCGAAACATATGTGCTACAAAACGCCACTGTTTCCTGAGCATGTACCTCGACATCAGTATGGGATATGATCACCATGCACACGTACACAGGCCGCACAACGGGTTGGCATACTCTGGATGAGGTGGTCGAGCAGCTGCTGGGGTATAGCCTCCCATTCTCGCACCTAGGGGTTTGAAGACGTGCAGCGATACTTCGATCGAGAGCATCCAAGATGTGCTCGATGGGGTTTAGGTCTGGAGAACAGGCAGGCCACTCCATTCGCCTGATATCTTCTGTTTCAAGGTACTCCTCCGCGATGGCAGCCCGGTGTGGCAGTGCGTTATCATCCATCAGGAGGAAGGCCGGACCCACTGCACCCCTAAAAAAGCAGACATACTGGTGCAAAATGACGTCCCGATACATCTGACCTGTTACAGTTCCTCTGTCAAAGACATGCAGGGGTGTCATAATCCCACACGACACCATCAAACCACGACCTACATAGAGGTCCCTTTCAAGGACATTAAGGGGTTGGTATCTCGTTCCTGGTTCACGACAGATGAAAAACCGGCGAGAATCACTGTTGAGACTATACCTGGACTCGTCCGTGAACATAACCTGGGGCCACTTTTCCAATGACCATGTACTGTGTTCTTGACACCAGGCTTTACGGGTACTCCTGTGACCAGGGCTCAGTGCACTGCACCTTGCAGGTCTCCGGGCGAAAAAACCATGTCTGTTCAGTCGCCTGTAGACTGTGTGTCTGGAGACAACTGTTCCAGTGGCTGCGGTAAGGTCCCGAGCAAGGCTACCACCAGTACTCCGTGGCCGTCTGCGGGCACTGATGCTGAGATATCGGTCATCTTGTGGTGTTGTACACTGTGGACGTTCGGTACTGTAGCGCCTGGACACGTTTCCTGTCTGCTGAAATTGTTGTCACAATCGTGAGATCACACTTTGTGGCAGACGGACGGCCCGTGCTACGACTGCTGTGTTTGACCAGCCTCCAGTCGCTCTTGTATTCCACCCCTCATAACGAAATCAATATGTGTTCTCTGAGCCATTTTCAACACACAATCACCATTAGCATGTCTGAAAACCTCTGCACACTTGCTCGCTGCATCGTGCTCTGACATACAACAACACACCTCTGCGTATGTGGACTGCTGTCAGCGCCACCGTGCGAAGACCGCAGGTCAAATGCACCGCATGGTCACACTCCGAGGTTATTTAAACCCGCAAACCGACCACCAGAGCGTTGTTTCACTATGTATCAGCATTATCCTTAATTTGTGAGCAAGAGTGTAGTTGTCGACGTAGAAGTGTCGGTTGATGCCCCCTCGTCCTTCATGCCAATGATTCGACCATTGTCTACGGCAGAAAATGTCAATAACCTGGACGCTTACGTCCTCTGGACTCACTGTGTTCCGATGGCCACATGAAATGTTCCATTAGCCAGGTACACCATTCCTCACCTGTAGAAATAGCTGTTCGGTCTCTACATCTAAGAAGCAATGATGGAAATAAAAGAAAGGTTCAAGAGTGGAAGTAAAATTCAAGGTAAAAGCATATCAATGATACGATTCGCTGATGTTATTGCTATCCTCAGTGAAAGTAAAGAAGAATTAGAGGATGTGCAGAATGGAAATGACAGTCTAATGAGTACATGATATGGACTGAGAGTAAAGCGTAGAGAGACGAAAGTAATAAGAAGCAGCAGAAATGAGAACAGAGAGAAACATAACATCAGGATAGATGATCGCGAAGTAGATGAAGTTACGGAATTCTGCTACCTAGGCAACAAAATAACTAATGAGTGAAGTAGCAATGAGGACATAAAAAGCAGACTAGCTCTGGCAAAAAGGGCATTCCCGCTCAAGAGAAGTGTACTAGCATAAAACATAAGCTCTAATTTGAGGAAGAAATTTCTCATATGTCCGTTTGGAGCACAGTGAAACATGGCAGTGAAACATGGACTGTGGGAAAACTGGAACAGAAGAGAGTTGAAGCATTTGAGGTGTGGTGCTACAGACGAACGTTGAAAATTAGGTGGACAGATAAGATAAAGAACGAGGAGGTCCTGCACAGAAACTACGAGGAAAGAAAGTATGAAAACACTGACAACAAGAAAGGACTGGATGATAGGACAACTGTGAAGACGTCCGGGAATAACTTCCATAGTACCAGAGGGAGCAGTAGAGGGTGAAAACTCTAGAGGAAGACAGAGATTGGAATGCATTCAGCAAATAAATGTGGACATAGATTGCAAGTGCTGCTCTGAGACGAAGAGGTTGGCACAGGAGAGCAATTCATGGCGGGCCGCATCAAACCAATCAGAAGACTTGTAACTAAAAAAAAAAAGTAGCTTTTATATGTACTGAAAATATTAAAAGTAAGCTGGTAAAAGAATGACTTTTTAATCAAGGTATCCCGCAGGCACTGAAATATGGGAGCATTCGTTTGATAGAGTTCGGCGAAGATGTTCGTGGTGTAACATGTTTTATTTCCGTCAGAGTGTACGTAAGCTTTCCCTGCTTCAGTTTTTGGTAACCGCACGAGTTGACTCGTAGCTGCAGCAGACTGTGGGCCTCGCAAAATACGCCGTAATTCCCAGAGTTGCTGCTGATTCCGGCGCGCGGTTGATCTGATAAGCGTCGGCGGCCTGCAGCGGCGACCACGCATCGTATGGCTTGAAGATAGCCAGGCACACGGAGGCGTCACAAAGGCGCCGCTCTGCTCGTGTGATGCGTCACGCCTCGCTGCCCTTCCCAGGGTGTGCTTCCACACTGGAGCAGCACACTGGCTGGACGCCGCAGCGAGGGCGATAGCAAAAGCTGTTAATACTGCCGCTTTTCCTCCCCCGCGCATTATCGACAGCAGCTGCCGTTTAGGTTTTTATAGAGCTCCAGCTGCCTTCGCCATCCAGTAGCGCCACACAACGCGAGCATCTTTTACTCCGTACGAGCAGCTGTATATACGTAAGGAGTGCCTAAGGGTAGAGGAGTGGTGGGGGAATAAGTCCCGCCGCCTCCCTCCCCTCCCCCTTTCCTCTTGCTAGGCTGGCAGCCTACCTATTTGATTTGTGCTTCCGCGATAGCATAACTGACACATGGCCATGCGGATAGCCAATTCCTTCCGGCATCGTGATCGTGGCAATCGTACTCGAACCTGATAAGGAACTCATATTGAAATACCCGCCTCCGTGACCGAGGTCGCTAACGCTCGGTTCTGCGGTGGGGCTCGACCCATGGGGAACGTGGTTCGAATCTCGGTGGTGGAAAAAGTTTTCACTTCCAGTATTTGGCTCGCAAGGGGAGGAGAGGTGGTCGCGCAAACTTCCTGTTCACCACTGGCCTGGTTTGAATACGGAAGATCTCCGCTGTTTCTCACGAATTGAGTGTATGTTTCACTGTTGATGGTGATGCATCCGTCACATGGGGACGTTAAGCTTAGCTTTGGTGCTATTCACTAGGAGTAGGCTATGTGTCAGCACCGGGTTTCACCCTCTTTCTTCTATCATCATCATCATCATCCAACTCAAACATTACACTTCACTCTACTGGAGCGCGCACACTCTCTCTCTGTCTCCCCCCCCCTCTCTCTTTCTTTCTCTCTCTCTCTCTCTCTCTCTCTCTCTCTCTCT
This sequence comes from Schistocerca gregaria, assembly GCF_023897955.1. Lineage (NCBI taxonomy): Eukaryota > Metazoa > Arthropoda > Insecta > Orthoptera > Acrididae > Schistocerca > Schistocerca gregaria. The sequence continues at coordinate 423,600,788 of NC_064920.1, forward strand.
CTCTCTCTCTCTCTCACACACACACACACACACACACACACACACACAGAATAAATACATGTAATGTTACACCAAATGTAATAGAGCTTCTTGTAAAATAAGCGAAAACTCACACCAAAATTAAAAAAAACAAAATGCGCCTGCAACTCGCCCTCTGTTTCTGTACAAACTTAATTATGTATACAGACAGTTAATCCATTCCGGGAATCACTAATTTCGACCATTGTTCCCTGTTATCGACTTTGATGCTGGCAAGATATCGGCCCCAAGTATTCCGAGATTTTCGAAAATGTTTTAAACTCAATAACACAAGTGTGACATAAAGTCATGCAGGAGGCATTATTATAATGATCAGCAGCTCAGGCTGACTGGGTCACAATGGTAAAAGTCAAACACCAGGCAAGGAACAACTTTATTGATCATATGACGCGTTTCGGAATTTATCTATAGTCAGATATCCAGGAGCGATTACTGCACATAGATACGGCGTTTCAAGTTGCACTAGACTGCGAATGTTTGTTTCATATGCAACGCGAAACCCCATATCTGCGTACAGTAATCGCTCCTGGATATCTTATGATAAATAAGTTCAGAAACGCGTCATATCAGTGACAGAATCATTTCTCGCCTGATGTTTGACTTTTGCCATTGCGACCCAATAGTCTGAATGCAGAACTACTGCTCATTGCTTTAATTTCACGTTCGACGTCAGGTAACAGATGACAAAAGAAATATTTTTTTCGTCTGATATGATTATAAATTAAAAATTTTCGATCTCCTCCATCTCTTCTACTAGGCCTACCTGGTAAAGATCCCAGGGTGATCGGTGAAGCAAATGTTTTGTAAGCTACTTTCTGAAGATTGTTTCTATGAATCTCAGTCCGGTATCTATTTTTATTATTATATGTTTTATGTCGTCATTGGACTTCTGGTCGCTCCGGATGGTTACACGTCGATATTTTACGGCAGATATTGTTTCCAGTACCTTGTCATCAATTGTGTAGTTGTACTGTAGTGCATTTTTACTTCCGAGTATGCATATTTATTTACATTCGGGTTGAACTGCCAGTTCCTGCACCATTCCTCAATTCCCTGCAGGTAATTTTGCAAATCGCTATGAGCCATGCCGGCTTTGCGGCTATCGATATTTGTTCAGAGACGCTAACATTCCGGCGCTTGTGAGCCGTCGCGAGGTGGCGCGGCAGGGAGCGGGTCGACAGGCGAGCGCGAGGGAGTTGAGTTGTGAAGTGAAGTGGAGAGGAGACGGTACGATTGCTCAAGAAGGGGAGGTATCCCGGTCGGTGAAGAGGTGGTTTGGAAAAGGCGACAGTTGCAACGGCTGTGTCTTGAGATGGTCTGCGCAGCCAAACTGTTGGTGGCCGTTAACCGATTACATTTTATTGGGAGGCTGTACCGGTGACCTACTTCTATGATGCTGTTGGACGTTTGTTTCTCTGACCTGATAAGGTGACTTCATTCTGTTTATGTCTTTCACTGGCCATGCACTTTCTGCCTTCCGTATTGCAAGTGTACCTCATCTGAGACAAATTATTAGCCAGTACTAAGTTACGAAAATTTGTTAGTAATTCATGTTAGGGTCGGGCGCTAAGCAATTCGTTGCACCATCCTGCTGGAACTGTAGTAGCTTTGTGTCTTAGCAGCGTCGGCATTCTGCCTTACCATCCAAACCGTGGGGCTTGTTGTGTATAATGTTCTAAAACTGAGCGTTTAGTTTGTTCTGGACAATATTGGTCATTTTGAACTGTGTGATGTACCCAAGTACTCCAAGACAGGGGTGCGGAGGTTTGAATATCGGCATCCGGGAAGCGAAGTCGGACGCACCTACTGTACTTCGCGCCCTCGGTCGGGCTGATAAATCGGGCCCGAACGGCACAACCAGGTGTGGCCCGTGTTGGCTGCTCCGCAGGAGCCGATGCCGTGAGCTGGGAACTGCATGTAAGAGAAGTGTCTAACGTATGTTATTGTCTGCCTAGTTGAGAGTCCGTTTTTAAGGTTCTGTCTCTTTTGAATAAATATATTTGGGCAAGGTTTTAAAACTGTAAGTGAACTTACGATAGCCCTTTCGGCGTGCAGTGTTTCCTGTTTTTTATAAAAAGGTACTACCTTTCTCATTAGAAATTTTTTTTATACATTTGTTAGCAACTAAAGCCAACCGAAAGCCTTCATGTGTGAATGTTCTCTGGCTGGGAGTTAACTACAAATATTATTTGTTCAATATTTGTTAAGACAAAATACAGATATTCACAGTTCATGTGTAAGATTACTCCTTCTTTTAAATGAGTATATTTGGGTAAGTTTTTAAAACTGTAAGTGCACTTAGTGTAGCCCTTTAGGCGTTCAGTGTATCCTGTTTCTTTTTTTTTTTTTAATTTCAAAAGGTATTATCTTTCTGATCTGAAAAGTTGTTACACTTACTTTGCTATCGAAAAACTAACTGATGGGCTTGATGTACAAACGTTCGCTCACTTGAAGTTTATGACATTTGTTATCTGTTGATTGACTTCAATAAATATTGTGAACAATAAAAGGTGAATGCTTCCCCTACCCTAGGGTCTAGTTCTTTGGGCGTTTTATGATACGCCGTTGTAATACCGGTTTCACGCTTCACTTTTCTGTTGTTGCTACCTTCTTACAGACGACCGCACCCTCTGCGAACGGCATTATGGAGCTTGCGACAGCTTGTTTGTGGCAAGAAAAGAAGGAACGGATCTTCCCAGAAGAACTTCAACACGAGGAGATCATAGGTTTCTTCGACTGGCTATGTCGAGTAGACAGCTGGCAACGGGTGAAATCTGGGCGGCGGTCACATGAATGAATCGCTGGGCCGGCCGCGGTGGTCTCGCGGTTCTAGGCGCGCAGTCCGGAACCGTGCGACTGCTACGGTCGCAGGTTCGAATCCTGCCTCGGGCATGGATGTGTGTGATGTCCTTAGGTTAGTTAGGTTTAAGTAGTTCTAAGTTCTAGGGGACTAATGACCACAGCAGTTGAGTCCCATAGTGCTCAGAGCCATTTGAACCATATTTTTGCAGTATTTTAAGACAGTCTTGAAAAACAATATGTCACTTTACGCAATCTCCGCACCTTTCAACTACCTTACGGCACGTGAAACTAAGGTCAGTATACCAGCGCTGTAGTTGTCAGGACCAGCACCTTTGCGCCACTTTTTAGCAATCTTCACAAGGCAGTTATCGTCTTCAATTGTCGTTCTGTGAGGAGATTGCATCAGTCTCCCAAAGACGTGGACGTCACATGGTGTTAGACCAGGACTATAGGGTGGGTGCTTCAGTGTTGTCCAGCCAAGCTTTGCGATCTCGGTGATGGTTTTCTCACTGATATGTGGCCGGATGTTATAATGCAACAGTAAGACAACGTGTTTACTCGAGCATGATGTTTTTCAAGAGTTGCCACATACAACTAAATTTATAATGGTTCATCGTGGCATAATAACCGCAAGCAACAGTCCTTCTGAATCAAAAACTATACTAGCCATCACTTTTCTCACTGAAGGTGCAGTTTTGAATTTTTTGTCTTCGGTGAGTTCGAGTGATGTCATTCTGTCGATTGCCTTTTCGTCCTCGGTTAAAAGTAATGCAACAAGGTTTCAACTCTAGTCGCAATACCAGCACAGAAGTCATCTCTAGAATTCTCGTAAAGTACAAAAAATTCACCGCACACTGTCTTCCGCGTTTCTTTGTGGGAATCCTTCAACATTCTTGGAAACCACATGGCGCCAACCTTCCTCAGCTTCAACTGTTTTAATATTCTGCACCGAGCGAGGTGGCGCAGTGGTAGCACACTGGACTCGCATCCGGGAGGACGGCGGTTCAGTCCCGTCTCCGGCCATCCTGATTTAGGTTTTCCGTGATTTCCCTAAATCGCTTCAGGCAAATGCGGGGATGGATCCTTTGAAAGGGCACGGCCGATTTTCTTCCCCATCCTTCCCTAAGCCGGGCTTGCCCTCCGTCTCTACTGACCTCGTTGTCGACGGGACGTTAACCACTAAATCTCCTCCTCCTCCTCCTCTTAATATTCTGCATAACTTGCTTCTTTTACCGCTACTCGTTTTGACGCTAGTTGACTGGTATGTGTTTGTCAGCCATATTGCGAATACGCTGCACATTTCAGGAGTCTGCGCAGTGCTCGCTTCGCTGCATCTCCAGAGGTCCGAAGGGTCGGCGTGCCCCCTTTGGCACGATAAGCTGCTTGCCCAACGACTACTTGTGATGCGATCAAGAGCCGCATCCCCGTACACCTTCTTCAATGTCTTGCAGATGTTTATGACTGTCTCCTTCTCACAACACAGCAACTCTATAAAGCGCATTCCTTCAGACGAACATAAAGAGCAGCAGCGATCTTGACAGAGGGCTACACCAGAGCGAGTTGCGGAAACAGGTTTAATTACACTGAGATGACAAAGGTCACGTGATAGCAATATTACATATGCAGATCGCGGTAGTATCGCGTACGCAAAGTATAAAAGGGCAATGCATTGGCGGAGCTGTCATTTTCACTCAGGTGATTATTGCCGCTCGATGGCGATTAACAAACTTTGAACGTGAAATGGCAGTTGCAGCTGTATGCAGGGGACGTTCCATTTCGAAAATCATTAGTGAATTCAATATTCCAAGCTCCACTGTGTCAAGAATGTGCCGAGAATACCAATTTTCAGGCATTACGTCTTATCACGACCAACGCAGTGGCAGACGGCTTTCATTTACCGACCAACAGCATCGGCGTTTGCGTAGAGCTCTCAGCGCTAACAGACAAGCAACACTGCGTGAAATAACCACAGAAATCAATGTGGGACGAACGACGTACCTATGCGTTAGGACAGTGCGCTGAAATTTGGGCTATGGCAGCAGGCGACCACCGAAAGTGCGTTTGGTGCATGCATTTCGAAAAAGACGACCGTGAACCCAACTCGCGGTATTGGTCCACGATGCTCAGAAGCCCATAGACACGGGTTCCCAGGCAGATGCCGTGTTTCTTAACTTCCGCAAGGCGTTGAATGCAGTTCCCCACAGTCGTTTAATGAACAAAGTAGGAGCATATGGACTATCAGACCAATTGTGTGATTGGATTGAAGAGTTCCTAGATAACAGAACGCAGCATGCCATTCTCAATGGAGAGAAGTCTTCCGAAGTAAGAGTGATTTCAGGTGTGTCGCATGGGAGTGTCGCAGAACCGTTGCTATTCACAATATACATAAATGACCTAGTGGATAACATTGGAGGTTCAGTGAGGTTTTTTGCGGATGATGCTGTGGTATAGCGAGAGGTTGTAACAATGGAAAACTGTGCTGAAATGCAGTAGGATCTGCAACGAATTGACGCATGGTGCAGGGAATGGCAATTGAATCTCAATGTAGACAAGTGTAATGTGCTGCGAATACATAGAAAGAAAGATCCTTTATCATTTAGCTACAATAAAGCAGGTCAGCAACTGGAAGCAGTTACTTCCATAAAGTATCTGGGAGTAGGCATTAGAACTGATTTAAAATGGAATGATCATATAAAATTGATCGTCGGTCAAGCAGATGCCAGACTAAACTTCATTGGAAGAATCCTAAGGAAATGCAATCCGAAAACAAAAGAAGTATGTTAGGATATACTTGTTCGCCCACTGATAAGAGTATTGCTGACCAGTGTGGGATCCGTACCGGATAGGGTTAATAGAAGAGATAGAGAAGATCCAACGGAGAGCAGCGCGCTTCGTTACAGGATCATTTAGTAATCGGGAAAGCGTTACGGAGATAATAGATAAACTCCAGTGGAAGACTCTGCAGGAGAGACGCTAAGTAGCTCGGTGCGGGCTTTTGTTTAAGTTTCGAGAAGATACCTTCAGCGAGGAATCAAGCAGTATACTGCTCGCTCCTACGTATATCTCGCGAAGAGACCATGAGGATAAAATCAGATAGATTAGAGCCCACACAGAGGCATACCGACAATCTTTGTTTCCACGAACAATACGAGACTGGAATAGAAGAGAGAACCGATAGAGGTACTCAAAGTACCCTCCGCCACACACCGTCAGGTGTCTTGCGGAGTATGGATGTAGATGTAGATGCTAACAGCACGACATCGCCTGCAGCGCCTCTGCTGGGCTCGTGACCATATCGGCTGGACCCCAGACGACAGGAAAACCGACGCCTGGTCAGGTGAGTCCCGATGTTAGTTGGCCAGAGCTGATGTTCGAGTGTGGCGCAGACCAACGAAGCAGTGGACCCAACTTGTCAACGGAGCACCGTGCAAGCTGGCGGTGGCTTCATAATGCTGTGGACCGTGTTTATTCGGAATGGACTGGCTCCTGTGGTCCAACTGGACCGATCATTGATTGGGAATGGCTATGTTGGACTACTTGGAGACCACTGGCAGCCACTCATGGATTTCGTGTTCCCAAATAACGATGTAATTTTTATGGATGACAATGTGTCATGTCATCTGGCCACAATTGTTCCAGATTGAGTTGAAAAACATTGCAGACAGTTCGAACGAATATTTGCCCACCCAGATCGCCCGCCCTGAATACCATCGGACATTTATGGTGTATAATCGAAAGGTTAGTTGGTATAATTTCGCTATTATGAACGGTTATAGAGACAGCACGACTCAGTATTTCTGCAGGCGGCTTCTAGCGACTTGATGAGTCCTTACCCCGTCCAGCTGCTGCACTGCGCCAGGCAAAAGGAGGTCCGACACGACATTAGGAGGCATCCCATGACGTCTGTCGCCTCAGTGCAAATTTTAGTACAATCGGGAAGAACGTTTCTATGAGCTCTGTCAAAAGTAAAGATGTGCGGGGGGATCAAAGAGTCAGCATACAGGGTGAAAAGTATTTAAATCGACAAACTCTGGGAGGTTGTAGGGGACATCAAAACAAATATTTTTCCCTAATGTCTTTTTTTCCTATGAGGAGTATTTAAACCGGTAGACAAAGATTTCTCTGGCAGCAAATTAATTAAACCAACAAACTATTTTCCATTTTTTTATGGCCAAGAGACAACACATTAACACAACCCAATTTCAATTACAGTAGATTTTCAAAAATGCCTCCACTGACACGTAAACAAAGGTACACCGTCGGATCATGTTGTTTCTGACACGGGCAATTGAATTGTTCCTCCTGCTGCTACTATCCGGGCAACCAGATCCTCTTCTGATGCAACAGGAGTTGCGTAAACAAGGCTGCGCATCTCTCCCCACAGAAAAAAGTCCAGAGGGGACATATATGGGGATCGAGCAGGCCATGGTACAGGACCACCTCTGTCAATCCACATTTCTGAGAACCGTCGGTCCAGGAATCGACGCAGACGACAACTGAAATGTGCCAGCGCCCCGTCATGTTGGAACCACATGCGTTGTCTTGTAGGGAGTAGGACGTCTTCCAGCAATTCTGGCAATGCTCTGGCGAGAAAATTGTAATAGTGCCTGCCATTTAATGGCCTAGGTAGCAGATACGGCCCATTTAAACAGTCCCCAACAACACCGACCCACACATTAACGAAGAACCGCACTTGATTAGCGCTAGTAACTGTGGCATGTGCGTTATCCTCACTCCAAACATGAGAATTGTGCATGTGGAAGATTCCATCACGCCCGAACGTTGCTTCATCGGTAAACAACACAGAGTATGGAAATGTAGGATGCATTTCACACTGTTGCAGGTACCACTGCGAAAACTGTGCGCTGGGTGGATAATCAACTGGTTCCAGGTTGTGGACACGCTGTAAGTGAAATGGACGTAACAATTGCTCTCGAAGGACTGTTCTTACATTCGCCTGATTTGTCCCCATGTTACAAGCAATTGCACGAGTGATGATTTAAGGATCTCGATCCACATGCTACAAGACACCTTCTTCAAATTGCAGCGTTCTTACCGTGCGATGGCCTCACTGTCCAGGTAATCTGGTAAATGACCCGGTCTCACGCAAATGTTGGTACACAGCAGTAAAGGTCGTATGATGCGGGATACGGTGATTAGAATGTTGTTGTTGATAAACCCGATGTGCAGCTCGTCCGTTGTGGTGCGCTACGTAGTACGCACCAACCATATCAGTGTACTCACTCTAGGTGTATCGCTCCATTAGTAAACAAAGACAATGCACTACTATACTGGTGGACATCAGTTGCCTACAACTGAAAAGCGTAATACGCCCTCTAACACCTGAAGATCGTAATACGGCCTCTAACAAACGAAAAACATAATACGGCCTAATCCGGTTTAAATAATCCTCATAGGAAAAAATGCGATTAGGAAAAAAATATTTGATTTGATGTCCCCTAAACCTCCCAGAGTTTGTCGGTTTAAATACTTTTCACCCTGTAAATTTGAAAACAATAAATCACGGAATGATGAAGATAGAGAGGTACAAATTGACACACATGCTTGGAATGACATCTGGTTTTATTAGAACCAAAAAAATACAAAAGTTCAAAAAATGTCCGACAGATGGCACTTCATCTGATCAGAATAGCAATAATTTGTATAACAATGTAAGCAATAATTTGTATAACAACGTAAGACAAAGCAAAGATGATGTTCTTTACAGGAAATGCTCAATATGTCCACCATCATTCCTCAACAATAGCTGCAGTCGAGGAATAATGTTGTGAACAGCACTGTAAAACAGGTCCGGAGTTATGGTGAGGCATTGGCGTAGGATGTTGCCTTTCAGTATCCCTAGAGATGTCCGTCGATCACGATACACTTGCGACTTCAGGTAACCCCAAAGCCAGTAATCGCGCGGGCTGAGGTCTGGGGACCTGGGAGGCCAAGCATGACGAAAGTGGCGGCTGAGCACACGATCATCACCAAACGACGCGCCATCTGTCGGACATTTTGTGAACTTTTTTTATTCTAATAAAACCCCATGTAATTCCAAGCATGTGTGTCAATTTTTACCTCTCTATCTACATTATTCCGTGCTTTGTTAAGTTTTCAAATGTATACTGACTTTTTGATCACGCGGTAGAACAAAAGTTGGATTGTTGAAAAAAATGTTGCGCATTTCTTTTGTAGTAATCGTCGTGGTTGCTGACTGGAAGGTCGCAAAACTGCGTATTATCTAACAAGCAGTACAGCGGTTTTAGCCCTTGTGCCATTAAAGTGCAGTGGTGCGTTGTTCTTTGTCTGAGGCTGGCATGCAGGCGAGCAGCTCCTAGGTGACTAACAGACCAGGAAACCGCCGGCCACGTTTCGCCGTTGTGGCAGTTGCTCCCACTGCTACAGCACGAGCGGCGCAGCTCTGCGAGACGCCGGCGGCGCTGCGACTTTCAACAGCATTCCGTGCAGCCGGCAGGGCGCACGCGCCGTCGCAGGAAGTCGACACGCCTGCATCAATGCAAAAGCCGCTGAGCAACGGAGAGAGCGGCCGCCCGGTCGTGGGCTGGGATTCGCCACAGGGTCAGAGCGCGGTCGGCTCTCTGCGATTCAGGGGGCGAACCGCAGGCGGAGGCGACTACCTACTTGGCCGTACCGCTACGGCACGGTCGTCACTAGCGTTAAGGTCCTTTCAGCATTCGCAACTTACAGAAGGCTGTTGGTTACACCCACTCAAAGCGGGCACGGATCCAGGATTCACTTTTAACACACCACTGATGTCTAAAATTTTAATAATAATAACAAGAATAATGATAATTATTATAAACGTAACATTTATTCTTTTTGCTCGATTCGGGACCCTCATGGACTTCGTAAATGACGACTTTTGGTTCAACTTTCGATTTTTGATACACTCGTTTTGGAATGGTGTAGTGAGAACACCTTCTCAACGTCGTGATCTGCTATACCGAGCCACCTCTTACTATCAGAGAGAGTTTTAAGCTACTAGGTGCTACCGGCACTGAAATCGTAATGCACAGGACTTAACTGTTACCCTAGGCATGTACGAGTCATGTGTACTGGGATCACGCACCATATCCATGGTACAGCCGATCTTACAGAGTATTGAATCTCATTACGTGTGCACAAGTTTTTCACATTAAGTCGCCCGTTTATAGTGATACCAAACAATCACTAGTATATACAATACCATGCCTTCTATAAAGTTTTAGACATCTCAGTAACTTCATCTACGTGAAAAACTACTTGTTTTGTTGCAGATGCTACTGTCATCGTAAAGAATTTCGTTTGCTCCGGCGAAGCAGTCCTCGAACTTTATGGTGTGTTGCGATTAACAAATGGCTTCGTATCTGTGAACACGCGAGTATCAGTACAGATACTGTTGATATTCATACTGAGATGTGTTAAATGCAGCCGGCCGTGGTGGCCGTGCGGTTCTGGCGCTGCAGTCCGGAACCGCGGGGCTGCTACGGTCGCAGGTTCGAATCCTGCCTCGGGCATGGGTGTGTGTGATGTCCTTAGGTTAGTTAGGTTTAAGTAGTTCTAAGTTCTAGGGGACTTATGACCTAAGATGTTGAGGCCCTAGTGCTCAGAGCCATTTTTTTTTTTGTTAAATGCCATGTATGAAACCTTAAACGATAAATCTTCCAATGAAATTATGTGTCACAGAATTATTTGAAACACAGTTTCTATTGGCACATATCGGAAAACTAATTTCTTTAATTTTCTCTTCATTCCTAATGAACAGTTTAGGCCTTCTCAAGTTGCAGCTTTAGTCCCGACGGGTTATAAATAAAACGCAGAACAGCCTATTAGCTTCTTATCATTTCATTTGAAAAAGCTCCTATCTCTCTTATCTGAATAAGATTCTTGTTGCTCTTGCCACTTCTCAAGAGGATAAAAGCCTATTTGTGCTCAAGTGGACCTCCTCATTAGACCTCGTCTGACCTCGCCAAGTGAAAATAAAGATAAGTACTACATACGCTGAAAAAAGAAGAGATTCCGACTGCAGTATACCATAGGTGGCAGGCCCGGCTAGCCGTGCGGTCTAACGCACTGCTTCCCGAGCGAGAAGGCGCACCGGTACCCGGAACGAATCCGCCCGGCGGATTAGTGTCGAGGTCCGGTGTGCCGGCCAGTCTGTGGATGGTTCTAAGGCGGTTTTCCATCTGATTCGGCGAATGTGGGCTGGCTCCCCTTATTCCGCCTCAGTTACACTACGTCGGCGATTGCTGAGCAAACACTGTCTCCACGTACGCGGACACCATAATTACTCTACCACGCAAACATTTGGTGGGGTTACACTCGTCTGGTGTGAGACGTTCCAGTGGAGGGGAGGGGGTCCACTGGGGGCTGAACAGCACAATAACCCTGGGTTTGGTGTGGGGCGGCGCTGGGGGTAGTGGACTGCTGTAGCCTGTTGTGGGATTGTGAACCACTGAGGGCTCCAGCGGGGACGAAGCCTCTCTGTCTTTTCCAGGCCCCCACTCCAATGCAATACATTCCCATAGGTGAGTGATTTATTATAGGTGAAACTATAATCTTTCGTCGTTACGTCAATACAATAATAATTTTCGTTCTTCGTTTCTAAGTCGTCTTGGTTAGACCTAGTACAATTTTGACGCAACGATAAAGTACTGCTGAACAGCTCGACAAAAGACTCCGTTAAGCAGTTGTGTAGGCCTATTATGACCGAGTGGGGTGATATAAAATGTCGTCTATGACAAGGCTCTGAGCACTATGGGACTTAACATCTGAGGTCATCAGTCCCCTAGAACGTAGAATTACTTAAACCTAACTAACCTAAGGACATCACACACATCCATGCCCGAGGCAGGATTCGAACCTGCGACAGCAGCGGTCACGCGGTTCCAGACTGAAGCGCCTAGAACCGCTCGGCCACACCGGCCGGCTTCAAATAGTCAGCCCCTTGTACAGAAACATGATTCAGCCAAATACAAGGGGTGATAAAAAAGTTTACGTTCCAGAGCTGTACAGTCCAGAATCGGTATGCCAATCATGCTGAATTGGTGTGCCTGGACATCGTTACCTGCCACCATGTATAATATCAACAGCGAAGTACGAAGGAGTTGGTGTTACTCTGCGGGAGTGGTCAGCGTGTGGTCCCCTTACTAGGCTTGAGAAAACTCTTATGTGCCAAACGATATAAACACATTTTCCAACATTCTGTACTGCATGATACAGAGTAACGTTTCGGAAACGATGATTCTTAGTATTAGCACGACAATGCACCAGCATCTGTGCGGTAATGGTTTCTGGACAGCAATATTCCTGAAATGGCTTAGTCTGTCCAGAGTCCCGATCTGAATCCGCTGGAACACCACTGGAAGACTTTGAACGTTGATTTCTCTCCAGACCGCAGCGACTAACATTGCCACCTCTTCCGGCTTCGGTTCTTAAGAAAGAATGGCCTGCCATGCATCCACCGACACTCAGACACCTCATTGAAAGTGTCCCCAGCAGAGTTCAAATCGTCATAAAGGCGAAGGGTGGACACATCTCAAATTAAAGTCCACTAATAGGTGACCAGATACTTTTGATCAGGCAGTATACTGCGCGACAGAGCGATAGCAAGAGCGGCACAGTATTATTGTGGTATATTTATGCCCACCCCCCCCCATGAACCATGGACCTTGTCGTTGGTGGGGAGGCTTGCGTGCCTCAGCGATACAGATGGCCGTACCGTAGGTGCAACCACAACGGAAGGGTATCTGTTGAGAGGCCAGACAAACATGTGGTTCCTGAAGAGGGGCAGCAGCCTTTTCAGTAGTTGCAGGGGCAACAGTCTGGATGATTGACTGATTTGGCCTTGCAACATTAACCAAAACGGCCTTGCTGTGCTGATACTGCGAACGGCTGAAAGCAAGAGGAAACTACAGCCGTAATTTTTCCCGAGGACATGCAGCTTTACTGTATGATTAAATGATTATGGCGTCCTCTTGGATAAAATATTCCGGAGGTAAAATAGTCCCCCATTCGGATCTCCGGGCGGGGACTACTCAGGAGGACGTCGTTATCAGGAGAAAGAAAACTGGTGTTCTACGGATCGGAGCGTGGAATGTCAGATCCCTTAATCGGGCAGGTAGGTTAGAAAATTTAAAAAGGGAAATGGATAGGTTAAAGTTAGATATAGTGAGAATTAGTGAAGTTCGGTGACAGGAGGAACAAGACTTTTGATCAGGTGAATACAGGGTTATAAATACAAAATCAAATAGGGGTAATGCAGGAGTAGGTTTAATAATGAATAAAAAATAAGAGTGCGGGTAAGCTACTACAAACAGCATAGTGAACGCATTATTGTGGCCAAGATAGACACAAAGCTCATGCCTACTACAGTAGTACAAGTTTATATGCCAACTAGCTCTGCAGATGATGAAGAAATTGATGAAATGTATGATGAGATAAAAGAAATTATTCAGGTAGTGAAGGGAGACGAAAATTTAATAGTCATGGGTGACTGGAATTCGTCAGTAGGAAAAGGGAGAGAAGGAAACATAGTAGGTGATTATGGATTGGGGCTAAGAAATGAAAGAGGAAGCCGTCTACTAGAATTTTGCACAGAGCATAACTTAATCATAGCTAACACTTGGTTCAAGAATCATAAAAGAAGGTTGTATACATGGAAGAATACTGGAGATACTAAAAGGTATCAGATAGATTATATAATGGTAAGACAGAGATTTAGGAATCAGGTTTTAAATTGTAAGACATTTCCAGGGGCAGATGTGGACTCTGACCACAATCTATTGGTTATGACCTGTAGGTTAAAACTGAAGAAACTGCAAAAAGGTGGGCATTTAAGGACATGGGATCTGGAGAAGCTGAAAGAACCAGAGGTTGTACAGAGTTTCAAGGAGAGCATAAGGGAACAATTGACAGGAATGGGGGAAAGAAACACAGTAGAAGAAGAATGGGTAGCTCTGAGGGATGAAGTAGTGAAGGCAGCAGAGGATAAAATGGGTAAAAAGACGAGGGCTGCTAGAAATCCTTGGGTAACAGAAGAAATATTGAATTTAATTGATGAAAGGAGAAAATATAAAAATGCAGTAAATGAAGCAGGCAAAAAGGACTACAAACGTCTCAAAAATGAGATCGACAGGAAGTGCAACATGGCTAAGCAGGGATGGCCAGAGGACAAATGTAAGGATGTAGAAGCTTATCTCAGTAGGGGTAAGATAGATACTGCCTACAGGAAAATTAAAGAGACCTTTGGAGAGAAGAGAACCACGTGTATGAACATCAAGAGCTCAGATGGAAACCCAGTTCTGAGCAAAGAAAGGAAGGCAGAAAGGTGGAAGGAGTATATAGAAGGTTTATACAAGGGCGATGTACTTGAGGACAATATTATGGAAATGGAAGAGGATGTAGATGAAGACGGAATGGGAGGTAAGATATTGCGTGAAGATTTTGACAGAGCACTGAAAGACCTGAGTCGAAACAAGGCCCCCGGAGTAGACAACATTCCATTAGAACTACTGACGGCCTCGGGAGAGCCTGTCATGACAAAACTCTACCAGCTGGTGAGCAAGACGTATGAGACAGGTGAAGTACCCTTCAAGAAGAATATAATAATTCCAATCCCAAAGAAAGCACGTGCTGACAGATGTGAAAATTACCAAACTATCAGTTTAATAAGTCACAGCTGCAAAATACTAACGCGAATTCTTTACAGACGAATGGAAAAACTGGTAGATGCGGACCTCGGGGAGGATCAGTTTGGATTCCGTAGAAATGTTGGAACACGTGAGGCAATACTGACCTTACGACTTATCTTAGAAGAAAGATTAAGAAAAGGCAAACCTACGTTTCTAGCATTTGTAGACTTAGAGAAAGCTTTTGATAATGTTGACTGGAATACTCTCTTTCAAATTCTGAAGGTGGCAGGGGTAAAATACAGGGAGCGAAAGGCTATTTACAACTCGTACAGAAACCAGATGGCAGTCATAAGAGTCGGGGGATATGAAAGGGAAGCAGGGGTTGGGAAAGGAGTGAGACAGGGTTGTAGCCTCTCCCCTATGTTATTCAATCTGTATATTGAGCAAGCAGTAAAGGAAACAAAAGAAAAATTTGGAGTAGGTATTAAAATTCATGGAGAAGAAGTAAAAACTTTGAGGTTCGCCGATGACATTGTAATTCTGTCAGAGACGGCAAAGGACTTGGAAGAGCAGTTGAACGGAATGTACAGTGTCTTGAAAAGAGGATATAAGATGAACATCAACAAAAGCAAAACGAGGATAATGGAATGTAGACAAATTAAATCGGGTGATGCTGAGGGAATTAGATTAGGAAATGAGACACTTAAAGTAGTAAAGGAGTTTTGCTATTTAGGAAGTAAAATAACTGATGATGGTCGAAGTAGAGAGGATATAAAATGTAGACTGGCAATGGCAAGGAAAGCGTTTCTGAAGAAGAGAAATTTGTTAACATCGAATATAGATTTATGTATCAGGAAGTCGTTTCTGAAAGTATTTGTTTGGAGCGTAGCCAGGTATGGAAGTGAAACATGGACGATAACTAGTTTGGACAAGAAGAGAATAGAAGCTTTCGAAATGTGGTGCTACAGAAGAATGCTGAAGATTAGATGGGTAGATCACGTAACTAATGAGGAGGTATTGAATAGGATTGGGGAGAAGAGGAGTTTGTGGCACAACTTGACTAGAAGAAGGGATCGGTTGGTAGGACATGTTTTGAGGCATGAAGGGATCACAAATTTAGCATTGGAGGGCAGCGTGGAGGGTAAAAATCGAAGAGGGAGACCAAGAGATGAATACACTAAGCAGATTCAGAAGGATTTAGGTTGCAGTAGGTACTGGGTGATGAAGCAGCTTGCACAGGATAGAGTAGCATGGAGAGCTGCATCAAACCAGTCTCAGGACTGAAGACAACAACAACAACAACAACAACATTTATGGCCAGGTAGTGCTAGTAGGAACTCTGATTTTCTAACGAACGTGTCGGCACTCGACGACATGGAACTCGTATGTACTGAGATTGAACTGCTTGCCTCGCAAGTCACGACCAGAAATTGTGCAGAACGGTTGAAAGAAGTCCTACAAGTTTTCTGTGAACAATTTAATGGACCAGGTATTCTTTCACTGCACTATTATTTAAAGAACAGTCATAGGCTGCATAGTGTTCTTTATTAACTCAAGAACGCCGCATCTCGTCCAGATAGGGCATCATCGGGCTTTGGTGAAAAATCAGAAATTCCTTGCCAAAGATCATCCGTCAAAGAAGGTATGACACAGAATACAATCGCAGCATAGATTCATAACTACAGTAACAACTAATTTCAAATGAAAAAAGTGAACTGTATAATTTATTGTGTACATGTGCTCTTTTCTGTGTAATTTTTTACTGTAAATGCTGGCGTAAAAGGAATAAAACTGCTATGCTAAGAGAAGTTTTACATGGCCTTAGCTATGTACTGTGACTACTGTTGAAAGAAAATTGATCATGTATTCTCACTGGACAATCGACCTAATCTTTTTAGTGCATTCTGAGAACTGCTGTAAAGTAAACATTTCAGTTTACTCTCATGACACTCTGCCGTTTTCTGATCAATCAGGAACTTCACTCCCTATAGTACCAAATGGTGCTTCCGCATATACACTGCCTGAC
Source organism: Schistocerca gregaria (assembly GCF_023897955.1). NCBI lineage: Eukaryota > Metazoa > Arthropoda > Insecta > Orthoptera > Acrididae > Schistocerca > Schistocerca gregaria. The sequence goes on from NC_064920.1 coordinate 423,617,291, forward strand.
ATGTATATGAGACTAGAAGATAAACAGAATCTCAGTGTTGATGGCAAAAAATTTGTACAGACACGTTTAACAACTATGGCAGTGTTTCGCATCAATGTAATCTTACAAACCTGGCATTATCTTTCCTACAAACATGGAACTAAACTGAATCTATAAATACTATAACGTAGCTTTGCCGTTCTGTGACCAATTTTGTAAGGTAAGTTGTAAGCTCTCTATTGCCTCGCGCATTTCTATATTTATCCAGGACCAAAACTGAGCTTCCCCAGAGTTCTACTGTAAAAAATCATGTCAATATTTTGCAAGCATGACGTATTAAACTGATGGGTAGGTAATATTCACAAATGTAAGCACCTGCCTTCTTTAAAACTGAAATCATTACATACTTACATTATTAATAGTGTAAACCCTTACATCGGATTGCAGAAGGGTACACGTATTTCAAGTCGCCCACTGCTCAGTGACTTTGCTCTTTACACTGACTTAAGCTTTTGTACCCCATTCTCTGTAACAGCTTACGGCATTGTGCTAGATGGATTTCTGGCAGGACTCACTTAAGAGTGATTCCTTCCCTTCTTCCATGTGATCTTTTACAACTACCTACAGCAAAGCTCGATGGTCCCTCTCCGTCACGGAGTATACCTGGTCTTGGTGTAGCTGCAGTGGTTCCTTTGCGTTTCCACTTCACAATCAGTTCACCGTCGACTTGGGCAGCTTTAGAAGGATTGAAATGTCCTCGATTGATTCGTTAACAAGTCGACACCCAATGAGAGTCCAAGTTCGAAGTCACTTAGCTCTCCTGGTCAAACTAGTCCGCTATTACTGCTCCTCTAGTGACAATACACTACTCCCCGCCTAATTTTATGCACCAGGTCTGACTGTCGTGAGATCTAGTGGCCAATACCGCACTGCATAGGCGTGTCTAGATACACTATTGACCATTAAAATTACTACACCAAGGAGATATGCAGATGATAAACGGCTATTCATTGGAGAACTATATTAAACTAGAACTGACATGTGATAACATTTTCACGCAATTTGGGTGCATACATCCTGAGAAATTAGTGCACAGAACAACCACCTCTGGCCGTAATAACGGCCTTCATACCCCTGGCATTGAGTCAAACAGAGCTTGGATGGCGGGTACAGGTACAGCTGCCCATGGAGCTTCAACACGGTACCACAGTTCAAGAGTAGTGACTGGCGTATCGTGACGAGTCAGTTGCTCGGCCACCATTGACCAGACGTTTTCAGTTGGTGAGAGATCTGGAGAATGTGCTGGCCAGGGCAGCAGTCGAACATTTTTCTATATCCAGAATGGCCCGTACAGGACTTGCAACATGCGGTCGTGCATTATCCTGCTGAAATGTAGGGTTTCGCAGGGATCGAATGAAGGGTAGATCCCCGGGTCGTAACACATCTGAAATGTAACGTGCACTGTTCAAAGTGCCGTCATTCAGTACAAGAGGTGAGCGAGACGTGTAACCAATGGCACCCCATACCATCACGCCGGGTGATACGCCAGTATGGCGATGACGAATACACGCTTGCAATGTGCGTTCGCCGCGATGTCGCCAAACACGGATGCGACCATCATGATGCTGTAAACAGAACCTGGATTCATCCGAAAAAATGACGTTTTGCCATTCGTGCACCCAGGTTCGTCGATGAGTACACCATCGTAGGCGCTCCTGTCTGTGATGCAGCGTCAAGGGTAACCGCAGCCGTGGTCTCAGAGCTCATAGACCATGTTACTGCAAACGTCGTCGAACTATTCGTGCAGGTGGCTGTTGTGTTGCAGATGTCGCCATCTGTTGACTCAGGGATAGAGACGTGGCTTCACGATCCCTTACAGCCATGCGGCCGGCCATGGTGGTCGAGCGGTTCTAGGCGCTACAGTCTGGAACCGCGCGACCGCTACGGTCGCACGTTCGAATCCTGCCTCGGGCATGAATGTGTGTGATGTCCTTAGGTTAGTTAGGTTTAAGTAGTTCTAAGTTCTAGAGGACTGATGACCACAGATGTTAAGTCCCATAGTGGTCAGAGCCATTTGAATAATTTGAACAGCCATGCGGATAAGATGCCTGTCATCTCGACTGCTAGTGATACGAGGCCGTTGGGATCCAGCACGGAGTTCCGTATTGCCCTCCTGAACCCACCGATTCCATATTCTGCTAACAGTCACTGGATCTCGACCAACGCGAGCAGCAATGTCGCTATACGATAAACCGCAATCGTAGTAGGCTACAATACGACCTTTATCAAAGTCAGAAACGTGATGGTACGCATTTCTCCTCCTTACACGAGGCATCACAACAACGTTTCACCAGGCAACGCCGGTCAACTGCTCTCTGTATATGAGAAATGAGTTGGAAACTTTCCTCATGTCAGCACTTTGTAGGTGTCGCCACCGGAGCCAACCATGTGTGAATGCTCTGAAAAGCTAATCATTTGCATATCACAGAATCTTCTTTCTGTCGGCTAAATTTCGGCTCTGTAGCACGTCATCCTCGTGGTGTAGCAATTTGAATGGCCAGTAGTGTACCTGCAATCAGGTAGTGCATGTTGACACAATATTTTAGTGTCAGTCGTACTGAGCAGGTGACGACCGCTAAATGGATCCAGAAGGAGAGCTGCCAACCAACCGAAGGATCGATGACTAAGAAGAGGAAGGCTTTATAAGAACACTGTTGTTATAACGGTCCACAGATACAAAATACGACTGTACCTGCGCGCAGAATGGAAAAGCGTGTGCCTTTGTTTCCAGGATAACGGCTCGCACACGGCACTCCTCTACCACTGCGAACAAGTCAACAAACAGGTAACGAACCTTCCGGCCGCGGCTGCGACAGGCCGGGCTTATTCCATTCTGTGCAGTAACGGAAACGGCCGTTCGCGGCTACCGGGAATACGCACACGCCTAGGCTGGCTGCATGCTGAATGCGCTGGCCATTGTTCCCCGTCTGCTGGCGGCTACAATGAGGCGGCAGGCACGCACGAGCGTGCGTGAGCAGTGGCGAGTTCCTGTGCTGGTACCGGGGACCTGCCGGAGGCAGGGTGCAGGGTGCACGCCGCCTGCTACTGCCAGACAACAAAGCTGCCGCCAGGGGGGAAACCGGCCTGGCCATGCGTGGGAACCGCGACTCCACTTCCTGTACGCGTCACCAGCGCTCTGCGCAGCGTGACCCCTCTGTATGAGCTGAGTTGCGGCCCAAAAATTTCGTACTACTATGCGCGAGGAGCAAGCCTGTCATGCAACTTGCGCTAAAGCCCGTCTCACACGGAGCTAGATGCGCTGTGAGTTTCCTTGCTAGTTCGCGCAACGGCTACCTTGCGGGCTCCGTCGTCTGCTAGCGGGCTACCTTGCTGGGAACCTTGTAAGATTTCCAGGATAGGTCGGGTGCTATTTTTCTTGTAAGGTTCCCTTCATGCTAACTGGGTTGGCCAATCATGAGATGTTTCGTTTGTGACGTCAGACGCGGAGAGCTTGGGCGGGAAGCCTTTGTTGACAGTCGCTTTTCTGCTGTTGTGAGGTGCGGTAGGAAGTTCTTATTATTAAATAATGGCACCGCAGTGGTCCAAGGAAGCGATTGAAGCATTGATATGTACTATGGGGAAGAACAGTGTCTGGACGTCATGAAAAGCGCAAACTACACTCCTGGAAATTGAAATAAGAACACCGTGAATTCATTGTCCCAGGAAGGGGAACTTTATTGACACATTCCTGGGGTCAGATACATCACATGATCACACTGACAGAACCACAGGCACATAGACACAGGCAACAGAGCATGCACAATGTCGGCACTAGTACAGTGTATATCCACCTTTCGCAGCAATGCAGGCTGCTATTCTCCCATGGAGACGATCGTAGAGATGCTGGATGTAGTCCTGTGGAACGGCTTGCCATCCCATTTCCACCTGGCGCCTCAGTTGGACCAGCGTTCGTGCTGGACGTGCAGACCGCGTGAGACGACGCTTCATCCAGTCCCAAACATGCTCAATGGGGGACAGATCCGGAGATCCTGCTGGCCAGGGTAGTTGACTTACACCTCCTAGAGCACGTTGGGTGGCACGGGATACATGCGGACGTGCATTGTCCTGTTGGAACAGCAAGTTCCCTTGCCGGTCTAGGAATGGTAGAAGGATGGGTTCGATGACGTTTTGGATGTACCGTGCACTATTCAGTGTCCCCTCGACGATCACCAGAGGAGTACGGCCAGTGTAGGAGATCGCTCCCCACACCATGATGCCGGGTGTTGATCCTGTGTGCCTCGGTCGTATGCAGTCCTGATTGTGGCGCTCACCTGCACGGCGCCAAACACGCATACGACCATCATTGGCACCAAGGCAGAAGCGACTCTCATCGCTGAAGACGACACGTCTCCATTCGTCCCTCCATTCACGCCTGTCGCGACGCCACTGGAGGCGGGCTGCACGATGTTGGGGCGTGAGCGGAAGACGGCCTAACGGTGTGCGGGACCGTAGCCCAGCTTCATGGAGACGATTGCGAATGGTCCTCGCCGATACCCCAGGAGGAACAGTGTCCCTAATTTGCTGGGAAGTGGCGGTGCGGTGCCCTACGTCACTGCGTAGGATCCTACGGTCTTGGCGTGCATCCTTGCGTCGCTGCGGTCCGGTCCAGGTCGACGGGCACGTGCACCTTCCGCCGACCACTGGCGACAACATCGATGTACTGTGGAGACCTCACGCCCCACGTGTTGAGCAATTCGGCGGTACGTCCACCCGGCTTCCCGCATGCCCACTATACGCCCTCGCTCAAAGTCCGTCAACTGCACATACGGTTCACGTCCACGCTGTCGCGGCATGCTACCAGTGTTAAAGACTGCGATGGAGCTCCGTATGCCACGGCAAACTGGCTGACACTGACGGCGGCGGTGCACAAATACTGCGCAGCTAGCGCCATTCGACGTCCAACACCGCGGTTCCTGGTGTGTCCGCTGTGCCGTGCGTGTGATCGTTGCTTGTACAGCCCTCTCGCAGTGTCCGGAGCAAGTATGGTGGGTCTGACACACCGGTGTCAATGTGTTCTTTGTTCCATTTCCAGGAGTGTATTATAATAAACACTTGCGTGCAGAAGCACTCTAAACAGTTGCAAGTGCCGTGTGTTTTGTTCGAACAATAAGACGAGCAAGGAGTGCTATAGCAAAAATAAAATAAAGTCGTATATAACAGTCATTATTGGTATATTTATAAAGTCAAACAGTAATGAAATGGTGATACTTTCAAACAAAAGTAGGCGTATGCGAACTAACCGCAGCTCTTTATGAAGCATGGAGAGCACACCTTTACCAGCGTTTCTCCTCTTAATCCAGTTTTTCGTCCGTTCTTTCATTCTTCTTCTCTCATTAGCATGCATTTCTGCATCGTTTAGCACCAAAGCAGCTAATAACGCCAGTTTGCTCTGAACATCTGTACCTGAAGCAGCCATCTTCGTTCGATACAACCTGCAGCCGATCACAACTACTAGCTGCCGATCTTGCACCGTGGGAGAGCTTCGGCTTGGAAGATAGCCGGCTCCTTTCCCTGCAGGCCGGCAGGCATGCACGCCATCCCGCAAACTTGCGGCGAACTTTGCTCCGTGTGAGACGGGCTTAAGGGGGTGTGCCCCGATCACTCACCTCTTCTTTCGGCAAAACACCAACCGATGCTTTATGGTGGTCATTGGGATGTATCTTGCAGAGAGACAGTAAGATGTCGTGTAGCTACGAAGGAAGATGCGGTTCAATGTCCTTTCGATGTCGCGCTGATTATTGTCCTTATCCATTACGGATATTTTAGAACCGTTCTGTATATTGAATGTAAATAAGTTATACAAAACTGCAACTAGTCACTTTTTTGAATAATTATGTTTTATTCCATGAACCGGTTTTCGAACCTTTTCAGGTTCATCTTCAGATGCTTTCAGGAAGTTACTTCATTATTGCTAGCATAATGCTGGGTGCTAGCTCTATGACAAAAAGATGGAACACACTTTAGTGTATCGTCATGAGTATATATTATCTGTCGATATGGATGTAAATTTAGTTTTTTACTTACTGGGACAGTATTGGTGGTTTTTTTCGGTTAGTGTCCATCTGTCTGCCTCCATTTTGATGTCCACTTGTTATATCACTACACACACAAGAGTGTAAATTAATATAGTTTGTGTGGAAGTGTGTGTAGTGATATAACAACTGGACATCAAAATGGAGGCAGACAGATGGACACTAACCGGAAAAGCCGCCTATACTGTCGCAGTAAGTAAAAAACTAAATTTACATCCGTATCGACAGATAAGCTATAGTCATGGCGATACATTAAAGTGTTTTCTATCTTTTTGTCATAGAGTCAGCACCCAGCAATATGCTAGCAATAATGATGTAACTTCCTAAACCATCTGAATATGAACCTGAAAAGGTTCGAAAACCGGTTCATGGAATAAAACATAATTTGTAACACCCTACCCGTCACTTAGCTGGTTTTGGCGTGTGTTCACCCCAACTAATTGACTAACAGATCAACAGACAGTGCAAAACTGCCGCAATAGCGGATAATGCAAAAAAGTTATATGGCCCTGTGACTCCTGATTGAACAGCGGTGGCAGTGTTGACATTAATGTATTCAGAATTGATCACTTTTAATTAAAAAGGGGTGCACACTGATATTATAGTCAGCTATTGAACACTAGATGCAAATGTTGAACATAAAATTAATTAAGAAAGTGACTTGGGATTTCAACTACTTGATTGAAAATAGATGCAGTCGATTAGCACAAATTTATTTTAACTCCCGACCTTTAATCATCACTTTACAAGACTCTCCTATTAGGCAGTGGTAATAAAATGCGTTTGCGGGAGTAAAGCGCGATAACTCGAAGTAATTCCTATCGACTGACAGAGGCGTAATGCGAAGTGCGAGAAGAATTCTACAATACTTGGCCCATGAAACACTCGTGGAAACTTTGCCGATGTGATCCAACAAATTAATCAGTGGCGGAGCGGGCGCAATATCACCGAATACAGCGTGGCTGAGCGGCGTCATTGTGTGGACGTGGGGCGACCTCGTGGTGCTGCAAGGCTGCGCTCGTCTATGCACTCCTAGCTGTCTTGCTCAGTACATAGTTGAACCAAAATTGCAAGGCTGCGCTCGTCTATGCACTCCTAGCTGTCTTGCTCAGTACATAGTTGAACCAAAATTTTCTATCTCCAATCTCAATCCTTCCATTTGCTAAGACCTAAACTGCAGAGATGTTCACTCTTTCTCAGGCAAGCTGAGTAAAGAACGCCACATCCGCACTCTAGGCAAACTGGGAACGAAAGACCTCTACGGAGACTTCTCACAGTCCACTCTTCGCCTCGGTTTCCCCTCCAGCAAAATCACTTACGCCAATTGCAGCACAAGTCGCATTAATTATGCGTCGCTTCCCAGCGCCGACCAATGCCTGCTCTGGGAAGTGAACAAATTCCCACAAAATTTCCCTTCCTCTCAAGTTCTGTTATTTAGCTCCTCCCAGGCCACCCATCAAGGTTAGCGTCTGCACAACACCAAGTTTTCCGGAATTCTGACTTACAGGAGAGTACTTAAAATTCCTTGATCCTACATTCCCATCAGAGGCTGGCGTATTTCATTCTGTCGCTCTTCACCTGATTTGCTTAAGACTCTGTGGACCGTGAATTCAGCATGAAGTTGCTATAGTCACATGCATATTTTGACCTCTGTTGACGGCTCCACCGTAGCTTTGCGCGGCTTTCTCGCATGTTTCACAGAAAATGGGACGACGGACATTTATCAACAGGCGTACAAGTAATCCATCTGTTACCCGGTACACCAGCATGCAGTTGGGGTCAACCACCCACTCACTGTCAGTCATCTTAAGGCGGCTGGAGGTTGTGCCCCGTTACCACTTTCTCAGAGCTTGAGCTGCCCTAAGCTGCCTATTGTCGCTTCCCTTAGCCGCTCCCCCGGCGGACACGGTCAATTCTGAGTACTTCCCTGGGGTAAACTAGCCTCTAGTAAATTGACGCATTTCCACAAAGTTTTCATGTCGTGTGAATTACTTTAAAACCATCACCCGACATTAATTATTCCAATATGCCCATACTATACCCTCTACAAGATGCATTGTGCCTTGTCAGTCATTTTTGTTCAGCCCTACTGTTCGCTCAACGTGAGTTAGGTGATCTTTAATGACTTCATGTAAGGGGCATAGTTCCTGCTACAAATTATTTAAAAAAGTGACTGGTTGCAGTTTTGTATAACTTATTTACATTATTTTTATTATCTAAGAACCATCAGCGAAAGATACATAGAAAAGGGCAAGGAAGTGTATGCAGTCTTCATACACCTCGAAAAGTCCTTTGATAGAGTGCAGTGGAGTAAGCTGGTAGATATCTTAGAAAAGAAGGGAGTAAAGTTGAAGAAGAGAAGATTGATCGCAAATCTGTACCTGAATCAGAAAGTTCGGGTATGAATAGGTAACTGGATCTCGGAAGACAGCAAGATTGGGAGAGGTGTTAGACAGGGGCGTTGCCTCTCGCCATTCATATTTATATATGGAGGAAGTATTGGAAAGCTGTATGGATGGGACAACAGACGTCAGGATAGGTGGGCGGAAAATTGAATGTGTAAGATTTTCAGATGACATGGCGATCCTTGCAGAAAATCGAGACATGCTGACTCAAATGCTAAATGACCTGAATGAAGCTTGTGCAGCATATGGTATGAAAATTAATAAAAAGAAAACCGAAAGCATGGTCATAGGCCTAAAGAAAAGAAAAGTGAAAAATAAGTTGGGACCAGAAATCATAGTACAGGTGAGAGCAATCAAGTATTTGGTATTTGGATTAAAGAAGACATGGACTGCCAACAAGATATCAAAGTGAAGTGGCTCTGGCGAAAGAGGCATTTCAAAAGGACTGAAGACTCCTAACTAGTTGTTCAAACAAAGAATTAAGGAAGCGACTGGTTAAGTGCTTAATATAGAGCATGACCTTGTATGGAGCGGAAACGTGGACTTTAGGTAAGCAGGATGAGAAGAGAATTGAAGCTTGTGAAATATGGATATGGCGTAGAATGGATAATATCAGCTGGACTGAAAAAATCAGAAATGAAAAAATACTGAGAAGAATTGGAGAAGAACGGAGGATGCTGATGATAGTGAAGAACAGGAAACTAATCTGGATAGGCCACAATCTAAGAAGAGATTGCCTTCTAGTAGAGGCAATTGAAGGTTGCGTTCCGGGAAAGAGAGGGAAGGGCAGAAGAAGGTTCCAGACGCTGGATGATGCCAGCAGGCCACAAGGAGGGTGCCAAGGAATGAAGAGGAACGCAGAAGACAGAGAGGCATGGAGGGCTATGCAGTCAAAACCTGCCTCAAGGCAGAAAACCCAATGATGATGATGTCATTTTGTTTCTAACGGCCATTTAACCAGCTGAAAGATAAATATTAACTTCAATTTCTCGAGAATTCATTCCATCGCTTCGGATTCCCCATGGTATCTGAGTTTGTCTTCTCTAGCTCCGGAAACGGTAATTCGCCGAAATTTGTTGGTTGGCTGATCTGAGGGAAGGGACCAAACAGCAAGGCCATCAGTCCCATTTGATCAAGAAAGGATGTGGAAGGAAGGTAGCCGTGCCCTTTCAAATTAACCACCCCGGCATTTGCCTGAAGCGATTTAGGGAAATCACGGAAAACTTAAATCAGGGCGGTCGGACGCGGCTTTGAACCGTCATCCCCCAGAATGCGAGTCCAGTGTGCGAACCGCCACCTCAGATGGATGGGTGTGGAATCTCATGGGACTTAACTGCTAAGGTCATCAGTCCCTACGCTTACACACTACTTAACCTAAATTATCCTAAGGACAAACACAAACACCCATACCAGAAGGAGGACACGAAACTCTACCGGGACCAGCTGCACAGTACGTGACTGCAGCGCCTTAGAACCGCCACCTCGAATGGTCGCCGAAAGTCTCCACACTGCCATCTTGTTGGAGTTCACAGATCGGAGAAATCACAACGGACGTTCCTAAGCTAACGAAATGACCAGATCTGCAGATCTCTCCCACAGAACGGTCTCTCAGTAGCTTGGATTACAGGATTAAGATGCAGTTCTCCACGCTAGTCTATATTGTGCAAGCCTCTTCACCCCTCCATAGCTATTGCAACCTACGTCCATTTGAACCTGCTTGCTGTATTCAAGTCCTGGTCTACCTATACAATTTTCACGCTTCACACTTCCCTCCATTACTAAACAGACGCTTCCCCCCAGAATGTGATACATCATTCGATCCATTCTTTTAGTCAAATTCTGCATGAATTTTTTTTTACCGCCATTCATTTCAGTACCTTCTCACTTTCTATCTATCCATCTAACGTTCAGCGTTCTCCTTAGTCCCGATGACAACATCCTCCTGAATAGTGCACACCTGCTAATCTGAACGGGGGAAAAACTTCGGAATATTTTACCCAGCAGCATACTGTCACTATTAAGATAAACAGTACAGCTGAAAATTCTCACGAAATATAACGGATGTAGTTTCCACTTGCTTTCAGCCATTTGCAGTACAAACTTAGGACTGTTGACTGACGTTGCAAGGCCAGATGTGCCGATCATCCACACTGGTGCCTCTGCAATTACAGAAAAGGTCGCTGCCCGTTTTCAGGAATCACATGTTTGTCTGGACCCTCCACAGATACCACTGTGATGTGATTTCACCTACGGTACATCTGTTTGTATCGTGTTGGCACAAAAGCAACATCACCGCGGCAAGGTCCATTGCTCTGAGATCACATAGATACAAGTTTAACAAAAGACTTTTAAGCTTACTCTTGACTGACGTGTATGAAAAGTTTTAAACAATAGGTTTGATTAATTTAAAGGAAAAACTACAGCTATATTACAAAAATGATAATTGAAATGATCGGATGGAGTTTTCGGCTAGAGACCCAATCTGGGGTTGATCCGCCTCTTAGTGCAAGGTTGTTTATTTGACGCCACTACGTAGCTTGGTAGCTCAAATTTAAGAAAAAAAAATAATAGGAATAGCGATACAAATGTTCAAAGTCTGAGTTGAAGTAACTATACATAGGATTTACATATTAATAAGAAATGACTTAATGTAATAGGTTCCACTGAAGTGTTATCATTACAAATATAAGGTGTGTGAGAAAAGTTATGAGACTGATTTATTTAGCTGCCAAAGTTTATATTTTTTTTTTCAAACAACAGTATTCTCCCCTTCAAAATAGTTCTCTTCGGGATGCCATACACCGGCAGTGACTTGATTCCCAGTCTTGGTAGCAGCGCTGAAAGGCTTCGTTTGGTAAAGCATTTAACACATCGGCTACATACTTTTCACTGTTCTTCAGAGTCCCAAAATCGCGTCTTTTTAAGGCATTTTTCAATTTAGGGAAAAGAAAAATGTCTCAAGAACTCAGATCAAGTGAACAGTAGGGCTGCAGAACAACGGCAATGCCTTTTGAGGACAAAAACTCTGTGATGAAAGTGGCTGTCTGCATGGGGCGTTGTCATCCACTTCTGTGCAATGTCCGGTCTCACTCGATTCACTCTTTTCCTGAGCCTTTCAAGGACGTCTTTGTAAAACATTTCGTTGACACTTTGTCCTGGAGGCACAAATTTAAAAAAAAATCGGCTTTGTATTGATCTGTGATTTTCTCAATTGAGCTTTTTTCAGTCGAGGGTATGTCTCAGCGCGCCACTCTTAACTTTGGCACTTTGTCTCAATATCAGTATAAAAAATCCGTGATTCATCACCGGTAATCACACGACTGATCCGTCTGCAGTTCGTGGTCCAGTGGCTACCGTTATTGCTTCTGGATCACGTGGTCCCGGATTCGATTCCCGGCCGCGTAATGGATTTTCTCCGCCCGGGAACTGGGTCTTCGTGGTGTCGTCATAATTTCATCATCATTCTGGAAAAGTGGCGAGACTGGACAGTGATGATGATGAAATTTTGTTTGTGGGGCGCTCAACTTCGCGGTCATCAGCGCCCGTACAAAGTCCCAATTTTAACGAGTCCAATTTTTTTACACAGTCCAATCTAGCCACTGTCACGAATGATGATGATGATGATGATGAAATGACGAGGACAACATAAACACCCAGTCCGTGGGCAGAGAAAATCCCCAACTCGGCCGGGAATCGAACCCGGGACCCAGTGATCCAGAGGCAGCAACGTTAGTCACTAGACGAGCTGGGAATTTGTACGGGAGCCGATAACCACGCAGTTGAGCGCCCCACAAAACAAATATATCATCATTATCATCATCGTCGTCGTCGTCGTTGTCGCCACAACTAAACCATTCATGGTCACTGGCAATCCTCTCAAGAACATCAACGTACACGTTTCTTCGTTTATCCTTCTGCTCAGTTGTGAGCTTTTTCGCATCATTTTGACACAGACCTTTCGCGTGTGCAAAACTTTAGTCAAAATTGGATGTATGGTGGAAGCGTTTAAGTTTAACAAGTTATCCATCATCCTTATTGTTAAACGTCGGTCTGAACTCACAAGAGCACGCACACGTTCAACGTTTTCATCTGTTTTTGAAACTGAAGATCTCTCTGAGCGAGGTTTACCTTCAGCGTGTCCTTGGGCTTCCAAAAATTATTTGCGGTAGCGAAAAGCTTGTACTGCTGGTATGAACGTTTCCCAGAGGCCTGTTTCAACTTTTTAAAAGTCGCACTCCCGGATCCCCCAAGTTTAACTCAAAACTTGATTGTATAAAATTGCTCTAAATTCCATTATTTCATTTGCATAACACACAAGAAAAATACTACTTCACTGACGGTGCTCTCAAAAATCACGCTATTGTTCTAATCTGAAACTCAGACTGAGAGTCTGGAACGGAAGAACACACCAGTCTACAGGCAGCACAACACTGCGATGCCAGATCGCTTGTAGGGCCAGAAGAAGGGTTGGTAGGACATATTCTGAGACATCGAGGGATCACCAATTTAGTATTGGGGGGCAGCGTGGAGGGTAAAAATCGTAGAGGGAGACCAAGAGATGAATACACTAAGCAGATTCAGAAGGATGTAGGCTGCAGTAGGTAATGGGAGATGAAGAAGCTTGCACAGGATAGAGTAGGATGGAGAGCTGCATCAAATCAGTCTCAGGACTGAAGACCACAACAACAGCAACAACATTACAGGCAACGATTTTAAATCATCTTCCTCAGATTTAGAATATATAAAAATTCTGTTAAAAGGAGATCTTACTTCCATTACAAGGTCCTTAACTTGTCCTACAGCTTTCCTTGTCAATAGGGTAAAAGTAACCTGGTGTACTATCAAGGTGTGTTTTGCTGTTTTAGCGTCGTCCTCTGCATACAGTGGACACAGATACTTCACTTGTTGTAATAGAAAAACCATGTGCGCACACGTTCTACCACACAGTCAGAAACCATGATTTACGACAACCCCATTCAAAAGTTCTAGATTATATGACTTCTTTAGGAAAAGAATCGACTTGTTCATCGTGAGTGATACGGTAGTCAGATTTACCATACAAGTATTCCATCGTCTGACTTTTAATTTCACAGTCCCAAATGATTGCTAACATTTGATTACTTGTACAGGCATCCGCATGCGGAAGCAAGATGGGGCACTAACCTCGACTACAGAGTTTTTATTAATTATGCATTCTCACCCTGTCGCGCGGGTTAGACGCACAGTCTAGGCGTCTTGTCACGTCCCAGGTGGCTGCCCCCGCCGGAGTTTCGAGTCCTCCCTCGGGCATGAGTGTGTGTGTTGTCCTTAGTGTAAGTTACTTTAGGTGAGATTAAGTAGTGCCTAAGCTAGGGGCCGATGACCTCAGCAATTTGGTCCCATAAGACCATGCCACAATTCCCTTCCAAAAATTCTCACTTTCTTCTAGAAGTGACTTGCCGTGATTCAGCTAAACCTCCGCAAGAGTGGCTAAGTGTTGATGCTTCCAGGTATGATAGACTACACGTGACGTGAGCAGCGTCAGGTGCTGAGTGATCACTGTGGACACGCAGATGCCGCATACTTGTGTGAGGCAGTGTTTTTAGTACCTGACAGAGGTTGACAGGGTCTCATTGTGGGACTTCATTTGGCTGGCTGGTAACATCCTGCTCTATCTGGATTTCTGTGCCATTCAAAAATGACAGGGCCTGATATTGGGTTGTGTGGGAACATACACTATGTAATCAAAAGTATCCGGACACCTGGCTGAAAATGACTTACAAGTTCGTGGCGCCCTCCATCGGTAATGCTGGAATTTAATATGGCGTTGGCCCACCCTTAGTTGACAGCTTCCCCTCTCGCACGCATACGTTCAATCAGGTGCTGGAAGGTTTCTTGGGGAATGGCGGCCCATTCTTCATGGAGTGCTGCACTGAGGAGAAGTATCGATGTCGGTTGGTGAGGCCTGGCATGAAGTCAGCGTTCCAAAATATCTAAAAGGTGATCTATAAGTTTCAGGACAGGACTCTGTGCAGGCCAGTGCATTACAGGGATGTTATTGTCGTGTAATCTCTCTGCCACAGGCCGTGCATTATGAACAGGTGCTCGATCGTATTGAAAGATGCAATCGCCATTCCCGAATTGCTCTTCGACAGCGGGAAGCAAGAAGGTGCTGAAAACATCAACGAAGGCCTGTGCTGTGATAGTGCTACGCAGAACGACAAGGGGTACAAGCCTGCTCCATGAAAAACACGACCACGCCGGTTAAGACCACCGTCTCCGAATGTTGTCTCTACACACACTGGCAGATGACGTTCACCGGGCGTTCGCCACACCCACACTCTACCAGCGGATCGCCACATCATGTACCGTGATTCGTAACTCCACATAACGCTTTTCCACTGTTCAGTCGTCCAAAGTTTACGCTCCTTACACCAAAGCGAGGCGTCGTTTGTCATTTACCGGCGTGATGTCTGGCTTATGTGCAGCCGCTCGACCACGAAATTCAAGTTTTCCCACCTCCCACTTAAATATTATAGTACTTGCAGTGCATCCTGATGTAATTTGGAATTCCTGTGTGATGGTCTGGATAGATGTCTGCCTATTACACATTACAACCCTCTTCAACTGTCGGCGGTCCCTGTCAGTCAACAGACGAGGTCGGCATGTACGCTTTCGTGCTGTACATGTCCCTTCACGTTTCCACTTCACTATCACATCGGAAACAGTGGACCTAGGGGCGTTTAGGATTGTGGAAATTTCGCGTACAGAAGTATGACACAAGTGACACCCAATCACCTGACCATATTCGATGTCGTGAGTTCCACGGAGCGCCCCATTCTGCTGTCTCACGATGTCTAATGACTACTGAGGTCGCTGATAATGGAGTACCTGGCAATAGGTGGCAGCACAATGGACCTAATATGAAAAAAGTATGTTTTTGAGGGTGTCCGGATTGCTTTTGATCACATCGTATACGTGCAGGCACACTCTTGGACCATGTCTGACCACTAAAAGGGAGGACGGCACGTAGTGTTCCGAGCACATCTTAACCACTTCACGTCTGTGCGTGCCACCTGAGTACAAGTAATGGACTCGCTGTACCATTCCGTGTCACTCCGCACCTTTAGTCGAAAACCAGCTGCAGGTGGACTCCAATGCTACCTCCTGTTTCACTTTGAGCCCTATCGTTGCGCGTCGGAACCTGGGAATGAAACGTGGGTATTAAGGGGTGTGATGACTTTCCAAGAATTCATCTATCAGATACGAATATTATAGTCAGGCAGAATTCACAATCCCGAGTCCATGTGTTCTGATATATTGTACACGGCGTGCCAATGTCACATCATTAAACAACGTTATACCTCTGATGAACTTACCCTACTGGCCATTAAAACTGCTACACCACAAAGATGACATGCTACAAACGCGAAATTTAACCGACAGGAAGAAGATGCTGTGATATGCAAATGATCAGCTTTTCAGAGCAATCACACAAAGCTGGCGCAAATGACGACACCTACAACACGCTGACATGAGGAATGTTTCCAACCGATTTCTTATACACAAACAACATATGACCGGCGTTGCCTGGTGAAACGTTGCTGTGATACCTCGTGTAAGGCGGAGAAATGCGTACCATCACGTTTCCGACTTTGATAAAGGTCGGATTGTAGCCTATCGCGATTGCGTTTTATACACTCCTGGAAATTGAAATAAGAACACCGTGAATTCATTGTCCCAGGAAGGGGAAACTTTATTGACACATTCCTGGGGTCAGATACATCACATGATCACACTGACAGAACCACAGGCACATAGACACAGGCAACAGACCATGCACAATGTCGGCACTAGTACAGTGTATATCCACCTTTCGAACCAATGCAGGCTGCTATTCTCCATTGGAGACGATCGTAGAGATGCTGGATGTAGTCCTGTGGAACGGCTTGCCATGCCATTTCCACCTGGCGCCTCAGTTGGACCAGCGTTCGTGCTGGACGTGTAGACCGCGTGAGACGACGCTTCATCCAGTCCCAAACATGCTCAATGGGGGACAGATCCGGAGATCTTGCTGGCCAGGGTAGTTGACTTACACGTTCTAGAGCTCGTTGGGTGGCACGGGATACATGCGGACGTGCAATGTCCTGTTGGAACAGCAAGTTCCCTTGCCGGTCTAGGAATGGTAGAACGATGGGTTCGATGACGGTTTGGATGTACGGTGCACTATTCAGTGTCCCCTCGACGATCACCAGAGGTGTACGGCCATTGTAGGAGATAGCTCCCCACACCATGATGCCGGGTGTTGGCCCTGTGTGCCTCGGTCGTATGCAGTCTTGATTGTGGCGCTCACCTGCACGGCGCCAAACACGCATACGACCATCATTGGCACCAAGGCAGAAGCGACTCTCATTGCTGAAGACGACACGTCTCCATTCGTCCCTCCATTCACTCCTGTCGCGACACCACTGGAGGCGGGCTGCACGACGTTGGGGCGTGAGCGGAAGACGGCCTAACGGTGTGCGGGACCGTAGCCCAGCTTCATGGAGACGATTGCGAATGGTCCTCGCCGATACCCCAGGAGCAACAGTGTCCCTAATTTGCTGGGAAGTGGCGGTGCGGTCCCCTACGGCACTGCGTAGGATCCTACGGTCTTGGCGTGCATCCGTGCGTTGCTGCGGTCCGGTCCCAGGTCGACGGGCACGTGCACCTTCCGCCGACCACTGGCGACAGCATCGATGTTCTGTGGAGACCTCACGCCCCACGTGTTGAGCAATTCGGCGGTACGTCCACCCGGCCTCCCGCATGCCCACTATACGCCCTCGCTCAAAGTCCGTCAACTGCACATACGGTTCACGTCCACGCTGTCGCGGCATGCTACCAGTGTTAAAGACTGCGATGGAGCTCCGTATGCCACGGTAAACTGGCTGACACTGACGGCGGCGGTGCACAAATGCTGCGCAGCTAACGCCATTCGACGGCCAACACCGCGGTTCTTGGTGTGTCCGCTGTGCCGTGCGTGTGATCATTGCTTGTACAGCCCTCTCGCAGTGTCCGGAGCAAGTATCGCGACATTGCTGCTCGCGTTGGTTGAGATACAATGACTGTTAGCAGAAGATGGAATCGGTGGGTTCAGGAGGGTAATACGGAACGCCATGCTGGATCCCAACGGCCTCGTATCACTAGCAGGCGAGATGACAGGCATCTTATCCGCATGGCTGTAACGGATGGCGCAGCCACGTCTCGATCCCAGAGTCAACAGATGGGGACGTTTGCAAGACAACAACCATCTGCACGAACAGTTCGACGACGTTTGCAGCAGCATGGACTATCAGCTCGGAGACCATGGCTGCGGTTACCCTTGACGCTGCGTCACAGACAGGAGCGCCTGCGATGGTGTACTGAACGACGAACCTGGGTGCACGAAGGGCAAAACGTCATATTTTCGGATGAATCGAGGTCCTGTTTACAGCATCATGATGGTCGCATCCATGTTTGGCGATATCGTGGTGAACGCACATTGCAAGCGTGTATTCGTCATTGCCATATTGGCGCATCACCCGGCGTGATTATATGGGGTGCCACTGGTTATACGTCTCGGTCGCCTCTGTTCGCGTTGACGGCACTTTCAACAGTGGACGTTACATTTCAGATGTGTTACGACCAGTGACTCTAATCTTCATTCGATCCCTGCGAAACCCTACATTTCAGCAGGATAAAGCACGACAGCATGTTGCAGATCCTGTACGGGCCTTTCTGGATACAGAAAATGTTCAACTGCTGCCCTGGCCAGCACATTCTCCAGATCTCTCACCAACTGAAAACGTCTGGTCAATGGTGGCCGAGCAACTGACTCGTCACGATACGCCAGTCACTACTCTTGAACTGTGGTACTGTGTTGAAGCTGCATCGGCAGCTGTACCTGTACACGCTATCCAAGCTCTGTTTGACTCAATGCTCAGGCGTATCAAGGCCGTTATTACGGCCAGAGGTGGTTGTTCTGGGTACTGATTTCTCAGGATCTATGCACCCAAATTGCGTGAAAATGTAATCACATGTCAGTTTTAGTATAATATATGTGTCCAATGAATACCCGTTTATCATGTGCAATTATTCTTCGTGTAGCAATTTTAATGACCAGTAGTCTACAATATGTTGCCAACAATCTTGTTGAACATGTAGCGATCTCTAGCTTTGAGGAGGTCAGTGATGTGTCTTCGGGTAGTGCAATTCATTCATTTCTTCATTGATTTATTCACTCATTGTGTTTCATCAATCCCACCACGAAGGAGAACTTTGAAGTATGTGAAATTAGGCAAGTTACACATCAACAGGCAGAAGCAACCACTATTGGCTATTCCTGTAAAGTATAATAACAACAAATTACGGCTAGCACTAAACTATTCAAACTAAGAGTTATGGTAATTACAGATTTATTACGTTATGTATGTATATTAGGATAAAAACAGCCGCGCGTGATTACCCGAGCGGAGTAAGGCGCTGTGGTCATGGACTGTGCGGCTGGGCCTCCCTCGTGCATTGGTGTTTGTGTTTGTCCTTAGGATAATTTAGGTTAATTAGTGTGTAAGCTTAGGGACTGATGACCTTAGCTGTTAAGTCCCATAAGATTTCACACACATTTGAACTTTTTTTTTTAGCATAAAAACAGGTACGTAGAAGAAAGCCACTGTTGCTCCTGTACTACTCAGCTGCTGTAATCATCTGATACTTCAACAAAGCATTTTAACTTTCCGCAGACCGCTATTACCTACCTATGTACTGGAAAAATCAGGGACTGTCTGATTCAAATGTTAGAGTAAAGCAAAGTTTACATTCCTGAGTCCAGTTATTCTGACATGTTATAGAAGCAGTGGCTAATAAGGTTTCCGTTTACTTTGTGTTTAAATATTTGGGGATTTTCAGTTTTCTACCTCATTTTCACTGAGAAATTGTTACAGGATTTTTCTTCAGAATATAAAACACCGTTCTGGACGCTAACATGTACGGAAACAGTTGACTATGTTTGTGAATAACTTTTCTGGTGTCAATCACAGTTTTCTCTTATTTATATTTTACACTACGCGTTATCGGAAATTATTCCAATTTTCATTTGTGTTTTTCTTCGAGTGTTAAACCATTTTTCTAATGTTTTTGATGTGTGATACTCTGTATTGTTCTGCTACCTTTGCTGCAATATATAAAAACGCGCAATTTTTAGTTGATTAACGATCTTTACATATAGTCAGTGGCGAAATTTGGAAGAATTTGTACTTACTGTTTTCTCGTGGTCCATTTGTGCAGAGTTTCACACATGTTCAAAATCACACACAATTTCCTGTGCACAGTATACATCGAGTATAACGAACTTATATATAACCCAACAGTTACGAAGATGCTATCAGATGTAGCCAGCAGAGGTAATACTACTCTATAAAAATAGAGTGTGACATACTTATGTACAGATGGAATTTATTTTAACAGTCTGGATCATAATTTGTTTATAACTATGTACAATGGTGCTTATTTGTATGATACAGGAAAATTATGATCCCAATTGTTAGGATATATACTCTTTGTGCAAACGTGTATCAAACTCCGTGGAAGACCGATTGCATTATGTCTGTTGGCTACATCAAACAACATTTTTGTAACTATTGGTTTGTGTAAGTCTGTTATTCTTCAAGTATACTGTGCACAGAAAATTGTGTGTCATGTTTAACATGAGTGACACTCCACAGAAATGGACCACAAGAAAACTATAAGCTCTTCATTGAATGAGGTGGCGCAGTGGTTGTCACACTGGACTCGCTTTCGGGAAGATGACGGTTCAAACCCGCGTCCGTTCACCCTGATTTAGGCTATTCATGATTTCCCTAAATCGTTCCAGGCAAATGTCGGGATGATTCTTTTCCTACTCCGATGGGACCGATGACCTCGCTGTTTAGTCCCCTCTCACAAATCCACCGCCGTCACCTTCAAAAGTTCTTCCAAATTTCGCCACTTCGTAGATATAAAGATCGATAATAAACTAAAAATTGTGCAATTTTATATATTGCAGAAAAGGCAACTAACAATGCGGAACCTCACACATAAAAAACATTACGAAAAAAGCTGCATAGTACACGGATAAAACCGCACTTGAAAATGGGAATAATTTACGGAAACTAGCCTTGTAAAACAAAAATAACAGAATTTTGTGACTGACAGCTGAAAAAACAAACCCATCGTTTCCACAATCACAAGCCTTCACAAACCACTCATAATGGATCATATCAGATATACGTAAATACTTTCTCTGTCCAGTCCTGTGGTTGTGAATCCGCTCTTGTTATTTAACCGAGAAGTTTTAGGAGAACAACCACGCGTCTTGGTCTCGTGTGCTGCCGCCATCAGCCGATACTCAACGTGAAGCGGGAGATCAACTGTCTGGTCCCGAAACGTCCAGCACAAATGGGTTAGTGAGTTGCGTTGCTGTGGTCTTCAGTCCAAAGACTGGTTTGATTCACCTCTCCACTCTAGTCTATCTCGTTTATCCTACGTCCATTTGAACCTCATAACTGCATTCAAGCTTTGGTCTCCATCTACAATTTTAACATTTTAATACTCCCCCTCCCCCAGATACACACACACACACACACACACACACACACACACACAAACACGCACGCACGCACGCACGCACGCACGCATAGATTTCCTTCCATTAGAAAACTGGCGATTTCTTATGCCCTACGAACCGATCTCTTCTTTTAGTCCAGCTGTGTAATAAATTTCTTTTTTCCCAAATTCTATTTAGTATGTCACGTCAGTTACTAGATCTACCCATTCAATCTTCAGAACTACTCTGTTGCACCGCATTTCACAAGCTTCTGAAATCTTCTCTGTAACGCTTATCGTCGAAGTTTCACTTCAGTACCAGGATAGACTCCAGACAAATACCTTCAGAAAAGACTCGGTAACATTGAAATTTTTATTTTCACAAGTCTGTCTTGATCACATAGGTTTCTTTACACTTTATGACCGGTTTCGGCTTATCGCCATATTCAGACCTGTTGTAAGATCTCAAGATGGCGATAAGCCGAAACCGGTCATAAAGTGTTAAGAAATCTATGTGACCAAGACGGATTTGTGAAAATAAAAGTGCTCAAAAGAAAATGATCGCGGACTCATAGACAGACTTTATGTCTTCAGTTGATAAAAACTGAAATTTTTATTTGATGTTAACAAAATTCTTTTTTTCAGAAATTCTTTTTTTTTACTATTGCTAGTCTGCATTTTATCTCCACTCTATTTCGGCTATCACCGGTTATTTGACTACTCAAATATCAAAGCTTATGGCCTACTTTTAGTGTTTAATTTTCTAATCTAATTACATCGCCGGCACCTGATTTACTTCGATTACATTTCATTACCTTGGTTTTACTTTCTTTGACATTCATCTTATAACCAGTTTTCAAGACACTATTCATCTCGTTCAATTGCTTTTTCAAGTCATTTGTCGTCTCTGACAGAATTACAATGTCATCGGAAAGAAGCAAAGTTTTCTTTCTTCTAACTGACCTTTAATTCCATTTCCAAATTTCTCCTCACTGCTTGCAAAACGCACGGTTTGAATAACATTGGAAAAAGGCTACAACCCTCTGTCACTCTCTTCTCAATTATTGCTTCCCTTTCATGCCTTTCAACTCTTATAACTGTAGTGTAGTCTCTTTGCAAGTTGTAGAAAACTGTATTTTAGACTTCATCCCTTCAAAGTTTAAAACAGTGTTTCCAGTTAAATTCGTCAAAGGGTTTCTCTAAACGCTATAAATGTAGATTTGCCTTTCTTTAACTTATACTGATGAAAAAAATCGCTGCACCAAAAAATAATTAATGGGGAAGAATGAAACTTCACGAATATATTTGTCTACGTAACATGTTTGTATGGTTAACATTGCAACGTCACAAGTAATGTAAGAGAGAGCTATGCCATTGCAAATGACTGGTACCTTAATAACCGGTGTAACCGCTAGCATATTGAAAGCAAGCACGCAAACGTGCATGCATTGTATCGTACAGTGCCGGATATCAGTTTATAGGATGGAGTTCCATGCCTGTAGCACTTAGTCGATCAATACAGACACGGTTAATGCTAGTTGTAGGTGATGCTGGAGTTGTCGTCTGATGATGACACATATGTCTCGATTGGAGACAGATCTGGTGGTCGAGCAGGCCAAGGCGACACGTCGACACACTGTAGACTACAGGATGTTGGGTTACAAGAGCGGTATATGGGCGATCGTTATCCGGTTGGAAAACACCACCGCGAAAGCTATTCATGAATGGCAACACAACAGGTCGAATCACCAGACTGACATATAATTTTGCAATCAGAGCACGTGCGATAACCACGAAAATGCACCTGCTGTCATACGAAATCGCAACCCAGACCATAGCTCCAGGTGTAGGTACAGTGTGTCAGGTTGATTGCAGGACTTCTACTGGCTCCCTTCTAACCAACACACGGCGCTCACTGGCACCTGATCGAGGCAATACCAGCTTTCATCAGAAAACACAACAGACCTCCACACTGCCCTCCAATGAGCTGTCACTTGACACCACTGAAGTCGCAAGTGGCGGTCGTTTCCGGTCGGTGGAATGCGCGCTGCAGGGTCTCTGTCCCGGAGTTGTCCTTGAACTAACCGTTTTTTAGCAGTTCTTTGTGTCACTGTGGTGCCAGCTGCTGCTCAAGTTGCAGCTGCAGATCCAGTACGATGCGCGACAACCATACCCCAATCTAGATGGTCTTCCTTTTCGATAGTGCCTCATGGCCATCCACAGCCCGGTCTTCTTGCGACCGTATATTTTCGCGACCACCGCTGCCAGTTGCCATGTACCGTGGCTCGGTTGCTGCCAAGTCTTTCTGCAGAATCGCAGAAGGATCATCCAGTTTGTCGCAGCCCTATTACACGACCTCTTTTAAACTCAGTGGGGTCTTTGTCGTCTTAAGCGCGGATTTAAAGGAAATCTTATTCGCATTTTCATAGTGACACTAATATCGCCGCTCTCATGCGACTAGCGTGAAATTTGAATAGATTTCATCTTTCAGACGTAGAAACACGCCTACCAACATTAGTTTATGTCGCACGACTCCTTCTTGGTGTTGCTATTTTTTTTTCGTCAGCGTATGTTTAAGATGATTCGCACCACCACTACTGACTCGCATGTTCCAGCGTTTCTCCGTTGTCCGAACTGCTTTTTCCCCGAGGTCGGCTACTACCTGTTTTTTCACACTTCTATAACTAATTCGTTTCAGTATTTTGCAATCATAACCTTTAAAACTGAGGCTTTGGTACTATTCACACGTGTCAGCACTTGCCTCTTTTGGAATACTAATTACTATATTATTCTCAGAGTCTGGTGGTATTCTATCTTTCTCATACAGCTTGTACACCAGGCAGAAGGATTTTACTAATTCTAAGGGAATGTCAATTATTCCAGTAGACTTATTTCTACTTATGTCTTCCAGAGCTCTGTCAGATTCTTGTCTGAGTATCATGTCTCCCATCTCATTTTCATTTACTTTCTCTTCTGTTTCTATAACACTGCCTTCAAGTTTGTTTCTCTTATATGGATCTGCTATGTACCCCTTACAAGTTTCAGCCTTCCCTTCTTTGCTCAGTATGGGCTTGCCATCTGAGCTCTTAATACTCATACAGCTGCTTCTCTTTTCTTCAAAAGTTTCTTCTATTTTCGTATACATTGCATCTATAGTCATGCATGCTCCTACAGACTTGCGTATCTAGTCTAGCCATTTCTGTCATGCTAGTTTCACTTACTGCCAATCACTGTTTTCAGATGTCGTCATCTCTTTTGCATGCTTCTTTTGCCGCATTTTTATATGTTCTCCTTTCGTCATTTGGTTTCAATATCTCGCGTGTAATAAAAAAACAGTGTGTAATAGTTATTTTAATATGCCCATAGTGATCGGTTAATTAACTTGTTTACATCTAACTGCCATTCTCGTGATACCTCTGCTATCCACAAACGAGGGCGCGACAGCGCACTGGACAAATTCCAACCAGCTCAGGCCCGGCTACAGTTGCTTACGCTATGTGTTGCTGAGACTGTAGCATGTAGATAGTCGTCTTCCCCTCACGGATTTGTTAGTGGAACAGTAAAGGGAATTACTAGCAGCTACATATATTTATATGCGTATGTACGTAAAAAATCGGATCCGCAGAGTTACAGAACAATACCCTCAACACCGGTTTGCTGAAGAATCCTTGAGAATGTTCTAAGACGGAATATGACAAATTGCCTTGAAACAGAGATGCTTTTGCGCACAAATCAGCGAAGATTTCTAAAGCACCGCTCGTAGCGAATCCCAGCTTGTCATTTTCTCATGTGATATCCTGCGCACTATGAATGAAGGAGGACATGTAAATTCTGTATTCCCAGATCTACGGAAAGCGTTTGAGACGGTTCCCCAGTGCAGACTGTAAACGAAGTTCTAAAGCGCACAGAATAAGTTACCAGACACGTGAGCGGTTCGAAGACAAAGTAATAGAAACCAATAAGTTGTCCTCGACCGTGAGTCTCCATCAGAGAGAAAGATATCTTCAGGAGTACCCCAGGATAGTGTGATAGGACCGCTCTTGTTTTCTAAATACATTTATGATTTGGCGAACAGGCAGCAAACTGTGGTTGTTTGCTAACGATGCTGTGGAGTGCGGAAAAGTGTCGAAGTTGAGTGACTGTAGGAGGATGCAGGATGACTAAGAGAAAATTACCAGTTGGTCTCAGTCATCTTGTACCCTCCTTACATTCACTCAAAGGCAAATAGCTCTAAATGTAGAAAAACTTAAGTTAATGCAGATATGTAGGAAAATTCATCTGTAATGTTCGGATATACACTACTGGCCATTAAAACTGCTACACCACGAAGATAACGTGCTACAGACGCGAAACAGGAACAAGATGCTGAGATATGCAAATGATTAGATTTCCAGAGCATTCACACAAGGTTAGCGCCGGTGGCGACACCTACAACGTGCTGATATGAGGAAAGTTTCCAACCGATTTCTCATACACAAACAGCAGTTGACTGGCTTTGGCTGGTGTAACGTTGTTGTGATGCCTCGTGTAAGGAGGAGAAATGCGGACCATCACGTTTCCGACATTGATAAAGGTCGGATAGTAGCCTGTCGCGATTGCAGTTTATCGTATCGCGACATTGCTGCTCGCGTTGGTCGAGATCCAATGACTGTTAGCAGAATATGGAAACGGTGGGTTCAGGAGGGTAATACGGATCGCCGTGCTGGATCCCAACGGCCTCGAATCACTAGCAGTCGAGATGACAGGCATCTTATCCATGTGGCTGTAACGGATCGTGCAGCCACGTCTCGATCCCTGAGTCAACAGCTGTGGACGTTTGCAAGACAACAAAAATCTGCACGAACAGTTCGACGACGTTTGCAGCAGCATGGACTATCAGCTCGGTGACCATGGCTGCGGTTACCCTTGACGCTCCATCACACACAGGAGCGCCTGCGATGGTGTACTGAACGACGAACCTGAGTGCACGAATGGCTAAACGTCATTTTTTTGTGTTATGACCCGTTGCTCAACCCTCAATTCGATCCCTGCGAAACCCTACATTTCAGGAGGATAATGCACGACCGCATGTTGCAGGTCCTGTAGGGCGTTTCTTGTTACAGAAAATGTTCAACTGCTGCCCTGGCCAACACATTCTCCAGATCTCTCATCAATTGAAAACATCTGGTCAATGGTGGCCGAGCAACTGGCTCGTCACAATACGCCAGTCACTTATCTTGATGAACTGTGGTATCGTGTTGAAGCTGAATGGGCACCTGTACCTGTACACGCCATCCTAGCTCTGTTTGACTCAATGCTCGGGCGTATCAAGGCCGTTATTACGGCCAGAGGTGGTTGTTCTGGGTACTGATTTCTCAGGATCTATGCACCCAAATTGCGTAAAAATGTAATCACATGTCAGTTCTGGTATATATTTGTCGAATGAATACTCGTCTATCATCTGCATTTCTTCCTGGTGTAGCAATTTTAATGGCCAGTAGTAGAGCATTAGCAGTGTCCTGCTTGACTCAGTCTCGTCGTTTAAATACTTAACGTTCCAAAGCGATGTAAAATAGAACGAGCATGTGAAGTTTGTGGTAGGGAAGACGAATGATCGATTTCGGTTAATTGGGAGAGTTATAGGAAATTGTTGTTCTTCTGTAAAGGGAACTGCACTAGAACGCTAGTGCTACCTATTCTTGAGTACAGCTAGAGTGTTTGGGATCTGCATGACGTCGGATTGTAGAAAGACATCGAAGCATTTCACAGGCAGACAGCTAGATTTATGACTTGTAGGTTCGATGTATTGTACTGCCGACAACGTACACCTCGTGTAAGGAGGATGAGGATCAGAGAAGACTCGTACGGAGACACAAAGACTCGTTTTTCCCTCGCTTCATTTGTGGCTGGGAATGGAAAGAGAATTACTAGCCGAGGTACAAGGTGCCCTCCACCCTGCATCGTACGGTGGCTTCCAGAGTGTGTATGTAGATGCAGGACGACCCGTCGGCGGGCCACGGGAGCACAGCCCGTGTCAAAGCGTGGCGCCGTCACGCCGCCGACCTTTCAGCCAGCGACACCTGAGCGCATTCTTCCGACGCACGTGCGTGCGACACGCAGCCCGTGCAGCGGCCAACACCTCTGGCTGGCTCTCGCCATTATTCCCCGAATAAATTTGCACACCACATTGAGGCTGCTTCCTGCGAATTTCATGTGCCCGTACGAGCTCATTCCGTTCTCCTAAAACTTACTTACCACATCCAGTTTCCAACACCATCGTCCTGTGAGTGCGCTACTCGAATTATATACAAGTTTTGTACCGTTTTTATGCCTTCCACTGTGTTATTTAACCTCTTCCTCCACTTTATTTTGACCACAAATAATCGCTAAACACAGCCATCTCCGTAACACTGAACCTGCACTCTCAGCGCGTTTCAGTGATGTGCTTTACATCTCAATGACCAACAGAAAAAGGAGGAAAATCGCAAAAGGAAAAATTATGACTAGGATTGAACGTGGAGTCGAAAACGATGTCATTACAGAGGAAGGGTGAACTCAGTTTGTGAAACGAAACCCGGCATTTGTCAAGGGTACTGGTCCGTGTATACCGGGGGAAACCGCGAAAAAATTGCCGGTTTTCTAAACAGTGTAACTCAAAGAATAAGATTTGTAATCCCGTATAATGTTTACCATATTTTAAGACATCTTTTGAGAACATTTTTATGTATGAACCATAGCTTCAGCTCTCATCCTTTTTTTTAACTGAAGTTTTTTGCTGCATGTGCTATGACCCATGCTAATTATTAACGTACATCGCAGGTATACATTACTCATAATACAAAGTAGAAGGTTTATTTTTTGCTGTGAGTTCTTTACACTATTATCTTTGAAGCAGACTCTTGAAAAGATGGTGCTGTTACAAACTGTGATACGCTGTCACAAACTGTGATACAAAAATTTTTTAAGGACGATTATCAAAAATTTTGGAAATGAAGTCAGCGTTTTTCTTAAAAAAAACTAAGTAACAAGAGTAAACTACTTTTTAATTAAGCATGTTTTAAGACAGTGTACCAAATTTCATCTCTCTATTTTAATAGTTTTTAGCCAAAGTGCACCAGAACACAAGATAATTTAACTTTCGACAATTCAAGTTAAAGTTAAAACTTGCTTTTTCTATTAAACTTGCGCCGCACCGAAGCATCCCAGGTCCATATTAATGTTGTTTCCTGTGTTGCTTTTCCTCTCTTCTCTGTTTCACAGTTTTTCTTTTTATTGGTGGCTTCCAACACTGATTTTTCTGCTTCGAAGAGTTCCCCCGATCAATGGCTATTGCGCTCTATGCATATTTAGTCCACCAGGCACTCCCCATCAGTTCCATAATATTAAGCCTTGACACTGCAACGTCATTGAAACATAGAACAGCATCTAGCACACCTGTTTTCAAAGTATTTAGTCCTACTAGAACAATTTTTGGTATCCGTTCCCATATAAAATTGTTGAAACTTTCACTTGGATTTTGAGTCCTACCATGTAAACATTTCTCTAATAATTTTATGTCACTAAGATCCCTATTATAGGTTTTATAACTTCCATTAGAGCAAATGGCAAAGAATGTTTATGGTTGTAGGTCTCACCTTGAGTATTGACTATCGCTCTCTGGTAGCCACACCATGAATCACTGCCAGGTGGGCAGAGTGCATGACATATGTTGTTATCTATGGGGGATTCATGAAAGGAGGTAGCCCATACTGCCTTTCTCATTCCTTCAAGGTCATTTTTATTTTGTCTTATGGCAACCTATTTCTTCGTCCACTGATGCACTTACCATCAGCTAATTTATTTCCCTTCAGATTCCTCTTTCAGTTCCTCAGTCTTGTACGTAACCTTTTCTGGACACGTCCAACACATTCCAGCACAAAAACGAAACAAATAAGAATAAAACTTTATTTTTATCAGAGCTGACTGTGTGCAATGGGGCTGTCGTGCTGCGCGCAGCCAATTTTAAATTCCTCTAATTTTGGTATTTTCTGTAGTCCATTTTCCGAGAAGTAAACTTTTTCTCGTGGAGAAAACTACAGAGGATTTTTAAGACAAAAATTTAAAAATCGATTTTTTGACAGTTATTCACGCAAAATTCCCCATGCAATCCTCACGGATCCGAGGCCACTTTCTTAGTACTGCGCCACCTCGCTCGGTAATCGTACGTGTGACACTATGGCTTTCGTACACTTCGCAGTCTGCCAGTGTTGAAAGGCATTTCAAACTTAGACTGTGCGCGTGATGTCTTTTTACGGACAGAACAGATGCCACCACAGAAAGCTTCCCGTTGAACTGACCTACACCACAGCGACGTCATGTGAAAATTCTCCGCCAGAGACACAACACGTTGAGGATCTGTCCCGTAGCGCTCGCCCGCCGTCAACTAGACCAGACAGGGTGGCTTACGCACGTGCCCGCTAAACGTCGGGTATTTTGTACACGCACATATTTTCATACAAGCAGTAGAACCGACCCTTCAGTATTCACTAAGAAAAAATACTTTATTTTCGCTTATTAACTTCCACAGTTATTTTGAGTGTGATGAATTACTGTCACGGGAAAAATATATTAATTTTCACGTTCCGACATTTAATGAACAAATCCAGTTCAAACGAATCTCTACCGAGTCAAAAAATAAAATAAAATAAATAAAAAAATAAAAAAATAAAAAAGGGGATTAGAAGACTTTAAAATATGAAAAAACAATGTTTCGTTTCTCCTTCAAGTTTTCAATCAATGTTGAATCAGTGCCTCACCATGTGTAAACACTTAGACACACTGCGATTCAAGTTTTCAGACCAAATCCATCGAAATGGGTGTACATTGATTTGACAAACATTTGCATGCCTCGTCATGCTTGGTCTTAAATACCGAAAAATCGCACGTAACATTAGACTCATATCGTCCGAAATTATCAGTACGAGCATTTATTGACGATCATGAAGGGAAACAGATCATTTGCCAGATCCAGAATTACTGACATCATCTTGGACCACCTTTGAAAGTAATCACTGCAAACACAATTCCAAAGAATAATAAAACATTGTATCAGAGATGTGGCAGCCGAGCGGGTAGAGCGCTGGACTCCGGCTCTGGAGTTACCGGATTCTTACCCAGGTAGAGTCGGGGATCTTCCTCGTTCCAGGCCGTACAGGAGTGTCTCCGTGTTCAATCAGCCTATTATCAAATGAATATTGGGGATCTCTCCCGGAGGACGACGGTTCAAACCCCCATTCGGCCATCCTGACAGAGGTTTTTCAAGATTTCCCTAAGTCCCTTAATACCACTTTCCTTCTCCATCCTTCCCTAATTCGAGCTTGTGCTCCGTCTCTAATGACCTCGTTGTCGTTAAACTGACCTCCTCCTCCTCCTCCTCCTCCTTCTCCTCCTCTGCCGGGGAGGGGAAGTGGGAAAGGCGGCTGGGGCAAAGGGGCCGACACCTTCCCCCTCATAGTGTCGCCGAGAGAGGACGTCGAATGTTCCCTTCAGTGCGGGTGCAGACCAGGCACGCATCCTTACGGATTCGACGAATTGCTACGAGCGATAAGGTTATTGGGTTAATGGGCAAGTGGCACTACGTTAGTAGTGTGTGGATGAGTTGAGAGTGGGTGTGACGGGAGGCGTGCTGGGGTAATCGGTGCAGTTGCGATGACCACCGTGTCCGGTTGACTTAGTGGTCAGAGCATCAGCCTAGTAATCAGAAGACCCGGACTGGAATCCCGATCCAGCACAAATGTTCAATTTTTCCCTAATCGCTGCGAAATATTGTAATTCCTGTGTGTCTTAATTGATTATATAGTTGCTCTTGCACCTTCATGTATTGTACTTCCAAAATTAATTGCATCTTTTTCTGGCAGGAACGAACTTACACTTTCATTGTCTGGCCCGGGACAGCCTTTGAGTTTCACATACTTGGTTTGAAGCGGAGGACTGATCTATCCCAAAAATGGGAATGGGAAAAAGTTTTGTTGTTGTTCTTGTTCTTGTTGATGATGATGATGTGGTATTCAGTCCAAAGACTGGTTTGATGCAGCTAATCTACCAAGCGCAAGACTCTTCTTCTCTGTATAACTACCGCAACCTACACCCATTTCGAGCTGCTTACTGTATTCAAGCGTTTGTCTTCGTTTACCGATTTGCCCCCCCTCCCCCCTCTCATCACTATTCTTTCCTTTGCCAAGATGAAGACACGTTCAGCCCTCAGGTGGTGTCCTATCAACCGATCCATGTTTGTAGTCATGTTGTACTACAAACTTTTTTTTCCAATTTGATTCTGTATCTCCGCTGCAGTTATTCGATATCTAACCATCTAATATCTCTACAGCACCACATTTCAAAAGTTTCTACACACTTCTTGTCTGAACTGCTTAAGACGTACTAAAAACAAATTCGATGATAACAACTTCATCTTTCCCAGAAATGTTTTTCTTTCTATCGCCAGTCTGCATTTTATATCATCTCTGCTTCGTCCATCGCGAGCTATTCGCGCCATGGCAATCGCCTCGAGCCAAGCAAGATGTTGCAGTCACCATCGTACCAGCCGTCACTTCAGCCCCAACTAAAAATCTCACGATGTTCACCATTAAAATTTAACTACCATATCATCGTATAACATACGTACATGGCAGCATAAACACGAAGTGTATGTTTTTGTAAGTGTCAATTCTATGTTAAACAAACACTTGTGTTTTTTAAAGCAATTTTACCACTAGAAGATAGCATCTAACTTCGTAACATAATGTCTAGCAATATAAAGGCACTTAGCATAACACACGACTTCTGAATTACATTCACGTACAAATTTGCGACCTCATTGTCAGGTACTACATAGCGTCCGTTTCGATGACACCGTCGTGGCGTTAGGCGCCTAAATGATTCTTAAGTACAGGAAAAATTGATGATCACTAGGTGCTAGATCAGGGCTTGCTGAATTTCTGCATCAATAGGTGGTCGGTCACTTCATATTTCATTACAAATGTTAGTAAGGCCATATTTAAACATCCTAAAACATATTTGCACCAGTTTAGAGCTTACAGTATTTTCCCCATGAACTTCAATGAGCTGCCCGAATAATTTAGATCGCTCTCATTTCGCATAATTCACACTTGGTTGGATTTTCAGTCAAGTCAGGCATTTTAAAGAAAGAAAAGTAAACGTAAACACGTACGAACGCTTCCGTTCTGGCGACTGTGGATAGCCACTATATGCACGTACTTACGCGCATTTGCATATCGCCGACGGCAGCGCTGCAGCGGCCACTTCTAAAACACACGTCGTATGAGCAAGCACTCTCGTCAGCGACCCGCCAAATGAGATGTGGGTAGTCTCGAGTCAGTACGAAAGCACCGCCTCTACAGGGTTACCCGTGGGCGCAGGTCAGTCAGCGGCTGTAGTTGCTGCCCTTTCGAGGAGTCGATCTTCCAACAAGTAGATTTCCCTTCGTCATTTTTCAGCGTGGTGAGAGGAACTGGTGGTAGGTGACTTGGCCAACTAAAGACTGGTTGACCGCCGGCTGGCAGAAGACCCACTTTGACTACGGGCTGGTTAATTCCTAGGAACAGCCAGGATCGACACAACGCCTTCAGAAAATGAATATGAATGTTAGTCGTCAAAAGTTGGCTGACAACCATTTTCCCCAGAACTGCTACAACGTGACTTTAGATGAAAGCAAATGTAAAGTTTATCTACACCTACTCTTAGGTAACATACACTACTGCCCATTAAAATTGCTACACTAAGAAGTAATGCAGATGATAAACGGGTATTCATTGGAGAAATATACACTCCTGGAAATGGAAAAAAGAACACATTGACACCGGTGTGTCAGACCCACCATACTTGCTCCGGACACTGCGAGAGGGCTGTACAAGCAATGATCACACGCACGGCACAGCGGACACACCAGGAACCGCGGTGTTGGCCGTCGAATGGCGCTAGCTGCGCAGCATTTGTGCACCGCCGCCGTCAGTGTCAGCCAGTTTGCCGTGGCATACGGAGCTCCATCGCAGTCTTTAACACTGGTAGCATGCCGCGACAGCGTGGACGTGAACCGTATGTGCAGTAGACGGACTTTGAGCGAGGGCGTATAGTGGGCATGCGGGAGGCCGGGTGGACGTACCGCTGAATTGCTCAACACGTGGGGCGTGAGGTCTCCACAGTACATCGATGTTGTCGCCAGTGGTCGGCGGAAGGTGCACGTGCCCGTCGACCTGGGACCGGACCGCAGCGACGCACGGATGCACGCCAAGACCGTAGGATCCTACGCAGTGGCGTAGGGGACCGCACCGCCACTTCCCAGCAAATTAGGGACACTGTTGCTCCTGGGGTATCGGCGAGGACCATTCGCAACCGTCTCCATGAAGCTGGGCTACGGTCCCGCACACCGTTAGGCCGTCTTCCGCTCACGCCCCAACATCGTGCAGCCCGCCTCCAGTGGTGTCGCGACAGGCGTGAATGGAGGGACGAATGGAGACGTGTCGTCTTCAGCGACGAGAGTCGCTTCTGCCTTGGTGCCAATGATGGTCGTATGCGTGT
Source organism: Schistocerca gregaria (assembly GCF_023897955.1). Lineage (NCBI taxonomy): Eukaryota > Metazoa > Arthropoda > Insecta > Orthoptera > Acrididae > Schistocerca > Schistocerca gregaria. Next base: position 423,650,895 of record NC_064920.1, read on the forward strand.
TTGGCGCCGTGCAGGTGAGCGCCGCAATCAGGACTGCATACGACCGAGGCACACAGGGCCAACACCCGGCATCATGGTGTGAGGAACGATCTCCTACACTGGCCGTACACCTCTGCTGATCGTCGAGGGGACACTGAATAGTGCACGGTACATCCAAACCGTCATCGAACCCATCGTTCTACCATTCCTAGACCGGCAAGGGAACTTGCTCTTCCAACAGTACAATGCACGTACGCATGTATCCCGTGCCACCCAACGTGCTCTAGAAGGTGTAATTCAACTACCTCGCAGCAAGATCACCGGATCCGTCCCCCATTGAGCATGTTTGGGACTGGATGAAGCGTCGTCTCACGCGGTCTGCACGTCCAGCACGAACGCTGGTCCAACTGAGGCGCCAGGTGGAAATGGCATGGCAAGCCGTTCCACAGGACTACATCCAGCATCTCTACGATCGTCTCCATGGGAAAATAGCAGCCTGCATTGGTTCGAAAGGTGGATATACACTGTACTAGTGCCGACATTGTGCATGGTCTGTTGCCTGTGTCTATGTGCCTGTGGTTCTGTCAGTGTGATCATGTGATGTATCTGACCCCAGGAATGTGTCAATAAAGTTTCCCCTTCCTGGGACAATGAATTCACCACAGCAGCACTTTTGTGGCTACCCTACTAGAAGACGTTATCGCCATCGGGGTGCTCTTCGAACATGGAGGCACGCTTGTGGTTCCCAGCTGTCATGCCGCCTTCGATTACCATCGTGGAAGCCAGGTGAATGTCCCCCGTAGCACCATACTGCCTCCAGCAGTGATGCCCTAGGCGCCGTGCATCTTAAGCAACCTTTCACCTGGACAGTGCACACAACAAGAAACGTGATTCATCACATCAAGCGACAGTTTTCCATTGAACTACAGTCCAATCCTGTGCGAACTGCAATCGTAACTGATGACACTGGATCAGTGTGGGAACACAATGGCGTTATCTTCTGCAGAGCCCCATGTACAACAATGTGCGCTTAACGATCCACTCGGATACAATTGTGTCTGCACCAGCACAGTGCTCTGTCGTCAGATCTGCCGTGAATCGCTGCCTGTGGTGCTTTACATAGCGGACCTTGTTGCCTGCTCTTGCTTTCACCGTCCTTCAACCAATTTCCATACATGCACACGACAGCAGAGTGTGAACAGTCGACCAGCTTTGCCGTTTTCTCAATTTCCGTCCATATCGAACGTGAAGCCGTAAATATACCCTTAGCAATATAGCGATATTCACAATGTAGACATTACTCACCATGTTTGAACCATTCCTCTCACTAATTCACTGCACATTAATTGGAGATTTGGTTCCAGACTGGCATAACTTTTTCGTGTGATAAAAGAATGAAAATGAACTACAACTCCTGGACAAAAACTGTCAGTAATAACCGTACATTCTTCGATGCAAAATTCTTCGACTGACGAAAGCTGTACCCTTGGCAAGAAGTAGAGCTCAAATATACATATGTTAGATACGGAATAAGCAATCTACCGACTCTTCTGTTACGTCAGAGTGATGTGATAAAACGTTAAACTTTCTGAATCGTATTTGCGAGGAAATTCGTATTCGGGAGAACGCATGTTGTAAGGCATCAATGTATCCCAGGTACGCTCAATAACGTTCATGTCTCGGGAGTTTGGTGGCCAGCGGTGTTCTTTAAACTCAGAAGAGTGTTCCTGGATCCACTCTGTAGCAATTCTGGACGTGTGAGGTGTCGCATTGTCCTGCTGTAATTGCCCAAGTCCGTCGGAATGCAAAGTGGACGTGAACAGATGCAGGTGATCAGACAGTATGCTTACATCAGTGTCACCTGTCAGAGACGTATCTATACGTATCAGGGCTCCCATATCACTCCAACTGCAAACACACCACACCATTACAGAGCCTCCACTAGCTTGAACAGTCCACTACTGACATGCAGGGTCCGCAGATTCATGAGGTTGTCTCCATACCAGTACAAGTCCATCAGGTCTATAAAATTTGAAACGAGACTCGTCCGATCAGTCAACATGTTTCCAGTCATCAACAGTCCAGCGTCGGTGTTGAGGTCCTAAACGAGGCATAAAGCTTTGTATCGTGCGGTCATCAAGGGCACACGACTGAGCCTTCGCCTCCGAAAGCCCATATCTATGGCACTTGTCCATGGCCCAGCATTGAAATCTGTAGCAATTTGCGGAAAAGTTGCACTTCTGGCACGTTGAACGATTCTCTTCAGTCGTCGTTGGTCCCTTTCTTGCAGTATCTTTTTCCGGGCCGAGAATTGTCGGAGATTTGATGTTTTACCGGATTCCTGATATTCACGTTGTTGTTGTTGCCTTCAGTCATGACTGGTTTGATGCAACTCTCCATGTTACTCTATCCTGTGTAAGCTTCTTCATCTCCCAGTACCTACTGCAACGTACATCCTTCTTAATCTGCTTAGTGTGTTCATCTCTTGGTCTCCCTCTACGAGTTTTACCCTCCACGCTGCCCTCCAATGCTAAATGTGTGATCCCTTGGTGCCTCAAAACATGTCCTACCAACCGATCCCTTCTTCTAGTCAAGTTGTGCCAAAAACTTCTCGTCTCCCCAATCCTATTCAATACCTCCTCATTAGTTACGTGATCTATCCACCTTATCTTCAGCATTCTTCTGTAGCACCACATTTCAATGGCTTCTATTCTCTTCTTGTCCAAACTAGTTATCGTCCATGATTCACGTCCATCCATGGCTACACTCCATACAAATACTTTCAGAAACGACTTCCTGATACATAAATCTATATTCGATATTAACAAATTTCTCTTCTTCAGAAACGCTTTCCTTGCCATTGCCAGTCTACATTTTAAATCCTCTCTACTTCGACCATCATCAGTTATTTTACGTCCTAAATAGCAAAACTCTTTTACTACTTTAAGTGTCTCATTTCCTAATCTAATTCCCTCAGCATCACCCTATTTAATTTGACTACATTCCATTATCCTCGTTTTGCTTTTGTTGATGTTCATCTTATATCCTCCTTTCAAGACACTGTCCATTCCGTTCAACTGCTCTTCCAAGTCCTTTGCCGTCTCTGACAGAATTACAATGTCATCGGCGAACCTCAAAGTTTTTACTTCTTCTCCATGAATTTTAATACCTACTCCAAATTTTTCTTTTGTTTCCTTTACTGTTTGCTCAATAAACAGATTGAATAACATCGGGGAGAGGCTACAACCCGGTCTCACTCCTTTCCCAACCACTGCTTCCCTTTCATGACCCTCGACTCTTATAACTGTCGTCTGATTTCTGTACAAATTGGAAATAGCCTTTCGCTCCCTGTATTTTACCCCTGCCACCTTTAGAATTTGAAAGAGAGTATTCCAGTCAACATTGTCAAAAGCTTTCTCTAAGTCTACAAATGCTAGAAACGTAGGTTTGCCTTTTCTTAATCTTTCTTCTAAGATAAGTCGTAAGGTCAGTATTGCCTCACGTGTTCCAACATTTCTACGGAATCCAAACTGATCCTCCCCTAGGTCCGCATCTACCGGTTTTTCCATTCGTCTGTAAAGAATTCGCGTTAGTATTTTGCAGCTGTGACTTATTAAACTGATAGTTCGGTAATTTTCACATCTGTCAACATCTGCTTTCTTTGGGATTGGAATTATTATATTCTTCTTGAAGTTTGAGGGTATTTCACCTGTCTCATACATCTTGCTCACCAGCTGCTAGAGTTTTGTCATGACTGGCACTCCCAAGGCCGTCAGTAGTTCTAATGGAATGTTGTCTACTCCCGGGGCCTTGTTTCGACTCAGGTCTTTCAGTGCTCTGTCAAACTCTTCACGCAGTATCGTATCTCCCATTTCGTCTTCCTCTACATCCTCTTCCATTTCCATAATATTGTCCTCATGTACATCGCCCTTGTATAAACCCTCTATATACTCCTTCCACCTTTCTGCCTTCCCTTCTTTGCTTAGAACTGGGTTGCCGTCTGAACTCTTGATATTCATACACGTAGTTCTCTTCTCTCCAAAGGTCTCTTTAATTTTCCTGTAGGCAGTATCTATCTTACCCTAGTGAGATAAGCTTCTACATCCTTACATTTGTCCTCTAGCCATCCCTGCTTAGCCATTTTGTACTTCCTGTCGATCTCATTTTTGAGACGTTTGTAGTCCTTTTTGCCTGCTTCATTTACTGCATTTTTATATTTTGTCCTCTCATCAATTAAATTCAATATTTCTTCTGTTACCCAAGGATTTCTAGCAGCCCTAGTCTTTTTACCTACTTTATCCTCTGCTGCCTTCACTACTTCATCCCTCGGAGCTACCCATTCTTCTTCTACTGTGTTTCTTTCCCCCATTCCTGTCAATTGTTCCCTTATACTCTCCTTGAAACTCTGTACAGCCTCTGGTTCTTTCAGCTTATCCAGATCCCATGTCCTTAAATTCCCACCTTTTTGCAGTTTCTTCAGTTTTAACCTACAGGTCATAACCAATAGATTGTGGTCAGAGTCCACATCTGCCCCTGGAAATGTCCTACAATTTAAAACCTGATTCCTAAATCTCTGTCTTACCATTATATAATCTATCTGATACCTTTTAGTATCTCCAGGATTCTTCCATGTATACAACCTTCTTTTATGATTCTTGAACCAAGTGTTAGCTATGATTAAGTTATGCTCTGTGCAAAATTCTAGCAGACGTCTTCCTCTTTCATTTCTTAGCCCCAATCCATATTCACCTACTATGTTTCCTTCTCTCCCTTTTCCTACTGACCAATTCCAGTCACCCGTGACTATTAAATTTTCGTCTTCCTTCACTACCTGAATAATTTCTTTTATCTCATCATACTTTTCCTCAATTTCTTCATCATCTGCAGAGCTAGTTGGCATATAAACTTGTACTACTGTAGTAGGCATGGGCTTTGTGTCTATCTTGGCCACAATAATGCGTTCACTATGCTGTTTGTAGTAGCTTACCCGCACTCCTATTTTTTTAATTCATTATTATACCTACTCCTGCATTACCCCTATTTGATTTTGTATTTATAACCCTGTATTCACCTGACCAAAAGTCTTGTTCCTCCTGCCACTGAACTTCACTAACTGCCTCTGTATCTAACTTTAACCTATCCATTTCCCTTTTTAAATATTCTAACCTACCTGCCCGATTAAGGGATCTGACATTCCACGCTCCGATCCGTAGAACGCGTTACACTCGTGAAATGATCATACGGGAAAATCCCCACTTCATCGATACCTCGGAGATGCTGTGTACCATCGCTCATGCGACGACTATAACACCACGTTCAAACTCACTTAAATCATGATAACCTGCCATTGTAGCAGCAGTAACCGATCTAACAATTCGCCAGACACTTGTTGTCTTATCAGGGTGTTTCAGAAAGGACTTTACAACTTCAAAAATCCATATAAGTTTATTGAAAGAAGATTTAGAGCTGGGTTTAGTATTATTTTGTAGGGAAACACATCAAGTTTTATTTTTTACCTTAAACTAAAGATGTTGGTTATCCTGTGCACATCCCATCTTAAGTCAGTTTCTTTCCAAACTCGCTGTAGCATTGCGCGTGTAACTTGCTCAGTGGCGGCGTAAGTTCTTGGTCCAAGTTCACGTAGAGAAGCCGGCACAGGAGGTACAAACACAATATCCTTGATGAATCTCCATTAAAAAAATCGAGTGGTGTTTGCTGTGGGGAACGTGGGATCCATTGCAACTGGCGCATCACAGCCAATTCATTTCCCCTGTATTACGAGCACCCTGTTTCTACAAAACAATTATACCACTCATCAGTTGTAGACTCACTAGGAGGATCTTTAGCGTACCTGGTACAGAATGTACGCTGAAATGTTGTCACAGACTTCGATTCAGTGAAGGCAGACATCTTTAACGCAACTGCCGTTAGCGCTCCTTACGGTGCGATTCAGCACTAGCCAACTACGCAAAATAAAACTTGATGTTCACTATGTGATCAAAAGTATCCGGACACCCCCAAAAACATACGTTTTTCATATTAGGTGCATTGTGCTGCCACCATCTGCCAGGTTCTCCATATCAGAGACATCTGTTGTCATTAGACATCGTAAGAGAGCAATTGGGGCGCTCCGCGAAACTCACGGACTTGGAACGTGGTCACATCATTGGGTGTCACTTGTGTCATACTTCTGTACGCGAGGTTTCCACACTCCTAAACATCCCTAGGTTCACTGTTTCCGATGTGATAGTGAAGTGGAAACGTGAAGGTACACTACAGCACAAAAGAGTATAGACCGACCTCGTACGTGTAATAGGCAGACATCTACCCAGACCATCACACAGGAATTCCAAACTGCATCAGGATCCACTGCAAGTACTAAGACAGTTGGGCGGGAGTTGAGAAAACTTGGATTTCATGGCCGAGCAGCTGCTCATAAGCTACACATCACGCCGGTAAATGCCAAAAGACACCTCGCTTGGTGTAAGGAGCGTAAACATTGGACGACTGAACAGTGGAAAAACGTTGTGTGGAGTCACGAATCACGATACACAATGTGGCGATCCGATGGTAGGGTATGCGTATGGCGAATGGTCGTGGAACGTCATCTGCCAGCGTGTGTAGAGCCAACACTAAGATTCGGAGGCGCTGGTGCTATGGTGTGGTCGCGTTTTTCATGGAGGGGGCTTGCACCCTTAGTTGTTTTGCGTTGCACTGTCACAGCACAGGCCTACATTGATGTTTTAAGTACCTTCTTGCTTCCGACTGTTGAAGAGCAGTTCGGGGATGGTGATTGCATCTTTCAACACGATCGAGCACCTGTTGATAATGCGCGGCTTGTGGCCGAGTGGTTACACGGCAATAACATCCCTGTAATGGACTGACCTGCACAGAGTCCTGACTTCAATCCTACAGATCACCTTTGGGATGTTTTGGAACGCCGACTTCGTGTCACCGACTTACATCGATACATCTCCTCAATGCAGCACTCCGTGAATAATGGGCTTCCATTCCCCAAGAAACCTTCCAGCACTTAACTGAGCGTATGCCTGCGACAATGGAAGCAGCCATCAAGGTTAAGGGTGGGTCAACACCATACTGAATTCCAGCATTACCGATGGAGGACGCCACGAACTTGTAAGTCATTTTCAGCCAGGTGTCCGGATATTTTTGATCGCATAGTGTATTTCCCTACAAATTGACACTATATTCACCTCTGTAAGTTGTAAAGTCCTTTTTGAAACACCCTGTATAGGTCTTATGAACGCAGCGCCGTATTCTGTCTGTTTACATATCTCTGTATTTGATTACGCATGCCTACAGCGGTTTCTTTGGTGCTTCAGTGTGTTACGCTTATTATAGAAGCTTGAGGTTTCATACTGGAAACATAGTGGTTTAGGTTTGTGTAATGCCCTTTTCGTATAGCGCAGTACACTACCAGAAAAGTGCATATTACAAACAATAATATCTCCATACGATGCTAGCGATATACACAGTAGTGACAAGCCCATCTTAGCGTGGTCACAGCTTGGGATTACTCCAAGACAGATTTTATGCAAACTAACAGGACCAGTGAAAGGTTACTCCTGCATAGTTTGACATTTTGTTGCTTACTCGCGCGATTATGTTACAGACTGGCAGAGACAAACAACACATGTTGTGTTTTGATAAGACTGGTCAATTTATGTGAAACGTTTAGAGAGGAAAGGAAGGACGGAGAGGAGGGAGGAGGTGTAAGAGGTTGTTTTGGATACTATGAAAGGGTGTGCTGTGCATTTAACACTGATATTAATTTATGCAGTTAAATTAGATAGCTTATTCTCTGTTTAGCTATGACTGGAACTTATGTGTAACAGCTATTTCAGCATTACGTTCGTAACATTCAAAGTGAGTTTTAGAAATAGTTTATCACAAAATATATATATACATACATAAAAAGAAAGAAATCAAAAGCCATAGTTATAGCACTATATTTTAGTGAATAACACCATTCTTGCTTTTCTGGCCAATCATACTTAATTTTTACTTCAAGGTGCAGAATTTGTTTCAGACTTTCGTCCCTTATTTATAAACACAGATCACATATACACATATATAGGCTCGCCACCCTCCCCCTCTTAGTGCCCCGACGAAGAAATACTTCACCTTTAGTCAGGCCAGTTCCCTGGTCATGGGTTGTGCGCCACAGACATAGAGACAGAGCGTTTAGATGTTATAAGAGACCATATGTAAAGTAAGTATATTTTACGTACACATGTCTAGGAGGTTTCTGTATTTCCTTCGCTTCCCGTTTCAAGGCCGCTACGTGTGCTTATTGGTACACTGATAGAAATGAAACACTATTGCGGGCATTTTCACTTCTGCAGTAATAAATTACACGTTGACGTATTTTTCATTATTAAGGTTGAATATACACTCCTGTAAACTGAAATAAGAACACCGTGAATTCATTGTCCCAGGAAGGGGAAACTTTATTGACACATTCCTGGGGTCAGATACATCACATGATCACACTGACAGAACCACAGGCACATAGACACAGGCAACAGACCATGCACAATGTCGGCATTAGTACAGTGTATATCCACCTTTCGCAGCAATACAGGCTGCTATTCTCCCATGGAGACGATCGTAGAGATGCTGGATAGTCCTGTGGAACGGCTTGCCATGCCATTTCCACCTGGCGCGTCAGTTGGACCAGCGTTCGTGCTGAACGTGCAGACCGCGTGAGACGACGCTTCATCCAGTCCCAAACATGCTCAATGGGGCACAGATCCGGAGATCTTGCTGGCCAGGGTAGTTGACTTACACCTTCTAGAACACGTTGGGTGGCACGGGATACATGCGGACGTGCATTGTCCTGTTGGAACAGCAAGTTCCCTTGCCGGTCTAGGAATGGTAGAACGATGGGTTCGATGACGGTTTGGATGTACCGTGCACTATTCAGTGTCCCCTCGACGATCACCAGAGGTGTACGGCCAGTGTAGGAGATCGCTCCCCACACCATGATGCCAGGTGTTGGCCCTGTGTGCCTCGGTCGTATGCAGTCCTGATTGTGGCGCTCACCTGCACGGCGCAAAACACGCATACGACCATCATTGGCACCAAGGCAGAAGCGACTCTCATCGCTGAAGACGACACGTCTCCATTCGTCCCTCCATTCACGCCTGTCGCGACACCACTGGAGGCGGGCTGCACGATGTTGGGGCGTGAGCGGAAGACGGCCTAACGGTGTGCGGGACCGTAGCCCAGCTTCATGGAGACGGTTGCGAATGGTCCTCGCCGATACCCCAGGAGCAACAGTGTCCCTAATTTGCTGGGAAGTGGCGGTGCGGTCCCCTACGCCACTGCGTAGGATCCTACGGTCTTGGCGTAGCATCCGTGCGTCGCTGCGGTCCGGTCCCAGGTCGACGGGCACGTGCACCTTCCGCCGACCACTGGCGACAACATCGATGTACTGTGGAGACCTCACGCCCCACGTGTTGAGCAATTCGGCGGTACGTCCACCCGGCCTCCCGCATGCCCACTATACGCCCTCGCTCAGTCCGTCAATTGCACATACGGTTCACGTCCACGCTGTCGCGGCATGCTACCAGTGTTAAAGACTGCGATGGAGCTCCGTATGCGACGGCAAACTGGCTGACACTGACGGCGGCGGTGCACAAATGCTGCGCAGCTAGCGCCATTCGACGGCCAACACCGCGGTTCCTGGTGTGTCCGCTGTGCCGTGGGTGTGATCATTGCTTGTACAGCCCTCTCGTAGTGTCCGGAGCAAGTATGGTGGGTCTGACACACCGGTGTCAATGTGTTCTTTTTTCCATTTCCAGGAGTGTATATTTATACTGTGATTTTCTATATTTTCAATTCAAATGAACTAAAAACAGTTACTGTTTACTCCACAGGCTTCGGAAAGTCATCGAAGTCTGTATATTACCTATTCTATTGCCTACATAGAGCCCAATGTTTTTTTTAAGTTTCGACCAAAAAACGAATTTTTCCTGCCTTAGTGGTTTTCAAACACAGTAGAACTTCCTAAATTTAATTCGTCGCAGCGCTCTGTATACTCAAATTAAATATAATTTGACATAAGTCCTACACTAACGGTAATTTACAATGCTATAAATGGACGTGATAATGTACATACCACGTGAAGATGCGTAGGAACATGGAAAGACGTAATCATACCTGGAGAAAGACAAATAAGACAACATTATAATGAAGAATAATCTGAAATTTTCTACAGTTACAAGACATAAAATAGCGCAATTTAGCAATACACTTTACTATGGAAATAATGTCGCCATATGCAAGGCATCTGGAAATTAACAGGGGGCTGAAAAAAAACCTGTAATTTGATAAGCATAAAAATGGAATGATATGAGATGCATGATTCCCGTTGCTCCTTGGGCACAAGCGACTAGCTGGCGAGCTTTGATTGGCGACATTATTAGTTACTAACTGATCCTGCGACGCTGCTTGGTTGCAGTTTCATTGCAATATTCTGTTTGACAGGCAAAGGAATCAGATATAACTAGAGTGTAAATTGACAGTAGTGCTATTTTCAGGTTTTTAAGTGCAGAATACAAATTACAAAGTAAAGTTTTCTCGAATTTAGTTTAATATTTAATTTAATCTAAAATTTGGCTGAAAGTACTACTATTAGTTTTCTCCCCAGCACGAAGAGTAAATAAATTCTAGGATGAACAAATTGCTTGAGCAGGCAACATAAAACTGTTTGTGGGAGAAACATGGCGATATCAAATGTTAAATAGACTGCCCCCACGCCAGTATCAGTCGTTTTCTGTCAAGCTACCCACTTTACACTCCCACTCCTAGTGGCTTTAGACGTGTCTTATTTTCCATGTACGTAGACATATGATAAAAAATGACTCTGAGCACTATGGGACTTAACTTCTGAGGTCATCAGTCCCCTAGAACTTAGAACTACTTAAACCTAACTAACCTAAGGACATCATATATATCCATGACCGAGGCAGGATGCGAACCTGCGACCGTAGCGGTCGTGTGGTTCCAGACGGTAGCGCCTAGAACCGCTCGGCCACTCCGGCCGGCAGACATATGGTAAGACATATGAGCAATACTGACCTCCGACTTATCTTAGATGAAAGATTAAGGAAAGGCAAACCTACGTTTCTAGCATTTGTCGACTTAGAGAAAGCTTTTGATAATGTTTACTGGAATACCCTCTTTCAAATTGTGAAGGTGGAAGGGATAAAATACAGGGAGCGAAACGTTATTTACAATTTGTACAGAAACCAGAAGGCAGTTATAAGAGTTGAGGGATATGAAAGGGAAGCAGTGGTCGGGAAGGGAGTGAGACAGGGTTGCAGCCTATACCCAATGTTATTCAATCTGTATATTGAGCAAGCGGTAAAGGAAGCAAATGAAAAATCCACGGAGAAGAAATAAAAACTTTGAGGTTCGCCGATGACATTGTAATTCTGTCGGAGATAGCAAAGGACTTGGAAAAGCATTTGAATGGAATGGACAGTGTCTTGAAAGGAGGATATAAGATGAACATCAACAAAAGCAAAACGAGGATAATGGAATGTAGTCGAATTAAGTCAGGTGATGCCGAGGGAATAAGATTAGGAAATGAGATACTTAAAATAGTAAAGGAGTTATGCTATTTGGTGACAAAATAACTGATGGTGGTCGAAGTAGAGAGGATATAAAATGTAGACTGGCAATGGCAAGGAAAGCGTTTCTGAAGAAGAGAAATTTATTAACCTCGAGAATAGATTTAAATGTTAGGAAGTCGTTTCTGGAAGTATTTTTAAGGAATGTAGTCATGTATGGAAGTGAAACATGGACGATAAATAGTTTGGACAAGAAGAGAATAGAAGCTTTCGAAATGTGGTGCTACAGAAGAATGCTGAAGATTAGATGGGTACATCACGTAACTAATGAGGAGTTATTGACTAGAATTGGGGAGAAGGGAAATTTGTGGCACAACTTGACTAGAAGAAGGGATCGGTTGGTAGGAAATGTTCTGAGGCATCAAGGGATCACCAATTTAGTATTGGAGGACAGGGTAAAAATCGTAGAGGAAGACCAAGAGATGAACACACTAAGCAGATTCAGAAAGATGTACGTTGCAGTAGGTACTGGGAGATGAAGAAGCTTGCACAGGATAGGGTAGCATGGAGAGATGCATCAAACCAGTCTCAGGACTGGAGACCACAACAACAACAAGAAGACATATGAGTACAAACTTTGCTTGAAACTGATTCAGACTTTTTGGAGTTGTTATGGAACATACGCACGCACATATACACACATATTAGCTATCTAGTCTGCCCTGGCACAGTTGCATTATTTCCGATGCTGCTGAGAAACAAATACCACTTTAACAATGGTTTCGCTCCTCTACTGTTGTGGTACGGCGCCATGGCACGCGGATTCCAAAGTGCACCACGACTGCAGACATATATACGCAAGCAAAAATATATATGCGGGGTGTCAGGGATGTAAGCGCGGCTACTTGATAATTGGAACCTTAATAAGTACCAACTTCAGCGTGTTAGTTGTTTTTTCTCTGCATCTATCAGTCTTCCCGCAAACACGCCGCATAATTTATTACCTGATATTTTCTGCACTTTCGTAATTGCACCACTAAGTGGACTACTTCTGTTAGTATAGACTACCGGTTTTGCGTTCACGCGTCCACACTTCAATACCTGACTTGCTGCCCAGGAGAAAATAACCTTTAATAGGTTGCCCTCGTCACAAGTACCTGAAGTTAATAAATCAACGTAAAAACATACTACTCCTGATACCTATAATTACTAATCTGCGAATGAAATAATCGCTGATGTAATATTATTCACTACACCGTCCTCCGTCACCATTAAAGTTGTACGCACTTATACTGCTAACACAGTGTATAAGAAAGTTTGAAAGTAGTACTAGGTGCCCTGAAGATTGGCAGATAGGTGAAATTGGCCCATTGTGCATTTGCCGTCGATACATTTTCCAAGACAGTCTTGAAAGTAGCTCAGTGTGAATTCTGTTATATGTCATGGCCACGTTGAATCACGGCAGGCTAACCAAGACAACCAAGGTATGAGTTGAGAATTTTGTGAAGACTGGTTCAGATCTGAACCAGTAACCATTTGGACCTAGGAGGTCAACGCACTGAATGAACTCCAGAAAACAGTGAGGCACTTGCAGCGTCAATACGAAGATGCCCACGGAAAAAGGAAGGAAGACTGGGTTTAACGTCCCGTCGACATTGAGGTTATTAGAGACGGCGCACAAGCTCAGATGGTGTCAAGGATGGGGAACGAAATCGGCCGTGCCCTTTCACAGGAACAATCCCCGGCTTTTGCCTGGAGCGATTTAAGGAAATCACGGAGAACCTAAATTTGGATGGCCGGAGCGTGTTTGAACCGTCGTCCTCGCGAACAGGAGTACAGTGTGCTAGCCATCGCGCCACGTCGCTCGGTGAGATGCCCAAGACGATCGGTAAAAAACACTTGACAGCAGTAAATGTAAACCGGAGAATCGTCCCTCGAATATTTTAGTGGTTGGAAATTTTACTCTTATAAAATTCGAGTACAACAGAAACCTACACGAACAGACTACGTGGCCTACAGCTATTGTGTGAAAATATAATGGAACAGACTGCTAATGATACAAGTTTAGCTGAAAATATTTTCATGTGGATCAGGCTCGTTTCGATACCAGCGGATTTATAAATAAGCACAATTTCACGTGCTGGGCACGAGAAAGCCCTCGTCAATCGCTATCAGTAACAAAAATATAAATTTTACAATCTAGTGTGCTGCATCGACGCAACGTGTGGTAGCATGTTACTTCTTTGAGGATGAAGGACGAAATGTAAGAAAGGTAACGTTGTGGATGGGAATAAACTCGAAACTTTTGTAGCTGAACATTTTCAAAACTGTCCCAAACTTCATAATATTTGGTTTGAGTAAGATGGAGCCGCGAAGCATAGTTAGAAAGTCAACTACAGCGTTTGGTAACCAATTCCACGGTCTGACGATATTCGTTGGCTCCAAAGATTGCCACATTTGTCGGCGAACGATTTTTTCTTGTGGGGTCGCATGAAAAAGAAATTTTCCACTACTCGTTCGACAACAATTAACAAGTTGAAAACAATGATTGGAGAAGGAGTTGCTTCAGTTTCCAGGGAAGTGTTTCAAAGTACCACGTAAAATCTCTGCATTCTCTGCCAGGAACGCATACGCTATAATGGTACTCTTATGGAGCTTATTTTTGGAAATTAATTTTCCTGGTGTTGTGGCACTTACTAGTACATAATTTACTGTTCACTTTCAAGGACAAAAATTTTTAAATTCATTTCCTTAACTTTAGTTAGAGTTGATCAGTTAATAAGTTCTACTCAAACTGCCTTACTCTGCAATTTATTTTTATATGTTGGCTACACTATCTCCTATGAGCTATCGATAGGCATACAAATATCTATATCAAAGTACAGTCGTTACCTAGCTGCATATTCTGTGGGAATGCGTCTAAATAGAATATAAACTATAAAATCTCCGTCTGGTATTGTCATTCTTACAGTATCAGTTGCATGACACAAGTTTTTTCTACGCATTATGTATAAAACGCTCTTGACTGTGAGAGCATGATCCCACTATCACGAATACTCCCCCCCCCCCCCCCTCCATAGACCAATACAAGGTGATGTGCACTATGTGATCAAAAGTATCCGGGCACCTGGCTGAAAATGATTTACAAGTTCGTGGCACCCTCCATCGGTAATGGAATTCAATATGGTGTTGGCCCACCCTTAGCCTTGATGACAGTTTCAACTCTCGTAGGCATACGTTCGATCAGATGCTGGAAGGTTTCTTGGGGAATGGCAGCCCATTCATCACGGTGTGCTGGTCTCAGGAGAGGTATCGATGTCGGTCAGTGAGGCTTGGCACGAAGTCGGAGTTCCAAAATATTGCAAAGGTAATCTGTAGCAATCAGGACAATATGAAGGACAGTCCATTACAGAGATGTTATAGTCCTACAACCACTCCACCACAGGCCGTGAATTATCAGCAGGTGCTCGATCGCGTTGCAAGATGCAACCGCCATCTCCCAATTGCTCTTCAACATTGGGAAGCAAGAAGGTGCTTAAAAAATCAACGTAGGCCTTTGCTGTGAGTGCCACACAAAACAACTAGGGGTGCAAGCCCACTCCATGAAAAACGCGGCCACACCACAGCACCACCGCCTCCGAATCTTCGTGTTGGCACTACACACACTGGCAGATGACGTTCACCGGGCATTCGCCATGCCCACACCCTGCCATCGGATCACCACATTGTGTACCGTGATTCGTAATTCCACATAACAGTTTTCCACTGTTCAGTCGTCCAATGCTTACGCTCCATACACCAAGCGAGGTGTCGGTGGTATTTACCGGCGTAATGTGCAGCTTATGAGCAGCCGCTCGACCATGAAATCCAAGTTTTCTTACCTCCCGCCTAACTGTCATAGTACTTGCAGTGGATTCTGATGCAGTTTGGAGTTCCTGTGTGATGGTCTCGATAGTTGTCTGTCTGTTACACTTTACGACCCTCTAAAACTGACGGCAGTCTGTCAGTCAACAGACGAGGTAGGCCTGTACGCTTTTGTGCTGTACGTGTCCCTTCAATATCCAATACACTATCACATCGGAAAGAGTGGATATAGGGTCCGCAGCTCGTGGTCTTGCGGTAGCGTTCACGCTTCCTGCGCCCGGGGTCCCGGGTTCGATTCCCGGCAGGGTCAGGGATTTTTCTCTACATCGTGATGACTGGGTGTTGTGTGTTCATCTTCATTGACTCGCAAGTCACCGAAGTGGCGTCAACTAAAAAGGACTTGCAATACGGCGGCCGAACTTCCCCGCATGGGGCCTCCCGGCCAACAAAGCCATACGATCATTTCATTTTCTTCAGTGGATCTAGGGATGTTTAGGAGTGTGGAAATCTCGCGTACAGACGTATGACACATGTGACAACCAATCTGCTGACCAAGTTCGAAGTCCGTGAGTTCCACGAAGCGCCCCATTCTGCTCTCTTACGATGTCTAATGATTACTGAGGTCGGTGATATGGAGTGCCTGGCAGTAGGTGGCAGCACAATGCACCTAATATGAAAAACGTATGTTTTTGGGCATGTCCGGATACATTTTATCACGAATCCCCCTCCCCCAAATACTACAGTCACATTCCTTCAAACTTTCTGCTGATCCTGTGCATATAATACACTGTGAGGAAGTGTACAGAGTAACAGCTGTGCTGGAGGTGATTTACCTTCAGACGCCTTCTTCTTTTGAGGATGGAGCTAATTTGTTCCACTCCACTGTCTAAGTCTAAAGTGTCCCTCTATCCTTGTGTAGCACTGAAACCGGAGGTTTTAATTTTAAATGTGGTCCCACAGTTTCTTCCCTAAGTTATTTGTTTCTGTCGATGTTTCTCCTCTTCAGTTAAAACTCTGTAACTTTTTCTGTATTATCAAATCTCTTGAGAAATTTCCCACGTTGACTAGGAGAGCATTCGTGGACGCTCAGATAAATGCTTCTGTGCACCTCTGTGTATCAAGTGTCTTTGTACACTTCTTACGGTCATGGTCTATCGAACCACACACCTAGTCCAACAAGGGGCTGACCAATGTCACATAGTCAAACTGAAGAAGGCTTTGTATTATGCAGGACGAGTCCGAAATGGGACCAACAGCCTTTTAGAAGTTGATCAGGGCTAAGTGTTTTCGTATAAGGAAACCTTTCTCTCAAATGGAGCGTTTCAGACTTCTTCAGTTTGTTACCCCAAGAATTATTGCTCTGAGAATACATGCAAATACATGTGATCCGGAGAGTGTCTGGTTCCTAAAGAAAACCACTCTGCTGACACATAACATTCGCTATTAAGAACTGAGTTAAATTCCCTCTTGCCTCTTCGTTCCTATGTTTGAAATACGACAACTATAGCGTACCACTATGTAGAGACGTAAAAATGTGTGTTTCGTTTTATTTAAATCCGTGCTGTGCATTGTGGTTTTCACAACAAAGGTAGAGCTGTATTTGTTCGTTATCTTTATTATAAACAGTTGAAGCTCTTATTGTGATAATCACTTCGATTTACTTTTGATTAATAAATATTAGCCGCGCGGTTAGATACGCCCTGCCACTAATCGTGCGGCCCTTCCCTTGGGCATGGGTGTGTGTGTTTTGTCCTTAGTGTTAATTTAGTTTAAGTAATGTGTAAGTCTAGGGACCGATGATGGCTCTGAGCACTATGCGACTTAACTTCTGAGGTCATCAGTCGCCTAGAACTTAGAACTAATTAAACCTATCTAACCTAAGGACATCACACACATCCATACCAGAGGCAGGATTCGAACCTGCGACCGTAGCGGTCGCTCGGCTCCAGACTGTAGCGCCTAGAACCGCACGGCCACTCTGGCCGGCTAGGAACCGATGACCTCAGTAGTTTGGTCCTTTAGGAATTGAAACACAAAAAAATATTGGATTGGTGCATAAGCTCGTAGCTTTTTGCGTAAGTTTAATACATACAACAGATGTCCATAACAGAGACTTCAGTCATCAATAATACAATCTCCTTCACTATTTACAACAGTCTGGCATCGCTGGGGAAAATTCTCGATTTCGCGACGGTAGAAATCACGTGGTTTTGAGGCGAAGAACTCGTCGAGCACATTTTCATCCGCATAGCAAACCTGTTCGATATGGAGCGGAAAAGGGGAAACCTGAGGGTGCCAGATCAGGTGAATAAGATGGGTGCGGAATGACTTCACAACACAACCCCTGCATAGCGTTCTTCGTTGGCCTAGCAGAATGCGGGCGGGTGTTATCATGAAGTACCATCACTTCCCTCAGTCTTCTTGAACTGCGTCTGCAAGACGTCTCAGTTGTTGACAAGAAATGCCAGCAGGGACTGTTACACCTCGGGGAAGTAATTCGTAGTACTCCACACCGTCGCCGTTCCACCACATGCACGACATTATATTTTGTGGATACGCGCAGGCCTTTGTAAGGGAAGTTGCCGCTCTGTTTGGGATCAACATTCCTTTCTTTTCCTTGTGTTAGCATAAAGACACCATTTCTCGCTACCATTAACGATACAGGTTAGGAATGGTTGGTGTTGTTCGTGAGTCAACTGATGACGAGCAAGCACAGATGCCACCTTTGGCGAACCGCTGACTTTTGTGGTTTTAGCTTGATGCATTCGGTCGCCATACACCCAATTTTTGAACCTTCCCCCGTACGTGAAATGTAGCACGATGGAAGAATGTTCACTGTTCATCACATTTGCCAGTTCTCGAGTACAAAGACGTGGATAATTGTGGATTAATGCGTTTAAACAATCTTCATCTAACCCCGAAAGTCTTCCTGAAGGCGGAGAATCACGAACGTCAAAACGACCCTAACAATCTTCCTCAAAATAGAAAAACCTTTTTGTTGCCGACCTGTGTCCACTACCATTAACCGCATATACAGCGCAAATGTTTCTGATTGCCGCCGTCCGCTCTGGCCGAGCGGTACTAGGCGCTTCAGCCCGGAACCGCGCTGCTGCTACGGTCGCAGGTTCGAATCCTGCCTCGAGCATGGATGTGTCTGATGTCCTTAGGTTAGTAAGGTTTAAGTAGTTCTAAGTTCTAGGGGACTGATGACCTCAGATGTTAAGTCCCATAGTGCCCAGAGCCATTTGAACTATTTCTGGTTGCCTCCGCTGCCGTCACACATCTACTGAACTCAGACAGAAGAATATGTCGGTAATGTTCCGATTTCTCCACTTGGCACACAATTTTCCAGCGTCTACAACTCCACTATCTGTATCCAAATGACAAAATGACGACATTTAAACTCAAATAGCAACGGTGAACTACAAATAAAAAATGGCAATCGATCAATAAACCCATAAAAACCGGAATACCAATATGCAAAACAAAAGCGCTATGAACTTATGGACCAATCTAATATTTTCGTAACTACATACTGCGGTTTAAACTTGGACTAAATGGCTACAGCGTACTTGACAGCGCTAGCTTCTATTTCTTTACGAAAATTTTGATTGTAGCTCACACTATGTCTCTTGGACACCATTAAATACATTATGGCTTTTTTGCAATACTCGATCCATTATGTTTGAGGCATATGTTTCTCACATTAACATGTGCCTGAACATCGTAGGCTGAAGTTCGGAATATTTTTCCGATACAGTAAGTTTATCAAAATCAGCACAGTTTTATTTACATTATAGTCATATTGTATACGTGGCTTGACATAATTTCACTAGTCAGAGGCAACGGTTAGTTTTTCACAGTATCCAGTTTAAACTGTCCGAGTCCCGATCCGGCACACATCTGTAATCTGTTAGGAGTTCACAAAAGAGTGGATGTTTCCTTCTGCAACCATTCTCATAATTTCTGACCACAGTTCCGTTGTGGGGTACAAAGAACCCGTCGCGCTGGACTGGGAAACCGCCGGCGGTCGTATTACAGAAGCCGCCCGCCGCCGCGCCGCGCTGTGGCCGGCCGCGCCTGTGACGCGGATCGCGGTCAACGCCCACGCCCCCGCCGCGGCATTGTCACGGACGAGGCGAGGCGAGGCGAGGCGAGGCGAGGCGTTGATCTCGCGCCGGCGCGTTGCTATGCGACGGCCGTAGCGCGGCCGCACGAGCGCCCGGGTGCTGCGTAACATTCCGGCCGGCCGGCCCGGGCAGCCGGCCAGCGGCGGCCACCAAGGTTAAGGCTTTCGTGGGCGGACGCCGCCGCCCGTCTCACTCGGCTGCTGATGCGGCGGTGGGAAAGTTTGTATTGCTTCTCGCCGTGTTCGCAGCAAGGGAAGAGCTGACACAAACGCTCGAACTGGCCCGGTGGTCTCGTAGATTCAACCAATGCGGTGGAACAGCACTGAGGTGACAAAACTCAATGTCAGATCATTTGCTCGGAAAAGTGCAGCAGTTCGACGTGGCATGAACTCAACAAGTCGCTGGAAGTCCCCTGTAGAAATGATGAGCCACGTTGCCTGTGTAGCCGTCAATTATTGAGAAAGTGTTGCCGGGGCAGCATTTTGTGCACGAACTCATACCTCGATTATGTCCCACAAATATTCGATGGGATGCAGGTCGGGAAATCAGGGTATTCAAATCATACACTCGAATTATCCAAAGTGTAAAAAAAATGGTTCATATGGCTCTGAGCACTATGGGACAATATCTGAGGTCATCAGTCCCCTAGAACTTAGAACTCCTTAAACCTAACTAACCTAAGGACATCACACACGTCCATACCCGAGGCAGGACTCGAACCTGCGACCGTAGCGGTCGCGCGGTTCCAGACCATAGTGCCTAGAACCGCTGGGCCACCCCGGCCGCCTATTCAAAATGTACTTCAAGCCAATCTCGAACAGTTGTGGCCCAGTGAAGTGGCGCATTTTCATCCATACAAATTCCACCGTTGTTTTGGAAGATGAGTGGTTGCAAATGGTCTCCAATTAGCCGAGTATAACAATTTCCAGTCAATGGTCTGTTAGATGGATCAGAGGACTCACTGAATTCCATATAAGCACAGCCCACACCATTCAAGAACCACCACCACCACCTTTCACAGTGCCTTGTGGACAAATTAGGTCTACTCCATACCTGAACCCTGCTATCAGCTCTTGCCAACTGAAATCGGGACTCATCGGACCAGGACAGGACCGATATGATCACGAGTATAGGAGAGGCGCTCCAGACAATGTCGGCCGTCCCTCCCATGACCCGTTAACCCCAAATTTCGCACTACTGCCCTAACACACACACACCCGTTCGTCGTGTCTCACATTGACTTCTGCGGCTATTTCACGCAGTGTTGCTTGCCTGTTGGCACTGACAACTCTACGCCAACGCCGCTGCTCTCTGTTGTTATGTGAAGGCCGTCGGCCACTGAGTCGTTCGTGTTGAGAGGTAATGCTGAAAATTAGTGTTCTCGGCACACTGTTGACACTCAGGTCTCGTAATACTGAATTTCCTAACTATTTCCAAATCCGAATGTCTGATGCGTCTTGCTGCAGCTTCCATTCCACGTTCTAAGTTCGTCGATTACCGTATAATCACGTCGGAAACTTTCACATGAACCAGCGGAACAAAATGACAGTTCCGCCAATGCAGTTCCTTTTATACCTCGCGTACGCCATACTGCCGCCACCATCTGTACCTGTGAATATCGCTATCTCCTGTACTTTTGACACCTCAGTCTATCACAGGACCGGCCGATGTAGCCGAGCGGTTCTAGGCGCGTCAGTCTGGAACTGCGCTACCGTTACGGTCGCAGGTTCGAATCCTGCCTCGGGCATGGATGTGGGTGATGTCCTTAGGTTAGTTAGGTTTAAGTATTTCTAAGTTCTAGGGGACTGATGACCTCAGCTGTTAAGTCCCATAGTGCTCAGAGCCATTTGAACCATTTGAACTATCTACGTTTGTTTGTGTCACAGGAAAAGTTGAACGTTGGTAGGCTAGACCTACCGGGAAACTGCTGTGGATGCAGTGGACATCGATGAAGTAGGATAGCAGTTCTATTCAAACGTGTCGGATCCATATATAATCCAAATATACGTCTTTACTGCGCTAACCACAAAGAAATGCATGTTAGATGTAATTTCCATTGTACCACTTACTGAAGGGTCTTCCCACTCAGTTTCCGAATTATTGCTTAAACGCCTCGTGACCGACCGCTGTGGCAGAGCGGTTCTAGGCGCTTCAGTCCGGAACCACGCTGCTGCTATGGTCGCAGGTTCGAATTCTGCCTCGGGCCTGGATGTGTGTGATGTCCTTAGGTTTAAGTAGTTCTATGTGTAGGGGACAGATAACCTCAGATGTTAAGTCCCATAGTGCTCAGAACCATTATTTGAAAAGCCTCGGTGCGCCCTGTAATCAGTCTAACCATGTCTTTCAACTGTGACATAGAGTCACACAGAAAGAATATGACCGCACTGCCATATTGCAAATCAAATGCAGTCTACCATGACAGCTTTGTTTTGTACAAGTGCGAGGAGAAAGGGTTATTGCATCCCGCTACCAATGACAATTTGGGGAAGGCCGACGAATCAAGGACTTACCAGGTAGCGTCATGGGCTGCCGTTAATCGATAAAAAAGGAAATTAGGTCAACTACAGAGAAAGTATTTTAGTGTACGCTATACAAGGGGCGCGCCTGAGGTAGGAAGTTACCACATTTAGCCAGTCTAAGAGGTCGAAAAACTAAAGTGGGCAGCGGGAGGGGAAGCGGTTCATATTAAATTCTGTTGGTGGCTACTCATGAGGCGCGGAGCCAGAATTTCTATCTGCCGAGAGAGACATCTGCTCCATTGGAGGTCTGGTTCATAAGAAGGAAAAGCGATGTGTTCTACTCTGGTGAACCCTCCAGGGTCCACACACGTGGCCTGCCCCCCCCCCCCCCCCCCACACACACACACTATTGCTAAACCGATGGCGCGAATTTGCTAGCAAACTTCATAAAAGGGCTCAGGGCGTCTCTTGTTAGCAACTTTAACCGGACAGAACTGTTGGTGCTGAAATGCAGGCAGCTTACGTCATGTAGGCATAGCCGAAGTTACTGTGGTAGCAGACTGGTAAAAATTTGACTGGGGCCATTGAAATAAATTTTTTTGATCCAATTGCCTAAAATATTTCTTTACTGGCTGCCATCTTGTACATCCTTCCCCATTGCTTGCATCAGAGTGCCATCCAAAACCCGGAAAGACTGTTTGCTCCATTATGGGCCTTAATGCTGTAGAAGGTATTTGATCAAATATTTCATTTAGTGTAAGTGGCAGGGGATTTACGTGTAGTCAACTTTATCATATTTCATGAGATACGTAAATAGTAAAATATTAAATGTTCAAATTTGGTACAAGGATGCAGTATTTCTACGAAATAAGATAGAATTGTAAAAGAATGATTACAGAACAATAATGGATTGACTTTTGATAAACCAAAAAATTTCTTTTAATCGTTTATGGTTTACAGCGCTAAACTCGGGGTTGTAAACGAGTAGATACTGACTCAGTCAGCACTGATCTTTTAAGCGTTTACAGGCGCTCCTACAGGCGTGAAGATGTTTGTGTTATCTAGGAAATACACTTGTGTCCAAAATTAAAGCAACAAACGGAAATTTTGCAAGGCTGCGTTCATTTTGCCACAAAAAAGTATAAACAAGTGATAGTTAAGTAGAAACAATGTGAAGAATACAGAACGTAAACAACAACATCATGCAGAACCGCAGACAAGAATCTTGTTCTTTTTTTTTCAATTTAATGGACTTGCACGCACATTTCGACAGTTGATTAATGTGCTCAGTATTGGGTGTGACCACCTCTAGCAACGACGCGACTTGCTGTGAATAATGTCATAAATCTCTTGTTGGGGCAACAACGCCCATTCTTCCTGCTGATCTGCTTGCAAGTCTTGGAGAGTGAGTGGTTGGTGGATGCTGACGTGATGCAACCCGTCTGCCTCGTGTGTCCCAGACGTGCTATGTGGGAATCAACTCGGGAGAGCGAGAAGACCACGTCATGCTTGAAATATTCCGTTTCCAAGAAAACATCAACCACCAGTGCTCTGTGAGTCCGAGTGTTATTGTCCATCAGTACGAATTCTGGGCCCACAGCAGCTTTGAACAATCGTGCATGAGGTCCCAAGATCTCACGATACCTTGATAATTCACCCGTACAATTCATGAAGAGGTGTTCGAGTGGTCAACATAATCCATGCCCACAACATTAAGGATCCACATCGATATCCGTCTCTTTCCACAATGTTTCGGTCCCGAGATCGTGTTCCACGAACCCTCTAGAAGCGAATTCGTCATGAATCGCTCTGTAGACCCAATCGCGGCTCATCAGTCAAAAGAGCATTGCCCCACTCTTCGACGGTCAGGCGGTATGTTGACAACTCTACTCCAGACGTTTCTTTCTGTGAAGACGCGTCAGAGGTACACCTACAGCAACTCTCCGGCAATGAAGTCTTCTGTTCACCGTTTGCCTGGATACAACACGTCCAGTGGATGCTGCGAAGTAAGATGCTAGTTGACGTGCAGTACTAAGGCTGTACATCCGTGCCCTCTCAGCCAAATAACAGTCCTCTCTCTCTGATGTCGCATGTGTTCGGCCCAGCCTGCTCTTCTGGAAGCAGTTTCAATCTCTGTAAACTGTCGCCACATTCGAGGACCAACAGAATGATTCACATTAAACCATCAGGTCACATAAGTTTGCGACTGTCTTGTTTCCTTTGTTCCGAAGGCCATCCACAGCAGAGAGTGTGGTAGGTGTCTTCTCTGTGCCATAACAAACCGTCTGTGACTGTGTACACAGCGACTGTGGATGTTTGGCTACACGGCAAACACTACACCGCTTGATAGGTGTTCTGGCGACATTGTTGGCGTGATTGTCTGTTGTCCGGAATGGCATCTTCCGTGCAGAAGACGATCGTACGGATATCAGTTTACAGTTTGTATGATTACATCGTGAACTAGACCCAGAACGGGGAAATAGCGGTTTGTCGCTTTAATTTTGGACACCAGTTTATTACTCTCGATGCTACACAGTGGAACCAATACCAAAATTTAAAATTTATCGTCAGCGTGACAGAATACTTAGGTCTCTAAAAATCAATGTATTTTGTTGATATACATAATGAATCAGCTAAATGCAAAATCTCAATACTAGACTTGGATTAGGAGTGGGTTCAGTAATTTGAAAAAAGTAGCAACAAAAGTAAAATTTTGCTACACCTACCACGTATTAGTTAGGAGCCGTATCAGCACAAGGTTTTATAGGCTATACTATTTTAAGACAGTTTCAAAAAAATGCAGAATTTAGTTAGCAAGTTCAAGAGATGATGTACCACAAACCATATGAAAACCTTGTATACAATATCCACGTTGAAATGCCGGAATATAAAACCGTCTTTATGCTGACAAAATATTTTAATTATGGATAAAATTGGTAGATATCAAACATTACACAACAAAAACCATGAATTTCATACATACTGTCTTTGTGTATCTGATCACCAACATGTTCTTGACAATCTGAGGGTGGGTCCTACCCCAAGCGCGTCAAATAAAGTCAGTGGTTTATCAGCTGGTGGCGTCTTGAATAGTGACCAATTGTTGTATTTGTGCACTTCCGCAATTATAATCATGTCTTTGCGTCAAGGGAGCGATACGTAAGGCGTAGTAATATAATTACAAAATAATATAACATAATTTAATCCTAAAACTGGTTCTTTAAACTGTGTGAACAGGTTTTCACGCGTTGGCTTGCATCTGTCTTCACGCGTCTGGCATTTCAGTTTTTTTCAGCATCTCCATGGCGCTCTGCCACGAGTCAAACAAACATCAACCAATCTGCTGCTATTGTTTCTTCATGTTGAACATTCTCTGTTGGTTCTATGTGGTTCGGTTCCCATGTACTTGAGCAATACTTTACGATGTGTCACAGAAGCAGATTCATTGCCTCTTCCTTTCCAGAAGTTGTTTTATCCGCGACTGATCATATGCGATCATTCCACTTCATATCTATATAAATCGGTACGCTCAGGTATTGGTAAATTTTGTTCATGGATTCTGAATGTGACTCACTGATATTGTAGTCGCTCGATACTAATAAAGGGACCCCGCCTAATCGCCATCACTGATTTCATCCAAATGCATGGTACATGCAGGGCTTGGCTAGGAACGAAAGTGACAGGAGGGGCAACTCTAGAACGCCAAGTGTTTGGAAAAAAAACATGTTTGTGGTGGGTCTGGCGAGGCAAGAGCCATTTATCTAAACCTAGTTTCCAGATAGCGGTCGGCGCCATCGAAAGATTACGGATTGGTAATCCAAGGGTCGTGGGGTCGACACCGTATGCGGTAACTTTTTTCTTTTTAGGGTAGCGTGCCTCAATCCATAAAAACGGAACCCTTACAGGATCACTTTGTTGTCTATTTGTCTATCTGTCTATCTGTCCGACTATTAAGAACCATTCTTTTCAAGAAGGAGCGGACGTATCAAGTTCAAATTCTTGTCATATACTAAAGTCTTTGATCCCTTGGCGGCGTAAAAATTTTAAGCTTCTAAGTCAATTCAGCCAAAAGACACGCCCATTTATGTTACATACTTTCATAGTCGGAAACTCACTCATCAAAACCTACAGGGTACTTGCCGCTGACCTAGAAGCATGTAATATAGCAAGAAGTAAGATTTCACATTAGAAGTAAAGGTAAAAATCAGAAATTGTCAATCTGTAACTATAAACACGAAAACAATTTCTCTGGTACTTTCTTATGTGACTTACAACTTGAAACTGAAGGGTTTTCGAAAGTCATGGAATCCCTAGGACCGACATCTCGACAAGACGTGTGCCGGTAAAACGTAAAAATTGTCAATACCCTCGGTTCCCGGAATGGATAAACTTTCTACACATATAACGAACTTCGTAAGGAATCTCAGTGTGCGAGTCCTAATAAGACATGACCAATTTTTTTAAAAAAATTACGTTTTGTTATTATACATTATCGTCTTCAGCTGACTGCAATGTAATTAAATAGAATCAAATTGCAGTCAGCTCAAGACATGTTGTTGTTGTTGTTGTTGTGGTCTTCTGTCCTGAGACTGGTTTGATGCAGCTCTCCATGCTACCCTATCCTGTGCAAGCTGCTCCATCTCCCAGTACCTACTGCAGCCTACATCCTTCTGAATCTGCTTAGTGTATTCATCTCTTGGTCTCCCTCTACGATTTTTACCCTCCAATACTAAACTGGTGATCCCTTAATGTCTCAGAACATGTCCTACCAACCGATCCCTTCTTCTAGTCAAGTTGTGCCACAAGCTCCTCTTCTCCCCAATTCTATTCAATACCTCTTCATTAGTTATGTGATCTACCCATCTAATCTTCAGCATTTTTCTGTATCACCACATTTCGAAAGCTTCTATTCTCTTCTTGTCTAAACTATTTATCGTCCATGTTTCACTTCCATACATGACTACACTCCATACAAATACTTTCAGAAACGTCTTCCTGACACTTAAATCTATACTCGATGTTATCAAATTTCCTCATCTTGCTCACCAGATGGTAGAGTTAAGTCAGGACTGGCTCTCCTAAGGCTGTCAGTATACTCCGGGGGCCTTGTTTCGACTCAGGTCTTTCAGTGCCCTGTCAAACTATCCACGTAGTATCATATCTCCCATTTCATCTTCATCTACATCCTCTTCCATTTCCATAATATTGTCCTCAAGTACATCGCCCTTGTATAGACCATCTATATACTCCTTCCACCTTTCTGCTTTCCCTTCTCAAGACATATAACCTATAATAACAGATGGTAACAGCTGCTGCGGAAGATGGCGACACAAACAAACGTAGATAGTTCAAATGGTTCATATGGCTCTGAGCACTATGGGACTTAACTTCTGAGGTCATCAGTCCCCTAGAACTTAGAACTGCTTAAACCTAACCAACCTAAGGACATAACACACATGCATGCCCGAGGCAGGATTCGAACCTGCGACCGCAGCGGTCACACGGTTCCAGACTGTAGCGCCTAGAACCGCATGGCCACTTCGGCTGGTGGAACAATCGTAGAATTTACGTCACTTACACTGCAAATAAACCGAAATAATGCCTAATATATTGTACTTATTAACATTGTCATAAGAGGCATAAGAAGAAAGGGAAAAGGTCGTGTGAGATTGCAAACAAATTTCCAAAAAAGTCCAAGCGGACAAAGAAAATAAAATGTCAGGTAAAGAGTACAGGTTTTCGTATTCCGTTAGTTTCACCCTGACCTTCGAGAAGATGACATCAAAACACATACCACTGTGCATCATCAGCTATTCTCGACAATATTTGGCGAAATTTTGCACTGTATGCAGTTTTCTACCAAACTGTGCGCTGAGAGAGAATCTTTTATGGATACAACCTACGTTTCTTTTTCTGTAGGTACTTTTAATACAGCCAAGTATTATTAAAAAAACGGCGTTTGTAACGCGTGCAAGAGGCCGAGAAAATTTCTGCTTCCTCTGTTTTTACGATGAATATCACCTTAGCACGTGTAAATCATCAACTACAAAATAACTGAGGTATCTAATTTTATATAAGAAGACACATAAATTTATTTGCAAACGCAGATTTTCTTTTGGCTTTCCTTTTCTTGTCTTTTATGAAAGTGCAAGCAACGTAAAAATTAAAAACAGAAAAAAGTCTTCACGTGACCTGCCCCAAAAATCGGACACATTTAAAGCAAGCTTCCAATGTTTACACCGCTTTGAAATCTTATCAGAATCCGACTTAACATATGTCAGTTTTTTTCCGAACAGTACTTCATTATAAATAACCACATCGTCGACATTCTTATGCCACAGTCCATTACACACATCACCTAACTATGCCCATCAGTCTTATCTGGATTCCCGCACAGACTTTCATGTGTCACTAATAGGCACTACATCTATACTTAACACAGCTGATGCAAAGAATTCTCAGTCAGCAAATAAATTTCGAATTATCTCGCACACCTGTGAATCGTGAATGGTGTGTGTTTTTTCAGGCATGCATGCAAAGTATTACAAACGTAGACGGGCATATACTCTAATTCCTCGTAGTCTCATTCTTCCGTGCAAGTATACAGTTAATAATGTTGGCGAGCACTAGGTGATGAACATCGTGGGCTATGCCTTTAGGCTGTAGACAGAATATCATATGAAGATTTGAGTTTTTTCAAGGAGCGTGCACGGTCCAGCATAGATTTTCATATTCTCACATAGCAAATTATAACAGTTGCCACCTTGCATTGAAAATGTAGCTTGCCGTGGAGCCAGGAGAAGAGGAGATGTTAGTTCTCACACTCGCACAACTGACGTTGGCTACTGTGCTGGGCGAGCGGTGTACTTGCATGACGTTGCACATACTCTCTATGGATCTGAAGTAGTAGTATTAAATATAATCGATCTTCTTCATAGTTAGTGTACCAAATTCTATGGATAATACAACCACACTGCTAAAATTTCAAATCAACAACTTCAATACTTTCGGAGTTATAAATTTTTATCTAAACCTCATAATAACTGTGCTGCCATTGTGAAACCGAATTAGGAAGTATAACCTATTGATCTGTAGTATCAACTGAAACTACAATCGAGAAGACACATTCATATACTCTAATTATCTAGAATTTTCTTTAGTTTCATTGCCGCAGATTTCCGACCTAATTAAGAATACATTGGAAAATTATTATTTTATTTCGTTTCGGTTGTGTAAGTGTTTTGGAGAGACTTAAAGAGTGAATGATATTTTATTAAAACTATGTAAATGTAAGCGTGACATATATCCGAGTGAGCTTGATTTTGTAAAAGACAGCCAGAAGTGGCGTTGAGTATAAAATTCATTAGTAATTTAATTTGTGGAAAGAAATCGTATTTTTTTCATTAAATTTTCTTTAGTTTCGGAATTACGAGCTTTCTAGTCTAAATTACTTGTGGTAATCTGATTGGCTGGCCTTAGAAATAACGCGTGTCTAGAAGTGCTTGAGATAATCTGATTGGCTGCTTAACATACTAGCGAATACGATTACGGCAGTTCTCGCATGTCTGAGTAGGGCTTTGTGCCTTAGATCTACGAGTCAAGATAGTCGCTCGGGAGCCGTCTTCTAGTAAACACCTATGTCGCCCGCCCGGTTAAACGTTCAAATGTGTGTGAAATCTTATGGGACTTTACTGCTAAGGTCATCAGTCCCTAGGCTTACACACTACTTAACCTAAACTATCCTAAGGACAAACACACACACACACACACACACACACACACACACACACGCCCGAGGGAGGACTTGAACCTCCGCCGGGGCCAGCCGCACAATCCATGACTGCAGCGCTGCCCGGTTAGCCATGCGGTCTAGCGCTCCCGGTTTCGAATCTCAGTCGGCCACAGATTTTAAGCCAGCGCGGTAGCTCAACGTGTTCGGTCAGAGGGATACCTGCTCCTTGTAATAAAAAAAAAAAAAATGAGTGAATAGATCAACGATGAATTTACACAAGCGTCATGGGACGTCCGCCCCGAGCTAACATAACGACCAAAAAGTAACAAAAAGAGATTTAAAAAAATGCACAGCCTTCCGGATTGGGAAGGAGCGCCTGGTCCCCGGCAGGAATCCGCACGATGGACTTGTATCGAGGGCTGGTGAGCCGGCCAAGCTGTGGATGGTTTTTAGGCGGTTTTCCATGTTCCTCGGCGAATGCGGGATGGTGTGAGACGTTCCCTGGTAGAGGGGGAGTTCCACAATAACCCTGAAAGAGTGGTTCGGTGTGGGGCGGCGGAGGGGTGAAGTGGACTGCGGTAGTCGTCGTGGGGTTGTGGACCGATGGGGCTGCGGCGAGAACGGTGCCTCTCCGTCGTTTCTAGGCACACATTTAACGTACAACACAATAAAACACAGTAAAACCGTCCATACGACGCAACCCTCACATATCCGTAAGGAAATGACCGAAGTGAGCGCAGAAAGAACACCCCTTCCAACAAGCGGCTGAACCCACCCCGGGAGTGTCAGTGCCAACAATGCCATACGACATTTACATTTTACGTAACACAGCGAGGCGAGCACCCTTGCTACTTTACACCTCCATCTCACAAAATATATAACAAAATAGCACAGATTTTCAATGCGCATAAAAATGTAGCATTCAGGAATGTAACACGTGTTTTCACGGAGCGACAGAAAAAACGCTGTTTCAAAACGGCTTTGTCATACTATCCACACAAAATAAAGATAGTCTTACATCTTTGACAAAAATTACAAACAATATGACTTGAACGTACCAGATCATTCAAAGTGTTAGTAGAGAATAGTTAATAGAGAAATAAACCGTAATGAAATTTCACAAAACATAACATTTTCCCGTGTTGTTAGTTGAAACTAAACAAGAGTAACAAATAGACCTTGCCTCTTCACGGGCAAAGCTTGAACCAATTGAACTATTCGAGCGTGTCTCGTGGCGTGACTCGAAGATTCAAATTAAAAATTGGTTTCTCATTGCCAGTGACAAATGTGGTGTGCAACAGGACTGTTAGTTAAACAAAATATACTTCTATCAAATGAGAATACGCGTCAGCTATGGCTCTTGCCACCCGAGTCTGCAAAAAGTATGTATTTATTAACGAAGTACACGTTTCTACAAGTTCAGCGGTAGGCAACGAAGGGAATGTTAATGTAAACAAGTTAATTGAAATGAATCAAATTGCATTTAAACAGTGAAAAAGTTAAATTTATGGGAGGAAAAAAATCTTCAAATATAAGTATTGATACATTTGATAAATCTATAGCAAAAGTAACACCTAATGGTACAGTATGTGCTGATTATTAAATTAAGATCTTTTGAATAACACAGTAACACAACAACATAAAATGTTTAGAATAATTTGTATAGCGAAACACCGCAATCGTGGGGATGGTGAATTATTAGGCCAAGCAGAACACGAAGAAAGGATGTAGTTCTCATGTGGAATGGTACGCTGTAGTGACGAAATTTCAACCAAGTCTAGACGCTACTTTCTATAAAATCGATGTGAACGAATTACTATTGTGTATTACCCGTCTGTGATGGAAGGTAAAAAAATAACAGACAAGAATGGAAAAAAACTGTAACTGGAGATTAAAAACAAATAAGAAAGCCCAACTACTAAGGAACTGCAAATAGCAGGAGAAAGGGGAAAAGGAAAACTAAATTGTCTGCAGCAAGAGGAATGAATTATCAAGCAAAGCGGAAGCTAAGGAAATTTGCAACACATCACCTGTGCATTAGCATATTCAGTAGCGTCACATCTGGTTAGCTGAAGAGAAAGCAAAGCAGTAAAAAGGCGCCAGGACTGACATGTTGAAAAAGGAACGGTTACAGTGATCAATGGGGAGAAAGCTACGCCAGCCTCCTAGTAAACGGCTGGCTTCGGACAATGACATGGAGAGTATTTCAAGTTTCGGCTGAAGCTAGCTGTTCCAAACAGGTGTGGTGAGTAGGACAGACATTTGCAGACAAAGTTACTTGCTCTTGTTTAGAAGAAGCGAGCAAAGTGAAGGAAGATTTGGTTACTTAAACCTGAATGGGTTGATGAGTGACAGCGTGTTTCCTCCAGAATACGTACAAACTGCCATAATCGTAAGAACACAGAGCGTCGGTCAGATAGGAGAGCTAACGGTCAACGTTATCAGAAGTCTGCGCGATTGATATCGGCAAAATAATTATTTTGTGGTTAAAAGTTAAAAGAAGGTGTCAATTTTACTACTTACGTGTATTTTTACATTACAAGCGATCGACATTAATGATTATTACAGGGTGCATACGACCCGGGACAACCGGGAGATCCGGGAATTTTTTCATCTGGGAGAAAACCGGGAAAAAACCCTGGAATTTTTTAGAATTCCGGGAATATTTCATTGTTTTAGTTTTCAGTTAAATGTTTGTAATTTTTACGGGTAAGAATCGATACTCTAACAAAGGATATTACTGAATTACGCTACTGCAGAATAATACTACAGCAATAAAACGTGAACGAGAAAAAAAACGAAAATAAAACATAAATTGCAAGGGAAATGTGCCATATACTACAACAAAACATAGTGTTCATACAAGCGTTTGCCAACAGCAAAATGTGGTTTTTATTAATCTTTTACGCTGAGGCAGTCAGTGTGTTTGAAACAAAGTGTTTAGTTCCACACTATTGGCTAATTTCAACTGCTCGCTGCATTTAAAGTGCACGTGTTCATCTCCTAGCACGTATGGCATTATGACATAGTAAAGAATCAAAAATGAGTTAATACAGTACTGGTACTCCAAGAAACTTTACATCCCGAAACCCACACTGAAAAGCTTAATATCAGGTCGAGGCCTACTTCATTGGGAATCTGGACGTACGAATATGCTCTTTAAGTATGCATTTTAAATGTGCCATTTTAGTATGGTTCACGAAATTCAGATGCTCTTGGAGTATCTTCTGATTACTTCTTTTATGACAAAATGTAAGATCTTTAAATGTTTTACATGTACGAACATACGGGCTTCCTGCGGCTTAGCAGCTGCCAAAGCGCGCTGGCGCCCGTTATCTGGCTCTCCCTGGCGACTACTTTACTACTTTAAACGAACCTATTTCTAACAGGTCGCGGGAAAATGTTGCGAATGGTGGTTTGAAGAGCGTTACTTTCAAAGTAAATTTGCTTTTACACAAGTTGAACTATGTGCGAGAACCTACGATGAATTCCATAAACCACAGAGCGTTTGATGACGAGCCATTTAGTAGAAGTATTTCGAGCCCAGAAGATCTGACATTCATGTCGTTATTATGAGCAAATTGATGTAGTGATACGGGAACCTCTCTCTTCTTTGCGGTAGATAATTTATTTGTGGATAACTTTGAGGACAAATCACTGGACTCGGCTAAACATTTTACTGGCACATTTGTGTGGTATATCTTAAAGCGTAACACGCGCAAAAAATATCAACATTATCTGTGAAAGCTTAGCTTCTCTTGGCGCTTATTAACCTTGGAGACCAATATTATATGTGAAAGCTTTGCTTTCCTTGTAGCAACGCTATGTATATTAATTTAAAACATTAACTTTTCCTGTTTGTGTATCCGCGTTACTTAACAGTGATGTTGCTATTAGCTGAGGACATCACGTGTTCTATGCTCTGAATATCTGCTGTCATCGGTAGGCGGGATCACGTGACAAGAGCTATGACTGGCTTACAAAAGCGCATCGCAATCTCGATTACAATGGTTCGGAAAGTAACATGCGGTGTTTAGTGGAATTCGAATTTATACTTTCGTAATACCTAAATATGCAGCGTACATGTTGCTGCACATCAAAAATCTTTCCATAAGGAGTTTTCTTCCCTAAGTTTCGTTTTCTAAAGTGCCGGGAAATTCTACGCCCATGTATAAAAACGTAACCATGCAAAGGATTGAGGGAAAATATACTGTCACTTAATTTCACGGAAGAAATGTGTTTTCATCTGGGAGGAAGCGTGTTTTTAACCGGGAAATCCGGGAAAAATCTGGAATTTTTTTTTCCTTGTCCACGTATTATTAGTTACGTCATTACTGCTACCTATTTGAGAGAGAAGTCGCATTGTTGGGTTGAATGCACAGCATTCTGGGGTGGACAGATGCGTTGCTAACATCTGCAGGGGCTTAAGAGGGAGAAGTGGCGATTTTTAGGAGAATTACACGTAGCTAATGCTTCCTTTGCACCAGCAGATGTGTGTCATTCTTGCTTCACGTACATTAACAGAGATCACATAATTACTGAAAGCTATAATAAAGCGACATGATGGCTGTCCTAGAACACTCAATCCATTGGAATCTCCGCTACATGGTTCGACCACTGTGTGTCCCATACGACAAAAATAATGTTCGGTATAAAATCAGTGATGCTGGCAATACTTCTCTTACAATTACTTACTGCTACATAAATAACTCTAGCACGTTAACATTATTGTGAATCAATGTTCATTTGACAGAAGGTCTACTTGGCTATCAATCAACAACTCAAGCCATTTGACTTCCCTCAGCTGAGGAAATATCCTGCAGAAAATTCCCGACTGGTTTGCTGTTTTCCTCCATCTCTTTCTACACGGTGCGAGCCGTTTCATCTACGTATACCTACCATTCGCAACATTCCCTGTCATGTATGTTGCACATTAGTTCTTTGTCTGTTCCTGTATTTACCTCCTTTTTTCATATTTTACTTTATCAATTCAGTTAGTTTACAAAACTGTTCTATAGCACCACAGGTCAGTTTATTAGAGTTTCTTTTTGTCTGCTTTTCCCACAATCATCTTCTCACTTCTGCACCCTGCAGACGGTCAGTTTCGAGCTGTTATGTTCAAGAATCTTTCTTCATCTGTACCAATATATTTTTTAATAACAGCGATCTCAGAAAGGTACCAGTTAGTTGAATGTAGTCAATTACAGTCATTGGGGAAGGAATGGACAAGGTACAGGGACACATTACTAGAATTGGCTAAAGAATGTCTTGGAACAGTAGTGTGTAAAAGTAGGATGAAGCAAACAGTCTGGTGGAATGACACAGTCAAGGCAGCCTGTAAAAGGAAAAAGAAGGCGTATCAAAAATGGCTACATACTAGAAGTCAGGTAGATAGAGAAAGTTATGTTGATGAAAGAAACAAATCCAAACAGATAATTGCACCATCCAAGAAGATATCTTGGGAAGACTTTGGAAACAGGTTGGAGACTATGGGTCAAGCTGCTGGAAAACCATTCTGGAGTGTGATTAGAAGTCTTCGAAAGGGAGGTAAGAAGGAATTGACAAGTATTTTGGACAACTCAGGAAAACTGCTGGTGAATCCTGTGGATGCCTTGGGCAGATGGAGGGAATATTTTGAAGAGTTGCTCAATGTAGGTGAAAATACGATCAGCAATGTTTCAGATTTCGAGGTAGAATGGGATAGGAATGATGATGGAAATAGGATCACATTTGAGGAAGTGGAGAAAATTGTCAGTCGATTGCAGTGCAATAAAGCAGCTGGGGTGGATGAAATTAGGTCGGAACACATCAAATACAGTGGATTGTCAGGTCTTAAATGGCTACACAGTATAATTGAAATGGCCTCGGAGTCGGGACAGGTTCCATCAGACTGGACAAAAGCAGTAATCACACCAATCTTTAAACATGGAAA
This sequence comes from Schistocerca gregaria, assembly GCF_023897955.1. NCBI lineage: Eukaryota > Metazoa > Arthropoda > Insecta > Orthoptera > Acrididae > Schistocerca > Schistocerca gregaria. The sequence goes on from NC_064920.1 coordinate 423,686,591, forward strand.
CAGAAAAGATTGTAACAACTACAGAGGTATCTCTTTAATCAGCGTTGTGGGTAAAATCTTCTGAGGTATGGTTGAAAGGAAAGTGCGAGTAATAGTTGAGGACCAATTGGATGAAAATCAGTGTGGGTTTAGGCCTCCTAGAGGTTTTCAGGACCAGATCTTTAGCTTACGGCAAATAATGGAGAAGTGTTATGAGTGGAACAGGGAATTGTATCTATGCTTTATAGATCTAGAAAAGGCATATGACCTGGTTCCTAGGAGGAAGTTATTGTCTGTTCTACGAGATTATGGAATAGGAGGCAAACTTTTGCAAGCAATTAAAGGTCTTTACATGGATAGTCAAGCAGCAGTTAGAGTTGACGGTAAAATGAGTTCATGGTTCAGAGTAGTTTCAGGGGTAAGACAAGGCTGCAACCTGTCTCCACTGTTGTTCATATTATGTATGGATCATATGTTGAAAACAATAGACTGGCTGGGTGAGATTAAGATATGTGAACACAAAATAAGCAGTCTTGCATATGCGGGTGACTTAGTTGTGATGGTAGATTCGATTGAAAGTTTGCAAAGTAATATTACAGAGCTAGATCAGAAATGTAAGGACTATGGTATGAAAATTAGCATCTCCAAAACGAAAGTAATGTCAGTAGGAAAGAAATAGAAACGGATTGAGTGCCAAATAGGAGGAACAAACTTAGAACAGGTGGACGGTTTCAAGTATTTAGGACGCATATTCTCACAGGATGGCAACATAGTGAAAGAACTGGAAGCGAGATGTAACAAAGCTAATGCAGTGAACGCTCAGCTATGATCCACTCTCTTCTGCAAGAAGGAAGTCAGTACCAGGACTAAGTTATCTGTGCACCGCTCAATCTTTCGACCAACTTTGTTGTATGGGAGCGAAAGCTGGGTAGATTCAGGTTACCTTATCAATAAGGTTGAGGTTACGGATATGAAAGTAGCTAGGATGATTGCAGGTACTAGTAGATGGTAACAATGGCAGGGGGTGTCCACAACGAGGAAATCAAAGAAAAACTGGGAATGAACTCCATAGATGTAGCAGTCAGGGCGAAGAGGCTTAGATGGTGGGGTCATGTTACACACATGGGAGAAGCAAGGTTACCCAAGAGACTCGTGGGTTCAGCAGTAGAAGGTAGGAGGAGTCGGGGCAGACCAAGGAGAAGGTACCTGGATTCGGTTAAGAATGATTTTGAAGTAATAGGTTTAACATCAGAAGAGGCACTGAATAGGGGATCATGGAGGAATTTTATAAGGGGGCTATGCTCCAGACTGAACGCTGAAAGACATAATCAGTCTTAAATGATGATGATGATGATGATGATGATGATGATAATCATTGCTTTGAGGAAACTCCTTTAAGTTATTTTCTAGATACGGAAGTGTTTAACAGTTTCGCGCTGCTCTGTCTTTCACAATCTCAATGTTAAGCATCTCTCTAGTCTACTTTTTGTGATGTTCAAAGCCGTCATCTTTTCTTTGTTTATTCTCATCCAATAATGTTCTAAGAACGGTGTCCAGTCATTTTCACAGATATATGATGTCTTCAGCCAAAAGAAATATGTCGTTTGCGAACCTTACTATAGGTATCTGTCCCATTTATTCTTTTTCTTCTTTCCTATAATTTACTGTGAGCCCGTTATTGTTTGTTCGATACACTATACCGTCAAAATGTTAGTAGGTATGGGAGGGGTGAGGCGGCACCACCAACGGATTGGGCCTTAGGCCTGTTCCGACTGGCCACTGCTGCTATAAGGCAGTACGAGGAGTGACCTATGATTGTGGGATATATGGTCAGCACGTCGACATCCCTCCATTCTTGATTGTCAATAGAATAGAAATAACTGCAAGCAATCACCTTTTGTGATGCTGCAATTTTCTTTTTTTTGGACCATAACTGATTTCAAGTTGCCTAGCCACTCATCATCAGCAGGTCCACATTTTTTCACTCTTGGGTGCTAATAACTGTAAGTAAAGCCTTCAGATCGACCTTCGATGTAAACAATTCATGACGCCTCACCTCATTCAGTGTTTTTTTTTTCTGTATTTTCACACTCACTCTACGCCTCCCACACTCAGTGCTACACACGATCACTAAAAAAGTGTGTACCATTCGGTGATGAGTAGCTAGACTTCTTCAAAGCGGTCATGGTAAAATAAAAATTGAACTATCACAAAGAAGAAGGAAGATTAAGAGTTCAACGTCCACCATCAGAAAAGGCAACTGGGTGTAGTTTTTTCTGATAACCTTTATAGACTTTTGGACCCTTTCTTTCCAGTATAAAATCCTGGTACTTATTTAAGCAGGTCAGACAAATTCGCAGTGCTCGTATGGTATTTCTGATGCTGCGTTCGTGCTACTGATATTGCTGTCCGTGACGACTGTTGATAATTGAGCACCAAAAAGTTATTGCCATTTAATGTTACTACATTACCCGCCAGTCCCCTTTCGGATCAGTCACCAACTAACACCGAGCAGCAGCGTTAGCAGCACTTATCAGGAATACTCTACTGATAGCACAGTTTTAATAATTGTGCATGCGGCAGTTGTTGACAGTCTAATACCCTCGTCCACAAGTTGACTGAAGTAAGTTGCGCTGTTAGCAACAGCCGCAGGATTTTCCACATTGACCAACAACCGAGACGCCCTTCTAACGTGTTACGCTTGTACTTGGTTCTCTGGACCTGGACCAGATTTGTATTGGTACACCCTCGGACCACTCATCAGAGCTGGCTGCTGTACTGGCGTCCGTCCTGGATACTGGGTTCCATCAGCTGTGTCTTCGGGTCGCTGACTGTCTCGTAAGGCAGCACTTGCAAGGCCAACACTAGATCAATCTCACACATAAGATGTTACCGTATCATAACCAGAGAATCGAATTCGAGAGACTTGAATGCCAACGTTCCTATTAATCAAGTCCCAAAAGGTAGTGGCGGTAGGAGCATTTATGTCGCTAAGGCGAGGCTCTGCTCCACGAAGTCATTGGTAACGACTGAATTGATCCCGCTCCTCCCGAATTTTCAATTTCATTACATTTGCTTAACGAATTTGTTACAAAAGCTTTACTAACAACTCCTGCTATACGTTGTTGCGTCCTGCCCAGTGTCTCTTATGCAATGTTACAGGAGTGGCGAAGGTGTTTCGGTCTGCACTGTTCTAATTATTTGCTGCTGAGTTGCTCGCAGTCTTTCTTAAGAGAGTCGAGGTGGCTGTCTCCCTGACCTGGTAACGCAGTTGAAATTTTTACGCTTCCTGTCTGGTGGCTGGCGACACTTCCGCGTGGTTAAGTAATGCCAGCTGTCCGAACATAGAAAAATTACTCTTATTTATCCTTACTAATTTTGTCGCATAACATTCTCCTTCACTTAATTAAAATTCTTCCAAAATTTTATCGTTTTCCATCTATTTGATTAACTGTCGTACGTATTTACATTTACTTTGAAGCTTTCGTTCATTTGACAACAAAAATTTTTTCAATACCTCAACATTAGTTTTCTAACTTGTTTCTTTTTACATTTTACTCTGGCATGTGCGTTTTTTAATCCGAAAGACATTCTGTGATACTCTTAGTGAGTGGATGTCTAAATGCTGTTTTCAGCCTATCTTACTCTAAAATCTCTTACTTATTAGTGTCAATCCATTCCAAAGGAATATTATGAATGGTTGTTTCCTTTCCGCATTTACTCTCTTCTTGCTGCGGAAACAGTCTGCACAAATAAAAGCAGCTAGTACCACCATAACACTAGTGGTTCATACAGTCACTGTTACAATATTTTGTCCACCCTTCTCTTGCTATCTCTAAACATACTGTAGCATTTCATGAACCGAAATTTTTCCTTTCTTAACAATTACTAACTCATCTGTTGTCTGTAGTGAAGTGGGATTTTTGTACTTAAGAAGGTTATGTTTTGCATGTTTCTTTAACTAGTTTTAGAGCTGAAAAATAACATACAACTGACGTGAAATGAGGATCCGTCCTCAGTCCCTCTTGGCTAATCATATGCCCCAGGTAAGTAACTTATGGCTGGGCAAAATTAAATTTATCGACGGTTAATGTGAGACGAGCTGTTTTCAACCTGTCAAATACTTCATTTAGGCACTCTGAATGTTCATCTAGATCTTTTGAAGAAATGATGATGTCATCCAAGTAGACTATGCGTTTTTTTTCAGTTTTAACCTTCGAAATATTCCATCTAACAAGCAACGACCTGTTGCAGGTGCGTTTTTTAATCCGAAAGACATTCTGTGATACTGTTAGTGAGTGGATGTCTAAATGTTGTTTTCAGCCTATCTTCTGGACACACTTCAATCTGGTGTTACCATACCTTAAATCTACCTGAGGTTATCATGATATCATGATATTTGGAATCAGATATGCATAGGTTACTGCACGTACGTTTAAAAACCTACAATCATAACAGGATCTATATTTTCTTGTTCTGTAAAGTGACATCTTCGGCATGGTTACTATACTTGCTATCTTCTGAAATACGATGATGTGTTATTGGCATGGTTGGTAAAGGACCTTCTGAAACAAACAAATCTCTGTACCAAACTAACAATGACTCCATGAATGATCTATCATTACCATTTAAGTGACTATACTTGTTCCATAATGCAGACATGCTGATTTGTTGCTTGACATTGTACCCTATTTCTGACCCATCATGTCTTCTTCATCGAGTACCTGTAGTGTAGGTACTACTAATCCCTTCGGAAGAGTTATTTCATTCATTGCTAAATCATATATGCATACTAGCACCATAATCTGGCCTTTTATTTCCCTAACGCGTGTTATACTTCTTTGTATAAAACTATGCTGTTCATCCAACTAGTCATTACTTGACAGATATTCTTTTAAAAATAAAGTTTGTTGTGGAACATCAATATCTATTGTAACCCAAATTTGCTGTCCTGTACTTGCTGGCTGCTATGCAAAGCAACTTTTAACGTACCTGTATACAGGTGAGTTGGTGTCCTCTTAGCAATGGATGTGCCTTGTGACACAGAAACATTTCCAACTATTGCACCCATCGGCAACGAATTACCGTTGAGTTCAACTGTTTGTTACCAAATGTCGATTTTAGCATGATGCCTAACCAGAATGTCTAATTAGAATATTGCAGAAAATCCCTGCCCTACAGTTGCCAACACTTCCATTTGCTCCTGAACCCATATCTTTCCTTCTCAAACTTCGGCCCCTCTGAATCTATTTTGTTATCTCCTATGCGTGCATTTTGTGTCTTGGCGTTTCCGGTCTCCTCTTGTCCACGAGGTCCAGACTCACAACTTTTGTGTGTGCCCCAATATCGACTAAAAATTTGTACTACTTCTTATTTATCGAAACTATCAGGCAAAAACCCGTCTCTACGTACGGTTTTGCAATACTGAGGTTTACTGATAATGCTTCCAGATCGGAAAAACGTTCCCTTTGGCATTTAAATGTTTGTTTTTCGCACTTCACTTACCATGTTTCCTAGATTTACTACCTCGAGCTTTACTCCAGTACTGCTGGGAATTATAACATTGTGGTTGGTGACAGCCCCTTTAAACGCTCCTGTAACCACACTGGTAACTCTTTACCAGAACTGAATACCTTCCATTCAGTGCACATGCTAGCTGCACTTTCCACTTCTTGTAAATGCGCAGCAATGTGATCAGTTGTGGCTAAATCTTCAGAGCTTTCCCTTTGCACACGTCATAAAAAATCTGGGTGGATTCCTCTCAGAAACATGTCCAATGCTCTGTTTTCCTGCTTCTTTGAGAAAGACTTTGTCCGCATCTAGTTCTTGTGTCGGTTCATACGATATGCATTAATTCTTTCATAAAATGATTGTACTGTTTCAAATCGTGTACTCTTCTGTTTTCTATACATCTACGCAGACCCTTTGTCAACTCACTAAATGTGGATACTTTATGATGCACTTCATGATGCGAGATACAGGTATTTGCTTCACACATAATACGTAACTTGCCCATCCACAAGCATATTTCATCTGACCAGGTACTTAACGCGGCTGTGGCTAAGACATCATCTATAAACACAGTATTGTCCTCTGCTGTTTTTCCGGAGAATGGAGTTATTAGGTCAGTGAATGACGAGGGAACATTTACTACTGTTTTAGTCTCACGCAAAGCACACTGAGGATGTTGTTTTGCCAATAAAGATTGTACTTGCTGCATTAGCTATTCGTTAACGTGTTTTCTGCTGCTCATTGGCTGGTTCAAATGGCTCTGAGCACTATGGGACTCAACTGCTGTGGTCATCAGTCTCCTAGAACTTAGAACTAATTAAACCTAACTAACCTAAAGACATCACATACATCCATACCCGAGGCAGGATTCGAACCTGCGACCGTAGCAGTCGCACGGTTCCGGACTGTGCTGCTCATTCTTCACCAACAATTTAGAAACTTGCTCCTACACAGGGTGTAAATATTAAGCTGACAAATCAGAATAACTCGAAAAATAAGCTTCACTCGAAAAAATGTGTAGAATTTAAAGTTGATTATTTTCGAGGGGGACGTCTGCAGGTGCTAAAATTAGCCCACCACCCCAGCCCCATGGTAGTTGGCGCTGTATTCAAGAAATATCCATGTTCTCATTTTTGCTTGGAAAATGGTTACCTATAAATAAAAAATACTTATTTACTGCGTAAATTTTGATTCGCCAAAACTAAAACTCTCCCTCTCTCGCCATAGGGTGGGGTTTGAGTCAGGGGAATTAGAGTTTTAAAAATGTTGACCCATTCAGCTAAGTTTTGTTTGTTTCTGGGTCAACATTTGTAAGACTCTAATTCCTCTCACTCAAACCCCACCCTATAGGGAGAGAGGTAAAGTTTGGTTTTAGCGAATCAAAATTTAAGAAGTAAATAAGTATTTATCCGTAACCACTTTCCAAGCAAAAATGAGAACATGGATTATCTTGAATTACAGTTGAATTACAGTTTGAATAGTTTTTTATGTAGAATCTGACTGTGCAATAAAAATGGGGGGTTCCCATTTGCAATTTTAAAGTTGCCTCCTGCCCCATCCCCAGGGGGGCTGGGGTGGTGGGCTAATTTTAGCACCAGCAGATGTCCCGTCGGAAATAATGAACTTTGAATTCTACACATCTTTTCGTTGATGTTGTGTTCTTCAGTCCTGAGACTGGTTTGTATGAAGCTTATTTTTGGAGTTATTGTGGTTTGTCAACTTAAAATTTACACCATGTATCTGTGTCATGCTTGTGCGATTTAACTTCTCCTCCCTATTTAAGAGCTACTTGATTAAGAAATAGTGGCACCGGTCACGAAAACTGACAACGCCCAGTAGAGAGATGTGCTGACCGCGTGCCGCTCCGTATCCGTATTCCTCTTTTACATGAATTAAGTAGTATTACTTCCGACAATAGCTCAGTAGCCACAGTTGCAAAAACAAAACAGTTACATATAATTCCTGCGACTAATCATTACCACAGTATTGTGGTGACACAAATCTATACCACGGTGCAGTTTATCCCGTTTAATTGCAAATTTTGCGAAGTGTTGGAATGAGATATTTTTGCCCACTATTGCCCTTGAGCTGCGAAATAACTGCCAGTTCTCTCGGTCTACACAAGGTCACTTCGAAGTCTTCATGTCCTAATCTGGAGATAGTAAAGAATGCAATTTTTCTTTTGAAAACAAATAAAGTCTTGTCTTTGATTCACCCTCTGTTCACTGTTGCTGATGTTGATGTGCTGGATCGTTGGAAGACATCCAATTCTTACTATCGCTTGACTGGAGAACTCCTGTACGTCAATTTGCACGGGCAGCCCTCCGCCAGGCTAGAAACCCCTATTAATAGGTGGGGATACAGATCGAGGTACTGTGCGGCGTCGTTAGACGCAATAAAACAATATTCAAAATCCATTTATTAATGCAAATAAAAGTCGTTGCCACTTCTTATGCATCGATTGGGTGATAGGTAAACCGGAGAAGAATCCGCTGAATCCAATGGCTGGCTCACGGCTGCCGAGCATGCTGCATCAGCTGGGCACGGAAACTGATGACACCCTAATGCGACAGTTTTGCCGCCCGCTGGCGAGCGAGGCACGGCGCGTCGCTAGCCCGGCTTGGAGACAAGGGTAAACACGACATGCGTGTTCTGATTCACACGCAGTTTGGGGGTCCCTCCCAAATCACTGCCCGCGTTGTCCTCTGCGATGAACAGCGATGTCGGATTCCGTGCAGTAGTGCTGTATGCAGAACCTTGCACTCAGACCGATACAAAGCTGTCGTAATTCCTTACTGAATACTAGACGTCGTCAGCTGTGGCTTCGGATCACTGATCGTCTAGTGCGGCAACGCGTGAAAGACCAACATTACAACAACCTCACACTTAAAATGTTACCGTACCGTAACCATAGAATTGAATGCGAGCGATATGAATGCCATCGTTCCTACTGGTCAAGTGCCGTGGAGCATTTACGTCGCCTAGGGGAGTCTCTGTTCTACGACGTCATTCTCAATGACCGAACTGAGTGTGCTCTTTCCGAATCGCCAGCGGTCCCACTATATTTGCTTCACAAATTTGTTACAGGGTCTTTGTCTGCCGCCGGTAGTTGAGTGGTCAGCGCGACTGAATGTCTATCCTAAGGGCCCGGGTTCGATTAACGGCTGGGTCGGCGATTTTCTCCGCTCAGAGACTGGGTGTTGTGCTGTCCTAATCATCATCATTTCATCCCCACTGGCGCGCAAGTCGCCGAAGTGGCGGAAGATCGAAAGACTTGCACCCGGCAAACGGCCTACCGACGGGAGGCCCTAGTCACACGACATTTACATTTACATTTACTGGTTAGTCAACATTCTGCTGGACGTTGCTGCGTCTTACCTAGTATTTCTTTTGCAATGTCACAGGAGTGAAGAGAGCAGTTCGGTCTTCACTGTTCTGGCTATTTTCTGCTGAGTTGCTCGCAATCTCTGTTAAGGAGTGTCGAGGGGACTGTCTTCCTGTCCCAGTAAGGTGTTGAAATGTTTAAGCTTCCGGGCTAGCGGCTGGCGACACGTCCGCTTGATTGAGTAATGCCAGCTGTTCGAAAGATTTTACTCTGAAGTGTCCTTTTTTTGTCGCGTAACAAAAGTGTCGTTTCCGGCAATTTAGTGGAGGTTGAGTGACGCAGGAAGTGTCGTCAGCACAAGGTGGTCGAAGGGCAACGACTCGACAAAAAGACCAACATCTAAGAGCAGCTGGTCCGTATGCTAGACGTGCAAAAGCGTGTGCTTCCCTCATGACAACACAGAAAAGGCTCCTTTTTTTTTTATAATTATTCAATAACGCCATTACTGCACCATGACCGACTGGAGGAATATGCTATACACGGATATTTCAGTTTTCACAATGATCCTCTTCGGTCATTCGTCTCGAGGATAAGTTTTGGCCTCGGCAGTTACGAACACCTCGTTGAAAGTTTGTCGGTGAGTTATTGTGATAGTTAGGCACCGTGTTGGATATGCTACTGTCAACGCCCAGCTATGAGGTGCTGAAACGAAATGAGAGACTCTTCTGAAGTGTAGTTGTTTTAGACTTTTTCTTACTTATAACGCTACAGTAAGCTGCTCTGATGGGAGAATTTATGACAGATGAAGATATGGCAAATGGTACAGTACATGTACTGGATACATTGGGAAAACTGATATAAAATAATTAGAATCCTCTGGGCGTACTGCCATATATTTTGCGGAAAGATAAGAGAGATTAGGGCTCCTACAGAGGTATATAGACAGTCATTTTTCCCTCGTTCTATTTGGGAGTGGAACAGGGTGAGAAGATGCTAGTTATGGTACGAGGTACCCTCCGCCACGCACCGTATGCTGGATTGCGGAGTATGTATGTAGATGTAGATCATCTTGTAAAGTGCCCAAGATACTAAAATACTGGACTAAACCGACGTTTCGGCAGAGGTGCAATGACCTTCCTGAAAAAAAAAAGTTATTTATAAGATGACGAGGCAGTTCACCGAAGAGAGCTTTAATGAGATTAATAAACACGTTGCAGCCCATCAACTGTCGCCAACAACTTTTCCAGAGGTCCGCATAACTCTTGCCCAGGAAAAGGATCGATTGTCGGCAGGGACCTTGATGCCCATCGCTGCCAAGCAATTGGGTTAGTTGGAGTAATGCCAGATGTGATTATGCTGTATCATTCACTACTCTTTCGAGGCAATATGTTCAGTTTTATTGATTACACTTAACTTACAATTGTGTGCTAGAATGCGCAAGGGAGCTAACCCATATATTATCAAAAATGAATTATTGACACATTTAGATACTAGTATTATATGTTTATTATTCACTGTATAAAAGAATATCTCAGTTCCAAGTTTATGTGGGTTATCTCCCACTTGGATCCTAGTGCACAGTTGGTATGATTCGGATGCGGCAATAGTTTGTGGCACCACTGACCGTTAACACAAATATTTATTAAAAGTTCCAAAATCAGACACTTTAGCATCAACAAATCATTAAAAAATACAAAATCTCAAATTAAACAATGTAATATCAAATTTTATTTTAAGGATACCAATTTTTAGACTTAGAGAAAGCTTTTGATAATGTTGACTGGAATACTCTCTTTCAAATTCTGAAGGTAGTAGGGGTAAACTACAGGGAGCGAAAGGCTATTTACAGTTTGTACAGAAACCAGATGGCACTTATAAGAGTCGAGGGACATGAAAGGGAAGCAGTGGTTGGGAAGGGAGTAAGACAGGGTTGTAGCCTGACTCCGATGTTATTCAATCTGTATGTTAAGCAAGTAGTAAAGGAAACAAAAGAGAAAATTCGGAGTAGGTATTAAAATCCATGGAGAAGAAATAAAAACTTTGAGGTTCGCCGATGACATTGTAATTCTGTCAGAGACAGCAAAGGACTTGGAAGAGCAGTTGAATGGAATGGACAGTGTCTTGATAGGAGATATAAGATGAACATCAACAAAAGCAAAACGAGGATAATGGAATGTAGTCGAATTAAGTCGGGTGATGCTGAGGGAATTATATTAGGAAATGAGACACTTAAAGTAGTAAAGGAGTTTTGCTATTTGGGGAGCAAAATAACTGATGATGGTCGAAGTAGAGAGGATATAACTGTAGACTGGCAATGGCAAGGGAAGTGTTTCTGAAGAAGAGAAATTTGTTAACATCGAGTATAGATTTAAGTGTCAGGAAGTCCTTTCTGAAAGTATTTGTATGGAGTGTAGCCTTGTATGGAAGTGAAACATGGACGATAACTAGTTTGGACAAGAAGAGAATAGAAGCTTTCGAAATGTGGTGTTACAGAAGAATGCCGAAGATTAGATGGGTAGATCACATAACTAATGAGGAAGTATTGAATAGGATTGGAGAGAAGAGAAGTTTGTGGCACAACTTGACCAGAAGAAGGGATCGGTTGGTAGGACATGTTCTGAGGCATCAAAGGATCATCAATTTAATATTGGAGGGCAGTGTGGAGGGTAAAAATCGTAGAGAGAGACCAAGAGATGAAGACACTAAGTAGATTCAGAAGGATGTAGGTTGCAGTAGGTACTGGGAGATAAAGAAGCTTGCACAGGATAGAGTAGCGTGGAGAGCTGCATCAAACCAGTCTCAGGACTGAAGACCACAACAAAAACAACTAATAATCAGAACAAACACTGTACTGGTCCGTGGATTTAAACTTAGTACAAACAGGCTTTCACTGACACCGGTTAAATTACAAGACAGGATTAATGCCGACGAAGAACGCCAAGGCGTCGCCCTGAACATTTAGCCTGGAAGCTGGCGGTTACATTCGACGTCGATCGCAACAGGTCGTCCCTCTAGAATTACGCGGATGGGATATAAGTTTTCTAAGCTCCAAAACTAATGAGGAGGTATTGAATAGGATTGGAGAGAAGAGAAGTTTGTGGCACAACTTGACTAGAAGAAGATCCCGGTTGGTAGGACATGTTTTGAGGCATCAAGGGATCACAAATTTAGCATTGGAGGGCAGCGTGGAGGGTAAAAATCGTAGAGGGAGACCGAGAGATGAGTACACTAAGCAGATTCAGAAGAATGTGGGTTGCAGTTGGTACTGGGAGATGAAGCAGCTTGCACAGGATAGAGTAGCATGGAGAGTTGCATCAAACCAGTCTCAGGACTGAAGACAACAACAACAACAACAAGCTCCAAAACAAAAGAAAACAAAAGTCAATACAGCAGCATCGTAAAACAAATGCTTATCGTCTAAATGAATTTAGCAAATGAATGATCAGACTTTCCCTTTGTCAGAATCGCACACATTTAACAGCTCAGGCGGTTAAAAGGAAAGAGTTTACGACAAAACGCTGCGCAGGTGGGAGCAATAGCTACATACGAAATCAAATCACCGAAAGAACACCCAAATTACCGCTGCCACTCCCACTAGGATTTTGAATAAAATTATGGGAGCAGCGAATTGCCAATATAGCCACAATGCCCTTTGGCACTACTCAGCTATTTTCACGACACAGGAGACAGGAGTTCGCTTGTAACTTCGATTATATGACTGTAATAACTGTCACACGGCCTCGCTACATGTACACCACGATGAAGTACTTTCGGGATGCAATTAACCTGGCTCCACCGCACTAGATGTTCCACAATAGCAGTGGAAACGGCACGAAAGAAGCGACTACTTTACGTGTGTCTACCCGCCGCGTAGCCGCCTCCAAACAGGAATAGATGACTCCTTGCAAAATATCCACTCTATTGGGCCACATTCACGCATTCCTTGCTTCTAGCAAACTGTACACCAACGTACAATCTAAAACCCTCTCTTCTCTTACGCGCTTGCGCGACGTCTTAAGACCACCCATCCGGAAGTAGGGTGCTGTCGCGGCGTGCAAAAGAAACTCCAGTCAAAGCACCGCCGCTACCTTACCCTAAATACACTGGCGAAAAAAAAACCGTGACACCAAGAAGGAGTTGTATGACATAAACGAAAGTTGGTAGGTTTGTTTCTACATCTGAAAGATGATGTCTGTTCAAACTTCGCGGCAGTGGCCTAAGATTGGCCCTAGTAGCGCCACTAAGAGGCTAGCGCCACTAAGAGGATGAAAATCAAGTTTGCTTTAAATGCACGCTGTAATAGTCGCAAGTCTTACTTACATTTGAGACTGGACTTGGAAAGTTGATGTTAATTAAGAACGCCTTTAACGCGACAAACACGCCATTATCAACATCACACTGAGTTTGAACAGGGCTCATGTAAAATAGGGGTACCAGATACTGGATGTTTCTTCTGTAGTATTGCAGAAATACTTGAGAGGAAAGTAGCCACTGTGCATGATTGCTGGCAGCAGTGGTGTCAAGAATGTACGGTCGCAAGAAGACCGGGCTCCGCGCGGCCACGTGGCACTACCGAAAAGAAAGACCATCGCGTTCGGCGTACGGCTGTATCTCAACGTACTGCATCTGCAGCAGCAATTAGAGCAGCTGTTTGCACCACACTGGCACAACGAATTGTTACTAATTGGTTACCTCAAGCACAGCTCCAAGCCGGATGCCTTGCAGCAAGCGCTGCACTGATTCCGATTCTGCCTCGGTGCCAATGATGGCCGAGTGTTGCTTAGGAGGAGGCCAGCTGAGTGCGTGTAACGAACCGGTCTGCGTGCAGGACACACTGGACCTGCACCTACAGTTATGGTCTGACTACTTCGTGTAACAGCAGGCGCGCTCTCGTGGTTATACCAGGCACCATGACTGCAAATTTGTATGTCAGTCTGGTGACTCGACCTGTTGGGCTCCCATTCATGAGTAGCACTGCAGGGGGTGTTTTCCAACAGAGTAACGCTCGCCCACATACCGCTGTTGTGCCCCAACTCGCTCTAGACAGTGTCGACATGTTGCCTTGGCCTACTCGAACACCAGGTCTGTCTCCAATGGAGCACTTGTGGGACATCATCAGGAACAACTCCAGTGTCATCCACAAACAGCATGAACTGTCCCTGTTTTGGCCAATCATGTGAAGAGGCATGGAACTCCATCCCACTGACATCCCGCACCTGTAAAACACAATGCATACGTTGCGTGCTTGCATTCAACATTCTGGTGTTTACACCGGTTATTCTGTACCAGCGTTTAACATTTGCAATGCCTTATCTCGAGTTTACATTAACCTGCGATCTTGCGATGTTAATCGCTTAGATTTGTTTTCCAGACAAATGTAATCCCGAAATTCCATTAGCCTACAATGATCGTGTTTCGGACTTGCGATTTTTTTCTCTATTGCTGTATACCGATACGAACATAGCAACAGTCACTGTTGTTTATCATACGCAGGAGTGGAATCTCGGTAACAGAAATTAAAAATCACTGAATCCTTGTGCCGCAAGTGGAGAGTAGTACCACAATGTGTGACCGAACAGTGCATCAGCATTAGGACAAATAATAGAACACCGCTTGTGACATGTTTGAAGCTAAAGACAAGTTTATGTTTATCCATTACGTATATTTTAGAACCGTGACTGTATATTGAATGTAAATTACTTATACAAAACTGCGGTTTGACTGTGTTGCAGTTTTGTATAACTTATTTACATTAAAGACTAGTTGTATACAGGGTGGTCCATTGATAGTGACCGGGCCAAATGTCTCACGAAATAAGCATCAAACGAAAAAACTACAAAGAACGGAACTCGTCTAGCTTGAAGGGGAAAACCAGGTGGCGCTATGGTTGGCCCGCTAGATGGCACTGCCATGGGTCAAACGGATATCTACGGCGTTTTTTTAAACAGGAACCGCCATTTTTATTACATATTCGTGTACTACGTAAAGAAATATGAATGTTTTAGTTGGACCACTTTTTTCGCTTTCTGATAGATGGCGCTGTAACTAGCCATAAAAAGTACGTGGTATCACGTAACATTCCCCCAGTGCGGACGGGATTTTTTTCGTGATACATTACCCGTGTTAAAATGGACCGTTTAGCAATTGCAGTAAAGGCCGAAATCATGTTGATGTGTGGGTATTGTGATTAAAACGCCCAACGGGCGTGTGCTATGTATGCTGCTCGGTATCCTGGGCGACATCATCCAAGTGTCCGGACCGTTCGCCGGATAGTTCCAATAAAAGAATGTTAATTTTACATCTAGCCCACTGCCTTATGTGATTAGTGGGGGCCAAGTTAGTTATACAAAGATAATTAGCAGCTAATTCTAAGTCCTATGTAGTAACTAGTTAGTACGTAAGTGATCAGGAGTAAGCAATGGGCAAACGTTAATGTTAGTCTACTGCAAACATGTAATCTTAAGACTAGTTACTAAATCCTACAGCGTTACAGTTGTGTCAGCTGAATTAGTATAAACCTACTCTAGAGCCTTGCTCATTGAGCTAACCCCAGTGAGCGTGCCCCTGACACTGGGCAGGCCAAGATGGTAATCGCTGCAGGTTTCTAATAATAATGTCTAAAAACTAAGTCCTACAACTAACTTATCCTATGGTCAAGTCCGGTGCGTTGTCTGGTTCAGTAAGGCTGCACCCCACTCCCCCAGAATCCTGTGGCGCAGCGGATTCAGACTGAGGAAGTCGGCCTTTCCGCGCCCAGGCGGTTTGGGAGTAGGGTACCGAACTCTATCTGTGTCTAGGTTTGTCTCCTAATTGTGCTAGTATAGTTCTCTCAAGTAGTCCTTTAAGACTTTCTGAGATACCGCGTTAGCCAGTTTATTGATGGTATGGAAAGTGTCGCGATGTCTGATTAGTCTATATGTGTCGTTGTGTGGTAGTTGGTCCCGCAGTACTGAGGCCACATCATTGAAAAGGGGGCACTTTTTCAATGATGTGGCCTCAGTACTGCGGGACCAACTACCACACAACGACACATAGTTACTTTATTTAAGGAAACAGGAAGTGTTCGGCTACCACGATCTGCAACAAATGATGATGCGCAAGTAGGTGTTTTAGCTGCTGTCGCGGCTAATCCACACATCAATAGCAGATAAATTGCGCGAGAATCGGGAATCTCAAAAAACGTCGGTGTTGAGAATGCTACATCAACATCTATTGCACCCGTACCATATTTCTATGCACCAGCAATTGCATGGTGACGACTTTGAACGTCGTGTACAGTTCTGCCACTGGGCACAAGGGCTATTACAGAACGATGACAGATTTTTTGCATGCGTTCTGTTTAGCGACGAAGCGTCATTCACCATCAGCGGTAACGTAAACCGGCATAATATGCACTACTGGGCAACGGAATATCCACGATCCCTGCCACAAGTGGAACATCAGCGACCTCGGCGGGTTAATGTATGGTGCGGCATTATGGGAGGAAGGATAATTGGCCACCATTTTATCGATGGCAATCTAAATGGTGCAATGTATGCTGATTTCCTACGTAATGTTCCACCGATGTTACAACAAGATGTTTCATTGCATGACAGAACGGCGATGTACTTCCAACATGATGGATGTCCGGCACATAGCTCGCGTCCGGGTGAAGCGGTATTGAATAGCATATTTCATGACAACTGGATTGGTCGTCGAAGCACCATACCATGGCCTCACGTTCACCGGATCTGACGTCCCCGGATTTCTTTCTGTGGGGAAAGTTGAAGGATATTTTCTATGGTGATCCACCGACAACGCCTGACAACACAACGCACTGTCAATGCATGTGCGAACATTACTGAAGGCGAACTTCTCGCAGTTGAGAGGAATGTCGTTACACGTATTGTCAAATGCATTGAGGTTGACGGACATCATTTTGAGCATTTATTGCATTAATGTGGTATTTACAGGTAATCACGCTGTAATAGTATGCGTTCTCAGAAATGATAAGTCCACAAAGGTACATGTGTCACATTGCAACAACTGAAATAAAAAGTTCAAACGTCCCTACGTTCTGTATTTTAATTTTAAAAAACCTACCTGTTACCAACTGTTCGTCTAGATTTTTGAGCCATCTGTTTGTGACTATTACAGCGCCATTTATCACAAAGCGAAAAAAGTGGTCCAACTAAAACATTCATATTTCTTTACGTACTACACGAATATGTAAAGAAAGAATGGGGGGTCCTATTAAAAAAAACGCAGTTGATACCCGTTTGGTCTAGGGCAGCGCCCTCTAGCGGAGCCGACCATACCGCCATCTGGTCTCCCTCTTAAAGCTAGACGAGTTCCGTTCTTTGTAGTTTTATCGTTTGACGCTTATTTAGTGAGATATCTGGCCCGGTCACAATCAATGGACCAACCTGTATAGGCTCTATTTATGGTAAATCAGCAGGAGGTACGCTGCTAAGGAGGCTATGAAAACGGGCTATGCAGATGCGGCAGCGGCTGCCCTTTTCCCACGGCGGGCGGAACCACCGAGTGTAGCTGGAAGCCGGCGCCCTGGCGCCGCGACGAACGGTGACCGCAATCTCAGGAGGGAGCCTCTCCAGCCGGCGGCAAGTGCCCGGCACTTCCTGTAGCACACTTCAGCTTCCAGCCGAACGTCTCAGAAAAACTGCAGTAAACTAAGGGAACGTCGGGAAGCATTGGAGAGCGTATTGAGCCGGACAAGAGCTGTTTCTAAACCATAGCGCTAGTCACAACACCTGTTGCGCTCTTACCGTATAAAGTGTGGAGGAACCAGAAGGTCATTCAAGCGTTAGTCAATCAACAACAGCGCGTTTCGGAGACGGATCAGGCTACCTGTTCCTAAAACGTTTTTCGGTGATCGAACTTAGCTTTGGAGCGTTGTATCTCATTTTGAAAGCAAGTAGACTAGTAAAGTTACGAACGAAAGTAGTTCGCATGATGTGTTACACTGCCGTGTAACACAGCTCAATAAAACTTGGACCATACAGAGGAAGAACTGCTTCAGTACAGACGGCATCTTAATGAAATACGCAGTGAAACGAACACAAATTACACTTTTACAGATGGCTCAAATGGCTCTAAGCACGATGCGACTTAACATCTGACGTCATCAGTCCCCTAGACTTAGAACTACTTAAACCTAACTAACATATGGACATCACACACATACATGCCCGAGGCAGGATTCGAACCTGCGACCGTAGCAGCAGCGCGGTTCCAGACTGAAGCGCCTAGAACCGCTCGGCCACAACGGCCGGCTAAGAAATCTGAACCATGTGTTACTGCTGCGGCTCCTCAGATCATTCGGCACGGCACGGCACGTGCTCTACCGCTATACGACCAGGCCCCACATTTATACACAGCGACGGAAAAATATTGCAACATCACAAGATATCCGATGTAAATCAAATACCGGGAATACAGTTGTCTGGATAATACACTTAAGCGGTTGGAACTGGACGACAACAGACTAATGTAAGTGCGAGATAAACCACTGCAGATGTGAAATGCTGAAAGATTAATAGCTGACAGAATGAAACTTCCTGGCAGATTAAAACTGTGTGCCGGACCGGGACTCGAACTCGGGACCTTTGCCTTTCGCGGACAAGTGCTCTACCAACTGACCTACCTAAGCACGACTCACGCCCCGTCCTCACAGCTTTACTTCTGCCTGTTCATCGCCTCCAACCTTCCAAACTTTACAGAAGCTCTCCTGCGAACATTGCAGAACTAGCACTCCCGAAAGAAAGTATATTGCGGAGACTTGGCTTAGCCACAGCCTGGGGAATTTTTCCAGAATGAGAATCTGACAGAATGTTGAATGTAAGCATGCAAACGTGCGTGCATTGCGTTGTGCAGGCGCTGGATGTTAGTCTGCGAGATTGAGTTCCATGCCTGTGGCACTTGGTCGGTCAGTACAGTGACGTTAATTCTGGTTGTTGGTGACATCAGATGTCCCACATGTGCTCGACTGGAGATAAATCTTCTGACCGAGCAGGTCAATGCAACGTCTCGTCAAAATGTAGAGCATGTTAGGTTACAACAGCGGTATACGGGTGGGCGTTATCCAGTTGGGAAACACCCCTGGAATGCTCTTAACGAATGGCAGTACAATCACCAAGTCGAACCACCAGACTGACGGACAAATTTACAGTCATGGTGCGTGGGATAGCCACGAGAGTGCTCCTTCTGTCATACCAAATCGCACCACATAACCCCAGGTGTAGGTCGTGTGTCCAGCACGCAGACAGGTTGGATGTAGGCCCTCAACTGGCCTCCTTCTAACCAACAACGCAGAACCAGCTTTCATCAGAAACCACAACAGACCTCCATTCCGCCCTCCAGTGAGTTCTCGTTTGACACCACTGAAGAGGCAAATAGCGCTGGTTTGAGGACAGTGGAATGCTGGCTACAGGGCGCCGCCTTGCTCGGAGCTGTCCTTCAATTAACCGATTTGCCCTCGGTCACTATTTTTAACGAATTAACCGGGTTTCAACACTATAAAAATAGTAGAAAAAAATTTACGTCGGTTCAGAAAAGATATTTCAGATGAAGAAATTACTGACTTCATGAATCTCATCTCAGTCGTAGTCAAGTACAACTATTTCGAATTTAATGGACATTTCTACCAACAATCCGACGATCTTGCTATGCGAAATCCGTTAGCTGGTATCCTCACTGATATTTTCATCAACACCCTAAAAGAAAAAAATTT
Source organism: Schistocerca gregaria (assembly GCF_023897955.1). Classification (NCBI taxonomy): domain Eukaryota; kingdom Metazoa; phylum Arthropoda; class Insecta; order Orthoptera; family Acrididae; genus Schistocerca; species Schistocerca gregaria. Next base: position 423,706,135 of record NC_064920.1, read on the forward strand.
TAATTGTTTTCCAGCTGCGTCACTAGGCATTATTTCTAATTCCAGATACGTTAACGATATTCTAATCATCTACAAATGACCCTCTGACGGTGTTGATCGTATCTTTAACCTATTCAATAATCTTCATGAGAACATTTCTTTCACTATCGGATTTGAAAATGAGACCCGTCAATTAAACTTCCTTGACTTGACGCTTACCATAGAAACAAATAAAAATCTTTCAATACTTTTCGTAAACTAACATATACCGACCAGACCGTTCCTGCATCTTCTACTCATCCACAATCTCATAAAAAAGCGTTCTTTCATTCTGCTGTTCACCGCGCCATTTCCATCCCACTTTCTAAAGAAAAGTTCAACGACGAAATCAATTTACGTAAAACAATAGCAGTTAACAACGAGTATAAACCTAACATAGAAGAAGACGTCCTTAAAAAGAAAACTGCTAAAAGAATTACTACGCTAGGCACTTCTGTTAACGAGTCTAGCTCAAAAAAGTATTTCTCTATTCATTTCGTGGGGCCAATCTCTTATCAGATCCAACGCATTCTTCGAATCAAGTACAATTGCAACGTTGCTTTTTCTACTAGTAACAATTTGAAAAAAAAACTTCATAATTTACATTCTATTCGTTCCCTTTAGAAAATTCTGCTGTCTACAAAATTGTCTGCGACACTTGCTCCTCTTACTATATAGGACAAACTGAACGTGCCTTCACTACCAGATATGAAGAACACTTGCCTTGAGAAAATGGCACTACCCTCCAAGATTCGTCTTCTGCCCACTATCTTCTAATTACAGGTCATTCACCTAAAGCCATCTGCGATAGCAATATTTTGCACACCGAAAAGAAAAGGCGTAGACTAGATATTCTAGAAGAATTAGCGATTTTCAAACATCTTGCTCGAAAGGACAACCTCATCCTTAATCAACAGCTACATTTACGTAACAAAAATTTTTTCAACGGTATAAAGTCGTTACTCGATATCTGACTTCGCGTCTCCTTGTGCAAATTGCCGAAATGTTCTTTTCCTTCTAAGGTAGTCCTATGTTTTCTAATTATCAAATATTTCTGGCCTGTATTTCACGTCAATATTGCGTTCTACAAGTTGTCATTCAGTCCTATCTGCATTTTCAGAATGATGTTTTCATGTTTCATCTTACTGTTATAAGTTTCGATGTAGACAAAATATTATGTTGTATGCTACTATCAAACAAACATTGCTCTCCATTATGTACCAAATATCGTTTATTTATAATCATTTCTGCTATACTTCAATGTGAAGTCGCCTAATTGCATCTACGGCTACTAGATGGCCCGCTCGTTGCAGTGCCGCATTCACCTGGCCGCATTTGTTAACGCGGGCACCTCAGTCCGTTTGCAACCTGTAACCGCGTAAGTAACGAGCAGCCCTTAGGTGGCTCGCCATCACAATTTTTTATCTTAAATATCTTTGTGACTAATGCCCTTTTGGCATATTTATTATTTTATACATGACATGTAAGTACTGCCAGTCTTTCACGATGTTTCTGTACTTATGCTCTGTATCAAACGTTTTTAGTCATAATTCTGTGACACATGTTATAGACCATTCTTAGATTTAAATTCTGAGGGAGACACTCCTAGCAGTGTTGAAACCCGGTTAATTCGAGGGCTGTTTTCTTTCAGTTGTCAGTGAGGGGTTACTTTTTGTCTGCTGCGCGATGTAGCGTTTATCTGCTGCTGTAGTCCCTGTAGAGCATCTCCACTCCTTCTTGCAGCAGCAGCTATGGTTTGGAACGATCCTACGAATGCGAAACAGTTTTGTGGAGATATTGCACTACACTTGTCACACTTCGTCCTTCCTCAAGTTTTCCTTTGATTTTTCCCTGTGTAAAGTCATCCAAATGTTGTCTTCGGGCTATGTTGTAACGAAGAGCACCACCACAGTGCACCGTAACTGCTCACTGATTGACATATATTTTATTTTTCCGTTCCTTCAGCTGCCTTGTGTTGCGGGCCAGCCTCATTTGGCGTTACATTAACGTTGTTCTCGCGACTTGTGAAGTCCAACTTTTTGTGTACGACTGGGAGAGCGCCGGCAACACGATCTCCCAGTTTCATTTATTTACTTCGAGTACTTAATATGTTATGCTACTTTATCCATCTCGTCCTTAAGTTTATTAGGGCAGTGTAATATTACATTTCTATTGTATCTTTAGACACAATTGATAGTATTCCCTGTAATACTGGCTATCAAAAAGTCTAGCCCAACTATTGACAATGGGAATGTTAAAAATGTTACGTAACCACAGTGGTACGATCGGGCTGTCTCGGTCTAGGCAATTTCGGGTTGCACTGGACGAAACTGACAGCATAAAATTAAACTTTTACTCTTTTCTTCTTTAACATACTAAGCCGTAAAATTCACAGTATTAATGGGATGAAAATAACACGAAGGAATATGTAAAGGTTTTTTTTAAATTACCTGTACCAGTTACAAACTGTGTTAGCTAATGTATTGTTTATTTATTGTGCGACATGTTTCGAGGGAATATCTTATCTTCAGGCTAAATGGCATTACAAAAACAATTTCACAATAAGATCATACAGACGTTACACAGTCGGTGTTACACAGCCTGAAGATGAGTTATTACCTCGAAACATGTCACACAATAAATAAATAATACATTAGTTAACAAAGTTTGTGACTGATGGCGGTAATTTTAAAAAAAATACCTTTACACATTTCTTGAGACAGTCACGCTCGAAAAACAGTCAACATGGCTACAAACACGAAGGAACCGTAGAAAAAGTCAAGCTTATTGAAATGACAATCAGGGGCGGGAGTGAGAATTACTTAGTTCCAGGAGGTACATTACATGAAATACAGTACGAATGGTTCAAATGGCTCTAAGCACTATGGGACTTAATATCTTGGGTCATCAGTCCCCTAGACTCCAAACTACTTAAACCTAACTAACCTAAGGACATCACACATATCCATGCCCGAGGCAGGATTCGAATCTGCGACCGTAGCAGCAGCGCGGTTCCAGACTGAAGCGCCTAGAACCGATCGGCCACAGCAACCGGCAAATACACTACGATTTATGAGAAAAAGAAGAGGTGTACATAAAACGTATTTTACGAAATAATATTTTTTTTCGTAGAACGTTCAGCGATGATCACGAAACAGTATTTGTACGAACATGCAAAAAACTAGGTAGCAAGCTTGTTGCCTTTGAGTAAATTTATAAGTAGCGCGAGAACATTACAAGGAAATAAAAAAAATAGGAATCGAAATAAAGATATGTGCCAAATTAAATGCTACATGATATTAGAATCCTATGACTTTTTGGAATTAAAATTAGCACAATTCATTTGGTGACAAAGTGAGAATCTCTATTTATTTATGTTGTATTAATTAGAAAAGACAGTTAACTAGTTTCCAGATCAGCTTTACGTACGTGATCAAGAGAAACAGGGACTCAACTCCAGGCTACGAGTAGGTCTCGGCTGATATTCTACAAGAATGAAGTACGCACCCTACTGAACTTCAGAGCTGTAAACACGTGAAGGGTCGGATCGCAGACTTGGTGTGGGCACGAGCGAAGGACTTATTCCTGGTACCGGTTATTCAGTAAGTGGTACCTAACTGATGGAATAAAATTCACAATGTGAGTTATCCGAACTTCTTTTGGCTTGACTGACAAAACGTAGACTTTCCGACAGTAAATACATTTTTATAAACAATGTTAGGAAGATTAAGCAAGTCGTTCTTATTTGATCGTGTGAGCGTACATCAGCGTGGATGCTAATTGGTCAACGATCACGTCCAACCCAACTGAACATAACACCTACGAGTAGGGTTACGTAAGTAGCCGAAGTAGCGAAATTGATGCGTGGGGAAGAAACATCTTTAATACAGGAACTGTATCTTCAAGATGTGACAATATTTTAAGTTACATACTTTTTTAAGCGTACTTCCACATTCCCATTCGTAACTCACGATCTCTGCCAGAAGATTAATGAAAGGTTTAGAAAGTTCTCGGAAAGAATTCTCATTTAAAAAAATACTGAAGCTGAAATGTGATGGATTAGTTTTAATCGTGAGCAGGTTTGCACTCATTTTCTCCAAGTAAAGATAAGATTTTAGTATCAATCTATCTAGTGGAAGTGCTAAGTTGGCGAGTGACAAACATGCAGGATTTGCTGCGGTATCAGTTATCGCTCACAAGAGTTATCACCATCGGAATTTGAATACAACTTTTAAGTGGAATACATTTCAAGATGTGTTCTAATTACGTCTACGATGTAAGCCTTGTGCATCTTTGTAACAGACAAAGCTGTCATCCTTCTGTGTCAGTCCACAGAAGAAAACCCGAATCATCTTCCCTCCGTCTACATATCTACATTGCACTTTTTTTAGTATTCTCTTCACTCCTCTGTGATTAACGGCTTCTTTCCATGCTGGACGGTGGTACTCTGCAATTGGGTAGTACCGTAAACAGGCAAATGTTTTGACGAGTTTAATGGGCACCTAGTTATTCCCTTTGAGAGTCTCCCAATAATATTTCTTGTCTCTACATTTTGCTTCGTTTCATGCGTGGAGGTTCCAAATGTGCATGTTTGTAACCCCTGCATTTTAAGTGCTTAGACGCTGCTAAGGGTGTTAGCGTACATGAGCAGCTAAATAAGAGCACCGTGGAGTTATGACGCTTGAAACCCCCTCTCCATTCGTAAACGTACCTGAGACTGCATCATCTTCTCAATCTTTCCCTGTCGTGTCTTGTTTGTAATTATGGCGAGATTAGGTAAAGTCCTACTAAACTGAAAAGTATATCAACGCAGATGCTTGTTCATCGTGTGACAACACTGCACCACTTTTTTTGTCACACTTTCGTGGCTTGGTGTCTAAGTGGGTAGCTATCAAACTACAAATCCAAAGGTTCGTGATTCCTTGCCCAGTCTGGGTCGGAATTCTCTTCTGTTATTGATTTCTGTTTTTACCTCTTGAAATTATTTTTGTTTGTAAAACACACAAAGCTGCACTTTAGTTCCGATTCCACATTAAAACATAGGTCCCAAAGAGTAAACTCGAGTTTTATAAGAAGAAAAGGCTACACCATTTCCAATAAAACCCTGCACAGCGAAACTCTGAAGAGTTTATCCTTCAGGCTGAAGACAGTTTTACTTAGTTATTAACACACTATTCGAACAGAATTACCATTGAATATTGCCTAGCAAATGTTATATGTTTATAATGTGACTATTGGCTAACAAACAACTCCGTTTTTACATTTTTACACTATCAGTGTCAGCCGGGTGTGGGTGCAATTTGGCAACTTGCTCCGCTTTCGTGCCAACCTCTTCATCTCAGAGCAGCACTTATACCCTACATCACCAATTATTTCCTGGATGTACTCCAATATTTGTCTGCCCCTACTTTTTTTACCCTCCACACCGTTCTCTAGTTCAATGGAAGTTATTCTCTGATGTTTTAACACACGACCTACCTTCTTCTCCCTTCTGATTGTCAGTGTTTTCAACATTTTCCTGTCGTCACCAGAGCGTTGGCCACCCTCTGTCACTAATAATGCCGAACTCATAAACGGGAAAAGGAAATACTAATAATAGTAACAATAATATTAATCCGAGAGAGGGGGGGCGGTTTCTATTCCACTACCGGGCGCATCCCCAGGCGGCGGATAATGTGGAAGGCGCTGCAGATATACAGGGTAGGTTGGAAATAAAATAGCACCTGCGCACCAACATAGAAATCAAAAGCCAACAGCGACTGTCAACAACATTGGTCGGTCTTCAGCTAGCGTATATTCCCCAGGTTACGAGCGACTGATAAAAACCTCCAGGGTTAAAAACTGTTGTTGTAAGCTAGAAGAGTGTGATGTGGAACGAATTACTCAAGGTAGACAAACCACAGCGCCAGAGTGAGCAACAATACGGTCGGATTCTGGGGAGTTGGTTGGTTGGTTGACTTTGGGGGGGGGGGGGGGGGGACCAAACAGCGAGGTCATCGGTCCTGTCGGGTCAGAGAATGATAAGGAAGGAAGTCAGCCGTGCCCTTTCGAAGGAACCATCCCCGCATTTGCCTAGAGCGATTTAGCGAAATCATGGAAAACCTCAATCAGCGTGGTTTGACGCGGGTTTTAACCACCGTCCTCCCGAATGCAAGTCCAGTGTGCTAACCACTGTGCCACCTCGCTCGGATTCTGAGAAGTCTCTAGCTTTAAACAGAGATTAGTTGGAGCATCTTGGAACCTCAAGCAAGATGGAGTATAGAAAATGAAATTACATAGCTACTTTCAACGTAAGTTCTCTTCTAAAAACTGGAAAATTAAAACATCTTACAGATACACTTAATAATCACAAAATTGTCATAACGGCCCTACAAGAAGCCAGATTCAAGGAAGAAAGCAGTTTTGATTCTGGTGGCTTCAGAATATACAAAACAAAATTAGGCAAAAAGATTAAAAACATACCGCACCTCGGAACAGACTCTATAATACAGAAAAAAGGTTTGGACACTATTATCAACTTTGTAACGCAATCTGACAGCCTCTCCACATTCACCTTCAAATCTACTAAAACGTATACACCGTCGTAAATGCACTTGCTCCCATAAATGAAGACTACAGAAAGGACAAAGAAAAGGTGGAACGTTTTTGGCACCAACTCGATGATTTTGCTCAAAAAATGCCAGGAAAACACAATGTCTTACTTATGGCGACATCAATGTCCAGACAGCGAAAGTGAAAAAGAAGTTAGAAACTACCGAGCACATAACAGAACTAACCAAAATGGCATTAGATTGACAGAATTATAGAAAGCACACAAGATGATCCTGAAATCAGCTACCTCGAAAACACAAAACGCAGTCCTCACCAAACCCCTCCTAGGTGTTTTCCAACTCGATCACGTGGCAATAAAACTGATGTTCCATAAAGAAATACAAAATGTCAAAGTCCTCAGAGGAGCCAACCTAGATTCTGTTTACTACCGTACTAAAATAAAGCTCAAAATCATTCCCAAAAGGAAAAACAAAACCAGCATCCCCAGAAGAAAAAAAATACGAACCAGAAAAGATAATAAATTCTAAGGAGTTTCCACTCACAAATGAAGACATGTAAAACCAAAACTGGTATCTGTTAAAAGAAAGCCTAATAAGTAAAGCCAAACAATAGTTCCCCTAACCAAAGTCAAAAAACCTGCCTGGTGGACAGAACAATGTGACAGACTCCTTGAACGTAGAAGAAAAGCAATCACAGAAAAATGAACATACCAGACAAAACACCTTAAACGTAAGAAAATTAGTGAGAGAAAATATCAAAAGAATAAAAAAAAGCCCAAGGAGACCAACTCATCTTTCAGATATACGAAGTCTTCCTCAAAAGTAACACGAGAAATCTTTATAGGATTTGACCAAATACAGCCCACCGACCCTACGGCTCCAAGGCAATAGGGGTAATCGCAAAACATTGGCAGAATATTTTACATACCTTTCCAATTGTGAAGAACCCACAGAAAAAATGTGCTTTAAGACCGCAACAATAACCAATACTAACTTTGAACTAACCTCCACAGAGGCACTAAAGACAGTCATTTCAAGTCTCAAAAACTATAAAGCCTCGGGAGAATACCACATCGTAGGTTAACTTTGGAAAAGGGCAACAAAAATGCTATATATTGTCTCCAAACAATCTTAAGAAATAGAAGAATCCGAGATGAATCGAAGACGGCTCTCATCCACCCACTCCATAAGAAATGATCCAAAACTGACCCCAACAACTACAGAGATATCTCGCTTCTAGACGTGAAGTACAATATACTCCCTAAAATCCTACTTAACAGGGTAGAACCATAATTAGATCATAAACTTCGAGAATAGCAAGCGGGTTTCAGGAAAGGAAAATCCTGTCCAGAACAAACACCAAACCTCAAAATCCTTACGAACTATCAAACATCAAGAGGAAAATCATATCTTATCACTTTCATTGACTTTGGGAAAGGATACTACTCAACAGAATAGAAATCCCTCATCTCTTTACTAAAAGACCTAAACCTAGACAACAAAATCACAAATGTAATCAGAGAAACCGTTATACATAGCCAAAATCAAATTCATGGGAGAACTATCCAACTCTTTACTATAAAAGCTGGTATACGACAAGAAGATGGAATCTTCCAACTGCTATTTAACTGCGTCCAAGAAAAAAGCAGTCAGAGAGTGTAACACGAACGTCAAAAGTGGAATTCGACTGGAAACAAAAAACAAAGGCATCAAAGTCAATTGATTAGCCTTTGTAGATGATATGGCCCTACTAGCCGAGACCTCGAAAAAAGCCAAAGAAAAGACAAAAACAATCTGAAGAAATAGGTCTCAAAATCTCCTTTGGAAAGACCAAGATAACAAAAAAAGACCAAAAAGAAGTAGAGTGCGAGGAAAACTAGTGATCGTCACAGAATTCAAATATCTTGGAACGCCCTTGAGTAAAGTGCAATGGAATGTCGAAGAAATAAAGCTGAACTAACCTTCCAATTCACCAAAATCACATATAACAAAAAGTACTTCTCCTGGAATGCAAAAATAACACATTACAATACAGTTATCAAACGGGAAGCCATGTATGCAGCCGAAACATTGTCCATCACCAACCATGGCCCATTTGAAAGGCTGCAGATCAAAGAAAGGGAGATATTAAGAAAAATGCTTGGTCCCAAATGCCACAACAACAAACTCACAGCGACTGCTATGGTCGCAGGTTCGGATCCTGCTTCGGGCATGAATGTGTGTGATGTCCGTAGGTTAGTTAGGTTTAAGTAGTTCTAAGTTCTAGGGGACTGATGACCTTCGATGTTAAGTCCCATAGATCTCAGAGCCATTTGAACCATTTTTTGAAGAAACTCACGTAAGAAATGAAACCCCTTATCAAACTCTCAGTTACAATGAGCAAAGAACTGATTTTATGGACACATCCTCAGAATTAACCCAAACAGATTAACAAAATGTTTTTTGATCGCTTCTGCAACAAATAAACCCAACCAGATTGGTATAAGGAAACAGAGATTGAGTTAAGATAACTCCAAAGTACATAAAATATACTCACAGATAAAACTGCAAAAAAAAGGCAAAGACAAGAAAGATACGTGATCAGTCAAAATGAGAACGGAAAGAATAATTTAACGCTGAATAAAAAAGGAAAGCAACATCAGAAAGTATGAAACGACACTGAGATAATAGAAAGGTACAGGACGTTACCAATTGCCGGCTGCGGTGGTCGTGCGGTTCTAGGCGCTGCAGTCGGGAACCGCGGGACTGCTACTGTCGCTGGTTCGAGTCCTGCCTCGGGCATGGATGTGTGTGATGTCCTTAGGTTGGTTAGGTTTAAGTAGTTCTAAGTTCTAGGGGACTGATGGCCTAAGATGTTAAGTCCCATAGTGCTCAGAGCCATTTAACCATTTTTGACATTACCAATTGATTGATTTAATGTACCCCGAAGTACGGTGAAACGAAAGAATAATAATAAACTGCCAAAATTGAGGGGAGGACTCAGGCCCCTCTCTTAAATCAAAGCAGGCATTCTACACGTTTTAAACAAATGTTATGGCCACTGACTTGAACACATTTTAAATTATATTCATTACAGCAAGCGAGTTCCAAATTACCTGCAATTTAAAATCCAACATTTACTGATTATTATAACACAAGCATCGCAGAAATAAAACACAGTTTATATTCGTTCATAAGTTCAACAATGAGGATAAATTACAGATAGCGCTAGTAGTAATGAACTCGAGAGAACGGGTGGATGTGGGAGAGAAAGAGGAACGTGATAAAACACAGGCAATGAAAATAGGGGAAGAGAATGTGATGTGGCTGACTGAGCAACCCATGTTAGCGAGACAGGACCGCTATTACTTTCTATACACACAAATGATCCGGCGGACAGTCTGGGTAGCTATCTGCGGTCGTCTGTTGATGGTGCTGTGGTGTACGGGAAACTGTCGAAGTTGAGTGATTGTACGAGGATACAATATGGCTTAGACAACAATTCTAGATGGTGTGATGAATGGCACGTTAGAATACATTCTTGCTAGCGTACTACTTAACACAGTCACGTCGTTTATATACCTGGACGGAAGGCGACGTTCTTTTCGAGGAGCACTGTAGGGGAACTTAGAGAATCGGTATTCGAAGTTGACTGCAGAGCGTTCCTACTAGCGTTAACATACATTTCGCGTAAGGACCACGAAAATAAGGTATGTGGAATCAGAGATGGTACAGGGACATATAGAGAATCATTCATCCCTCGTTCTTTTTGCGAGTGTAAAAGAACATGAAATGTCTAGTAGTGGTACAGATTACCCTCGGCCACGCAGTTTATGGAGGCGCAGACATAGATGTAGCAAAATGAACAGAGAAAAAAGAATAAGTGGGAGAAAATGGCAGTACTTGTTGAAGGGGAGAGTGGCCATAAGCGTTAGCTTTTGGGGAAAGATTATGCATTTGACAGAAGAAAGTGCTTCCGGTTCTTAATAGCAGACAGCGCCTGCGAATGTACGAAGGCTCATTTGAAAGTGTTTTGCCAACAATTATGACAGGTAAAGTATTAGGTGCTAATGACTCACCATGTGCATCAGGAGGGCGACAGAAAATGAGCATCCGGGAGGTGCAAAGATCAACCTTCTATGCGATGTATGTATAACACTTCACAAAATGGACATCGTCGATATTCAAGAAATGTCCCAAACAAACCATTAACTTGCACCATGAACGCCGAATCAAAAATGGCGCCCACAGTGATCACAAAGGTTCACACTATCAAGATCGAAGGTGAACTCCTTGGGTGTCACAAACTATGCAGAACGTTCAGCTAAGTATCCACTCTTAAAGAGTGCACATTCAATCATATTGGTGTAAACGGAGTGATGAAACTCTCGGAATATGATGGCATGCGACCGAATGCGAAACAGTGTCGTGGAGCTTATTCTGAAACTGGCTATCCTTTCAGGCGTAGTGCAGATAGTAGGATAATATGGTTTATAGGCACGGAAAAAAAAAACATCCAGAGGCTCAATTTGTCCAGTCGTGCCAGGTTGTATGATTTGTAATGTCACACACTTTTCAGGATTTGGTCTAAAGGAGTATGGTTTTTACACGCAGCAAGTTATTTTGACCAGCTATTGGGCAAAAGCAGTGTTCATCCCATGGTTGCAGTTCACTTACCACCATTTCTCTCCCTTGCTTGTTGTGATGTAAATATTTCCTACTGCCCTTGCAAGATCAGGCACACGAGAAAGAATCTTAGGGGACAGAGATGCTTCAACTTCTCATAGCACAATAAATAACTTTCTAGCCAATTTACCATCCAGATTAACAATCCGCATTATTATGTACGAGTGCCTTAAAGCATTGTTAGTTGATCTTGATACGATTCTCTTGGTACCTCTAATTACCAGGGTTCCTTTCATATGAATTTCCTGTTCAAATCCCGATTAGTCGGAGTTGAAAACAAATTTCTTACTGTACGGCAAATTTTCGGGCCGATTTGCTGTGCATCTTCAAGGTGACGCTTTGTTTGAAACATAGTTGTCTTACTTTTTCCAATCATCTAGCACTGTTTGAAGTTTTGCAGGCATCCACTGCTTTCCTTGAAATCACTGTAATCTACGTTGTGCGCAGTTTGATGTGCATAACGTAGTAGTTCACCATCATCCACATTCTGTAAATTGTATCGAGCATCACTGAATCGTGCAAATACCAGTTTTTTAACAAGTGCGCATTGCCCTCCCGTGAATATCCGTTGTTCTTCTTATGTACTACACGGTCATATTGCTTCGGGCTTATACAAAACATGTTCATAATTATTTTTTTACTGTTCTGTGGATGATCGTCCATGTACATATTTACGTTTAGTACCTGTTCCTTGGACAACGACTGCCCTTTACTACGATTTATGGCTCCCTGTCCGACAAGTATGACGAACTTCATGGCTCGAAACTGTTTTATTATCACTTTCACTTGTTAAGCACGTATCGTTATCATTGTACTCCTTATGTACATTGTCCGCACAGAAGAGCGCATATGAAACCACAAATGTCTCGCAGAAGCGCAAATATTTCAGATGGCACTTCTTTCTCACTCTGTAAAATTCCTTGGGTTCCTTTCTGACGAAATTTCAACTTTGGCAACTGTTTTTGTAGATATAATGCAATGTTTGCTTTGTTCATCGTTGTCATTGTTCTGCTTTGTATCAACATCACTAGCACTATAGCACTGTTGTGAACCGAGCGAGGTGGCGCGGTGGTTAGCACACTGGACTCGCATTCGGGAGGACGGCGGTTCAATGCCGTCTCCAGCCATCCTTATTTAGGTTTTCCGTGATTTCCCTAAATCGTTTCAGGCAAATGCCGGGATGGTTCCTTTGAAAGAGCACGGCCGATTTCCTCCCCCATCCTTCTCTAACCCGAGCTTGCGCTCCGTCTCTAATGACCTCGTTGTCGACGGGACGTTAAACACTAACCACCACCACCACAGTTGTGAGTTACTCGTCGACTAAGCAGGCCAGCTACGCTTCGTAGCCTCATACCGTGGTCTCCAATGGATGACCTCCAGTACTACTCACTTTTGTCCATGGCCGGTCAATATTGTGGTTGTGTGGTAGACAATACGTGGGGCGGCAAAATTGTGGTTGTGTGGTAGACAATACGTGCGGCGGCAAACGCCGTAAAAATCATGGCCTTCTCTGACCTCGCACACAAGGGGTTCCTTGTCGGACTTTTTCCAGAGTGTCATGAATGAGGGAGGGATTAACGAACATGACGCTGTTAAAGAAGTTATGAACAGGAAAGGCAAAACAGCTCATCAAGAGAATTAGGAGAGTATTTGTATTCAATCGAATTAATAGTCACTAATATCATACTAACTGAAAGACGAAATGAAAATAAGCTGACGAACGCAGAACAACTGAGATTAAAGGCCAAAGCCAGCGTAAATGGAGGCCTAGATAACTGCTTACAAATAATAAAAAACGACTAAGATTCACGTCGGTTTAATAGTGCAATTCGAAGAAATTTGCATTATCAGATAGTACCACACTCTCGCACCAAAACAGACTGCAGGTAAACAGTTAGAGACGGATCTGCTGCATCCGTAACAATGGGTGAACTCTAAAATTTCCACAGCCAGAATCTGACTGAAGGTCTGTCAGAAAATCCTAGGGAGTTAATCTTTTACAGCCATTCTATCTGTCGTGTATCAGTATGCTATTGGAACTGTAGACGACAACCAGAAAGCAGAAATCGCGCATTTAAAAAATGTACTGGCGCGCGAGGAAACGTCGATTGACCATCGCACAGACTCACAAATGACAGATTGTGATGTGAGCAACTCTGATAATGAAAAACCATAAGACTATTCAAAGTGAACAAGGCACCAAGCCCTGACAGAGCCCAAAATGTATTTTACGTTGAATACGCCACGCAGTTAGTTTCTTTACGCTTGTGTGGTGGCTCTTGACTCTGAGGGAAACCGGTTCGAATCCTGCCGCTAGAAAACATTTAGAGGCCGGCAAGAGAACGAGAGGTGGTGGCGTAAAATTCCTGGATCACCAGGCTTTGCGCCAATGTCCAGGATTAAAATCTCAAAACTCCGCAGTGCCTCATGAAGTAGGATCTGGGACACTGTTGACGATGATCCGTCCGTTGGATGGGGCATTAAGCTTCGTGACCCCCTTAATGTTAATCAAGAGCAGTAGTTGTGTGCGAGCTCCGGGACCACCCTCTCCCTTCCCTTGATCTGGAACAGCACAAAATGGACGCTACATGGTACAAGCACTCGTCACACTCAACACACGACACAGGTGCACACTTGACACTTAATAACAGGTTGGAGGAAGGCAAACCACCTCCACTCAGGCCTTTTCTAGGAGGCAAGATTCCTGCATCTGCTTCCCTTCACTCTTTCCCCGAATATGGGACACTCTGTTGTGTAAGCTTGTTTCAAGGCTCATACAGGGTGTTTCAAAAATGACCGGTATATTTGAAACGGCAATACAAACTAAACGAGCAGCGATAGAAATACACCGTTTGTTGCAATATGCTTGGGACAACAGTACATTTTCAGGCAGACAAACTTTCGAAATTACAGTAGTTACAATTGTCAACAACAGATGGCGCTGCGGTCTGGGAAACTCTATAGTACGATATTTTCCACATATCCACCGTGCGTAGCAATAATATGGCGTAGTCTCTGAATGAAATTACCCGAAACCTTTGACAACGTGTCTGGCGGAATGGCTTCACATGCAGATGAGATGTACTGCTTCAGCTGTTCAATTGTTTCTGGATTCTGGCGGTACACCTGGTCTTTCAAGTGTCCCCACAGAAAAAAGTCACAGGGGTTCATGTCTGGCGAATAGGGAGGCCAATCCACGCCGCCTCCTGTATGTTTCGGATAGCCCAAAGCAATCACACGATCATCGAAATATTCATTCAGGAAATTAAAGACGTCGGCCGTGCGATGTGGCCGGGCACCATCTTGCATAAACCACGAGGTGTTCGCAGTGTCGTCTAAGGCAGTTTGTACCGCCACAAATTCACGAAGAATGCCCAGGTAGCGTGATGCAGTAATCGTTTCGGATCTGAAAAATGGGCCAATGATTCCTTTGGAAGAAATGGTGGCCCAGACCAGTACTTTTTGAGGATGCAGGGACGATGGGACTGCAACATGGGGCTTTTCGGTTCCCCATATGCGCCAGTTCTGTTTATTGACGAAGCCGTCCAGGTAAAAATAAGCTTCGTCAGTAAACCAAATGCTGCCCACATGCATATCGCCGTCATCAATCCTGTGCACTATATCGTTAGCGAATGTCTCTCGTGCAGCAATGGTAGCGGCGCTGAGGGGTTGCCGCGTTTGAATTTCGTATGGATAGAGGTGTAAACTCTGGCGCATGAGACGATACATGGACGTTGGCGTCATTTGGACCGCAGCTGCAACACGGCGAACGGAAACCCGAGGCCGCTGTTGGATCACCTGCTGCACTAGCTGCGCGTTGCCCTCTGTGGTTGCCGTACGCGGTCGCCCTACCTTTCCAGCACGTTCATCCGTCACGTTCTAGTCCGTTGAAATTTTTCAAACAGATCCTTTATTGTATCGCTTTTCGGTCCTTTGGTTACATTAAACCTCCGTTGAAAACTGCCTCTTGTTGCAACAACACTGTGTTCTAGGCGGTGGAATTCCAACACCAGAAAAATCCTCTGTTCTAAGGAATAAACCATGTTGTCCACAGCACACTTGCACGTTGTGAACAGCACACGCTTATAGCAGAAAGACGACGTACAGAATGGCGCACCCACAGACTGCGTTGTCTTCTATATCTTTCACATCACTTGCAGCGCCATCTGTTGTTGAAAATTGTAACTACTGTAATTTTGAAAGTTTGTCCGCCTGAAAATGTACTGTTATCCCAAGCATATTGCAACAAACGGTGTATTTCTATCGCTGCTCGTTTAGTTTTTATTGCCGTTTCAAATATACCGGTCATTTTTGAAACACCCTGTATGTGTCAAGAATCTCTTGTGAAGGAATAGCCCCGCGTGATTGGAAAAGAGCATAAGACATTCCTTTAGTACAGGAGGAATGTAGAAGACTTAGATTTATTAGAAGGATTTGGGAAAATTCAGCAAACGTCATACAAGACGGTTGTGCGACCACTCCTATTGCAAATAATCCATAGGCGGACTGCTAGGATTGTAACAGCTCGGTACAGGCCAATCGAAGGTATAATGTAGCAGCTCGGTGAGCTTAAAATGGCGACTTTGGTCTCGTGTAAATTCACAGAACCGGCATTCGCCGGAGACTGTACGACGGTTCCGCCGCCACTATCCTTTATCTCGAGTGTTGTTGTTGTCTTCAGTCCTGAGACTGGTTTGATGCAGCTCTCCATGCTACTCTACCCTGTGCAAGCTGCTTCATCTCCCAATACCTACTGCAACCTACATCCTTCTGAATCTGCTTAGTGTACTCATCTCTCGGTCTCCCTCTACGATTTTTACCCTCCACGCTACCCTCCAATGCTAAATTTGTGATCCCTTGATGCCTCAAAACATGTTCTACCAACCTATCCCTTCTTCTAGTCAAGTTGTGCCACAAACTTCTCTTCTCCCCAATCCTATTCAATACCTCCTCATTAGTTACGTGATCTATCCACCTTATCTTCAGTATTCTTCTGTAGCACCACATTTCGAAAGCTTCTATTCTCTTCTTGTCCAAACTAGTAATCGTCCATGTTTCACTTCCATACATGGCTACACTCCAAACAAATACTTTCAGAAACGACTTCCTGATACATAAATCTATATTCGATGTTAACAAATTTCTCTTCTTCAGAAACGCTTTCCTTGCCATTGCCAGTCTACATTTTATATCCTCTCTACTTCGACCATCATCAGTTATTTTACTTCCTAAATAGCAAAACTCCTTTACTACTTTAAGTGTCTCATTTCCTAATCTAATTCCCTCAGCATCACCCGATTTAATTTGACTACATTCCATTATCCCCGTTTGGCTTTTGTTAATGTTCATCTTATATCCTCCTTTCAAGACACTGTCCATTCCATTCAACTGCTCTTCCAAGTCCTTTGCCGTCTCTGACAGAATTACAATGTCATCGGCGAACCTCAAAGTTTTTACTTCGTCTCCATGAATTTTAATATCTACTCCAAATTTTTCTTTTGTATCCTTTACTGCTTGCTCAATATACAGATTGAATAACATCGGGGAGAGGCTACAACCCTGTCTCACTCCTTTCCCAACCACTGCTTCCCTTTCATGCCCGTCGACTCTTATTACTGCCATCTGGTTTCTGTACAAATTATAAATAGCCTTTCGCTCCCTGTATTTTACCCCTGCCACCTTTAGAATTTGAAAAAGTGTATTCCAGTCAACATTGTCAAAAGCTTTCTCTAAGTCTACAAATGCTAGAAACGTAGGTTTGCCTTTTCTTAATCTTTCTTCTAAGATAAGTCGTAAGGTCAGTATTGCCTCACGTGTTCCAACATTTCGACGGAATCCAAACTGATCCTCCCCGAGGTCTGCATCTACCAGTTTTTCCATTCGTCTGTAAAGAATTCGCGTTAGTATTTTGCAGCCGTGGCTTATTAAACTGATAGTTCGGTAATTTTCACATCTGTCAGCACCTGCTTTCTTTGGGATTGGAATTATTATATTCTTCTTGAAGTCTGAGGGTATTTCGCCTGTCTCATACATCTTGCTCACCAGCTGGTAGAGTTTTGTCATGACTGGCTTTTCCAAGGCCGTCAGTAGTTCTAATGGAATGTTGTCTACTCCGGGGGCCTTGTTTCGACTCAGGTCTTTCAGTGCTCTGTCAAACTCTTCACGCAGTATCGTATCTCCCATTTCGTCTTCATCTACATCCTCTTCTATTTCCATAATATTGTCCTCAAGTACATCGCCCTTGTATAAACCTTCTATATCCTCCTTCCACCTTTCTGCCTTCCCTTCTTTGCTTAGAACTGGGCTGCCATCTGAGCTCTTGATATTCATACACGTGTTTCTCTTCTCTCCAAAGGTCTCTTTAATTTTCCTGTAGGCAGTATCTATCTTACCCCTAGTGAGATAAGCTTCTACATCCTTACATTTGTCCTTTAGCCATCCCTGTTTAGCCATTTTGCACTTCCTGTCGATCTCATTTTTGAGACGTTTGTATTCCTTTTTGCCTGCTTCATTTACTGCATTTTTATATTTTCTCCTTTCATCAATTAAATTCAATATTTCTTCTGTTACCCAAGGATTTCTAGCAGCCCTCGTCTTTTTACCTACTTTATCCTCTGCTGCCTTCACTACTACATCCCTCAGAGCTACCCATTCTTCTTCTACTGTATTTCTTTCCCCTATTCCTGTCAATTGTTCCCTTATGCTCTCCCTGAAACTCTGTACAACCTCTGGTTCTTTCAGTTTATCCAGGTCCCATCTCCTTAATTTCTCACATTTTTGCAGTTTCTTCAGTTTTAATCTACAGGTCATAACCAATAGATTGTGGTCAGAGTTCACATCTGCCCCTGGAAATGTCTTACAACTTAAAACCTGGTTCCTAAATCTCTGTCTTACCATTATATAATCTATTTGATACCTTTTAGTATCTCCAGGGTTCTTCCACGTATACAACCTTCTTTCATGATTTTTAAACCAAGTGTTAGCTATGATTAAGTTGTGCTCTGTGCAAAATTCTACTAGGCGGCTTCCTTTTTCATTTCTTAGCCCCAATCCATATTCACCTACTATGTTTCCTTCTCTCCCTTTTCCTACACTCGAATTCCAGTCACCCATTACTATTAAATTTTCGTCTCCCTTCACTATCTCGAGTAGGAGAGTGATAATAAGACAAGAGATTATGGCGATACAGAGGCATGGTCATTTTTCTCTCCGTCAATACACGGTAGAATAGAAACGAAAATCGTAAGAGGGGCTTTGAGTAAGTATTGCAAAATATATTTTTCTCGGCCAATTTCCTTTGAAAAGAAAGTCGGAATTTGTTATGCGACATCGTGGAATTTTTCCGCTTCAGACCCTATGGTTGGATGAACTCTCGATAGACAGCTACGCTATACGTAGCGTTCAAAATGGACGTCTGTAACGGAGATGCGTTCAAGCACAGAGGTGTCAATCAGTTTCTTTTTTGAGGAAAACCGGAGCATCGCAGATATTCATAGACGCTTGCAGAATGTCCACCGAGTCCTGGTAGTGAACAAAAGCATGGCGATTCGTTGGGCGAAGCGTCAGTCCTCGTGGCAACAAGGTCGCGCAAACCTGTTCGATCTCTCGCGTGCCGGACTATTGCACACAGCTGGGACTCCTGCAATGATGGATCGTGCGGACACTCTCGTTGGAGGTGAACGACGGATCACAATCAAACACCACACTGCTCAACTGGATGTCTCTGTTCACAGTGCTGACACACTCGTCCACTCGTGTCCCCGTGGCGTTCCTCGCCATGAAGGGCAACGATGGCCCATCTGTGCGGAGCTGCTTGAGAGTTACGTGGTTGATAATGACAATTTTTTGCCAAACATCGTCACAGGCGATGAAACATGTGTCATCATTCCGAACCGGAAACAAAAGGGCAGTCCTTTCAGTGGCACCAGACCACTTCTCTCCCGAAGAAAAGGTTCAAAGCCGCATCCTCAACTATTAAAGTCGTGGCGATGGTCTTCTGGAACTTTGAAGGGGTTATCCTGATTGACGTCCTCCCTCATGGTGCAACGATTAACTCTGAAGTGTACTGTGCTACCCTCAGGAAAATGAAGAAGCGACTTCTGCGTGTTTGTCGCCACAAAAATGCAAACGAACTTCTTCTCCATGACAAAAGAAGGCCTCACAAAAGTCCGTGCACTAGAAGAGGAGCTCACAAGGCGTCACCGGCCTGTTGTTCCTCATCCACTCTAGAGCCCGGATCTCGCACCTTCCGACTTCCACCTGTTCGGTCCAATGAAAGTGCACTCCGCTGGAAGAGGTATGTGGATGATGGGGAGGTCGTTGGTGCAGGAAGGCGTTGGTTCCGACGTCGACCAGCAGAGTGGTACCACACGGGTATACAGATCCTTCAATAAGATTGTGTAAGGCTGTCGCATAAAAAAAAGATTATATTGGGAAATAGGATTTTGTTGTAGCTAAAGGAGTGGCGAATAATAAAGAGTATTGCAATCCTGAATATAACCGACCTGCTTTAAAAAAAAGTGTTACATTACTTATTGAAAGCCTAATGACGCAGCCTACGCCGCACGCTCTACAGTGGCTAGTGGACTGTACATGATGATTTCGCTAACTGGGAACAAACTGCAGGACACTATCCGTGAGAGGATAAGGATAAAAACTGGTCATATGGATGTATGGCCGAAAATGCACTATATCTATGCTACAGGTTTTACCTCAGAGGCCGGCCGCGGTACCCAGCGGTTGTGGGCGCTTCAATCTGGAACCGCGCGACCGCTACGGTCGCAGGTTCGAATACTGCCTCGGGCATGGACGTGTGTGATGCCCTTAGGTTAGTTAGGTTTAAGTAGTTCTAAGTTCTAGGGAACTGATGACCTCAGATGTCAAGTCCCATAGTGCTCAGAGCCATTTGAATGATTTTACCTCAGAGATTGCTCTCTGACATACAAGAGGCGTGGAGAACGTGTAACTGCAGCCTTGTCCCGTCTCCTGAC
Organism: Schistocerca gregaria; assembly: GCF_023897955.1. Classification (NCBI taxonomy): domain Eukaryota; kingdom Metazoa; phylum Arthropoda; class Insecta; order Orthoptera; family Acrididae; genus Schistocerca; species Schistocerca gregaria. The sequence goes on from NC_064920.1 coordinate 423,726,359, forward strand.
GAAGAGAGAGTAACTATTTACATTAAATTTAAATTTGCGATATAGATTCGACTTGTTTGTCACATTACGAATCAAATGATATCAATCACAGGTTGATCGAGTTATTGATTCTAAAGTCAATAACATTAATTAACGAATAAACAGTGTTAAATTAGTATTCTCCGGCAATCGCAGACCACCGACGGCTAACCTGAATAGGGAACTATCGACCGGTAGAGGAACAGAAAGCTTAAGTAATTTGAACATTTTTAAGTAATTTGAACATTTTTAAGTAATTTGAGGGTTGAGAGCTCTAGGCCTTGTACAACCTTAAAATAATAGACAAGACGAGAAATTCCGCACAGATTCCGAGCCATTATTTTAAAATTTCAGGCCATGGCTACTTCGACGTGCAAGGATACAAGACTTTCCCACTTTCGCAGAATTGGCGCCACTTTAATCTACCCAACTTCCGAAATGGGAGGACCGGCCGTTACTAGCCGGAACAGGTTGTAACCGCCACCCCGTGTTAACTTGGCTGCGGAAACTTCTTTCTGTTGGCGTACCCTTACTGAGGAAAGACATCTGAATTTCAAACAAAGCGCGGAGAGCCGCTCTCAGGGCCCATTTCGTTTCAGTTCTAGGTTGGAGTCACTTAGTGATAGCAGTTGATGGCGTGTTGCCACAGTTTTTGGTTCCTACGAGCTTGCTCTCATTACTTGGTACTTACTGTGGGTCGAGCAATTCGGTTTAGTGGAACAGTTTCTGAATAATTAGCGCGCGGGGCTTCTAGTCGAAATTTGATAAACGATGCAACTGTTCCTATCTCTATCGAGGGGCTTGGTACATTCTTCCACGCAGATGCAGTAAGCTAGTCGCGGTTCCCCTGTCTGGGCTTTTCCTTCCTTTTTTTTTCTAAATGCAGATCTCACGGCTATTGATATTTTCCGTTTGATTTCAAGTTCCCAAGTTCTCTTGCGATTTTGTGCTAGCACACTCTATCAGAGAGGCTGGAATGTTTTTTCATTGATTTTTTGTTTCATTCTTTTATTGTTTTGCCTTACTGCAGGAAGACATTTCCATTGCATTTTATTTCATTAACTGAGGGTGGATCGTCTTTTAATAGTATATAACAGGCCACCTAATATTTCAAGGTATTTTGGGAATACAACTAAGAGTGACTTTCAATAAGTAATGCAATACATTTCTTTCCCCGGCCAATATCACTTAAAATTCGGGATTTGCTTCAACCCCTGTAGTTTCATGAAACTTCGATAGATAGCGGCGCTATACGAAGCCTTAAAAATGGCGTCTGTAACGGAGGTGCGTTCCAAGTAGAGACCTGTCATTGAGTTTTGGGTGGAAAATGCCAGCATTGCCGATATTCGTAAGCGCCCGCAGAGTCTCTGCGGAGAGCTGGCAGTGAATAAACGCACGATGAGTCATTGGGCGAGGCGTTGGTCCTCAGCGCAACAAGGTCGTGCAAACCGATCTCCCGCTTACTGGCCGGCCGCACGTAGTTGTGACTTCTTCAATGTTGGAACGTGCGGACACACTCATTCGAGATGACTGATAGATCAAAACCAAACATCTCACTGCACAAATGGTAGTGCTGAGGTACTCGTTCACCAGTGGGGGTGCTCAAAGATGTACGCCCACTGGGTTCCTCGCCGACTAACAGAAGACCATGTCTGATGGTCTGATGGTGACAATTTTTGTTGAACATCTTACGAGGCGATGATACATGAGTTCATCAACAGTAGAAGGAAGGAAGATAGGGTTGAACGTCCCGTCGACATCTAGGTCATTAGAGACGGAGCACAATTTCGGACTGTGTCTAGGGTGGGGGAAGGAAATCGGCCATGTCCTTTCAAAGGAACGGTCCTGGCATTTGCCTGCAGTGATTCAAGGAAATCACGCAAAACCTAAATCTGAATGGCTGGACGCGGGGTGGAACCGTCCTCCTCCCGAATTCCAATCCAGTGTGCTAATCATTGCACCACTTCGCTAGGTATCACCAGTGGATTGGTACCTGCTGCTATACAGGCCCTCCCAGTAACGTGGCGTGCCGCCGTCGCATTTATCGAAAAACAGGGCTGTAGCTAGAAGAGTGGGGATTAATATGGTGTATTGGGACATTGAATAAAACCAACCTGCTTTCAGAAAATTAATGAGCTACATTACTTATTGAAGTCCCTCGTAATTTATATACCATATCTGTCTGTCTATTGATGTGTAGTATTCCACTAGATACAGGGTGGTCCATTGATAGTCATCGGGCCAAATATCTCACGAAACAAGCATCAGATGAAAAAACTACAAAGAACGAAACTCGTCTAGCTTGAAGCGGGAAACCAGATGGCGCTATGGTTGGCCCGCTAGATGGCGCTGTCATAGGTCAAATGGATATAAAAAAATAGGAACCCCCATTTTTATTACATATCCGTGTAGTACGTAGAGAAATATGAATGTTTTAGTTGGACCACTTTTTTCGCTTTGTGATAGATGGCGCTGTAACGGTCACAAACGTACAAGTACGTGGTATCGCGTAACATTCCGCCAGTGCGGATGGTATTTGCTCCGTGATACATTACCCGTGTTAAAACGGACTGTTTACCAATTGCGGGAAAGGTCGATATCGTGTTGATGTATGGCTATTGTGATCAAAATTACCAACGGGCGTGTGCTATGTATGCTGCTCGGTATCCTGGACGACATCATCCAAGTGTCCGGACCGTTCGCCGGATAGTTACGTTATTTAAGGAAACAGGAAGTGTTCAACCACATGTGAAACGTCAACCACGACCTGAAACAAATGATGATGTCCAAGTAGGTGTTTTAGCTGCTGTCGCGGCTAATCCGCACATCAATAGCAGACAAATTGCGCGAGAATCGAGAATCTCGAAAACGTCGGTGTTGAGAATGCTACATCAACATCGATTGCACCCGTACCATATTTCTATGCATCAGGAATTGCATGGCGACGACTTTGAAGGTCATGTACGGATCTAGCACTGGGCACAAGAGAAATTACAGGACGATGACAGATTTTTTGCACGCGTTTTATTTAGCGACGAAGCGTCATTCACCGACAGCGGTAACGTAAACCGGCATAATATGCACTACTGGGCAACGGAAAATCCACGATGCCTGCGACAAGTGGAACATCAGCGACCTTGGCGGGTTAATGTATGGTGCGGTATTATGGGAGGAAGGACTATTGGCCCCCATTTTATCGATGGCAATCTAAATGGTGCAACGTATGCAGATTTACTACGTAATGTTCTACAGATGTTACAACAAGATGTTTCTTTGCATGACAGAACGGCGATGCACTTCCAATATGATGGATGTCCGGCACATAGCTCGCGTGCGGTTGAAGCGGTACTGAATAGCATATTTCATGACAGGTGGATTGGTCGTCAAAGCACGTCATGGCCCGCACGTTCACCGGATCTGACGTCCCCGGATTTCTTTCCGTGGGGAAAATTGAAGGATATTTGCTATCGTGCTCCACCGACAACACCTGACAACATGCGCAGCGCATTGTCAATGCATGTGCGAACATTACGGAAGGCGAACTACTCACTGTTGAGAGGAATGTCGTTTCACGTATTGTCACATGCATTGATGTTGACGGACATTATTTGGAGCATTTATTGCATTAATGTGGTATTTACAGATAATCACACTGTAACAGCATGCGTTCTCAAAAATGATAAGTTCACAAGGGTACATGTATCACATTGGAACAACCGAAATAAAATGTTCAAACGTACCTACGTTCTGTATCTTAATTTTAAAAAACTACCTGTTCGTCTAAAATTGGGAGCCATATGTTTGTGACTATTACAGCGCCATCTATTACAAAGCGAAAAAAGTGGTCCAACTGAAACATTCATATTTCATCACGTACTACACGAATATGTAATAAAAAATGGGGGTTCCTATTTTTAAAAAAACACAGTTGATATCCGTTTGACCTATGGCAGCGCCCTCTAGCGGGCCAATCATAGTGCCATCTGGTTTCCGCCTTTAAGCTAGACAAGTTTCGTTCTTTGTAATGTTTCGATTGACGCTTATTTCGTGAGATATTTGGCCCGGTCACAATCAATGGACCACCCTGTATACAGGGTGATACAAAAAGGTACGGCCAAACTTTCAGGAAACATTCCTCACACACAAAGTAAGAAAATGTGTTATGTGGACTTCTGTCCGGAAACGCTTACTTTCCATGTTAGAGCTCATTTTATTACTTCTTTTCAAATCTTTAATCATGGAATGGAAACACACAACAACAGAAAGTACCAGCGTGACTTCAAACTTTTTGTTACAGGAAATGTTCAAAATGTCCTCCGTCAGCGAGGATACATGCATCCACCCTCCGTCGCATGGAATCCCTGATGCGCTGATGCAGCCCTGGAGAGTGGCGTATTGTATCACAGCCGTCCACAATACGAGCACGAAGAGTCTCTACATTTGGTAACGGGGTTGCGTAGAAAAGAGCTTTCAAATGCCCCCATAAATGAAAGTCAAGAGGGTTGAGGTCAGGAGAGCGTGGAGTCCATGGAATTGGTCCGCCTGTACCAATCCATCGGTCACCGAATCTGTTGTTGAGAAGCGTACGAACACTTCGAGTGAAATGTGCAAGAGCTCCATCGTGCATGAACCACATGTTGTGTCGTACTTGTAAAGGCACATGTTATAGCAGCACAGGTATAGTATCCCGTATGAAATCATGATAACTTGCTCCATTGAACGTAGGTGGAAGAAACGAAAATGAGCTCTAACATGGAAATTAAGCGTTTCCGGACACATGTCCACATAACATCTTTTCTCTATTTGTGTGTGAGGAATGGTTCCTGAAAGTTTGGCCGTACCTTTTTGTAATACCCTGTATATATACCAGATCTGTCTGTCTATTGGTGTGTGGCATTCCGCTAGATATATATAAAATCTAGTTATCGTACCTCTCCTAAACGTGAAGAAGTCCCATGGCAGTGGGTGAGATTAATAATTCAGCTAACACGGAATCAGCGGCGGGCAGCTCACACATTTGTTTTAGTCATGACACGTCCAACAGCTACAAGGGTAATTTATCGTGCCTGTACAGTACAATGCAGTGCACGACATGCTGTGATAAGACCACCGTTACGCGACGTGTTCGATGTGGCCGCCACAGAGCCTCTAAGCATGCACGAACACGACGCGGCAGCGACTGAGCACACGTTCATATGTGCCATCCCGCAATCGAATGGCGTCACAGGCGTCGTTCCAGTGTCGTCAGCACGTCCGGGATGGGCTTCGCATACACGACTTCTTTCTGGTGCCGGCACATGTAGAAATGTAGAAAGTGTCGGGTCCGAGCGAACAGGAGGGCAGTGCGACGTGACCATCTCGTCAGATCCAGAATGAGATTTTCACTCTGCCGCTGAGTGTGCGCTGATATGAAACTTCCTGACAGATTAGATCTGTGTGCCCGGTCGAGACTCGAACTCGGGAACTTTGCCTTTCGCGGGCAATCTGTCAGGAAGTTTCATGTCAGCGCACACGACGCTGCGGAATGCAAATCTCATTCAGCAATATCGTTTCTTCCAGGAGTGCTAGTTCTGCAACGTTCACAGAAGAGCTTCTGTGAAGTTTGGAAGGTAGGAGACGAGGTACTGGCAGAAGCAAAGCTGTGAGGACGGGGCGTGAGTCGTGCATGGGTAGCTCAGTCCGCCTTTAGCCGCGGAGCAGCTCGGACTTGTTTACGTCCCGGCTCCGAACGTTCGCGGAACAAGAGGTGTTTACACCGTCGTCACTCGCGTGTGTTAGTGTATGAATCAAACGCAATGGTACACAATTTCCGAAAAACCACGATACAGTTCACGTTCTGTAACGAGTATGCACGACCGAAGGCTTTCGAAATTGAACGTTTCTTGAGGGACGAAGTGCAACTGAATTACACGGAGATTATTGGAATTTATTTATCAATCGTGAGCAGCACTCTTTACGTCAAGATGATTGACGGCACAGCATGCGATAGGATCATTGAAGCCGCCAAGCGAGGATTCCAGTTCCGACACTCCGATGGTCATATTGGCGAAGTTTTAGTCGCTCATTCGGGCCTGGGCGTGCGCACGATTCGAGTCTTCGAGCTGCCTTTCGAGGTACCAGAATCATTGGTCACTGAATCGCTCCAGCCATATGGTAGAGTTATCAGTCATACGGCCGAACGTTGGGCAAGTTTTAACACTTATCCAATGCTCAATGGTGTCCGACAGGTGCGAATTGCCCTTACGAAACATGTGCCATCGTACATCAACATCGGCGGCTGTCGAGCTATTGACATCTATGATGGACAGCCCCGGACATGCTCAGGGTGTGGTGGTGAAGGACACCTGCGATCTGCGTGTATGCAGAGGAGACTCGTGCAACTCCCCAGCGGAGACCTCCAGAATCCGACTACACCAACGTCACTGCCGATGACTTACGTAGCGGCGCTTCGCGGGGAGGTGACGCCGAGGTCGGAACGCACTATCGAACCGACGCCGCAGTTGATTGAGGCGCCTTCGGACCCCACTGACGAAGGAATGGCTCCGACCAACCTCCAATCCCAGACATTACAGGTGGTGCAGAAAGAGGATAACAGCATCACAACAGGCATGGAAGCTGAAGTGGAACGGCCCCAGGGCGTTGTGGCGGCGGCGAGAACACAGGTGATGCAAGATTCGCCAACACCAGGGGCCGAGGTTAGGGCCCGCAAACAACGCTCGCCAAAGCGCCGCAAGAAGCGCCGACTAAACTCTGCGGAGACGCTCCTTTCTCTTCTTGGGAGCCCAGATGAGTCTAACACTATGGACCTGTCAGACTTGGAACCTCAAGCTTCGGATGTCGCAGACCATATGAATTCGGACAGTGAAAAGATGTCATGTCGTTCAGACGACGCATCCGCTCAGGGTTCTGCTACCCCTTCTGCGGTGGAGTCTAAAGCTGCGAAAGAACAACAGATGTCACACATCAGTGCCGCACAGGAAAATTTGGAGCACCCCAATAATATCAGCTGGTATGAGCAGGACGACGAAATCACCGATGCGGACCATTCTACTGGTGGGGACTCGCATCCGTCCGCATCTCAAGAAACCTAATGCTGCAGGGTGACGTCCGTCGGGCGACCCTCTGCGGATGTGCAAAGGGACTATCGATACGGTGAAACTTTATCATTTTAACATCATGTGGAGATGACAGCTACTCGACCCCAGGCATACAGAATTGGGACAGTGAATGTAAATACCATAAGACCCCCCCCCCCCCCTAAAACAGCAGTTGTTTAGGGACATGATATGCGCGTCGGATGTGGATATACTGATGGTGCAGGAAATTTACATTCCTGAGTTCCAGGAAGTCCATGGATACATCTCCTACACCTCGCCGCACTCGAACAACGACAGTGGAACGGCGATATTGGTCCGGGACGGGATTTCGGATCGCGACCTGGCTTATCTACGTTCGGCACGATGACTGGCATTCTCAATGTTTATGCCCCTTCCGGCACAGACAACAGACGGGCGCGTGCGAGATATTATTCGGAAGAGATTGTGCCCTTATTTACCGGCAGATTCGATCATTTCATTATAGGTGGTGACTTCAATTGTGTTTTATCCCAAAAAGACCAGACTCCACATTACAATATCTGTCGTGAATTGCATGTGCTATGCCGGGATCTGGAGTTAAGCGACATCTGGGACATGATTCATAGGAACCGTGAGGGATATACTTTTATATACCACTCACTCGGCGAGCAGACTCGATCGAATTTATGTTTCGGTTGGCCTACAGGATAAGGTGGTCGACGCGGAATGATGGCCTGCGGCATTTACTGATCATTTGGCTTATATTTGGAGGTGATCGTAAACGGTCGGGAAGCGGACTCGATACCTATTAACAGCTCAGTCCGACAAGGGTGCCCACTCTCCATGATGCTGTTTGCGATAGCGCTTGAGCCGCTGATGTGTGTTATGAGGCGCTCACTTACTGGGATAGCGATTAATGAGAACTCTTTCGTTTGTCGCGCATATGCGGACGACCTGATCCTCCTTGTCAGACCAGGACATGAAGTGCGTCAGGCTGTTGAACATCTAGACTCTTACGGGACAGCGGCAGGCAGTGTCGTTAACATGACGAAATCCAAAATTATGCACATTGCTCGGGGTCTGGAAGACGTACCGGGACCGTTTCAGACGGTGGAATCGCTGAGATGTCCGGAGATCACATTTACCCGTTCACTACGGCGGTCAGCGGCGGCGAGTTCTCGGCGGCTTCTGCAGAATGTTCGTCTGACGATACGCAACTCACTGAGAGCCTTTGACATGATCCAACAGGTGGCATACACCAACATTCACACAGCGTCACGACTGCCCCATTTAGCGCAGATCCTACCAATACCGAAGGGTATTGGACACCGCCTCATGGCTGCCTTTGATTACCATGTTAGTACTGGGATGTTATTTAAGATCAAATATGATATGTTAACGCTACAGTTCCGGAACGGTGGCCTCAACCTCACAAACGTGCAAAACAAAGCTCTGGCGCTTTACATGCCAGCGATGATACGAAATAGGCAACAACGAAAGTATACCATAACGTCAGCTCTGATAGAAGTATTTGTTCCGCCTTCGTACGAATCCCCGATAGCGCTGGGCAACATTTCTCCTTCTCTTGCACACATTGCCTCATTTCTTGTTGATTATAGTTATGTTCGTCTGAAAGTACCTTCGACGAGAATACCCACGACTCGGGATATCTGTCGGTGCTTGATGGTTCACCATGGCCGCAACAAAATGGAATTCAAATACCCAACGAGAACTTGGAAGCAAATTTGGTGTGCAGTGCACACTCCATTACTGTCAACAGCAGCGAGATCGATGTGGTATATTCCCATAAACCGTAAACTTGTGACCAGGAGTCGATTACATACAATTCATGTGGTCGATTCTCCTCTTTGCACAAACTGTGGACTGTTAGCAACGGAAGAACATGGTTTAGTGTGTGGCGCAGCGGGGGACTCTGGAAGCTGACGCTTGGAATACTGGCCTTCCTTCGGCGCACTAACTACACAGAAATCACATCGGATGTACTTTATCTACCGGACAAGACTTTTTTTCCCAAGCAAAAGATGTATGCGGTCAATTGGATCTTACGATATTAAGCCCGTGATGGATTATTGGATGTATTAACAAGAACAACACGAGCTCATACGGAGTCATCCGAAATACAGGACTTGCTTTTCCAATTTCTTAGGAAGTGTTTTTGACAACTCACCCGCCAGCTGGGGTGACCCAGAAACGAGAAGACTCTTGCAGCAGAACGACTAGAGACAGCACTGCACGGTTCCAATATGTTGGCATATTGCACACTGAGAAGACAACTGGCCACCACCTATTGGCGCCAGTTATGACTGGATTATGTTACGTGATATAAAAAATAAAAAATAAATAAAAGACGATGGTAAACACCAAAACCGCCTCAGATAATGGTCCGTCGAATGGCTGACGCAGGAGAAATACATACGGCCCACACTGGCAGAACTTGTCAAGATTATATGCCTTTCTGCCAGGTTTATGATGCGACACCGCGTGCTGCAGGGATTGTGATGCAGATGATAACTGCATTTTCACTCCCACCCGTGACTAGGATTGTCATTTACTTTATCCATGTTAAAAAAAAAAAGGCGGCCTTTGCGTTGATTTTATGGTTTCCAAATTGTTTTTGCTGTCTCGATACTTTTCTTATTCCCAGGACAGCACAATTGTACGAATAAAGATTGTTTGTTTACCCTGCCTTCCTGTTCCCCCCCCCCCCCCCTCCAAAAAAAAAGTGGTCGCGTTGTTGGACCATAAAGCACTTGCCCGCGAAAGGCAAAGGTCCCAAGTTCGAGTCTGGCACACAGTTTTAATCTGTCAGGGAGTTTTACATGAGCACACACTCCGCTGCAGAGTGAAAATCTCATTCTGGAAACATCCCCCCAGGCTGTGGCTAAGCCCTGTCTCCGCAGTATCCCTTCTTCCAGGAGTGCTAGTTTTGTAGGGTTCGCAGGAGAGATTCTGTGAAGTTTGAAAGGTAGGAGACGAGGTACTGGCAGAAGCAAAGCTGTGAGGACGGGGCGTGTGTCGTGCTTGCTGGTGGTGGTGGTTAGTGTTTAACGTCCCGTCGACAACGAGGTCATTAGTGGCGGAGCGCAAGCTCGGGTTAGGGAAGGACTGGGAAGGAAATCGGCCGTGCCCATTCAGAGGAACCATCCCGGCATTTGCCTGAAACGATTTAGGGAAATCACGGAAAACCTAAATCAGGATGGCTGGAGACGGGATTGAACCGTCGTCCTCCCGAATGCGAGTCCAGTGTGCTAACCACTGCGCCACCTCGCTCGGTAGTCGTGCTTGGGTAGCTCAGTCCGCCTTTAGCCGCGGAGCAGCTCGGACTTGTTTACGTCCCGGCTGCGAACGTTCGCGGAACAAGAGGTGTTTACACCGTCGTCACTCGCGTGTGTTAGTGTTTGAATCGAACGCAATGGCACACAATTTCTTGGGTAGCTCAGATGGTAGAGCACCTGCCCGCGAAAGGCAAAGGCCCGGAGTTCCAGTCTCGGTCCGGCACACAGCTTAAATCTGTCAGGAAGTTTCATCTCGTCAGATCGATCGACCGCGAACGCGGGTGTGATTTAGCAAGACGCTGCGGAAGCTCCGTGGACAGAACGAGACGGAACGCTTCAAACTTAACTCGCTGCGTGAAGCACGAAACGTGAGCGGGCAAGAAGCTCGCCGGTGGCGGCTGCATCCTTGCCCGCGACCTTGCGCACCCCGTTCCCACGGTCGGCGCCCTCTGCGCAGCTTTCCGTGGTTTTTGCAGCGCGGCGCGGCGCCGCGCCGTGTAACGGGCCGGCTGCACCCGTCTGGGCGGCCGCGCGTCGCCGTCAGAAGGCGAGAAATCGCCCGTTTCCTGCCGCGGCCTTCCTCCCCCACCTGCTTGTCTCTCGCATGACGGCCAGGGCGCCTCCTGCCCGCGGTCAGTAAACAGCGGCGCCGGTGGGAGGTGGCGGGTGTCGTGGGAAAGCAACTGATGAGCGACTGCTTCCACAGTGACGGGTTCACTGACTCAGACCACGAGGACACTGAATAGACTTCAACCGACTACTGAACTCTAGCTTGTGGGCCTTCCTAACAGTTCCAGTCCTGTGCCACACCCTTTCCTCATACGCAGTGTGGAGACAAAAGTCATGGGATAGCGATATGTAGATATGCGGATGGCGGTAGTATCGTGTATGCAAGGTATAAAAGGACAGTCTCATTTGTACTCAGCTGATTTATGTGAAAAGGTTTCCGAGGTGATTATGGCCGCACGACGGGATTTAACAGACTTTCAAAGCGGAATGAGAGTTGGAGTTAGACGCATAGGTCATTCCATTTCGGAAATCGTTACAGAATTCTATATTCCAAGATCGACAATGTCAAGAGTGTGCCGAGACTTTGGAAACTTGTGGTAAGGTTCTATAGGAGCAAACTGCTGAGGTCATCGGTCCCTAAGCTTACTCACCACTTAGTCTAACTTATAGTAACTTATGCTAAAGTCAACACACTCGAACCTCCGACGTTGGGGCGCGGGGGGGGGGGGGGGGGGGGCGTACCGTGACGAAACGCCCAATCCCGCACGGCTACCCCGCGCGTCAAGAGTGCGCCGAAAATACCACATTTAGATATTACTTCTCGTAACAGACAACGCAATGGCTGACAGCCTTCAGTTAACGGCCCAGGGCAGTGGCGTTTGGGTAGAGTTGACAGCGCTAACAGACAAGCAACGCTGCGTGAAACATCCACAGAAATCAATGTGGGAAGCACGACTACCGTATCCTTTACAATAATGCAGCGAAAGCTGGTATTAATCGGCCACGGTAGCACACGACTGTCGCGAGTGCCTTTGCTAACAGCACCTCCAGCGCTTGTCCTGAGTTCGTGACCTAGACGACGGGAAAACAGTGGCCTGGCCAGATGAGTTGCGATTTCAGTTCGTTAGAGCTGACGACAGGGTTCGAGTGTGGCACATACTTCACGAAGCCATGGACTCACGTTTTCAACAAGGTACCGTGCAAGCTGCAGGTGGCTCCATAACGGTGTAGGCTGTGTTTACATGGAGTAGAGTGATTCCTCTGGTTCAGCTGAACCGATCATAATTGTAAATACGTTGGGCTACATGGATACCATTTGCAGCCATTCATGGACATCATGTTCCCAAATAACGATGGATTATTTTACGGATGACAGTGGGCCATGCCATCTGGCAACGTTTGTTCAGAATTGATTTGAAGAATATTCTGGACAACTTGAGCAAATTATTTCGTCACCCGTATCATCCGACTTTAATCCCATGGAACATGTGTGGGACACAATCAAGGGGTCAATTCGTGCACAAAATCATGTACGGGCACCACTTTGGCAATTATGGAAGGCTTCAGAGGCAGCTTGGATCAGTATTTCTGCAGTGGTCTCCTTCAAGCCACATTGAGTTGCTCCTGGAAAAATGAGATCCAACACATTAGGAGGTTCCCTTAACTTTTGTTACCTTGGTGTACAATACGCGAGACCTATCTCGCAATCAGACAAACAGCATGAGAAATTGCACCGATATTTCACTTCCCACGTTCAAATCCGACTGTAGTATTGTGTACTAACGGACGTTCTATTGAAGAATACATTATTCTGCACCACGGTCCAAATTCACAGAGAAAAATTCCTAGTTAATCGATGCATTCCTCACAGAACTCGAACCTATGGGTTAATTGCTAAGCAGTTTTGAAGATAGTGAAGCAGCAGAATACATAGACGAACAAGGCAGCCATGTTTGCTACTGTTCTCGAACGCACGAGGGAAGACGACCAAGCGAGCAGCAGCGACGCTGTTGTGAGCGGAAGCTTTACCACGTGGCGGGGCCAACGTGGCTTCTGGAACTTCCTAGAAGGCTTTTGTAGGCATGCACTTTTGATGAAAGGAAAAGTAAGATGCTGTTTTAGTCAAGGGACAACACCTGGGTCTAGAGTAGAAATGCTAGTCAAATTGATAATGCCAAGTGAAACATGTGAAATGACGTGGGAACTGAATATGAATGTTTGATTTTTATGTGAGAATAATTGTAGAATTAGACGTGATTTGATAATGAACAATATGCAAGCGCCACTATTGCGTCATTGCTCGCGACTGTGGAGGCAATCTTGCCGTACACTATTCTCAGTACTATTTAGAGGTTCTCTGAGGATCTTACGGTCGCGATTGACTGTCTAAACCTGACATGAGTGGAAAATCCTTTCCTGGACGGTGCCCAGCAGTATTTCAGTATCCTGGCACTTAATGAGTGAGATCAGCCGTGGCAGAATAATTTAACACTCTGCGAAACCCCGGGTGATGAATTTCCCTTAACCTTTCAGAAAGAATTGTGGGTAGGCCACCTCTTTAATAACTAACCTCTAAATGATTTTGTGCAAAGTTAAATGGATAATGCGAGAATTGCAGCCCCAGAAATAGCTCTTAAAGCGGGTGAAACAAAAACCTTACTCTGACACACCACCTGTCTCAAGTAATATGTTGGTGATGATTTTGAGCTGATTGCTAATATTTTCCAGGATATAAATTAGAAGCCTACAACTTAATGTATGCATGGGGTCAAGTAGAAATAACGAATAAACTCAGCACTCACATTTATTAGTGGATAATCATGACCTGTGATACTTACAGGTAAGCTCTATCCAAATTTATTTAAAGATTAAATTAAAGCAATGTCGCTCTCCTATAAAATGGTTCAAATGGCTCTAAGCAGTATGAGACTTAACATCTGAGATCATCAGTCCCCTAGAACTTAGAACTACTTAAACCTAACTAACCTAAGGACATCACACACATCCATGCCCGAGGCAGGATTCGAACCTGCGACCACAGCAGCAGCGCGGTTCAGGGCTGAAGCGCCTAGAACCGCTCGGTCACAGCGGCCGGCGCTTCCCAATCAATTATTACTTATTGTCCTCGTAAGAATTTGCTCTCTCCTGATTTTTAATCATAACTGACAACTATTAAATTCCGTAATGCTTGTTTGAAACAGTGACTGGAATTTGATGATGAAAAGTCCAGAAAACCACCTATTCCATCGCCGGGGCAAAGTAGATGAGACAGGCGATCGTCCTGCTCTGCTGGTGCTGCTAAAGAGGCTCACCGTATGTAAGACAGTGATGCGCCGAGCTGTGCAGAGCGGACGTCCAGGTCCCTTCGCAAAGACGGAAGTGTCAGCTCCTGAACAGGACTCCCAAGATGCGGCACCCTCTATCGCGTTGCTACGCCAAGTCGATCTCAACACTGTGGCGTCCTACCCGCAAGAACTTCTCTTATGCGGACATGTTTCGCGCCCTCGCAGTCAGTGCGACCCGGACACCTACACGTCCTATCCACAGGTGATTCTCCGATGTGGACACCTTCGCGTGCTTCTTACGTGCGCTCACTTACGCCCTGCGACACCAGTGGCAAAATTAAGAACCACTGTGGTCTAGCCACGAGGATTCTGTCCAACAGGGAATCCCGCCATAATTAGCGCGTCTTTTCCAGCCTCCAATAACGGACGTGAAACTCTTCCCTACTACCAAAAAATATGCATGTTCACGTTGCGACGTGACGTCACACTTGTTTACACCATCCGCACGTTCTACCGTCAATGTTCATAGCCTCATAACATGGTTCGAGAAATCCAGAAAGGACTGCCAAGAGACTAGAGTTTGTTTCCAGTGGCCAGCGCTTTCTACAAGCGACAGATACTAATCTTCTAAAGAAGTCAGAAAAACATGGAAAACTCTCCGGGACTACTGCACACGGCGCCGTATCGACCACGGCAGGATCTTAAAGCCGTCGGCAGACGGGCTTTGCTGTCGAACGTCAACGTTGAGCATGCTGACAACGTGCTGCTGAACGCTCAGAAACGGTGCGATTTGTGCATACGGTGCGTGGGACCCAAAGTGATATACGCGGTAGCAACGCACTCCAGCGGCGGTTGCGGGATATTTCTAGTTCGTAAATCACACTGTTTACTAAACGGGCGCGCATAAAATTCCAACGTAAGCTCTGTTAAAACATATACTTCCTCCAGTGGCCATATGCTAGTCACGTTGTTCTATATGTAATATACACAAATAAAAACTTCAGTATCCATGTACATGTTTTAAGATAAAAAGGAAAGTACCGTATCCAATCGATAAGGACACAGGCTTACAAAAATTCCGTTACAAACAGTACGATGCAAATTTGCAATAGTTCTCCAGGTAAGACACACATTATTTCATCATTCCCACATTTTAGTAAAACCCGAACATCATTTTTTCTTGATCACTGTTCCTACCCAGTAGCAGAATCGTTGCAACATGTGAATTACCAAGAGTAAAAGGAGGACGTGCAAAATATCTTTATGCAAGTAGCGCAAGCTGTCCTGCAGATTAAACCAATCGAACAAACTCACTCCTCAATAAAAGGTGAACTTATATATAAGTAACATCAAATATTATAGCATATACTTATATTAAACTAATAATAAAGCATTAGAACCTATTAACTACGCGAATGTTAGGAAAAAAATTTAGATGTGGTGAGACACAAACCAATGCCTATCGCACTCCTTAGTAACGCTACTCACTACGCTAAACCGACGACAAATCAATAGCAGTCAGTCCGAGCATGTTCCCACTTGCTAAAACCTTTAATTTTAGCTATGTTACTAACTGAAATTTAAGTATAACAAATTGTACGGAGAACAATGCGTTTCTGGTGGATCCTCAGTGTGTCGTTGCCTTCAAAAGGCATACTCTCATAATACGCAAGTTACACTAATTCCTTTGCCACGAATATGATATTTCCCATTATTTTATTGCAACTAATCGCACAGTTAACAACCGGGTTTCGAATGGTGCTCAGAAACGGAATATATATGTAGAGGTTTGAACTGAATGTCAATATGGCGCCTCACAACTCTGTACTGAAGGGAGACGGCGTGTGTGTGACGTAGGTGGCGTTGTGCCATCTCATTGGTCAACTCTCAGACGCACGCTCAGAATGTTAGATATTGCTCTGCACGTTCGGAAAGACTCCCGAACGTGCTATTCCACGGTATGACGTCAGAAACTCGGCACGCTCAACGTTCAACGTTCGCATGCACGATCCGTGTGCCGACGGCTTTAGCCGCCCGCAGTCTTTGTGGGAGGACAGTGCTTGCTGCCCCCTTAAGCCACTTCTAGACGATCGACTTTATTGTTAATCTGACTGCTCGAGACAAGAGCATCTACTGCAGCGCCCCTGGCTTTTTATTCCTGTGCAGAGTCTTGTCTGTTTTGAGAGGTCATTTCGTTGTGAAAGCTGTCTGCTGTGCAGTTTGGCATCTGAATTGTGAAAATGAGTTAATAAGGGGCTATCTTTGTACGGAAAAATCGAAATATAGTAACAAAATGTAGGTAAAAGCAATGATAATAGATTTTATCAATGACCGAAGCAGAATTTATAGTGGAATTCTTGTATAACGTCGTACGATAAATTGCTCACACACCTGATGACTGAAAGAGTAGGGAAAGTGGCATCCAAATATTTCAGAACATATACATTCATTTCCTCGAGAAGGGGTACCCAAAAACACTAGCATTATTTTTTAAAAGGTATATATTTTCAAATTATTTACGAAACAACTTTATGCCTTTCAAAATACTCTCAATTACAATTAAGACATTTGCCCCACTGGTGCTTCCAGTGATCAGGACATTTTTAGCGTCATTTTAGACACAATTGACAGCTCCTCCCTCGCTCCTTCCTTGACTTCTTCACTGTTGTCAAATCAGTGTTCTTCCAGAGGCCCTATTCTGTATCGTTCATACCGATCAGTGCAGTAGGTATCCCTTGGTAGTGACGTCATTTTCGGTTATTTATCCGAAGTTCCTATTCAGTAAGCTTCTGAGACCTGTTACCAATCGGTCCTCCTACCGATTTTTCGACAAGTGTACCAAGAGGTTTTCTATTTCGGTATGGCTGTCTCGTTCGGTTCAGTGTAATTTATTTACACATAGAATTTGTTATTTTAAACATATTGAGAGATTCTAGCTTCTGATTTAGTGATTGTGTTACTGAAGAATCACAAGGGCGCGTCCAGGAGGGAAGTGTGTTCACAATAGTTGGTTGGTTGGTTGTTTTGGGGAAGGAGACCAGACGGCTAGGTCATCGGTCTCATCGGATTAGGGAAGGATGGGGAAGGAAGTCGGCCGTGCCCTTTGAAAGGAACCATCCCGGCATTTGCCTGGAGCGATTTATGGAAATCACGGGAAACCTAAAGCAGGATGGCCGGACGCGGGATTGAACCATCGTCCTCCCGAATGCGAGTCCAGTTCTGACCACTGCGCCACCTCGCTCGGTCGTTCACAATAGACTATTTCCCTTTTTTAGGTATATGGTTTCCATTGTTGTTACTATGAATGATTATAACATACAAAGATTTCGGTTACTATTCTCACAAAATACCTGTCATTTTTACATAATTAAGAGTTTAAAAAATCATTAAATTTCAAATGTCGGCCCTGCTTACATGTTGTTGTTGTTGTGGTTTTCAGTCCTGAGACTGGTTTGATGCAGCTCTCCATACTACTCTATCCTGTGCTACCTTCTTCATCTCCCAGTACCTACTGCAGCCTACATCCTTCTGAATCTGCTTAGTGTATTCATCTCTTGGTCTCTCTCTACGATTTTTACCCTCCACGCTGCCCTCCAGTACTACATTGGTGATCCCTTGATGCCTCAGAACATGTCCTACCAACCGATCCCTTCTTCTAGTCAAGTTGTGCCACAAACTCCTCTTCTCCCCAATTCTATTCAGTACCTCGTCATTAGTTATGTGATCTACCCATCTAATCTTCAGCATTCTTCTGTAGCACCACATTCAAAAAGCTTCTGTTCTCTTCTTGTCTAAACTATCTATCGTCCATGTTTCACTTCCATACATGGCTACACTCCATACAAATACTTTCAGTAACGACTTCCTGACACTTAAATCTATACTCGATGTTAACAAATTTCTCTTCTTCAGAAACGCTTTCCTTGCCATTGCCAGTCTACATTTCATATCCTCTCTACTTCAACCAACATCAGTTATTTTACTCCCCAAATAGCAAAACTCCTTCACTACTTTAAGTGTCTCATTTCCTAATCTAATTCCCTCGGCATCACCCGACTTAATTCGACTACATTCCATTATCGTCGTTTTGCTTTTGTTGATGTTCGTCTTGTATTGTCCTTTCAGGACACTGTCCATTCCGTGCAACTGCTCTTCCAAGTCCTTTGCTGTCTCTGACAGAATTACAATGTCATCGGCGAACCTCAAAGTTTTTATTTCGTCTCCATGGATTTTAATACCTACTCCGAAAATTTCATTTCCTTTACTGCTTGCTCAATATTGAGATTGAATAACATAGGGGAGAGGCTACAATCTGACTCACTCCCTTCCCAACCACTGCTTCCCTTTCATGTCCCTCGACTCTTACAACTGCCATTTGCTTTCTGTACAAATTGTAAATAGCCTTTCGCTCCCTGTATTTTACCCCTGCCACCTTCAGAATTTGAAAGAGTATTCCAGTCAACATTGTCAAAAGCTTTCTCTAAGTCTACAAATGCTAGAAACGTAGGTTTGCCTTTCCTTAATCTTTCTTCTAAGATAAGTCGTAGGGTCAATATTGCCTCACGTGTTCCAACATTTCTACGGAATCCAAACTGATCTTCTCCGAGGTCGGCATCTACCAGTTTTTCCATTCGTCTGTAAAGAATTCGCGTTAGTATTTTGCTGCTGTGACTTATTAAACTGATAGTTCGGTAATTTTCACATCTGTCAACACCTGCTTTCTTTGGGATTGGAATTATTATGTTCTTCTTGAAGTCTGAGGGTATTTCGCCTGTCTCATACATCTTGCTCACCAGATGGTAGAGTTTTGTCAGTACTGGCTCTCCCAAGGCTGTCAGTAGTTCTGCTGGAATGTTGTCTACTCCGGGGGCCTTGTTTCGACTTAGGTCTTTCAGTGCTCTATCAAACTCGTCACGTAGTATCATATCTCCCATTTCATCTTCATCTACGTCCTCTTCCATTTCCATAATATTGGCCTCAAGAACAGCGCCCCTGTATATACCCTCTATGTACTCCTTCCACCTTTGTGCTTTTCCTTCTTTGCTTAGAACTGGGTTTCCATCTGAGCTCTTGATGTTCATACAAGTGGTTCTCTTTTCTCCAAAGGTCTCTTTAATTTTCCTGTAAGCAGTATCTATCTTATCCCTCATGAGATAAGCCTCAACATCCTTACATTTGTCCTCTAGCCATCACTGCTTAGCCATTTTGCACTTCCTGTCGATCTCATTTTTGAGACGTTTGTACTCCTTTTTGCCTGTTTCACTTACTGCATTTTTGTATCTTCTCCTTTCATCAATTAAATTCAGTATCTCTTCTGTTACCCAAGGATTTCTACTAGCCCTCGTCTTTTTACCTACTTGATCCTCTGCTGTCTTCACTATTTCATTCCTCTACTTCTACTGTATTTCTTTCCCCCATTCCTGTCAATTGTTCCCTTATGCTCTGCCTGAAACTCTGTACAACCTCTGGTTTAGTCAGTTTATCCAGGTCCCATCTCCTTAAATTCCCACTTTTTTGCAGTTTCTTCAGTTTTAATGTACAATTCATAACCAATAGATTGTGATCAGACTCCACATCTGCCCCTGGAAATGTCTTACAGTTTAAAACCTGGTTTCTAAATCTCTGTCTTACCATTATATAATCTATCTGAAACCTTCTAGTATCTCCAGGGTTCCTCCATGTATACAACCTTCTTTCATGATTCTTGAACCAAGTGTTAGCTATGATTAAGTTATGCTCTGTGCAAAATTCTACCAGGCGGTTTCCTCTTTCATTTCTCTCCCCCAATCCATATTCACCTACTACGTTTCCTTCTCTTCCTTTTTTTATTCATTATTAAACCTATTCCTGCATTACCCCTATTTGATTTTGTATTTATAACCCTGTATTCACCTGACCAAAAGTCTTCTTCCTCCTGCCACCGAAATTCACTAATTCCCACTATATCTAACTTTAACCTATCCATTTCCATTTTTAAATTTTCTAACCTACCTGCCCGATTAAGGGATCTGACATTCCACGCTCCGATCCGTAGAACACCAGTTTTCTTTTTCCTGATAACGACGTCCTCTTTAGTAGTCCCCGCCCGGAGATCCGAATGGGGGACTATTTTACCTCCGGAATATTTTACCCAAGAGGATGCCATCATCATTTAATCATACAGTAAAGCTGCATGTCCCCGGGAAAAATTACGGCTGTAGTTTCCCCTTTACTTTCAGCCGTTCGCAGTACCAAAACAGCAAGGCTGTTTTGGTTAGTGTTACAGGGCCAGATCAGTCAATCATCCAGACTGTTGCCCCTGCAACTACTGAAAAGGCTGCTGCCCCTCTTCAGGAACCACACGTTTGTCTGGCCTCTCCACAGATACCCCTCCGTTGTGGTTGCACCTACGGTACGGCCATCTGTATCGTTGAGGCACGCAAGCCTCCCCACCAGCGTCAAGGTCCATGGTTCATGGTGGGGGGTCTGCTTACTTATACCACATGAATGTTAGCTGAAGTTACTAGTGACTTCACATACTTTTTTTGGCAAATAGTTTACTTATTAATTATCGAAACGCGTTTAAAAATTTTAAGTAACAATGGAAAGAAATTTTGTGAAGCCTGATAGAGTAAACCTTCCAAAATTACATGCGTTCACGGCTTACGGTGGCATCATTCGGCAAAGAAGTCAGTCTGCGGCTCTCTCGACTGGAATTAAACGAAATAAAGCCCTACAGTGAAGCAAGTTGTATTGGTGCAGTGGATAAGGCGACGAACTGCCATGTCGAAGGTCGTAGGATTGCATACCGCTGGATAATAAATTATTTTTTCTCCTCTTCGTGTTTGTAACACGTTCTGAGGGTTCGTTAATCGTCAAAGTTAAGCACTTTTCTGATATCTTTGTTGTTATTTACAGATAAGAGCGCGCTTTCTCAGTGATGAGTATCTTCGATTTCGTGACTTCCATACGTTTAAAAAATAAAAGATGAAATTGCTGTGCGTGAAACAACTAACAGTGATATTTATACTTTTTCTTTTCACAAATAATTCTTAATTTTTCTGAATACGTAGCGATTTCCGAGTTGTGGTCAGACAGGAATCTAAGAGCTCAACTTAAATTACTGCGAATGAAACTAGCAGCAATTGTCTATATACTTTAGCTTGTCACAAGTATTTATCTGTGATCGAATCCTGAACAACAGTAGACAGAGATGAAAGATTCCTGCCACAATATATTTGGACTATACCACCATATATGAGACATTCTGAATCATCAGATGCATGTTATAAACTAACAACGAACTTCTAAACCTGCACTCGCCACACGCTCTCGAAAATACTTTTTTTTAGTTTTATTTTTATGAACCAAATAGTTGATCTATCATATAGCGAAGTAGCCTATTTCATAATTTGGATCTCTAGAAGAGAGGTACAACCACATTCAATGCATTGTTTTTATTGTTTGACACTCTCTTAAACTATTTTTCGGGTTCGTGAAGATGTGTTCCGTCTATGCAACTAACTGAAGGCCGTTTGCTTATTGCCATACGCGTTTCGATTTTTTTATTTGTGAAGCATCTTCACAAATAAAAGAAGTGAAACGCGTATGGCAATAAAGAAACTGCCTTCATCGGACTCATCGGATTAGAGAAGGATGGGGAAGGAAGTCGGCCGTGCCCTTTAAAAGGAACCATCCCAGCATTTGCCTGGAGCGATTTAGGGACAGCACGGAAAACCTAAATCAGGATGGCCGGACGCGGGTTCGAACCGTCGTCCTCCCGAATGCCAGTCCAGTGTGCTACCACTGCGCCACCTCGCTCGGTAAACTGCCTTCAAATTAGTTGCATAGACGGAACACATCTTCATGAATTTTGAAGCAACTAAGGAACGACGGAAAACAGAAAAAATAACGAATTTTTCGGGTGTTTCTACACATGTATTTTTACAATGTGGTACTACACTCCATTCCTAACTCATATTCTGTAAAGTAAAATCCAAAACAATAAGTCGATGTGAATGAGAATAAAATGACATGGTGTGACATTTATGACAGTTTCCAGAACACAGTCAATATTCTATCGTTATCATGCATTCATGGCAGCACGTGGTCAGCGGAATTTGAACAGTGTTATTTACTGTTATCAACTTTTCCGTACTGGGAAGAATAGTGTGCCTGTGTCAGCCGCTAGCTGCTTCTGGTTCGTACTGGTGTGGCTTTGCAGTAAGCAGGCGCGGATGTGCGGCAGATTGCTTTTGAGTGGTTGGCGCGAGGAGAACTGACAACAGCGTTTCTGTTCGCTAGCACCGTTCGGCATCGCTTCCAAAATGCTTACAGAATAATTTTTGCGGCTCTCCTTCGACAACAAGACCGTTCGGTGCGCTAGAGTACTGAACCGATCCGCGAAATGGCGGAAAGATACAGAATAGGGCTCCAGGTCCCTTTTCATGCTTTTTTGACAAACACTGTTGCGCATTCTTCTTAATACTTCCGAATAAAAATTTTAGTTGATGGTATGACCTGGGGGAACAAACGCTGAATGATTCTGGCAGTTGATGGAGATCCAGAACGAGGTTTGTCATCAATCTACATGTTGTCATCTTTACATCGAGCAAATCACTCTTACACTTGAGTTTTTCCCGTGGCGTAATCTTGATAAGCTGGTTTCAACTTTAAAATAGATTCAACAGCATTTTTACCATGTAGAAAAAAACATCTGACAGCTGCCCTTTGTTCGCTTAAGCTTGCCATCATAAAAAACGAAACAAGAACAAAACATCACTGGCAAAAGCAATCACTACAGATGAACAGAAGAAGCCATGTCGACAACATAGGCAGTACTGGATTGACCAATGAGTTGCGCTATATACGCCTAACGTCAGAAATGCGCACTATACAAGCTCCGCCAACGGCAGTGTTATTCCGATCCTTTTTTGGGTACCCTTTTGTACTTGCAAACACATCAGACAACCCGTAGAACGCAGTAAATAGCGCCTTATTCTTAGCATCTTTTTTTACTTTTTGTTGCTAATTGCCAAAAAGCACCTAAAATATTATATTTCTCAATCAGCAGTCCACACTTTTTCACTGTTGAAACAATTTTAATTACACCCTATTATGTATTTACATTCCTATTTGTGCATATTCTAGGTTTTTTTCTATGGAATAAATGTTTTTTTCGTCTGTAAAATGTAAATACTTTTTGCTTTCAAATATTTTGTCTCTCTTGTAGGATGGAACACTAGTAGAAAAAATACCTGTAGCTTGTGTAACTTTTCAATTGCCACGAAAACATAGCAAACGACGTAATGAAGATTAAGAAGAGACTATAGTACAAAATCAACTTCTGTAATAGGCGTGAGCTCGACCAGAATACGTTATAACTTCCAGTGATAGAAGATGCCACCATAGTCTCTTGTTTCTGCATATGCGCTGTGTGCAGCATATTCGGAAATTTAGAACTCCACACTAGGCACTCTCTATAGATCACTGACTTAACAGATACACTCGCGACGTGGCTGGTTGCTGATTTACACGCAGACATGAAAGGCGTACGCTATTCGAGTATTCTATTTTGACCAGAAAGTCTCTTTTTGTAAAACGGGCTTCAGGTTCGCGCCTGACAGCTCTTCGCAGATTCTTACACCACCCAGGCTGCAGTCCCATACAACGTTCACCGACCTGCCCGGCCCAAGCGTTTCCTGCCGCTTTGTCTTGAATAATTTGCATATTCGCACGCACCCCAGACATTCATAATCCATTACAAACTGTCACCGAGTTAATAAGAGAAATACAAACTACACAGGGCACCATACAACTAGTCATCGTATTTTATAACATCAATAAACTTTTCACGCCGAATTTCCCGGTTGTCAGCCTCACAATGATAAATATTTTCTAATTATTAACAAAACCGGCCGCAAAATACTTGGCACGTTTCAAGGCAATGACAAATGGGTGTGATTAATTCTCGCCTGTGTGTTTAATTTGTCACGGATTAGGCAAGTTGGCAAATAGTACCGCGGGAGCTCAATTACTCTGAACTGTCGGCCGCAGTGGCCGAGCGGTTCTAGGCGCTTCAGCCTGGAACTGCGCGAGCGCGACCGCTACGGTCGCAGGTTCGAATCCTGCCTCGGGCATGGATGTGTGTGATGTCCTCAGGTTAGTTAGGCTTAAGTAGTTTGACCTGTAGATTAAAACTGAAGAAACTGCAAAATGGTGGGAATTTAAGGAGATGGGACCTGGATAAACGGAAAGAACCTGAGGTTTAAGGGAGATCATAATCGAACAATTGTCAGGAATGGGGGAAACAAGTACAGTAGAAGAAGAATGGGTAGCTTTGAGGGATGAAGTAGTTAAGGCAGAAGAGGATCAAGTAGGTAAAAAGACAAGGGCTAGTAGAAATCCTTGGGTAACAGAAGATATATTGAATTTAATTGATGGAAGGCGAAAATATAAAAAAGCAATAAATGAAGCAGGCAAAAAGGAATACAAACGTCTCAAAAATGAGATCGACAGGAAGTGTAAAATGGCTAAGCAGGGATGGCTAGAGGACAAATGTTAGGATGTAGAGGCTTATCTCACTAGGGGTAAGATAGATACTGCCTACAGGAAAATTAAAGAGACCTTTGGAGAAAAGAGAACCACTTGTATGAATATAAAGAGCTCATATGGAAACCCAGTTCTAAGAAAAGAAGGGAAAGCAGAAAGATGGAAGGAGTATATAGAGGGTATATACAAGGGCGATGTACTTGAGGACAATATTATGGAAATGGAAGAGTATGTAGATGAAGATGAAATGGGAGATACGATACTGCGTGAAGAGTTTGACAGAGCACTGAAAGACCTGAGTCGAAACAAGGCCTCCGGAGTAGACAACATTCCATTGGAACTACTGACGGCCTTGGGAGAGCCAGTCTTGACAAAACTCTACCATCTGGTGAGCAAGATGTATGAAACAGGCGAAATACCCTCAGACTTGAAGAAGAATATAATAATTCCAATCCCAAAGAAAGGAGGCGTTGACAGAAGTGAAAATTACCGAACTATCAGTTTAATAAGCCATAGCTGCAAAATACTAACACGAATTCTCTACAGACGAATGGAAAAACTAGTAGAAGCCGACCTCGGGGAAGATCAGTTTGGATTCCGTAGAAATACTGGAACTCGTGAGGCTATACTGACCTTACGACTTATCCTAGAAGAAAGATTAAGGAAAGGCAAACCTTCGTTTCTAGCATTTGTAGACTTAGAGAAAGCTTTTGACAATGTTGACTGGAATACTCTCAAATTCTGAAGGTGGCGGGGGGTAAAGTACAGGGAGCGAAAGGCTATTTACGATTTGTACAGAAACCAGATGGCAGTTATAAGAGTCGAGGGACATGAAAGGGAAGAAGTGGTTGGGAAGGGAGAGAGACAGGGTTGTAGTCTCTCCCCGATGTTATTCAATCTGTATATTGAGCAAGCAGTAAAGGAAATGAAATTTTCGGAGTAGGTATTAAAATCCATGGAGAAGAAATAAAAACTTTGAGGTTCGCCGATGACATAGTAATTCTGTCAGAGACAGCAAGGGACTTGGAGGAGCAGTTGAACGGAATGGATAGTGTCTTGAAAGGAGAATATAAAATGAACATCAACAAGAGCAAAACGAGGATAATGGAATGTAGTCAAATTAAACTGGGTGATGCTGAGGGAATTAGATTAGGAAATGAGACACTTAAAGTAGTAAAGGAGTTCTGCTATTTGGGGAGCAAAGTAACTGATGATGGTCGAAGTAGAGAGGATATAAAATGTAGACTGGCAATGGCAAGGAAAGCGTTTCTGAAGAAGAGAAATTTGTTAACATCGGGTATAGATTTAAGTGTCAGGAAGTCTTTTCTGAAAGTATTTGTATGGAGTTAGCCATGTATGGAAGTGAAACATGGACGATAAATAGTTTAGACAAGAAGAGAATAGAAGCTTTCGAAATGTGGTGTTACAGAAGAATGTTGAAAATTAGATGGGTAGATCACGTAACTAATGAGGAAGTATTGAATAGGATTGGGGAGAAGAGGAGTTTGTGGCCCAACTTGAACAGAAGTAGGGATCGGTTGGTAGGACATGTTCTGAGGCATCAAGGGATCACCAATTTAGTATTGGAGGGCAGCGTGGAGGGTGAAAATCGTAGCTGGAGACCAAGAGATGAATACACTAAGTAGATTCAGAAGGATGTGGGTTGCAGTAGGTACTGGGAGATGAAGAAGCTTGCACAGGATAGAGTAGCATGGAGAGCTGCATCAAACCAGTCTCGGGACTGAAGACCACAACAACAGCAGCTGAAGAATGGAGAAGAAAATCGAAAATCTGTTATATGACTGCCGGTTTGGCTTTAGGATAGATAAAGTCACCAAAGACTTCTAGCGTTGCACGTAATAAAGGAAGCAAGAGTTAAGAAAAATCTGGGTAGGTTAGTTAGCCATTCTACGACTGTTCTACACTGAAGCGCCAGAGACACTGGTATAGGCATCTGTATTCAAATTCAGAGACATTTAAACAGACAGAATACGACGCTGCGGTCAGCAACGCTTATTAAGGCAGAAGACTCTAGCACAGTTGTTAGATCGATTACTGCTGCTACAACGGCAGGTTGTCAAGAGCGATGGGACACAGCATCACCGAGGTAGCGATGAAGTGGGGATTTTCCTGCACGACCATTTCACGAATGTACCGTGAATATCAGGAATCGGGTGAAAAATTAAATCTCCGACATCGCTGCACCCGGAAAATGATTCTGCAAGAACGCGACCAACGACGACTGAAGAGAATCGTTCAACGTGACAGAAGTGCAACCCTGACGCAAATTGCTGCAGATTTCAATGCTGGGTCATCAGCAAGTCTCAGCGTGCGAACTATTCAACGAAACATAATCGACATGAGATTTCGGAGCTGAAGGCCCACTCGTGTACTCTTGGTGACTGCACGACATAATGCTTTACGCCTCGGTTGGGACCGTCAACACCTACATTGGACTGTTGACGGCAGGAAACATGTTGCCTGGTTGGACGAGTCTTGTTTCAAATTGTATCGAGCGGACGGACGTGTAAGGATATGGAGATAACCCCATGAATCCATGGACCCTGCTTGTCTACAGGGGACTGTACAAGCTGGTAGATGCTCTGTATTGGTGTGGGGCATGTGCAGTTGGGGTGATATGGGACCACTGATACGACTAAATACGACTCTGACAGGTGACATGTACGTGAGCATCCTGTCCGATCACCTGCATCCATTCAGGTCCATTTTGCATTCCGACGGACTTGCACAATTCCAGCAGGACAATGCGACACCCATCACGTTCAGATCTACAGAGTGGCTCCAGGGAGACTCTTCTGTGTTTCAACGGTTCCGCTGGTCACCAAAGTCCCCAAACACGAACATTATTATATCGGGATGCCTTGCAACGTGCTGTTCAGAAGAGAGCTCCACCCCGGTCTCACTCTTAACGAATTTATGGACAGCCCTGCAGGATTCTTGGTGTCAGTTCCCTCCAGCACTACTTTAGATATAAGTAGAGCCCATGCTACGCCATGTTGCGTCACTTCTGCGTGCTTTCGGGGGCCCTACACGATATTAGGCAGTTATACCAATGTCTTTGCCTCTTCAGCGTAAAACAAACACAATAAATATTGCGTTAACAAGCAATAGCGGTAGTTTTTAGCATGTATAGCTCTTTCGAGAAAGTTAAGAAGCCGGAAAAATGACCTCAAGCGATTGTATACGCTAGGCATGCTATTTTCTATGGGAAAAACCCTGGACCGTGTTGCGTTGGACAGAGGTAGAGAGCACACTGGAGACGAAGAAAAGTATCCTCTATCTCTCTCTACGCAGATTGCATCGCGTAGTCGGCTTCTCACTAGCTGTTAGTGTAATACTGAATAAAAAGTTTCAGAATGTCTACAAGTATTAAATCCATTTGGTTAGCTCTGCGAACGCCCTTTAGGAAATGTGCGAAGTTTGCGCGTTAGATGTGACATGTATTTCTGAACTCTTTCTGGTTTTCGTGGGAAATGTTGTTATATTCAACGTAAGTATTAAGAATTTTGCTGCAAGTAGAGGGTAGTGATACAGGACTCTGCTTCTGTAGATCAGTTCTGGTACCGTCTTTTGTTATTGGTATGTAAAACCTAGAAGCAATTCTCTTGTGACGCCGTCTGTGGTAAATAATTGTAGCACTTCGTTTCCAGAATGTGTGCGACAGACTGCAGCTGCTATCGGCTCTTTAAGCACACATAACGTAAATCAACAAATTAGTAGGATATTTACAACTGCAGGAGTGAATGTGTAGGGTATAAAGAATCCATTCACAACAAATAATTAACTGAAAATGACAAAGCCCTGCCGGCCGGAGTGGCCGTGCGGTTCTAGGCGATACAGTCTGGAACTGCGAGATCGCTACAGTCGCAGGTTCAAATCCTGCCTCGGACATGGATGTGTGTGATGTCCTTAGGTTACTTAGGTTTAAGTGGTTCTAAGTTCTAGGGGACTGATGACCTCAGAAGTTGAGTCCCATAGTGCTCAGAGCCATTTGAACTATTTGACAAAGCTTGAAAAACCAAAATTTAATAGGCCAATTACACGTATTATTTGTAAACTGCCAAAATAGCTAATCAAATCGCTGAATTATTTCCCACATTTACTTTTGTGTCATTAAGTGTGACAGGATGAAACATCTATTTAAGCCCATAGTTATGCTGCAAAAATGTACAGGAAAGCTGCTACGGAAATCTGAGAACGAGAGAAGTGTATCACACGTGGCGTTTAGGCGTAGGGATAAGAAACCGGGTTTTCTAACAGCCCGGTGCCAGCGGTACAGCATACAAGACGCGTCGGCTGCTTTCGGCTCTATGTGACCGCTTGCCCGCCGCTTGTGCAGCCCGCTTCAGTTGTACAACGGGGAAATCGCGTGGTCTATCTGAGTTTGACAGAGGGCAGACTGTGATGGCCCAGAGACTCCGCACGAACATTTCGGAAACTGCACGACTTGCCGGGTATTCGAGGAATGCTATGATACGTGTCTTCAATATGTGGCGAAACGAAGGTGAAGCAATGTACAGACGGCGTGGGGTTGGGCGACCACGCTTCATTACAGATGCCGCACGGCGTAAGCTGGGCAGACCGGTGAAACAGGACAGTCGGCGATCGGTGATAGAACTAACATCAGTGTATAATGCTGGGCAGAGTACAAGTGTGTCTAAACACACAGTGCACCGAACACATCCTAACGATGGGCCTCCGCAGACGACGACCCATGCATGTGCCTATGTTAACACGCCATGACACCCGCAACTACAACTGGAATGGGCATGTGACTGGACGCTGGTGCTGTGGCAGAGCGCTGCATCGGTTAATGAATCCCGATACCTCCTTCGTCATGCGAATCCAGCGGAAAGCTTCTTGACACATGTACTACGCAACGGGAACAAGCTGCCGGTGGCTCTGTTATGCTCTGCGGAACATTCACGTGGGCATCCACGGGTCAGTGGAGCTCGTGCAAGACACCATGGCAGCTAAGAAGTATCGTACGCCAGTTGCAGACCAGGTACACCCTTTCGTGAGGGTCACGTTTCCCCGACAGCAATGGAATTTTTTAGCAATAAGAACATCACGTAGTTTTTAGGGCTCCGTGTCTCAGTCTGTAAAAACGGAACCCTTTGAGGATAGCTTTGTTGTCTGTCTTTCTATCTGTCTGACTTTTAAGAACTCTTTTTTTCAGGAATGGGTATACATATCAACTTCAAATTTATGTCACATACTAAACGGTCTGCCAGCCAGAGTGGCCGAGCGGTTCTAGGTGCATCAGTCTGGAAGCGCGCGACCGCTACGGTCGCAGGTTCCGATCCTGCCTCGGGCAAGGATGTGTGTGATGTCCTTAGGATAGTTAGGTTAAAGTAGTTCTAAGTCTAGGGGACTGATGACCTCAGATGTTAAGTCCCATAGTACATGTATAACCTGAAATCCCCTGCTCGCTGCCTTTTGTACACTACTGGCCATTAAAATTGCTACACCACGAAGATGACGTACTACAGAAGCGAATGTAACCGGCAGGAAGAAGATGCTGTGATATGAAAATTATTAGATTTTCAGAGCGTTCACACGAGGTTAGCCGTTGGTGGTGACACCTACAACGTGCTGACATGAGGAAAGTTTCCAACCGATTTCTCATACAGAAACTGCAGCTGACCGGCGTTGCCTGGTGAAACGTTGTTGCGATGCCTCGTGTTACGAGGAGAAATGCGTACCATCACGTTTACGACTGTGATAAAGGTAGGATTGTAGACTATCGCGATTGCGGTTTATCGTATCGCGACATTGCTGCTCGCGTTGGTCGAGATCCAATGACTGTTAGTAGAATATGGAATCGGTGGCTTCAGGAGGGTAATACGGAACGTCGTGCTGGATCCCAACGGCCTCGCAGTCGAGATGACAGGCAACTTATCCCCATGGTTGTAACGGATCCTGCACCCGCGTCTCTGTCCCTGAGTCAACATAAGGGTACGTTTGCAAGACAACAACCACTTGCACGCATAGTTCGACGACATTTGCAGCAGCGTGGACTATCAGCTCGGAGACCTTGGCTGCGGTTACCCTTGACGCTGCATCACTGACAGGAGCGCCTGCGATGGTGTATTCAACGACGAACCTGGGTGCACGAATGGCAAAATGTCATTTTTTCGGATGGATCCAGTTTCCGTTTACAGCATCATGATGGTCGCATCCGTGTTTGGCGACATCGCGGTGAACGCACATTGGAAGCGTGTATTCGTCATCGCTATACTGGCGTATCACCCGGCGTGATGGTATGGGGTGCCATTGTTTACACGTCTCGGTCACCTCTTGTTCGCATTGACGGTGGCTATGAACAGTGGTCGTTACGTTTCAGATGTGTTACGACCCGTGGATCTACCGTTCATTCGATCCCTGCGAAACCTTACATTTCAGCAGGATAATGCATGACCGCATGTTGCAGTCCTGTACTGGCCTTTCTGGATACAGAAAAGTTCGACTGTTGCCCTGGCCAGCACATTCTCCAGATCTCCTACCAATTGAAAACGTCTGGTCAATGGTGGCCGAGCAACTGGCTCGTGACAATACTCCAGTCACTACTCTTGATGAACTGTGGTATTATGGCTGTGGCTGTGGCTGTGGCTGCATGGGCAGCTGTACCTGTACACTCCATCCAAGCTCTGTTTGACTCAATGCGGAGGCGCATCTAGGCTGCTATTACGGCCAGACGTGGTTGTTCTGGGTACTGATTTCTCAGGATCTATGCACCCAAATTGCGTGAAAATGTAATCACATGCCAGTTCTAGTATAATATATTTGTCCAATGAATACCCGTTTATCATCTGCATTTCTTCTTGGTGTAGCAATTTTAATGGCCAGTAGTGTATGTCCGAGGAACCACTGTAGAGATTTTGATATGGTCAGTATGGTTATCAGTGACAGGCTAAAATTGTTGAGAAGGGCAATTTTTTTCCTGTCACACACTTTGGCTTCACCAACTCACAACAGGACTGTCACATTCCAACTTGACGTAGACTTCAGGCTAAGATCAGTCAGTCCCCACAAGCAAGTTATTTGCTTTCACATTCGACGGCTCCGCCTACAACGAAACAGACTTCCTGCGAGAAGCCGCTTATCCCAGAAAGAGCCCCAGGCTTCGCAGAAATGTCTCTCCGCAAAAGTATCACTCCGATCAGTGTTTCAACCCCGATAGGTACTCCATGCGGCCCTGGGACTTTTGTCGAGTTTCATCGATTTCTCCACTAGAAATGGACCGCTGACGCCAGTGAAGTGAAGTGGGCAGACGTGTACCGTTGTACGGCCAGGAGGTGCCGGTCGCGCACCAGTTGCCACAGAGGAAGCGTGGTCGGCTTTCTGGCGACCCATTACCTGAGAGGCGCCGGCCACACAAAAGGCCCGGCCCGGCTCTTTTTACGCGAGTGAGCTTTCTACGCGCCGGCCGCAAGAAACCATAAACCAAGGGCGACGGCCCGGGGGGTCTGGCTCCTTCCTGCCCAGCTAGCCACAGCCAGGCGTGGTTCTCTTCTCACTGCTACGCGCTCCATTCAGGCGCCGCCGCAGCCTGCAACGGGAACGGCGGGTACTGGTAGGCTATACGCATGGTTGGCGCCTTGGCTACCGTTAAGGGCCTTCTCAAACTCGGAGCTGTGAGTCTGACTACAACCGCGAACGGAGCGTAATATCAGCTTTAATAACCAACTGACCCGATCGAGTTAAAAAATGAACCAAATTAAGACTTTTATCCATTGTGGATGTGGAACACTGCGACTGTGGTGTGAAAAGGTTTTCAGAAATTACTGCAACCAGTCGCCTTTTATGTAGATGTATTTTATTTAACCATGACCGGTTTCGAGCTGCCTAGCAACTCATCATCAGATGGTATATACATTTAGTGCTTTTTTGTACCCATTGTGTGGGTGGTTGAGTATCTGTGGCTAGACAGAAACGAGAACAAATAATCGTTACATGTGGTACAGTAACACGAAATATTTACAGCATAATTTATGTTTAACGTATAAGAGCAAATAATCACTACATGTGGTACAGTTATACGAAATATTTACAGTTTAATTTACGTTTTGAGGTGTTACTTACAGATAAATCTTTCTGCAGGTATATATATCTCTTTTAGGACGTATTTTTGAAACCATTGTGTCTTGTTTTTCACAATTTCACAAGTTAAAACTTTCTCTAGATGTGAAAAACAAGACACAATGGTTTCAAAAATACGTCCTAAAAGAGATATATATACCTGCAGAAAGATTTATGTGTAAGTAACACCTCAAAACGTAAATTAAACTGTAAATATTTCGTGTAACTGTACCACATGTAGTGATTATTTGCTCTTATACGTTAAACATAAATTATGCTGTAAATATTTCGTGTTACTGTACCACATGTAGCGATTATTTGCTCTCGTTTCTGTCTAGCCACAGATACTCAACCACCCACACAATGGGTACAAAAAAGCACTAAATGTATATACCATCTGATGATGAGTTGCTAGGCAGCTCGAAACCGGTCATGGTTAAATAAAATACATCTACATAAAAGGCGACTGGTTGCAGTAATTTCTGAAAACCTTTTGAACCAAATTAGACATTTATTTCTGTATAAAATGGATGTTTGACCATCAGCTGCTTTTTTATTTAAAATACAAAAATCAACCGGTTTCAGTCACAGACCATCTTCACGGATTAAGGTTATAACAGTTTAAGCCACAATATCGCATATGGCCACATCTAATTTGTAGAGCATGCCATTAATTGCAGTATACCACACAGGACTTTTAAAGGCGAACATGCTATTTATTTCTGTGGTCAGTTAGACCTTATGAGGTTGGATCTCTTAAGCGCCTCACAAACGAGCGTCATATCGCCTGCAATTTGTCGCTCGCTTCGACCGCGACATACACGAGCAATTTACCGAGCAATTTCAACTAGAGGTTCGAATGCAACTGTGTCATGAAGTTCTGCTAGCGCAAGTGAACTCCTATGTTTCTTAGTAGTGGCAATTCATTTCCGTATATCTATGTTGTTGTTGTGGTCTTCAGTCCTGAGACTGGTTTGATGCAGCTCTCCATGCTACTCTATCCTGTGCAAGCCTCTTCATCTCCCAGTACCTACTGCAACCTAAATCCTTCTGAATCTGCTTAGTGTATTCATCTCTTGGCCTCCCTCTATGATTTTTACCCTCC
Organism: Schistocerca gregaria; assembly: GCF_023897955.1. Lineage (NCBI taxonomy): Eukaryota > Metazoa > Arthropoda > Insecta > Orthoptera > Acrididae > Schistocerca > Schistocerca gregaria. The sequence continues at coordinate 423,760,281 of NC_064920.1, forward strand.
ACGCTGCCCTCCAGTACTAAACTGGTTATCCCTTGATGCCTCATAACTTGTCCTACCGACAGATCCCTTCGTCAAGTCAAGTTGTGCTACAAACTCCTCTTCTCCCCAATCCTATTCAATACCTCCTCATTAGTTATGTGATCTACCTATTTAATCTTCTCCATTCTTGTGTAGCACCACATTTCGAAAACTTCTATTCTCTTCTTGTCCAAACTGTTTATCGTCCATGTTTCACTTCCATACATGGCTACACTCCATACAAATACTTTCAGAAACGACTTCCTGACACTTAAATCAATACTCGATGTTAACAAATTTCTCTTCTTCAGAAACGCTTTCCTTGCCATTGCCAGTCTACATTTTATATCCTCTCTACCTCGACCATCATCAGTTACTTTGCTCCCCAAATAGCAGAACTCCTTTACTACTTTAAGTGTCTCATTTCCTAATCTAATTCCCTCAGCATCACCCGACTTAATTCGACTACATTCCACTATCCTCGTTTTGCTTTTGTTGATGTTCATCTTATATCCTCCTTTCAAGACACTGTCCGTATATCTAACACTTGCAAAAATGAAAAATAAAAGAATGGGAATTAAAATGTATTTAACTTGTTTTGAAATTCTCGTCTTGGGAACTTGAAAGATCTCATTTCCTGGCCGTGCCTGAATGCCCTTCCTTTGACTGTTATCTACGACGGGGCGGGCCTCTGGGAGAGGGAGGGGCGGGGAGGGGGCGGGAAGCTTCCTTCGGCTTACAACTGATGGGTCGCTCTTTCCCACTCCTCCTAAACTGGTTATGGCCGGAGCCTACATGACTGGCTTACAGGAGAGATTTTCCCCATGACGGCCAGTGTTTCCATCATCCATTGCAGAAAAAGTTAGCGAACTACTTGGGGGTCAGTACCTCAAGCCGTCATCAAACGGAACGAATTAGCTAACATTAACATACATCTGTGCGAATTTTCTGATGCCACTATTTATTTTACTTTCAGGAGCCACTTCACCCGTGAAACACAAAATAAGTTCTGCAATATTACGGCAACGTGCTACGAAAGGTGAAACGGATAACACACAAGAAAGCTCTCTACGTGATAAGCAGAAATTACAAGAAGCCATATTTTATTTGTCGTTTTCAGTTGAAGCCCATGATTCCTGAGTTTCATATTATAAGTTACATCCTACGAATATTGCTATTTCTAAGCAACAGCACAGTGTATATATCTCGAAAAAGCCACGTTACTGGTACGACTTGTAATAAAATGACGCAAAGCCTTATTAGTGGCTGAAGAATTTTCGTATTTAGTTATTCGCGTGTTATAACTCGCTTGTTGTAAAAGTACGCTGTTTAAGGGCAATAGCACATAGAAGATTCGCCAAATGCTCGCCGTTCTTGGTATGGCTATAATTAAATGTCAGTTAATAACATACCAGTGTTGGTGATTAAACCCTTTAGAACACTGTACCATAAAATACAAGGTCATTTATTGTAGATGTTCAGTTGGTACAAACGCAGAATTATGAAACAATGAGTACTGGGTTCGTATCTAGCTGCATCCAATTTTTATTTTCCACCCTTGCCGTTTCTAAAAGATTGTGGGAATTTCTTGTTAAATGAACAGAAATATTTTCTGTAATATTTGTTTTACGTAAATATAAGTACGCGCTCTCTCTCAAGAGGGAGTTTGTTCAATTTTATGAAGTTTTACAAGCTGATAACCTTACTGACTGGACTTTCCTTTCTTTTTTCTCTTACAAAGTATTCATAAATATCGGAATTTTCAGTTATTTATACTGTAGACGAAACAACTAGTATACGAAGAAAGGAGGAAATGCACGTTTTAATATAACTGACGTTGAAATTTTATGTGTGTCCGTTTCCGCAAACAAAGTGAGCGATATGCGAGCCAGAAATAGCCAACAACGGCCACCGGATAACGCTATCGTCGCAAATCACGTTAACTAGAGCGGCCCACGTGACACGGGTGTTGTATGTCGTGAGTTTGCCTTTTCCGTCTGCGTTCATGTCAACATTAGCCTCCTCCCGCGTGACGACAACTATACAGAAGCGCTCTAAGCAGGGTGGGAAATGGCTAGTGAGAATGTCTACATGCTGCTGTTGATACTGACTGGGTGAAGGGTCTATATATTAAATAATTTTTTTAGCGCGGTTTGGTGTTAGCGAACTCGAGCCTTCGACCGGTCGGCCGGAAGCCCTCGTGGTGTTGAGATGGCTAGTTCATTAGCCGTCTGGAACAGAGTTTGTGTTTTTAAGTGTTTATCACTTCGGAAAGCTGAAGTTACCGATGCTTCGTGATCAGTTACTTTTACGGTACGGGAAGCCTACAACAATTTGAAAGTGTGTTCCCGTGTGCTCAACAAATGGGATTTCTGAATGACCTTTCTCGTGATGATTTTACGGTATGTTGATAATTATTACTTTTGGACTGTCTAACTAGAACTGACTGAAACACAGTTTTCATACCATATGCGTTTCGCCTTTATTCTTTGCAAGGAATCTCCAATGGCAGGGTCCGTAGATGGATAGTATCAAAACAAGTGTTCAGTTCCTAGCACTGTGAAGTTTGGAAAACTAAAAGTCAAATGGCAATTATAAGGGGAAGAACAGAGCCAAAAATGGAACGAAACCACAACATGTAGAAAATCATCCACGGACCCTGCCACTGAAGATACCTTGCAAAGAATAAAGGCGAAACGCATGAGCATAAAAATTGTGTTTCATTCATTTGTACTTAGAGGGTCCAAAAGTAAAAATTATCAACACACTATAATATTACACGCATCTGAGGACCACCCGGACTAGAAAACTTGACAATGTTTTCCATGTTGACTTTGAACTGTGTTCCAGTTTTGTTGTTGTGGTGATTATGGCAGCGTTTGCTAATAACCAGTTGGAGGTGGTGCTCTGAACTGTTAAGCTGCGCGTTCTGTCCCTGATAGGCCAATCGGCACCGACCATCCTCTGCCAATGGCATCATTGGGTACGGCATGAGGGGCGTGAGGTCCGCACGCCGCTCTCCCGGCCGTTGTTGACTTTCTTCACGTCGGAGCCGCTACTTCTCCCTCAAGTAGCTCCTCAGTAGTCTAAGTGCAACTTGTACCAGTTCTCCCACTAAGGAGAAAATTCCTCGCAGTACCGGGAATCGAACTCCAGTCCTCCACATGGTAAGGATGGGAAAGACGACGGGTGAAACCGATACCGGTATTTTAGTTCAGTATAACGGTTATTTTTCCATATTTTTGGTGTCGGATATAACAGGTCTTTTTCATTTGTTACTAGCAACTGGGTGAAATAAAAAAAAACAGGATATTAATTTGTTACAGCAACAGTGCAAACTTTTTTAAAAACCGAGTGATGTTAGTCATAATATTTCTACTGATTTGAAATACTGGGCTCCTATAGGAATTGGGGAAACCGACCGGCACTATTTTAATTACAACGCCCATCTTCTTCATTCTGGTAATTTTTGCTGAAGACAATGAGACCGATTTCGGCCGCGCGCTCAGTCTCATATCGATCGTGCTCTACTCCTTCATCTTTCTTAAAACTTTCACCTCTGTTGGAAGTCTACGTTTGTTACTGGAACTAACAGCAACAATCGGTTATCTCGGAAACCGGCTATGTTTAGCGGTATTAACAGTCAGGTTAAACTGGAGACGAAAAGAACCAGTGCAACCGAAAACCTATTGTTTCAGGGATAACCGCCATCCCTGCCACATGGCAGCCAGACACGCTGACCACTGAGCTATGGAGGCAGACACTGAACTTTTAGTGGATAACGTATTTTAGTTCAGTGATCGGATCTGCGAATCTTTCTTGACGTAGTCACATAGCTATAGGGCTTTTAATTATTGACTGTAGAGTTGTGAGAAGTTTAGCCGTGTCTCGTGGACCAAAGAGATAATGGCGAACGTTATTCTTGCACGTGTAGAAGTGCAGAGAATCGGCCCAGGTCCGCCAATAACGCTTCCAACTACGTCTGCGTTGCAGGGCGTTGGGTATTATGTCTGGGTGTAGAATCAGGCCGTGCCCGCGAGTATGTTTTATCGCGACGCCAGAGCAGCTCCCGAGAACGGATAGAAGGAGCCGTTTTAAACTGTGGGCAGTGTACTTCACAGTCTTCATTGATGCCAAGTGTGTTATGTACATCTTTATAATGGGTTTTAGGAAAAAAATCTTAGTCGTCAGTTCTTTTTTCGTTTGTTAGGGCTGTAGTTTATCTGTAAGTATTTACATAATGTTTTTGCAATAGCGACGTGTCCGACGGGGATGTTATCAGTACTAGCACTTGTTATTTCCATAACTCTTACTATCAGTTGTATGAGGCAGAGTTAGTTTATATGACATCAAAGGGGACTTCTATAGAATAGGTATGTCCACGTAATATTAAATTTTATTTATAAGTTAGCAAATTGGATAACAGTTGCTTCATAAATAACTAAAAATCGACAGATGAAGCTCAGTGTTTCGTGACTACCGCTATAAACTACTCGTGAATGTCTACTTTTACACCACAGACTTCAAAATGGTAATCAGAATGTGTGAATGTTACCATCCTTCTTAATACGCAGACGTGCAAAACCTAACGACGAACGGAACTTTCGCACGACGTGTCGCTGCCAAGTAATATAGCTCGATGAAACTTGGACTGTATATAGAAAGATCTGCTATAGTACAGTACAGATAGCTGAGCGAAATACGCAATGAGACGAACAGAAATGGCACTTTCATTTAAAGACAATATCTACACTTAAGCCAACTCGATTTATGGTGGTCCCCTGGACATTACAGAAGGCGGGACCTGGTTCTTAATACGGTGCGTGATCACCACGGACGAAAACGCACGTTCTGCAACGTGGTACCATGCTGCTAAAGAGTTCTTGTGGCGGTGCGTTCCAATTTCTGGACGGTCTTTGGTGCGCGTGGAAATTGTGAAATACGTCTGCCCAACTCGTCCCAAGCGAGCTCGATGGGATTCATGTCTGAGGAACGTGCACGGTATTCCATTCCCAGAAATTATCCTCTTGTTCCGATACCTCCTTTACCGGCACTGTTGGATGCGGTAGTGCATTTACATCGATAAATGAAGTCAGGACTGAATGCACCCCTGAAAAGACGCATATGTGGAAGGAGTACAGTCTCGCAATAACGTTGACCCGTGACTATTCCGCGTTTAAAAACTTGGAGGTCAATATGTCCATGCAGCACTATGCCTCCCTACACCTGGACAATACTGGAGGTACCCTCATACGTGACGAGAATTGGGGAAACCGACTAGAACTATTTTAATTATAACGCCCATCTTCTTCATTCCTGCAATTTTTGCTGAAGACAATGAGACCGATTTCAGCCACGGGCTCAGTCTCATATCGATCGTGCTCTACTCCTTCATCTTCTTTAAAACTTTCACCTCTGTTGGAAGTCTACCCATGAACATTGTCAAACATGATCGTTTTGGTGGTCCAGCTGTATCATTGCGGATTGCTTTGAATTAACTTCTGTCCTATACAGTAGCAGCTCTTTCTATGTGTTGTCCAAGTTTCATCGAACTATGTTACATGGCAGTGGCACATCATGCGAAAATTACTTGCGTCCTTAAGTTCTGCACGCTAGAGAATAAGTGCTAGCTGTCGCCTTTTGCCAGGGGACCATCATAAATCGTGGTGATGTAAGTGTAGTTCTGCGGAGAACTATAAATTCAAACCTGAAGTTCTTAGTCCACCTGGGCGTAGCGAAACGAAACAAAACTACAAAATCAGGATTAATACCTAGACACACGAGACGCAGCCAGGCAGATATATTACAACATATGGCCTGTCCGCGGCACGCTATTCATCAGATTGCATTGGAACTCCGGCAAATCAACGATAGATCGCTATAATCCGTTATTTGCTCATCTGCGACGGATTGCTGCCATCTGCTGTGGAGATTTTAGCCACTCTGTGCTGTGACAGCCATCTGTCTGTTGACACTACCGGAGATTGTCGCTGTGGTGACCAGTCATTCTCGCAAATCTTTCAGCCCTGCTTCTAAATAATCACGAATTTGTGAGAAAATAGGCACCCAAAAATTTCAAGAATTTCAATAATAAATGTAAACAATCAGCAGTACAAATTTTCCGACGTTTAGGAATAGGATTGGGGAGAAGAGAAGTTTGTGGCACAACTTGACCAGAAGAAGGGATCGGTTGGTAGGACATGTTCTGAGGCATCAAGGGATCACCAATTTAGTATTGTAGGGCAGCGTGGAGGATAAAAATCGTAGAGGGAGACCGAGAGATGAATACACTAAGCAGATTCAGAAGGATGTAGGTTGCAGTAGGTACTGGGAGATGAAGAAGCTTGCACAGGAGTAGCATGGAGAGCTGCATCAAACCAGTCTCAGGACTGAAGACAACAACAACAACGGCGCCTCCAATAGTGTCTTCCAACTACCAGCCTGCAATATTACGCCACTGATTTCGCTACGCCGTGTTCTAACTATTTTTGCGACTTTCGTAATGGTGACTGGAAAGAACGAAGGATCAAATCTCTATTCCAATTTCAAAGAAAGCAGGTGCTGAATGGTGTGAGAATTACCAAACTATCAGTTTAATAAGTCACGGTTGCAAAGTAGTAATTCTACCCAGACGAGTGGGAAGACGGGTAGAAGCTGACGTCGGGGAAGATCAGTTTAGATTCCGTGGAAATGAAGAAATACGCGAGCCAGTACTGACCCTACGACGTATCTTAGAAGAGAAATCAGGGAAAGACAAACCTACATTTATAGCATTTGTAGACTCAGAGAAAGCTTTTGACAATGTTGACTGGAATACTCTCTTCCAAATTCTGATGGCGGAAGGGGTAAAATACACGCAGCGAAAGGCTGTTTGTAATTTGTACAGAAAGCAGATGGCAGTTATAAGAGTCGAAGGGCGCAGTGTGCGATTTGCAGGGGGGGGGGGGAGGTGGGGGATTCCCCCCCCCCCCCTCCCCTCTGCAGCAGACCATCCCCTCCTCTGGTTTCGCATCCCAACCTGGGATGTTTATTTCCCACGCACTGTAGTAAAACTTTACACATAATTTAAATTTGTGGAGCCGAACAATGAAAGTTTTTAATAAGTCTCACTATTAATACGTTTCAGTTTTCTATCATCAGAATAAGTACAGCTTTTCACAATTATGCCTCTTCTTTTTGAGTTCTCCTTGTATACCTGTATGTAGATGATTTTGTAAATAAGCTTTACCTATAATGTACTTTTAAAGATATAACAACTAATGGCTTTTCTGAAAGTGCATACGCGTGTATAGTGAGTTTCGGCATTAACATCTATTTATAAATAGCTGTTCAACCATGCGCAACACCACAGTCCAAGACAGTAACATATATAATTCTACTAACTCCCTAAGACATCCCCCCCCCCCCACCGGTAAAAGCAGAAATCCCACCCTGGATGGGCGCGAAAGGGAAGCAGTGGCTGTAGCCCATCATCGATGTTATTCAGTAAAAAAACTTGGAGTAGGAATTCAAATCCATTGGGAATAAATAAAAACGTTGAGGTTTGCCGACAACATTGTTATTATGTCAGAGACAACAAAGTGCTTGGAAGAGCAGTAGAACAAAATGGGCAGTTACTTGAAAGGAGGATATGAGATGAACAGCAAAAAAAGCAGAACAAGGATAATGGTATGTATTCGAATTAAATCAGGCGATGCTGAGGGAATTAGATTAGGAAATGAGACACTTAAACTAGTAGGTTTGCTATTTGGGGAGCAAAGTAACTAATGATGGTCGAAGTAGAGAGGATATAAAATGTAGACTACCTATGACAAGGAAATCATTTTGAAGAAGAGAAATTTGTTAACATTCAGTATAGATTTAAGTGTCAAGAAGTCTTTTCTGAAAGTATTTGTATGGTGTGTAGCCATATATGGAAGTGAAACATGGACGATAAATGGCTTACACAAGAAGAAGACACAAATGTGGTGCTATAGAAGGACGCTGAAGATTAGATGGGTAGATCATGCAGCTAGTGAGGAGTTACTGAACAGAACTGGGGAAAAGAGGAATTTGTGGCATTTAACTAGAAGAAGGGATCGGTTGATAGGACACGTTCTGAGGCATCAAGGGATTGCCAACTTAGTACTGGAGGGAAGAAAAAAATGGTTCAAATGGCTATAGGACTCCACTGCTGTGGTCATCAATCCCCTAGAACTTAGAACTACGTAAACCTAACTAACCTAAGGACATCACACACATCCATGCCCGAGGCAGGATTCGAACCTGCGACCGTAGCAGTCGCACGGTTCCGCACTGCGCGCCTAGAACCGCGAGACCACCGCGGCCGGCACTGGAGGGAAGCATGGAGGGTAAAAATCGTAAACGGAGACCAAGAGATGAATATACAAAGCAGAGTCAGAAGGATGTAGGTTGCAGCAGTTACTCCGACATGAAGAGGCTAGCACACGATAGACTAGCATGGAGAGCTGCATCACACCAGTGGACTGAAGACCACAACAACATGAGCCTCTAATAGCATCTTTCAACTTTCAGTCTGCCATATCCCACCATTGTGAGTGCAACGTTGTTTCTGGTTTCGGTACGCGCGGTTCTACTATTTCTGTGACTTTCGTAATGAGTGACTTGGAGGAACAAAGGATCTTCCTCAAGTATGAGCTTCGTAAAACTCGACCTGAAACCCCCGTGATAATAAGGGAGGCTTCTGGTAAGCACGCTTTAAGCCAAGCTGAAATGCTGGCCAGGTAAGGCTATGTAAAGATGGCCATGAGAGTATGGAAGACGACGAACACTCGTGCCGACAGTTATCTTGCAGTACTTGGGAAACGATCGTGAAAGTGCCTCAAGTGTTCTACAAAGACAGAAGGCAGACAATCGATGATGTTTCTGAAATAGTTGGGGCTGTGGAATTTCACAAGGGACATGTCAACGCATTCGAACTGATGAACTGAACGTGGGACGAATTCCAGTGTAGTTCGTTCCTCTTGTTATGGACGCCGATCAATGAGACCATTGGGTCCAGGTGTGCACTGAACTGCCAACAACAGTTCGAAATGAATCAAATTTCCTATACAGCGTCATCTAAACTGCCGATAAATCAGGGGCGTAGGTTATGACTCTGAAACAAACCAACCATCTTCGCAGTGGAAGGCATCATCTTCTTCCTGACCCAAAGAAGCGCGCCAAGTTCGAATCAACATTAAACCAATGCTAATGACTTTTTCTTACATTCATGGAATTGTCAAGAAGAGAATTTCTTCCATGTGGACAGTCACAGGGATATTCTACGACGATATTTTCAAAAGCTTAAGGGAAGACGTGAGGTGAAAACAGGCCTTAGAGATGGCAGAGCAAAGACTGCACCTGCACACACCTCGCTTATTGCGTGGGAATTCCTGCGAAAGGAGACAACTGTCCCCCATTCACCCAACTCGCCTGATCTAGCCTCTCGGGGTTTCTTCTTTCTCCTCAAAATGAGATAAAAATTGAAAGGCCGGAGTTTTTACTCCACAGTATAGATACAAGCGAGTTGCAATAACTTCTAATACAATTAGGCCAGCACACATCGAGTGCGGCTTCCAACAATGGAAAAAAACATTGCGCATAGTTACGGTTGAAATTTAGATGTAAGTTAACTTTTCTGATTTTTTACAGAAATGCTGTTGTGGTCTTCAGTGCAGAAACTGGTTTGATGCAACTCTCCATGCTAACCTGTGGAAGCTTCGTCATCTCCCAGTACCTAATGCAAACTCCATCCTTCTGAATCTGCTTAGTGCATTCGTCTGTTGGTCTCCCTCTAAGATTTTTAACCTCCACGCGCTGCGCTACAGTACTAAATTGGTGATCCCTTGATGCCTCACAATATGTCCTACCAACCGATCCCTTCTTCTAGTCAAGTTGTGCCACAAATTTCTCTTCTCCCTAATTTTATTCAGTACTTCCTCATTACTTACGTGTTTTCCCCGTCTGATCTTCAGCATTCTTCTGTAGCACCACATTTCGAAAGCTTCTATTCTCTTCTTGTCCAAACTACACTCCTGGAAATGGAAAAAAGAACACATTCACACCGGTGTGTCAGACCCACCATACTTGCTCCGGACACTGCGAGAGGGCTGTACAAGCAATGATCACACGCACGGCACAGCGGACACACCAGGAACCGCGGTGTTGGCCGTCGAATGGCGCTAGCTGCGCAGCATTTGTGCACCGCCGCCGTTAGTGTCAGCCAGTTTGCCGTGGCTTACGGAGCTCCATCGCAGTCTTTAACACTGGTAGCATGCCGCGACAGCGTAGACGTGAACCGTATGTGCAGTTGACGGACTTTGAGCGAGGGCGTATAGTGGGCATGCGGGAGGCCGGGTGGACGTACCGCCGAATTGCTCAACACGTGGGGCGTGAGGTCTCGACAGTATATCGATGTTGTCGCCAGTGGTCGGCGGAAGGTGCACGTGCCCGTCGACCTGGGACCGGACCGCAGCGACGCACGGATGCACGCCAAGACCGTAGGATCCTACGCAGTGCCGTAGGGGACCGCACCGCCACTTCCCAGCAAATTAGGGACACTGTTGCTCCTGGGGTATCGGCGAGGACCATTCGCAACCGTCTCCATGAAGCTGGGCTACGGTCCCACACACCGTCAGGCCGTCTTCCGCTCACGCCCCAACATCGTGCAGCCCGCCTCCAGTGGTGTCGCGACAGGCGTGAATGGAGGGACGAATGAAGACGTGTCGTCTTCAGCGATGAGAGTCGCTTCTGCCTTGGTGTAAATGATGGTCGTAGGCGTGTTTGGCGCCGTGCACGTGAGCGCCACAATCAGGACTGCATACGACCGAGGCATACAGGGCCAACACCCGGCATCATGGTGTGGGGAGCGATCTCCTACACTGGCCGTACACCTCTGGTGATCGTCGAGGAGACACTGAATAGTGCACGGTACATCCAAACCGTCATCGAATTCATCATTCTACCATTCCTAGACAGGCAAGGGAACTTGCTGTTCCAACAGGACAATGCACGTCCGCATGTATCCCATGCCACCCAACGTGCTCTAGAAGGTGTAAGTCAACTACCCTGGCCAGCAAGATCTCCGGATCTGTCCCCCATTGAGCATGTTTGGGACTGGATGAAGCGTCGTCTCACGCGGTCTGCACGTCCAGCACGAACGCTGGTCCAACTGAGCCGCCAGGTGGAAATGGCATGGCAAGCCGTTCCACAGGACTACATCCAGCATCTGTACGATCGTCGCCATGGGAGAATAGTAGCCTGCATTGCTGCGAAAGGTGGATATACACTGTACTAGTGCCGACATTGTGCATGCTCTGTTGCCTGTGTCTATGAGCCTGTGGTTCTGTCAGTGTGATCATGTGATGTATCTGACCCCAGGAATGTGTCAATAAAGTTTCCCCTTCCTGGGACAATGAATTCATGGTGTTCTTATTTCAATTTCCAGGAGTGTATTTATCGTCCACGTTTCACTTCCATACATGGCCACACTCCATACAAATACTTTCAGAAACGACTTCTTGACATTTAAATCTATACTCGATGATAACAAATTTCTCTTCTTCGGAAAAGCTTTCCTTTTCATTGCCAGTCTACATTTTATATCCTCTCTACATCGACCATAAACAGTTACTTTGCTCCGCAAATAGCAAAACTCCTTTACTACTTTAAGCATCTCGTTTTCTAATCTAATACCCTCAGCATCACACGATTTAATTCGACAACTTCCATTCCTCGTTTTGCTTTTGTTGTTGTTCATCATAAATCCTCCTTTCGAGACACTGTCCATTCCGTCCAGCTGGTCTTCCAGGTCCTTTGCTGTCTCTGACAGAATTACAATGTCATCGACGAACCTCAAAGTTTTCATTTCTTCTCCATCGATTTTAATACCTATTCTTTTGTTTCCTTTTCTGCTTGCTCAATGTACAGATTGAATAACATCAGAGATAGGCTACAACCCTGTCTCACTCCCTTCCCAACCACTGCTTCCCTTTAATGCCCCTCGACTCTTATAACTGCCATCTGGATCCCGTACAAATTGTAAATAGCCTTTCGCTCCCTTTATTTTACCCGTGCCACCTTTAGAATTTGAAAGAGAGTATTCCAGTCAACGATGTCAAAAGCTTTCTCTAAGTCTACAAATGCTAGAAACGTAGGTTTGCATTTCCTTAATCTATTTTCTAAGATAATTCGTAGGGTCAGTATTGCCTCACGAGTTCCAACATTTCTACGGAATCCAAACTGATCTTACCCGAGGTCGGATTCTACCAGTTTTGCCATTCGTCTGTAAAGAATTCGTGTTAGTATTTTGCAGCCGTGGCTTATTAAACTGATAGTTCGGAAATTTTCACATCTGTCAACACCTGCTTTCTTTGGGACGAATTATTATATTCTTCTTGAAGTCTGAGGGTATTTCGCCTGTCTCATACATCTTTCTCACCAGATGGTAGAGTTTTGTCAGGACTGGCTCTCCCAAGGACTATTAGTAGTTCTAATGGAATCTTGTCTACTCTCGCGGCCGTCTTTTGGCTTACGGCTTTCAGTGCTCTGTCGAACTCTTCACGCAGTATCGTATCTCCCATTTCATCTTCATCTATATCCTCTTCCATTTCCATAACATTGTCCTCAAGTACATCACCCTTGTACAGACCCTCTATATACTCCTTCCACCTTTCTGCTTTCTCTTCTTCGGTTAGAACCGGGTTTCCATCCGAGCTCTTGATATTTATGCAAATGGTTCTCTTTTCTCCAAAGGTCTCTTTAATTTTCGTGCAGACAGTATCTATCTTACGTCCAGTGAGATAAGCCTCTACATCCTTACATTTGTCCTCTAGCCATGCCTGCTTAGCCATTTTGCACTTCCTGTCGATCTCATTTTTGAGACGCTTGTATTCCTTTTTGCCTGCTTCATGTACTGCATTTTTATATTTTCTCCTTTCATCAATTAAATTCAATATATCTTCTGTTACCCTAGGATTTCTATTAGCCCTCGTCTTTTTACGTACTTGATCCTCTGCTGCCTTCATATTTCATCCCTCAAAGCTTCTACTGTATTGCCCCCCCCCCCCATTCAATCGTTCCCTAATGTTCTCCCTGATACTCTCTGCAACTTCTGGTTCTGTCAGTTTATCCAGATCCCATCTTTTTGCAGTTTCTTCAGTTTTAATCTACAGTTCATAACCAATAGATTGTGGTCAGAGTCCACATCTGCCCCTGGAAATGTCTTACAACTTAAAACCTGATTCCTAAATATCTGTCTTACCATTATATAATCTATCTGAAACCTTCTAGTATCTCCAGGACACTTCCATATATACAACCTTCTTTTATGATTCTTGAACCAAGTGTTAGCTATGATTAAATTATGCTCTGTACAAAATTCTACCAGGCGGCTTCCTCTTTCATTTCTTACCCCCATTCCATATTTACCTACTACGTTTCCTTCCCTTCCTTTCCCTACTATCGAATTCCAGTCACCCATAACTATTAAATTTTCGCCTCCCTTCACTATCTGAATAATTTCTCATCATATATTTCATCAATCTCTTCGTCGTCTGCCGGAGCTAGTTGGCATATAGACTTGTACTACTGTAGTAGGTGTGGGCTTCGTATCTATCTTGGACACAATAATGCGTTCACTGTGCTGTTTGTAGTAGCTTACCCGCATTCCTATTTTCCTATTCATTATTAAACCTACTCCTGCATTACCCCTATTTGATTTTGTGTTTATAACCCTATAGTCACCTGACCAGAAGTCTTGTTCCTCCTGCCACCGAACTTCACTAATTCCCACTATATCTAACTTTAACCTATCCATTTCCCCTCGATAACATTAAACGAGGTTAATTGCGTGTTGGAATCAATTTGATGCTACCTAACCACAAGAGGGCGAGTATACGACCTTAAAGTTGCATGTGGCTCATGTGCACAATAGAGATTCGGTCATGGACTGTTGCTTTTTTTTCTTTAAGCTTTCATAAGGGCATCGTTTTATTATGAGGCACATTAATTTAGCATAGAGAATTGGTGAAATTTTTTTAACAAATTAACGAGTGACTTAAGAAAATAAAGGAAATATTAAAGGTTTGATCTCTTAGCAAATGATGTGGTCTAGAACAATAGAATAAATTTTCACTACCAATTTACTCAAATCACACATGAAATTACTCCGAATGGTGGTCTCACTCATGTTGTTATTTGAACACGGTAAAGAAACAAAAATCAATGACAGAATTAGCAGAGCAAGCGAACTGTTGACAGGCAGTAGCAGAATGTAAACTAAAGGTACTTAGCCGTGCAATAATTCATTTAAACTGAACTAAATTTCTAGAGTTCAGTAGTTGACTCAAAACTTTACACTATAATACATTCACCTTGGCAAATGTTCAGTGACTGATCGCCATACTAACGGTTAGGGTTCAAAATTCTACTAAGGCCCAGACTGTTACACATCAGACTATTTCTTTCCCAACCGACGATTAAGCCCATGTGGCTGTCGACTGTTCAGACCTTACCAAAAACTTTACCAACCAGGACATGAAAGCAAAAGACCACGATCTATGCTCATCCAATGGAGTAATGTCTACGTTATTTACGATATTACAACTCTTACACATTTCAAACATACATCACTCGTACTTTTAGTTATTTTTGAGTCTGATATTGTGGCCGAGCGGTTCTAGGCGCTTCAGTCCGGAACCGCGCAAACGCTACGGTCACAGATTCGAATCCTGCCTCGGGCATGGATGTGTGTGATGTCCTTAGGTTAGTTAGGTTTAAGCAGTTCTAATTACTACTGATGACCTGAGATGCTAAGTCCCTTAGTGCTCAGAGCCATTTGAACCATTACATTATTAAATGCTAAACATTGCTGGTACATCAACTAATATTTAAACTTGACGCATCATAATCGGAAAGGAGGGAAAATAGTCAACTTCGCATCGTTATTCAGCTTACCACTCCAGTACTGTGTTACTCATTTGATCATCCTACAATCATTACCTTAGTCAATGGTTCAAATGGCTCTAAGCACTATAGGACTTACAATCTGAGGTCATCAGGCCCCTAGACTTAGAACTACTTAAACCTAACTAACCTAAGGACATTACACACATCCATGCTCGAGGCAGGATTCGAACCTGCGACTGTAGCAGCAGAACAGTTCCGGACTGCAGCGCCTAGAACCGCTAGGCCACAGAGGCCGGCCTTACCTTAGTAAATTGTCATTAATAAACATAGACAAATTGGGTTAATGCATCAAATCACTCATATTTCATGTACATGTGGCGAAATCTTGGATTTGTCACTGTTTCAGGAATTAATCAGTAAATTGTTTGTAACAATGCAAGAGTGTGTCGTAAGCATATTAAGTATAGTGTCTATATCACCTGTTTTTAATTTTACAACCCGTTTTCAATATATATATGTTAATAACTTAGTTAACATTAACTTTTTTGAACATAGCAATCAGTTTAGTGTGTTCCTCTCTTTACTGCGATTTCGTTACTGTCTTTGGATTTTGTGTAGTGTGTCTGAAAGTGGTTCGCGAATATTTAAAGCTATCGTTTTATCACAGTCAGAGCCTGGCCATTTGTCGCTGCTGTCTGCCGCTGTAACCGAGCGGTTCTAGGCGCTTAAGTCCGGAACCGCGCTGCTGCTACGGTCGCAGGTTCGAATCCTACCTCACGCCAACCTCCATCGCATTTGAAGTGGTGAGCGCACTGCTCCTCCAACTCCTCTCACGTTTCGCTCGAGTGTCTCGGAACGCTGCTCCGTGCCCGTTCCCTACCAGGCCCGGCCACTATACGGCAACTTGGCAGCCACATATCGCTCAACCAAACGCTGTTTTCTCAACATAGTTGTACAGCGGACAAACTGCCCCTAATGCCACAGCAAATCATGAGTAGCAGTAAGATGAAAAAATATCGTTTTCAATCTGCATAACAGCACAAATTGCACCCAAAGAACACAACAATACCATCACGTTTTGCAACAGTTTTGTCTTCATTTTCAACATGCGCCTGTGCGCGTAAGTCTTTGCACAGAAACAACGGCATCTCTTCGCGACACGCTTTGGAAATCCGTACACCGTATCCGTCAGAAGCCAGCAGTGGTTTCAAAGCCGTAGACACGGAGTGCGCTAGGTTATGGCAGGCAGCAGTACGTTCGTGACGCTTTATGGCCCCAGTGACGCCCACGAGGGGCACACAAGAATGTCCAACTAACGGCACTGGCATTCAGCACTAGCCGCGGATCTAGCACGGAAAGCCTTACCACTGATGAAAGGGGGCTATGGCAGGGACGAAGACGGCACGGAATGAGTCGGTAGGTGTTGAACGCTAATAAAATCACAGAACCGAAGCAAAATTTTATGAGACGGAGGCAGATTCATTGTTACACTAGGGTTCTGAACACTGTACGGCTATCAAACCTGATGAAAAGAAAACTGAGCAAAGAGAAACGAGATTTCTAGGCACCACCGAAAGATGTTCTCTAAAAAATGGCTCTGAGCACTATGGAACCAAACAGCGAGGTCATCGGTCTCATCGGATTAAGGAAGGACGGGGAAGGAAGTCGGCCGTGCCCTTTCAAAGGAACCATCTCGGCATTTACCTGGAGCGGTTTAAGGAAATCACGGAAAACCTAAAGCAGGGTGGCCGCATGTATCCCATGCCACCCAACGTGCTCTAGAAGGTGTAAGTCAACTACCCTGGCCAGCAAGATCTCCGGATCTGTCCCCCATTGAGCATGTTTGGGACTGGATGAAGCGTCGTCTCACGCGGTCTGCACGTCCAGCACGAACGCTGGTCCAACTGAGCCGCCAGGTGGAAATGGCATGGCAAGCCGTTCCACAGGACTACATCCAGCATCTGTACGATCGTCGCCATGGGAGAATAGTAGCCTGCATTGCTGCGAAAGGTGGATATACACTGTACTAGTGCCGACATTGTGCATGCTCTGTTGCCTGTGTCTATGAGCCTGTGGTTCTGTCAGTGTGATCATGTGATGTATCTGACCCCAGGAATGTGTCAATAAAGTTTCCCCTTCCTGGGACAATGAATTCATGGTGTTCTTATTTCAATTTCCAGGAGTGTATTTATCGTCCACGTTTCACTTCCATACATGGCCACACTCCATACAAATACTTTCAGAAACGACTTCTTGACATTTAAATCTATACTCGATGATAACAAATTTCTCTTCTTCGGAAAAGCTTTCCTTTTCATTGCCAGTCTACATTTTATATCCTCTCTACATCGACCATAAACAGTTACTTTGCTCCGCAAATAGCAAAACTCCTTTACTACTTTAAGCATCTCGTTTTCTAATCTAATACCCTCAGCATCACACGATTTAATTCGACAACTTCCATTCCTCGTTTTGCTTTTGTTGTTGTTCATCATAAATCCTCCTTTCGAGACACTGTCCATTCCGTCCAGCTGGTCTTCCAGGTCCTTTGCTGTCTCTGACAGAATTACAATGTCATCGACGAACCTCAAAGTTTTCATTTCTTCTCCATCGATTTTAATACCTATTCTTTTGTTTCCTTTTCTGCTTGCTCAATGTACAGATTGAATAACATCAGAGATAGGCTACAACCCTGTCTCACTCCCTTCCCAACCACTGCTTCCCTTTAATGCCCCTCGACTCTTATAACTGCCATCTGGATCCCGTACAAATTGTAAATAGCCTTTCGCTCCCTTTATTTTACCCGTGCCACCTTTAGAATTTGAAAGAGAGTATTCCAGTCAACGATGTCAAAAGCTTTCTCTAAGTCTACAAATGCTAGAAACGTAGGTTTGCATTTCCTTAATCTATTTTCTAAGATAATTCGTAGGGTCAGTATTGCCTCACGAGTTCCAACATTTCTACGGAATCCAAACTGATCTTACCCGAGGTCGGATTCTACCAGTTTTGCCATTCGTCTGTAAAGAATTCGTGTTAGTATTTTGCAGCCGTGGCTTATTAAACTGATAGTTCGGAAATTTTCACATCTGTCAACACCTGCTTTCTTTGGGACGAATTATTATATTCTTCTTGAAGTCTGAGGGTATTTCGCCTGTCTCATACATCTTTCTCACCAGATGGTAGAGTTTTGTCAGGACTGGCTCTCCCAAGGACTATTAGTAGTTCTAATGGAATCTTGTCTACTCTCGCGGCCGTCTTTTGGCTTACGGCTTTCAGTGCTCTGTCGAACTCTTCACGCAGTATCGTATCTCCCATTTCATCTTCATCTATATCCTCTTCCATTTCCATAACATTGTCCTCAAGTACATCACCCTTGTACAGACCCTCTATATACTCCTTCCACCTTTCTGCTTTCTCTTCTTCGGTTAGAACCGGGTTTCCATCCGAGCTCTTGATATTTATGCAAATGGTTCTCTTTTCTCCAAAGGTCTCTTTAATTTTCGTGCAGACAGTATCTATCTTACGTCCAGTGAGATAAGCCTCTACATCCTTACATTTGTCCTCTAGCCATGCCTGCTTAGCCATTTTGCACTTCCTGTCGATCTCATTTTTGAGACGCTTGTATTCCTTTTTGCCTGCTTCATGTACTGCATTTTTATATTTTCTCCTTTCATCAATTAAATTCAATATATCTTCTGTTACCCTAGGATTTCTATTAGCCCTCGTCTTTTTACGTACTTGATCCTCTGCTGCCTTCATATTTCATCCCTCAAAGCTACCCATTCTTCTTCTACTGTATTGCCCCCCCCCCCCCATTCAATCGTTCCCTAATGTTCTCCCTGATACTCTCTGCAACTTCTGGTTCTGTCAGTTTATCCAGATCCCATCTTTTTGCAGTTTCTTCAGTTTTAATCTACAGTTCATAACCAATAGATTGTGGTCAGAGTCTACATCTTCCCCTGGAAATGTCTTATAATTTAAAACCTGATTCCTAAATATCTGTCTTACCATTATATAATCTATCTGAAACCTTCTAGTATCTCCAGGACACTTCCATATATACAACCTTCTTTTATGATTCTTGAACCAAGTGTTAGCTATGATTAAATTATGCTCTGTACAAAATTCTACCAGGCGGCTTCCTCTTTCATTTCTTACCCCCATTCCATATTTACCTACTACGTTTCCTTCCCTTCCTTTCCCTACTATCGAATTCCAGTCACCCATAACTATTAAATTTTCGCCTCCCTTCACTATCTGAATAATTTCTCATCATATATTTCATCAATCTCTTCGTCGTCTGCCGGAGCTAGTTGGCATATAGACTTGTACTACTGTAGTAGGTGTGGGCTTCGTATCTATCTTGGACACAATAATGCGTTCACTGTGCTGTTTGTAGTAGCTTACCCGCACTCCTATTTTTTTATTCATTATTAGACCTACTTCTGCATTACCCCTATTTGATTTTGTATTTATAACCCTGTATTCACCTGACCAAAAGTCTTCTTTCTCCTGCCACCTGACTTCACTAATTCCCCCACTATATCTAACTTTAACTTATCCATTTCCCTTTTTATATTTTCTAACCTACCTGCCCGATTAAGGGGTCTGACATTCCGATCCGTAGAACGCCAGTTTTGATTCTCCTGATAACGACGTCCTCTTGAGTAGTCCCCGCCCGGAGATCCGAATGGGGGACTATTTTACCTCCGGAATATTTTACCCAAGAGGACGCCATCATCATTAACCATACAGTAAAGCTGCATGCCCTCGGGAAAAATTACGGCTGTAGTTTCCCCTTGCTTTCAGCCGTTCGCAGTACCAGCACAGAAAGGCTGTTTTGCTTTGTGTTACAAGGCCAGATCAGTCAGTCGTCCAGCCTGTTGCTCCTGCAACTACTGAAAAGGCTGCTACCCCTCTTCAGGACCCACACGTTTGTCTGGCCTCTCAACAGATACCCCTCCGTTGTGGTTGCACCTACGGTACGGCTATGTGTGTCGCTGAGGCACGCAAGCCTCCCCACCAACGGCACGGTTTATGGTCCATGGCTCATGGGGGGGGGGGGGGGGGGGGGTTTACATCAAAATTCTCGGAAATTTTGGGTGTCCTCTCGTACGCTAATGTGTTTCCATGTCGTTATAGCCAGAAATCCAAGGGATTAAGGTAGGTGTATAGGAGGCCACGCTGCTGCCACCCCTCGGCGAAACCATCGCTCACCAACCCACTGAGCTTCTAATATTTTTCCCCATATTGCACCCTACATTTACTATTTAAATTTACGAAAGCCACCGAATTTTGTTTACACTCTTTTCTCAAAATTACATATTTTTTGATAGTGATTCGTTAAAAATCTGTCATTAGTACTTACTGAAGTAATGAGGTGTGAAGATAATATTATTTTAGAAAATTTTGTTCCTATTGTATACCCGTACAAATACAGGCATGTGAAACGCCACTCATACCACGTATCACATTTCCTCTTCCTTGCTTCGCACACTTCATAATTTCTGGAGGGTGTTTTCTAGAAGGGCCTGGCGTGGGGGATAAACCTAACAAAATCTGAAACCGATTGCTTACCACTTGCAAAATATAAAAATCGAGTGTGTTGTACACCACTAAATAGATCGATCTCTCAGCCTTGCAATGGTATGTAACATGTCACGCTATCTACTAACGGAGATGAAGAAACATTGCGAACAAGCTATAGGTGCCCGGTGCGTATCACAGCAGGCAATATAATGATGTGATGAGGTGGTCCCATACTACGAGGAGCGTAGGGGACGATGAAGGAGACCTGCACCGCCGTGCTAGGCAAGGTCCTAGCGTAGGTGGTTTGTCATCGCCTTACTCCGACCGTAATGGAAATGATGATGATGAAGACAACACCCTATCATCTCAAGGCAGGGAATCGAACCCGGGACCCAGCGCGCGGGAAGTTAGAACGCTATCGCAAGACCACGCGCATAATAACGGATCTGTAACCCTTGGCCGGCTGTTTGTGGGCTCTATAAACCTATGGGTTAAACGTGAGACGTAGAAGATGTGATGGTACTACGTCATGCATAAGACATATCCGTTGTCGCGGATGATCTCATTAACAGCACCCGTCGATACGTCTGGTAACGCGTGCAGCGACGTGAGACCATCAATCCCAATTCCTGAATACAAATTGATACTAAGGCGAATCTGAATGCTTGCTTCCAAGATCGCCGGAGGAGCTGCATCTGCCCACACGTCACAACTGGGGAAATTTACTATCTGTTTTGGGAACAGACGTTCAGCAGCAACAATTCTTTTTTGATTTATTTATTCACCTTTCGTTCGTTGTGATTTGTGCCGGACTCGCAGCTCCGTTCTCAAGCAATCGTTCCTGCCATCAGCCAGCGTAGCCGATGGTCACAGCCAAACAGGCGGGGTGCAGAAAATACAGATCAATTTCTCGGAGGCGACGACACACAGCGGCACAGCGTAACGACAGAGAAGTGAAAACCGGAAAAATGTGGGGACCTGGGGGTGGCAAAATGATAAGAACTGTCACATATGACAGTTTTCCCTCAGATTTAGAGAAAAGCGGAAATGAAACACATCGACCCACAGCTGTATGTCAATCACTGTGGCTGTATGCACACGGCATACGATAAAGGCTCCCGGAGATTTTGCTAGAGCGCACACGGCTCGCTACCGCTCTCAGAAAACTCTTTTGGCGAGAATACTGTACGACTCGCAATTATTCTTAAGCACTGCGCCTCAAACCCAAGAGAGAACGCAACGTGCCTCCAGCCCACTTCTTCACAATCAACAGCGGAAGAGCCTCGGAGTGAATCTCATGCAGATCTTTTTCTCTGTTTCCAAGACTTTGTTTGACACTCATTCCTAACAGTTTTAAAATTGTGTGCCCTGACAAATTCCACTGTACATATTTCTACACATTTCAGAAATCTGAAATACACCATAAATTAAATTTCATAATTTAAGGTCATTATTTACATAATATTTCAATTAGTGAAATAAAATTATAATATATGCTACCCTCCCATATCGACGCATTGAAAAAAATGAGAGTAGATATTGCTGAATAGGGTCCCCACGCTTTCTTAAACCGCCCCTGGCTCCAGCTACTCAGCATCTTAGGAAGGGGTACTCTCGTCAAACATTAACTGCAAATTTTTAAGAAGGCGCATGTCTTCCAGTACATCCGAAAATCCACACTTTCTGCACAGTGAAACGCTACTGGTGTCTCGATAACATTGTTGTTGTTGTTGTGGTCTTCAGTCCTGAGACTGGTTTGATGCAGCTCTCCATGCTACTCTATCCTGTGCAAGCTTCTTCATCTCCCAGTACCTACTGCAACCTACATCCTTCTGAATCTGCTTAGTGTACTCATCTCTCGGTCTCCCTCTACGATTTTTACCCTCCACACTGCCCTCCAATGCTAAATTTGTGATCCCTTGATGCCTCAAAACATGTCCTACCAACCGATCCCTTCTTCTAGTCAAGTTGTGCCACAAACTTCTCTTCTCCCCAATCCTATTCAATACCTCCTCATTAGTTACGTGATCTATCCACCTTATCTTCAGTATTCTTCTGTAGCACCACATTTCGAAAGCTTCTATTCTCTTCTTGTCCAAACTAGTTATCGTCCATGTTTCACTTCCATACATGGCTACACTCCAAACAAATATTTTCAGAAATGACTTCCTGACACTTAAATCTATATTCGATGTTAACAAATTTCTCTTCTTCAGAAACGCTTTCCTTGCCATTGCCAGTCTACATTTTATATCCTCTCTACTTCGACCATCATCAGTTATTTTACTTCCTAAATAGCAAAACTCCTTTACTACTTTAAGTGTCTCATTTCCTAATCTAATTCCCTCAGCATCACCCGATTTAATTTGACTACATTCCATTATCCTCGTTTTGCTTTTGTTGATGTTCATCTTATATCCTCCTTTCAAGACACTGTCCATTCCGTTCAACTGCTCTTCCAAGTCCTTTGCCGTCTCTGACAGAATTACAATGTCATCGGCGAACCTCAAAGTTTTTACTTCGTCTCCATGAATTTTAATACCTACTCCAAATTTTTCTTTTGTTTCCTTTACTGCTTGCTCAATATACAGATTGAATAACATCGGGGAGAGGCTACAACCCTGTCTCACTCCTTTCCCAACCACTGCTTCCCTTTCATGCCCCTCGACTCTTATGACTGCCATCTGGTTTCTGTACAAATTGTAAATAGCCTTTCGCTCCCTGTATTTTACCCCTGCCACCTTTAGAATTTGAAAAAGAGTATTCCAGTCAACATTGTCAAAAGCTTTCTCTAAGTCTACAAATGCTAGAAACGTAGGTTTGCCTTTTCTTAATCTTTCTTCTAAGATAAGTCGTAAGGTCAGTATTGCCTCACGTGTTCCAACATTTCGACGGATTCCAAACTGATCCTCCCCGAGGTCCGCATCTACCAGTTTTTCCATGCGTCTGTAAAGAATTCGCGTTAGTATTTTGCAGCTGTGACTTATTAAACTGATAGTTCGGTAATTTTCACGTCTGTCAGCACCTGCTTTCTTTGGGATTGGAATTATTATAATCTTCTTGAAGTCTGAGGGTATTTCGCCTGTCTCATACATCTTGCTCACCAGCTGGTAGAGTTTTGTCATGACTGGCTCTCCCAAGGCCGTCAGTAGTTCTAATGGAATGTTGTCTACTCCGGGGGCCTTGTTTCGACTCAGGTCTTTCAGTGCTCTGTCAAACTCTTCACGCAGTATCGTATCTCCCATTTCGTCTTCATCTACATCCTCTTCCATTTCCATAAAATTGTCCTCAAGTACATCACCCTTGTATAAACCTTCTATATACTCCTTCCACCTTTCTGCCTTCCCTTCTTTGCTTAGAACTGGGTTGCCATCTGAGCTCTTGATATTGATACACGTGGTTCTCTTCTCTCCAAAGGTCTCTTTAATTTTCCTGTAGGCAGTATCTATCTTACCCCTAGTGAGATAAGCTTCTACATCCTTACATTTGTCCTCTAGCCATTCCTGTTTAGCCATTTTGCACTTCCTGTCGATCTCATTTTTGAGACGTTTGTATTCCTTTTTGCCTGCTTCATATACTGCATTTTTATATTTTCTCCTTTCATCAATTAAATTCAATATTTCTTCTGTTACCCAAGGATTTCTATCAGCCCTCGTCCTTTTACCTACTTTATCCTCTGCTGCCTTCACTACTTCATCCCTCAGAGCTACCCATTCTTCTTCTATCGTATTTCTTTCCCCTATTCCTGTCAATTGTTCCCTTATGCTCTCCCTGAAACTCTGTACAACCTCTGGTTCTTTCAGTTTATCCAGGTCCCATCTCCTTAATTTCCCACATTTTTGCAGTTTCTTCAGTTTTAATCTACAGGTCATAACCAATAGATTGTGGTCAGAGTCCACATCTGCCCCTGGAAATGTCTTACAACTTAAAACCTGGTTCCTAAATCTCTGTCTTGCCATTATATAATCTATCTGATACATTTTAGTATCTCCAGGGTTCTTCCACGTATACAACCTTCTTTCATGATTCTTAAACCAAGTGTTAGCTATGATTAAGTTGTGCTCTGTACAAAATTCTACTAGGCGGCTTCCTCTTTCATTTCTTAGCCCCAATCCATATTCACCTACTATGTTTCCTTCTCTCCCTTTTCCTACACTCGAATTCCAGTCACCCATTACTATTAAATTTTCGTCTCCCTTCGCTATCTGAATGATTTCTTTTATTTCATCGTACATTTCTTCAATTTCTTCATCCTCTGCAGAGCTAGTTGGCATATAAACTTGTACTACTGTAGTAGGTGTGGGCTTCGTATCTATCTTGGACACAATAATGCGTTCACTATGCTGTTTGTAGTAGCTTACCCGCATTCCTATTTTCCTATTCATTATTAAACATACTCCTGCATTAGCCCTATTTGATTTTGTGTTTATAACCCTATAGTCACCTGACCAGAAGTCGTGTTCCTCCTGCCACCGAACTTCACTAATTCCCACTATATCTAACTTTAACCTATCCATTTCCCCTCGATAACATTAAACGAGGTTAATTGCGTGTTGGAATCAATTTGATGCTACCTAACCACAAGAGGGCGAGTATACGACCTTAAAGTTGCATGTGGCTCATGTGCACAATAGAGATTCGGTCATGGACTGTTGCTTTTTTTTCTTTAAGCTTTCATAAGGGCATCGTTTTATTATGAGGCACATTAATTTAGCATAGAGAATTGGTGAAATTTTTTTAACAAATTAACGAGTGACTTAAGAAAATAAAGGAAATATTAAAGGTTTGATCTCTTAGCAAATGATGTGGTCTAGAACAATAGAATAAATTTTCACTACCAATTTACTCAAATCACACATGAAATTACTCCGAATGGTGGTCTCACTCATGTTGTTATTTGAACACGGTAAAGAAACAAAAATCAATGACAGAATTAGCAGAGCAAGCGAACTGTTGACAGGCAGTAGCAGAATGTAAACTAAAGGTACTTAGCCGTGCAATAATTCATTTAAACTGAACTAAATTTCTAGAGTTCAGTAGTTGACTCAAAACTTTACACTATAATACATTCACCTTGGCAAATGTTCAGTGACTGATCGCCATACTAACGGTTAGGGTTCAAAATTCTACTAAGGCCCAGACTGTTACACATCAGACTATTTCTTTCCCAACCGACGATTAAGCCCATGTGGCTGTCGACTGTTCAGACCTTACCAAAAACTTTACCAACCAGGACATGAAAGCAAAAGACCACGATCTATGCTCATCCAATGGAGTAATGTCTACGTTATTTACGATATTACAACTCTTACACATTTCAAACATACATCACTCGTACTTTTAGTTATTTTTGAGTCTGATATTGTGGCCGAGCGGTTCTAGGCGCTTCAGTCCGGAACCGCGCAAACGCTACGGTCACAGATTCGAATCCTGCCTCGGGCATGGATGTGTGTGATGTCCTTAGGTTAGTTAGGTTTAAGCAGTTCTAATTACTACTGATGACCTGAGATGCTAAGTCCCTTAGTGCTCAGAGCCATTTGAACCATTACATTATTAAATGCTAAACATTGCTGGTACATCAACTAATATTTAAACTTGACGCATCATAATCGGAAAGGAGGGAAAATAGTCAACTTCGCATCGTTATTCAGCTTACCACTCCAGTACTGTGTTACTCATTTGATCATCCTACAATCATTACCTTAGTCAATGGTTCAAATGGCTCTAAGCACTATAGGACTTACAATCTGAGGTCATCAGGCCCCTAGACTTAGAACTACTTAAACCTAACTAACCTAAGGACATTACACACATCCATGCTCGAGGCAGGATTCGAACCTGCGACTGTAGCAGCAGAACAGTTCCGGACTGCAGCGCCTAGAACCGCTAGGCCACAGAGGCCGGCCTTACCTTAGTAAATTGTCATTAATAAACATAGACAAATTGGGTTAATGCATCAAATCACTCATATTTCATGTACATGTGGCGAAATCTTGGATTTGTCACTGTTTCAGGAATTAATCAGTAAATTGTTTGTAACAATGCAAGAGTGTGTCGTAAGCATATTAAGTATAGTGTCTATATCACCTGTTTTTAATTTTACAACCCGTTTTCAATATATATATGTTAATAACTTAGTTAACATTAACTTTTTTGAACATAGCAATCAGTTTAGTGTGTTCCTCTCTTTACTGCGATTTCGTTACTGTCTTTGGATTTTGTGTAGTGTGTCTGAAAGTGGTTCGCGAATATTTAAAGCTATCGTTTTATCACAGTCAGAGCCTGGCCATTTGTCGCTGCTGTCTGCCGCTGTAACCGAGCGGTTCTAGGCGCTTAAGTCCGGAACCGCGCTGCTGCTACGGTCGCAGGTTCGAATCCTACCTCACGCCAACCTCCATCGCATTTGAAGTGGTGAGCGCACTGCTCCTCCAACTCCTCTCACGTTTCGCTCGAGTGTCTCGGAACGCTGCTCCGTGCCCGTTCCCTACCAGGCCCGGCCACTATACGGCAACTTGGCAGCCACATATCGCTCAACCAAACGCTGTTTTCTCAACATAGTTGTACAGCGGACAAACTGCCCCTAATGCCACAGCAAATCATGAGTAGCAGTAAGATGAAAAAATATCGTTTTCAATCTGCATAACAGCACAAATTGCACCCAAAGAACACAACAATACCATCACGTTTTGCAACAGTTTTGTCTTCATTTTCAACATGCGCCTGTGCGCGTAAGTCTTTGCACAGAAACAACGGCATCTCTTCGCGACACGCTTTGGAAATCCGTACACCGTATCCGTCAGAAGCCAGCAGTGGTTTCAAAGCCGTAGACACGGAGTGCGCTAGGTTATGGCAGGCAGCAGTACGTTCGTGACGCTTTATGGCCCCAGTGACGCCCACGAGGGGCACACAAGAATGTCCAACTAACGGCACTGGCATTCAGCACTAGCCGCGGATCTAGCACGGAAAGCCTTACCACTGATGAAAGGGGGCTATGGCAGGGACGAAGACGGCACGGAATGAGTCGGTAGGTGTTGAACGCTAATAAAATCACAGAACCGAAGCAAAATTTTATGAGACGGAGGCAGATTCATTGTTACACTAGGGTTCTGAACACTGTACGGCTATCAAACCTGATGAAAAGAAAACTGAGCAAAGAGAAACGAGATTTCTAGGCACCACCGAAAGATGTTCTCTAAAAAATGGCTCTGAGCACTATGGAACCAAACAGCGAGGTCATCGGTCTCATCGGATTAAGGAAGGACGGGGAAGGAAGTCGGCCGTGCCCTTTCAAAGGAACCATCTCGGCATTTACCTGGAGCGGTTTAAGGAAATCACGGAAAACCTAAAGCAGGGTGGCCGAACTCGGGATTGAACCGTCGTCCTCCCGAATGCGGATCTAGAGTGCTAACCACTCGCCACCTCGCTCGGTGCCGATTCTGCGGAGAATCTCATCGTTCCTCATTAGTCCACTTAATTGGCAGTATTGAGCATCACATTTCAAAGGCCCCGAACATTCTGCCAGCAGTCCATGATTCTCTTCCACACAATCCTATGCCCATATGTACATTCTCAGAAATTTCTCCCTGAAGTGATCTACGTTTGATTATAGTAGACTTCCGTTAGAGGGGAGTGCGCTCCTTGCTTGTGCTAGTTTGCGTCTTACATCCCCCTCACTTCGACCTTCGCGCTTTATTTCGGCTCCAAGCCAGCACAATTCCATCACAACATCCCATTTCTGTTACTCTTCATTTATTTTGTCTTTCTTCAGTTTAATCTCAATCCATCTTCTGTGTTCATTACACTGTTTATTCCGCACAGCAGGTCTGTAGTTTTTTCTCACTTTCACAAATGTAGCAATGTCTTACCGTGATTTTTTTTCCACTGCTCAATGTTTCTTGTCTCTGCTTATCAAGCGGAATTATTTCGGTGTATTTCAGACTCTACGCATTCTGCAGGTTTCGTGTAGTGTTTCTTCCTCTCTTAAGCTCAAAATCTGGGCTGTGTTGGCCGTCCGTATAGCAAAACAACCTTAATATTAACTCCCGAGCGAAGCGGTGCACTGATTGGAAATAAATGGCTCTGAGCACTATGGGACTCAACTTCTGAGTTCATTAGTCCCCTAGAACTTAGAACTAGTTAAACCTAACTAACCTAAGGACATCCCACACGTCCATGCCCGAGGCAGGATTCGAACCTGCGACCGTAGCGGTCTCGCGGTTCCAGACTGCCTAGAACCGCACAGCCACTTCGGCCGGCCAGATGTTCTCTCTTAGAACACATCGCAAGTAGCGTTACAAGAAATAATCATATTACCGGATTCCTAAAGTACGTCGTAGCGACTAATGAAGAAGCACCACAGCTCGAATGCCGTAGCGACTAATGAAGAAGCACCACAGCTCGAATGCCTAAGGTCGAATGAAAATGATTTTAAATTACGGAAATGTTTCTGTTCTTTCACCTACCTGCTTTTGTGTACAGTGAGTGTTTGAAGGATAAAACGAATCAAAGGGCTACAAAAGCTAAAGTCAGTAAAGAAGCAATACAAAGCAAAAACTGATAAGCGTAAAGAGTGAACAGATAAGTATAAAGAGTAAACAGGATATATAAATATTAATAACAGGTAAGTATAAAGGGTAAATATATAAATACAAAGAGTAAACAGATAAATACAAAGAGTAAACAGACAAGTATGAATCATAAGACCACATGGAAATCGGACTTTTTTCATTTTTTATATTTCATGTACGTGAAGTTCAGAAATCAAATATCAATCAACCACGGTAGTTCAATAGGCCTCACAAAAAATTTAGAGGAAACTAACTTTCAAGTCTCTGAAGTTACTTTAATATCCTAAAGCAAGATCGTTTATTCGATGGGCCACGTGATTCTGTGGTAGAATGCTCGCCTACCAGCTAGGCGGCCCAGGTTCAATTCCTAAACTTTGAAACATAGGTGCATGCTCATATGCATTTCTGTAAAACGTAAAATACAGAAATACGAAACAAATAATTTTTATTAACAATCTTTCTCAGAAGATCAGTAATTAAGAATTTATATTTGGAATGAAAAGTTGTTTCTTGTGTGCTGTACGTAATTTGAAACAAGAAGACACCCATTTTTCCAAAAACATGCATGTCCACTTTATAATATGTAATCGGTTTGCTTTGAAATACTTCGTTAATAATTACCACCGACAGTATACGTAAAAATCCTAGTAAAAACAATTTATCCTACTGTCTTTTTGTTATAAATTCACGCTTAAGGTGCAAATATTTTTCTTTTATTAACATGTTACATTTTGCACGTCCCACACATCATCTTTGCCCTGTTTGCATCCTTGATCAATATTTAATGAATGAAATCTTTGTATCTTTGCTTAATGATAATCTTTGCACTGTAAAGAGAAAAAAACACATATGCGATGCTCAAAATGCACTTTAAGAATACTGTGTTGTGGTGGAATTCAATAACATATACGACCTCGTACATCGAGCAAACGAGCAAGAAAACCACGTGGACCACAGCAAAACGGCCACGATCTACTGGAACATGTGTAAGTGAACACAACTATTTTGCATCATACACTCCTGGAAATGGAAAAAAGAACACATTGACACTGGTGTGTCAGACCCACCATACTTGCTCCGGACACTGCGAGAGGGCTGTACAAGCAATGATCACACGCACGGCACAGCGGACACACCAGGAACCGCGGTGTTGGCCGTCGAATGGCGCTAGCTGCGCAGCATTTGTGCACCGCCGCCGTCAGTGTCAGCCAGTTTGCCGTGGCATACGGAGCTCCATCGCAGTCTTTAACACTGGTAGCATACCGCGACAGCGTGGACGTGAACCGTATGTGCAGTTGACGGACTTTGAGCGAGGGCGTATAGTGGGCATGCGGGAGGCCGGGTGGACGTACCGCCGAATTGCTCAACACGTGGGGCGTGAGGTCTCCACAGTACATCGATGTTGTCGCCAGTGGTCGGCGGAAGGTGCACGTGCCCGTCGACCTGGACCGGACCGCAGCGACGCACGGATGCACGCCAAGACCGTAGGATCCTACGCAGTGCCGTAGGGGACCGCACCGCCACTTCCCAGCAAATTAGGGACACTGTTGCTCCTGGGGTATCGGCGAGGACCATTCGCAACCGTCTCCATGAAGCTGGGCTACGGTCCCGCACACTGTTAGGCCGTCTTCCGCACACGCCCAAACATCGTGCAGCCCGCCTCCAGTGGTGTCGCGACTGGCGTGAATGGAGGGACGAATGGAGACTTGTCGTCTTCAGCGATGAGAGTCGCTTGTGCCTTGGTGCCAATGATGGTCGTATGCGTGTTTGGCGCCGTGCAGGTGAGCGCCACAATCAGGACTGCATACGACCGAGGCACACAGGGCCAACACCCGGCATCATGGTGTGGGGAGCGATCTCCTACACTGGCCGTACACCTCTGGTGATCGTCGAGGGGACACTAAATAGTGCACGGTACATCCAAACCGTCATCGAACCCATCGTTCTACCATTCCTGGACCGGCAAGGGAACTTGCTGTTCCAACAGGACAATGCACGTCCGCATGTATCCCGTGCCACCCAACGTGCTCTAGAAGGTGTAAGTCAACTACCCTGGCCAGCAAGATCTCCGGATCTGTCCCCCATTGAGCATGTTTGGGACTGGATGAAGCGTCGTCTCACGCGGTCTGCACGTCCAGCACGAACGCTGGTCCAACTGAGACGCCAGGTGGAAATGGCATGGCAAGCCGTTCCACAGGACTACATCCAGCATCTCTACGATCGTCTCCATGGGAGAATAGCAGCCTGCATTGCTGCGAAAGGTGGATATACACTGTACCAGTGCCGACATTGTGCATGCTCTGTTGCCTGTGTCTATGAGCCTGTGGTTCTGTCAGTGTGATCATGTGATGTATCTGACCCCAGGAATGTGTCAATAAAGTTTCCCCTTCCTGGGACAATGAATTCACGGTGTTCTTATTTCAGTTTCCAGGAGTGTATATATAATACAAGCTCTTTGGCGTATTTTTATTAATGAAACAACTGATGAAGTGATACTAAAGAACCAAAATAACTCAAATATTCTTGTCTTGTGTGAAGCAGACAACATGCTGTTGACCAAAACATCTATGTAACGAAAAATATTAGCCCTTTGAAGTTGGGCATGATAGCCCGAAACCAGTTATGGCAGTACAATAAAACATTCAATAAGTATTTGTGTCATTGACCAACTAATTATATATGTGTGAATTAGCGTGTATTTCTTGAGTTTTATATTTAAATGGTATATGTACTCGAACTGAACGGAAGAAACGAATAAAATAATGAACGAGACTCGAACCAACAATCCAGCGATTACCAATCACGACAGCAGCTGATATTTTGTCATCTTTAAGTATCTTACAGTTCACTAAATGCTCGAAGAACATGCACATTTGATTAAAAATTTTTGTCAGCCCGCGATCAGACACAGAGCCACACTGCCTGTTGAAAAAACAGTCTTGCTTTAGGGTATTAAAGGTGCTCAGGAAATTTCAAAGTTGGTTTTCTCGGGAATTTTTGAAGGTTGTATCGAACTGCTACTACGGGAGATTGATACTTGAGCTGCGAACTTGACGTAGAACAGATACAAAAAATTACAAAACCCTGACCGTCGTATGGCCTTCTTGTCAGTGCCTCAGGAAGGGTCCCCCCTCCTGTGGCGGGGACGAACTAATCTGTGAGGCTGCAGAGAGCCGGAAACTGTCTGGTACTTGATCTCCTGCCTGTTTGTGTCTAACAACATGTTCCTTGGAAGAGCTTCATTACGCCAAAGACAATGTTGTCGACTTACAGATTTGTGGACTGAAAAACTTAATTAATTTTTCACTGATTAAATAACACGAAAATTTTCAAATCTGAATTCCTATTGTTGTACGAATGTTAACTGGAAGAGCCTAGAAACGATGGAGACGCTCCGTCCCCGCCGCAGCCGCAGTGGTCCACAACCCCACGATGACTACCTCAGTTCACTTCACCCCTTCGCCGCCCCACACCGAACCCAGGCTTATTGTGCGGTTCGGCTCCCGGTGGACCTCCTCAGGGAACGTCTCACGCCAAACGAGTGTAACCCCTATGTTTGCGTGGTAGAAAAATGGTGGTGTACGCGTTCGCCGACATAGTGTAGCTGAGGCGGAGTAAGGGGAACCAGCCCGCATTCGCCGTGGCAGATGGAAAACCGCTTAAAAACCATCCACAGACGGGCCGATTCACCGGACCTCGACACAAGTTCGCCGGGAGGATTCGTGCCGGGGACCAGGCGCTCCTTCCCGCTCGGAAAGCCGCGCGTTAGACCGCACGGCCAACCGGGCGGGCTGCCATATACCTAAGGAAGACATCCAACAACTCTGTCAATCAATGCCTAAGGACCACCACAAGTGGACCAACGCGTTACTAAATTGTTCAGCTTGTGAAGCTCTCTCTTGAACAAAACATCAAATTTTTCTTAACTGTATTATTATTATTATTATTATTATTATTATTATTATTATTATTATTATTTGTCTACATGTACATCGCAGCTGCAGAGTTCTGTCCCATTCGGATAAGTCTTTCGTAGAGTGTCTTTTTTGTCTTAGAGTGTATTTTATTAATACCGTTACGTATACAAATATCATATTACCAAAACAGCATATATTATCATGCAAAAATGTTTACGTGTTGAAACATCCTGGCAGATTAAAACTGTGTGCCGGACCGAGGCTCGAATTTTCCCGAGTTTCATATCACAGCACACTCCGCTGCAGAGTGAAAATCTCATTATGTTTACATGTTATTTGACAGAAAGTAAAATGAATTCACTGTCTATGGTGAAACTTCACGGAAACATGTATGAGTGTTACAGAATTTGCATTTCCTCAAGGTAGAACCATATTTCCATAATTATATAGCTCAAGAAGCATAAAGGAGAATCGATGTGCTGGGAACGACGTCGGACCCGCCCAAGACTAGTCCGGCGGCCCGTCAAGTGCGTTGACGACCCCTTCTTTTGCCGCTCTTCTCTCCAGTTCCCTAAGAAAGTCCCAACAATGAGCTCTGCGCTCTTGAAGGACCGGCACGGATAATGGCCCTCTTTAGCATTCATTTACAGGGAGGAAGAATGGAGATGGGAGGTATGGCGCTCCCAATTTATGCCCCTTATCTATTTCATCGTGACCTAGAACGCCGGCGCGCGAGTAAACAATAAGCGGCAGGCGAGGGGAAAGCCGTGAGCTCCGTCGCGCCAGGTTCCCACGGCCCCGGCAGGCGGGCGAGCTCCATTGAGTCGCCTTCTGATTCAGCTTCCCGCGAAGTTGTCCGCCCGCCATTCACGAAGCGTCATCCGCGAACCAAAGGATGGCCGCAGCAGGTGTTCTAGGAACGGGCGCCGCTCCTCTCTTTGGTCTTAATTTTTTATTTCTCGTCAGCGAGACTGGCACCGGACAGCAGACATCGCGCCGGGCAGCCTCTGAGGTCTGGCTGTCCTTCGCGCAAACGCTCCTTTGTGTGGCTTTTAGCTGCGGCGTACTCGCAGCTTCTAAAAGCACCACAACTGACGCAACTTCCAGATGGAAAGGAGCGGCCCGTCACGCACACAGGTGTGAGCTTTCAGCAGGGAGCTGTTGCGTCATGTGATAGGTAACGGGAAGCCTTTGAACTGCCAGTCATCTGACGGGGTGTGCAAGTAATGTTTGCAAAGAGCTACGGACAACGGCGAAATCTCTGCCAAATAAGACAGCGGCAACAGCTGCCGCTATTCACTACCAACTATCTACTCTGTAGCCTGCTTATTTACCCTGCGAATTTCGTTTCGTCACAGTTACGATTCTCCGGTCTTGCTTCCCCAATTTAAGTTCCCGTTTCAACTTTTTTTTAAACAATTATTGAACACTTCCATGATTGTTCCGTCAGAAGAAATGGTTGATGAAATACAATTACAAACATGTCTAATAAAAAATACTAGGATATCCCCACATTTTATACTATCTTAAATATAAATGTGCCATTTAACATGAAATCTTTTGATTCTTTTATTTGCTTAAATGCTTTTATGTACATGACATTTTCACATACCTGTGTTATTTGCACTTATTCCTAAGTAATGTTCCAACACATATAACAGGATTTACATGCCAGATGATACATACATCATAAATATCGCTTCAAACTTCACTGGTTAATTAATGAGTAAGTAGAATAAGTAACTGCACTGTATTGTATTAATTCTGAATTGAGACAAAATTACATAACTTAGAGTTGGCCATGTGTTAATTTCACATACAAAGCTGTATATTTACCTACTAAAATGTACTTTAAACAACATCAATGACAAGCTGGACTTTTATATTTATGGAAGTAGAGAATATTACCGAGAGGTTTGTTACTGTTTATGTTTATGAGCAGGTAACTTCATTGTATACTAAGATAAACAGGTACTGCAAAGATGTAACAACAACCAAAGAAAATAAATTGTTCCTAACCTTTCGTACCCTATCGAACTCCAAGTCCAAAGACACAAAAAAAAATCACCTGCTTGTAACAGGAATTTCTTTGACCAAGACAATTTGACACTTAGCCAATTGTCATGCAGTCAAGACGGTGTACTCAGCAATGAAACAAATCAGTAGGCTCTGCCAGAAATATCGACTCTGGGACGCTGTGTCTAATAGTGTATTTTAATACGACAGTATGCCATCTTATGCAATTTATAACACTTGAAAGTAAGAATTACAAACATGGATTATTATACGGTTACATCACTTGTTATGTATTTCACTGTTATTGTCTAACCTGCTTTCAGAAAACACTTGATAATGCGCACTTTGAAGTTGAAATCATGATTGTGTAAGTGTAAATGTAACACTGTAAATGAACAACAGTCTAATGGCGCTACTGACTTCAAAGAAATGCTGTAATTGTTGATAAATACAAATAAAACAGTTTACTGAGCCAGCCATTCACTTTTCCACCACGCGTTTCGATGGGTCACAGCATCATCTTCAGGTGAGTGTTGTGTAGTTATATTGCCGATGATAGTGAAGAGCGTAGACGTCTTTTCACAGCTGCAGATCGAGTGAAAGACTGATAATGTTGCATCTTTTGCTGGTGATAGTTTTGGTTTCTCAATGAACCAGTTTTATCACCAGCAACGTAACCAGCCTTGCTCTGCTGCTGTGTAAAGGTGTCTATGCTCTCCACTAACATCAGTAATGTAACTAAACAATTCTACACTTGAAGATGATGGCGCCAACCATCGTTACGCGTAGTGGAAAAATAAATGACAGACGCAGTAAACTGTTTTATTCATACTACGAGAATGCTGTAACGT
Source organism: Schistocerca gregaria (assembly GCF_023897955.1). Lineage (NCBI taxonomy): Eukaryota > Metazoa > Arthropoda > Insecta > Orthoptera > Acrididae > Schistocerca > Schistocerca gregaria. The sequence continues at coordinate 423,796,089 of NC_064920.1, forward strand.
GACTAACGTGACTACAATACACGCTTACAGAGCATAAATTTCTTTCTATATTTACGAGTACTATTTAGGAATTCTATGACTGTATTCGATGTCTCTATGTGTTAATCCTTAATATTGTTTGCACTTTTTCGATATATAACTCTTACAGTTTATGAACATCGAATAAGAATATAAAATTGATTAGAAGAATTTCAACTTTTGAGATCTTTTACTTACTCTGCGATTCCGACTGGCCGCCATGCCACTCTTTGCCACGTGGCGTGATGCGGGTGCGGTATGCAGAGCATGGGTTCTGCACATCGTTCGCACGGCCTTTGCTGGCTTTCAAGACCTTGGAGCCACTACTTCTCATTTAAGCGGCATCTCAATTAGCACCACGAGGCTGACTGAAACTTGTTCCAGTCTGCCCACCAGGAAAATATCGCTGGCAGTACCGGGAATTGAACCCGGAACCTCCACATTGCAATCACACGCACTGACCACTCAACTACGCAGACGGAGTGGATTAACCCCTTCTTCTTTAAAATTTAAACGTAGTCTTATATACCAAGATAGGGATCGTCCTATTATGAAGGTGTGCTGGGGTTGCGGCACGCGCGCACAGATATGAGTCTGGTTCAGGCTGTGGTCGCAGACAGAAGTTAACAGTCACCTGTTGTGTGCGCCGTCGAACAGCAAAGAGGCGGTACTCGGGTACTACAAGCTGGAAATAAGTCTGCTCAAACTAACATTCATTGACCTCGGATGGATGAGTAGTGACGAGAACAGGATTTTGGAGAACCCCCCCCCCCCCCCCCCCACCATGTACCAACACATATAAATAGTTTAAAGCGCACCGTCACGTTTTTCTGACAGGTACTGTCGACATTTTGAATGGTTTTAATTAAGAGATAGAGTGATTCACGAGAAAGGTTTGTTATATAATTTATAACTATAGAAATGATGAGTGTGTAATGTATGTATTGTTATCTGTTGTGTATTTAATTGGCGTATCAGAGCTGCGAGCTCGTCAGCTACAGAGGAGTCGGTTTCTGGCGGGAAAAAGTAGTAGATATATAACCGCAGTGACTGCATAGAGAAGCGAAATTGTCCAGAATCTGTGTACTAATATTGGGATGGTCGTTATCGCTAAAAACAACCGGTTTTTGTTTACACCATATATTTTCGACTCCAGTTTAATCCAGCAGTCTAAACCGCTAAAAATAACCCGTTTCTGAAACAACCAATTTTAGGCTTTTTACTGCTGTTAATTCAGTTAATACATGTAGATTTCGAACAAGACTGAAAAACTTTAATGACGGTGAAGGAGTAGAGCATCACGATCGAAATAGGGTTGAGGCAGGAGCAGAAACTGGTCTCACTGTGTCCAGTAAAGACGGCGAAGACGAAAGAGAAGGGCGCGGCGTTAGCCAGAAGTCACAAGTTGATGACGTACATCGTCACTTGGCCCATATCCGAACAGGCGTGGGTTTCCGGACATTTCATCATAGAAATTTTTCTTCTAGTTTTTACCAATACTACTTCCCCTGTGGGAACGTGTGGCACATTTAAAAAAAATACTCTGTACTCATTGTACGTAAGTTTTAATACTCCGACGGTAAAAAATCACAACACCAAAAATAATTAATTGATAGCAATGAAATTTCTAGAATATATTTGTCTATGCACCATATTTAAAAGATTAATATTTCAAGGCAACATGGATATGTAAGAGCGACATAAGCCATAGCTAGTGCATTAATAACCGGTGTACTTACCAGAATATTCAATGCAATCATGGAACGTGCATGCATTGTATTGTACATTGTACAGGTGCTGGATGTCAGTTTATGGAATGGAATTACGTGCTAGTAGCACTTGGTCGGTCAATACAGGTACGGTTAAAGCTATTTGTGGTTGTTGTCATCCGATGTTGCCCCGTAAGTGCTCGATTGGAGACAGATCTAGTTACCAATCAGGCCAAGGTATCGTACCTGCACTCTGCACAGCACACTGGGCTACACTAGTGGTATGTGAGCGAGCGTTATCCTGTTGGAAAATATCTACTGGAATGCTGCACATGAATGGCGGCACAACAGGTCGAATCACCAGATTGACGAACAAATTTGCCGTCAGGGTGAGTAGGATAACCTTGAGAGTGCTCCAGCTGTCGTACTCCAGACCATAACTCTAGGTGTAGGTCCAGTGTATCTAGCACGCAGACAGGTTGGTTTTAGTGCTCAATTGGCCTTCTACTAATCAAAAAAAGGTCATCACTGGCAGAGAGGCAGAACAAGGTTACATTAGAAAACACAACAGACCTCCACCCTCTCCTCGTATGAGCTCCTGCTTGACGCCCCGAAGTGGCAAATGTTCATATGTGTGTGAAATTCTATGGGACTTAACTGTTAAGGTCATCAGTCCTTAACCTTACACACTACTTAACCTAAATTATCCTAAGGACAAACACACACACCGATACCTGAGCTACGACTCGAACCACCGACGGGACCAGCCGTACAGTCCGTGACTGCAGCGCCCATGACCGCTCGGCTAATCCCGCGCGGCTGAAGTGGCAAAAGACGCTGGTTTGGGGTGAGCGGAATGCACGCTACACGGTCTCTGACTCGAGCTCTCCTTAAGGTAAACGATTTGTAACAGTCCAATGTGCCACTGTGCTGCCAGGTGCTGCTCAAACCGCTCCTGCAGATGCAGTACTAGCGCCTGAGCCATACGCCAAACACGATGGTCTTCCCTCTCGGCGATGACACGTGGCCGTCCGGAGCACCGTGTTTTCGGGACCGCACATTGTTGCCGCACATTGTTGTGACCACCGCTGCAAGCAATCATGTACACTGGCAGCATTCCTGCCACGTCTTTATGCTGTATCGCATCCAGCTTCTCGTAGCCGTATTACACCTGTGGTATCGATAGCAACGATGCCACGGAATAGTTTCTCAAGTTGGCACTACGAGACACAGACGACAGCGCCCTCTAGCCGGTGCTGTCGAGGTTCAAAATGGCTCTGAGTACTATGGGACTTAACTTCTGAGATCATCAGTCCCCTAGAACTTAGAACTACTTAAGCCTAACAAATCTAAGGACATCACACACATCAATGCCCGAGGCAGGATTCGAACCTGCGACCGTAGCGGTCGCGCGGTTCCAGACTGCAGCGCCTAGAACCGCGAGACCACTCTGCCGGCTCTACGAGCTCTCCCACTGCTTCAGCCCAAGTACAGATAACCAGGACACTCCGCTTCAGCTTTACATACGACGGGTCTAAGACTCCGCATCAGCACAATGCTATGTACTCTTTCTTGCACCAGTAAACCACCTTTACTCACTGCAGTACCGACGTAATTTTCCTGCTCCTACCCACGCGCCGCCTTCCAGGTGGTATACAAAAACACCACCTAGTTCAAACTCAGTGAGGTATTGATAATAGAGTGCTTGTCGCGTGACAGTCGTTCTTGACTAGCATCAACTGACCAGAATGAAATTTTCACTCTACAGCGGAGTGTGCGCTGATATGAAACCTCCTGGCAGATTAAAACTGTGTGCCGGAAGTTTCATCAACTGACCACTCGTAATGTCAATGGTAAATAACGCCCACGACAGCTACAGTGTGCGTTCAAAGCAATCCTGATTTGCATCTCTATAGTGGCGCTAGTAGCGCCACTATTATTTGACTAGCGCGTAATTTGAATAGATTTCGCGTTTCAGATGTAGAAACACGCCTATCAACTTTCGTTTACGTCATACGACTCCTTCTTTGTGTTGCGATTTTATCCCGGCAATGTCTAAAGGCCACCGATACGGGTCTTTAACGCCAAAGATTTAATGCTATATAACGTCTCCAAAGTTCTGCTTGTCACGTAGTAAGCGATCTTGCATCTCACTAGTCATAATTTGACGTGTCTGACTCTGTCCTCCACGTTTGGGAACACTCGTCGACGTAAATTCGACGGTGTGACGTGATAAAACCTTCCGTGTCCAGCCGGAGTGGCCGAGCGGTCCTAGGCGCTACAGTCTGGAACCGCGGCACCGCTACGGTCGCAGGTTCGTATCCTGCCTCGGGCATGGATGTGTGTGATGTTCTTAGGTTAGTTAGGTTTAAGTAGTTCTAAGTTCTAGGGGACTGATGATCTCAGAAGTTAAGTCCCATAGTGCTCAGAGCCATTTGAACAATTTTTTGATAAAACTGGAGAGCTACACGTGTACGTTCGCTTTCACGTCCCGTGCGAGGAACGCTTACTAGGAGTGAACACGGGCAAGCGGCCGTACTGACCGTGACAACAGGCGGCCCCGCAGACGGCGTGGTGCGGTGTGACGCTGTCTGGATGCGGGTCCGGGGCGCGCCCTGGCCAGCCAGATAATGGCTCCCAATGAGGGCCCTAACGAGCCGGCGGCCCGGCCGCTGTGATCAGCCCTTCGCCCTCCATTCATCAGGACCTGCGCCGCCCCGGGGCTGGCCGCCTGTATGCTAATGCCGGCGAGCCTACCCTACCTTCCCCTGCGCTAGTCCACCAGCAGCACGTGCGGTCCAACTCAGAACGCCGATGAAAAATTGGAGATAGCTACAACGTCGGAGAGAAAGCATCCTGTCGCCTCGCTGAGTGGAACTGCTCGACACTGTACTCGACTATTTCGTGTGGGCACCAGCTGCATATCGAGATCGTGTGTCGGCTTACATCCGTGGAGGGAGGAGGGGCTAAGGAATCAAAAAATGTCTTATGAAACTAAAACAAAAAAGTGTTACTGTGAAATAAAACTCATAAGATGATTTTTCTGCTTCAATCAGTATTTATCAATATTTACTAACACGATATGTTGCGGCAGCGTGCTGCCATCATCAGGTACTTTACCGTTGGATGTACATCAGTTTTTTATTATATACTACTGGCCATTAAAATTGCTACACCAAGAACAAAAGCACATGTTGTTGTTGTGGGCTTCAGTCCTGAGACTGGTTTGATGCAGCTCTCCATGCTACTCATTCTGTGCAAGCTTCTTCATCTCCCAGAACCCACTGCAACCCACATCCTTCTCAATCTGCTTAGTGTAGTCATCTCTTGGTCTCCCTCTACGATTTTTACTCTCTACGCTGCCTTCCAACACTAAATTGGTGATCCCTTGATGCCTCAGAACATGTCCTACCAACCGACCCCTTCTTTTGCTCAAGTTGTGCCACAAACTTCTCTTCTCCCCAATCCTATTCAATACTTCCTCATTAGTTATGTAATCTACCCATCTAATCTTCAGCATTCTTCTGTAGCACTACATTTCCAAAGCTTCTATTCTCTTCTTGTCCAAACTATTTATCGTCCATGTTTCACTTCCATACATGGCTACACTCCATACAAATACTTTCAGAAATGACTTCCTGACACTTCAATCTATACTCGATGTTAACAAATTTCTCTTCTTCAGAAACGCTTTCCTTGCCATTGCCAGTCTACATTTCATATCCTTTCTACTTCGACCATCATCAGTTATTTTGCTCCCCAAATAGCAAAACTCCTTTTCTACTTTAAGTGTCTCATTTCCTAATCTAATTCCCTCAGCATCACCCAATTTAATTTGACTACATTCCATTATCCTCGTTTTGCTCTTGTTGATGTTCATCTTATATTCTCCTTTCAAGACACTATCCATTCCGTTCAACTGCTCCTCCAAGTCCTTTGCTGTCTCTGACAGAATTACGATGTCATCGGCGAACCTAAAAGTTTTTATTTCTTCTCCATGGATTTTAATACCTACTCCAAATTTTTCTTTTGTTTCCTTTACTGCTTACTCAATATACAGATTGAATAACATCGGGCAGAGACTACAACCCTGTCTCTCTCCCTTCCCAACCACATATTCCCTTTCAAGACCCTCGACTCTTATAACTGCCATCTGGTTTCTGTACAAATTGTAAATAGCCTTTCGCTCCCTATATTTTACCCCTGCCACCTTCAGAATTTGAAAGAGAGTATTCCAGTCAACATTGTCAAAAGCTTTCTCTAAGTCTAAAAATGCTAGAAACGTAGGTTTGCCCTTCCTTAATCTAGCTTCTAAGATAAGTCGTAGGGTCAGTATCGCCTCACGTGACCCAACATTTCTACGGAATCCAAACTGGTCTTCCCCGAGGTCGGCTTCTACTAGTTTTTCCATTCGTCTACAAAGAATTCGCTTTAGTATTTTGCAGCTGTGACTTATTAAACTGATACTTCGGCAATTTTCACATCTGTCAACACCTGCTTTCTTTGGGATTAGAATTATTATATTCTTCTTCAAGTCTGAGGGTATTTCGCCTGTTTCATACATCTTGCTCACCAGATGGTAGAGTTTTGTCAAGACTGGCTCTCCCAAGGCCGTCAGTAGTTCTAATGGAATGTTGTCTACTCCGGGGGCCTTCTTTCGACTCAGGTCTTTCAGTGCTCTGTCAAACTCTACACGCAGTATCGTATCTCCCATTTCGTCTTCATCTACATCCTCTTCCATTTCCATAATATTGTCCTCAAGTACATCGCCCTTGTATAGACCCTCTATATACTCCTTCCATCTTTCTGCTTTCCCTTCTATGCTTAGAACTGGGTTTCCATACGAGCTCTTGATGTTCACACAAGTGGTTCTCTTATCTTCAAAGGTCTCTTTAATTTTCCTGTAGGCAGTATCTATCTTACCCCTAATGAGATAAGCCTCTACATCCTTACATTTGTCCTCTAGCCATCCCTGCTTAGCCATTTTGCACTTCCTGTCGATCTCATTTTTGAGACGTCTGTATTCCTTTTTGCCTGCTTCATTTACTGCATTTTTATATTTTCTCCTTTCATCAATTAAATTCAATGTTTCTTCTGTTACCCAAGGATTTGTACTAGCAATCGTCTTTTTACCTACTTGATCCTCTGCTGCCTTCACTACTTCATCCCTCAAAGCTATCGATTCTTCTTCTACTGTATTTCTTTCCACCATTCCTGTCAATTTCTCCCTTATGCTCTCCCTGAAACTCTGTACAACCTCTGGTTCTTTCAGTTTATCCAGGTCCCATCTCCTTAAATTCCCACCTTTCCGCAGTTTCTTCAGTGTTAATCTACAGGTCATAACCAATAAATTGTGATCAGAGTCCACATCTGCCCCTGGAAATGTCTTACAATTTAAAACCTGGTTCCCAAATCTCTGTCTTACCATTATATAATCTATCTGATACTTTTTAGTATCTCCAGGCTTCTTCCATGTATACAGCCTTCTTTTATGATTCTTGAACCAAGTGTTACCGATGATTAAGTTGTGCTCTGTGCAACATTCTACCAGGCGGCTTCCTCTTTCATTTCTTTGCCCCAGTCCATAATCACCTACTACGTTTCCGTCTCTCCCTTTTCCTTTTACCGAATTTCAGTCACCCATGACTATTAAATTTTCATCTCCCTTCACTATCTGAATATTTTCTTCTATTTGATCATACATTTCTTCAATTTCTTCGTCATCTGCAGAGCTAGTTGGCATATAAACTTGTACTACTGTAGTAGGTGTGAGCTTCGTATCTATCTTGGCCACAATAATGCGTTCACTATGCCGTTTGTAGTAGCTTACCCGCATTTCAACTTTTTTATTCATTATTAAACCTACTCCTGCATTACCCCTATTTGATTTTGTGTTTATAACACTGTATTCACCTGACCAGAAGTCTTGTTCCTCCTGCCACCGAACTTCACTAATTCCCACTATATCTGACTTTAACCTATCCATTTCTCTTTTTAAATTTTCTAACCTACCTGCCCGATTAAGGGCGCTGACATTCCACGCTCCGATCCATAGAACGCCAGTTTTCTTTCTCCTGATAACGACATCCTCTTGAGTAGTCCCCTCTCGGAGATCCGAATGGGGGACTATTTTACCTCCAGAATATTTTACCCAAGAGGACGACATCATCGTTTAATCATATAGTAAAGCTGCATGCCCTCGGGAAAAATTACGGCCGTAGTTTCCGCTTGCTTTTAGCCGTTCGCAGTACCAGCACAGCAAGGCCGTTTTGGTTAATGTTACAAGGCAAGATCAGTCAATCATCCAGACTGTTGCCCATGCAACTACTGAAAAGGCTGCTGCCCCTCTTCAGAAACTACACGTTGTAAACGCGTATTCATTGGACAAATATATTATACTAGAACTGACATGTGATTACATTTTCACTCAATTTGGGTGTATAGATCCTGAGAAATAAGTACCCACAACAACCACCTCTGGCCGTAATAACGGCTTTCATACCCCTGGGCATTAAGTCAAACAGAGCTTGGATGGCGTGTACAGGTACAGCTGCCCATTCAGCTTCAATGCGATACCACAGTTCATCAAGAGTAGTGACTGGCGTATTGTGACGAGCCAGTTGCTCGGCAACCATTGACCAGACGTTTTCAATTGGTGAGAGATCTGGAGAATGTGCTGGACAGGGCAGCAGTAGAACATATTCTGTATCCAGAAAGGCCCGTAAAGGACCTGCAACATGCGGTTGTGCATTATCCTGCTGAACTGTAGTTTTTCGCAGGGGTCGAATGAAGGGTAGAGCCACGGGTCGTAACACATCTGAAATGTAACGTCCACTGTTCAAAGTGCCGTCCAATGTGAACAAGTGGTGACCGAGACGTGTAATCAATGGCACCCCATATCATCAAGCCGGGTGATACGCCAGTATGGCGATGACGAATACACGCTTCCAATGTGCGTTCACCGCGATGTCGCTAAACATGGGTGCGACCATCATGATGCTGTAAACTGAACGTGGATTCATCCGAAAAAAATGATGTTATGCCATTCGTGCACCCAGGTTCGTCGTTGAGTACATAATCGCAGGCGCTCCTGTCACTGATGCAGCGTCAAGGGTAACCGCAGCCATGATCTCCGAGCTGATAGTCCATTCTGCTGCAAACGTCATCGAACTGTTCGTGCAGATCGTTGTTGTCTTGCAAACGTCCCCATCTGTTGACTCAGGGATCGAGACGTGGCTGCACGATCCGGTACAACCATTCGGACGAGTGAGACGAGGCCGTTGGCATCCATCACGGCGTTCCGTATTACCCTCCTAGACCCACCGATTCCATATTCTGGTAACAGTCATTGGATCTCGACCAACGCGAACAGCAGTGTTGCGATACGATAAACCGCAATCGCGATAGGCTACAATCCGACCTTTATCAAAGTCGGAAGCTTGATGGTACGCATTTCTCCTCCTTACACGAGACATCACAACACCGTTTCACCAGGCAACGCCAGTCACCTGCTGTTTGTGTATGAGAAATCGGTTGGAAACTTTCCTCATGTCAGCACGTTGTAGGTGTCGCGAATGCTCTGAAAAGCTAATCATTAGCATATCATAGCATCTTCTTCCTGTCGGTTAAATTTCGCGTCTGTAGCATCTCATCTTCTTGGTGTAGCAATTTTAAAGGCCAGTAGTGTAGATTCTTTTGGACCCTGGTGTGGTGTATTTGCTGCGTGTGCCAGTAATGTTATGTACCGAAACTTATCCTGTACAGAATTATAGATATTACGTATGTTTGACTTATGTAACTTCTTTGTCTGTTTTGACTTAACGTGACTTCCATATCACCAAGTTCTTTTTTGATATATCTGTGTAAATATTTTCTTCATTATTTTTGTCCATTTACGACAGTGTGTTTAACCAGTGGATGTAAACTGAAAAGTAATATTATAAAAGAATGGTAAGGTTAAAACTTTACTGACAACTCTGTTTCGTGCATAGGGAAAGTATGTTTGTAATCATGAAAAGCTTGGAGGGTAGTCCTTCCGCAACAAAAGTGGCATGAAGGGAACAGTAAAGGTGGATCTGGCGGTCGAACTGCGCGGCTGCTTTGAAACAAGAGTTAATCAGTGGCTAGCAGGCAAAGTGTTCGCATCTTGTGAACTGAAAGAGGCAAGAAGACCAATGAGATTATATAATATAGCCACGGATGTGGAAGTAATTTGTCTTATTATTCATGACATACTACGGTTAGTTCTGTACTACTAAAATTCAGTGCTGTCTGTTAGACAGTAAGAGCCATGGATACTTTTGCCGTCTGTTTTGAACGGCCACCGTTTTCATCTCAAATTGTGTTGAGCACCCATATTTCATTTTTAGTCATTTACCTGGACACATTCGGATCCTATTTTAATGAACTGGAAAGTCATTTCAGTAAACCTTCGCTACAGTTAATAAACTTTGTGGAGTAATAAATTTCATAATTATTCAGTGAGCCTAAGTTTTGAAGTATTCCACATATTTTCATAAAACTACAGTAAAAATTTCACCAAAGCTCAGTTGCCAAAAAAAGTATTTATAATATTTACATTAAAGATTGATCTTGTTGAAATCTCTGTTCAGTATTACAGTCACATGCAAAAGCGGTGATAGTCCAGGACAAGTACTAGCTAGTAGACATCGAAGGGCCAACGTAAGGACAACTATCGTGCAGGTTTGGAAGTAACAGTGTTTGTAGGTTCATGTACGAGATTTATACTTAATACTGCTTCTCATATTGTGTTGTGACTACAAAGTTCAGCTTTGATCTGTGTCTACTGACGGATTAGCTACTGGATCCCCATGCTGATTCTTGAGCCATATATAAGTTTCATATTACAGCTACAGCATTAATGAAGTGCACTTGCCAGTTCTGTAATTTTTCTATGCTGCAATAAGCAGCTCGTTGCAACTATTCAAACTATACTAGATCCAGGTACCACATGTTCCATTAGAGCTCCTTAAGAATAGAAACAATAATCGAAATAAGGAATGTAATTATCTGAAAGCCGTTTCAATGACAGTATTTTCAATTAAGCTGGTTAACAGAACCGCTTTCTATGTTGTCATTCCTCCACCATTTGTAATTATTTACTTATAATAGTCATTAACGTATGCTTCAATATACAGATAATGTTACTGAGTGCCAGCTGTTGCCAAAACGGTTAACATTCCTTCTGGTTGTTCAGGTCAAACCAGTTACATTGCCAGATAAATTGCGCTACTGCTTGGTATCTTATTTGCAACACACAGTTTCAGTACCAAGTACAGTCAATCCCACTAATTAACTTTCTTTATGAACCGCGCTAGTGCTTGGTACAACTTCACGTTTTCTTTTACGTAATTGCAGTTTACTTTATTACTAACAGAACCTTACTTCGATTCCCGTTTATTCTGCTACTGTTTACTTTCAATAGAAATCTTTACAGAAACGAAATTCGTCCGATACCTAAATCATTATAAGCACGATGATAGTCAAATTAAAATCCTTTCACAGGAGGAATGTTAGCAGTGGATCGCTAATGTAGTAGTACTCCGAATTGTTATAGATTGATTTATTTTAGCGTGTACATCACGTGGTTTGTACGTTCAAATCATCTCAGTGATGTCTTTACTTACATTTTTGCTGAATATGTATTTGTGTGGCACACAGATTACAAGAATACACACACTGCCATCACTTCACACTTTCACGTGCAATTGGTTACATTCCAAAGATTATTAAAAATGCATTGAATTAGTGATATGGCAGGATGTAGTGCCAGGAGAGAGGCTTCACTGTATTTGCAAAATGTCTTGCGGCAGACTTAAATGTACGGAAACTACGTCGTTCAAGAGACAGCTAATTGATCAAGATTCTTGACAAAGAATTTGAGAAGCTTGTTTTGGATTGAGTGGGAGAAGATTTAATTTGACCATGAAATGCATACTCCGAAGAATACGACGTGTGGCGTATTGTGGAGTAGCAGTTATATCCCTATACTAAGCAATGTGTGCATGCAGTTGTCCAGATGGTACTGGATCTTGAGTTTTCTGTAGGTAGGTTGTGTGTATAGTGAGACTGGCGATCAGCACTCTTGAACAGTTGCCATGAGCTTAAAGTTCTCGTATAAGATGTAATTTAAGTAGTTTATACCAATAAAAACTAAATACTGCTTACTGTCATACATGGCTTATGTCAAAACACTGTCGGATCTGTCCCCAACTGACAAAGTTTGCAGCTTTGTAGGTAGGCCCTCTAACTATCTCGGTATTTTGACGATCTAACGCGCCAATTGGACTCAATTTGGCACGAGTCAGGACCGCATACAACAACTCTATCATACAATGCCAAGCCGAATAACTGCTTGCATAAGAGCCAGAAATTGACCAACGCGTTACTGACTTGCTCAATTTGTGGAGCTCTTTCTGTCCAATAAATCATCCATTTTTTTCTGAAACTGTAGTCAAATGTTTGCACATGTACATCGCATCTAGCGATTTCCATCCCATTCGGATAATTCTTTCGTTCCACAGATAAGAGTGCCCAAAGAAAGCAACGACGGTTCAGTGTTATGGTAAAATTGCCTAATGTAGCCGTACGAAATGAGGAATGCTGTGGAAACTAAACGTCGCTAGTCTCTCTCATAACGTCCTATTTATACGCAACCGCACTGAACTAGATCTTTAAAGTTCGTGCGACTGTCTACGAGAACAAGGACACTCTCACTGAAGTGAATAGGAGCCAGCAGAAAAACTCCACTGAGAATGGCGTGACGAAATCGGCCAGAAGAAGGAGTAATCCTTTCTGAAACCGATTAAGGCGGTGAAAGCGGCGGACCAACACAGTGTAATGCCTTCTGAGGAATAAGGTCTGGTATACATGGGAAACACAGCCTTATACTTGATATATTAAAACAATGAAGGAAGTGAGATTGCTAACCGATCTGAAAGTGTAACACTGTCGAGCGAGGTAGTTACGGCATTGAGGTCGTTTTCGGGAGGAACTGCCTTCAAATCCTCCTTCCGTCCTCCAGATTTACGTTTCCCGTGGTTTACCTTAATCGCTTCAAACGTGAATGTATCTGACAGTGACACTGAGCTCTATTAGAGAGGCTTTAATGTATGAATCTGAAACTGTAGACTCGTAATTTTGTTCTCGCTAGATTTGTAGAAATGAAATTGAGCATTAATGCAGACGCCTTGTCTGCATCGACTATGGCGTTACAGTACAAGATCTATGTTGGTACACCAATGATCACTTGGTTAGAATGGATGTTCAACTCGTGGAAGCAATGAGAAACTAATGGAAGCAACGAGACTTTGGCTCACAGCGAACGTCTTGAAGTTATAAGAAACACAAACCTGACCTCTTGGACAAATCGATTACTACTGGGCCATCGCATACATCAAGATCTTATGCCGCCTCGCTGCTTCAAATCCAGGTTTCGTTTATGGCAGACAGGTGAAGTGGTAACTGAAAGAAGATGTGGAATCTACGCGTGGATAAGAAAATAGCCTCGTTACTTTTTGTTTTTTTGAGTCATCAGTCTTCTGACTGGTTTGATGCGGCCCGCCACGAATTCCTCTCCTGTGCCAACCTCTTCTTCTTCAATACTTGCAACCTACGTTCTCAATTATTTGCTGGATATATTCCACTCTCTGTTTTCCTCTACAGTTTCCACCCTCTACAGCTTCCTCTACTACCATGGAAGTTATTCCGTGATGTCTTAACAGGTGTCCTATAATCCTGTCCCTTCTCCTTGTCAGTGTTTTCCACATATTCCTTTCCTCTCCGATTCCGCGCAGAAACTCCTTATTCCTCACTTTATCAAAATTTGTCTATAGCACTATATTTCAAATGCTTCGATTCTCTTCTGTTCCGGTTTTCCCACAGTCCATGTTTCACTACCATACAATGCTGTGTTCCAAACGTACATTCTCACAAATTTCTTCCTCGAATTAAGGCCTAAGTTTGATACTAGTAGAATTCTCTTGGCCAGGAATTCCCTTTATGGCAGTGCTAGTCTTCAAATGGCTCTGAGCACTATGGGACTTAACATCTGAGGTCATCAGTCCCCTAGAACTTAGAACTACTTAAACCTAACTAACCTAAGGACATCACACACATCCATGCCCGAGGCAGTATTCGAACCTGCGACCGTAGCACTCGCGCGGTTCCAGACTGAAGCGCCTAGAACCGCTCTGCCACAACGGCCGGCTGCTAGTCTGCTTTTGATGTCCTCCTTCCTACGTGCGTCACTGGTTATTTTGCTGCTTAGATAGTAGAATACTATGATGATAAAGTTCGTCTACAATCAAATACTTATCTCTGAAGATCCTAAGTTTGAATAAACACATGGACCTAGTTAATTCGTGGGAAACATCTGCCACACGTCACTGGCCATGACGGACGAAAATGTATGACCTTTTATTTTCAAATGCGTGTAATATGAGATATAACCAGGTGACAGTTAAGGAGGAGGATTACAAACACGAAACACGAATGCAGGAAAAATTAAAGCACTTTTCAGGAAGAAACTTTTAAAATTAAGAGCACTGCGAGGTGGGAAGAGTAAAAGAACAGCAGTGATTTGAAGAAAATCGTCAATTAATGCTGCTTGAATAAGCAACTGTAATTAGGAACGAACTGAAACTGGTGCGCAGTCATCAGTTGCGTGTAACTGAAACTCAGGTAAAGTGCAATAACTTGTCTTAAACTTGGCTGTCCGTATTTCCGGGCACAATTATGGAAGTTTTACAATACACAGTAATGGTTCTATTACTATCAATTCTGTCAGAGACAGCAAAGGACTTGGAAGAACAGTTGAACGGAATGGACAGTGTCTTCGAAGGAGGATATAAGATAAACATCAACAAAAGGAAAACGAGGATAGTGGAATGTAGTCGAATTAAGTCCGGTGATGCTGAGGGAACTAGATTAGGAAATGAGACACTTAAAGTAGTAAGTGAGTTTTGCTATATGGGAAGCAAAATAACTGATGATGGTCGAAGTAGAGAGGATATAAAATGTAGACTGGCAATGGCAAAGAAAGCGTTTCTGAAGAAGAGAAGATTGTTAACATCGAGTACAGATTTAAGTGACAGGAAGTCGTTTCCGGAAGTATTTGTATGGAGCGTAGCCATGTATGGAAGTGAGACATGGACAATAAATAGTTTGGACAAGAAGTGAATAGAACCTTTGGAAATGTGGTGCTACAGAAGAATGTTGAAGATTAGATAGGTAGATCACATAACTAATGAAGAGGTATTGAATAGAATTGGAGAGAAGATAAATTTGTGGCGCATCTTGACTAGAAGAAGGGATCGGTTAGTAGGGCATATTCTGAGGCATCAAAGTATCACCAATTTAGTATTGGAGGGCAGCATGGAGGGTAAAAATCGTAGAGGGAGACCAAGAAATGAATACACTAAGCAGACTCAGAAGGATGTAGGCTGCAGTAGGTACTGGGAGATGAAGAAGCTTGCACAGGATAGAGTAGCATGGAGAGCTGCATCAAACCAGTGTCAGGACTGAAGACCAACAACAACAACACATTTGTCTGCAATTATACCGACAGCTAACATGGATGGTAAGCTGGCTGGACAACAACAACAACAACAACAACAACAACAACAACAGCTATGAATGTAATAGTGTTGTGGTCATTGTTGGCCATTTATTAATAAACGGTCTCCAAGAAGCACCTAGAAATCAGCTGTTGTTGGTGTTTACCGACAGTTTAAACGCGCGTAACAAGCGCGAATCAGGGAGCCACGCAGTGCGTCGCTGTCGGAGAGGTGGCGGTGAGGGTAAGGAAAGCTGCAAAAGAGAGAGAGAGAGAGGAGAGAGAGAGAGAGAGAGAGAGAGAGGTGGCGCGCTCCGCGAGAACACACAGGTGTGTGTATTAATAACTGCGCTGACACATGGTGCCTGTGTAGGACGCCAGCTGTGTGACACTGTGTGGAGAGGAAGCCGGGTGAAAGGAGCCGTGCGCGCAGCAGATGATGCGCAAATGTCAAGGTTTGTCCGGAATAAGCTGCCGCTCAGCAGCAGCAGCCATTGGGAGTGTGCTCCCGACCTTCCGCTGGCAAGAGGCACGACGAGACCTTGGAAGCCAGAGTCCCTCTGTTTGGTACACACAGTACACAGTACTGAAGCTACAGATGTTAAGTGCGAAAGTGTTCCGTTAGCCGCAGTAAAATGCGCAGACAGGCTGCAGCTCTGTGCAATACTAGCTGCAGATTAACTTAGGCTAACAGAGCAAGGTAGGCTAGAACGCACTATCTAGTCCACTAATAACCATTAAACTTGCAACATCCTCAAGGCAGTACGCAGCAAATGTCATACTGGCTCGTTTGGATATGCAGACACACAACGTAGATATGGATAAAATAAGGCAACGCGCTTCCCATTGAGAAATCGGTTTTGAACGTTGGCTATTTACGAGAAGGCCGTGTTCTGCTCGTGACGGTACGTCACATAAATATTGACATTTTTATCGGTTGTAAACGTATTTTATGAATATAATTAGTATAAAAGATATAGTTTGGATTCCGTTGAAATTTTGGAACACGTGAGGCAATACTGTCCCTACGACTTATCTTAGAAGCTAGATTAAGGAAGGGCAAACCTACGTTTCTAGCATTTGTAGACTTAGAGAAAGCTTTTGACAATGTTGATTGGAATACTCTCTTTCAAATTCTGAATGTAGCAGGGGTAAAATACAAGGAGTGAAAGGCTGTTTACAATTTGTACAGAAACCAGATGGCAGTTATAAGAGTCGAGGGAAAAGAAAGGGAAGCAGTGGTTGGGGAGGGAGTGAGACAGGGTTGTAGTCTCTCCCCGATGTTATTCAATCTGTATATTGAACAACCAGTGAAGGAAACAAAAGAAAAATTCGGAGTAGGTATTAAAATCCATGGAGAAGAAATAAAAATATTGAGGTTCGCCGATGACATAGAAATTCTGTCAGAGACAGCAAAGGACTTGGAAGAGTAGTTGAACGGAATGGATAGTGTCTTGAAAGGAGGATATAAGATGAACATTAACAAAAGCAAAACGAGGATAATGGAATGTAGCCGAATAAAGTCGGGTGATGCTGAGGGTGTTAGATTAGGAAATGAGACACTTAAAGTAGTAAAGGAGTTTTGCTATTTGGGGAGCAAAATAACTGATGATGGTCGAAGTGGAGAGGATATAAAATGTAGACTGGCAATGGCAAGGAAAGCGTTTCTGAAGAAGAGAAATTTATTAACATCGAGTATAAATTTAAGTGTCAGGAAGTCATTTCTGAAAGTACACTCCTGGAAATGGAAAAAAGAACACATTGACACCGGTGTGTCAGACCCACCATACTTGCTCCGGACACTGAGAGAGGGCTGTACAAGCAATGATCACACGCACGGCACAGCGGACACACCAGGAACCGCGGTGTTCGCCGTCGAATGGCGCTAGCTGCGCAGCATTTGTGCACCGCTGCCGTCAGTGTCAGCCAGTTTGCCGTGGCATACGGAGCTCCATCGCAGTCTTTAACACTGGTAGCATGCCTCGACAGCGTGGACGTGAAACGTATGTGCAGCTGACGGACTTTGAGCGAGGGCGTATAGTGGGCATGCGGGAGGCCGGGTGGACGTACCGCCGAATTGCTCAACACGTGGGGCGTGAGGTCTCCACAGTACATCGATGTTGTCGCCAGTGGTCGGCGGAAGGTGCACGTGCCCGTCGACCTGGACCGGCCAACACCCGGCATCATGGTGTGGGGAGCGATCTCCTACACTGGCCGCACACCTCTGGTGATCGTCAAGGGGACACTGAATAGTGCACGGTATATCCAAACCGTCATCGAACCCATCGTTCTACCATTCCTAGACCGGCAAGGGAACTTGCTGTTCCAACAGGACAATGCACGTCCGCATGTATCCCGTGCCACCCAACGTGCTCTAGAAGGTTTAAGTCAACAACCCTGGCCAGCAAGATCTCCGGATCTGTCCCCCATTGAGCATGTTTGGGACTGGATGAAGCGTCGTCTCACGCGGTCTGCACGTCCAGCACGCACGCTGGTCCAACTGAGGCGCCAGGTGGAAATGGCATGGGAAGCCGTTCCACAGGACTACATCCAGCATCTCTACGATCGTCTACATGGGAGAATAGCAGCCTGCATTGCTGCGAAAGGTGGATATACACTGTACTAGTGCCGACATTGTGCATGCTCTGTTGCCTTTGTCTATGTGCCTGTGGTTGTGTCAGTGTGATCATGTGATGTATCTGACGCCAGGAATGTGGCAATAAAGTTTCCCCTTCCTGGGACAATGAATTCACGGTGTTCTTATTTCAATTTCCAGGAGTGTATTTGTATGAGTGTAGCCATGTATGGAAGTGAAACATGGACGATAACTAGTTTGGACAAGAAGAGAATAGAAGCTTTGGAAATGTGGTGCTACAGAAGAGTGCTGAAGATTAAATGGGTAGATCACATAACTAATGAGGAAGTATTGAATAGGATAGGGGAGAACAGAAATTTGTGGCACAACTTGACCAGAAGAAGGGATCGGTTGGTAGGACATGTTCTGAGGCATCAAGGGATCACCAATTTAGTATTAGAGGGCAGCGTAGAGGGTAAAAATCGTAGAGGGAGACCAAGAGATGACTACACTAAGCAGATTCAGAAGGATGTATTTTGCAGTAGGTACTGGGAGATGAAGAAGCTTGCACAAGATAGAGTAGCATGGAGAGCTGCATCAAACCAGTCTCAGGACTGAAGACCACATCAACAACAACAACAACAAAAGATATAGTTAATGTTCTTCAAACAACTAATATGCAGCGATAATTTAAGAGTGGCATCTTTATTTAACGTATATGAAAATAAAAAAGGATCGAAAGAGACGCGATTGTACGGCCGAGGAGGAATGACGTACTTTATGATACACACGCTGTTTTGTTTTGCTATACGGAAGGCAGCCATTGAGCGGCCACATATATTTTATGCAAGTTATGCTGTATTTTACTAAAATAAACTTGTCATTATTATCACAAAATCAATTTCTTTGTAATAGTTGCCACCTCAAATGCTCGTAGTGGATAATTACATTTAACAAGCATTTTTTTCAGTAATTTGCGCTGCGAGAAGCTCATCTTCCGATGCAGCCTCTGGTCGGCCATTACGCGCCGAAGTATTAAATTATTTTTCAAAGTGTTAACAGTAACTGTAAATGCGAGAGATTTCGTTATAAGAACCTTTTTAAATTGCAACAGATAATTAATTTACGTTAAAGTTCATGTTTTTAAGTTATAAAAATTCCATGAGTCCAGTAAGTTTTATCTTGGCCGCTCCACGGCAACAATCGAAATTCTCTCGAGCCTTGCTTTGGAATCAATAAATAGAAATTAACAAAATTACATTCAATTCAGTTAACGGCAACTATATTTTAGTCATCACGTTGAAACTCTAAAGTTGGTATATGAATAAATGAGGCCCTTCAAGAACCCGTTTCATATTTAGTTATGCACCTAAGTAAAAGTGTTAAGAAAAGACAATATGCCTGAGAGAAAGAATCATGCTGATAAATTAATATATATATATATATATATATATATATATATATATATATATATATATAAAATATTTTATATACATGTAACAAATGCCACCGACGTCATAAGCTCCGTGCAAAAAGAAGACACTTCTACCAGAACGTGACGGATTTCGACAGCCACAGGGTCGTGGCTTACTGAAACTGCTGTTTATCTTTCTGCGATACAGTAAATGAAGAAAACTTCACAAGCCAAGATCGCTGTGGTGTCCATGCTCATCATGAGCCGGCGGCTGGCGACTGGCCCATCAATCGCCAGCTGATGGTGAACACGATACTTATAATCGGCGCAATACAGTTGTGTTTATGTTTTCACATATTAATTTCACATCTGACATACCGATTTGTAGTGTTCTTAATGACAGCGGGAACTGTGCATGCAATGGGGAACGACTTGCAACACTGACTGACAATATGCTGTATAATTCTAAAGCACAAGATCCGATAACGACAGCGTAGCTCTGCCGAAACCGGTCATTCAATGAAATGCTCTTTCAGTGATCTTGGCTTGTGAAGTTTTCTTCATTTTTAGTACCTTGCAGATCGCCCCCATACTGGCAGTTTCAGGGATATATTTCCGCGAAATGATCGGGATCCCATTACTGTAATGCGTATATGGAAACGATGAGTTCAGGAGGCCCATAACGCCCATCTGGATCTCTGTGGGCTCCGAACAATAGCGAGTGGGAGGTCAGGCACACAGGGTGTTCAAAAAAAGTGTCGAATACTCTAAAAGGCAGTAGTACTAAACAAAACAAGAAATATAAGTCCAACAAAAATGGAAACGCATACTTTCCTAGATAAACGCGTCACGAATGTTAGCACAGTCGTTGCATTGTCGCTCCGTCAAATACGTCGGCAGGGTATTCAAATGGTTCAAATGGCTCTAAGCACTTTGGGACTTAACATCTGAAGTCCTCAGTGTCCTAGACGCAGAACTACATAAACCTAACTAACCCGAGGCAGGATTCGAACCTGCGACCGCAGCAGCCGCGCGGTGCCGTACTGAAGCGACTAGAAAAGCTCGAACACAGCGGCCGGCGACAGGGTATTATGATGTCCTACATACAGTACTCCACCTACCACCGGGCGGTCTACAATCATTTGTGTGGTTTGTGTTGTAGGCTATGTTAATTTTTGTCATGTTTGTGTGCCTTATTCCACAGTAGTGTCAACCCTGGGAAGGTATCATGGTGTTTTAACTTCTACCAAACGAGGATTCACTTACGTGTTTACTCTCACTGCGCCGTTTGTACGTACAGATGGTGTAGCACATTTACATTTTCTCCCTTCCACCGCTAACTAGCAATGGCAGCCTACTACCCGGCAATGAAATGGCGGATATATTGTTCTGCTGTGGTTTATCAAATGGACGAAGCCTGCGAACCCGCGTCCTCCACGCTGACAAATATCCACAGCGCACAGTGCCCTCTGATAAGCTGTTCGGAAGACTTCTCCAGCGTCTGAGGGACCCAGGCACCCTTGCGCCTCGGAACACTGACAGTGAAAGGCCCCGCACGGACCGAACGCCTAACATGGAGGAGCGTGTGCTACGTTCGGCTGAAGAAACCCCTGGGACTCACTCTCTTTCCTAGGGGGTACTCAATGAACAGTCGCTGACCCCAGATCATCTACAGCGGGTTCAGGCCTTAAGGCCACAGAATCATCATGACAGACGGTGGTTCTGTCAATGCCTGTTGCGAAGTGCGCCCCAGATCCACTGCTCACATCCCAGATTTTATTTACCGATGAGGCAGGGTTCACAAGAGATGGTTTCGTGAATTTCCATAACCAGCATGTAAGGGCAGATGTAATTCCCCAAGCAATTCAGCATTAACACCAATTCTCAATCATAGTTTGGGCCGAAGCACTTGGCGATAGATTAATAAGGCCATATGTGCTACCACAAAGGTTAACCGTGGCGCATTATCTGGACTTCCTCATTAATGTATTGCTTACCTTGCTAGAGGCTGCCATTCCAGCAGTGGATATACACAACTGGCCATTAAAATTGTACCCCACGAAGATGACGTGCTACAGATGTGAAAGTGAAATTTAACCGACAGGAAGAAGATGCTGTGATATGCAAATGAATAGCTTTTCAGAGCATTCACACAAGGTTGGCGCCTGTGGCGACACCTACAACGTGCTGACATGAGGAAAGTTTCCAAATGATTTCTCACACCCAAACAGCAGTTGACCAGCGTTGCCTGGTGAGACGTTGTGATGCCTCGTGTAAGGAGGCGAAATGAGTACCATCACGTTTCCGACTTTGATAAAGGTCGGATTGTAGCCTATTGCGAATGCGGTTTATCGTATCGCGACATTGCTGTTCGCGTTGATCGAGATCCAATGACTGTTAGCAGAATATGGAATCGGTGGGTCCAGGAGGGTAATACGGAACGCCGTGCTGGATCCCAACGGCCTCGTATCACTAGCAGTCGAGATGACAGGCATCTTATCTGGATCGTGCAGCCACGTCTAGATCCCTGAGTCAACAGATGGGGACGTTTGCAAAACAACAACCATCTGCACGAACAGTTCGACGACGTTTGTAGGAGCATGGACTGTCAGCTCAGAGACCACGGCTGCGGTTACCCTTGACGCTGCATCACAGACAGGAGCGCCTGCGATGGTGTACTCAACGACGAACCTGGGTGCACGAATGGCAAAACGTCATTTTTTCGGATGACGCCAGGTTCTGTTTACAGCATCATGATGGTCGCACCCATATTTGGCGACATCGCGGTGAATGCTCATTGGAAGTGTGTATTCCTCATCGCCATACTGGCGTATCACCCGGCGTGATGGTATGGGGTGCCATGGGTTACAAGTCTCGTTCACCTCTTGTTCACACTGACGGCTCTTTGAACAGGGGACGTTACATTTCAGATGTGTTACGACCCGTGGCTCTACCCTTCATTCGACCCCTGCGAGAAACTACATTTCAGCAGGATAATGCACAACCGCATGTTGCAGGTCCTTTACGGGCCTGTCTGGATACAGAAAATGTTCTACTGCTGCCCTGTCCAGCACATTCTCCAGATCTCTCACCAACTGAAAACGTCTGGTCAATCAATGGTGGTCGAGCAACTGGCTCGTCACAAAACGCCAGTCACTACTCATGATGAACTGTGGTGTCGTGTTGAAGCTGCATGGGCAGCTGTACCTGTACACTCCATCCAAGCTCTGCTTGACTCAATGCCCAGGTGTATCAAGGCCGTTATTACGGCCAGAGGTGGTTGTTTTGGGTACTGATTTCTCAGGATCTTTTCTTTTTTTTCCCTGTGCTAACCTCTTCATCTCAGAGTAGCACTTGCAACCTACGTCCTCAATTATTTGCTTGACGTATTCCAATCTCTGTGTTCCTCTACAGTTTTTGCCCTCTACAGCTCCCTCTAGTACCATGGAAGTCATTCCCTCATGTCTTAGCAGATGTCCTATCATCCTGTCCCTTCTCCTTATCAGTGTTTTCCACATATTCCTTTCCTCTCCGATTTTGCGTAGAACCTCCTCATTCCTTACCTTATCAGTCCACCTAATTTTCAACATTCGCCTATAGTACCACATCTCAAATGCTTCGATTCTCTTCTGTTCCGGTTTTCCCACAGTCCAAGTTTCACTACCATACAATTCTGTACTCCAGACGTACATCCTCAGAAATTTCTTCCTCAAATTAAGGCCGGTATTTGATATTAGTAGACTTCTTTTGGCCAGAAATGCCTTTTTTGCCATAGGATCTATGCACCCACATTGTGTGAAAATGTAATCACATGTCAGTTCTAGTATAATATATTTGTTCAATGAATACCCGTTTATCATCTGCATTTCTTCTTGGTGTAGCAATTTTAAAGGCCAGTAGTGTAAGTGTGCCTCATGCTTGATGCGCACCAGCATACTTTCGTTACAATGTGCGCGAACATCTGAAGCAGACATTTCAGGACCGCTAGATTGTTCGGGGAGGGGGGTTGCACATCTTGATCTGATCGTTCCCCAGACCTCAATCCCCTAGACTTTTGGTTATGGGTACACTTGAAGGAACTGATGTACGGTACACCAATCAAAGATGTGCGGGCACTACAGGGTCGCGTCTTCAATGCGTGCCAGCTGCTACAACAACAATCGGGTGTATTTCAAAAACTGCCTCATTCCTTACGCCGGAGGGAAGAGGGCTGCATTGTCATCAATTGACGGCAAGTAGAAAAACTCCTATAAGCACGTTTTTGTTGCAGAAAGCATGCATTTCCGGACCCATGTTTATTGGACTTATTTTTCTTGTTTCGTTGAGAATTATCTCTTCTCAAAGTATTCGACACTCTTTTTTTGGAGACCCTAAGTTGTTCGCTTGGCCGTTCAAACTCATAAAGCTATGTAACATACTTCGAGTCTCGAAGTGGGTCTGTTTACTTTAAGGTAAGAATCCAAAAGGACAGTACGTCGACGTCTGGAGCACAGCAGGCTGGCAGCACGGCGACTGTTGCTGCAGCTTCCCTTGACAGCACACCTCGTTACATTACTGAACGTGTTAAGTTCGATGGCTGTGCCCTTTCCGCAAAACCTTTGTGATTCTCTTTAACCCTTTCATGGTTAAAATTCATTTTGTATGTATTTGAAAAATAAAAGGTCAAAAACTGTCTTCCATTATGCTGAATAATACATTTTCACTACCGAAATTTTTTTAACGTGACGGATGTTGAAAATTGGTGATATGGGACACATGTGTTCCACAAACCTAATTAAATCCATATTTCCATGCGAATCTAGCTTGGAATGTCAGATCCATTAATCGGGCAGGTAGATTAGATAATTTAAAAAGGGAAATGGATAGGTTAAAGTAGATATAGTGTGAATTAGATAAGTTCGGTGGCAGTAGAAACAAGACTTCTGTTATAAATACAAAATCAAATAGGAGTAATGCAGCAGTAGGTTTAATAATGAATAACAAAATTGGAATGCGGTTTAGCTACTACAAACAGCATAGTGAAGGCATTATTGCCGCCAAGATAGATAGGAAGCCCACGCCTACCACAGTAGTACAACTTTATATGCCAACTAGCTCCGCGGATGACGAAGCATGAAAGGGAAGCAGTGGTTGGGAAGGGAGTGAGACAGGGTTGTAGTCTATCACCGATGTTATTCAATCTGTATATTGGGCAAGCAGTAAAGGAAACAAAAGAAAAATTCGGAGAAGGAATTAAAATTCATGGAGGAGAAATAAAAACTTTGAGGGTCGCCGCTGATATTGTAATTCTGTCAGAGACAGCAAAGGACCTGAAAGAGCAGCTGAACGGAATGGACAGTGTCTTGAAAGGAGGATATAAGATGAACACCAACAAAAGCAAAACGAGGATAATGGAATCTAGTCTAATTAAATCGGGTGATGCTGAAGGAATTACATTAGGAAATGAGGCGCTTAAAGTAGTAAATGAGTTTTGCTATTTGGGGACCAAAATAACTGATGATGGTCGAAGAAGAGAAATTTGTTAACATCGAGTATAGATTAGGTGTCAGGAAGTCGTTTCTGAAAGTATTTGTAAAGAGTATAGACACGTATGGAAGTGAGACGTGGACGATAAATAGTTTAGACTTTCGAAATGTGGTGCTATAGAAGAATGCAGGAGATTAGGTGGGTAGATCACATCAGTAATGAGGAGGTATTGAAGAGAATTGGGGAGAAGAGAAATTTGTGGCACAACTTGACTAGAAGAAGGGATCGCATGGTAGGACATATTCTGAGGCATCAGGGGATCACCAATTCATTTTCAGTACCGAAAAATTTTTAAGGCGACCGATGTTGAAAATTGGTGAGGTGGGACACTTGTGTTCCACAAACCTAACTAGATCCATATTTCCATGCGAATCTAGGCTTTTCAGAGTTCAATTTTTAATTGTAGAATGATTTTATCAGGATGAAAATTATGAAGAAAATGTAACAAATCAGTACCAACACACGTTTAATCTCTTGACAGTTAAAAACATAATATATTACAGACGGATTTGGAAGATGCCTTTGACATACTACACATCAATGTTTCTATGTTCTATAAAGATTTCTCGAGCATATGTATGTCCTGCTACATACAAATTGCGTAAAATGCAGATGAATTACTGAGAAGTGTGGTAACAACGTTTATGGTGTATAAGAAAACACTGTTAGTTACTTCAGACATTATAGCAATGGGGACGGCATTTAGATGTGATTTTCGAGAAACAAACGCACTGTGCACCGACAAACTTATGCCGCCCATTTGATCGCCCTCAGCCTACTATATATCCACCCCATGGTCCATAGTAGTATTTTCACCCCATGGTCCATAGTAGTATTTTCAAAGTTCCAAATGCATTTCGATCGATTCCACTACAGACAGACATGAGATATAGACATTACAACAGCCAAAACATCACATTACTTTAGTGAGACATATGTATCCCATCAACCACGAAAGAGTTAAGAGGCAAGGAAATGAATGATCCTGTAATATGTAATAGCCGTAAAAGTGCTGAAAGCTGTGCAACAGTGGAATAGGAATAGCTGTACCGGCAAATACACTCTGTCACGGAGAACAGAAAATCACGTGTGGCAGAGTAGGACGGGAACGACTAGGTTTACGTGTGTGCACTCAGCAGTTACGGGATAAACGGCTTTGTTGGCAGGCAGACGTAGGACAATAGCCGGCGATCAGTCATCACCGTCAAAGAAAGCAGTTTTGTAGTTGATAAATTTTTATCGAAAATAGGAACAGTGACAGGAGCGATTACGTGTGGGCTTACGCCCAAGCGGGTTTACGATCTCCAGGTACGCTCATTAACAGTAAACACATGATGCAACATTCTCGCGATTAGTGAAGAGCGCGGCACTCCAAGAGTCATAGTTTAGACAGAACTGCCGCGGGTGCGCTACCAGTACTCGGTTGCCAACGGCCACAGTATTTTGCCGGACAATTCTTTCGCCAGAATTAAGTTCCCTGGCGAACTGATGATGACGACTGGGTTGCTCGCCGAAATGCTGTGCCCGTTGGACACCGAGAACTGGCAGCACAGTCGTGAAAGTTCTTACAGCGAAGCTAAGGAATCCGATAACAAGAGCGGAGAAATTAACTTTCGGCTCCGAAGTTACTTACATAAAACATCACCGCTATACCGCTACTGATACTTCCAAAAACATATAACCTTCAGATTTAGTATCTTTATACTTTTTTAAAAGTAAATGTAAAGTACCGTTCAATGATGTCTAACCGTGTATTACACAGTATAAACCACCAAACCTTTGTTAGTTAGTTGCATTTAGTAGAGTATAGCCGGCCAGTGGGGGCCGAGCGGGTCTAGGCGCTACAGACTGGAACCGCGCGACGGCTACGGTCGCAGGTTCGAATCCTGCCTCGGGCATGGATGTGTGTGATGTCCTTAGCTTAGTTAGGTTTAAGTAGTTCTAAGTTCTAGGGGACTGATGACCTCAGATGTTAAGTCCCATAGTGCTCAGAGCCATTTGAACAATTTTTTTTTAAATTTGATATTTTCGGCACACTCTGGACACTGCGGATCTCTGAATATTGAATTATGTAACGATTTCCGAAACTGAATATCTCATGCGTCTATCTCCAACTACAAGTCCTCTTTCAGAGTGTGTTAATTCTCGTCGTGCGGCCATAATCACGTCGGAAACTTTTTTACATCAGTCATCTGAGTGCAAATGACAGTCCCGCCAATGCACTGCCCTTTTATACCTTGTGTATGCGGTATTAAAGCTATCAGCATATGTGCATGTAGCTATCCTACGATTTTTGTTACCGTAGGTATAACTTGCTATTCTGAGAATACCATGTGCCTTAAGCGTCTAGACACAAAGCAGTTTTTCCGCAAATATAATTTTTCGTTTCATTCTACACCAACTCTTTGCTAATGTTTTGGGTTTATTTTCGTATAGTTTCCATACAATGCGCATATCGAAACAAAAATCAGATTATTGTACAACAGTGATGTCGTTTACGACATTGCAGTCGCTTTATTTATTCAAATCTTGTGCTTGCTACTATTTCAAGATGAGCTGACGATTAACTTCATTAAATACTATCGATAGCTGACGGTTGCTGTGAATGACATTACTCACTTCTAGGCAGACGAAAAGGTAAATTGTAATATCAATAGAGGACAAAGACAAGAAGTCGAATTATGAGATACGTTCAGTCTTACTGTGACAGTTCGTCGAATTTTCCTCTAGGCCAAACAGTGACGTTACATCGGAGTCTTGAAACGTTTGGAACAAGCAATTCGACATTGCCATTATCATTTTTGGCATTCTCGGGACAGTTTCTTACTGCATGACATTGCAAGACCCCATACTACTTTACCTGTTACCTGTATCTGGGCATACATTCTGATATTGACATCCCACATCTGCCCTAGTCTCCCTAACTCTCACCTTGCAATTTTTTTCTTGTTTCCGTAAGTGGAAAGGTGACTAAAAGGAAAACATCAAGATATCGCAGACACCCAACAGGCTGCGACAAATGAGCCTACAAGCATCGCAGTTGAAAATTTTCCTGCTTGTTTCCAAGGCCTCCAAAACGTTGCCAACTGTGTAGAGATAACCTCGATATAAGCTAGGATCTTTACTTGGTGAGCGCAATTTTCTATTTTTTTTTAAACCTGTCCTGGAACTGTTCTGGCAAAGAGAGTATAAATACGACGGAGCATCCTAAGAGCAACGGCCACAATCAGTTCCTTTTCAAATGTGTTATCTGCTGCTACGAGATTAGAGACTACTTAATCATAAACGGGTTTCAGTCACATCTGTCATCCGTTGATGAACAGTGCCTTTTGTTTGCAATTGTTCTATTCTTATTTTTGCTCGTAATGGTGTGACTTGCATCAATCCTGTGGTTTTGTGTGCGGCTAATATAGCGCAGCTCATGTTGAAATGTCCCTCCCCGTCCGCCGACTCGAAGCTTCTGCAGCGCCTGGTTAAGTCCCATCGACGCCGTGGCCAGGGTCCAAATCTCCTGACGTACTGCTCCGCAGGCTCCTTCCGAAACATTTGCTGGAGCATCTGCTACACATATACCATGGGATTAAATAACTCGCAAGACAGGGTTAAATTAGTCACTTTCACTGTACCACTACTCCAAGTCTTGCAGCAACCTGACTGCTTTCAAAAGACTCCCACGACTGATCAACGGATTGGACAACAAACACCGCAATCAGTCTCTGCACCGTCACCAACCGTTTCATCTATATCTAAATCTACGTGATTACTTTGCAGATCACAATTACGTATCTGACACAGGGCTCATCGATCCACCTACAAGCTATTTATCTATCGTTCCACTCTCGAACTGCGCGCGGGGGAAACAAAGACAAATCTATCCCCACGAGCTCTGATTTATTTTATTATTATGATCATTTCTCCTTCGTAGGTGGATGCCAAGAAAATAGGAGAATGTTGGTGATGGAAATTTTATGAGAAGATCGCGCCTTAACAAAAAAAGCCTTTGTTTTAACGACTGACATTCCAATTCCCATATCATATTCGTGCCACTCTCTCTCCTAGTTCGTGATAAAACAAAGTGAGCTGCCCTTCTTTCAACTTTTTCGATGTCCTCCGTCAATCCTATCTGACGGGGATCCCATACCGTGCATCAATATTCCAGAAGAGGACGGACAGGGGTAGTACAAATGTCAGTAACAGTCACGGTAAAGCCTAACCTAAAAATGTTCGCATGTAAAGTAGTGCAAGTAGTCTAGCAGACTTGTTACATTTCCTTCGTGTTCCGCCAGTAAATTGCAGCCTTTGGTGCGCTTTCCTCACAACATTATCTATGTGATCGTTCCAATTTAATTTATTCGTAATCGTAATTACGTCTCCAGACACGTCTTGCTTGGCATCGGGGCTCGATTCAAAGGAGGCCCCGTCCCTGAAGACAGTTCTAATCCAGTCAGTGAAATTCCAGGCCCCGATGACCAACGAAGACTTGTCTGGAGACACCCCGGGCAGCGCTGGGATACCAACATGACTGTCACCCACCATACGGCCCGATAGCCGAGAGTAGTGGTGGTCTGGGGTGCCATTTCATTTTATAGCACGAACCATTTGGTTGTCATCCGCGGCGCCCTTACAGCACAGCGGTAAGTCAACTACACTCATGCTCATAAATGAAGGATAATTGCAAAATATAGTGCCACACAACGTGGCACTACACAAAACTGGCGCTAATAGCCTAGGCGCATAGGGAACACACACGACAGAGGTCTCTAAGTCCACGGTATTGGTGATAAGTTGAGAAAACCATCCCGAAACACACGTGCTACAAAACGCCACTGTTTCCTGCGCATGTACCCCGACATCAATATTGGATATGATCACCACGCACACGTACACAGGCCGCACAACAGGTTGGCATACTCTGGATCAGGTGGTCGAGCAGTTGCTGGAGTATAGCCTCCAATTCTTGCACCAGTGCCTAAAGTGTCCTAGGGGTGCGAAGACGTGCAGCGATGCGTCGACCGAGAGCATCCCAGACGTGCTCGATGGGGTTTAGGTCTGGAGAACAGTCAGGCCACTTCATTCGCCTGATATCTTCTGTTTCAAGGTACTCCTCCAAGATGGCAGCTCGGTGGGGCCGTGAGTCATCATCCATCAGGTGGAAGGTGGGACCCACTGCACCCCTGAAAAGGTGGACAGACTGGTGCAAAATGACGTCCCGATGCACCTGACCTGTTACAGCTCCTCTGTCAAAGACGTGCAGGGGTGTACGTGCACCAATCACAATCCCACTCCACACCATTAAACCAAGACCTCCATACAGGCCCCTTTCAAGGACATTAAGGGGTTGGTATCTAGTTTCTGGTTCACGGCACACGTAAACCCGGTGAGAATCACTGTTCAGACTATACCTGGACTCGTCCGTAAACATAACCTGGGACCACTGTTCCAATGACGATATACTGTGTTTCTGACACCAGACTTTACGGGCTCTCCTGTGACCAGGGGTCAGTGTAATGCACCTTGCAGGTCTCCAGGCGAATAAACCATGTTTCTTAAGTCGTCTGTAGAATGTGTATCTGGCTGCGGTAAGGTCCCGAGCAAGGCTACCTGCAGTACTCCGTGGCCGTCTGCGGGCACTGTTGGTGGGATATCGGTCTTCTCGTGGTGTTGTACAATGTGGACGTCCAGTACTGTAGCGCCTGGACACGTTTCCTGTCGACTGGAATCGTTGCCATAATCTTAAGTTCACACTTTGTGGCACACGGAGGGCTCGCGCTACGACATGTTGTGTTTGACGAGCCTCCAGTGGCTCTAGTATTCTACCCCTCTAGTATTCTACCCCTCATAACGTCATTAATATGTGTTCTCTGAGACATTTTTAATACACAGTCAACATTAGCACGTCTGAAAACGTTACACACTTAGTCGCTGACGTGCACCAACACACATTTGCGTATGCGCTTCAGTTTGGAACCGCGTGACCACTACGGTCGCAGTGTCCAATCCTGCCTCGGGCATGGATGTGTGTGATGTCCTTAAGTTAGTTAGGTTTAAGTAGTCCTAAGTTCTAGGGGACTGATGACCTCAGATGTTAAGTCCCATAGTGCTCAGAGCCATTTTTGAACACCTCTGCGTATGTGGACTGCTGCCAGCACCACCGTGCGACGACCGCAGGTCATACCCCGAGGTAATGTAAACCTGCAAACCGCCCACCAGAGCGTTGTTTCACCATGTATCAGCATTATCCTTAATTTATGAGCATGAGTGTATAATCTACGCCCTGTTTTGTTGCCCAGCTTGGCAAGTCATCCTGGGCTTACATTTCAGCACGATAATGCCCGTCAGCATACGGCGAGAGTTTCTGCTGCTTGTCTTTGTGCTTGCCGAACGCCACCTAGACCAGCATGGTCGCCGTATCTCTTCCCAATTGAGAACGTTTGCACTATTGTGGGCAGGGCCCTGCAACCAGCTCGGGATTTTGACGATCTGACGCACCGATTGGACAGAAATTGGCAGGATATCCCTCAGGAGGGCATCCACCATCTCTATGAATCAATGCTGAACTGTGTAACTGTTTGCATAAGATCCAAAGAGTAGACCAACGCGTTACTGACTTGATCAATTTGTGGAGGCGCTTTCTGTTGAACAAATCGTCAAATTTTTCTGAAAATGAAATTACTTGTCTGTCTGTATATGTACTTTAGATCTATCGATTTCCGTCCCATTCAGATAATTCCACCGTGGTGCGTCTTTTTTTAATATATTAAAATGAGGGAAGGTTAGGTACAATGTATCATCGAGGACGAAGTCATTAAAATGGAATCACAAGCTCGGACTGGGCAAGGAAATTGGCCGTGTACTTTACAGCAGAAACCTGCATTTGCCTTTTGTTATTTAACTAATCCACGGAAAACCTAATTATGTGCGGATGGATGGGACTTTTAATCAACGACCTCCCGATTAAGAGTCCGCTGTCTAAATTAGTGGCCGGCCGAAGTGGCCGTGCGGTTCTAGGCGCTGCAATCTGGAACCGCGTGACCGCTACGGTCGCAGGTTCGAATCCTACCTCGGGCATGGATGTTTGTAATGTCCTTAGGTTAGTTAGGTTTAACTAGTTCTAAGTTCTAGGGGACTAATGACCTCAGAAGTTGAGTCCCATAGTGCTCAGAGCCATTTATTTCTAATCAGTGCACCTGGAGTTAATATTAAGGTTGTTTTGCTATACGGACGGCCAACACAGCCCAGATTTTGAGCTTAAGAGAGGAAGTAACACTACACGAAACCTGCAGAATGCGTAGCGTCTGAAATACACCGAAGTAATTCCGCTTGATAAGCAGAGACAAGAAACATTCAGCAGTGGAAAAAAAATCACGGTAAGATTCGCTGTTGAGATTGCTACATTTGTGAAAGTGAGAAAAAACTACAGACCTGCTATGCGGAATAAACAGTGTAATGAACACAGAAGATGGATTGAGATTAAACTGAAGAAAGACAAAATAAATGAAGAGTAACAGAAATGGGATGTTGTGATGGAATTGTGCTGGCTTGGAGCCGAAATAAAGCGTGAAGGTCGAAGTGAGGGGGATGTAAGACGCAAACTAGCACAAGCCTCTAACAGAAGTCTACTGTAATCAATTTCAGGGAGAAATTTCTGAGAATGTACATATGGGCACAGGATTGTGTGGAAGAGAATCATGGACTGCTGGCAGAATGTTCGGGGCCTTTG
Organism: Schistocerca gregaria; assembly: GCF_023897955.1. NCBI lineage: Eukaryota > Metazoa > Arthropoda > Insecta > Orthoptera > Acrididae > Schistocerca > Schistocerca gregaria. Next base: position 423,828,627 of record NC_064920.1, read on the forward strand.
AAATGTGATGCTCAATACTAGCAATTAAGTGGACTAATGAGGAACGATGAGATTCTCCGCAGAATCGGCACCGTGCGAGGTGGCGAGTGGTTAGCACTCTAGATCCGCATTCGGGAGGACGACGGTTCAATCCCGCGTTCGGCCACCCTGCTTTAGGTTTTCCGTGATTTCCCTAAACCGCTCCAGGTAAATGCCGAGATGGTTCCTTTGAAAGGGCACGGCCGACTTCCTTCCCCGTCCTTCCTTAATCCGATGAGACCGATGACCTCGCTGTTTGGTCTCTTCCCCCAAACAATCCAATCGAATCCAGAATCGGTAAACAAATGAACACACAGTAAACGCTGACGGAAGAAGAGACGCGATAACAGGACATGTGTTCAGCCATCATGGTATTACAGTAAGCTGTAGAGGGCAAAAACTTTGGGGAAGCCGAAATCTAGATTCTTTCCAACGAATAATTGATTATATGATAAGAAGCAAGATAAATGAGAGAAGGTTTCTTGATGGGTTGACTTTAATCGCAGTAGACCCAGTATTACAGTAAGCTGTAGAGGGCAAAAACTTTGGGGAAGCCGAAAACTAGATTCTTTCCAACGAATAATTGATTATATGATAAGAAGCAAGATAAATGAGAGTAGGTTTCTTGATGGGTTGACTTTAATAACAGTAGACTCACGCCACTCTACAAACGACCATGAGCAGGAGAAAGCGCACCCCGTAGTCCAGATGGAGCGTTGGAATTTTTGGTCCGGACAAATGATGAAAAGTGTTGCGTCCTGTTTCGAGAATGGAGACAGGCGCATCGGCCGATGGGGATCTTTTCCCACGAGGTAGAGTGCCGCAAGGCGGGTGTCGCGTTGCGGGCCTGGTGGGCGACCGCAGTCTGGCCAGTGGGGGAGGTCCATGGGGCGCCCGCCGGTGCACCAGCCGGTTCTCTGCGACAGCGCAGGCTTAATGCAGTACGCCGCGCTGACATTCAATACTTCCGGCTCGCACCAGGCGGATCCTCCAGCGAACACTTTCGCTATAGCTCCCGCTCACAATCTGCTTCCGCAGACGTGATCACTTTTACAGCCGTGAGGATAGGTGCAGATTTACACTACTGGTCATTAAAATTGCTACACCAAGAAGAAATGCAGATGATAAACGGGTATTCATTGGACAAATATATTATACTGGAACTGGCATGTGATTACATTTTCACGCAATTTGGGTGCACAGATCCTGAGAAATCAGTACCTAGAACAACCACGTCTGGCCGTAATAACGGCCTTGATACGCCCGCGCATTATGTCAAAGAGAGCTTGGATGGCGTGTGCAGGTACAGCTGCCCATGCAGCTTCAACACGGTACCACAGTTCATCAAGAGTAGTGACTGGCGTATTGTAACGAGCCAGTTGCTCGGCCACCATCGACCAGACGTTTTCAGTTGTGAGAGCCACGGGTCGTAACACCTCTGAAATGTATCGTCCACTGTTCAAAGTGCCGTCAATGCGAACAAGAGGTGACCGAGACGTGTAACCAATGGCCCCCTATACCATCACGCCGGGTGATACGCCAGTATGGCGATGACGAATACACGCTTCCAATGTGCGTCCACTGTGATGTCGCCAATCACGGATGCGACCATCATGATGCTTTAAACAGAACCTGGATTCATCCGAAAAAATGACGTTTTGCTATTCGTGCACCCAGCTTCATCGTTGCTTACACCATCGCAGACGCTCCTGTCTGTGATGCAGCCTCAAGGGTAACCGCAGCCATGGTCTCCGAGCTGATAGTCCATGCTGCGAACGTCGTCAAACTGTTCGTGCAGATGGTTGTTGTCTTGCAAACGTCCTCATCTGTTGACTCAGCGATCAAGACATGGCTGCACGATCCGTTCCAGCCATGCGGATAAGATGCCTGTCATCTTGACTGCTAGTGATACGAGACCGTTGGGATCCAGCACAGCGTTCCGTATTACCCTCCTGAACCCAGCGATTGCATATTCTGCTAACAGTCATTGGATCTCGAACAACGGGAGCAGCAATGTCGCGATACGATTAACCGAAATCGCGATAGGTTTCGATCCGACCTTTATCAAAGAAGGAAACGTGATGGTACGCTTTTCTCCTCCTTACACGAGGCATCACAACATGTTTCACTAGGCAACGCCGGTCAACTACTGTTTGTGTATGAGAAATAGGTTGGAAACTTTCCTCACGTCAGCACGTTTTAGGCGTCACCAACTGCGCCAACCTTGTGTGAATGCTTTGAAAAGCTAATCATTTGCATATCACCACATTTTCTTCCTGTCGGTTAAATTTCGCGTCTGTAGCACGTCATCTTCATAATTGGCCGCTTTGATTTTTTTCTATAATCAGATATTTTTATTAATTAGTAACGCTCTGGCATTACGGTATTGTTGCGTGAAGTAGCTTCCAGAGCTTTTTCCCAACGGCTGGAGCAATTGTGACATAAAGTGCCTAAAGGAGGTCGGTTATCTGAGCAGTGGCTCGCTGCATGAGTAATATTACAGGCTGACACAAAGATCGAGAATAACGAAAATTAAAGGTGCCAGTCACGATTTGAAATTAAAAAAATATTAATGACAATAAACCATGTATCATACAGAAAATTTAACTGGGAGTCTATCAATCATTGTCCACAACTGTTTCTCCATTCCTACGCAGTTTAGTCAAACATATGACGAGGATAAAACAGGCCGAGACTATGGGATCATTACAGAGTTTTAAAGGGTAAAGCGCACTTTGCTATCAGTTCAAGAAACTTAACCAAATTTGCAAATGGTATCTCCGTTGAACATGATTACTTACGGAGATTGAGAAGCCGGGGCCGCGAAAGGTATAAGGAACATTCTGCCATCATTTCAATATACTGGTTCGTATAACGGCGTAGCTTGATAGATATTCTAAGGAGTTAGGTGCAAAGCTGTCGCTGTGAAGGCAAGTAAGACGTACAGAAACGTTTCCACATGCAGTGGATCAGAAACGGGATGTGGGCATAACAGATAAAACAACTGATAAAGGCATAATGTTCATTTTATTATTAACTGCTCCTTACACAGATGGTTAAATATGAGTATCGGAGACGTCGACGAGACGCTGCATCCTTAAAACGACGTCATCAACAGTTGCTCGCAGTAGTTGCAGTGGAATCTGAACAATCTGTTCTTGCATACTAACGGGTAGACACAGATGGTGACGCGTTCTTTTCGATATCCCCAGAGCCAGAAGTCACAGAAATGAATGGTAAGCTACACAACTCGCTGTAAGCCCATAAACGCAAGTTTCCACGACTAAATGAACACAAAAATAGCGCTGTTTTTTCCACCGGTATATAACAGTGAAGTTGCTATGTTCTCAGTTTTCGTCTGGCGCAGAACATGTTTTGTCATGGTAGAGGTGGAATAAACCAGAACACAACCATTTTGTTTGCACCCAAAGAAATTCGTATGTTTTTCGACTGAAGCGCGAAACTTATTCCAGACATAACTCGTCTCCCAATGAAACACATTTGCAACTGTGTACTTTGCATCACTTAATTTTCGTCTTACACCCTGTGCAGTCTCACAAGACACAGCTTCGTCAGAGGCCATCTCATCCCGACAATCGGTCATTTTGCCCTGTCGTGTTACGTTACAACAGAAAGTTCAAGCACTCGACTTCTCACCAGCTCACGACTAGGTTTACGCTCCTGCACTCTTCAGCAAGAGATAACGAGTCGACGAGCATGAAGCGACTGCAGTGCCACAGTCTTCAGACTCGTCTTACTCGCGGAAGTACAGCGGAAACGAAAGCAACCCATTAGCACTGGTGTAACAGCGGCGCCTTGATTTGTAAAGTATGCAACCCGCAACATAGGCTTCGCACTCGCTCCATTTGTGATACCTAGTGTGGACTCGCGGTTGTGTGCGCCGGTGTTAGGCTCTGTCAGGCGGAACGAAGTACACAGTGTTCTGTCAGCACTCGGCGTGTTTTTTCTTGGATTGCGGCTGTCAGCAAATGTAACTGATGTTTGTTCTCCGTTGAAGGCACTGTTCTAGATTCTGCTTGTAGAAGTCATTGCCGATAGTGGGGGAATGCGGCCAGCTTTTGACGGGCCTCTAAGTATGCTGATGTCTATGGGAATAGAATTACTGCACAACCAGTGAAGGACGCAATAAGAGTTTGATTACTCGTATTTACCCTGTCCTAAATATGTGTGTTCTAGTAAACATGTGTGACAATTTCAAATGAAAGGAATGATCTCATCTTCATAGCATACGAAGCACTCTACACTTTCGCAATGACATCCAACGTTTTCAATCCACGACGAGGGAAAGGAAGAGATAGGAAACAATGAAAATTTGGTATCTGTGTAAAGACATAAATTCGATTAGTTCGTCACCAAAATGACGGCAGTATTGTACCTTTATTGCAAAAGTTCATACTTTATGTCTTGCTTACTGTGAGCAGATCTTTCAATGAATTTATTAGATCACAACTCCGCTATGTCCTCGAATTGCACCTTAAGTAAGATGGGGATAATGTAGATCTTGCACCCATTTTATACTCTTCTATCATGGTTTTCTTCCTACCAGCATTTTTCTGAATAGAGAATATGTCTACTTATAACTGAAGATTTCGATTGGACAAAAAACGTTAATCCATATTGTACCATAGACTGATGTGTAGTCCATTAATACAAGTCCATATATTTTTTTTTTTAAATCAGGGCTTGATTAGAGCAATGCCTACCAGCCCTGCGGACGCTTGTATTGAGATAAGATTAGCAATACCGACAGTCCTCTGAATAGCAAAGAGAGGCTGTCTGAGGCTTTGCCGATGTAATCACCGCTTGAAAACTTCTCGGGCGTAGTCCTGTCTGCTGTAGTGCAGACTACACAATGTTCCAATCAGAGAGACGACTGTGCTTTCATCGTACGAGCTAGCATATAAACTGACTTGCCACTGCAGCTTCTCCTCAATCGAACCTAACGATGACAAGCTGCTGCCTCGTTGAAATATTGTACTATTTCCTTGACAATATCCGGCGTTGCGCCTGAAAAGCTTTAAAATGGACTGAATTTCTTTGATGATAATGATGGTGATGGTGATGATGATGATGATGATGATGATGGTAGTTTGTGGGGCGCTCAACATCGAGATCATCAGCGCCCTTACAAGTTCCCAATCCTTCCAGTTCCAATCTTGCCACTTCCCGTATGATGATGAGATGATGAGGACAATACAGACACCCAGGTCCCGAGCGGATAAAATCCCCGTCCCGGCCGGGAATCGAACACGGGACCCGGTGATCCAGAGGCACCAACGCTAGCCACTGGATCCCGAGCTGCGGACGAACTTCTTTGAGCTGGCGTCTGTTTCTTAATTTAGTTTCACAATGGTGGTCATTTGTCATGATAAGGATAAACTTTCAAATGAGCAAGTAAGACAGCGATACGAAGATAGAGTGGCTGGCTCGCTTTTGTCAACAGAGGCTCCGGATAATATAGAAGAAATATGGACACAATTGAAGGAGTGCAAAGGAAGAACTGGGACGACAACCTAAAGCCAAAAACAAACCATGGTTTCATGATGAATGCCAATCATCTGTTAAAGATAGACTGGAGAAGAGATTAGAGTGGTTAAATTACCCTTCAGAAGATATACAAGCAACATACTCAGACGTGAGACGACTGACTGACAGGCTCATTAGAAGGAAGAGAAGAGAAGATGAGAAGAAACTATTTGTGGCAGTCGAGGAATCGAAGAAAACACCGCACTCCTTTTTCAAGTTGGCAGGTTTTGCTCGAGGCAATTATAAACGGCAAATTTTAATCCTAACAGATGAAGAAAGGGATGTGGTACCTCCTATGGAGCATGCAGAACAGTCTGGAAAGCATTTCAGAAAATTGCTAAATGTAGAAACTCCAGAAGGAAGTATAGAATAAGAATCGGAGTTAAATACAGAGGACGAGAAAGTACCTGAACCTTCAATGAAAGAGATGAGAACGAATGTAGAGTCACTCAAAAACAATAAAGAACCAAGTAGTAGTGGTATTAGTGCAGAACTGGTTAGAAACGGCGGGGAAGTTTTATTGGAGACGCTAAGACAGCTTACTGTCAAAGCTGGTCATCAGATGAGATCCCAGTTGAATGGAAGAGAGCAATTGTATGTCAAATTTTTTAAAAAATGTGATGCCACAAAAGTAGACAACTATCGAGGAATCTCGATTCTTGAGATAGGTTATAAAGTCTTAACCTCCCTGTTACTTATGTTAAAAAATGACGAAATTCCTCCAGCTGTATTAAGGTGTTGGTTTTATTGGCAACTAGTTTCGAGGTTGTTACATCATCATCTTCAGGCCCATAGCTGTTGTAAGCAACCGTATGTGTCTAACACTAATAGTCAGTGGTGAGATAGGCGTGTCCCATGCGGAAAGTAGGTAGTGACTGATATGAAGTTAAAAAAAAAAAAAACTTGCTTAGTCGCCAGGAACCTGCTCTAAATGAGATCATAGGACCATATCAATGTGGATTCATGGCAGGACACTCAACAGCTAATGGGAAAGTACTAAGAATTTGATACAGAATTACACCTCACATTTATAGAATTCCGAGAGGCCTACCACAGCGTTAATCGGACGGTATTATGGAGGATAATGCAGGAGTTGGGCATCACAAGAAAATACATCAAAGTGATTGAAGCGTGTTATACGGATACAAGCTGCCGAGTATGGTTTGGAAACAAAATGTCATAGCCTTTCACTGTTCAACACGGTTTGAGACAAGGATATCCTTTGTCCCCAGTGTTATTCGAGATTGCATTGGTAAAGGTAATATTGGTAATGACAGGGAGATGGATATGATTGGTATTGACACAATCTTGACCTTTGCCGATGATATGGTGATTATGGGAGACTCACTTAATCAGATATTGTCTGACACCACTAGGTCCATGAAAGAGGCAAGCAAGATGGGATTAGTAGTCAACGACGAGAAAACCAAATATATGATCATCTCACGCCGACAGGATTTCCCTACCACAATCAGTATCGATGGGTACAATTTTGAACGAGTACAGAAATTTAAGTACCTGGGATCGATTCTATCTAATAAAAGCGAGGTTAGGAAAGAGATTCAACAAAGAATAATTAATGCTAATCGTGTCTTCGTTAGTCTCAATAACTTATTCAAGTCACGCTTTGTCTCACAAAACAGCAAGATCAAACTTTACATGGCACTGGTAAAACCGGTTCTGTTATATGCCTGCGAGACATGGGCGACTTCACAAACACTTGAAGAGTGCATTTGCGCATTTGAAAGGAAAGTGCTCAGAATCATTTATGGGCCTACATTCAACATAGAAAAGGGAAGATGGAAAAGGAGACAAAAAGAGGACATGTACCAACGTTTTGGGAAAGCTGACGTTGGTAGGATCATCAGAGGATGACGACTCCATGGTTGGGGACGTCCTAAGAGCTGGAGAATCTATCCCCAACCGAATGTTCAATTCCCAGCTGACTGGAAGATGTAAAAGAGGTGGTCCAAGGACTAGATGGAAAGATAGGGTGATCAGGACGATGCAGAAGGTATAACCAACAGAATCCCTGGAAGATGCAATGGACAGAAGAAAGTGGAACGCCGGTCCGGTCGGGGTGGCCGAGCGGTTCTAGGCGCTACAGTCTGGAACCGCGCGACCGGTACGGTCGCAAGTTCGAATACTGCCTCGAGCATGGATGTGTGTGATGTCCTTAGGTTAGTCAGGTTTAATAGTTCTAAGTTCTAGGGGACTGATGACCACAGATGTTAAGTCCCATAGTGCTCAGAGCCATCTGAACCATTTGAACCAGCCTGGCAGTGAACAAAAACACGGTGAGTCACCGGGCGAGGCGTCTGTCGTCATCACTACAATGTCGCGCAAACCCGTCCGATCTCTCACGTTCCGACCGGCCGCACACATTCTTAAGAATAAAAGCAACGACTCCAGCGTATTCGTCGCCAAAAAATGCAAACGAACTTCTCCTTCTCCCTGACAAAAGCAAAGCCTCACACAAGTCGGCGCATCGGAGAGGGGCTCACAAAATTTCATTGGAATATTCTTTCTCATCCATCCTACCGCCGGGATCTCACACTTTTCGAAGAAGGAAGGCAGGAAGATTGGCTTTAACGTCCTGTCGGCATTGAGGTCATTAGAGATGGAGCACAAGCTTGGATAGGAAGGATGGGGAAGGAAATTGGCCGAGCCCTTTGAAAGGAACAATCGCGGCATTTGCCTAGAGCGATTTAGGGAAATCACGGAAAACGTAAATCTAGATGATAGGACGGCAACGGCCTTGCCGCAGTGGATACACCGGTTCCCGTGAGATCACCGAAGTTAACCGCTGTCGGGCGTGTTCGGCATTTGGATGGGTGACCATCCCGGCTGCCATGCGCTGTTGCCATTTTTCGGGGTGCACTCAGCCTCGTGATGCCAACTGAGGAGCTACTCGACGGAATAGTAGCGGCTTCGGTCAAGAATACCATCGTAACGATCGGTAGAGCGGTGTGCTGACCCCCACGCCCCTCCTATCAGCATCCTCCACTGAGGATGACACGGCCGTCTGATGGTCCCGGTAGGCCACTCGTGGCCTGAAGACGGAGTGCTTTCTTTTAAATGATAGGACACGGGCCTGAACCATTTTCCTCCCGAAATTGAGTCCACCGTGCTAACCAATGCGCCACCTCGCTCGATTCGCACCTTCCGACTTCCATCTGTTTAGCCCAATGAAGGATGCACTTAACGGGAAGCAGATCGCGGACGATGGAGGGGTTATTGATGCAGCAAGACGTTGGTTCCGTCGTCGACCAGAAGAGTTGTCCCATGCGGGCACATAAACCCTCCCAGTATGGTAGCGCAAGGCGGTCGCACAGAACGAAGATTATGTTAAAAAATAGGGTTTTGTAGCTAAAGGAGTGGGGAACAATACGGTGTATTGGAATCCTGAATAAAACCAACCTGCTTTCACGAAAAAAAAAAAAATGTGTTCCATTACTTATCGAACGCCCCTCGTATTTCGAGATCTGCTGCATATTTTTGTTCAGCCCTATAATTACTGAGGAAGACATGCCAGTAAATATCATCCACATGCCTCTTTCTTCGCGAGGGGATCATCGCTGATAAAATGTAGAAATATCCGACAGTCCACTTTTCGGCGTGACTGTATCGTAATGGCCACTTACGTCTGCGGAGGCGACTGTAGTTCTCCTTTTCTGTTCCATCTGTAGCCTCGGTGAAGTAGGATGACTTTGTCTGGGAGACGGCTGCCTGGGGAGGGTGATGAGCGTTGTTTGCATAGCAAGCAAGCACGCCCCCCTCCCTCCCCCTCCAGGTCCCCTCGGCGCCTGGGCAACACACGGGCAAGCGACGTGCCCGCTTTACGAGCGCGCCGCGCACTAAATTAACACTAATAACCCGCCGGCTGCCCTCTAGTATCTGGGGAGGCGCGCATGCGCACGAGCTCGCCGCCTTCTTATTTGAATTTGTATTCGCCGCCATAAACCTTTCCCTCATGCCGCCACGGAATACTGTTCCGATGCGCTGCAGCGATAAAAGGAATCGGGAACAATAAAAAAGGAATGAGAGGTAGGAGTACGAGTAATGACGAAGGCGAGACGGTGGAAGAGGTGTTGCAACTCTTCTGACAGATAATAAAGCCTACAGCAGCTTAACCTAATTTTATTAACGGGGCTGTAAGGCGTATCGTGTTGTTACACAAAATAGACCACTAAAATTTTAATTTTTTGCTGGTGTGAGACACTCGCTACGGTGAAGTCATGAGTGATGGATCATTGAACGCAGTTATACAAAAATGAAAGAAACCAGCTGCAAGAAGGAAATACTCCTGAAGTAAAGTCATAAAAATTTTAATCATAATGGTGCGATGGAATACCTGTCATATCATGACCAACAATTATCTGCCTACAATGAGATTTTTACTCTGCAGTGGAGAGTGCGCTGATATTAAAATCCCTGGAAAATTAAAACTTTGTGCCGGACCGAGACTCGAACTCGGGACCTTTGCCTTTCGCGGTCAAGAGCTCTACCACATGAGGTAGGGCACTTGCCCGAGAAAGGCAAAGGTTTCGAGTTCAAGTGTCGGTCCGGAACACAGTTTGATCTGCCAGGAAGTTTCAAGAGTTATGTGTATTACCATTGCGTCACATCATTCACAGCCCATGTACTCGTTATGCTGAAAATTGTAATCGTTCAAGTTGTAAACGTGCTGTTCTGTCGGTGGGAAATACCATAGCGAAGGTTATTGAGTCACAAGCTGTTTCTGATTAGTAATTACGTGACAGGCGAAATACCCTCAAACTTCAAGAAGAACATAATAATTCGAATCCCAAAGAAAGCAGGTGTTGACAGGTGTGAAAATTACCGAACTATCAGCTTAATAAGTCGCGGCTGCAAAATACATACATGAATTCTTTACAGACGAATGGAAACATCTGTGGTATAAGCCGACCTTGGGGAAGATAAGTTCGGATTCCGTAGAAATGTTGGAACATGTGAGGTAATACTGACCCTACGACTTACCTTAGAAGTTAGGTTAAGGAAAGGTGAACCTACGTTTCTAGCATTTGTAGACTTAGAGAAAGCTTTTGACAAGGTTCACTGGAATACTCTCTTTCAAATTCTGAAGGTAGCATGGGTCAAATACAGGGAGCGAAAGGCAATTTACAATTTGTACAAAAACCACATGGCAGTTACAAGAATCGAGGGGCATGAAAGGGAAGCAGCGGTTGGGAAGGGAGTGAGACAGGGTTGTAGCCTATCTCCGATGTTATTCAATCTGTATATTGACCGAGCAGTAAAGGAAACAAAAGAAAAATTTGGAGTAGGAATTAAAATCCATGGAGAAGAAATAAAAACCTTGAGGTTTGCCGACAACATTGTAATTCTGTCAGAGACTCTGGAAGAGCAGTTGAACGGATATAAGATGAACATCAACAAAAGCAAAAAGAGGATAATCGAATGTAGTCTAATTAAATCAGGTGATGCTGACGGAATTAGTTTAGGAAATGAGACACTTTAAGTAGCAGATGAGTTCTGCTATTTGGGAAGCAATATTACTGATGATTGTTGAAGTAGAGAGGATATAAAATGTAGACCATCAAGGGCAGGAAAAGCGTTTCTGAAGAAGATAAATTTGTTAACACCGAGTATAGATTTAACTGTCAGGAAGTCTTTTCTAAAAGTATTTGTGTGGAGTGTAGCCATGTACGGATGTGAAGCATGGACAACAAACAGTTTAGACAAGAAGAGAATAGAAGCTTTCGAAATGTGGTGCTACAGAAGAGTGTTGGAGATTAGATGGGTAGATCACGTAACTAATGAGGAAGTACTGAACAGAATCGGGGAGAACAGGAATTTGTGGCACAACCTGACTAGAAGAAGGGATCGGTTAGTAGGACACATTCTGGGGCATCAAGGGATCACCAATTTAGAGATCGAGGGAAGCGTGGAGGTAAAAATCGTAGAGAGAGACCAAGAGATGAATACACTAAGCAGATTCAGAAGGATGTAGGTTGCAGTAGTTACTTGGAGATGAAGGAGATTGCAGAGGATAGAGTAGCATGCAGAGCTGCATCAAACCAGTCTCTGGACTGAAGACCACAACAACAACAGCAATTACGTGACATTGTTGCAGACAAGAACGCTTTCATTGACGAAACAAGTTTACTGGCGTGAAATTAATGGTTGAGTAAGTGATTTTTTTTAATTTTTCAAAAAATTTCGAGGAGCATTGATTGTTCTAACAAATCTCGGGCTTGCAGCCGGTCGTCGTTTAATTCATCGTATGATATTTCAAAAATGTTCAAATGTTTGCGATTTCCTAAAGGATCAAACTTCTGAGGTCCCTAACTTACACACTACTGCAACTAACTTAACTACCTTATGCTAAGAACAACACGCACACCCACGCCTGAGGGAGGACTCGAACCTCCGGCGGGAGTGGACGCGCTATCCGTGACATGGCGCCTCCAAACGCGCGGCCACGTTTTTTTTGTGTATTTATTTGGATTGGAAACGCAGGTCTCTAGCCCACTTTTTTTTATCTTTTTTTAAATATAGGTATCAATGTGCGAACAGTCATAGTTAATCAAGCCTGGAAAACTAAAACAGAATGAAGACACCATCGAAGATATTAAACGTAAATAACATGAAAAGAAAGCTACCACGTCGTAGTTAGGCTTCCCAGCGACTGCGCCCACTGATAAAGATTGTTCAATATATGCTCGTTTGCAGTTCGTTCTGACCTCATCTGCCGCTGCCTGGAACATTCCAGCTGCGCGGCGGGCTGTGAAAGGCACTCCATAGGTAGTCTGCAAAGCATTGTCGATATCTGGTATGCTCGGAAATAGCATGATGTCTTTTTTGGAAATAGAGCCAGAAGTCAAGGAAATTCTTGTGTCCGTCACGACAGAGGTAATGGACCGCATGTCCATGTATCCAGGTGACGGAGTTGGTTCGAGTCTTGGGGTAAAATGTCTCATCCGGAAATAATAACGTGCGTGCAGATATATGCTCCGGCCTAACTCGCAAGAGATAAGCCAGCATCTGCCGCACTAGGTGCCAAACCGGTTCCGCCACTCCACAGCTGATGCGGTGCTCGTCAGAATCTACTGTGTTACAACCCACACAATTGGGAGATTCTGCCATGTGGATATTGTAGAGACGTTCTTGCGTCACCAGCTTCCCATTAACTACTACGTACCATTGGGAAACAACGTCGGAATCAAGCAGGGCATCGTGTACAGTCTTCCACACCACGCACCACCGTACGTCAGGATATTTTAGTTCGACCACATTTAGGGGGCGGCGTTGCAGCATGTGACTTCGCGCGGGCATGATATTTCGTCTGAGCATCTGCCAGTCATCAGGCGCGCCATCGAAGGCTGCCGAAGACTCTTTTATATTATCTTTTTTTTACCCTTTCCGTTCTCTACTGCTCGGAGTGGAGCGGGCGGCCCGAGATCCAGCCCCTTAAATGATCACGCTTCTCCTCAGCCAGTTATCAGGCAGGCTGATAGTGGAGCAAATAGGGAATCCCAATTGGGTATTACTAGGAGCGCCTTACCAGTTATGGCATACGTGTTACAAGCAACGGAAACTTCCCGCACAGGTTGGTCGGAACTGGGACATTGGAACCATAACGATTTATTTCTGGGACGTCATGCTTCTTTGGGGACATTGTCCCAGTCAAAAATTAAAATAGCGGATGATCAAAAAGTCAGTATAAATTTGAAAACTTAATAAACCAAGGAATAATGTAGATAGAGAGGTAAAAATTGACACATATGCTTGGAATGACATTGGGTTTTATTAGAACAAAAAAAAGTTCACAAAATGGCCGACAGATCGCGCTGGACAGCAAAATTGCTACCTTGAAGGGTGAGAGGTACGCCGATATGTTACAGAATCGCATCATCCCCAGCCTGGTTGCTAAACACCTGCTGGAACGTATGAAGTTCATGCAGGATCGCGCTCCACCCCATATTGCTAGACGCGTGAAAGATCTCTTGCGCGCGACGTTTGGTGATGACCTCCCAGGACCCCAGACGTCAGTCCGTGAGATTATTGGCTTTGGGGTTACCTGAAGTCATAAGTGTATCGTGATCGACCGACATCCCTAGGGATGCTGAAAGACAACATCCTACTCAATGCCTCACCATAACTCCGGACATGCTTTACAGTCCTGTTCACAACATTATTCCTCGACTACAGCTATTGTCGAGGAATGATGGGGGACATATTGAGCATTTCCTGTAAAGAACATCATCTTTGCTTTGTCTTACCTCGTTATGCTAATTGTTGGTATTCTGATCAGATGAAGCGCCATCTGTCCGACATTTTTTGAAGTTTTGTATTTATTTTTTTTTTTTGGTTCTAATAAAACCCCAAGCATGTGTGTCAATTTGTACCTCTCTATCTACATTATTCCGTGATTTATTCAGTTTTCAAATTTATACTGACTTTTTGATCGCACTGTATTTCGTATATGTGAAAAGTGTAAGTGTTGTACGTCGTGATTATGTTACTGTACAGATTAAAGTGTCTCTGTTTGCACATCTTTATACAAATGGCTGCGGGACCTCGGCTGTTCAGCACAGAATGTCGAATCACACCCTTCAGCCATCGAAATTTCGAAATTGTTGTTTTAGAGCTCAATAAAATAAATATTTGGAAATTTAGACGGTTGTAAGGTGTTTTGATTCGATATTCGAGAGTGAAGCGTTGTTGTTGAACATGTCGACAAAGACTTCTTGTTCAGTGTTCCGCGACATACAGCGCGCTGCGAGTATTCCGCGCATGCGTCAAAATCAAGTTGATGGACGCATACAGTTCCTGGCGGCAGCGCCCTCGCCTGCGGAACCACGGAAATCAGCTGCCTTCTGCTTTGCTGCTCGCCACTCTCATGGTTCATCAGGCTTTCCGCCAGGATTCTTTAGTGATGGAGTATCACAAAGAGGTTGGCCGCGCTGCATTAGCCAAGCGGTCTAGGGCGCTGCAGTCATGGACTGTGCGGCTGGTCCCGGCGGAGGTTCGAGTCCTTCCTCGGGCATGGGTGTGTGTGTTTGTCCTTAGGATAATTTAGGTTGAATAGTGTGTAAGCTTAGGGACTGATGACCTTAGAAGGCCCATAAGATTTCACACACATTTGAACAACAAAGTAGTTGCTGGGGTCAGTATCATAGTTCTATCATTCTCCATTGAATTTCCTGTGGAAATGCAGTGTTCAACAATAGCAGATTTGCTTTGCTGCAAAATGCAAGTGCAACAAAATGTTCAGTGCAGCGTTCCTTCACAGTACGTGTGGCCTTTCCTATGTGTGATACCACATTGAAAAGGTATTTTGTAAATTCCGGCAATCCGCAGCCACAAATCGACCTTCACTGATCCAAAAAGGCCTACAATTTTAGATGGTGGATGGAAAATCTCTTTCACCTGAAATTTACAGAGTATTCTTGCTGTTTTAAACGGAATGTTGTCCCCCAAAGGAATAAAATGCTAAAGATTTTGCCGGAGTGTTCTCTCCCTTATCTTCTTCCTCACTCTTGGTTTGAACAAGGATTGAGTACTTGAAATTAAATGCCTCAAACTCAGCATGAAATGAAAATGAAGTACTGTGTACTATGGGAAAACGATAGAATAAGGGAATAGGAATTACAGAAAGACTTTAAAAATTACGTGTTAAAAATATATTAAATGCTACTAGAAACAGTAGGTGGAAGAAACCCTTCCCAAAGAGACAATAAAGTTGGCAGGATATCCGCTGAGGCATCCGAAAACGGTTATCTTGTGACTGAAATAGAACGCAGAGGCAGAAATTCTAGTAGCAGGGAAAGATGAGATATGTGAAACTAATTGTCAGAGATGCAGCTGCAACGCAGATGTAAAGCGGAAACAGCTAGCGCAGTACATCGAATTCGTCCGAGTCAAAAATGGAAATGTTTGTGTAGCGTGCTCACGGCAGATTAGTACATGATTCTACAAAATGGAGGGGGGGGGGGGGGGTACTTCCTTGTATCATGAAACCACGAAGGTGTGAATATAGCGACATTAAGTCACGGTGTCAAGCAGAGATAAGGAAAATGGCGCTTCGGGAAGTGGAGACCGCCCAGTGTTTACTGAGACAGCTGCGTGATCAATAACGCGCGCCGAGTCTATATTGGGATGGTGACAGAGCCACTGATTAAGGTAATCGTTTAATATGATGCGCAACTGAAACCGACATTTATCTTGCTGGCTGCGTAAATAATTAATTCCTCACAAACGTCCGCTTTAGGACTTGACTGGATAGTGTGGCCTCCCAACAGGAGACATGTGAATAACGATGAGCCAGTAATCACTAGGCTAATATGTTCCCACTGGGACGACCTTCTAAAATTTCGTCAACTTCTCTTGAAGCTTCCAATTGTTCTTCTAACATATAATACTGACGAAAAAATCTCACTGTAGCGATATAAATCTACTATAGTCAGCACGAAATGTGACCACATAAGTAAGAAAGGTGTTCTGTTGCACATCCTGTAGAGCGTAATATGTTGGGAAACGTAAGCAACTGTAACAAGACGATATCATCCTTGGACATATGCACAAGAGACGAAAACTAGGTTACTGTTTCTTTGGTTTCCAAAGCGAAAAATAATAAAACGTACTTCGCTGAATCAAGACACAGTGTGAGGATTCTTGCCGCTAAGGCAAGTGAAAGACTATTATATTCATAGTGGATGACGAACTCAGTCTGTGATTTTAAATTGGCGGTATATGTTGGAATAACATGCAACTAGTCGCTTTTTGAATTCAACATGATTTATCATTGTAACATCGAGTAGATTCCTAGTCACGAAACTAAAAGTTCGTTACGTTTTAGGAAACGTACATGGCACTGCATCGTGGCATCCATAACAAATTCTTTCCGATAATGTTTGTGTAGAATAGTTAAAATAATTTGTATTGGCTACCACTAGACAGCGTGATATACACTACTGGCCATTAAAATTGCTACACCAGGAAGAAATGCAGATGATAAACGGGTATTCATTGGACAGATATATTATACTACTGACATGTGATTACATTTTCACGCAATTTGGGTGCACAGATACTGAGAAATCAGTAGCCAGGACAACCACCTCTGGCCGTAATAACGGCCTTGATACGCCAGGGCATTGGGTCAAACAGAGCTTGTATGGCGTGTACAGGCACAGCTGCCCATTCAGCTTCAACACGATACCACAGTTCATCAAGAGTAGTGACTGGCGTATTGTGACGAGCCAGTTGCTCGGCCACCATTAACCAGACTTTTCAAATGGTGAGTGATCTGGAGAATATGCTGGCCAGGGCAGCAGTCGAACATTTTCTATATCCAGAAAGGCCCGTACAGGACTTGTAACATGAGATCATGCATTATCCTGCTGAAATGTAGGGTTTTACAGGGATCGAATGAAGGGTAGAGCCACGGGTCATAACACATCTGAAATGTAACGTCCACTGTTCAAAGTGCCGTCAATGCGAACAGGAGGTGACCGAGACTTGTAACCAATGGCACGCCATAGCATCACGCCGGGTGATACGCCAGTATGCCGATAACGAATACTCGTTTCCAATGTGCGTTCACCGCGATGTCGCCAAACGCGGATGCGACCATCATGGTGCTGTAAACAGAACCTTGATTCATCCGAAAAAATGACGTTTTGCCATTCGTGCACCCAGGTTCGTCGTTGAGTACACCATCGCAGGCGCTCCTGCCTGTGATGCAGCGTCACGGGTAACCGCAGCAATGGTCTCCGAACTGATAGTCCATGCTGCTGCAAACGTCGTCGAACTGTTCGTGCAGATGATTGTTGTCTTGCAAACGTCCCCATCTGTTGACTCAGGGATCGAGACGTGGCTGCACGATCCGTTACAGCCATTCGGATAAGATGCCTGTCATCTCGACTGCTAGTGATACGAGGCCTTTGGGATCCAGCACGGCGTTCCGTATTACCCTCCTGAACCCACCGATTCCACATTCTGCTAACAGCCATTGGATCTCGACCAACGCGAACAGCAATGACACAATACGATAAACCGAAATCGCGATAGGCTACAATCCGACCTTTATCAAAGTCGGAAACGTGATGTTACGCATTTCTCCTCCTTACACGAAGCATCACAACAGCTTTTCACAGGCAACCCCGATCAACTGATGTTTGTGTATGAGAAACTGGTTGGAAACTTTCCTCATGTCAGCACGTTGTAGGTGTCGCCACCGGCGCCAACCTTGTGTGAATGCTCTGAAATGCTAATCATTTGCATATCACATCATCTTCTTCCTGTCGGTTAAAATTCGCGTCTCTAGCACGTTATCTTAGTGGTGTAGCAATTTTAATGGCCTGTAGTGTAAATACAGGACACACCACCAGAGTGCACGCTGCCTTGTTGACAACTTGTGTCCATGGTTTCTTAGAGTTTGCATCACACTCGAACCCCACTGTCAGCTCTTACCAAGTGAAACTGGGACTCCTCTGACCAGGCAACAGTTTCTCAAGCGTCTACGGTCCAACCGGCATGTTCAAGAGCCCAGGAGATGCGCTGCAGGCGATGTCGTGCTGTTACCAAAGCGACTCGGATCGGGCGCCTGCTGCCATAGACCATTAAAGCCACATATTGTCGCACTGTCCTGGCGGGCAAGTTCGCCGCAGGTCCCACATTGATTTCTAAGGTTATTTCACGCACTGCTGCTTGTCTGTTAGCACGGACAACCTACCTACGCAAACGGCGCTGCTTTCGATCGTTAAGTGAAGGCCGTCGATCAACACGTAATCCGTGAAGGAAAGTAATGACTGAAATTTGGAATTCCCGGCACAGTATTAACACTGTGCATCTTGGGATATTGAATTCCGTATCGATTTTCGCAACCGAATATCCCATGCGTCTTGCTGAAAGTGCCACTCTGTTAATTCCCCTCGTGCAGCCATAATCACATCGGAAGCCTTTTCACATGAATCACCTGAGAGCAAATGAAAGATCGGCCAATGTACTGAATTGTAGAACCTGTGTACGCGACACTACTGCCATCTGAATATGTGCATAGCGCTATCTCAAGACTTCCGTCACCTCAGTGCAAACAGCCTAGGGAGTGAGTGTTGTAGGAAGTTTAGAAGTTGGTACACCGCCCTCTGCTAGTCCGTACACCGTGACCACATGAAATACTGTCGCTTCAAATTATCGTCTGATACTGCGGAACCGACGGTTCATAATTGAGGAAATTGCTTCGGCACTGAATGCTACTTGTGCCTTGGTAAACCCATCGTGTATAGTGTAATAAGTAATCATCGCTTTTGCTATGTGGATAATCATGAATTAACAGATTGTTTCGTGGATATTTGTGACACGTGCTGATTACAATAGGTACTTTCAGCCGTAATCCACACGAACAGCAGTCGTTTTTCATGCCGTCTAAATCCTGTAGAGCTTTTTCAACTGCAAAATTGATGACTAAACTCTTTTGGGATTCCGATAGTAATAGCTTGGAACACTGTATGTTGAGATGACACGTATTAATTAGAGAATGATATTATGATCAACCATAAAAGCCTGCAGTTAGAGTAAAATATTGCAGCTTATCCGAGTATTGGTATACAGCGTGGTAAAGCGAGATTTAACATAGACCAAGTAACGTACGAGTTAAACAGAAATCTACCACACCTCGCATATCCATCTGATCTGCACTAAGTGATTATCATGCAGATGCACCCCTCAACTAGACCCTAGCTGTCAGCAGGTTTAGGAGTTATAATGAGGTGAGAGGTGTCATGCAATTAGCCTGTCTGTCTGCAAGTGAGAAGCAAGCCCGCAACAAAATGTGGCAGCGAACTGGGTGATGTCACCAGACAGAATAATACGCGACGCATTGAAAACATTTTTATGAATGCAATTATGTCAAAATTATATATGTGACTTAAAGAGATCCGACCTACGGAGATATATTATTACTTCGTATCTCCTCGTCAGTGTAAGGAAACTTCCGAGATAATTTAGTCCAAATTCTACATTTGTGTGTATATAATGTCAGTAACTGCTGTGTCAATAATCCACAAACATTATACAAATCGATGTGTATGTGTGTGTGTGTGTGTGTGTGTGTTTTCCACGCCTCCTATATCAATGGACTGATTTCTACCAAACTTGGTGCACATACCCCTTCATGTCAGATAAGAGTCGCTGTTGGGACAAGAACTACCTGCCTATCAAGTCCAGGAGTTATGACGTCATAAACAATGAGCTTCGTGAAAACCTGTCGCGTCATGCATGACGTTTAAATTTATTACTTCTGCGCTGCTAACTGCATTCGCAATAAATTTCGCAGTCAGTATCCACATATTAAGGGCTTATTTCAATAGTGGTACAAGTCCATTACCTCCACTTTTCTGCCTATAATGCTTTTGACATTAATGATCCAAACAAACAGAAAGAAAGGTTCATCTCTAGCAAGAAGCCAAGTGCCTGAATATTTCTGGTATCTCAACTGCAGACTTTTTACCGCTCATTTAACTTTAGGACTCTGTATCTCACAATGAACAAAAATGGACTTGTACCACTGTTGAAGTAAGCCCTTCATATGTCGGTAAATGTATCTACAAAGCGATATCAGGGTACCACAAGTAGTTAAACACTGAGACGCGTGAAAGCCTGGCGCATTGTACATGACGTTTAAATTTACTACTTCTTTTCTACTAATTCTATTCGGAACACATTTTGCGGACAGTATCCACATATGCTGCTAATTGTACCTATAACATTATATCGATGAACGACAATAGATCAGAAGGTATGACATCATGAACGCTGAGATGCATCAAAAATCATGCATGACGCTTAAATTTGTCATTTTTTTTCTACTAACTCTATTCGCAACGTATTTCGCTGACAGTATTCACATATACCACTGAATGTATCTAAGCAACTACATCATTATACGACTCATAGTTCATGAGATATGACGGCATAAACACTGAGATACGTGAGAAACGCCGCATCACGCATGAACTTTTAATATACAGGGTGTCCCAGCTATCTTGTCCACCAAAAATATCTCTGGAACAATATAAGCTATGGGAAAATGACTTTCACCAGTATCAATGTAGGGCTGGGGCCCATGAATGTACACATTTGGAAACATTCTAAGGCGAAGGCATATATGTTTTTTAACCCGTGGTCTAGGGGTAGCGTCTTTGATTCATAATCAAAACGTCTTCGGTCCCGGGTTCGATTACCGCCACTGCCTAAATTTTGATAAATAATCAGGATTTGCGGCCGAAGACTTCCGGCATAAGAAGTCAGCCTCATTCTGCCGACGGCCTCGTCAAAGAGGGCGGAGGAGCGGATAGAGGTTCAGGGCACACTCTTCTCCTAGGGGTGGGAAATTGCCTCTAAAGACGGAAGAATCAACAATGATCAACGACATGACATGTGGCCTGTAGTTGAAGAAGTGTCATGATGATCTCTCCATTGGAAAAAGATTCCGGAATAGTCCATAGTCCCCCATTCGGATCTCCGGGAGGGGACTGCCAAGGGGGAGGTTACCATGAGAAAAAGATTGAATAATCAACGAAAGGATAATGTTCTACGAGTCGGGGCGTTGAATGTCAGAAGCTTGAAGGTGGCAGGGAAACTAGAAAATCTGAAAAGGGAAATGCAAAGGCTCAATCTATAGTAGGGGTCAGTGAAGTGAAATGGAAGGAAGACAAGGATTTCTGGTCAGATGAGTATCGGGTAATATCAACAGCAGCAGAAAATGGTATAACAGGTGTAGGATTCATTATGAATAGGAAGGTAGGGCAGAGGGTGTGTTACTGTGAACAGTTCAGTGACCGGGTTGTTCTAATCAGAATTGACAGCAGACCAACACCGACAACGATAGTTTAGGTATACAAGCCGACGTCGCAAGCTAAAGATGAACAGATAGAGAAAGTGTATGCGGATATTGAAAGGGTAATGCAGTATGTAAAGGGGGACGAAAATCTAATAGTCATGGGCGACTGTAATGCAGTTGTAGGGGAAGGAGTAGAAGAAAAGGTTACAGGAGAATATGGGCTTGGGACAAGGAATGAAAGAGGAGAAAGGCTAATTGAGTTCTGTACCACGTTTCAGCTAGTAATAGCGAATACTCTGTTCAAGAATCACAAGAGGAGGAGGTATACTTGGAAAAGGCCGGGAGATACGGGAAGAGTTCAATTAGATTACATCATGGTCAGAAAGAGAAAATGGTTCAAATGGCACTGAGCACTATGGGACTCAACTGCTGTGGTTATCAGTCCCTTAGAACTTAGAACTACTTAAACCTAACTAACCTAAGGACATCACACACATCCATGCCCGAGGCAGGATTCGAACCTGCGGCCGTAGCAGTCGCACGGTTCCCGACTGCGCGCCTAGAACCGCGAGACCACCGCGGCCAGCGTCAGACAGAGATTCCGAAATCAGATACTGGACTGTAAGGCGTACCCAGGAGCAGATATAGACTCAGATCACAATATAGTAGTGATGAAGAGTAGGCTGAAGTTCAAGACATTAGTCAGGAAGAATCAATACGCAAAGAAGTGGGATACGGAAGTTCTAAGTAATGACGAGATACGTTTGAATTTCTCTAACGCTATAGATACAGCAATAAGGGATAGCGCAGTAGGCAGAAGAGTTGAAGAGGAATGGACATCTCTAAAAAGGGTCATCACAGAAGTTGGGAAGGCAAACATAGGTACAAAGAAGGTAGCTGCGAAGAAACCATGGGTAACAGAAGAATTACTTCACTTGATTGATGAAAGGAGGAAATACAAACATGTTCCGGGAAAATCAGGAATACAGAAATACAAGTCGCTGAGGAATGAAATAAATAGGAAGTGCAGGGAAGCTAAGACGAAATGGCTGCAGGAAAAATGTGAAGACATGGAAAAAGATATGATTGTCGGAAGGACAGACTCAGCATACAGGAAAGTCAAAACAACCTTTGGTGACATTAAAAGCAACGGTGGTAACATTAAGAGTGCAACGGGAATTCCACTGTTAAATGCAGAGGAGAGAGCAGATAGGTGGAAAGAATACATTGAAAGCTTCTATGAGGGTGAAGATTTGTGTGATATGATAGAAGAAGAAACAGGAATCGATTTAGAAGAGATAGGGGATCCAGTATTAGAATCGGAATTTAAAACAGCTTTGCAGGACTTACGCTCAAATTAGGCAAAAGGGATAGATAACATTCCATCAGAATTTCTAAAATTATTAGGGGAAGTGGCAACAAAACGACTATGCACGTTGGTGTGTAGAATATATGAGTCTGGTGACATACCATCTGACTTTCGGAAAAGCATCATCCACACAATTCCGAAGACGGCAAGAGCTGACAAGTGCGAGAATTATCGCACAATCAGCTTAACAGCTCATGCATCGAAGCTGCTTACAAGAATAATATACAGAAGAATGGAAAAGAAAATTGAGAATGCGCTAGGTGATGATCAGTCTGGCTTTAGGAAAAGTAAAGGCACGAGAGAGGAAATTCTGACGTTACGGCTAATAATGGAAGCAAGGCTAAAGAAAAATCAAGACACGTTCATAGGATTTGTCGACCTGGAAAAAGCGTTCGACAATATGAAATGGTGCAAGCTGTTCGACATTCTGAAAAAAGTAGGGGTAAGCTATGGGGAGAGACGGGTCATATACAATATTGACAACAACCAAGAGGGAATAATAAGAGCGGACGATCAAGAACGAAGTGTTCGTATTAAAAACGGTGTAAGACAAGGCTGTAGCCTTTCGCCCCTACTCTTCAATCTGTAGATCGAGGAAGCAATGATGGAAATAAAAGAAAGGTTCAGGAGTGGAATTAAAATATAAGGTGAAAGGATATCAATGATATGATTCGCTGATGACATTGCTATCCTGAGTGAAAGTGAAGAAGAATTAAATGATCTACTGAACGGAATGAACAGTCTAATGAGTACATAGTATGGTTTGAGAGTAAATCGGAAAAAGATGAAGGTAATGAGAAGTAGTAGAAATGAGAACAGCGAGAAACTTAACATCAGGATTGATGGTCACGAAGTCAATGAAGTTAAGGAATTCTGCTACCTAGGCAGTAAAATAACCAATGACGGACGGAGCAAGGAGGACATCAAAAGCAGACTCGCTATGGCAAAAAAGGCATTTCTGGCCACGAGAAGTCTACTAATATCAAATACCGGCCTTAATTTGAGGAAGAAATTTCTGAGGATGTACGTCTGGAGTACAGCATTGTATGGTAGTGAAACATGGACTGTGGGAAAACCGGAACAGAAGAGAATCGAAGCATTTGAGATGTGGTGCTATAGACGAATGTTGAAAATTAGGTGGACAGATAAGGTAAGGAATGAGGAAGTTCTGCGCAGAATCGGAGAGGAAAGGAATATGTGGAAAACACAGATAAGGAGAAGGGACAGGATGATAGGACATCTGCTAAGACATGAGGGAATGACTTCCATGGTACTAGAGGGAGCTGTAGAGGGCAAAAACTGTAGAGGAAGACAGAGATTGGAATACGTCAAGCAAATATTTGAGGACGTAGGTTGCAAGTGCTACTCTGAGATGAGGAGGAAAAAAAAACACAAACTTACTTTTTTTTAAATGGACCTCCTATATTTTTTCTTCAGCAATCCATAGCATGACAGAGCACATACACAATAGCGTTGATTGCATCGCAATATTCCCATTACATCCCGAGATATTGAGACGCGAAGTTGACGCTTGAAACACCCGACATGCGCTGCTAGCGCCACGTCCTGAGGCTCAGGCGTGAACCCCATGCTGCCCGTAATGGCGATGTGATTGACATGCGTAATCACACTTCCATACTTATCAAGAGGTCCGAAACGAATAATTCTGTCTGCTGCCATCAACTCTCATAAGCACATAATGGTTTCCCTTTTGCACGTTTTACGTGTCTACGTACACAATATGGTTTTCCTCTTGCACGTTTTACGTATCTACATACACAATATGAACCAGCACCGATATGTGTACACCCGTCAGGTTGTCTTATTTATCCTGCACACCCATAATAAGGTTTATCTAATGCGTTATATGACCCATTGTGCCTGTCGCGCAGGGCCTGGCTCTACCTAGTCAAGTGCCCAACGTAGTTCCCACTACTGCCACAGTTACCACTTCGCCTTCTTTATGATTTGCGACCCATGCAAACTCCTGTACTCCACCACCCTCCGAGCATCCCATTTGTTGTTGCTTTGGCGTGCAATACACCGCTTGCCAGTGAAGTCGTGCATCAGAGTAATCTAGTACCGGCACGGAGGTAGTACACATTGTGAATAAACGTTGTGTTGTGGAACTTATACTGTACAGTATAATGTACACATATGAAGATATGATAGAAATGCTGCTGATCTATGGAGAAAGTACGTTGGCGGGAAATTCGTTATGAGAGTGCTTGTTTGTTGATAGTACTGTTAGCGAACATTATGATTATTGAGTTTATATGCCTGTTTTCTACCCGATGCTACAACCTGTACTGTACCCTGTTGTAGGTGGACGAAATGCTGTTCAGGCAGAACGACTGTACAGAAGACGATTTCCTGACAAGCTATCGCCTTCGCGCCGGATGTTTGGTCGTCTCACATCTCGTCTACGTGAAACGGGAAGCTTAAATCCAAGACCTCGACATCGTCCTAGAACACGCACAGATGAACGTGCTGAAGTTGCTGTGCTCGGTACCATAGCGGTGAATCCTCAAATCAGCACACGTCAAATTGAACGTGAAGTTGGTGTGTCGAAATCAAGTGCACAGCGTATTCTTAAACGTCATAAATTTCATCCTTACCACGTTCATTTACACCAGGATCTTCATGGAAATGACTTCCGCAATAGGGTAACATTTTGTCGGTGACTCAGCAAAAACCTCTGACTAATCCAAATTTTTTTGCAGATGTTCTCTTTACCGACGAGGCATCATTCTCCAACAAAGGAATTGTCAATATGAAGAATATGCATTATTGGTCCGCAGACAATCCAAAATGGCTCCGTCAGGTAGAGCATCAACGTCCGTGGAAAATTAATGTTTGGTGTGGGATTATTGGAGATACCATTATCGGACCTTTCTTTATAAATGGCATTCAAAATGGCAGACAATACTCCAGATTTATACGACACAATCTTCCTGTTCTCTTGGACACCGTACTCTGAACCGGTGAATGGTCATGTGATATCAGCATGACGGGGCCCTGCACATAACGCCTTACGAGCACGACGACTTCTGAACCTTAAGTCCCCTGGTAGGTGAATTGGACGAGGTGGCCTAGTAAGGTGGTCTGTCCGATCTCCGGACCTTACACCGCTGGATTATTTTCTTTGGGGAGCAGTGAAGGATGCTGTTTACCAACATGAACCAACAACCCAGAGGACATGAAGCAACGCATTATTGATGCTTGTACAGCCATCAAAGAGGAAACAGTAGCACGAAATAGGGCAACCTTCATCCGCAGAGTGACCCTATGTATGCAAGCCAATGGGCATCACTTTGAGCATGAGATGTGAACGCTGTGTTTAGTGCTGGTATCACAGTGGAAATTTCTACAAAGGACCATTTTACCCCGTGATGTTAAGAAACATTTGTTTGCAACAATTTGTCATTTAACGCATTAGATAAACATAACATTGATAATTATGTGATAAAAAACTAATTGGTTAAACATGTTTACATTTTCATCTTCTATGTCCTACCTGAACTTCCCAAATCAAAACATTTTTACCTAAACAACGGTAAAACTTTTAGTCCACTTACTCGTTTCACTAAAACCATCAACATGGATTTCACTATTACGAGGGAATGATTAACTGTCACTTGCGCTAGATCTACAGTAAAGTAAAGTTTTAACGTTGAACGGCATTACCTTTTTAGTAACGGATTAACTATAAGCGAAGTTAACTTTTTGACTAACGTTGCGGTACAAAGATATGTTACAGAACCGCATCACCCCTAGCCTATGGGACAAATACCTGCTGGAATGTCCGACGTTAATGCAGGATGGCAGCAGACCGTATTATTCGTTTCGGACCTCTTGATAAGTGTGGAAGTGTGATTACGCATGTCAATCACATCGCGATTACGGGCAGCATGGGGTTCACGCCTGAGCCTCAGGATGTGCGCTAGCAGCGCATGTCGGGTGTTTCAAGCGTCAACTTCGCGTCTTAATATCTCGGGATGTAATGGGAATATTGCGATGCAGTCAACGCCATTGTGTATGTGCTTTGTCATGCTATGGACTGCTGAAGAAAAAAATAGGGGGCCAATTTAAAAAAAAAAAAACATACGTTTGTGTTAAAAAACAAATATGCTTTCATTTTAGAATGTTTCCAAATATGTACATTCATGGGCCACAGCCCTACATTGATACTTGGGACTTAACACCTCTGGTCATCAGTCCCCTAGAACTACTTAAAACTAACTAACCTAAGGACAGCACATAACACCTAGTCATCACGAGGCAGAGAAATATTTTGGGTGGACAAGATAGCTGGGACACCCTGTATTTACTCTCTACTACTAATGTGCTCCTACAGTCAAGTCAAATTAAAGAAATTCCTGACAACCTGACAACGCTTCTCACAGCTTTCTACTGCGAAGTGCATACAGCTGTAGGCGAAAACAACAGCCGTCTGTAGAGTTGCGAAGAGGCGTTGCCATAGAGACGTTTACAAAATTGCGTCGCAGACACACAAAGCAGCTGCGCCCAGCGTACAGAAACTCTCCGGGATCATGTTTCTTAATTTTAATATTGTACTTATTCATTTGCACATTTGCGTATTTCTTTGTATAACTGTATCATGATTTCAGAGGTGTATTCACAAATACATGAAAATATATTTTTTCGATACTTCACTGCAAAAACATTTCATTTTTTGTTTTCGTTTCTAATAGAAAATTGGCAAAATGAATACTGGGGTAATGCCAGGCTTGTCAGCTACTTTACTGGGTAAAGCACCGTGTATGAAAAAACTGACATATGATTTTTTGACACGATACGTATTTCATTTTATTCCGTAAAAGCATTGCCTAAGGTAGGGTTTTTTCGTCCATATCTTATTTATAATTTGGATATGATGCCTGCATACATATTTAACTAGAATTTTCTTCCTCAGTGGTGATACACTATGTGATACGTGTTTCATATTAGGTGCATTCTGCTGCTGCCTACTGCCAGGTACTCCATATCAGCGACCTCAGTAGTCATTGGACATTGGGAGAGAGTAGATTGGGGCGCTCCGCGGAACTCACGGAATTCTAACGTGTTCAGGTGATTGTGTATCACTTGTGTCATATGTCTGTACGCGAGATTTCCACTCTCCTAAGTATCCCTATATCCACTGTTTCCGATGGGATAGTGTAGTGGGAACGTGAAGCGTCACGAACAGCACAAAAGCGCACAGGCCGACCTCCTCCGTTGACTGACAGAGGCCGCCGACAGTTGAAGAGGGTCATAATGTGCAATAGGCAGACATCTATCCAGATCATCACACAGGAATTCCAAACTGCATCAGGATCCACTGACAGCTGGGCGCTAAATGAAAAACTATGGATTTCATGGTCGAGCGGCTGCTCATAAGCCACACATCACGCCGATAAATGCCAAACGACACCTTGCCTGGTGTAAGTAGCGTTAATATTGGACGATTGAACAGTGGAAAAACGTTGTGTGGAGGGACGAATCATGGTACACAATGTGGCGATCTGGTGGCAGGGTGTGGGTGTAGCGAATGTCCGGTGAACGTCATCTGCCAGCGTGTGTAGTGCCAACAGTAAAATTCGGAGGCGGTGGTGTTGTGGTGTGGTCGTATTTTTCATGGAGGGGGCTTGCACCCCTTGTCGTTTTGTGCGACACTATCACAGCATAGGCCTACACTGATGTTTTAAGCACTTCTTGCTTCCCACTGTTGAAGAGAAATTCGGGGATGGCGACTGCGTCTTTCAACACGATCGAGCACCTGTCCATAATGGACAGACTGTGGCGGTGTGGTTACACGACAATAGCATCCTCGTAATGGACCGATCTGCACAGAATTCTGACTTGAATCCTATAGAACACCTCTGGGATGGTTTGGAATGCCGACTTCGTACCAGGCTTCACCGAGCGACATCGATGCCTCTCATCAGTGCAGCACTGTGTGAAGAGTGGGCTGCCATTCCCCAATAAACCTTCCAGCACCTGATTGAACGTATGCTTGTTAGAGTGGAAGCTGTTATCAAGGCTAAGGGTGAGCCAACACCATACTGAATTCCAACATTACCGATGGAGAGTGCCTGGATACTTTTAATCACTTTGTGTATTTACAAATCATGAAAGAAACCGTGAGATCTTAAACGGCGAAAAATGAAACACAATAAGGCTGCCAATGAGGTTTACCAGTAAAGCAATATTTTCTGGACGGCCAATAAGGCAGACGGAGGAAATCCGCTTGCGGAAGCAAGTTGGAGGAAGGACTGTTTCCTCGCAGCACGCCTCGCCCCTCACTTCCAGTTATAAATCGTTTTCACATTTGCAGGGTAATGCTTTTGTTTGATAGTGATATCGTGGTTTCGGTCTCGTTGTGAATATTTCACTAGTAAAATTAAGGCTATTGATTGACTGACAGCCCGCATCTCGTGGTCGTGCGGTAGCGTTCTCGCTTCCCACGCCCGGGTTCCCGGGTTCGATTCCCGGCGGGGTCAGGGATTTTCTCTGCCTCGTGATGACTGGGTGTTGTGTGATGTCCTTAGGTTAGTTAGGTTTAAGTAGTTCTAAGTTCTAGGGGACTGATTACCATAGATGTTAAGTCCCATAGTGCTCAGAGCGATTTGAACTGACTGACAGCTACTTCCGTATTTCCGCCTTTGGACTTCACTACGCATAAAACAGGTTCATTTCCCTTTGAAACTTTTCAGTGAGCTAAAAACCAACAAGGAAATTTTGATGTTAGATTGCCGTCCGATAAGTGAGGTACGATTCAAAATGGCAGCGCGGGTTGCAGATAGATCCTCAGTCGGCCGTATGTCGAAATTCACGCTGCCGCCAAGTCGGTTGCGGGCTGTTCGTGACCCGTCGGAAGCAGGAATGCAGCGACCGACGCTCATCTGGGCTGGAGTCGAGCCGGAATCTGGAAAACGCCGGTCACGACCTGCTTTTGTTCCGACATTTACGGGAATTGGGCTGCGGAAAAATCTTGAGCAACCTGAACCGCTACAACTCGGCTAGTAATTAAGCGGCCGACTGACCTTCTCAGCCGTAGGAAATATTTCTGAGACAATGCCGACTGAAAGAGTTACTCAAATTCGGTCGATCCGTAATCTTTGAAACGGCTTGTAAATAACCTGGAATGCCCAACGTAGCGTAGGACTTCGCAGATATTGAGTGAACTTTACCCAATCACGGTTCCGAAAAACAGTTTACTTCCCTAAAACGTTGTTGTGTAGTTTGTTTCTCGAGTTATGTGTTGAATAAAAAACTGAAATCATAAGAGTAGCTCCAAAGACGGAAAGAATGCACAGTAGAAGGGCAAAATTCTCCTTAAATTACGAACTGAAAATTACTGTAAGTGAAAGTATTGACTAAAGCCGACGGTACACGAACTGTCCATTCGGACGTCAATATTAATATTCACCTTGTTGCAGAACGCTCAGAAATGATGTGGCTGTGCATACGTACATATACCTCAACGTCGAATACGCGATGCAGCGCGCTCCAGCTGCAGTTGTCGGCTGTATCTGGCTCGCATATCACAGTTCGTTTACGAAATGGGCGTGCGTAAAGTTCGTACGTCAGCTCTATCCTGTTCTCCTGTGTGTAACATACACAGATAAAAGCTTCAGTATCCATGAATACGTTATAAGGCAGAAAAGGATGTAAGGACATCAGCTTACAAAAATTTCGTTACAAATAGTGCGATACAAATTTGCACACAAGTTAAAAACTGTCTCTTCTTCTCAGTCTGTAGTAAAACCCAGAGGTCATATTTATTTGATTCAGTAACAGAATCTTTAAAACATTTGAAATACAAGACTACAAGAGAAAGTGCAAAGTGTCGTATTGCAAATAGTGTAGACAGAGCCAATCGCACACACACACCTCTGAGGAAGGGAGCACTTATTTTTACATAACACAGAATATTACAGACAATAGTTATATTAAATTAATAAGTAAGCCCAGAAACTATTACAAAACGAGAAGACGAGTAAAGAAAAATTTGGATATAGTAAGACGCGAACCTCCAGCACATCAGGGATCACTTCGTAACTGCATCTCTATTCATTCTGGTAAACTACGCATTCGTAACATGAGATATTGTCTTCTAGGTTATTACCTTCTGAAGGCCCTAATCGCAGATCTATTATTAACTGACATTTAACTATAACAAATCGTGCCAAGGAAAATGTGTTTCTGTTGGATCTTCAGTTTGATTTTGCCTTCAAACGGCATACTTTTATAAGTTATTTAATTACCAATATGACGTTTCCCGTAATGTTCTGGAGACATCAACTTTCTGGTGCTTTGAAACGTCATATATTCATACGACTTAAGTTATAATACAAAACCCATCAAACATGGACTTCGACTGAGAGCCAATATGGCGTCTCCAGTCAGAATCTATGCACCCTCAACGTTAACGTTCGAACGTGGGGTCCAACTGCTGTGACAGCGACTCAAGGACGTGCCTAGCTGCACACCTCATCCTAGGCCCTCACAGACGCTCCTACCTCCCCCCTCCCCTCGTAAACACCAATTTAATATAAGTTTCAAGGAAGCCACAAAACGTAATGGATATTGACTAACAACAAGTGAGTCCGAAGCCATTAGTCATGATATCTCGAATGGCAAAAGTAAGACGAGTTGCGCCGCATTACCTACATCTCTCCCCTCTCCCCCCCTCTCCCCCCCCCTCTCTCTCTCTCTCTCTCACACACACACACACACACAAACATATATACACGTACACACACCTTCAACCCTTATGCCTAACTCAGATCGTGGGTACGATCTTGGAATTGTACGGTATCTAAATGGTAACATGGGTTAAAACAATACAAGTAGGAACATGCACCCAAAGTGACATTTCGAGAGCGGTAAACACGCCATGTTGAAGCGCAGTTCTTTACTGTCGCTAATCGAACATGGTGAGTGCGCAGAAGCGTGTAATAACGCAAAGAAGAAACTCATAAAAGTCTAGATTTTGTGACAAATATCGACAACACCACTCGACCAGCAAGTGTACCATTAATGATATAAACTCACACTCTGTTCATTCAGAATCTATCGAAGTAAAATTGAAGCCGTGGGTACAAAGAAGATAGAGAAATGAGAGCCTTTTTACTTTCACTCTGAATCTGCAGTTCAGATTTCTTTATAAATTGCGAAGTAAGTATTTCAGTAGAGCAGAATATCTCGTTTTCAAGGTGCTGAATATGTAGTGTAACGATCTTGTCAGATTTCAAAAATTGGTATGAAGACACAATACTTTATAATTTGACAATAGTTTGCTAAAATAATAAAGCACTTCACCTGTTGGAAAGGAGCAATTCTATATTAACGCTAAATAATTTAAAAAGAAGTAAATTCCGCTTCACTCACATAATATACAATAAGTACGAGGAAGAAGTGGTTTGAAAGACTCGCGTATGTGCAGATTTAACAGCGACTCCTCTACAGATATTCATTACGCGAACCTACTGGCGTTGTACATAGCCTTCTTCCAAAATACAATTTACTTTTTTTTTATCCATCACAGCCAAACGTTTTAGTACTGGTGTGCTGTCTTTAACTCTAATTGCGGTGGGCGTTTCCAACTGTTTAGAATTTGTTGTACTGCGTATTCTCAAGATGAAGTTAATATTTCAGAAGATAACAAAATGGCCATTTGAAACAAGAAAAGTCATGTAGGCATATTGATTGTTCTCGTTGTGCTGACATTTCAGAGATTTCGCTGGCTCTTTATTACTTCCAGAAACATAAGTTCTTAATCCAGGGTTGTTGTATTTCGACTCCCCTGTCAGCTCCTTCAATTTGAGTTCAACCTTTTGAATCACCCTGTATTTACTGGAAACATAGGAAGTTACATGAGGCTATTCGCAGACATTGCATTTGTTATTGTGTACGTTCCACGAAGGGTCAGGAAACATACACACTGCCGGGAATAAAATGCAGCACCCACGAGAACAATGTTCAGTGGTACGCGGGTATAAATGTGTTTCTCACTTTTGGCTCTGCTGATCTAACTGTGTTGAGCTTAGAGGTGAACAGTGTTTGCAGCGTTCATTCTAATGTGCAAGCATGCCCCATTGATGATTATATACTCCTTTTACTCCTGCTGCACAGCGTCAGCCGTTTGAACGTGGTTGCATTGTGTGTCTGTGGGAAGCTGGATGGATGTGTTGACGTACTGCTGCACATGTAGGGCACAATGTATCAATGGCGTGTTGCTACTCCCAACAATGATCTGTGGAACATTCCTTTACCTGTGTACCAGATTCTGGACATGCGAGTAGTACAGACGCTGTGCAGCGGTGGCTGACCGAACCTCTTCTAGGTGTAAAATCAGGGACACGTTGAACTTACTCCGTCATCAGGGACCACTGGGAGCAGTTTTCTGGCAGTAGCATTAAGATCGCGTATGCCTGTGGCCAGGCTACCATTGACACCACGACATCACCAAGCTAGGCTGCTCTGGTGTCCTGATAGGGTTGGCTGGAGAATGGAATGGCTCTCTCTTGTCTCCAAAGATGAGAGTAGATTCTGTCTGTGTGCGAGAAATAGACGTACACGTGAATGCCGTAGACCTTGTGAGCTGCCTATTTCAGACTGCAATCGCCGACGACACACAGGTCCTATCCCAGGCCTTATGGTGTGGGGAAACATCAGTTATAGCTCAACTGTCACATTTCATGTTCCTGCAGGGTAAAGAAAACCGTGTCCGCTGCATCGCACAGGCTGTTAGCCCATGCTATTGCCATTTCTTGGACAGGAAGATGATGTGCTTCTTCAGCAGGACAAGGCACGTGATGCAACGTACGCATCGTGGTGTACAACTGCTGTTGCCAGCAAGATCACCCGATCTCAGGCCAATTGAACACGTATGGGCCATGATGAAGTGAGAACTTACTCGTTCTCTAGGGCCTGCAAGAAACATTGCGAAATTGCAAGAAAAGGCGCTAGATGCTTGTGGCAGTCTATTACAGGGTGCCATTCGGCAATGCTTTGTTTGAATGCCAAAATATACATCTGCTTTGCCTCCAGAGAAGGGCACACAGTGCACTAATGCTTGTTTGGGCACCTTTTGCTGTGGCGTGTATTTTTCATTTGGTCTCAGTTTGTTATTACATACTCTCACAATGCTGAACTACCTGTCACCTTACTTGTCAATAAACTGAGAGGTGTACTGAAAACTGCGCCCACTGAAATTTGTGCCCAGAAAGGATCGACGAAGGATCCCCTAATCGCCGTGCCTGGCACGTAGGAGAGCTGAGGGATGGTACCTAGAGATTTCCGGGCTCCATTTTCTACCGTACTACACAGAACGCTGCGGACTGTGAAAATCAACTTTAAGGATGCGCAGGAAACCTATACGCACAGGAAGGCCATGGAACGTGTATCAGATGCTGTTTCAGATCCTAGACATTTGATTAAAACTTCAGAAATGAAACTTCCCACAGTTATACCCAAAATCAGTTGACAATTATTATGAGATTCCTTGCACAAATTTCACACCTAAGAAGAAGAAGACTGAACTATTACCAAGTTTATTTTGGATTTAAGATTTTTCTTAACTTTGTTTGTTTCGATAGCGTTGTGTAATGGATTTCTTTTTTGTTTTGCAAAATTTAAATTAATTACTAATTATCTTGAGACAGGAATGTCTACTTTAGTTGTTAATCAATAACAAATGAGTTAGCTAACTATATCGATATTGATGAGGCGATTTCATAATTTGCAGCTGAAAAAGAATGAATAAATTCTAAGCTACGTACTAACCACCTGTCGCTAAGAAAATCCTCCGTTATGTGTTCTGATTTCTTAATAATCAGTTACCCATGTCTGTTTTTTTTTCAATGCACTTTACTTATTCGTTTTCATCCATAAAAACCGTTTGCGAAGTAGTTACATTATACTTTGATTACATAATCACGCATATAAAAAAAACCTGCACACAAAATTTGCATGCTTTTGTGAGGTTGGCAATTTTGTTGGGGGGGGGGGGGGGGGGGGGGGGACGGCAAATTAAATCCCCACCGGGTACCGAGCTACCTATCTACGCCACTACCTAAATGTCAGTCTTAAATAAAGTAAAATACTGGATGTTTAGGTAATCAAATAGGGAATTCTTGTACAGTTCTGTACAAGTTCTAAATTGATCACAGAAAATATCTCCAAGACATTCACAAACGTTTAAACAGTTCATGAGACGTAAGTGTACGTCATTAAAGGGTGTGTGCCTTAGAAGCTTTTAAAGTGTATGACAAGTTCACTCACAGAAACAAAGTTTACATTTCACTGATATGTTTAATTTTAGCGCAGTATGTCTTCACTCATCGTTATAACAACCTAGCGAAGACAAATTTTGCGTTTGGTGCTTTACGTCGCATTGACTATTATTTTCGCTACAGATGTAGCTTTCATACGCTTGCCAATTTATTGTCTCACTTCTTAATTTTCTTTGTATTCATGAGTAAGTTCAAAAAAAAAAGTTCAAATGTGTGTGAAATCTGATGGGACTTAACTAGTAAGATCATCAGTCCCTAAGCTTACACACTACTTAACCTAAATCATCCTAGACACACACACACACCCATGTCCCTGGAAGGACTCGAATCTCCGCCGGGACCAGCAGCACAGTCCATGACTGCAGCGCCCAAGACCACTCGGCTAATCCCGCGCGGCAATGTGTAAGTCCTATCTTGCACTTTTCTGCAGAAAGAAAAATAACATCCATACACTTAGGCTGTCGGTAGTACAAATTCAATAGCGGGAATCGCCGCTGATTCGAAATCTGCGGTCATTATATTCTGAAATATTTTCCACAAAGTTTTGGAAGAGACGGATGTATGTTTCTCTTCTTTTGTGGGATAATATGTTAAGGCAACTGGATATATGTTTGTCTCATTATTTGTATTCGCAAAGTCGGGATGAACGGTGTATGCAAACGAAAACTATTTGCTGCAGGGCTTCAACGTACCATACATAATGATGTTTACTCCTTAGAGCCTCTCTCCCTGCTCTTCCGCTAAGAACTGTTATCCTTTCTCCTAATACGTCGTCGCTTAACAGAAAACTACTGCCATAATTCATAGCTAGTAACTCTGCCTTGAGGTCAATTTCTTCTCCTGTCTGCGGATCTCTCTCATTTTCCTGTCACTCTGCCCGCTGGTAGTATAAAGTTCTTTTAGTTGCTTGCTGCTCTGGCATTTCAGTGAGAAAATCACATCCTCGATTATGCAGGCAACCCAGCTACTATGAATATATTTTGGAAATACAAGTCTCTTCCTCCGTGCCCTTCTCTTTAGTTTAGGTCTTCCTAACTTTCAACCGAGCGTCATCCGGAGCTCCACGTTGATGCTCCAATGAAAAAAGCACCGTTCAATCTTTAGTTTTAAGCATTCCTCGGCCATGGTTTGCATTCTGTCTTGAAAAGCGCTACGCCACAGTCCCTTCTTCTTTCGTTCTCTTCCTATGTAAAAATAACCTTCATAGCTGGAACGTAGCTTATCATGAATGGTCGTTGAAACTTCCACTGCGGAACTATTGCGACAGAAATACCCAAGTCGCACGATGTCAACTCTACGGCGCCTAGAGCAATACTTTGGCTGTTTTTTCAGACGGTTGACTACTGTTTTTGAGAAGGTTTATCAGGATGCAGTTCGGCTGGTCTAGGGAGCACGTAGTTTAGAGTAATGACGATGGTCCGGGCGCAGGGGTTAGCCGTGACACAAAGTGCAAAAGTGCGCAGGTATTGGGCGCAGATTTCAGCGGTTTCTGGTTGGGAGCAAATTTCTCTGAGCGCAGTTTTCACGGATTCAAACAGACCTTGTCCTTGAGGAGGGTTGCATAACTTTCTTCGGCAGTGTAATTTCTCTCGTATGCATATCGCGAAGTAACCACAAGGAGAAAATAAAAGAAATTAGAACTCATACAGAGGCGGAAAGGCAATCAGTTTTCTAATGCGCCATTCGCGAATGCAACGGAGAAACGAAGAAAAGATATTGGCGCAATGAGCACTCTGTGCTATACTCCGCAAGGTACACAGGGTTTTCAGTAAGTAATGCAACACTTTTATTCTCGACCAGTTTCGGTTGTAAAAATACGGAATTTGTTTTCGGAAAGAGTGGAATATTTCCGCTCCAGCCCCTATGGTTTTAAGCAGTTCTGTTACGTGGTGGCGCTATACGCACTCTTCAAAATGCCGTCTTAACAGAGGTACATTTCAAGCACACAACTGTCACTTAGTTTCTTTTGGAGGAAAACCAGAGCTTGGCAGGTGTTCCTTCGCGCTTACAGAATGCCTACGGAAATCTGGCAGTGAACAAAATCACAGTGAATCGTTGGGCATGGTGTCTGTCATCATCGTAACGAGGTCGCGCAAACCTGTCGGATCTCCCGCGTGTCGGCCGGCCGCACACAGATGTGACTCCCTCAGTGTTAGAACGTGCGGACAGTCTCATTCGAGGTAATCGACGGATCAAAATCAAACACCTCGTTGCACAACTGTCCATCGAGGACAGTGGGACAGCAGCTGGACTTGAAGTACTTGAATAATAAGAATTAAAACCAACAGCTGTAAAGTAATTCAAACGTCGTTTGTTCAAATCAAGCTACCTGTTCTGACGCGAAAAAGCGTCATCTTCGGGTCTCAAGCAGATTACGCTTGTGGCCTGAAAGTGAAGCTTTTTCGAGACGAAATTAGTAGCATGTTTTCAATAAACGGCGTTTGTTTGAAGTACAATACGGTTGTTGGTTTCAATTTTCATTAGTGAAGTCTTTTTGACACATTCGTCCACCAGATGCGGAACTCAAAGATATGCGTGGCCGAGGGTATCTCGCCGCCTTACAAAAGACCATAAAGAGCAACGCAGGACCATCTGTCAGGAATTTGCGTGTTACGAAGCTTATCGTGACAGTTTTTTTGGTCAAACATCGTCACATGCTATGAAACAAGGGTTCATGACTTCAAATCGGAAACGAAACAGTAATACATAGAGTGGTGCCACGAAACCGTTTCTCCAGTCATGGCGATTGTCTCCTGGGACTCTGAAGGGGTTGTTCTGTTTGAAGGCCTCCCTCATGTTGCAACGATCAACTCGGAAGTGATTTGTGCTATCCTAAGGAAATTGAAGAAAATATTTAAGCGTCATCGTCACCATAAAAATGCAAACGATGGCGTAAGGCCGTCGTACTGAACGGAAATTATGTTGAAAAGTAGGGTTTCGTAGCCAAAAGAGTGGGGAATAATGCGGTGCATTGGAACCTTGAAGAAAACCAACCTGCTTTCAGAGGAAAAAAAAAAAAAAGAAATGTGTTGCATTACTTATCGGGCGTCCCTCGTATAAACGCAAATGTAGCGTTCCACTGTTGAGATTTAGGGTCAGCAAACAGCTTCGTCCAACAACTGAAACACAGTTTTTGGTGGTGCGATGTTTACGCCTGCCCTATTCCAAACAAATAAGCATGGTATAATGAAAACAGCTACAGTATGTCCACAGGCCCAGGCAAACTTACCTGCAGTAAGTGATGTGCAATTATGATGAAAACCACGCCTTTGCTTGAACTCCAGGCACCAGATGGCACGAAGGAAGCAAACACCTGCACTGTTTGGTGTTCCACACTGTTTGCGTGAATTCTCCACGCTTCGGAAGCTGATCGTTCTATCGAATTAGACAAAGCAGTGTTCCTGAAAGAGCCGGCCGGCGAGACCTCAAAGGCACTGGGGGAAGGCGCCATTCATCTTGCCTGTCCCTGCCAGGGGAGGCCAAGGCGAAGCTGCAGGTAGGGGACCCCCGCCGCGAAGCGACCGTTTCCACGACTCGTTCGCCGCCGCGGGCGCGCATACACAAAAAAACAACTGATTGCTTTCCTCTGCCGTATATCACTCGCCAACGAACCGAAATGAAGCTCCCGCGGGCAAAAAATGAATGAGTAAACATTTTCCGCTCCACGAGATAAGACGGCCTTTCTTTCCCGCTCCATATCGGAAGAAAAATAGGAACACTTAAGGCGCTTCTTTCAATAGACCGAACGACGGAGATTCGCCGTTGACAGCTGCTGGGCAACACCGTACAAGGTTTTCTAAATTATTAAATGTTGTTTCAAGGTAATTTGTTTGCCGTATCATCACTACATGATTATTTTTTTTTTTTTACAATAACTGTGAAATATGTTGTTATTCAGCAGAAAGCAAAGCATAGCGCGGCCATCTACATTTATTTCTACATCTAAACTTTATGGTATACAGTGGGGGGTACGTCTGGTAACAGTTTTACTTTTCCGTTTCCTGTGCCATTCTAAAACAATGTGGGAGGCAAAATTACTGTCAAAAACAGTTTTTTTTAGGGTCTCGTGCCTCAGTCTGTAACAACAAAACGCTTACAAGATCGCTTTGTTGTCCGTCCCTCTCTTCGACTGTGAAGAACCCTTTTCCTCAGAAGTGAGTTCAAATTTATGTCACAAAGTGAAGTCTACGGTCCATTGCCGAGGTAAATATTTTAAGCTTCTAAGTCTTTGAAATCGAAATATACGGCCATTTATGTCACGTATTTTGATCCTCGAAAACTCACTCACCAAAACCTATAGGTTAAGTTCCGTTGATCGTGAAACTTCGCGAGAATCAATGTTTCACAGTATAGGGAAATATACGAATTTGTTAGTTTGTACAAGAAGAAATGCAGATGATAAACGGTTATTCATTGCACAAATATATTATACTAGAACTGACATGTGACTACATTTTCACGCAATTTGGGTGCATATATCCCGAGAAATCAGTATCCAGAACAACCACCTCTGGCCGTTATAACGGCCTTGATACGCCTGGGCATTGAGTCAAACAGAGCTTGGATGGCGTGTACAGGTACAGCTGCCCATGTAGCTTCAACACTATTCCACAGTTCATCAAGAGTAGTGACGTATTGTGACGAGCCAGTTGCTTGGCCACCATTGACCAGACGTTTTCAGTTGGTGAGAGATCTGGAGAATGTGCTGGCCAGGGCAGCAGTCGAACATTTTCTGTATCCAGAAAGGTCCGTACAGGACCTGCAACATGCGGTCGTGCATTATCCTGCTCCAATGTAGGGTTTCCCAGGGATCGAACGGAGGGTAGAGCAACGTGTCGTAACACATCTGAAATGTAACGTCCACTGTTCAAAGTGCCGTCAATGCGAACAAGAGGTGACCAGACACGGATGCGACCATCATGATGCTGTAAACAGAACCTGGATTCATCCGAAAAAATGACGTTGTGCCATTCGTGCACCCAAGTTCGTTGTTGAGTACACCATCGCAGGTGCTCCTGCCTGTGGTGCAGCGTCAAGGGTAACCGCAGCCATGGTCTCCGAGCTGATAGTCCATGCACCTACAAACGTCATCGAACTGTTCGTGCAGATGGTTGTCGTCTTGCTAACGTCCCCGTCTTTTGACTCAGGGATCGAGACTTGGCTGCACGATCCGTTACAGCCATGCGGATAAGATGCCTGTCATCTCGACTGCTAGAGACACGAGGCCGTTGGGATCCAGCACGGCGTTCCGTATTACCCTCCTGAACACACCGATTCCGTATTCTGCTAACAGTCATTGGATATCGACCAACGCGAGCAGCAATTCGCGATACGATAAATCGCAATCGCGATAGGCTACAATCCGACTTTTATCAAAGTCGGAAACGTGATGGTACGCATTTCTCCTCCTCACACGAGGCATCACAACAACGTTTCACCAGGCTATGTCGGTCAACTGCTGTTTGTGTATGAGAAATGGGTAGGAAACTTTCCTCATGTCAGCACGTTTTAGATGTCGCCACCGGCGCCAACCTTGTGGGAATGCTCTTAAAAGCTAATCATTTGCGTATCACAGCATCTTCTTCCTGTCGGTTAAATTTCGCGTCTGTAGCACGTCATCTTCGTGGTGTAGCAATTATAATGGCCAGTAGTGTAATTTTATCACACGAAAAAACTATTTGTTTTGTCATTTGTTATATGACGTCAAACTTGAAATTAAAACATTGTCCAGAGCAAAAAATTTTCGATGGTGTTTAGCCACAGTCATTCAATATTGTTCAAAAGAATAAACTACCATTTGACTGTGTATTACTATATTCATGTTTTGTGCTAACTAGATTCCGGCTTTTATGCCGCTCGCAAGTACAACGCAAAAAGTTGCTAGATCATATTATGTCACATCGATTAAGCCTAAGCTTTGGACTGCCTCAACAGATATGACATAACAACGGTCCAACAACTTTTACCACTGTACTTGAGGACGGCATAGACGCCGAGATCTAGGTAATGTAAAAGATAAATGTAGTGACACACTGGCGACTTTTTTTTTTTTTTTTTCATCAGGCTTCTGACTGTCTGATGCGGCCCACGCCGACTTTCTCTCCCGCGCCAATCTCTTCATCTCAGAGTATCACTCACACATAACGTCGTCAATTACTTGTCGGATATATTGCAGTCCCTGTCGTCCTCTACTGATTCTACCCTCTATAGCTCCCTCTAGTATAAACAAAGTTAATCTTTGACGTCTGAATGTAAGGACTACGATCCTGCCCCTTCTTTTTGACAGTGTTCTCCACACGTTCCTTTCCTCGCCGATTCTCCGGAGAATCTCTACGTTT
The DNA here is from genome assembly GCF_023897955.1 of Schistocerca gregaria. NCBI lineage: Eukaryota > Metazoa > Arthropoda > Insecta > Orthoptera > Acrididae > Schistocerca > Schistocerca gregaria. The sequence continues at coordinate 423,870,030 of NC_064920.1, forward strand.
CTTACGCATCCACCTATTTTCAATATTCTATAGCATCTCATCTCAAACGCTTCAATTCTCTTCCGGTTTTTACATAGTTCATTGCTAATTTCCATGAAATTCTGTGCTTCAAATTTTAGAAATTTCTCCCTTACATTAAGGTGTATGTAGACTTCATTTGGCCGGAAATGCCCTCTTTGCTACTCTGTTTTTTATGTGTTTCTTGGTTCGTCTGTCACGTGTTGCTTTTCGTCCAAAGTAGCAGAATTCCGCACTTTGTATACTTCGTGGTTCCCAATTCTGAAGGTTACACATGCAGTTACAAGAACATTCTGCCCACAACTTCCCCATGTAAAAAAGTCATAAACCACACATAGCATATGTAGTACTGGGGCACGCCGAGATCATGACTCGAAATATGAACATTAATCTGAGAGACAATGTTTTAAAGTGAGAGAATGGCGTGCCACGTCTCAAAACCGTCCAAGTTCTCCAGTAATAGTCACAACCCAAGATGTTCGTTGGTTGACCTCATCTTGCTTCCCAGTAGCTGAGGGATTTTTAGCACTTTGGAAGAATGCATGTTGACACTTTCCACTACCACAGAAGATGAATCTGTTGTGGCTGCCAAGTCTCCTTTTATACTCCAAAGATCCAAAACGGCGACACTCTGGTCAGTTACTGCCACACAGCAGTCGTTCCATAGGTTATTCATTAACAGATACTTTGTAGAAATGGTTGGAACAGAGTACAGTTGAATAAATTGTAAGTACTATGTCGGTGTTAAAAACATTTAAAGAGTCTTGCACAGGATCAAACATACGATCCATTCTGTTCCCAGCTATAAGATTCTATCGTATTGTGGGGTGAAGCCGACCGGAGTGGCCGAGCGGTTCTAGGTGCTTCAGTCTGGAACCGCACGACCGCTACGGTCGCAGGTTCGAATCCTGCCTCGGGCATGGATGTGTGTGACGCCCTTAGGTTAGGTTTAAGTAGTTATAAGATCTAGGGTACTGATGACCTCAGATGTTGAGTCCCATAGTGCTCAGAGCCATTTTAACCTTTATGTGAATTCTGACTGTTGCCATGTTCTACTCCAATACACATGATCTGCAAGCACAGTTCCGGCAGCATTTAACTAAGGCTAAGTGTGCGAGGCGGCGTGAGACGCCTTTATGTATGTGCCAGCGGTATGGCTAACTGTCCTTTGGAATGCTGCAAAAGTGATTCGGCATTGCTGCTTCCACATAATAACATGTGCACGAGTTAAAACTGCACCAAGCAGAAATAAAGAAAGAGTATATCTAGAATTTAATAAAGACTTTGTATAAGAATTTTTGTTCTCATATTCTCTATCCTACCAAAATCCCTAAACAATTCTACTATTTATGATAATACACAGAGAGTCCCAAAGAAACATTGACGACGCTTAGTATGTTGTGTCGATCAAAATTAATTCTTTCAAAACAGTTTAGAACATTCATTTGCAAAGAGTATCCTTTTGTAAGTCCAAAAATGAAACATATTTCTGTAGCATCAGTTTATTTTCTTCTTGCTACTTGTGTAGCATCTCACATTTTTCCTAGGTAAGTTGCTATGTGCTCCGGTATTCATTGTGAAGACTAATCTGATGCAATTCTCACCACTCAAGTAAGTAACCTCCTTTTCTTTCGACTAGTCAAAATCGAAAACACTGTGAAATAAAAAAAGTGCCTTAAAAAGGAGAAATTAATCGTTTAGGTCAGGTAAAGAACTACTGTATTTCATTGCAATGTCTTTAATTTCGTGCCTTTACCTATGTTAACCCAAAGGAGCTCCCTGGTGTATATGAATTAATATAACAAGATAATTATTGGCCGAGCGCTACGCAAAAAGTTATGTTTTTAAAGAACATTCTTAATTAGATGTGTGTAGCCAACACAGACATCTGCATCACTGTTCTACAATTCACAAGCAAGTGCTCGGTCCACGGTCGACACTAGTGGGCTATTCTTTGACTGTTTCACTCTCAATAGCAATAGTCGTCCTCCGTTCTGGCGGAGGATTCGCACCTTTTATCATCACATTCAACCACATGCACCAAGGCTACTCTGGGAATCCTGATGTCAGCAGCCGCAGTTTCTTACCATCAAGGCCATCCCCACCCCCACTCTGTGCCCCCCATGCCGCAGACACCCACACACGAGCTCCAGCATGCTCGCTCCCAACGCCTCCCCGTCGACATCGTCATGCTGTTAGCGAATTGGATGGAAATTCAGCTCCTCGTTCTTCAAAAATCTTTAATTCGATTGCGAGAGTGTCGTCATTTGATTTGTGTTCTTCAGGAATGAAGCGACTACTTTGGAGCAATATGCTCTCAATTCTAGGTAAGTGCTTGGACATTTATAACAAATTATTTTTTTTGCCCAAAAGTATTTAAACGATCTGACGACATCCCATATGCAAACAGACACTGGTATTACCATCACATCAGAGTCCATAATTAATCAGTGATCACAAGCTGTTGCTGTACATTCGAGGCCTCTGTTCTGCAGGGAGGGGACCAGGCACTGTAGTGAGAATCACATAAGAAAAAATGGGAGGAATAAAATACTTTGACAGTATTCAATAATGTCATCTTATAGGTAAGAAACGAGGCCTACTGTACTTTCGACTACCTAGTTCCTATTAGTTTTTAAGCTCACCGAACTGCCTACCTCCCATACCTATACATGGTGCCCCCCCCCCCAAAAAAAAAAAACACTGACAGAGCTCAGTATGTTGTGTCGGAAGGCACACTGATCGGTCTTTAAGAAGGAACCAATCTCTGGAAATGCACGGCTTCAGCGCTGGAGAGTGTTGAAGTCTAAGATGGATGTGTGTTCCACATTATGTCAATAAACCCAACATCGCGCTGTCTAGATTACAACAGGGTTCAAACTTCGTGCCGGCCACGGTGGTCTAGCGGTTCAGGCGCTCAGTCCGGAACCGCGGGAATGCTTCGGTCGCAGGTTCGAATCCTGCCTCGGGCATAGATGTGTGTGATGTCCTTAGGTTAGTTAGGTTTAAGTAGTTCTAAGTTCTAGGGGACTGATTACCATAGATGTTAAGTCCCATAGTGCTCAGAGCCATTTTTTTCAAACTTCGTGGTTATACGCCAATGCACAGCATGCAGAGCATATATCGGTGATTCTGACCCTTACGCACATGACCAGTACGTGTGGTTGTCTTTGGAGTATTTCAGCCACTCTGTGGACCCAAGCAATAAGGTCTTCCACTGACTTTACAGATGTGCAATACACCTTACACTTCAAATCACCCCACAGACACAATAGTAAACAGATGTCGGATCTGGCGACCATGCTGGCCGTGGAACTAGTCTACCAGTCGATCATTTGGGATATGCGACGATGAAGTGATTTCACACATCAACATCAAACTATAATGCAGTTCCGTCATGTTGCAGCGACATGTCCATCCAAGCATTGAGTGGTGAATGGCACTATATCCAATAGGGTAGAAACAACATCTGTAATAAATGTGAGGTAGCTCAGTCCTGTTAGTCTGTTTAGCAGTAGGTATGTGACAGTGATATGGGCACCAACTATTCCAGCCGACATGTTAATACCGACTCTGTGTTGGTTATTTTGAATCACCTGTGCACGTGGATTTTCGTCTACCACATATGCATGTTGTGCAATTTTACAACACTGTCTCTAGTAAAATTGCATTCAGTCATCAATAGCACCAAGCTTGGGAATTCTGGATGGAGTATGCATTGTACAAACTGTACCTGCTGTGCGTAGTTTTCCTCTCATAATGCCTGGAATTTCTCCAGGTGATATGGACAACACACCACAAGGCACTTTTAACAATGTGCAGCGCCCGTGCCACCTGCGAAGTGCTGGTGGCAGGGTCCTCTTTGAACATTGTCAGCACATCCTCCTCCAAGTGGTGTTTCAGCTGAGCGTCGACAATCTGCATCACGTTTTGGCACCTATCAAAGGACAAACAGTGGACTGTGGATAGTACACGCAAGTATCAACACAAAGAGCCAAGCAGTATAGTGCTCCCTCCTACAAAATCAGAGAGATTAGAGCCCACACAGAATCATACCGACAATCCTTCTTTCCACGAAGAATACGAGACTGAAATGGAACGGAGAGCCGATAGAGGTACTCAGGGTATCCTCCGCCACACACCGTCAGGTGGCTTGCGGAGTATAGATGTAGATGTAGATGTAGATGTATATGAAAGTGCTACTTTGTCACTGTACAGTGGACACGCTTCAGGCAGAAAATACCGACGTGCAACTTTCCAGCTTCTCTGAGGCGTCTCCCGATGGCCGCAAACGTGGAATGATGTGGGATACATCCGCATGGAAAACGCTTCGCGATCTTGTAGCACCTCTCCCATTGTAATCCGATTTGTCGTATGCAGGCAGCGTGTCAGTCATCTCTGCAGCTGTGTGCTGGTGTATGTCGCACTGCCATCAACAACGTTACTGCACTGGCAGACCACACAAGGCAGGATGTGAACGAGGGCTGTCCGGAGGCAAGTAGTGCATGCGCAGGAATGTTGTAAGAGTCAGGTCGTCCATCTGCAGTACACTGATGGCTAAAGGGCTGCGTCAGTTCTGTAATCAGACGCCAAAACGAATCGGAACACACCGTCACAACCGTTCGTTCTCACACTTGGACGCTCACCAGCGCCCAAACCACGCACAGCCTCTGTCCATTAACATTAACATGGCTATAGGTCTGAAGGTGATCATTCGATAATCGAAACCAGTAACCTTTTAATAAGCGCGCCTTGCGGCTTAGACTGTTATAATTTATTCTAGAGATTATATTTTGACGCTCAATTGTCTAATAATGTTTTCAAAAATAATCATTTTCATCTTTCTTAACATAATACGTTACTTATACACGCACCACTGACGTCTGGCTTGGTGGCTTTCAGTTTGTCATTCCTCACCTGAAACAAAAGGAAAACGTAATATGAGTCAATAAGTCCTGTGCGCAGGAATGTTGTAAGAGTCAGATCGTCCATCTGCAGTACACTGATGGCTAAAGGGCTGCGTCAGTTCTGTAATCAGACGCCAAAACGAATCGGAACACACCGTCACAACCGTTCGTTCTCACACTTGGACGCTCACCAGCGCCCAAACCACGCACAGCCTCTGTCCATTAACATTAACATGGCTATAGGTCTGAAGGTGATCATTCGATAATCGAAACCAGTAACCTTTTAATAAGCGCGCCTTGCGGCTTAGACTGTTATAATTTATTCTAGAGATTATATTTTGACGCTAAATTGTCTAATAATGTTTTCAAAAATAATCATTTTCATCTTTCTTAACATAATACGTTACTTATACATGCACCACTGACGTCTGGCTTGGTGGCTTTCAGTTTGTCATTCCTCACCTGAAACAAAAGGAAAACGTAATATGAGTCAATAAGTCCTGTAGATTAGGCTGTTCTGACGCTGTAACAGATGTATTCAAGGGAAAAGGTTCACTGTTCCTCAGTTCTACATTGAAAACCGAAAGCAATAAGAAGGAACACAATGTGAATATAGCGTGCCTGAAAAAAAAAAGGAAAAGAAAAAAAAAACTTTTCGCTGACCTTAAAATGCAAAATTTTTTGTCAATAAACATTACTTTTAATCTCACACTGCCGCTTGTCTTATTTAATCTGTTTCTCTAAAGTAACTATGTGTGCATCTATTGTTGAAAAGGTAGGTACGTTCCTGAAAATCCCGTGTCTCAGAACCTGTTACGAAATCCAGACCATACTACGTACAGTGGCGACTACAGCACGAGGTGAAAGTGCGTAACTTTACTCGTGCGAGACGAAAATGCGAAATGCAACGCGCACAAGCTTATGCAACCACTTATTAAAGAACCACTGTTAATTCAGAAAATATGGTACTTATTCCTCAAAGGTTGAGGGAAAGGCTACTTGCTAAAGCAGTGTAGCCACTTACGAACCATTAAGACAGAATCTCATTCAATACAGGATTCGGCAACACAAGATAAAGACGCTGTGACGCTTATTCTTCCTCGCTTTATGGTATCAAATGATGAAACGAGACAATACATAGAAAAGTGTTTTCTGCAGATCTATGTTAATTCGCAGAATCTTCGTTTCTTCTGGTATTTCGCTTTGGCCTATATACATTCATTTTCATACTTTGCAACCTTCTTCCCACTTCTGTCCATCAGGATTTTGTTCTGTGTCTAGTTCTGTCATCGAAACCTGTGAAAGCCTGAATTTTTATTTAAAAATCACCATCTTGTATACCTCCCGTTTTTTTAATGCTCATTTCTTCCAGATGCCTTTGTACTTCTTGGATCCAGCGTAGTCTGGTTCTCCTGTTCACCAGAAGCTATATTATTTGCTGAATTAACTGCCACTAGTCTATTCTAAGGATGTGTCCGAAGAACACACTCCTTCTTTTCCTGATTATTTCCGATATGCTCGACATCTTGGTATATATTTGTTGGTTCGCTACTCTTCCAAACTGACCGTCTTCTGTTCTTCGAGGTCCTAGTCTTACCAGGATCATTCGTTCCACCAGTAATAGTCTCTCAACTTCTCCTGTTTTTACTAGGTTAAGAGTTTCTGCCGTGTATAATGCTTCATGGCGGATCCCTGTCTGGCAATGCCTCAGTTTCGTATTGCTCGAAATACTCTTCTTATTGCAGATATTCATAGTTAGTTCGTACGCTGATTTCATTTTATTTATTCGTGCCCCTGTTGCTTCTTTTTCTGTCACCCGAATTTCTGTCCATTCTCCCACGTATTTAAATCCCTCCGCCCTCTGAATTTTCCATCCATCTATTGTCATCCATCTAGGAGCTGCCTTGATGTTTGTCATACACTGCATTTTCTCGATAGAAATCTGTAGGCCTGCTGTAGTCGGTTATCTCTGTAGTGTCTTGGTTTGGTTAACCATCCGTCCTAATGATGCCGACAATATCACAGCACCGTCTGCGATTGCTACACGGTCCACCCGTATTCCTTTTTTGGTGCACCCCAGTTGTATTCCACCAAATCCTTTCATCTCTTGTCACCATTCCCTGATCGCCTTATCAAGTAAACAGTTAAAGAGCAAAGGGGAGAGTCCCCCTCTCGGTTTTAATCTTGAAGGATTCTGAAAGTTTCCCTTTTCAAATTGACCTTAGATATTGCATTTCCTCTCACTGGATTTTCTATCCAAACTCATCTCCTGTAAAATTTGGAACAGTCTTTGTCTATCTGCTGACTCATAAGTTTTCTTGAAGTCTACGAATGTGAGCACGAAACTTTTGCTCCTCTGTTTTTGATAGGCGATTGTCGGTTTGATATGCAAAATTTTGTCTCCTTTCTGAAGCCTTCTTGGTATTCACCAGTTTGGGTATTTAGTTGCTTTTCCACTTTGTTTAGCAATGATTTTGAGAATACCTCATAGATCATTCGAATTAACGATATTCCTCTCCCGTTCCCAGGCCCCAGCCTATCTCCTTTGTTGCATATAGGATGTATTAGCGTCGACGTCCATCCTTCTGGAAGCTGATCTGCTTCCCAAACTTTACTAATAATTTGTGTCAGTTGGATGATCATATTCCCGTTCGCACACTTGAAGAGTTCTGCAATGACCTCATTTTCTCCAGGAGATTTATTATTCTTCAAGGTACTTATGATGCTGCTAACCTCTTCTACAGTTGGTGGTTCTGAGTTGAGATTTGGTTCTTTCTTGTTGCAGCTGGATGCCTCAGATGGCGCGTCAGAGTTTAGGAGCTCTTCGAAGTACTTGGCCAAGATCTGACTGTTTTCTATATCTACGAGTACTATATTTCCTTCTTTGTTTCAAGACGGAGGTCTGGGGGATCTACAAAATTCTCGTGCATTGCATCATTCTTTCGGAAGGTCTCTTTTGTTTGAGTGAAGTGTTTAAGTTCTGTAGATTTTCTGGCGTTTCCTTCGACTGCTTTATCTCCTTTCACCGACCACCAGGGCGCATCTCGTCCTCTTCCCCAGACGAAATGTTTCCTTCGTACAGTAAATTAGTGCACCTTTTAATCGTTCCCATCTTTGATAGTCCTTTTGATTCATGCTCTTCTTAAAATCTTTGCTTGTTATAGGTTTCTCTGCGTCAAAGTCCACGATACGGGTAGTTTTCTTAGTCTGATGGGCTCTTGGTAGAATTTCGACCTTAATTTCGGAAAGAAAGTGATCTGAATCTATTTGCGCACCTGAGGATTTTGAGATTTTGAATTTTCTTCTCTACACAGTCGATCTGGAACTCCCCTAGTAGAAAGCTGGGAGACACCAGTGTTTTCTGTTTTCTTCAAAGGTGTTTATATACTGTCGATTTCGTTATAAGATCAAACTTCTTACAAACTTGCACTAGCCGCTCGCCATTCCGATCAGTCCTGCAGTGGGCTGGATAGCTCCCAATAATGTTCCTGTATTGCCTTTCTTTCCCGAGTTGAGCGTTGATGTCTTCAAGAAGTAGGATGACGCTCTCGATTGGAATCTTGGATAGCATCTCCTTCAGGTCGTCACAAACGTTTTATACTGTCTCTGGATCTGTCCTGTTAGTCTCATTTGCGGAGCATGGGAATTGACCATACTGTATGTCTTACTTGCCCCTATAAAAGGAAGTGTGGAAAACCTACTGGTTTTGGAACTGAACTCAACGATGGTTACCAGATTTTGTTTACTGATTTTAAAGTCTGTGACAAGCTGAGGTACTTTCTTAGTTACATAGTACAGAGCACGTTTGACGACGAACACGATATTCATGCCCCGATACCTTATAGTCCATACAAGGTTCGACAAACTCCTTGAAATTTACCTTAACAGTTCAACCTGGATATCGCCAAACGGTGATAAGTGACTGTTAAACAGCTTACAAAAGTTGTTAACATTGTCGGCATTCTCTATAACCCCTAATAGCTCTCATTTAAAGTGAAGGCCCGCATCCACGCCATGAGTAAAAAGTAGACGAAGCTTTGCTGCGAACGGCAGGCCAAGTGTTCTCATGTTTTCCGTAGAAAGCAACGTCAATCGAAGCTCATTAAGCCGGGCTTATAAACGGTTCCCCGAGTTTTTATGTATGTTGCGAAACGGCTATTAGTCCCATTCGGGTCGCCACCGCAACGAGCTCAATGAGGTACTGTTACTTAATGTTCTCTGGACATTAAAGGTCACTGGAGCGCGACAGAGCCATGACACTTCACTGACTTCTACACTCTTATTCACCTTGAGTACCTTACAAATGCTCGCCTGGTGCGGCCTACTGAACAAGGACTAAATGAGTAATCACAGTGCTGTATTCTTCGCCGAATATAACCATAAATGCCTATAAAGTCTCTGAAATCTCCAAAAAGAAGGTAATTGGAGATAACCGTATGAAACCGGGTGTGCGTGGTACACCTCACAGAATTTCGTCTCCAGCCAGCCTTGTGAAGGAAGTATAACAAACGAGGGGCGTTCAGTAATTAATGCAATACTTTTTTTCTGGAAGCAGGTATGTTTTATTCAGTATTCCAATACACCATATTGTTCCCCAGTTTTTTGGCTACAAAACCCTAGTTTTCTTAATAACTCCGTTCAATGCGACAGCATTGTGCCACTTTACTTGGAGGACCTGTTTGTCTGCCTAGGGTCGTAGGTTCGAATCCCGCCTCGGGCATGGATGTGTGTGATGTCCTTAGGTTAGTTAACTCCCATAGCGCTCAGAGCCATTTGAACCATTTGGTACCGTTCTAGCGGTGGACGTCGAAGCCAACGTCTTGCTACAACAATAAAGTCCCCAATATCTACACACTGCTTTCTGGACAGGGCATCAACCTTCATTGGGCCAAACAGATGGACGTCGGAAGGCGAGAGGTAAGGGCTGCAGGGTGGATGACGAAGAACAGTCCAATGAAGTTTTGTGAGATTCTCTCGGGTGTGCAGACCTGTCTGAGGATTTGCGTTGTCATGGAGAAGGGGAAGTTGGTTTGCATTTTTGTGGCGACGAACACGCTGAAACCATTTCTTCAATTTCCTGAGTTGATCTTTACGCCATGACGGAGGACAAACAGAATTTCGCCTCGCCCAACGATCCACCGATCTTTTGTTCACTGCCAGGTCTCTATAGATCTTCTGCAAGCGCCTATGAACATGTGCGAAGTTCTGGCTTTCAGCCAAAAGAAACTCATTGACAGGTCTCATTTTGGAACGCATCTCCGTTACATACATCATTTTTGTGGCTACATATAGCGTCGCCACATATAGGAACTTCATGAAACTATAGGAGCTGAACCGGGAATATTCCTGGATCTACCACAACAATCGCCGTCTTTTTTTTAATTTTTGAATCGAAATTGGTCGAGATAAAATATGTGTTCAAAATGTTCAGACGTGCGTGAAATCTTATGGGACTTAACTGCTAAGATCATCAGTCTCTAAGCTTACACACTACCTAACCTAAAAACACACACACCCAAGACTGAGGGAGGACTCGAACCTCCACCGGGACCAGCCGCACAGCCCATGACTGGAGCGCCTTAGACAGCTCGGCAAAACAAGTATTACATAAGTTGGCCTCTCGTCTTTTCTTGTTCCATTTTTAAACATTGGCGTTCACTATTTATCTGCTGCTGTCTTTTTCTGGAATTAGTCCGGAAAATTAAGGTTATTCCAGATGTATAGTCATGTTCTTACAAACAAATATTGGATTGAGATCTAAAATCGTTGCAATCTACAAAACCTTGTCAGCACAGTATTTAATAGTCTGTCTGTTACATTATTAGTTCACTATAGACCAATAATTAGTAAGTAAAATTATATTAAGCAGTAGTATTGTAAAAAATCAAGTACAGATTAAATACATTTTGAAAGAGAAACTGTTGGAAACTAACAAACATTTCCATTTTAAAGAGAGGAGAAATTGTTAAGACATCAAAGAAAATCAGTTCATTTGGAAGTACATAACGTTCCACGGTAAAAGACGTGTTTCAAGGTACAATGTGGTGCACCATTGACGAAGTGTGGCTTAACTGTCCGCGTCTTATATACTCATATAAATAGTTCTAAAATATATACAGCATTCTACTCACCATCAACTTTTATCACTGAAGAATTAATAATATATTCCAAATAGCTTTAATACAGCGTACAGAAATAATAGATTTAATAGATTTTACAGCACTAGAATGTGTAGAACGCGAAATATATACAAATGCTGCTCATAAAACAACCTGAGTTAGTTTCACGGTTCATGGATAATTTTTGCACAAGAAATCCCTATTGATGTCATGTGTAACAAAAATTGTAGAAAATGGAGGAAACTACGTATTGTGATCTCTGGTGCACTTTCCTTCATGTGAGTCTAAAATCAGTAACTAGGTTCAAGTACCGACCAAAAAGCATCATGTGTTCTTAGGTACACTATCCTCTACAATCTATGCACAACACTATCTCCTATCACTTACCCTTGTCGCGTTTGAGGTATTGTAGAGTACAAACGATGCCCACGGTCAAACAGTAGGTTCATGCTTTGTTCGCGGTTGGCAGATGATGGCTGTGGTATCTGGGGTTCCACTGTACCGCATATACATAGAATGTCATCGGTAACCTGAAGGTTTTGATTTCTTATCCCCAAAGTTTTAACTCCCGTTACAATATTTTCTTTGATCCCTTTATTACCTGTTCCATGTACTGACTGAATAACATGGGGTGTAAGCTGCAGCCCTGTCTCACCCTCTTCTCATCCATTGCCTCCCTTTCACGTCTTCTTATTTCTGGAACTGTAGTATGGTTTCTGTTGTACGTAAAAAATTCTTTCCACTTATTTTATCCTCGCTGCCTTCAGATGTTCAAAGCGTGAATTCCAGCCAACGCTGTGGTAACCTTTCTCTAAAACAAAAAACCTTCTAAGATAAATATTGCCGAAATTTCACTCGAACCAGAACTGTTCGTCCCCTTAGTCAGCTTACAGAAGTCTTTCATTCAACTGTAAATAATTCGTGTCAATGTTATGAAAGCACAATTTATTAAATTGATAGCTCGGTAACAATCACACTTATCAGTGATTTCCTTCTTTGGGATGAGAATCATTACACTCTTCTTTAAATCTGATGGTATTTCAAAAAATGGTTCAAATGGCTCTGAGCACTATGGGACTTAACTTCTGAGGTTATCAGTCCCCTAGAACTTAGAACTACTTAAACCTAACTAACCTAAGGACATCACACACATCCATGCCCGAGACAGGATTCGAACCTGCGACTTTAGCGGTCGCGCTGTTCCAGACTGGAGTGCCTAGAACCCCACGGCCACTCCGGCCGGCGATGGTATTTCAATCGATTAAAGTTTTTATTGCTCTTTCCGCAGTATCACATTTCCCATCTTCATCTGCTTTCACTTCCCTTATCATAGATTTGTCTTCAAGTGTCTATTTTTCGTGCGCCAACCGTCTTGCCGCAATGGTAACACCGGTTCCCGTCACATCACTGAAGTTAAGCGCTGTCAGTCTGGGCTGGCAGTTGGATGGGAGACCATCCGCTCTGCCGAGAGCTGTTGGCAAGCGGGGTGCACTCAGCCCTGGTGAGGCAAACTGAGGAGCTACTGGAGAAGTGGCTGCTCCGGTCTCGGAAACGGACATATGGCCGAGAGAGCGGTGAGCTGACCACGTGCCCCTCCATATCCGCGTCCAGTGACGCCTGTGGCGGCGGCCGGTCGGTACCGTTGGCCCTTCCAAAGCCTTTTCGGACGGAGTTATTTTCAGTTTAGTCTATCGTTCGTGTAACCGTTACGTATACTCCTTCCGTCTTTCAAAAAATGGTTCAAATGGCTCTAAGCACTATGGGACTTAACATCTGTTGTCGTCAGTTCCTTAGACTTTGAACTACCGAAACCGAACTAACCTAAGGACATCACACACATCCATGCCCGAGGCAGGATTTGAACCTGCGACTGTAGCGATAGCGCAGTTCCAGACTGTAGCGCCTAGAACTGCTTGGCCACTCCGGCCGGCTGTATGTAAGCATTTGGCGTTAAAAACTGCTTCCATCTTCCCTTAATAGATAAATACACGTTCCGCGCGGTTTTCAAAGGTCAGGTAACGATTGTACAGTAGGATAGCGATCACGGTTCCTCCTCTCCAAAGTATTTCAAAAAGACTCAATAATGTTGAGCTCTGGGGACTGTGGTGGCCAACAGAGGGGGCGACAGTTCGTCCTCGGGCACACAAAACCAGTCCTGGACGACGTGAGCTGTTTGAACAGTAGCTCTGTCGTATTGAAACATGACATCACCATCGGGACCATATATTGTACCATGGGATAAGCTCGATCAACCAAAATGGGCCCATCATCCTTGTAGAGAGCAACCAGGTGGCCCATGAAATACCGGGATATGGCTGCCTAAATCATCAATAAAGCCACCAAGTTTCATTCTTGGGACGTGAACTCGGCCAGAAGTTGGAGCCAATGTGAAACAAGACTCATTCAACCAAATATTAGCTGTTTCGTAGACCAGGTTCTATGGTTATTTGCATCACTGATGAGTCTTTCTGGAATTCCAGCTCGCCCTGAGATTCCCTGCTAATGGAACTCCCTCGTTGTTGTTTTGGTGCCGACTGGGTTCGCGAGTGCGACAATCGTTCCCGCAGTGACATTTGCAGCTGTCGTCCTTTCATTTTTCGTCACAATCCTATCTAATGGCCGTCTGTCACGATCGCTCAACACATACTCTTCCATCCGCGTTGTGACTTAGCGTATGATTTTCAGGTGTACACCAAATGCGGTATACACCAAACACTTCGGCTACTTCGGTAGCGAAGCATCGAGCATACGAGTATCAACCATTTCCCCGCGTTTGAGTTCACGTGTGTCTGACATAGTGCACTCACAAATACGCAGAACACTGTTCTGCTCACGGCTGTCACTTGCAACATGTTGAGGACACTGCACAGGTGCCGTTCGTGATCAAACACGACGGCGCAACCTGCAGGCCTGGCCAGTATCTGCATTTATGTTCAGAAAGCATTTCTCACGGTGTTTCCTTATTTTTTTCCAAATTTTGTAGTTCTGTAGTTCCACTTCAAAGAATAGTCTCGAACAACCGACAAGAGGTGCACAAGTCACACACAATCCTAAAAACAGATTGCACCTTATATGTAAATAGTTAACAGTACCTCCGTGTCTAGTAAGAGCTTAAAGCTAGGTCCCTCTTCAAGGAACCTACGCCTTCCGTTAAGAGGCAGCGCACAGTCTGGATGGAAGGATCTTAATTGTGGTCCCTCTCTTTTGAGCCCAACCCGACGGATACCTGTGGTAGATCGGGGAAAACCACCGTTCAGGTCGTGTTGTCGGCGGGGCCGGAAGGTGCTAACTGCCACAACACGTATCATTGGCTCAGAATGAATTGTCTGTACAACCAACCTACACACCCTATACTTCAACCTCCACTACACTAATAACTCCTGATCTGAAGCTTAAAGTTAGGTACCACTTCAAGGGACTTACGCCTCCTGGTAAGAGACGGTGCACGGCCTGGATGGAGGGATCTTAATTGTGGTTCCTCTCTATTGAGCCCAACCCGAAGGGTACCTATAGTAGATCGGGGAAAACCACCGTTCAGGTCGTGTTGTCGGCGGGGCCGGGAGGTGCTTGCGCCTGATGTACTCTACTAGGAGCCTTGTAGGCTTGGCACAAACCGGTAGCGCCATTATCTTTGTTACTATTACCACAAGAACCCTTTCATTAGCAACTTTGAGCCAAGCAAAAAATCAGTTACCTCTCTATTGTATATCGTAAATACACTCCTGGAAATGGAAAAAAGAACACATTGACACCGGTGTGTCAGACCCACCATACTTGCTCCGGACACTGCGAGAGGGCTGTACAAGCAATGATCACACGCACGGCACAGCGGACACACCAGGAACCGCGGTGTTGGCCGTCGAATGGCGCTAGCTGTGCAGCATTTGTGCACCACCGCCGTCAGTGTCAGCCACTTTACCGTGGCATACGGAGCTCCATCGCAGTCTTTAACACTGGTAGCATGCCGCGACAGCGTGGACGTGAACCGTATGTGCAGTTGACGGACTTTGAGCGAGGGCGTATAGTGGGCATGCGGGAGGCCGGGTGGACGTACCGCCGAATTGCTCAACACGTGGGGCATGAGGTCTCCACAGTAAATCGATTTTGTCGCCAGTGGTCGGCGGAAGGTGCACGTGCCCGTCGACCTGGGACCGGACCGCAGCGACGCACGGATGCACGCCAAGACCGTAGGATCCTACGCAGTGGCGTAGGGGACCGCACCGCCACTTCCCAGCAAATTAGGGACACTGTTGCTCCTGGGGTATCGGCGAGGACCATTCGCAACCGTCTCCATGAAGCTGGGCTACGGTCCCGCACACCGTTAGGCCGTCTTCCGCTCACGCCCCAACATCGTGCAGCCCGCCTCCAGTGGTGTCGCGACAGGCGTGAATGGAGGGACGAATGGAGACGTGTCGTCTTCAGCGATGAGAGTCGCTTCTGCCTTGGTGCCAATGATGGTCGTATGCGAGTTTGGCGCCGTGCAGGTGAACGCCACAATCAGGACTGCATACGACCGAGGCACACAGGGCCAACACGCGGTATCATGGTGTGGGGAGCGATCTCCTACACTGGCCGTACACCTCTGGTGATCGTCGAGGGGACACTGAATAGTGCACGGTACATCCAAACCGTCATCGAACCCATCGTTCTACCATTCCTAGACCAGCAAGGGAACTTGCTGTTCCAACAGGACAATGCACGTCAGCATGTATCCCGTGCCACCCAACGTGCTCTAGAAGGTGTAAGTCAACTACCCTGGCCAGCAAGATCTCCGGATCTGTCCCCCATTGAGCATGTTTGGGACTGGATGAAGCGTCGTCTCACGCGGTCTGCACGTCCAGCACGAACGCTGGTCCAACTGAGGCGCCAGGTGGAAATGGCATGGGAAGCCGTTCCACAGGACTACATCCAGCATCTCTACGATCGTCTCCATGGGAGAATAGCAGCCTGCATTGCTGCGAAAGGTGGATATACACTGTACTAGTGCCGACATTGTGCATGCTCTGTTGCCTGTGTCTATGTGCCTGTGGTTCTGTCAGTGTGATCATGTGATGTATCTGACCCCAGGAATGTGTCAATAAAGTTTCCCCATCCTGGGACAATGAATTCACGGTGTTCTTATTTCAATTTCCAGGAGTGTAGTATAGCAGGCTGGACATGGAGGTCTTAGTCTTAGTTTCTAGCTTTAACGTACCCTAATCTCTTCTAGTTAAGTTAGTTTTTAGAATGTTAGATATTAAAGGCATGGTGAGCGACAGCCAGCGTCTTGAGGGTCATTCCAAGACCCGGGCCGCCGCCCACAACCAGGTGACGGGCAAAATTATACCTATCTCTTCTCTACTCAATTCTCTTCCTTCTTTCTTTGTAAATATTTAATTTCGTTTTGTTTATTAATATCTCACTTGATTTTGTATTAGTTGTAAGTATTTCTAATGCTGCACAAAAAAAGGTATCAAATAGATGTAAACAAATAGAGCCCGCCTTCGCGTGGCTGGACGCGGGCAACGTTGTGAGTGGGGACGGGAGCCGGTGTGGTGTTGCTTTCAGTCACTCCGGACCTCGGATCCAGTCACAGCGACTAAGTGCCAACATAAGGCCCACCATAAGAAATTAGACGGTGGGTCATAAAAAAAGCAGCTAGTGAAAAAAAAGAACAAGAAAGTTCTGTGGCAGAAGAAGCTCTAGAGCCACTTTCGGTAACATCAATGGCATAGGCGAAGGAGGCTATAGTGGATGATTATAGCGACGAGTAGCACAATCCATTGCTGTTGCTTACATATTTCAATAAGGCAAAGTTATGAATACATCAACTAACGCAGTTTAATAACAGTATTTTTCCCGAATCTGGCGAAATGGATATATTTAATGCTAGAAGTGCTTACAGAATTGACAAATTGTTAGTTACTTCCAAGTTATGCAAATTTAATGTCGCCTCGTCCGCCTCAATAGCTGAGTGGTCAGCGTGACAGATTGCCGTCCTACGGGCCCGGGTTTGATTCCCGGCTGGATCGGAGATTTTCTTCGCTCAGGGGTTGGGTGTTGTGTTGCCTTCATCATCATTTCATCCCCATCCGGCGCGCAGGTCGCCCAATGTGGCGTCGAATGTAAAAAGACCTGCACCAAGGCGGACGGACCTGCCCCGCAAGGACCCTCCCGGCCAATGACGCCAAACGCTCATTTCCACTCCATTTCCAATGTCACCTCGACTCGTGAATATTGAATAACACAGTCCCAGTATATTGTTATTTTTATTCTATTTGTCAGTTTTATAGACGAGATTAGCGTGTTTTCTTGGTTTCCAAATGACGAATTGAAATGTCCATTGAAACTAAACTCTCCTTGAGTGTCGTTTGCCGTGTGGTAATAGTTTGGTATAGAGCTGTGTCTGTTTTCTTGTTGCCTGCTCTCAAGTCCGTTGAAAGTCGCCGTATTTATTTGCAGGTTCGTTCGCCAATCTCCCCAGCGTCTCTCCAACTCCACGTCGAGATAGTGTAGCTGAAACTTACTATAGTGATTAGAATGACTAGAAAGACCACTATTTACGTTCGAGTTCCACCTATTTATTTATCAGAGATGGTTCAAATGGCTCTGAGCACTATGGGACACATCGGAGGTCATCAGTCCCCTAGAACTTAGAACTACTTAAACCTACCTAACCTAAGAACATTATACACATCAATGCCCGAGGCAGGATTCAAACCTGCGACCGTAGCGGTCGCCCTGTTCCAGACTGAAGCGCCCAGAACCACTCGGCCACAACAGCCGGCTCAACTTTTATTCTTACGATCGAGTTGCCATATGTAATAAAGAAGTTCATTTTGCTCTACCAGAGCAAGAACGAAATCGGAGTCATTAAGATTAAATTCAGCAACAGAGAAAATAAAATCAGAGATAATGCAATGATAAATTCGATTTTCTTATGCAAGGAGAAACCTCTTTGGGTACTACACACAGCACAGTATCTGACACAGTTATTTGCGTAATAAAATGTGGTATTACACGGGGTGCAACACCTCCAAACTGAAGTCTCGCGAGTCCGCGGTTCGACGTCCACTACAGTCGTGTAACTGCTTCGCACCCCTATAGTCGGCGGTCTCTTGTTCGTAACAGACTGTACGCAGGGACCCTCCGTTACGTCTGCAGTAGTCTTGCGGGAACGGTTATCAGTTAAACGGCACTAAACATCTTTCCCGAGCTCTGCTTTCAGAGAAATACCGTTAGGCTTGAGATTCAATTCATGTGATCACTTTTATTTAAAATGTATTCTGAATCTGCGAATAATATGTTTAGAAAAAGAAGAGTGCCCTGAATATTTCCTGTCCATTCGAACCAACTAAGTACGCCTACGCTGTGTGCTTTGCCTTTTGTTTCGTGTTTGTGTATCACTTTTTCTGCTAGCGACCCCAAGATTGCGGTACAGCACGCTCAGTGGATGTGTATTATTCGTCTTACTATGTTAAGGTGTGCTGTGTAACATGTAGTGGTAGGTTTAGTATTCCGATTACTTTTTATTAAAGAGAGCAGGAAGCTACATATACACAATGGTACTAGCCCGAGTGAGATCAACTTCACATTCTCTGTAAGGAAGGAGTTTCCATGGGTTCCACTGCTTTCACGCAGGGAGGGCGCATTCGGAGTTCATGGTTTTCGGGGTCAGACACAGATTGTGTCAGTGTGTTAATACAGTACGTAAAGCTACAGGTTCAGAAGCCACCGCATCTCCGGAGTAAAATATAAACGACATTGGATTCTGTTCTTGCTTTTACGTTCACCAATCTCTTCCCCTGGTCAAAATTCATTTTAATGTTTTTGCGTACGTCAACTGTGTCAAGCGCAAAGACGGGTTATATGGGAACGCCCCTCTTAGGAAGGCGATAATCTGAGTACCTGCACCATCCAAGTTCCTTCTTGAAGCTATTGTCAGCCGCCAACAGGACAAGCAGACGAGCAATAACCAAGTAATCAAAATTAATGTCAAAATGATGTTCTTTACTAAGTTCCGGTGTCTGTCCCATGTTACTTTCTATGAGAGCTAATCGCAATACATACAAAGCTGGTAACAATGGCAGCATCTAGTGTGGCACAAAGAAAACCCCTACAAATAAATGGAGCCAATGATAAAGTAAGAAAGACGAAATATGTAGGTGCTTTACTCAGTGCAGCAGTGGAGAAGCAAAGTTTACGAAAAATCAAAATCATTAAGACTTAGAGGGCCATGGACACGGGTTGCCAGGTAGGTGCCGTGTTTCTTGGCATCCGCAAGGCGTTGGATACAGTTCCCCACAGTCGTTTAATGAACAAAGTAAGAGCATATGGACTATCAGACCAATTGTGTGATTCGATTGAAGAGTTTCTAGATAACAGAACGGAGCATGTCATTCTCAGTGGAGAGAAGTCTGCCGAAGTAAGAGTGGTTTCAGGTGTGCCGCAGGGGAGTGTCGTAGGACCGTTGCTAATCACAATATATATAAATGACCTTGTGGATAACATCGGAAGTTCATTGAGGCTTTTTGCGGATGATGCTGTAGTATATCGAGAGGTTGTAGCAATGGAAAATTGTACTGAAATACAGGAGGATCTGCAACGAATTGACACATGGTGCAGGGAATGGCAACTGAATCTCAATGTAGACAAGTTTAATGCGCTGCGGATACATAGAAGGAAAGATCCTTTGTCATTTAGCTAGAATATAGCAGGTCAACAACTGGAAGCAGTTAATTCCATAAATTATATGGGAGTAGGCATTAGGAATGATTTAAAATGGAATGACCATATAAAATTAATCGTCGGTAAAGCTGATGCCAGACTCAGACTCATTGGAAGGATCCTAAGGAAATGCAGTCGGAAAACTAAGGAAGTAGGTTACAGTACGCTTGTTCGCCCATTGCTTGAATACTGCTAACCGGTGTGGGATCCGTACGAGATAGGGTTGATAGAAGAGATACAGAAGAGAGCAGCACGCTTCGTTACAGGATCATTTAGTAATCGCGAAAGCGTTACGGAGATGATTGATAAACTCCAGTGGAAGACTCTGCAAGAGCGACGCTCAGTTGCTCGGTACGGCCCTTTGTTGAAGTTTCGAGAACATACCTTCACCGAGGAGTCAAGCAGTATATTGCTCCCTCCTACGTATATCTCGCGAAGAGACCATGAGGATAAAGTCAGAGAGATTAGAGCCCACACAGAGGCACACCGACAGTCTTTCTTTCCACGAACAATACGAGACTGGAATAGAAGGGAGAACCGGTGGAAGTACTCAAGGTACCCTCCGCCACACACCGTCAGGTGGGTTGCGGAGTATGGACGTAGATGTAGATGCAATTTTGTACTAGTTTACAGACTTCAGAAGTTAATTACAATCATACACAGCATTAAATTTGGACATTGTCGTAGACATGCCTTTGAAAACCAACGGAGGCTGTGTATGGTGCGAAAAGGGAGAGAAAGTCAGTCGGAACTTGACGTCACAGATAAACTAAGCTCTTTATAACTAATAATTTCCATCGGAGACGTTTTATGAATATTTATGTATTCACTGTTTTGCCAAGTTCGAGTGCCTTTTACTAGTACGCCATGACCGCTCTCCGCGTAGAAAGCTGGCCCAGATTTTAATACAGATTTATATACCAGTACATGCTGCAACTTCCCTGTGAACTTTTTCAGCATTCCTAATGACACTGCCTTGAAGGCGAAATACTCACGCAACACTTATCGAGTAGGGTCATAACATTTCCGACCGCTGCTTTTATTTAAACACATCGAGAACAACGCGATACTTTAACCGTCGATTCCAAGGAGACCGTTTCCGTTCTCGCAGGCTCGGTGCGCCACGTAGAACAAGACGAACACTGTCTGGTTGCGGCAGGTGTCGCCGTAAGTCTCTGGAACACGCGGGGAACGACGTCCTTAGGCGGCAGGTTGCAGGCCGTACGTCAGCGGCGGCCGATGGAGCGCCGCCTGCTCGCCTGCCAATTTGCCGCTGAGTTACGCTCGCCGGGGACACGGCTAGCGCGCGCAGCTGGATCGCTTACTTCTATGTAGGCCACACATCGTGCCTAACGGTGACATTTACTGCTACCGTGACGGAGGCTGCCGCTCGCGGTTGCGAAGACACGCCGAGCTCGCTTGCAACACTTGCTGCACGTTCTACACTGGTAGCGACAGACCAAAATTCTCTGCAAGGTTGTGTTTATTTTGCCACAAAACAGTATATACAGGTAGTAAAGTAGAAACAATGTAAACAATACACAACGTAAACAACTGCAACATGCATTCCAGCTTAACGGATTTGCACACACATTCCGACGACTAGTTAACGTGCACCGGGATACAGACCTGATAACGACGGGGCATGCTGTGAATGACATCATCAATCTCATGTTGAGGCAATAACGGCCATTCTTAATGGAGACTGGTGGACGCTGAAGTGACGCAACCCGTCTTCCTAGTGCACCCCAGACATACTCTATAGCAGTGGTTCCCAACAGGTGGTCCCCGGACTTCCAGGGGTCCGCGAGCTATGCCAGAGGGGTCCGCAAGATGCTATTAGAATAAAAAAAAATATATTTCCTATGATAACAGATCTTTTTGTTTTGGCCGCTTCCTGCATGAGCAGTTTTAAGCTCAATATTTTTTCAATAATGAATATGTCAATGTTTTTTCTAAGTACCAAAAATAGAAAACGTATAAAACGACTCTTAATTTGGCTTTTTTTTAGGTACTTGACACTGTGATATGACAAGGTACCAATCATGTTCGATGAGGGGGTCCTCAAGAAAATTTTGTTGGGAACTCTTGCTCTATAGGATTCAAATCGGGAGAGCCAGAAGGCCACGCCGAGCGTGCAATATCTTCGGTTTCCAAAAAACATCTACCGCTCTTGCTCTACGACGTCGATCGTTATAGTCCATCAATACTAAGTCTGGGCCCGCACCATTTCGCAACAACTACACATGTGGTCCCAAGATCTCGTCACGATACATGACAGCAGTTAAGCCTTGACGATTTTACCCTTACAAGTTCATGAAGAGGTGTTCAGGTTGCCCAAAGCATTAGGGATCCTCCTCCTCTATATCAGCCTCTTTCCATAATATTTGTTTTGTATCCCGCGTGGAAAGCGACGCGTGGGTAGCAACAGGAAACGTAATACACGTTGGTACTGCAAATACAGTTAAAGTATAGTGTATAAACATATGCAAAGATATTACATATCTTTAGGTGATGACAGGTGGGTGTGGCGTTGTGGCCCCATCGTAACTGATGCAAAGTCTCAATAGCAAACTAAGCTGAAGCGATGTTTCCTGGCTGTCTGCACCTGATGAAATGGGGAGAATCTGGAGTGACGCTCGTAAAGCTCTCCAGTGCTGGCTACAGGGCGCTGTCATCGGTGTCGGTGTCGTAGTGCCAACTTAATAACTTGCCCCTCGCCTTGGGATCTTAGCTATCGATACCACAATTTGGGTCCCGAAATCTTGTTCCACGGTCGCTCCAGATGCGAATGGATTGAGAATCACTTTCCAGGCCAAATCGGGACTCATCTGTGAAAAGAACATTGGCCCACTGTTCGACCTCCCAGCTGGCATGTTGACAGCTCCACTCTAGACGTTCTCTTCTCTGAACACGCGTCAAAGTACACATACAGCAGGTCTCCAACAATGAAAGCCACTCTGCCGAAGTCTTCTAGGAAACGTTCTTCCGATACGACACTTCCAGTGGATGCTGCGAGGTCAGATGCCGTGCAGTGCTACGACGGTACCATCGTGCCTTCTCATCCAAATAGCGGTCGTCTCTTTCTGATATCACACGTAATCGGCCCTGGCCTGGTCTTTGGGGCAGTGTTCTGGTCTCTATAAATTATTGCCTCATCCTAGAAACAACAGAACGATTCACATTAAGCCTTGCTGTGAGACTGTTAAGGGATTAACTGAATTTGAAGTTCTGAAAGAATAATATTGGATGTTTCTTCCACACAACTGACAGACGGAAAGAAAAGCGGAATATAAACAGGAAACTGCATTATCAGTTTGCACTTCACATTTGTGAATAACTCATTTGTGTAATATGCTGAAGAGCATGAGAGAAACAACTGGAAAGACTGAGTACAAAGGGCAGCAGAAGGTAAGAAGGAAGGATTTCTGAGTTAATACCTACTAATGGGAGAAACTGACAAGATATCATACTGTGAACGGATCTAGTAAAGGACTTTCAGAATATATGGTGAACTAAAAGATTAAACTACTGATGGGTACGCCGATTAACTACAAATACACGTGACTATTTATCAGTATTTACAGAAATAATGTAGGAGAAGTTAACAGAACCTCAAGTTTAAAACGTATAGGCCATGTTCCTAAGACGCCGCTGCTATTTTGAAACACGACAGAAAATTTCGCAATCCTTTTTTAATTAATCTGAGATTGTGTAATTAGACGATGATGATGATGCGACTACATAGAGAATCTATTTATTGAACATCTTGGACCACACTGACTGTATGGTGATCTAATGCAGTTTTGTGTCCCTTCTTTAACATGGTGATCGACTCTCTGATTTCTGAATCCTTCTTCCGTGTGTGAGAAGACGCATCGTATTGGAGACAGTGCAGACAGAGAAGCTACACAAAACGGCACTTTGCTGGGAGCGGAAACCGGCTGCTTAGCTAGACTTCGCGGAAATGGAGGCTACCGAGGCGTCGCGAGAGGGTAGCAAGCCACTGTACAACTTCAGTCTCTCACGGCCTAGTGTCCGCCCCGGAGTGTGGGTGGGGTGGGGTGGGGGGTGGCTGAGAAGCTTCACGAACACTTCCTTATGTTTGGTGGACCGCCTTTGTAGACAGTCATCTCCCGCTTTACGAACATGAGCTGCAGAAAATATTGTGCAATACTCGTGAACTGTTGCGAGGCTAGTGCCATAAACGCGAAAACGTGCGGTTCGTATGTTATAGAGTCACGAGCACAGAGCTGGAGCGGATGTATTTTAGTAGGTGGTGACAGTTTTGCTACATGACTAACATCTGACGGCCATGCACCGTTTAGGCGGGATTCTCTATGCTGGAGTGAAACCTCGCTAATGGGACGCAGTGTTCTGTATTTTCGCTGTTAGCGACCGAAGATGTTTGGAGCAGGGCGTAAGAGAGAGCCAAAAATAGAGGACTCCAGGCTGAAGCGCGGTGGAGGCAGGATCGACTGGGGTTGAGGCACGGTGGGGGCGGCATGAGTCGGGGTTCAGATGCGGTGGAGGCGGCATCGACTTCGGCTGAGACTTGGTGCTAACCTTCGTGACAAACGAGTTACGAGGCGTCCAGCGAATGGAGCTGCAGTTATAGCAACACGCCCTCGTCTTCGCTAGAGTGTGGCATTCATCGTGGCGCGTGGCAGTTAAATTACATTCATCACTCATAGCAGCATCAGCGAGCTAGGTCATTTACGTTCTGCACTTGTGGTATTATATACGGTCGCCTGTTTCAGGTTCAACGTACACGTGTTGAATGTATGAATCTTTCAGTCAATCACCAAGCGATCTGTCATTGTATTCCATCAGGAAACAGGGAGTTTGGAACTGAGTTTCAAACCATCATTTTTTGGTTAAGAGGGTGTAATTCTCAAGCAGCCGAGTAATGCACTATCCACATAATCACTAATCAGAATTCTCATACGCATACTATTAGTTAACTGTCTAGATGTCTCCATCTCATGAGTTGTAGTCATCTATGCTTTAATGAATACATCAGAGTATTTAAATGAAAACTTGTTTTTGTCAGACACCTTCCTCCCACATTAAATGATTATGTAAATCCCCACTCAGGAGCTACGTAGACAGCTGTTAATATTCAGGAGGCGACATGGTCCTTGTGGCTCAAATAAAGAAAAGTCAAATACAGTGGTGAGACTAATTTACGTTGGAGATGCACATATGAAAGTGATGTTCAGTAGCATTAACGAGAATAACGACGGTAACTAGTTCTCAAAAATGACGAAGACACAGAGTTAGAAGTGGAAAAATGCCACTATTTGGAAATAAATAACAAAGAATTAACAGCAGACTGATGTGAATCCGCAATTCCGAACGTGCGAACGTTACAGTACAAAACAGACTGGGCGGCTCTCAACTGTTATGGCTGATTTGACGCAGCCCTCCATGCTGATCTGTCCTATACAAGCCTATTCACATTGGTATATCTACTGCAAACGACATCTACTTGAACCTTGTTACTTTAGTCAAGCCTTAAACTCATTCTATTTACCCCCCCCCCCCCCAAAAAAAAAAGAAATACACACACACACACACATTTCTCCCCACCGTTACCATACTGACTATTGCTTGATGTTTCACGATGTATCATATCAATCAATGTCAGCCAGCTTTTACTAAAGTCCTTTCCTCCTCAGTTCGAAACTGTATCTTCTTATTAGTTATATGACTACTTACCTAATTTTCAACATTCGCTTGTGGCACCATATTTCAAAAGTTTCAAAAACGATATTCTAACATTCCAATTTATATTCGACGTTAACAAAATTTCTAATTTTCAGAAATGCTTTTCGTGCTATTGTACTAGTATTTTTCATCCTCTCTACTTCTGCCAGAGTCAATTATCTTTGCTACCCAAATAACAAAGCTCATCTACGACTTTTGGTGTCTCATTTCCCAACCTAATTGCCTCAACAGCACTAATTTAATTTGATAACATCCTACTGCCCTTGTTTTTCTTTAGATCATATACATTTCATAGCCCCCCCCCCCCCCCCCCCCCATGAACCATGGACCTTGCCGTTGGTGGGGAGGCTTGCGTGCCTCAGCTATACAGATGGCCGTACCGTAGGTGCAACCACAACGGAGGGGTATCTGTTGAGAGGCTAGACAAACGTGTGGTACCTGAAGAGGGGCAGCAGCCTTTCCAGTAGTTGCAGGGGCAACAGTCTGGATGATTGACTGATCTGGCCTTGCAACATTAACCAAAACGGCCTTGCTGTGCTGGTACTGCGAACGGCTGAAAGCAAGGGGAAACTACAGCCGTAATTTTTCCCGAGGACATGCAGCTTTACTGTATGATTAAATGATGATGGCATCCTCTTGGGTAAAATATTCCGGAGGTAAAATAGTCCCCCATTCGGATCTCCGGGCGGGGACTACTCAGGAGGATGTCGTTATCAGGAGAAAGAAAACTGGCGTTCTACGGATCGGAGCGTGGAATGTCAGATCCCTAAATCGGGCAGGTAAGTTAGAAAATTTAAAAAGGGAAATGGATAGGTCAAAGTTAGATATAGTGGGAATTAGTGAAGTTCGGTGGCAGGAGGAACAAAACTTCTGGTCAGGTGACTACAGGATTATAAACACAAAATCAAATAGGGGTAGTGCAGGAGTAGGTTTAATAATGAATAGGAAAATAGGAATGCGGGTAAGCTACTACAAACAGCATAGTGAACGCATTATTTTGGCCAAGATAGATACTAAGCCCACACCTACTACAGTAGTACAAGTTTATATGCCAACTAGCTCTGCAGATGACGAAGAAATTGAAGAAATGTACGATGAAATAAAATAAATTATTCAGATAGTGAAGGGAGACGAAAATTTAATAGTAATGGGTGACTGGAATTCGGTAGTAGGAAAAGGGAGAGAAGGAAACATAGTAGGTGAATATGGATTGGGGCTAAGAAATGAAAGAGGAAGCCGACTAGTAGAATTTTGCACAGAGTACAACTTAATCATAGGTAACACTTGGTTTAAGAATCATGAAAGAAGGTTGTATACGTGGAAGAACCCTGGAGATACTAAAAGGTATCAGATAGATTATATAATGGTAAGACAGAGATTTAGGAACCAGGTTTTAAGTTGTAAGACATTTCCAGGGGCAGATGTGGACTCTGACCACAATCAATTGATTATGACCTCTAGATTAAAACTGAAGAAACTGCAGAAATGTGGGAAATTAAGGAGATGGGACCTGGATAAACTGAAAGAACCAGAGGTTGTACAGAGTTTCAGGGAGAGCATAAGGGAACAATTGACAGGAATAGGGGAAAGAAATACAGTAGAAGAAGAATGGGTAGCTCTGAGAGATGAAGTAGTGAAGGCAGCAGAGGATAAAGTAGGTAAAAAGACGAGGGCTGCTAGAAATCCTTGGGTAACAGAAGAAATATTGAATTTAATTGACGAAAGGAGAAAATATAAAAATGCAGCAAACGAAGCAGGCAAAAAGGAATACAAACGTCTCAAAAATGAGATCGACAGGAAGTGCAAAATGGCTAAACAGGGATGGCTAGAGGACAAATGTAAGGATGTAGAAGCTTATCGCACTAGGGGGAAGATAGATACTGCCTACAGGAAAATTAAAGAGACCTTTGGAGAGAAGAGAACCACGTGTATGAATATCAAGAGCTCAGATGGCAACCCAGTTCTAAGCAAAGAAGGGAAGGCAGAAAGGTGGAAGGAGTATATAGAAGGTTTATACAAGGGCGATGTACTTGAGGACAATATTATGGAAATGGAAGAGGATGTAGATGAAGACGAAATGGGAGATACGATACTGCGTGAAGAGTTTGACAGAGCACTGAAAGACCTGAGTCGAAACAAGGCCCCCGGAGTAGACAACATTCCATTAGAACTACTGACGGCCTTGGGAGAGCCAGTCATGACAAAACTCTACCAGCTGGTGAGCAAGATGTATGAGACAGGCGACATACCCTCAGACTTCAAGAAGAATATAATAATTCCAATCCCAAAGAAAGCAGGTGCTGACAGATGTGAAAATTACCGAACTATCAGTTTAATAAGTCACAGCTGCAAAATACTAACGCGAATTCTTTACAGACGAATGGAAAAACTGGTAGATGCGGACCTCGGGGAGGATCAGTTTGGATTCCGTCGAAATGTTGGAACAGGTGAGGCAATACTGACCTTACGACTTATCTTAAAGAAAGATTAAGAAAAGGCAAACCTACGTTTCTAGCATTTGTAGACTTAGAGAAAGCTTTTGACAATGTTGACTGGAATACTCTTTTTCAAATTCTAAAGGTGGCAGGGGTAAAATACAGGGAGCGAAAGGCTATTTACAATTTGTACAGAATAAGAGTCGAGGGGCATGAAAGGGAAGCAGTGGTTGGGAAAGGAGTGAGACAGGGTTGTAGCCTCTCCCCGATGTTATTCAATCTGTATATTGAGCAAGCAGTAAAGGAAACAAAAGAAAAATTTGGAGTAGGTATTAAAATTCATGGAGACGAAGTAAAAACTTTGAGGTTCGCCGATGACATTGTAATTCTGTCAGAGACGGCAAAGGACTTGGAAGAGCAGTTGAACGGAATGGACAGTGTCTTGAAAGGAGGATATAAGATGAACATCAACAAAAGCAAAACTAGGATAATGGAATGTAGTCAAATTAAATCGGGTGATGGTGAGGGAATTAGATTAGGAAATGAGACACTTAAAGTAGTAAAGGAGTTTTGCTATTTAGGAAGTAAAATAATTGATGATGGTCGAAGTAGAGATGATATAAAATGTAGACTGGCAGTGGCAAGGAAAGCGTTTCTGAAGAAGAGGAATTTGTTAACATCGAATATAGATTTATGTATCAGGAAGTCGTTTCTGAAAATATTTGGAGTGTAGCCGTGTATGGAAGTGAAACATGGACGATAACTAGTTTGGACAAGAAGAGAATAGAAGCTTTCGAAATGTGGTGCTACAGAAGAATACTGAAGATAAGGTGGATAGATCATGTAACTAATGAGGAAGTATTGAATAGGATTGGGGAGAAGAGAAGTTTGTGGCACAACTTGACTAGAAGAAGGGATCGGTTGGTAGGACATGTTTTGAGGCATCAAGGGATCACAAATTTAGCATTGGAGGGCAGTGTGGAGGGTAAAAATCGTAGAGGGAGACCGAGAGATGAGTACACTAAGCAGATTCAGAAGGATGTAGGTTGCAGTAGGTACTGGGAGATGAAGCAGCTTGCACAGGATAGAGTAGCATGGAGAGCTGCATCAAACCAGTCTCAGGACTGAAGACAACAACAGCAACAACATTTCATAGCCTCTTTTTAACACACTAGCCATTCCGGTCAGCTGCTCTTCCACGCTGATCGTCTTCTGTGACAGAATTCGAATCTCAAAGTTTTAAATTCTTCTCCGGGACTTACATTGCCATTCCCAATTTCTCCTCTGTTTCCTTTGCTGCTGCTCTATGTACGGACTGAATAACGTCAGGGATATGCTACAACCCTGCCTCACTCTTTTGCTAACTTCTGCTTCTCTTTCACGTCGTTCGGACACACATAACTGCTGTGTGGTTTCTGTGAAATTGTAAATAATCTTTCGCTACCTGTATCTTATCCCTGCTACCTTCAGGGCTTCAAAGAGAGTGTTCCAGTCAACACTGTCGAAAACTTGCTCTATGTAGCTTCACTGTCCAGTCACATTAATGTGCCCACCGCCTACGTCCGACGTCAACGTGCAATAACCACTCACAGGCGACAGGTGGTAGCACTGTCAGTGGTGAGTATATAACATGTGTCGGTGGGACGCGGAAAACTGAAGTAGTTGTTATGGTACGAAAACGGGGCGATTTATCTGACTTTCTAGAAGGCTTGATTATTGGCTTTCGGACCAAGGCTGGTAGCATTTCTTAAACGGCTATGTTTGCAAAATTTCACATGCCCCTTGGTTAATATACCATGCATGGCAAAATGGCGCTATCCAAAACCGGCTCCACGAGCCACAGATGACAGAGGTGACGGGCGGCTGCGGAGATGTGTACGGACGAATAGTCGTGCAACTGTTGAGGAGCCGACCGCCCAAGCGGCAACCAACGATATCTCCTCAATGACTGTTCAGCGAACGCTGCCGCGCAGGTGGCTAATTCATGCACCCATGATGACTACTGTTCATCAGCGACTAAGGTTGGAATTTGCACACCAGTACCGCAACTGTACGTTCACTAATGGACGAGAGGTGGCCTTTTCATATGAACCACGTTTTATTCTCTGTCGGACACATGGCCGTTGGCATGTACGGTCATGTAGCAATCGTCGGAAGAGTCCAGGTCGTAGGAGGAAGCGTTATGGTCCGGTGAATGTTTTCGTGTCATTCTCTGCATGATCTCGCCATTCTGGAAGGCACAATGGAGCACCAAAAGTATGTATCTGTCCTTGGGGACATGCAGTTTGTTTTCTCCATACCACGATGGCATCTACCAGCAGTACTATGCAAAATGCCACATCGCTCACAGTATACATGCCATGGTTCGAAGAGCACTGTACTCCCCTAGCCACCAGACTCCCCGGATTTAATCCCAATGGAGAATCTGTGGGACCGCCTCGCCGGACGCTGTGGCCGAGCGGTTCTAGACGCCTCAGTCCGGAACTGCGCTGCTGCTACTGTTGCAGGTTCGAATCCTGCCTCAGGCATGGATGTGTGTGATGTCCGAAGGATAGTTAGGTTTAAGGTTTAAGTAGTTCTAAGTCTAGGTGAATGATGACCTCAGGTGTTAAGTCCCACAGCGCTTAGGGCCATTTGAACCATCTGAACCGCCTCGATCGGACTGTTAGTGCCATGGAGTCTCTACCGAGATTCCTTAGTCAGCAAGGGTCCACATCCCTGTCTTTACCTCTCTGCACATCATTGACTCTCTTCCTGCACGCCTACGCTACAAAAAAAGGGGGGGGGGTTATTAAGGCTTTCTGATAGGTACTCACATTAATGTGACTGGCCCGTGTAGATGACGCACACATACCATCACGAATTTCGGAACTGTGCCAACGCTAGCGAATACTGCGGGTCATTGCAGGAGAGTGTAAAAGTGTCACGCATGGCCGAAGAGAGTAACTAAGCGCAAGGGGTCAGCACGAAGGACTGACTCCGCATTGGCTAGCACCTGTCCCCACAGAGAAGAAAGCCTTTCCGCTGCCCATCTCAAACAAAGGCGCAAAACGACTCGGGCGTTCAGTGGGTACTTTCTTCCACCGCCGTCGTTGCGGTTCCCAAAGAAGCGGTGGGGTGCTGCCTCTACCTACTTTCCGGACGCGGCGCTGTCCGCCGAGCAGCACACAACTTTCCCTGATGGAGTCCCGCTGCGACAGGCGGACAGTAACGGTCGTGCGAAAATGAGAGCGCACGGCAATAAAGGGCGGTGGCGGGCAGCGCAGATAGCGCCCCGCCTGCCGCCTGGGCCGCGACAACGGCGACACAGACGGTCGCACGGGTCACAGCGGACAGCGGTACACGCGAAAGCTCTCGCCCCCGGAAGCGTCGGCCGCGCCCCCGCGCTCTGCCTTATCGCCGCCGACTCGCTGACACGGCAGTAAAAGCTGCGCTCGGCGACGCGACAGATACCGACTGCCGCCGCCATTCACGCCCCACTTTCAGGTAGTTTCCTCTCTTATCAGCGGCAGCGGTTCTTTCTGAACAGTAGGGTCGTAATGGACAAGTCTGCACTTCCGGGCTCTCTCGCCTGGGGCTGCAAACACAGCGTTTACGACACTCGCCGTGTACGGAGGCTACGAGAAACACTGTATTTATCTGAATGATAACATTTTACTACGCTAAATTTGAGTTTTTAAGCTCTGCCTTCTGTAAAACTTAATGTATTTCCTTTTTTCTATTTGCCGAAAAGTGTTTCGAAACATATTGCGTGGGCCCCGATCTATTTCTAAAAATATTACACACAGTTATTGTAATCAGACTGCAATACAAAAGAAGAGCAATCGATCGCCAACTCCATCGTTTTGTTGCAGCAGATCTGCATTTCATCTAATACATAGCCATCTTCAATACTAAAAATTAGAAAACAGAAGGATCAGCAACAAATATAAAATAGTTGACAACGTATCGTACGTGCAAACATCACCACCACACAGTTATATACCAAAAAACAACAGGTGACATTACTCCAAAGTGTCACATAGTAAGAAATATTGTTTGGCGTAGACCGTGAAAGAGTAACATGAACTGAAACCGTTGCTTTTTTCCCTTTTTTTTCGAGTCATCAGGCTTCTGACTGGTTTGATGCGGCTCGCCATGAATTGCTCTCCTTCCCAGCATTTCCATCTCAGAATAGCAATTGCAGCCTACGTCCTCAATTATTTGCTGGATGCATCTCAATATCTGCCTTGCCTTACAGGTTTTACCTTTACAGCTCCCCATAGTACCACAGAAGTTATTCCCTGGCGTCTTAACAGAGCCCTACCATCCTGGCCCTTCTACCTGTCAGTGTTTTCCATATATTCATTTTCTTGCCTATTCTGAAGAGAACCTCGTCATGTCTTGCCTTATCAATCAACCACATCTTCAACATTCTTCTCGTAACACATCTGAAATTCTTATACTCTCTTCTGTTCCGGTTTTCCCACAGTTCACGCCCCACTGCCATACAATGCTGTGCTCCAAACGTTCATTTTCAGAAATTTCTTCCACACATTAAGGCCTATGTTTGATACCAGTAGACTTCTCTTGCCCAGGAATTCCCTTTCTGCCAGTGCTAGTCTGCTTTTGATGTCCTCCATGCTCCGTCCGTCATGGGCTATATTGCTTTCTAGATAGCAGAAATCCTTAACTTTATCTACTTCGTGATCACTATTTCTCATGTTAAGTTTCTCACTGTTCTCACTTCTGTTGCTTCTTATTATTTTCGTCTTTTTTCGATTTACTCTCAATCCATATTTTGTCATCTTTAGACTGTTCATACCATTCAACAGGTCCTGTAATTCTTCTTCACTTTCACTGAGGATAGCAAAGTTATCAGCGAATCTTAACGGTGATATCCTTTCACGTTGTATTTTATCTTAATCTTGAACCTTTCTTTTAATTCCGTCATTGCTTCTCTGACGGCAGGGGCGAACACTACATTCAATCCGTGAATTTCGTTCCTGGTCTTCCACTTTTATTGTTCCCTCTTGGTTCTTGTGCATGTTGTATATTATCTGTCTTTCCTATTTTTCTCTGGATTTCGAACACCTTGCACCATTTTACATTGTCGAATCCTTTTTCCAGTTCGACAGATCCATGTTTAAACGCAGCCAAAACCTCTCAGACAAACACAACCTAAACGATGTCAAAGTTAGCTTATGGAGGGCTATGCGTGAAGCGTTCAGTGAATTCGAAAGTAAAATTCTATGTACCGACTTGACAGAAAATCCTAGGAAGTTCTGGTCTTACGTTAAATCAGTAGGTGGCTCGAAACAGCATATCCAGACACTCCGGGATAATGATGGCATTGAAACAGAGAATGACACGCGTAAAGCTGAAATACTAAACAACTTTTTCCAAAGCTGTTTCACATGGGAAGGCCGCACTGCAGTTCCTTCTCTAAATCCTCGCACAAACAAAAAAATGGCTGACATCGAAATAAGTGTCCAAGGAATAGAAAAGCAACTGGAATCACTCAACAGAGGAAAGTCCACTGGACCTGACGGGATACCAATTCGATTCTACACAGAGTACGCGAAAGAACTTTCCCCCCTTCTAACAGCCGTGTACCGCAAGTCTCTAGAGGAACGGAAGGTTCCAAATGATTGGAAAAGAGCACAGGTAGTCCCAGTCTTCAAGAAGGGTCGTCGAGCAGATGCGCAAAACTATTGACCTATATCTCTGACGTCGATCTGTTGTAGAATTTTATATGTTTTTTGCTCGAGTATCATGTCGTTTTTGGAAACCCAGAATCTACTCTGTAGGAATCAACATGGATTCCGGAAACAGCGTTCGTGTGAGACCCAACTCGCTTTATTTGTTCATGAGACCCAGAAAATATTAGATACAGGCTCCCAGGTAGATGCTATTTTCCTTGACTTCCGGAAGGCGTTCGGTACAGTTCCGCACTGTCGCCTGATAAACAAAGTAAGAGCCTACGGAATATCAGACCAGCTGTATGGCTGGATTGAAGAGTTTTTAGTAAACAGAACACAGCATGTTGTTATCAATGGAGAGACGTCTACAGACGTTAAAGTAACCTCTGGCGTGCCACAAGGGAGTGTTATGGGGCCATTGCTTTTCACAATATTTATAAATGACCTAGTAGATAGTGTCAGAAGTTCCATGCGGCTTTTCGCGTATGATGCTGTAGTATACAGAGAAGTTGCAGCATTAGAAAATTGTAGCGAAATGCAGGAAGATCTGCAGCGGATAGGCACTTGGTGCAGGGGGTGGAAACTGACCCTTAACATAGACAAATGTAATGTATTGCGAATACATAGAAAGAAGGATCCTTTATTGTATGACTATATGATAGCGGAACAAACACTGGTAGCAGTTACTTCTCTAAAATATCTGGGAGTATGCGTGCGGAACGATTTGAAGTGGAATGATCATATAAAATTAATAGTTGGTAAGGCGGGTACCAGGTTGGGATTCATTGGGAGAGTCCTTAGAAAATGTAGTCCATCAACAAAGGAGGTGGCTTACAAAACACTCGTTCGACCTATACTTGAGTATTGCTCATCAGTGTGGGATCCGTACCAGATCGGGTTGAAGGAGGACATAGAGAAGATCCAAAGGAGAGCGGCGCGTATCGTCACAGGGTTATTTGGTAACCGCGATTGTGTTACGGAGATGTTTAGCAAACTCAAGTGGCAGACTCTGCAAGAGAGGCGCTCTGCATCGCGGTGTAGCTTGCTCGCCAGGTTTCTAGAGGGTGCGTTTCTGGATGAGGTATCGAATATATTGCTTCCCCTACTTATACCTCCCGAGGAGATCACGAATGCAAAATTAGGGAGATTCGAGCGCGCACGGAGGCTTTCAGACAGTCGCTCTTCCCGCGAACCATACGCGACTGGAACAGAAAAGGGAGGTAATGATAGTGGCACGGAAAGTGCCCTCCGCCACACACCGTTGTGTGGCTTGCGGAATATAAATGTAGATGTAGATGTACATGAATATGTCTCGATTTTTCTTCAGTTTTGCTTCCATTATCAACCACAACGTCTGAAATGCGCCACCGGTGCCTTTACCTTTCCTAAAGGCAAACTTATCATCATCTCACAGATCCCTGACCGTTGCTTATTTGCTTTATTTCATATATGCTGTAAGCACAGAGATGGTGTTAATATATTTTTAGGATAGGTGTGATATTAGTTTATGCTCAAAGAGGACACACCATTTGTTACTGTACCATTTTCAATCTTTATTCTTACGTATTTGTTCACCTATGCGCCACAGGCTAGCTTAATACCTTTCGAGATTGTAATGGTAATTTATTCCACAAGTTCTTGCTATAAGCCCAGAGATGGCCATAATGTATTTTTACGAATTGCGCGATTTAGTTTATGTCCAGTATTTAACTATTCACCAGCACCTCGACGAAGGGCACCACACGGCTGTGCCGTCATGTTTTCTTCCTGTTCACCCATATAAACAACATTTTCAATTTATATTTAGACTCCTGTACGCTCTACATCGAACAATATTGTTTACTATGTGACATTTTGCAATAATGTCACCTGTTGTTATATGTTACGTAATTGTGTCGTGTTTATGTTTGCACTGACGACACACGGTCAATTATATTTGTAACATTGGCAATTATGTTATATTTGTTTCTGATTTCCTGTTTTGTTACTTTAAGAACTGACTATGACTATATAATAGTTGAAACCTAGATCAGTTGTAACAAAACGAAGCATTTCGCAATCAATGGCTATTCTTTTCTCCATTTTCTACAAGATTAATGGTTGTTTTTCTACTTTAAATATTTTTGTTTTAGCTTAAAAACCATAATACCAAAAATATACAAAGACAACCATGAACTTGGCATAATAATTTTAGAGAAAGAAATCGAGTGAATCAGATAATGACACATAGATGTCGAAAAATGTTTCTGTAATTAGAAAAAAAGAAATACATGGTGTTTTGCAAAAAGGTGGTGTTTAGAAAGCCAAATTTAATTTGCAGTCACGAAAAATATGTTAAAAGCAACTTCCAAGCCCAAAAAGATGGTTATTTTACCCCACTGACTGTCGTCAGACTTCCTGTTGTTTTGTTTCCATTGCCGAGTTTTGACTGTGAAACCATTTCAAAATGTATGCGTTAGGGTAAACAGGTAATATCATTTGATTGACGGGCATCATTTACCTTCCTTCTTCTGTAATCTTGCTCAAGCACTTGTATTGCTGCAACGAATTATGTTTTTTTGAAAAGGAACAGTAGTATTAATGGTAATAGTTGCGGAACATTTCTTGGCAAGACATAATAAGCAGTGATGACATGATTATTTATACATCGATACATTCTTGTGCGTCTTGCAAATGCGGTGTTCGTTAGGTACAGGCCAGTACGACTCCATGCAAAACGCACGTAAATTTGTCGAAGAATAAATGATACTTTGATCAAAGTCCTTATTACAGATACATCCGGGAGTTGAAACAGTGTACATGCCGGAAAATGCGATTTTCAGCATACACAGACTACGAGCTGTGATCAAGGTAATCATAGCCTCCGTCATCGAGCTACAGTACGCAGAGGACGCCCTGCAAGCAATTTTGAATGCTAAATGGTGAGACTTGTCTTACCTTGGCAATCATTTCTCGACTAACGCAAATATTGACGCTGAAATCTAGTACTGCGTAAGATATGCTAGCGCACGTTTGGACCTTCGACAGCCATCACCTCAACACTCAGAAGAAACTCTTTCTCTCTCAGAGCATGATTATGCCAACTCCCACTTTCAGAAGTGAGGCCTAGATTACGTACAGAAGACATCTGAATCTCCTCGAACAATATCTCCACTGCTGACTTAGGAGAATGCTGAATCTGAAGTGGGAAGATCGGCACACTAACATCAGTATCCTGGAGGAAACAAACACAACCAGCAAAGAAGCCGTCGCCATCAAATATCAACTTCGATGGACCAGTCATATTACCAGCTTGCTCGACAGACATCCACCACAACAAATAATAGATTCGGAACACAAACGCAGGCAACAAATATTAAGGACGATGACAGAACGTGTGCACCGGTGTTCTGAAGTCTGACGACGCCACATCGACGCCAAGGATTAGGAATCCATCGTCGACATGGCATCGGACTGTTTTCCACGGTTCAAACAACAATGACGAAGATTCGGCGCGCCCGGTTAGCCGCGTGGTGTAACGCACAGCTTTCCGGCCGGGAAGCCGTGCCGGTCCCCGGTGAGAACCCGCCCGGCGGATTAGTGTCGAGGTCCGGTATACCGGCCAGTCTGAGGATGGTTTTTAAGGCGGTTTTCCATCTGTCTCGGCGAATGCGGGCTAATCCCCTTATTCTGCCTCGGTTACACTATTTCGCGATTGCTGCGCACACACTTTCTCCACGTATGTGTACACCATAGTTACTCTACCACGCAAACATTGGAGTTACACTCGTCTGGTGTGAGACGTTCCCGAGGGGGGGGGGGGGGCATTGGGGGCCGAACCGCACAATAACCCAGGGTTCGGTGCTGGGCGGCGGTGGGGTGAGTGGACTGCTGTCGCCTGTTTTGGGGTTGTGTTACCACTGAGGCTACGGCAGGGCCGAAACCTCTCCGTCGTTTCTAGGTCCCCAGTTGAATACAATACAATGACGAAGATTAAAGTCCTTACCCGCCCACGGACTAATAAAGCATAATGATTCTCGCGGAGGACAAAAATACTCCTTAACGAGTCAATGCCTTTCATGATGATAACCTGGCTGTATCCGCCCCCGGTAGCTGAGTGCTCAGTGCGACAGAATGTCAATCCTAAGGCCCCGAGTTCGATTCCCGGCTGGGTCGGAGATTTTCTCTGCTCATGGACTGGGTGTTGTGTTGTCCTAATCATCATCATTTCATTCCCATCGACGCGCAAGTCGCCGAAGTGGCGTGAAATCGAAATACTTGCAACCGGCCAACGGTCTACCCGACGGGAGGCCTAGTCACGAGATATTTACCTGACTATATTCCGCCACGAATGCGCCACAATAACTCTTACATTATTCGTTTGTAAAGAAACATGATTCGCTGTAGCGATTCATGTGACTCGAACACAGCCGGTTGCGATAACGACACTGCTCGAAGGCTGGCACTGTGGTATGGTACTGAACAGTCTCGTAAAACATTTGAAATTCTACTGTTGAAAAACGTTTGAGAAGTGCATAGTACCAGAGCAGCATTCATTTAGATCTAACTACCGAGCGGGAGACGAGCAAACTGGTGGGTTGTATGCTTGCGTTATATGTGGTACGCTGGATTTTTTAGAGTAACTTATTGTCGTCTGATGATGAAGTCAGATATAGCACATCGCGCGGGGACGGGCGGTAGAGCGGGCCAGTGTTTACATCGCGAGCAGTGCTGAGGTGGAGAGCTGAGCAGCGTGTGCGAGCGCTGTTAACGTTTGTTTCTGTATAACTGTTGGAAGTAAGATGTCGACAATTAACAGAGCGAACAGCGTTCAGTGTGTTTTCGATCGCGCTGCCTTGCGACCGACGGCTTTTGAAATTCATTAGTGGATCTTTGACGATCTGATATTGCCTGAAGATATAGTCGACACGTTCCAGTTGGACTTTGTGCAGTACTCGTTATTTATCAAATTTATTTCGAGTGACACTTATGAGAAATTCGGTGAGGAGCATGCTGATGTGAGACCATTTCGTCATAATGATGGCAGTATTAGTAATGTCCAAATCGTGCCTTCGGGATACGGAGTGAGAACCGTCAGTGTACTTAATCTGCCACCTGAATGCCCTAATGACCTGATTGCACGTTCTCCGTCATTGTACGGCGCTGTTTTGTCAGTTACAAATGAAAAATGGTCGAGTGCATATCGCTACCAAGTTGACAGCGGGGCGCGAAGTGTACTTGTAAACTTAAAAAAGCATATACCTTCGTATGTGGCCATTGGCGGCTGTCGTGCACAGGTAACTTACATTAGACATCCCCCTACCTGTTTGATCTGCCATTCAACAAAACATCTGCGGATGAACTGTACACGTCGACGTCCATTTCAACTTCCACGGGAACGTCCTGCAGACAGTAGTGAAAAACTTGTTCGGCTATTGAGTGAGGTAGTCGCGGGGACTGTACCAGCCGGAACGTGTTAGCGAGGCGGAGATGCCTGTTCAGGTGGAATGCAGTGCCAAAGACATTCGCGGTAGGACGGACGTCGATTCGGCACCGTCATCCTCAACGGGGCAGTTACCGCTGGACACCAACGATGCGCCAGCCACCTCTGAAACTAAGCCGTGTGAGATAGAGGAGCGGGTGCAGAGCAGTTTGCCGGAAACACCCCTATCGGTAGAGACTGCAGCAGAAACGAAGAAAGGCCGCCGAAGGAGAAGCAAAGAGAATAGTAGCAAAGAGGAAAAGTCGGATGATTTGAGACCCGTACACATGTCAGAAAGTGGCAGCGAGACTGAACCTCAATCTTCTTGCTCCGTGCCCTGCGAAGACACCGCGAGGCAAGAATGCATTCGTGAACAAACCAAACACCTGAAGGCACAACTGAGCGCTGAGAGGGAACAGAGCGCCGTAACGGCTAAGAGGAAGAGCGAGCAGAGCAGCGAGCAGCTGCAGCAGCGCTCCCGCAGGAACTCGCTGACGTCAGTCGTAGCCCCGCGTGGTGCCAGGCGGATGCGACCACGTTGACAGACTCAACCGGCGGTGGCGGGCAGGGCGGCGCGCGCACCGCGCAGCACCCCGACAGCAATGAGCCGTGGTGGCAGCAGAACGAGGAGATGCAGCAGTAGCTGCTCTCGCGCATGACCATCGCGCTGCGACCTTCCCCTCCCTGACCCGTTATTGGTTTTGACATTTCGTTTCGTACTCCAAACGTTCCCAACGAGTTTGGTTCAAAGCCGTCGAGAAGGACGATCCAACACCTATGAACCATCATGTGGGATAGCCAAACCTACAACGTTACCACACTTAACGTCAATAGAATTCAAAGTGCGGTTAAACTCCGTTCGCTAACTGATTTCTTGTATGGTACCAGCGTTGACATTGCCCTCCTACAGGAGGTAGTCACAGCCTTAGAAGTGCCCGGTTACGTTCTTATTGATAACATCAATCTTCAGGATGCTGTAGGCACTGCCATACATCTGCGCGACGGTATACCCTTTACGGGTGTGCAGCGGCTGCCCAGTGGTCGTGGCATTTCTCTTCGAGTGAATGGCGTGCAGATTGTTAACGTGTACGCCCCCTCAGGTAGCACTCATAAGAGAGATCGTTCAAAATTTTATAAGAACGAGGTTCCCATTCTTGTTAGCGCTTATCGTGCACAGCTCAACCTCGGTGGTGACTTCAGTTGTGTGCTTAACGACAGAGACCAAACTCCTAACACGAACAGATGTATCGAACTTGAACATTTAATTCATGGCGTGCGTCTTCACGATACATGGCAACAACTGCACGGTGAACGGGTAGCGTACACCTTCGTAACCAGTCATTCTGCCAGTCGGCTGGATAGGATCTATGTGTCCGATGCCCTCCAGCGACACACTGTGAACTGTGACATAGCTCCTGTCAACATCTCCGACCATTGTGCATATCAGTGTTATCTCAACCTACAACGCCAGCCAATTTACCGCGGGAAGATCTACGGGAAATTGAATGTCAACCTTCTGCAGGATGCCCAGCTTGAAGAGGAGGTGAACATAACGTGGCAACAGCTCCAACGGCAACGACGTCATTAGATAGCGTTCTCCAGTGGTGGATTCAATGTGCTAAGCCTAAAT
Source organism: Schistocerca gregaria (assembly GCF_023897955.1). Lineage (NCBI taxonomy): Eukaryota > Metazoa > Arthropoda > Insecta > Orthoptera > Acrididae > Schistocerca > Schistocerca gregaria. Next base: position 423,910,717 of record NC_064920.1, read on the forward strand.
TACGCCTCACCCTCATGAGCCACGCCCGACAAAAAAGCTTTTGGCAGAAACAGACTATTGAGTTTTATTATCGCTGTTTGAGAGAACTGTACAGTCGCACTAACAATCCTTCTCGCGATATAGACGTAAAGATCAAACGGTATAAAGCGAAAATCACGGCGATACAACGCCAACGAATGCATGGCATCATCGTGCGAGCCCACCCCAAGGACGTTGCCGCCGAAGAACGGGCCTCTCTGTACCACATCCTGAGAACGACGAAACGGTGTAAAGCCATGTTGATTGAAGCCGTCGTTGATGACGCTGAGAATGCCATCACGAAGCAACGTGACATCATCTCGCATGTCTAGGACTATTATAGTCAACTTTACAAGAAGCAACTCGTTGATGAACACTCGTGCGACGATTTTCTTAGGACCTTGAGCTGTCGCTTGTCACATCAGGATAATGCAAATCTGGAATCTCTTTTCACAGAGGATGAAATCCGACTGGCGGTCCACAGTGCAAAGAAAGGGAAGTCACCAGGATCTGACGGTCTCAGCGCTAAGTTTTACCAGCGTTACTGGAACCTCCTCGGTCCGACACTCCTCGAGATAGCGAATGAACTCTGGCACCTGGAAGTTATACCCAAGGCATTTACGGAAGGTATCATCGTGCCCTTACCGAAAAAAGGGAACAGCAGGAAGGTCGAAAACATGCGACCCATCACACTCCTGAATGCCGATTTCAAAATCACCACCAGATCGATTAAGCTAAGGATGCAAACCGTTATGTACAAGGTTTTGGGCAGTTACCAGTACAGTTCAGTGCAAGGCCGAAGTGCAATCTCAGCTGCCTGCGATTTGAGGGACATCATCTGTTCATATGCTGAAACCAAAGGACAGGGCGCTCTGATCTTTCTAGATTTTGAGAAGGCTTATGACCGTGTACGTCATGATTTCCTCTTTAAAAGCAAGAAGAAACTAGGATTTGGACTTCATCTCATAGAATTAATTCGCAAAGTTACTACAAACGCCTTTTCACGGATTCTCATTAATGGCCATTTTACAAAAGAAGTTTCCATTGAGCAATCCATCCGCCAAGGACGTCCTCTGTCAGTGATTTTGTACGCCATTGCCGTACAGCCGCTACTGAACAACTTAGCGCATAGCGGGATCGGGCTTAGCGTCGAGTCTGTGACTATCCCATGCATTGCGTATGCTGACGATGTGTGCGTAACTGTGTCATCATCGCAACAACTTCTGTCAACGGAATCTCTTTTACAAACATTCACATTTCTTTCAGGAGCAATACTAAATAGAACTAAAACCACAGCTTTGCAGATCGGTGGCGGTATCGGAGACATATCCCATGTTACCTGGTGCAAGGTCAAAGATTATAACACAACCCTCGGTGTTACCTTTGAGGCCAAACCAGACAAATTCCTGACGAAGAACTGGTCACATATGCTTAATAAATTACGTGCTGCTTTGATACTTCACTCCGACCGTGACTTGAACATACTACAGAAAGTTAAGACCATCGAGATCGCCATTACGAGCAATATGAATTATTTGGCGCAAATTCTTCCAATCTCCGACCATCTAGCCAAGAATATACAACTAGCGTTATGTTGGTTTCTTTTTAGGGGGAACATTTTCAAAGTTCATTTCGATACCTTAACCTTACCTTCTTTCAAAGGTGGCCTTAACCTCATTAAAGTACACAAAAATGTGTCACCCTGCTCGTAAATCGCATCAGGAAGGAGTTTCGTATCCGGAGGACCAGTCTCATCAGAAACCTCATTCAGCGGTGGAAGCCTCATAGCCTTGACCCACCCGTTAATACCGCCGGCATTCCACTGTCTTACCGACATGTGCGACTGTACTACATGGAAATGAGCTACATTCGACACAACATCGTCGATAACGGAAGCCTGACGAACAGGAGGCTTTATGGCCTTCCCATGACAACAAACCACAGGAATCGTCTCGAAGAAAAACATCCACATACACATTGAAGTATAGTATGGCGGAATGTGCACAGCGACGTGTTACCGTCACGCGTCATAGCCGACTGGTATCTAACAGTCAACGATAAAGTAGCAACGAATGAAAAGGTACATAAAATTGGTCTTCATCCAACGCCCAACTGTGACGCATGCGGAAGGGTCGATACGCTTCTTCAAAGGTTCACGTGCGGACATGCAGAAGAAATTACTACATTTCTTCGTTAACGATTGTCGGTGATAGTCCGTACGACGCCCTGTGGTGTATATCTTTTAGAGATCATACAGCCACAAAAACTGAGATATCCACGCGCAAAAAACAACGCTGCAACGTGGATCATGGGCCACACAGCATCGTTCATTATGTAAAATAGGCATGCTACTTTCCTCGACTATTATTCTTACATAGAAATTGAACAGTTAAAAATTAGACAACATTGTGACTACAGGAGGATATTTGGAAATATGCTAAACATCATAATTAACGGTTAAATGCTTCATATACAATATTCCGGATAGCAGAGGTTGCCAGTGACCTGTATGTATGAATCCCATTTGCTTCCTGGGACTTTAGTTCTTGTCGGAACTTTACGATATTATTCAGATGCTCACCAATGCAGAAGGCATTTTTTCTTTCCCATTTTCGTTTTCACATTTCCCTTCTCTCGCAGAGCAGCGGAGCAACTTTCCTTCAACTATGAAGTGATAGTCTTTGTGCATCATAAAAATTTCTGTTTACTACATGGCCAAAAAAAAAAAAAAAAGAAAAAATACCTCAAGTAGACATTTCATTTCTTATATTGCGCCACGGCAGCCTAGAAATGATATATACTTTGTTCATTCTATTCTTATTACAAATTGGAGCCAATGTTTACTTTCCTTCCTTATGAAGAAAAGAAAAGTTGCATAACGGTAAGCGTCGCGCACTAACGGAAAAAAAAGGTTAGCTGAGTGGTCAGTGCGACAGAATGTCAATCCTAAGGGCCCGGGCTCGATTCCCGGCTGGGTCGGAGATTTTCTCCGCTCATGGACTGGGTGTTGTGTTGTCCTAATCATCATCATTTCATCCCCATCGACGCGCAAGTCGCCGAAGTGGCGTGAAATCGAAATACTTGCAACCGGCCAACGGTCTACCCGACGGGAGGCCCTAGTCACGAGACATTTACCTGACTATATTCCGCCACGAATGGGCCACAATAACTCTTACATTATTCGTTTGTAAAGAAACATGATTCGCTGTAGCGATTCATGTGACTCGAACACAGCCGGTTGCGATAACGACACTGCTCGAAGGCTGACGCTGTGGTATGGTACTGAACAGTCTCGTAAAACATTTGAAATTCTACTTTTCGAAAACGTTTGATAAGTGCATGGTACCAGAGCAGCATTCATTTAGATCTAAGTACCGAGCGGGAGACGAGCAAACTGGTGGGTTGTATACTTGCGTTATATGTGGTACGCTGGATTTCTAGAGTAACTATTGTCGTCTGATGATGAAGTCAGATAATGTGGCTAAGCTCCTACGATTACACTATTATATATGTGCGTTCTACATATACATTTACAGGTATATCCACATTCTGCAAATCACTGTGAAGCACATGGCAGACGAAACTCACTTTTATAACTAGTTATTAGGAATTCTTCCCGTTCCATTCAGGTATGGATCAAAATTGTTCAAATGGCTCTAAGCACTTTGGGACTTAACATCTGAGGTCATCTGTCCCCTAGACTTAGAACTACCTAAACCTAACTAACCTAAGGACATCACACACATCCATGTCCGAGGCAGGATTCGAACCTACGACCGTAGCAGCAGCTCGGTTCCAGACTGAAGCGCCTAGAACCGCTCGGCCACAGCGGCCAGCTCACGTATGGATCACGAGAAGCATGCTGTAAACAGTATAACCCGTTTCTCATGATCCACACCGTAAGGACAGGTAAGGGATTGTAGTATATTAGTATATTGCTAGACTCATTATTTAAAGCACAGTGTTGATACTAGGTAAGTAGGCATTATTCTACACACATATAATAATATACACTATGTCATCAAAAGTATCCGGACACCCCCAAAAACATACTTTGTCATATTAGGTGCATTTTGCTGCCACCTACTGCCAGGTACTCCATATCAGCGACCTCAGTAGTCATTAGACATCATGAGAGAGCAGAATGGAGCGCTTCGTGGACCTCACGGCCTTCGAACGTGATCAGGTGATTGGGTGTCACTTGTGTCATACGAGTCTACGCGAGATTTCCACACTCCTAAACTTTCCTAGGTCCACTGTTTCCGATGTGATAGGGAAGTGGAAACGTGAAGGGGTACGTACACCACAAAAGCGAACAGGCTGACCCCGTCTGTCGGCTGACAGAGACTGCGACAGTTGTAGAGGAACGTAATGTGTAGTAGGTAGATATCTACGAAGACCATCACACAGGAATTCCAATCTGCATCAGGATCCACCAAAAGTACTATGACAGGCGGGAGGTGAGAAAACTTGGATTTCATGTCGAGCGGCTGCTCATAATCCACACATGACGTCGGTAGATGTTCGGAAAGGCTCCCAGCGTTCTGGTCCATGCTATGACGTGAGAAATTCGGCACGCTCAGAGCTCAACGTTTGATAGCACGGTCCGTGTGCCGATGGCATTAGGCTTCGAAGCTTGCGGGCCGCGTTTGTGAATCCGCCACTCTCGAGAAACTCTGGGGTATACAACACGGCGTCTGAGCCCGAGCACCTGAAATTCTCGGAGCAAGTGTGCCGAGAACTTTCTAATGGTGCAACTGCAATGTCGCTGTTTCACGAACGCAGTGGGCTGCAACCTTAAAATGTATTGCATTGGAGCTCTCGGACCCTAACGTGTTGGTAGTACGTCATATTACTAGGTAAAAAGTTAATCGTGTCCTCCCCAGTGTGAAAAAGTCAGTGCTGTAAAATAAAATTACTTAATGCGTAGTGCGGGAGACTTGTCGAAGTGCCAAGGGAACAAAATAAACAGTGAAACAAAAGTAATGAAAAAGTCATTACAGTTTCCTTTCGCACTACCTCGCACGATTTGGCTACACACGACAGATTAATGTGATACATCGCCATACCCAGCATCATTGGACCAGGAGCAAGCAACTACTTCTGAAGGCCCAAGTCCTGCGCGACACATCGTGTTTTCTTCCAGATAGCCAACACCAATGAACCTCATGCTAAGAGACAAAAGCATAATTCCACTAAATATCTTCAAGAGAGAATATACTATACGCAAATATGAAAGCATCCCTAGTGTTACCTTCAACTGAACTACGTGTTTAATTCAGAAAGGAATTATAATTGAAATGCGGAGGAAACAGCAATAATTTGACAGTTGGAGAACTGTGTGTTGCCGAAGCTGAAACCATATTGCCAGCAACTGTTTAGTAGTAGTTCTCGGACCAGAAAGTGCCCTAATTTAGTGACCTAAATCTGGAGATGCAAATGGTGACAGCCTCTCAGTTTAAGCTGGCATCAATATTAGAGACCCACATGTTTTTATAGCAAAACCAGCGCATGTTAAAAAAAAATTGCCGTTCTTATTTATAAAATATTTGATCAAGTGAACATCCGCAACTTTCATTTATCTTCCATAAACCTTCGTATTTATCTCACAACTGTTCCGATGAGAAAATAAACGCATCAGAGCAGCGAATGAGTAACGTTCCAATAGTACATAAACGTCCAAAGCCTCAGTGGTTACAAAAAGGTCCACGTTACGAACTCCACAATTTAGATTTTCCAACGTAGTTAAGTGTCCTAAATTCAGAGACGGTGTCATGTGAACAGGTCATGAATTATCTTTCCGTGAGCTTACGTCTAGACACATTTAAGACGCAGTTATGCCAAACGAGACGAGTATTTTGAGAGACAGTTTGTGATTAATACCACTAAATCACTCAGTCGTAATCGTGTTGATAAGAGAAAGAGATATTCACTTTCACGTACAATTCTGATAACAACACGTTATATCAATGTTTTATGCCACTATCAAATATACGAATTTCACTACAGTGCCAATAGGTTTTATACTGACACAATTGTTTTCAAACAAATTCATCTGTCAATTCCTGTCTTTCAACAAATCCGTTTTCCTTTGTGCATCACATGGAGAATGTGAAATATTCTACGGAGATATACTCACGAGAACAATTGAATTAGTAATAATTGTTCTGAGTGCTCTTATCGTCACGGGAATGGAATAGTTCGGCGAGTCGCATAACTGACGTCTTCGACGTTATACTGTCAGCATGACGGTCTTGCGTGGGATATCTGCGCGTTTGATCCAGGTTGCGGTAATATCGTGTGTACCCCACATGCGACACTCCATCTCCAAGGCAGTGCTGGCACTGATTTTCATGTTCTACCGATTTAAAGACTTACCATGATTACTTCGAGTGGGACAACACTATCTCGGCATGCCTTGACTGCCGCGGGCTAATGACAAAGTGGCCATCAACTATCGGAGACTGTATGTGGTACCAGATGGGCAGGACAGTTGCGCAGCCATATGATGCAAAGGCGGCGTCTCACGATGGACTGCAGGGTTCACTGCTTCACAACGCCGCAGAACACAGAGACTAGCTGTGGCAGAAGAAGAACACCTCCGCTGGATGCTAAAACGAGGGAGAGAGGAAGATATGTCCACTGGACTGACGAGTCATGGTATACAGGACGTCCCAGGTATCCTGACCACGTCATATAATTTTCAGACAGAAGCAAAATAAAAAACCATCAAGCAAATATGGTTTAGCTACCAGGCTGTTCAGATTAGTATGATTGACTTTCTTGTCACCTTGTTCGTTACGAAGGCATGAACACCTTGAATCGTGAAGAATTAGATTGCAGGGGAACGCTGAGGAATAAAAGAGTCAACGTATGCCGAAGAGACGACAAATAAGCGTATTATATCCAAATCTGAAGAAAGAATGAAGGATTACGATTAAAATGGTCAACGAAATGCTGGATCGTACACATTACACTATGAATAAATGTTGTCACAGAAATAGTGTAGGAAGATCATTGTCAAGCAAAAGTTTCTGTCACTGATTAACTGTTGTGCCATGAGGGGCACTGACGAATAGACCGGGCTCCAGTTGTAAGAACAACTGAGTGTTCAGTTTTACTGCGGCTCCTCCCTGTTTCCTTGGCGCAAACACAACGGAGCCGCCCCGTCGCCATGTTTTCAGTTCACTTTGTCGAGTCATATCCGAGATAAGCCGCATTCCCAGAGGGAACGGGAACTTTCACAGCCATCCCCTCGCCATTGCACGGCCCAGTCAACAGGTAAGTGGAAACACCGTACAGGCTCACTGTCATGCCATGTGACCTAATAGTCAGAAACAACTTGCTGGTCCTATCCACCTTCCCCCACCACTGTCCAAGAGCTTCGTCAAATACCACCCGATAAACACAAGCCTTCTATCGTTCGTTTGTGTACGTGACTAGCTAGTATCATTGCAGAAAGTAGATTTTGTTTTCAACTAAATGAGTAAGTATTTTATAAAATGGCAAAATGTTCTTAAACATTATGACAAAAATCTCATTCTAGCCTTCTGCAAATTCTTATAGTCATTCATTTGTATTACAACAACAAAGAAATTTCTAATTTCAAAAGTATAGTAACTGAGAGTATGTACCTGTAGAGGATCACATTTCTGCAGAAATGTCTACTTTGTTATTTTGACGTCAGAATAATAATAATACTTTTTTTGGTTTAGTCTCTGTGTGTAGATTACAAAAATGCAAAAGAAAATTAATTACAGGAAAAGTTATATTTACAGCGCCTGTGACTTACGAGAATCTTGACTAACTCTGAAAATAAAAACAAAATAGAAATGTTGAGAAAAAATCCTTATTTTTCAATATATCATCAAAATTCGGAACTTGTTTTACTTAAAGTACTTTTCGAATGACACTTCATCCTCTGTTGACAAGATTTATTACGAAACTGGCAGAAGTAAAGCTGTGAGGACGGGCCGTGAGTCGTGCTTGGGTAGCTTAGATGGTAGAGCACTTTCCCGTGAAAGGCAGAGGTCCCGAGTTCGAGTCTCGGTCGGGCACACAGTTTTAATCTGCCAGGAAGTTCCATATCAGCGCACACTCTGCTGCAGAGTGAAAATCTCATTCAAGATTTATTACCATTCCGACGCACCCAAATGATTTTCTCGAAAACTCAGTTTTCGTACCTAATATTTTCGGGCTCGTGATCGTTTTCGTTAACGCTTCTGTGATCTCTTGAGATGATATCGGCGCAATTACATTCACGCCTGTACTACTTATTTCAGCTGACTCCATCTCGAATCAGCTGCGTAGAGGGTCAGATAGCTCGTATGAAGATGATTGGTTTGTGGGCCACTCAACCGTGCGGTCATCAGCGTCCGTACAAAGTCCCGGATTTTCACAGTCTAATTTTTTGCACAGTCCAATCTAGCCACCGTCACGAACGATGATGGTGATGTTGATGAAACGATGAGGACAACACAAACACTCAGTCCCCGGGCAGAGAAAATCCCCATCCCGGTCGGGAATTCGGGAATCAAACCCGGGACCCTGTGATCCAGAGGCAACAACGCTAGCCACTAGACCACGAGCTGAAGACAGCTAGCTCGTATGGAAACACGTATGATACACTTGCTAGCTTCTGAGGATGATGGTGTAAAGACATCGTAGGTGACGGTTGAAGTGATCGCTGTATCAAGCAGAAAGCCACAGATACCAGTCTTTGAATGCTGGCCTCTATTTTGACCGGAACCGAGGTTGGAATTTCCCTACACATCGGTCAAGGGGCCTGAAGATGGCGTAATATATCGCCGAAAGTGGCAGCTAACAAAATAACAGTTTGGAAATTAGATGACTGAAAGGTGTTTGATTTTTCATTCTGTGTTGAACAGCCGAGTCCCGCAACCATCTCTGAAAATATGGACACACAGAGTTAGGGTAGATGTTTGCCTATTAGCTTTTAGGGCATCGACACGATGCCCAACTACAGCTAGATTTCAAATACACCTGACGATGAGGCTAAGACATCGTAGTAGCGTATGGCGACTTCTGTCATCCAAGGCTGTGCAGGATTTTTTTACCATGAACACATTAGTGGTTTAGTTTTCCTACTCATCCGCATTTACTTACATTTTTCTACATTCAGAGCCAGCTGCCAATCGTCGCAGCAATTCTGTCTAACAAGGGGAAGGCCTCAAACACGGCCAACCGATTCGGCTCAGATTTGGCAGGTCGCTTGTGTACAACCTAAAAAGAAGGAATCTAAGATATTTTGGGTCAATACCCCCGCGTTTTTTAGAAAACCATCCCTAAAGGTTATGACGAGCAATCGACTCAAAATTGGCGGGATCGATAGATAATTGTAAATAAAGCGTTCTTCATCATCAGGTATGGGGTCCGAAAACGCATACTTTTCCAGAAATCGAGGTAAGAAACTTTTACAACTGCCACTTCTGTAGTCACATGGTAGACGCTTTTCACCGACAGCAGCGATAGTCGCCGGCACGGTAGCTCAGCGTGATCGGTCAGAGGGTTAGCTGCCCTCTGTAATAAAAAACTGAGTCAACGGTTCAACACTGAACTTGAACGGGTATCACGAGACATCCTCACCGAACAAATGAATCGAAAAAAAAAAACGAGAACAATAACAAAAATACCGCAACGGCCAAGGTAATTGCCTGGGATTCGGAGAACCCGGGTTTGAACCTCGAAGAAACCTAGCGGATGTTCTTCTTTTCGTTTGTATTTTTCCATATCTCAATTAATAGGGATACGACGGTTAATAAGGTAAGTAAATCGATATGGAATGATAATAAAAGGTAGGCAAAGAAATTTCTCGAACGCCGAGAAATAGAACTGCCTGCTTCCGGTAGTGCATTGATAATGCATCTGTCTTGCAACATTTTTACAAACCAAAACACATCGTCGGCAACCTCCCGCTTTCAGTCGTCTGTGACAGGCTCCCAACTATATATTACAGCGCTAGTCCAAGGGTGTTCAAATGGTTCTGAGCACTATGGGACTTAACAACTATGGTCATCAGTCCCCTACAACTTAGAACTACTTAAACCTAACTAACCTAAGGACATCACACAACACCCAGTCATCACGAGGCAGAGAAAATCTCTGACCCCGCCGAGAATCGAACCCGGGAACCCAGGCGTGGGAAGCGAGAACGCTACCGCATGACCACGAGCTGCGGAATCGAAGGGTGTACATCCTCCATTATTCAGATTATGCACCTGAAAGATATGACACAACAAACAATAACTAGTTACTACGGCATAAACAGACGAGCTAATGACTACAAAGAACATACAGTACTCGTCATATGTTACTTACGGAAGAACACTATATTCATTCACAAAACGTATTTCATTCGGCGCATTAACGATGGAAAAATCGCTACATGTATCTGCGAGGTTCGCGGCAGCCTAATGACGGAAAACAATTCTTTCCGATTGACTTCTATTAGGCTCGTGCTGGGCACCTTCACTCTTCCAGGTGCACAACTACGATATCACAAGAGGCAACCGGGACAACATAACTCTCCCCGCGTGCATTCTGTCCCGTGCCTCGCTGTAAACAAGCGTCGCGCGGTTGGCTATCTGTGATCCCTCGTGAGGAATTCGCAGCACTCTTACTCGGAGTTGTCTTCATGTGAGAAGGATTAAGAGTCTCATACTTTTCTAACTCACGGTTTTTGGGAAATTAGTTTGCCTACCTTATTATTATCATTCCTTATTGATTTACTTACATTATTAAGCCTCCTATTCCTATCAATTGAGATATGGAAAAATACAAACGTAACGAATAAGATCCGCTAGGTTTCTTCGAGATTCCAACCCGGGTTTCCGATTCCCGGCCACTTACCTTGGCCGCTGCGCTATCGGCACTGTCGGCGAAAAACGTTTACCATGTGGGTACAGAAGCGACAGTTGTAAAAATTTGCCGGCCGCAGTGGTTTCGCGGTTCTAGGCGCGCAGTCCGGAACCGTGCGACTGCTACAGTCGCAGGTTCGAATCCTGCCTCGGGCATGGATGTGTGTGATGTCCTCAGGTTAGTTAGGTTTAAGTAGTTCTAAGTTCTAGGGGACTAATGACCACAGCAGTTGAGTCCCATAGTGGTCAGAGCCATTTTTTTGTAAAAGTTTCTTTCCTCGATTTCTGGAAAAGTTTGCGTTTGCGGGCCCCATACCTGATGATGAAAAATGCTCTATTTACAATTATCTACCGATACCTTCAATTTTGGGTCGATTGCTCGTCATAACTTTTAGGGGAGATTTTCTCAAAATTGTGGGAGCGTTGACCCAAAATATTATAGAGTCCTTCGTTTTAGGCTGTACACAAGCGACCTGTCAAATTTGAGCCGAATCTGTTGGCCGTGTCTGAGGCCTTCCCCTTGTAAGTCATCTTACCGCGGGTAGTGGCCACGCGGTTAGAGGCGCCATGTTGCTGACTGCGCGGCCACTCCCGTCGGAGGCTCGAGTCCTCCCTCGGGTATGGTGTGCGTGTTGTTCTTAGCGTAAGTTAGTTTAAGTAGTGTGTAAGTCTAGGGACCGATGACCTCCGCAGTTTGGTCCCTTAGAAATTCACACACATTTGAACATCTTCTTCTAAGTCATCTTGTGTCCTCCTAAAGTCACTCACGTTGCTTGGTTGGTTGATTTTGGGGAGGGAACCAAATAGTGAGGTCATCTGTTCCATCGGATTAGGGAATGATTGGGAAAGAAGTCGGCTGTGCCCATCCAAGGACCCATCCCGGCATTTGCGTGAAGCGATTTAGGGAAATCACGGGAAACCTAAACCAGAATGGTCGGACGCGGGTTTGAGCCGTCGTCCTCCAGAATGCGAGTCCAGGATAGTCACCAGTGCGCAACATCGCTTGGTCACACATGTTCCACACCTTCTCGTACACCATCGTCAGCAGACAACCGCAGATTGCAGTCCACCCAGTCCGCCGTATCATTTATATACAAAGAAAAACAAGCGGTCCTATCATACTTCCCAGGGGCACTCCTGGCAAACCGATATTTCTGATAAACACTCGCCGTCGAGGACAACATACTGGGTTTTAATTGCTAAAGATGCCTTCGAGCCAGTCGTCACACATCTGGGAACTATTTCCGTATGCTCGTATCTTCGTTAACAGTCTGTAGTGGAGTACAATCCTGTACTCACCAATGTCCCACCTCCCTAAGATCCAACGCAAGAGTGCAATGTCCTGAGCTACCTCGCTGCGTTTCGCTTCGTTTGTTTGCTCTGTACGAGCAGCGTCTCCGTTAATTGTAAGAGTCCCGCAGTTTGTGGAGTTTCCGCACAAAGAGGACTGCCGGATCTCGGCTGAGCATCTCCGCCGGAGCACACCGCTGGAGCCACACACGCGCTGCGGCAGATAGAATCTAGCAGCTCGTTAGGCGCTGCGGTCGCGACCTTACAAAGCCGTCCGGCCGCGTCGCGCGACTACAAAACGAGACCGCAGCCGCAACGCGATACGATACGGCCGCCCCTCGCCGCCCAGCAGGTGCGAAAGCGCCGCTCCACTTTCCTCGGCGCCGCAGGATGGACGTCCACGTACGCCTCGTGGCCGCCACCCGCCTCTGTCCCACCCCGCGACAGGCGCCAGCTCGCTCGCGCAGCTTTCGCTCTTTCCCCGCCGACTTCGATTGTTTCCCGCGCTCCGGCCGGTTTTACTACCCGTTTCACCTGCGCCGGGTCACCTTTTGTTTGCCGTCGTTCTGCCGACTCAAATTACAGCGCGGTACAAGAACCGAGAGGAGGGCAACGTGGCGGAAATAATACCTGCAGCTCGTTATTTGCGATCGTTCGGCGAATGACTGCTTGTCATCTGCGGTTACGCAAGGTGCTAGGTTTCTCCGATACATGCGTATGGGGCGGTTTGATGTTCCGCGAGGAGGATGCCTCTGACCTTTAATGAACACACTTTCCCGCACAAAGGCGAGAGGGCGCCGCATGTATCAGCTGCACGATCGCCCCGGAGAGGAAACATTAGCGAGACGTAATACAGTCGTCAAAATAAGTGTTGCATATTGCTTTACTCTCAATACTGGACACAACAGCAAAGAAGCGTACAGCCGTAAGAGGTCAAAAATACAGACGATAAACACATTTCCACTTGACAAACACAAAGAAAAATAAAAACTTACAGAAGATTCCACACTACAGTTTCTTCTCACAGTGACCTTGCAAAAGAAATTTTCTGTGAACCAATTGGCCCTCCGCATAACTGGAGACACTATTGAATGCGATCAGGCACAGTTCTTACCAAACTGTCTACCTAAGCCTGTGGGATATTGTCCCGTTCCTCGACATCGGCGTGTATTGTGGTACTTAAGTTCTCTGGTGGTACAGGACGACTGCAAACTGCTCGTTTTAGCACGGCCCCTAAATTCTCAACGCAGTTGATCTCAGGAGAACACGGAGTCCGTTCCGTCCAACTGGTTCTATGCACCACTATGGAGGTCTCCACAAGACTAAGACGATGGGAGCACTCGTTGTCGTCTATCAACACCAATCCCGCTCCCAATATAAGGTCATCAGTCCCTAAGCTTACACACTACTTAACCAAAATCAAAATTATCCTAAGGACAAACACACTCACCCATGCCCGAGGGAGGACGCAAACCTCCGCCGGGATCAGCCGCACAGTCCATGACTGAAGCGCCTGAGACCGCTCGGCTAATGCCGCGCGGCACGTTAGTCATTTTCCCGTGCACTGGCGCAAGCGATGTCCTTAGACCATACATGATTTCACTCCAGAACGTGACTAAATTAGGTTGATACGAGCAACAGGCTGTGACACAGACTGTAAACGTTGTCATCGTTTCCTATACCCGTGAATATCGGCATTGTCACGGCAGAGACTGACACGGACCTCATCAGAAAACGGCATTGTATCTCACTGCTGCCTACACCACAAAAAGTGGTTTCGTGCCCATGCGACACGAGCCACTCTCCGAAACCGATTTAGGGTAGAAGCCTTGAGTCTTCCGGCACGTAGTCCCTGTTCATGGAGCCTATTCTGTATAGTTTGTGTTGACACCTGCTCTCCTGTAGAGTTCTGGAACTGCCACCGTAGACGATTAGCATTTTGTTGATTGTTTTTGATCGCCATTACACGCAGATAACGAGTCTGTAGACGCGTTACTTTCATTTGGCGGCCACTTCTGTGACAATTAGGCACTGATCCTGTCTTCAGAAACTTGTTTCATGTTCTAGAGATAACCCTTTGACTCACAGCTAGCTCTTACGATGCCCCACTGGAGTGACTGTACGGTGTCTCTGACCGAACGTTATTGCTGTCTTGAAGCAGCGCAAATCTCGTAATGACACACAGTACAAGTAATGCACTGTTTGCAGGTGACATGGCCGGCCGGTGTGGCCGAGCAGTTATAGGCACTTCAGTCTGGAACCGCGCGACCGCTACGGTCGCAGGTTCGAATCCTGCCTCGGGCACGGATGTGTGTGATGTCCTTAGGTTAGTTAGGTTTAAGTAGTTCTAAGCTCTAGGGGACTGACGACGTCAGATGTTAAGTCCCACAGTGCTCAGAGCCATTTGAACCATTCTGAACAGGTGACATGGAAACCATAGGTTGCACATACTGCCCCCACAAAGTAGAGACATGAATCACTTCCCCTAGAATAACATTACAAACAAGCTACTGTACTGATATCAAAACGTATTTCTGGATCAAAACGTTCCATATTAAGTTTCAGCAATATGCAACATTTATTTTGATCACTGTAAATGCACGCATCACTGTAAATGACACTTGAGTCCCTCGTGATCTTTCGTTCCAATCATTTAATAAAAGATGTGAATGCAGCCTTCGTTGCCGCCACCCTCAGAAGGAATGCTTCGTTGTCGCTACCCTCAGAAGGAAGGCTTCGTTTACACCATCTTCAGGAAATGCGATTGACTAGCGCTGCCTTTTGTAGGGGTTTCTGTCACTGCTCCCAAATGAAGATTTTTTGGGTTTCCACGGCACGTATTACTGATTATTCCAAGTTCAGCAAGGATTTACAGTTTCATCAAAAATTACGTAAGTTATAAGCTTCTTTACCGTCGTCCATCACCATCCAGCGCCCTCGATTTTGCTGTCTCGACAATACACAATATCGTTCCTGCCGGGAGGCGATTCGTCTAAGTTGTCATTCCAGTGGCTTGCGACAGACATTTTCTAGCTCCGAAGCGTCGCGAAAGCCTTGAAATGACAGTTTGTGGCGCCTCAACGCTGCAAAGATTGCACGCTGCGCTTGATTTGCTTCAAGACGTCAGAAGATTCTACTCCGAAAAACACAGTCTAAATAGAAATTTGTGCTATTACGTTGCAAATTCGAACCAAGAGACTACATTCTACATACAAAAGTAAATCCGACAAACATTTTGGACCACATGCTGTGCTTTTCGTTACTTTTTTATCAGCTGCCTATCCAAAGAAGGCAAACAATTCCTCCACACATAGCACAATTCGAGGCCCGTGGGGAAATCTTACGTTTCTTTGTAGTGATTCCTCATCTCTTCTACTTACCTCTTTTGTCTTATGCTTAACTTCGCTAGCGTAGATCACAAAACGCTAATATCTGTCCGGAAAAGTTATTTGTAGATTGTAGATTATTTATACAATCGTACAAGAAAACTTCTAATAATTATATTAAAAGAGTAGGGCGTTGACAAGAGGATTAGCTATAATTTGTGACTCATCAACTTACTGCGGACTGCAAGATTGGATTCAATGGAGAAGGAAGCTGGAAACAATTTGATCTTCACTTTTGGTCATCCAGTAGCTGCGACTGCTTCTCAATCGTCCTCTTAACACTTGCGTCTGGCACAGTCCCACTCCATAATTTCATTGTGTCTTTCAGTAAATTATTTTTAAATTTAAATTTCCAAGGTAATTAGATTTACTTCCTTGAGAAAATAGTAATTTGAGAACCCAATATATTCTAGTCTTGTGCCATGTACCTAACAGAGTTTTTGTAATCTGTAGCGTGAATAGACAGTATTTATGTATGAAACTTCCGGGCAGATTAAAGTTGTGTGCCGGACCGAAACTCGAACTCGGGACCTTTGCCTTTCGCGGGCAAGTGGTCTACCAACTGAGCTACCCAAGCACGACTCACGCCCCGCCCTCACAGCTTTACTTCTGCTAGTACACAGTTTTAATCTGCCAGGAAGTTTCATATCAGCGCACACTCCGCTGCAGAGTGAAAATCTCGTTCTGGAGTATTTATGTAGATGCCAAAAGAGCGTTGCATTCAGATATGTTATTCCACGTGGACCCCGACGTAGAATGCTGCTGTCAGAAGTGCCGTTTCGTTGTTACACGGAATTAGTGAGGAGCTTTTAACACCAATGTGCAAATATAGTACCGCATATGGATGTAAAGTTGGAAAAAGGGGAGCGGAAAGTGGAGAGGGAGAAGCTGCTGGACTACCCACTCTTTCAACACCGAAAGAGTTTCCGAACATGAGCGCTGCTTGTAACAGTAATATTTTTTGTACTGTCGTGTTCCTTGCTATTCTCCGTCTCTCCCTATTAAGTGACAAACGTTTCATTTCTCAAATGCTAGTGTTCCCAATATCATCGATAATCTGTTTCACATATGCTTATCTTTGACTGGTTCAACAAATTTCCTCCCTCGGGGCCCACTCACTGCAAAGTTCTCATGTTTGTCGCAGTTGTTTCCCGCAAAACCGTCCTGTTTGTCTTTATATGTACTTGCCACATGCGACATCCATTCGATGCCACGCTCACGATTTACATTTTTAGGAACTTTTCCTAATTATTTGTCAATACTGAAGACCAGCGCCGGCCGAGGTGGTCGAGTGGTTCTAGGCGCTACAGCCTGGAACCGCGTGACCGCTACGGCCGCAAGTTCGAATCCTGCCTCGGGTATGGATGTGTGTGATGTCCTTAGGTTAGTTAGGTTTAAGTAGTTCTAAGTTCTAGGAGACTGATGATCTTAGAAGTTAAGCCCTATAGTGCTCAGAGCCATTTGAACCATCTGAAGACCAGCAGAGTCCTTTTTAAACAGGGGAGCCGATTACGAAAAGCAACACCTTTTTTTCAGAAAGCAGGTTGGATTTATTCAGGATTCCAATACACCATATTGTTCCCAAGTATTTTGGGTACAAAATCCTATTTTTCAGCATGATCTCTGTTCAATGCTTGGACCTTGCGCCACCTTACTGGAAGGGCCTGTATGCCTCGCAGTACCACTCTACTGGTCCCCTTCTACTACTAATTTATCGTAAATCGCTTGAGCAACGAATGGTACCTAACGACTGGAAGAAAGCGAAGGTCATTCCCGTTTTTAAGAAAGGCCGTAAGACAGATCCACACAATTACAGACCTATATAGTTAACGTTAATGTGTTGTAGAATTATGGAACATGTTTTATGCTCGAGAATTAAGACGCTTTTGGAAAACGTACATCTCCTCAATAAAAATCAACATGGATTCCGCAAACAGAGATCTTGCGAAGCTCAGGCCTCTCTGTTCTTCCATTAAATCCACAGCGCAGTGGATGGCGGACTGGACTCTACTGGTCCCCTTCTACTACTAATTTATCGTAAATCGCTTGAGCAACGAATGGCACCTAACGACTGGAAGAAAGCGAAGGTCATTCCCGTTTTTAAGAAAGGCCGTAAGACAGATCCACACAATTACAGACCTATATAGTTAACGTTAATGTGTTGTAGAATTATGGAACATGTTTTATGCTCGAGAATTAAGACGCTTTTGGAAAACGAACATCTCCTCAATAAAAATCAACATGGATTCCGCAAACAGAGATCTTGCGAAGCTCAGGCCTCTCTGTTCTTCCATTAAATCCACAGCGCAGTGGATGGCGGAGCTCCGGTTGATGTCGTATTCCTTGATTGCAGTAAGGCATTTGACATGTGCCGCATTGCCATTTAATGAAAAAAAAATGGGATTACGGAGTATCGGAGCAAACTTGCGACTGGATTCAAAACTTCCTTGCTGACAGAACTCAACACGTCGCTCTTAACGGGACAAAATGGACAGATTTACAGGTAATATCCGAAGTACCACAGGGAAGTGTGATCGGACCGTTGCTGTTCACAGTTTATATAAATGATATAGTAGAAAGCGTCGGATGCTCTTTAAGGCTGTTCGCAGATGATTCAGTTGTCTATACAAAAGTAGCGACGCCAGAAAATAGTAAAAATTTGCAGAACGACCAGCAGAAAATTGATGATTGGTGCACGTAAATAAATGTAACATATTGCGCATACATAGGATAAGAAATCCACACTACTGATCACAAACAGCTGGAAAGAAAGTCTATCATAAAATATCTAGGTGCAACTATCCAGAGCGACCTTAAGTGGAATGACAATATAAAACAGTTAGTGAGAAAAGCATGCACCAGACTCATATTCATCGGAAGAATCTTAAGGAAATGTAACTCATTCACGAAAGATATGACTTAAAAGGCGCTTGTTCTCCCGATTCTTGAGTATTGTTCGTCTATCTGGGATCCCCAGCACATAGGACTGATAGAGGAGATAGAGAAGATCCACCGAAGAGCAGTACGATTTCGTCACGGGATCGTTTAGCTGGCGAGAGAGCGTTACGGAGTTGCTAAACAAACTCCACTGAAAGACTTTACAAGAGAGGCGTTGTGTATCACGGAGAGAGTTACTATTGAAATTTCGGGACAGCGCTTGGCCGGCCTTTGTGGCCGAACGGTTCTAGGCGATTCAGTCTAGAACCGCGCAACCGCCATGGTCGCAGGTTCATATCCTGCCTCGGGCTTGGATGTGTGTGATGTCCTTAGGTTAGATACGTTTAAGTAGTTGTAAGTTGTACGGGACTGATGACCTCAGATGTTAAGTCCCATAGTGCTCAGAGCCATTTGGACAGCACTTTTCAGGAGGAGTCGAACAACACACCACTTCCCCTCACATAAATCTCGCGTACTGACCACGAGGAGAAAATTCGAGAAATTAGAGCCAATACAGAGTATTACCGATATTCTTCCCACGCACTATTCGCGAGTGGTACAGTGTTGGAAGGATCAGGTAGTGGTACCGAAAGTACCCTCCGCCACACACCATTACGTAGCTTGCGGAGTATGATGCAGATGTACACCGTCGACGTCGGAGCCAGTGCTCTCCACATCATTCACGTACTGCTTCCCGCGGAGTGCATTCTTCACTGACGTAAACAGATGGAAGTCAGAAGGCACGAGATCCGGGCTGTTAAGTGGATGAGGAAGAACGATCCAATGAACTTTTGTGAGCTCTTCTCGGGTGCACTGACTCGTGTGAGGCCTTGCGATTCATAGAGAAGGAGTAGTTCTTTTGCATTTTTCTGTAGACCAGAACGCTGACGTCTTTTCTTGAATTTCATGAGAAGTGCACAACACACTTTCAAGCTGATCATTACAACCGTGAGGGACGACATCAAACACAATAACCACTTCAGAGTCCCAGAAGACCGTCATCACGGCTTTACCGACTGAAGGTGCGACTTTGAACTTTTTCTTCGAAGGGGAGGTGATGAGGAGCCACTCGATCGATTGCCGTTTTGTTTCCGGTTCGAAGTGATGAATCCACTCTTCACTCCTGTGTTCAATAAAACATTGGCACGATCAGCCTTGTAACGCGCAAGCAATTCCGCACAGATGGTCCTTCGTTGCTCTTTATGCGAGGCGGTGAGGAAACCATCTGAAACCACTGAGTGTCCCAACAGATGGAAAAGGGTGTCAGCAGCGAAGAGTTTGATTGTTATCCGTCGATCACCTGAATGAAAGTGTCCGCACTTTCCAAAATTTCAGGAGTCATATCTGTGTGCGGCCGTCCGGCACGCGGGAGACGGGACAGGTTTGCGCAACCTTGTTGCCATGACGACAGACCCCTCGCCCAACAACTCAACGTGCTTTTTTTAATGCCAAACCTCCGTAAACATTCTGCAAGCGCCTATAAATATCTGCAATACTCTGATATTCCGCCAAAAGAAACTCAACAACGGCACTATGTTTGGAAAGCACCTCCGTTAAGGACGCCATTTTGAAGTCTTAGATATATCGGAAGTTCATGAAACTGTAGGGGCTGACGTGGGAATATTCCACGATCTCCCATAACTAATTCTGCATTTTTTCAGCCCAGAAAACAATACGTTGCATTACTTATTGAATGCCCTTTGCACAGAATGTTTCCTTCTTATGCACAAATGCGGTCTCTTTTCAATGCAACGGCCTCACGCCACTTTACTGGGAGAGCATAAATGCCCTCATGGTACCACTCTATTGGTCGACGTCGGAGCCAGCGGCTTGCTGTATCAGTGACCTCCCCATCATCCATGTCATGCGTCCCGCGGAGTGCATCCTTCATCGAGGCGAAAAGGTGGAAGACAGAGGCTGCGAGATCCGGTAACCCTATGGTCCATCTTACGTGTTCTCACTTCCGACAGGAAAGTTATTCTATATTAATCAAGTCACCATTTCATTTTCTGCTATTTTTTTGCATTCGGGAGGACGACGGTTCAATCACGCGTCCTGTCATCCTCATTTAGGTTTTCCGTGATTTCCCTAAATCGCTTCAGATAATTGACGGGATGGTTCCTATGAAAGGGCACGGCCGACTTCCTTCCCCGTCCTTCCATAATCCGATGAGACAGATGACCTCACTGTCTGGTCTTCTCCCCCACAACAACCCAACTCAACCCCAAATGCTATTTTTTTCAGTTTCATCTCAAGTTCCTCTATCATTAACAGTTTTCTCTGCTAAGTATACTGTCCTTTCGAGTCAACAGAGGAGACCCCGCTTAATTCGGCCATAACAGATGCTACATTTAAACATTAGCACTAACATCTGTCCTCCTCGCACTTTCATTCTATTTTAGAAATTTTTCCACATCCCGCATTGCTTTTTCGACATACAAATCAAATAACAGTGGATGTAAGCTTCAACCTTATATTTCAACCACGAAATCGTCTTTATCAGTCATACTTTCGGTACGATTCCCAGCAACTGAAATAAGTACCTTTTTCGTTTTAACGACACTTTCATTATCAGACAGCAACGCACTATTTTCCGAGGCATGTGGCGCAGTGGTTAGCACACTAGACTCGCATTAGGGAGGACGATGGTTGAAATCTGCCTGCGTCCACCCAGATGTAGGTTTTCCCTGATTTTCCTAAATCACTTCAGGGAAATGCGAGGATGGTTCCTCCGATAGGGCACGATCGATTTACTTCTCAATCCTTAAGAAAAAGGCAACCCGAACTTTGCTTCGTCTCTAATAATCTTGTTAACGGAAGGTTGGAAGATTGGGTTTAATGTCCTTCGATATCGAGGACATTAGAGACCGAGCACAAGCTTGGACTGTGTCAAGGATGGGGATGGAAATTGGTCGTGCCCTTTCAAAGGAACCATCCAGGCATTTTCCTAGAGCGATTTAGGGAAGTCAAGGACAACCCAATCTGATGGCCGGACGCGGGTTTGAACTGTCGCTCTCCCGAATGACAGTCCAGAGTTGTCGACGGGACGCTAAACCCTCAACTTCCTTCCATCTTCATCAAAACAATACGAGAACTATCAACCTCGCAGGATCTTCTCAGTTACAACTTCCTGAAATAGGGTAAGAGTACAATAACTCTGTCGGTGGCATCCTGACTGACTTCCTCTAGCGGCAGATATAATTAAGGACAGACTCTTATAAAACATGTTTACGCCACACCTGCGCGTTTTCCTTAAATACTGAAATAAAGCCGCGTGGACTGGCATTAAGACGGTCTAATTTCAAACTGACAAAAACAGCTACAAATTACGACGCGCGTCTGTTAAAGACAGGTTACAAGCTGGTCACGCTAAACCTGTTATTACTGCGATAATAAGACGAGCTGCTCCGTAAAGTGCGCTGCTCTTATCTCTCATCACGAGTACTGCGCAGTGCACGCGCGATGCACTGAGCGGCACGGCCACTCTTGCTCACTTCGCTTTCTGAGCCACAATTTAACACGACTTTTTTGTGACATTTTTTATTCTCTGGCACTACAGGTAGAGTTCAGAGTGCAAGTCCTGGCCAACTGTAGAGTCCGGGACTTTTATACCAAATATCGGGCGAGCTGATAGCGGGGCAGAAAACGTCCGATTTTGGAATATTTAGGAGGGGAATTCCAATCACAGCATTTGACTTCCAACTATAGGAATCCTCTCGAAATCATTGTCAGAATCGGAGGTTGGCGACTACATTCACTTTACTTTTCAAACAACACGTAGTTAGTTCAACAATATCGGCGACTCATTTTCCAAATGGTTCAAATGGCTCTGAGCACTATGGGACTCAACTGCTGTGGTCATTAGTCCCCTAGAACTTAGAACTACTTAAACCTAACTAACCTAAGGACATCACACACATCCATGCCCGAGGCAGGATTCGAACCTGCGACCGTAGCAGACGCACGGTTCCGGACTGCGCGGATAGAACCGCGAGACCACCGCGGCCGGCGACTCATTTTCCTCCTGGCGCATTAGCGACGTCAGTGCGGTAACTAGGGCAGTAACTTGGCCTATCAACTGGAAACAACAAGCGTCCATTCGAACAGTCACTTATGAGGTTGCAGTGTTACACATTGGATGTGTCGAAGTTGTTGAGTCACAAATCGCAGTGCAGCAATATCTCTAATAAAGTGTTTGAGACAGCTTACAGAATGTCCTGAAGATTTGAAAAGTGTAAGCAAAGCTTGTCCCACTCACCTTGAGTCCCGAACAAAAACAACGATAATGATATGCAAAATGTTGACAATTCTTTCCTGCAAAAAATATCACAGATAACAGATCTAGCACAAAACGACACTGTACAGGAATTCATGTGAGGGCATTTAAACCACCATTTTCTTTATCTTTTATTAATCCAATTTCCCAGTCTCGAAGCTTTTTTCGACTAGCGGGGTTTATATCCCAGACTAAAAGTAGGAAAGCCTAGTGTTTTTATAAAAGTAATTATTTACATTTTTACAGAGCGAAGTTCATAGATTGTTCTTTGATACCTTACTCGACCTACGCAGTCTTCATACAATGAGGTGACAAAAGTTATGGGACACCAAATAGTATCGTGTCGGACCTCCTTTCGCCCAGCATAGCGCTGCAACTCGACGTGCCATGTACTTACAAGTTGCTGAAAGTCCCCTGCAGAAATACTGAGCCATGCTGCCTCTATACCCATCAGTGATTGACAACATGTTGTCTGTGCATAATTTTGTACGCGAACTGCCCTCCCGATTACGTTCCATAAATTTTCGGTAGGATTCACGTCTAGCGATCTGGGTGGCCAATGATTAGAAAAAAATGTGTGTGACTTCCTAAGGGACCGAACTGCTGAGGTCATCGGTCTCTAGACTTACACACTACTTAAACTAACTTATCCTAAGAACAACATACACACCCATGAGCGAGGGAGGATTCACACCTCCGGCGGGAGGGGCCGGGCAATCTTTGACATGCGGCCTCAAACTGCGCGGCCACTCCGCGTGGCATTCGTTCAAATTGACCAGAATGTTCTTCAAATGAATCGCAAACAACTGTGGCCCGGACACATGGCGCATTGTCATCCATAAAAATGCCATCGTTGTTTGGGAACATGAAGTTGAAAAATGGCTGCAACTGGTCTGTCCAGGCAGCCGAGCGTAACCACTTTCAGTCAGTGGTCGATTCAGCAGGAGTCGAGGATCTATTCAATTCCACGTAAACCCAGCCCACACCATTATGGAGTCGCCACCAGTTTGCACAGTGCCTTGTTGACAACTTGGGTCCATGGATACGTGCGGTCTGTGCCGCCCTCGAACCCCACCGTCGGGTCTTCCAACTGAAATCGGGGCTCCTCTGACCAGGCGAAGGTTTTCCAGTCGTCTGGGGTCCAGCCGAAAAGGTCACGAGCGCAGGAGAGGCGCTGCAGGCGGTGTCGTACTGTTAGCAAAGGCATTCGCGTAGGTCATCTGTTGATATAGCCCATTAGCGCCACATTTCGCCGCACTGTCCTAGCGGATACGTTCGTAGTACGCCCCACGTTTATTTCTGCGGCTATCAGTGTTACTTATCTGCTCGCTCTGACAACTCTACGCACATGCCACTGCTGCTGGTCGTTAAGTGAAGGTCGTCGGCCACTGGGTTGTCCGTGGTAAGAGGTAAAGCCTGAAATTTGGTATTCTCGGCACACTCTTGACACTGTGAATCTTGTAATACTGAATTCCCTGACGATTTACGAAACGGAATGACCCATGCGTCTACCTCCAACTTCCATACCGCATTCAAAGTCTGGTAATTCCCGGCGTGCGTCGGAAATCTTTCCACGTGAATCACCTGAATAAAAACACCGGTTCCGTTTAAGTGTATGTCACTGCCGATCGCAAGCGATGCGATCAGCGGCGACGCACTTCACACAACAAACGATTTTTTAACTTCCCGTTTTCTACTTCAAGGGACAGAGTGAGACCATTTCCTTTTTCCGATCCAAATACTATGGAAGCAAGCACTGGGACAGAAGGGGAGGGGATATCACTCCCACATTTTGGTTACTAGAGACACTCCTGGAAAATATTGGTCGAGACTGGGGGATAGTAACTGTTTCCAATCTGACACAAAATTTTTCTGAGTTCGACACCGGGCTGACACGTAGACGGAGGAGATGGCCTGTGACTGAACATTGGTTTCTGTTTTGTTTTTTACATTATGACGTGATATCGCACTCAGAAAATTTAAATGTCAACTGATTCTGGTCGTGGAAGCCTACGAAGTAATGTTTTGAATTTGTTTCTAACACAATTTACCCATTGTGTCTACTATAAATAATAAGAGTGTCTTAATATTAGGGGAGATCAAAAATTTTCCGTTTGGAGGTGCTGCTGCTACGTATATGGCACATAAAACGACTCCGATGCCGATATATAAGCATCGACATGTAGTCAAGGAATAATAGCATTCGTGGCTTTCCGACGTGCATGAGGTAAACATGACAACATGAACTATGGCGAAGTCCTTACCAAATGAGTACAAAGCCATTACAGAATATCTGACAAACCAGATATTGTCCTACACATTCGGAAGGCTCCCCAATATGCTGTCCCATGCTATGACGTCAGTAACTCGGCACGCTCAACGCTCAATATTCGATGTTCGACAGCACGGTCCGTGTGCCGATGGCTTTAGGCTTCGAAGTGTGAGGACCGCGTTTTTGAATCCGCAACTCTGGAGAAACTCTTGGGTGTACATTGCGGCGTCTGAGCCCGAGCATCTAAAAGTCTCGGAACAAGTGTGCCGAGAGCTTTCTACTGTTCCAACTGCAATGTCGCTGTTTCGCGAAGGCAGTGGGCTGCGACCTTAAAAAGTGTTGCATTGGAGCGCTAGGAGTCTAACGTGATAGTAATACGCCAGTTTACTAGGTAAAAAGTTAACCGTGTTCTCCTCTATGTGAAAAGTCAGTGTTGTCAAATAGAATTATTTAATGTGTAGTGCGGAAGACTTGTCCAACTGCCAAGGGAACAAAATAAACAGTGAAGCAAAAGTAATGAAAAAGTCATTATCGTCATTTCCTCAGTTTCCTTTCGCACTACCGCACCCAATTTGGCTACACACGACAGATTTATGTGAGGCAACGCCATAGTCAGTATCATTGCACCAGGAGCAAGCAACTACTTCAGATGACTGGGTATTGTGTGAGTCCTTAGATTAGTTAGGTTTAAGTAGTTCTAAGTTCTAGGGGACTGATGACCATAGATGTTAAGTCCCATAGTGCTCAGAGCCATTTGATTTGAACTACTTCAGAAGGCCCATGACCTGCACGACAACATCGTGTCTTCTTCCAGAGAGCCAACACCAATGAATCTCATGCTAAGAGACAAAAGAATTATTCCACCAAATATCCTCAAGAGAGAACATACTAAGTGCAAACATGAAGGCATCCTTAGTGTTATCTTGAACTGCACTAAGTGTTTAATTCAGAAAGGAGTTTTAATAGAAATGTGGAGGAAACAGCAGTAATTTCAGAGTTGGAGAACACTACTGGCCATTAAAATTGCCAAACCAAGAATAAATGGCGATGATAATCGGGTATTCATTGGACAAACATATTACACTAGAAATGACATGTGATTACATTTTCACGCAATTTGGGTGCATAGATCCTGAGAAATCAGTACCCAGAACAACCACCTCTGGCCGTAATAATGGCCTTGATACGCCTGGGCATTGAGTCAAACAGAGCTTGGATGGCGTGTACAGGTACAGCTGCCCATTCAGCTTCAACACGATATCACAGTTCGTCAAGAGTGACTGGCGTATTCCGACGAACCAGTTGTTCGGCCACCATTGACCAGATGTTTTCAATTGGTGAGACATCTGGAGAGTGTGCTGGCCAGGGCAGCAGTCGAACATTTTCTGAATCCAGAAAGGCCTGTACGACACCTGCAACATGCGGTCGTGCATTATCCTGCTGAAATGTAGTGTTTCGCAGGGATCGAATGATGGGTAGATCCACGTGTCGTAACTAATCTGAAATGTAACGCCCACTGTTCAAAGTGCCGTCAATGCAAACAAGAGGTGACCGAGACGTGGAACCAATGGCAGCCCATACCATCACGCCGGGTGACACGCCAGTATGGCGATGACGAATACACTCTTCCAATGTCCGTTCACTGCGATTTCCCCGAACACGGATGCGACCATCATGATGCTGTAAACAGAACCTGGATTCATCGGAAAAAATGACGTTTTACCATTCGTGCACCCAGGTTCGTCGTTGAGTACACCATCGCAGGCGCTCATGTCTGTGATGCACCGCCAAGGGTAACCGCAGCCATGGTCTCCGAGGTGATAGTCCATGCTGCTGCAAATGTCGTCGAACTGTTCTTGCAGATGGTTGTTGTCTTGCAAACGTCCCCATCTGTTGACTCAGGGATCGAGACGTGGCTGCACGATCCGTTACAGCCATGCGGATAAGATGCCTGTCATCTTGACTACTAGTGATATGAGGCCGTTGCGATCCAGCACGGCGTTCCGTATTACCCTCCTAAACCCACCGATTCCATATTCTACTAACAGTCATTGGATCTCGACCAACGCGAGCAGCAATGTCGCGATACTATAAACCGCAATCGCGATAGGCTACAATCCGATCTTTATCAAAGTCGGAAATGTGATGGTACTCATGTCCCCTCCTTACACGAGGCATCACAACAACGTTTCACCAGGGAACGCCGGTCAGCTGCTGTTTGTGTATGAGAAATCGGTTGGAAACTCTCCTCATGTCAGCACGTTGTAGGTGGGGCCACCGGCGCCAACCTTGTTTGAATGCCCTGACAAGCTGATCATTTGCATGTCACAGCATCTTCTTCCTGTCGGTTGCATTTCGCGTCTGTAGCACGTCATCTTCGTGGTGTAGCAATTTTAATGGCCAGTAGTGTATGTTTAGCCGAAGCTGAAACCATGTCGCTTGGCACGGACTAACACCGGCAGCGATCTTTCGGGGACTGAAGAATGTGCATGGGGCAGAATGTCTTTCGAAAACCATCGTTGATGGGTCAAGTTACGTGCTGCTTCATGACAACGCATGTCCCCACTTCGCAAATGTCGTAACGCACAAGTCACGCAAACTCAAGTGGGAGACACTCGAGCAACCGCTCTACAGGCCTGATCTCGGCTCATGCGATTATCACGCCTTTGGTCCCTTGGTCCTTGAAGTGCCGACAGTTCCGGTCGGTTGAGGACGTGCAGCAGCCAGTTATGGACTTCACGCAGCAGGGCGCGGTGATCAACCCGACGCATTGCTGGTGCGATTGTATCAATGCTCACTGCGGTTTTCCTTGACTGGCATACAGATTCTGGACTGTGTTGGCTTCAAACTAAAACGTTTTGATCGCCTTTTATATATTGGAGGGAGTAAGTGTCAAGACTGCGATAACTTTGTCAATCAGAATTACAGAATCTAGATTCGTTGAACGTAAGCATAACTAGAAATTATAGACTACTGACACCTGACCGGACCGGGTTTCATGCAGTGATACAACGAGCCTCTTGCCAAGTTGCCACGAGCGCGATCGAGATGTCAATCTTTCTTGCGTCTGAGGATTGTAATTCTCATACATTGATAACTGCACATTCTATTGCACTTTAACCGTTCCTTCTCCAATTCCTCCTTAAATCTGCAAATGTGCACTTTTGGTCCTAACGCGACTTCAGCACTTTGCAACTGGCCATACTATGGTAGAAGCTGTTGCCCAAGGGACACTATCATTAGCTCCCGTATTTGTAACATTTAATTTGTCAAAGATGTTGATTAACATTCTGAAATATCTTGCTGTTTCGCAACGGTGTTATTTGCAAATGAGAAAACCATTCAACACAATGTCAGGGTGTTGCAATTAAGCTGCTGAGCTGTAACGGCCGAATGTAATGGACTCACCCACTGAATGCATGAAAGGCGTGAATCTCAGGTTCACTGGCACTAGGTTTCAGTCGGCTAGTATTGATGCAATTATCCCTTGCAGTAGCGTGACATCCTTGCTCCGTAGTGCCCGAAGCTGCAGTAGCTGCATATCTAGATCGAAGCAACACTAGGTCCTACAACTTATACGGACTGCCACATAGCTCAGTGCTTGCTCCACTTGTGCTCAACATCAACACAGAAGATCTTCCACTTTACGTTTGCAGAAGGATCGTATATCGCGACACCCTTACAGCCGACTCGGCTGTTGAAGCTACTCTCTCAAAAAGCTTCAAAATTCCATTTGTTTATAACGATCTTTTCCATATTTCTCATTCATATTATCAGCTCTTAGTGTATATTCATTTCTTCCTGTAACAGACTATATATTTAAAACCTAAACCTGCCTGCCAACATGACGAATCAGACTTGTTGTAGTACCAATGTACTGTATCTTAGGAAGAACTTTTATGTGTAATACGATGTTACATTACCGTCACATTTAGCCAAGAATATTGTCTCATTTTCTCCCTTAATTTGGTGGCTATTTTATAGAGTACTGGGAATGTGTGCTTGTGAGGAAGGCTTTTCGTTTTTCGCACTTGTGAGATGAACTCCCAGTGTGGTCTCAGGGTCCTGTTATTGGCAGAAGGGTGAATCAGATTAGGAGAAGCGAGCCTCCCCAGGGAGACAGTTTTCGTGGAAGTGAGACTGCAACCTGCTTTGTCGTTTTGTGGACCGAGCCAGCGACGGACCTATCTGAGTGCAGCGAATGCTGTGCCACCACTGACGTGCCCAGAGTAATCGAGTGTGACATTTTTTACTTTTCTGCATGAGCACCAAAAGTCAAGACGCCATGAGACCCCCTGGCCAGCATGAGAAAGACGATTGCTTTTCTAAAACTTTGATTTTTCAATCAAATTGAGTTGCACCGTTACCGTGCTTGGTTCGAAGAGTCCTAGCAATCGAGGAGACATTGCTATAGGCCAGTACCAACCTCGTCATTGTTAATGTGCGTTTTGTATGCCAAGAGTAGGAAAGTTATGTTGCATTCCCCCTTTTTTTACGGAATATGTGATATTCTCGTGTATCACATTGGAAAAAAAACAATAAGTCGTTCATATAACAGTAGAGTGTAGAGGACGGAGAAGTAAGTTTCGTGGTCGCTATACGATTGGTCTCCTTCCTGCCATATGGTACTGATGGGCAGATGCTTTGCTGATTTTGGGGAAATGTAAGTTCCGCAGTGTGCGGTAGCGTGACTCGTAGTTTTAGCAACTCGCTGTTTACTCGTTCTGGCACATAACGGGAGAAACCCATTTGATGATAATTTGTGATTCAGTCTCATTAACGTTGAATTCGTAAGCTGCCTCCCATAAGAATAACTTGCTTCGTTGTCTCCATGCAGTCTTCCGTATAATTTGTTACCACCTCACAGTGTTAGCCTCATTCCGTGTGAATTCAATCAAGATTTTTAGAAAATTTTGTCTTCATCGCTACTTGTCTATTGTGTCCAATAATTAGAGCAAATAAAAAGCTGTTTTACACAGACTTAAATTACATCCTTTAAATTGTCGTACAATTTTTCTTTTGTTAGGCGACCCACTAATAATAAATACAGCCAGTTGTTCACCGAAGCGTGTTGTTCTCACAGCGACTGTGTTACCGTTACACGCAGTGGTTACACTCTATGAGCATTCTATTATTATTCATTGAAGGTAACGAGCATTGCAGTCAATTCTGTTTTTTGAGTGTGAGACATTTTATTGACTAGAGAGAGCAGTGTCGACTCAGATTATACGTTTTCTGTGTGTTGTTATGTTGTTTCATGAACATTTGTCTGATGCCCGTACAGCATTCAGACGTATAAATTGATTAATTTTTCCAGATTCATAAAGTGTCAATCAAAAGTTTCCACTCCAGAGGTGATACAAAAGGGAAAGTACACCTATTTTCATTTTGTAATTGAAATTATTGTAAAAGCTGATTATAAATTTACTTCAAATGAAATTATACTCATCTACGTTAATATATGCAGTGGAAATTAGCTGCATGACAAAAGATCATTGTTGGTAAATAGTTTGGTGAAGAATGATCATGTAAAAAGTTAATGCTCACAGAAAAGGAGCTATTTTGTAAAAGTGAAACGGGCTTCGAATTGAGATGCAGGTTAGACATTTTAATGATAAAATAAATGCCCTAGAACGCTTATGACGCTCAATCATTGCGTCACCAAACCAGCTGCTTCAAACTTAATTTAAATGGAAAAAATTAATTGTAGTTGATGAATGACGCAACGAGCCACAAATAATTTTTAAATAACAATTTGTCCATTTTATTTGGACTGTTGAGCTCCGTGGCCGTGGATAATGATATTTCACTGAAAAAATACGGCAACCAGCCACTTTTTAATGCGTTTTTTTTTATTTACGCCAATTGGCGTAAATAAAAAAACGCATTAAAAAGTGGCTGGTTGCCGTATTTTTTCAGTGAAATATAATTTTTAAATGTTTTATTGTAGTGCCATAACCGGTTTCGCGCAAATCTAAGGATTCATTAAATAAAGGATATAAATAGAGCAAAGATGATGCGTGATATGAAGGTGCAACATTTAACACTTTTTTTTTTTTTGGGTCATCAGTCTACTGACTGGTTTGATGCGGCCCGCCGCGAATTCCTCCCCTGTGCTAACCTCTTCATCTCAGAGTAGCACTTGCAACCTACGTCCTCAATTATTTGCTTGACGGATTCCAATCTCTGTCTTCCTCTACAGTTTTTGCCCTCTACAGCTCCCTCTAGTACCATGGAAGTAATTCCCTCACGTCTTAGCAGATGTCCTATCATCCTGTCCCTTCTCTGTATCAGTGTTTTCCACATATTCCTTTCCTCTCCGATTCTGCGTAGAACCTCCTCATTCCTTACCTTATCAGTCCACCTAATTTTGAACATTCGTCTATAGCACCACATCTCAAATGCTTCGATTCTCTTCTGTTCCGGTTTTCCCACAGTCCATGTTTCACTACCATACAATGCTGTACTCCAGACGTACATCCTCAGAAATTTCTTCCTCAAATTAAGGCCGGTATTTAATATTAGTAGCCTTCTCTTGGCCAGAAATGCCTTTTTTGCCATAGCGAGTCTGCTTTTGATGTCCTCCTTGCTCCGTCCGTCATTGGTTATTTTACTGCCTAGGTAGCAGAATTCCTTAACTTCATTGACTTCGTGACCATCAATCCTGATGTTAAGTTTCTCGCTGTTCTCATTTCTACTACTTCTCATTACCTTCATCTTTTTCCGAATTACTCTCAAATCATACTTTGTACTCATTAGACTGTTCATTCCGTTCAGCAGATCATTTAATTCTTCTTCACTTTCACTCAGGATAGCAATGTCATCAACGAATCGTATCAATGATATCCTTTCACCTTGTATTTTAATTCCACTCCTGAACCTTTCTTTTATTTCAATCATTGCTTCCTCGATGAACAGATTGAAGAGTAGGGGCGAAAGGCTACAGCCTTGTCTTACACCCTTCTTAATACGAGCACTTCGTTCTTGATCGTCCACTCTTATCATTCCCTCTTGTTTGTTGTACATATTGTATATGACCCGTCTCTCCCTATAGCTTACCCCTACTTTTTTCAGAATCTCGAACAGCTTGCACCATTTCATATTGTCGAACGCTATTTCCAGGTCGACAAATCCTATGAACGTGTCTTGATTTTTCTTTAGCCTTGCTTCCATTATTAGCCGTAACGTCAGAATTGCCTCTCTCGTGCCTTTACTTTTCCTAAAGCCAAACTGATCGTCACCTGGCGCATTCTCAATTTTCTTTTCCATTCTTCTGTATATTATTCTTGTAAGCAGCTTCGATGCATGAGCTGTTAAACTGATTGTGCGATAATTCTCGCACTTGTCAGCTCTTGCCATCTTCGGAATTGTGTGGATGATGCTTTTACGAAAGTCAGATGGTATGTCGCCAGACTCATATATTCTACACACCAACGTGAAAAGTCGTTTTGTTGCCACTTCCCCTAATGATTTTAGAAATTCTGATGGAATGTTATCTATCTCTTCTGCCTTATTTGACCGTAAAGCTCTTTTAAATTCCGATTCTAATACTGGATCTCCTATCTCTTCTAAATCGATTCCTGTTTCTTCTTCTATCACATCAGACAAATCTTCACCCTCATAGAGGCTTTCAATGTATTCTTTCCACCTATCTGCTCTCTCCTCTGCATTTAACAGTGGAATTCCCGTTGCACTCTTAATGTTACCACCGTTGCTTTTAATGTCACCAAAGGTTGTTTTGACTTTCCTGTATGCTGAGTCTGTCCTTCCGACAATCATATCTTTTTCCATGTCTTCACATTTTTCGTGCAGCCATTTCGTCTTAGCTTCCCTGCACTTCCTATTTATTTCATTCCTCAGCGACTTGTATTTCTGTATTCCTGATTTTCCCGGAACATGTTTGTATTTCCTCCTTTCATCAATCAAGTGAAGTAATTCTTCTGTTACCCATGGTTTCTTCACAGCTACCTTCTTTGTACCTATGTTTGCCTTCCCAACTTCTGTGATGACCCTTTTTAGAGATGTCCATTCCTCTTCAACTCTGCTGCCTACTGCGCTATCCCTTATTGCTGTATCTATAGCGTTAGAGAACTTCAAACGTATCTCGTCATTACTTAGAACTTCCGTATCCCACTTCTTTGCGTATTGATTCATCCTGACTAATGTCTTGAACTTCAGCCTACTCCTCATCACTACTATATTGTGATCTGAGTCTATATCTGCTCCTGGGTACGCCTTACAATCCAGTATCTGATTTCGGAATCTCTGTCTGACCATGATGTAATCTAATTGAAATCTTCCCGTATCTCCCGGCCTTTTCCAAGTATACCTCATCCTCTTGTGATTCTTGAACAGGGTATTCGCTATTACTAGCTGAAACTTGTTACAGAACTCAATTAGTCTTTCTCCTCTTATATTTCTTGTCCCAAGCCCATACTCTCCTGTAACCTTTTCTTCTACTCATTCCCCTACAACTGCATTCCAGTCGCCCATGACTATTAGATTTTTGTCCCCCTTTACATACTGCACTGCCCTTTCAATATCCTCATATACTTTCTCTATCTGTTCATCTTCAGCTTGCGACGTCGGCATGTATACCTGAACTATCGTTGTCGGTGTTGGTCTGCTGTCGATTCTGATTAGAACAACCCGGTCACTGAACTGTTCACAGTAACACACTCTCTGCCCTACCTTCCTATTCATAACGAATCCTACACCTGTTATACCATTTTCTGCTGCTGTTGATATTACCCGATACTCATCTGATCAGAAATCCTTGTCTTCGTTCCACTTCACTCCAGTGACCCCTACTATATCTAGATTGAGCCTTTGCATTTCCATTTTCAGATTTTCTAGTTTCCCTACCACGTTCAAGCTTCTGACATTCCACGCCCCGACTCGTAGAACATTATCCTTTCGTTGATTATTCAATCTTTTACTCATGGCAACCTCCTCCTTGGCAGTCACCTCCCGGAGATCCGAATGGGGGACTATTCCGGAATCTTTTGCCAATGGAGAGATCATCATGACACTTCTTCAACTACAGGCCACATGTCCTGTGGATACACGTTACGTGTCTTTAATGCAGTGGTTTCCATTGCCTTCTGCATCCTCATGTCGTTGATGATTGCTGATTCTTCCGCCTTTAGGGGTAATTTCCCACCCCAAGACAAGAGAGTGCCCTGAACATCTATCCACTCCTCCGCCCTCTTTGACAAGGCCGTTGGCAGAATGAGGCTGACTTCTTATGCCGGAAGTAGTAACAGAAAAATGTTTGCACTGTAAGGGCAAACTTATTGTTAAAAGTTAGTAGAACAAATAGTTTTTTCTTTTTTCTGTCAGTGAAAATCATTGACGAAATACTTCAAAGCCAGCCGACTGCATATTATAAAGTACACATGTATGAACATACATTTACGTTTACAAATATAGTTCATCAGTTAATTGCAGGAAATACAAAATTAAAAAGTAGGTGGGTAGGCTGAGAGCAAGACATTCGTTCATCATGGTAGTTCGTATTTAGATTACTATGTACTGGTATCTTAAACTGCACCGGTTTGACTGTTAGGGGTGCTGTTTATGTTTGATTTCTGTGAACAGTCCAAGGAAATTATTTACAAAATCTTTATGTGCCAGCTCCAGCTATTCATATAGAATGTATCAGTTTTTCTAACATTAATGGCAACTTACAGATATTATATACCACGAAAAAAAAAGCAAGAAAATGGAGGAACTAGAAACATATATTCACACCCTCAGTTCACTAATAGGTTCTAAATGAGTAGCTGGAGCTAGCAAATAAACATTGTGTAAATAATTTCCTTGGACTGTTCACAGAAATCAAACATAAATTGCTCCCGTAACAGTCACACCACTGCAGTTTAAGATAACAGCAAATAATTGTATAAAATAAAGTAGCATGATGAAGAAATGTGTTGCTCTCATCCCACCCACCTACTTAATATTTTGTATTTCCTGCAATTAACTTATGAACTATAGTGATAATCAAATACCTCTACACATAAATTTATCTTCATATATGTGTACTTTATAATCTGAAATCGTTTGGCTTTGCAGTATTTCGTCGATAATTTCCAATCACAGTAAAAACAAAAAAAATTGTCTTACTGTCTTTTAATAATAAGTTTACGCTTAAGGTGCATACATTTTCCTGTTATTAACATGTTACATGTTGCACGCGCATCTCACAAATTATTTTCGCTCTGTTTGAATCATTTATTTAACGAACGATGGCTTTGTAGCTTTGCTTAATGATAACCTTTGCATTGTAAAGGAAAACGTCAAGTGTATAATGCAGGTGTGATGCTCAACGCACATTTTAAGAATATTGTGAAGTGTGCCACAGAGATTTAGTTACAATATGTGTGTTATGCTGGAATTCAAGAACACATACATCCAGCTATAAAACCACATGGACCACAACAAAACAGATCGCCATCTACTGGAACATATGTATGTGAATACTACTGTTATATATATTGATGAGACAAGTCCTCAAATATTCTTGTGCAGTGTGGAGCAGAAGACGTGTTTTTGATCACAATATTACGTAACGAAATATATTAGCCATCTGATGACGGGCATGGTAGAGTGAAACGTTTATGGCACTACAATAAGACATTTAAAAAGTGTTTGTGACTCATTGCGTCATTCACCAACTATCATTAACGGCCGCGAAGTTCACGAGATCCTACGTGGATAAAATAACACAGAAATTAATTGTCTGATTTAATTAAAAGACGAGAACTGAGAGGTTTGTCATTTTATAGAATAAAAACAGGTTCAAAACGTAATATTCATATTATTATTATTGGCGTAAAGATACATATAGTACAACTTACATCCGTATCGTGTCTAGGTCAGAAGAAGAAGAAGAAGACAATCTAGCGTCACGTATTTCGCAGAGGGGACAATTACTGCAGGACAGAGATTGGTATAACGCTGATGTGTTAAAGATGTTAATTTTCCCAAGACTTTGCTTTTACGTTAGCACAACCAAATCAAACATCTTTCTTTCCCGTTCATTCAGCAAAGTTGACATTTTTCGCAAATATTTTAACTGAAATATTAGTAGCTATTAGCCCCTCGAGACGGTCTATAAGCAAGATATCGTTTGACGTTTCTATCATATCCCTTCAGGATTGTTTAATTGCGCACAAAAGTTCACCATTACGTTTTTACTAAAGTACATGTTGTAATAAGCAAGAACAATTTAGAGCAAAGGCATACTATAACGGATCAAGGCCACTGTCCAAGCAAACAGCATAAACCATGAGTGTGACGTATCATTTCAGGGGAAATGATAGGTCATACCTATTTCCTTTTAGATGGGGAAAGGCGATAGTGAAGTTAAGTCTTCGATGTATTTTAGAATAAAGGCATGACCTGACCATTGTGTGGGAAATGGTGTGTCGTTATGTGCAGATGTCCAGATGTCGCGTGTTTCATGGGCGCAGCATATCGGCTGCGCAGAATGACGAACGGGGCGGAATCAGTTGCTGAAGGGGGAGATGGTGCTACTGCCGAAACGTGTAGCCCAAAGATTGCTATGGCCGTGGAACGCCAGCCACGAACAATCTACGAGAAGTTATAAAAACAATGGAAATTACGTTATTATTACTGACGAGTTATACTTATGCAAAGAATAATATCTACCTATGTAAGAAGAAGAGAACATACAGGGACAAAAAATTGTTGAAATGGCTCTGAGCACTATGGCACTTAACTTCTGAGTTCATCAGTCCCCTAGAACTTAGAACTACTTAAAACTAACTAACCTAAGGACATCACACACATCCATGCCCGAGGCAGGATTCGAACCTGCGATCGTAGCGGACGCGCGGTTCCAGACTGTAGCGCCGAGAACCGATATAGGGACAGTTAACTGAAGAAAAATTATAATTTCGTTGGTTGCATAAGGTAAAAGACTTTTTCTTTTATCTTTAGAGAGCAGCCTAAGCTGCCAGGAGAAGTTTGATGTAACACGGCACTTCAAAATATAGTAGCTGTTCCGAAAGAGAGGAACTACAAGATAGAGGCGACAGATATAATAGTTCCAATACGCAGTAAAGGGGAAAAGACTGTAAATGTAGACTTATTCCACACCAAAAGCGAGACAGGAACAGTTCGGTCTTCAACGAACATGACATATAAGGCACTGGCAAAGGATAACGCAAGATTTGCCCCTTTGATAACTTTTTCTTTCGTACTCAAAAAATTCTTGCCGACTCCGGTATGAGCACGCGCAGTTGTGTTTATTCAGGGTGCAGTAACAATTAATAGTGAAAACTGGCACAGTGTGCCGTGTGGCTA
This sequence comes from Schistocerca gregaria, assembly GCF_023897955.1. Classification (NCBI taxonomy): domain Eukaryota; kingdom Metazoa; phylum Arthropoda; class Insecta; order Orthoptera; family Acrididae; genus Schistocerca; species Schistocerca gregaria. The sequence continues at coordinate 423,948,106 of NC_064920.1, forward strand.
GGACCTAACGTCGGGTAGACAGCTCGCCTGGTGCAAGTCTTTCGAGCTGACGCCACTTCGGCGACTTGTGTGTCGATGGGGATGAAATTATGATGATAAGCACAACACAACACCCAGTCATTGCGTGGAGAAAATCTCCCTCCCAGCCGGGAATCGATTGGCACAGTTGAAATAACTGTATGTGGTAACATACGCAAGAAGTTCCAGAAAACATGTGTGTGGAAAACGAGCCGTTTGTGAGTTAACGACGAATTGTTACGAGCCGTCACTGACTTCAGTATTACTCTACTCAGTATAAAAAGTCCTCAACGTCCGAACAGGTCTCGGAAGGCCGAACGGAACCGACCGACTGCAGTGTCATCCCCAGCAGACAGTCGTCACCGGATGCAGGTATCAAGGGGCATGTGGTCAGCACATCGCACTCCCAGCTGCTGTCAGTTTTCGTGATTCGAGCCGCTACACTCAGTCAAGTAACTCCTCAATTATCCTCACAAGGGCTGAGTGCAGTGTCGTCGTCCCCCTCCCCCCCCCCCCCCCCCCCCACTCTCTTGCCAACATCGCTCGGCAGACCCGGACAGTCGCCATCCAAGTGCTAGTTAAGGCCGACAGCGTTTAACTTCGACCATCTGACGGGAACCGGTGTTAACCACTGGGGCAAAGCCGTTGCCTCTAATTAGTGTAAATGTTCTTGAAATGTAAATTTTTGTGTTAATTCTCCATGTAATTGGGATGGTATTTCACCAATTTTTGGGGAATTTGGAGCAAGCATGGTGAGGCACCTACACATTTTGCTTTGATGTAGGACGACACCTAAAGCACCTGTATGTTCCAAGATTCGTGCTGAGGTGGGGCTTTAGAACTGACAATAATTGTGAAACTTCATTGTAGATGACCACCAGCTGTTAAATTTTATGCTCAGTGCTATTAGTTTTGATCAGTAGACCATTATCAAGCGTAACCAGCTTGTCACTTAATTTCAAATGTTGTAGTGACAAGCTGGCTTCTTAATAGTCTATCGAATCCGGCACTGAGCATAAAAATTACCAGCTCATAGTCATCTACAACGAAGTTTCAAAAATATGACCCAAAGCGGATAAGTCGAGACTGCACCTTGGTCTCCAAAGTCATCTGATGTCAGTTCTCTGGATTTTCATGTCTTGAGTCATCTCACAGTTGAAACGTACGCCATTCCATCTGATATGTTTGAAGCACTGCAGCATCAAAATGCACAGTCTTCTCAAGATTTACGGGGCTGTTTGAAAGTATTCGTAACTCACAGCACAGTATTGCATCCAAATGAAAACTCAACATGTGGAACACCACCTGTAACAGGTTGTGTTTATTGTTACCGTACGCCATGTGAGCGCTCATTTACTGGGACTTTAGCTGGAAATATTAAGCTCTGTACTGGTCACGCTTTAGTTAAAGGGAAAAAGTGGGAAACCTGCTGCTTCCGCCGCGAGGAGAATAACTTGCTGGCTGATGTTCTGTCGACGGGGAGGCCTTGCGATTCCTGGAGTCGTTGTGGAACCTTAGCGGCTGTAGGAACCCCGAGGCTTTCTTTCAGACCTTGAATGGAGGTGTGTCGGCAGCTGCCAAGTGTTACTTTCCGGTTGACTGTAATAGCTGTGGTTCCAAGGCCACACTTACATTGGCAATTTCTCTGGGAGGAGGAAGAGATGCAGTGTGGAGACAGAGAACTGAGTGACCAATGACAGCTCGTCGCTGTGGTTGTTTATGAGGCTGCGAATCAAAAGAGGCAGAGATCAAGATTTGTGTATCGGGGCGCAAAAGTGAAGAGAGCAGTGTGTGTGTTGGGTGTTGGTGCAGAATCGGGACCAGCAGTGTTAACTGTGAAGTGGTGACTGCGGGGTGAGGTGTTGGTAGCAGCCCGACGGAACAAGGTGGCAGTTCGGCTTGAAAGAGACGCACCGCACACTTTCAAAGGTAAACTGCTGTAGTACACTTTCTGTGGTGGTCGGAAGCAATAATTATAATCGGACGAAGACTGGAAGACAGGAAGTTTGTGGGTCTTACTACCTGACAGGAAGGCCTGCATGTGTCTAAGGGCTAGATTAAACCTTACCTGTTATAATGTAGAGAAGGAGCGTTTATTAGACAATATAATTACAGAGATTAGATAAAACCTTACTTGTCAACTTCGTAACGTTTATTAAAGGAAGTGAATAACACCCTTTCCACTTTTAATTTATATTGATATGTCCCTTTAACAGATAGTCTCTTCACCTGTAATTGTTCAGTGTTCGCAATAATCCTCGCGTGATAATTGGTTAAGTATGTATAGTCGTTGGTACTTCTGGGATGATTTCCCTGCGGTTCGACGATCTTAATGAAAGGGCGCTGGATCCTCGCGACTATTAGAGGGGCCAATGATTTCTCTTTATAATTATTCCGCTTCTCTCACAGGGAAAACATATCATCGTTAGGTTGGCGCCCCAATAACTACAGTTATCGGTCTTGGAAGGAAGGATGTTAAAGGCAGACGAAACACTTAAGCAAAAGACCTAACCGCAGTGGTAACATCGGCTTCTGTCAGAGCACCAAAGTTAAGCAATTATAACACTACCGTCTGCTACTATTATACCATAACCTCAAAACTGGAGACATTTCGTGTAATGAAATTATTTTTATTCAAGCAATTATGGTGTAAAGCAACAGAGCAGTGTTACCCTCTTAGAGGAGTTTTGCTATGCTGACCGTGTTGTACCTAACGGAGGTGGCTTACCGGAAGTGAAAGTCACAATTACGTAAATATTTAAACAGTAACAAAAAATATTATACCTATCTACACTGTTCAAAGAATAAAGAAAACGGTCTCCAGCCTAATTAGGCAAGATAATGATTGACATTCTTGTTCAAGAAAATAGGTATGAGTAGCTTTAACGGACAAACGCAACCTACACTTTGCCACAGGCGAGTGCGATGGACTCTGGTACTTGAATACAGTTATAAGAGAACACGGCTATTTGCTTGATGGTAAAAGAAAATGACATATACTTTTGCTTTCAAGGCTTGGTCAACTGAATGGTCTCAATAATATTACTACCAATATTCACTGTAGAATCATAAAATAGGCATAGGTTCAATATTACTTTTCAAACATTTTTCTATCTGACAAAAAATTGTAAATGTAGTTCACTGCAAAATTATAAACTGGTCATAGGTTAAGTCTCTCTCAGCTAAATACCTTTTTATTTAGAATGAAAATTAAATGTAATTCACTACAAGATTACTTCTCATTGTCTTTTGAATAAAGAAGTTACTGTTTTCGTAGATCTTTGTTTTTCTATTAATCGATATGTAGCATGAAGAATTGCTGGACACTGTCATTTCTTGTTGGCGATGATAGATACCAATTTCAGAATAGTTCCAGCTCTTTATTCATCGATCCGAAGCATTGGAAAGCTTCTCTCGGAATCAGCACAATACACAGCTTTTACATGAGCAGCTGATAGTTTGGTAGCTCGTCCCCGACTGACTCTTGTTCCACCTTTTCTACCTAGGCCAACCACAACTTGCGCGCGCTACACAGTTCCGTGCCCGAGGGGAGCCGCAACACCTTTTACATATGAAATAACTAAGAACCCTAAGTGGAGGTCAGCAGTTTACATAACAGTAACCAAACACATCAATTAAAACAGAACATTTGCACATATTGGTATTTCTACAAAAAATTATTTAATTAAAATATTCAGTTTTAAAGACAACCAAAGAGATTATGCGAGAAAGGCAAAACATATCATTTGCTCATATTGTGCACATTACAGAGGTTACACTTCATTACAGTATTGAATTAATCATACACTAATTACAGAAGGTCAACGATGGGATGTTGAACAAAGCAGAAAGCTAAATGAATCGGCAAAAGGTATGTAGTGTCTAAGCAATGGTGTTACACCCCGTCCAGCTTGGCTAGATCTTTGCATAGGTGAACGTCCGGGTCTGCCGAGTGCTGTTGGCAATTGGGGTGCATTCATCCCTTGTGAGAACAACTGACGAGCCGGCTGAGAGTAACACTGTAGTTGCTCGGTACCGTTAGGCCTTTCAAGGCCTCCTCGGGTTGGAGCTGGTTACATAAGAAGCACACTTAAGGGTGGTGCAGTGCAGTCGTGGATGTAATTTGAGCCAAATTAGATGGAAGATTGATCGAAATGCTGACATTACAGATAAATTTGTACTAACTAGGAAAATAAACACACCAAAAAAGTTTTGCGTCACCTCGCTTCCAAAAGTTCTGGAACCTATGCAGAAAATTGGAACAGAGATCAACAAAAAGATCATTTCCACCCTTTTTGTTGCTCATGAAAACGACACATTACATGTTGTACCATCATACAGCGAGGCCTTCAGAGATGGTGGACCATATTGCTGTACACATCGGTACCCATAATACCCAACAGCACGTTCTCTTGCACTGATGCATGCCTGTATTCGTCGTGACATACTATCCACAAGTTCATCAAGGCACTATTGGTCCAGAATGTCCCACTCCTCAACGGCGATTCGGCATACGTACCTCAGAGAGGTTGGTGGGTCATGTCGTCCATTAACAGCCCTTTTCAATCTATCCCAGGTATGTTCTATAGGTTTCATGTCTGGAGAACATGCTTGCCACTCTAGTCGAGCGATGTCGTTATCCTGAAGGAAGTCATTCTCAAGATCTGCACGATAGGGGTGTGAATTGTCGTCCGTGAAGACGAATGCCTCGCCAATATGCTTCCGATATGTTTGCACTATCGGTAGGAGAATGGCATTCACGTATCGTACAGTCGTTACGTCGCCTTCCATGACCACCTGCGGCGTACGTCGGCTCCACATAATGTCACCCCAAAACAGCAGGGAACCTCCACCTTGATGCACTCGCTGGACACCGTGGACAAGGCATTCAGCCTGACCGGGTTGCCTCCCAACACGTCTCCGACGATTGTCTCGTTGAAGGCATATGCGACACTCATTGGTGAAGAGAACGTGATGTCAATCCTGAGTAGTCCATTTGGCATGTTGCTGGGCCCATCTATACCGCGCTGCAAGGTAACGTGGTTACAAAAATGGACATCGCTATGGACGTCGGGAGCGAAGTTGCGCATCATGCGTCGTAACACGACGTCCTTTGGCTGCACGAAAAGCATTATTCAACATACTGGCGTTGCTGTCAGGGTTCCTCCGAGCCATAATCCGCAGGTAATGGTCATGCACTGCAGTAGTAGCCCTTGGGCGGCCTGAGCGAGGCATGTCATCGACAGTTCCTGTCTCTCTGTATCTCTCCCCTTTCCCGGCACAAAGTAACAATACGGACGCGATCTAACCGCGGTAATTACCGTATAGCCATGGTTGAACTGTAAACAACACGAGCCATGTACCTCCTTCCTGGTAGAATGACTGGAATTGATCGGCTGTTGGACCCCCTCCGTCTAACAGGCGCTGTTTACATCTTTGGGCGGGTTTAGCGAATCTCTGAACAGTCAAATGGACTGTGTCTGTGATTCAATATCCACAGTCAACGTCTATCTTCAGGAGTTCTGGGACAAGAGTGATGCAAAACTTTTTTGGATGTGTGTATTTCATACCAAAGACAGCAGCGGCTCGAAATTGTAGGCACGCACTTATTTTTCAAATGTCTGGTTTCCCACTTTTATTGCAACGTTTGTTTCGATAATCGTATCTTATTAGCTGTGCCAATTTTCCTATTAATTATGTGGCGCCATGTGCAACAATGCACATTTCTATCCAGGTATAGCTTGGCCATAATACGAGTTAAAGAACGATCACACACTCAGCTTAATAACTGATGTATCCAAGTTGCTGATATGTTTAATATGCAGAAATATGGAAAAGAAAACTGAGAATTTGTTATACGATAATCAGTAAGGGAAAGGTAAAGGCCCCAGAGAGGCAGTTCTGACTTTGCGATTCATAAGGCAACCAAGACTGAAGAAAACTGAAGACACATTAATAGTATATGTCAACCTGGAATAAGAGTTCGTCAATATAAATTAGATGTTCTGAATTCAGAGAGAATAGGCTTAAGAAGTAGGAAAAGTTGGGTAATGTAAAAAGTACTAGAACCAAGAGAGAAAAATACGAGTGCGAGGTCAAGAACGAAGTGTACGTGTTAAAAAGGGTGTAAGACACTGATGTAGCTTTTCGCCCCTCCTGTTTAATAGGGGTAATGCAAGAGTAGGTTTAATAATGACTAAAAAATATGAATGTGGATAAGCTACTATGGACAGTAGTACAAGTTTATAAGTCAACTAACTCCGTAGATGAGGAGGAGATTGAGGAAATGTATGATAATCGAAATTCTTAATATAGTTAAGAGAGTCGAAAATTTGATAGTCGTGAGGGACTGGAAATAGATAATAGGAAAGGGTTGTTGTTTTTGTCTTCAGTCCTGAGACTGGTTTGATGCATCTCTCCATGCTACTCATTCCTGTGCAAGCTTCTTCATCTCCCAGTACCTACTGCAACCTACATCCTTCTGAATCTGCTTAGTGTATTCATCTCTTGGTCTCCCTCTACGATTTTTACCTTCCACGCTGCCCTCCAATGCTAAATTTGTGATCCCTTGATGCCTCAAAACATGTCCTACCAACCGATCTCTTCTTCTAGTCACTTCCATACATGGCTACACTCCAAACAAATATTTTCAGAAACGACTATCTGATACATAAATCTATATTCGATGTTAACAAATTTCTCTTCTTCAGAAACGCTTTCCTTGCCATTGCCAGTCTACATTTTATATCCTCTCTACTTCGACCATCATCAGTTATTTTACTTCCTAAATAGCAAAACTCCTTTACTACTTTAAGTGTCTCATTTCCTAATCTAATTCCCTCAGCATCACCCGATTTAATTTGACTACATTCCATCATCCTCGTTTTGCTTTTGTTGATGTTCATCTTATATCCTCCTTTCAAGACGCTGTCCATTCCGTTCAACTGCTCTTCCAGGTCCTTTGCTGTCTCTGACAGAATTACAATGTCATTGGCGAACCTCAAAGTTTTTACTTCTTCTCCATGCATTTTAATACCTACTCCGAATTTTTCTTTTGTTTCCTTTACTGTTTGCTCAATATACAGATTGAATAACATCGGAGAGAGGCTACAACCCTGTCTCACTCCTTTCCCAACCACTGCTTCCCTTTCATGCCCCTCGACTCTTATGACTGCCATCTGGTTTCTGTACAAATTGTAAATAGCCTTTCGCTTCCTGTATTTTACTCCTGCCACCTTTAGAATTTGAAAGATAGTATTCCAGTCAACATTTTCAAAAGCTTTCTCTAAGTCTACAAATGGTAGAAACATAGGTTTGCCTTTTCTTAATCTTTCTTCTAAGATAAGTCGTAAGGTCAGTATTGCCTCACGTGTTCCAACATTTCTACGGAATCCAAACTGATCCTCCCCGAGGTCCGCATCTACCAGTTTTTCCATTCGTCTGTAAAGTATTTTGCAGCTGTGACTTATTAAAGTGGTAGTTCGGTAATTTTCACATCTGTCAGCACCTGCTTTCTTTGGGATTGGAATTATTATATTCTTCTAGAAGTCTGAGGTATTTCGCCTGCCTCATACATCTTGCTCACCAGCTGGTAGAGTTTTGTCATGACTGGCTCTCCCAAGGCCATCAATAGTTCTAATGGAATGTTGTCTACTCCGGGGGCCTTGTTTCGACTCAGGTCTTTCAGTGCTCTGTCAAACTCTACACGCAGTATCGTATCTCCCATTTCATCTTCATCTACATCCTCTTCCATTTCCATAATATTGTCCTCAAGTACATCGCCCTTGTATAAACCTTCTATATACTCCTTCCACCTTCTGCCTTCCCTTCTTTGCTTAGAACTGGGTTGCCATCTGAGAACTTGATATTCATACACGTGGTTCTCTTCTCTCCAAAGGTCTCTCTAATTTTCCTCTAGGCAGTATCTATCTTACCGCTAGTGAGATAAGCTTCTACATCCTTACATTTGTCCTCTAGCCATCCCTGCTTAGCCATTTTGCACTTCCTGTCGATCTCATTTTTGAGACGTTTGTATTCCTTTTTGCTTGCTTCATTTACTGCATTTTTATATTTTCTCCTTTCATCAATTAAATTCAACATTTCTTCTGTTACCCAAGGATTTCTAACAGCCCTCGTCTTTTTACGTACTTTATCCTCTGCTGCCTTCACTACTTCATCCCTCAGAGCTACCCATTCTTCTTCTACTGTATAGGAAAGGGAAGGGAAGCAAAAGTAGTAGGTGAACATCGGCTGGGAGAAAAGAATGGAATAGGAATCCGCCTGGTAGAATTTTGCACGGAGCATAATTTAATCTTAGCAAACACTTAGTTTAAGAATCATGAGAAACGATTGTATATGTGGAAGAGATCTGGCGATATCAGAAGCTTTCACATTGATTATATAACGGCTAGACAGAGATTTAGGAAACCCGGTTTAAATTTGCAGGAGCAGATATAGACCCTGACCACAATTTATTGGTTATGAACTGTAGATTACAACTGAAGAAACTGCAAAAATTTAAGGAGATGGGACCTGGATAAACTGGAAGGACCGGAGGTTGTGGAGGGTTTTAGAGAGAGCAATAGGGAACGATTCAAGAAAAGGGGAAAGGAATACGGTAGAAGAGCAATGGGTAGTTTTGAGAGATGAAGGCAGCAGAGGATCTAGAAGGTAAAAAAAAAAAAAAAGAACGAGAGCTAGCAGAATTCCTGAGGCACTGAATTTAATCGATCAAAGGAGAACATATAAAAATGGAATGAATGAAACAAGCGACAGGGAATACAAATATCTAAAAAATGAGATTGACAGGAAGTGCAAAATGGCTAAGCAGAAATGGCTAGAGGACAAATGTAAAGATGTAGAGGCATATATCACTAGGGATAAGGTAGCTAGTGAATACAGGAAAATTAAAGAGACCTTCGGAGAAACGAAAACCACCTGCGCGAATATCAGCATCTCAGATGGGAAACCAGTCCTAAGCAAAGAAGGGAAAGCAGAAAAGTGGAAGGAGTGTACAGAGGGTCTATACAAGAGAGATGTATTTGAGGGCAATATTATGGAAGAGGGCGTAGAGGAAGATGAGAAGGGTGATACGATACTGCATGAAGAAACAAGGCCCCGGGAGTAGACAACATTCTGTTAGAGCTACTGATAGCCTTGGAAAAAGCGGCGATGACAAAACTGGTGAGCAAGATGTATGAGACAGACGAAATACCCTCAAACTTCAAGAAGAATATACTAATTCCAATTCCAAAGAAAGCCGGTGCTGACAGGTGTAAAAGTTACCGAACTATCAGTTTAATAAGTCACGGTTGCAAAATACTAACACGAATTCTTTACAGTAGAATGGGAAAAGTAGAAGTAGCTGACACCGGGGAAAATGAGTTTGAACTCTGGAGAAATGTAGGAACACGCGAGGCAATTCTGACCCTACGACTTCTCGTAAAAGATAGGTTAAGGAAAGGCAAACCTACGTTTCTAGCATTTGTAGACTTAGAGAAAGCTTTTGACAATGGTGACATGGGTAAACTCTAAAGGTGACATGGGTAAAATACAGGGAGTGAAACGCTATTTACAATTTTTTCAGAAGCCACATGACAGTTATAGGAGTCGAGGGGCATTAAAAGTGAAGCAGTGAGTGAGAAAATAGTGAGAGAGGCTTGTAGCCTATACCCAATGTTATTCGATCTGTATACTGAGCAAGCAGTAAAGGAAAAAAAAGAAAAATCTGGATTAAGAATTAAGGTCCAGGGAGAGGAAATAAAAACTTTGAGATTCGCCGATGACATCGTAATTCTGTCAGAGACAGCAAGGGACTCGGAAGAGCAGTTGAACGGAATGGGCAGTGTCTTGAAAGGAAGATGTAAGATGAACATCAGCAAAAGCAAAACGCGGATAATGGATTGTAGTCGAATTAAATCAGATGATGCTGAGGGAATTATACTAGGAAATAAGTTACTTAAAGCAGTAAATGAGTTTTGCTATTTCTTAATCAAAATAACGGGTGATGGTCGAAGTAGGGAGGATATAAAATGTAGACTGGCAAGGCAAGAAAGGTGTTTCTCAAGAAGAGAAATTTGTTAAATCGTATATAGATTTAAGTGTCAGGAAGTCTTACCTGAAAGTATTTGTATGGCGTGTAGCCATGTACTGAAGCGAAACATGGACGATAAACCAAATAGACAAGAAGAGAATAGAAGCATTTGAAATGTGGTGCTACAGAAGGGTGCTAAAGATTATATGGGTCGGTCACGTAGCTAATGAGGAAGTACTGAATAGTAATTTGTGGCACAACCTGACTAAAAGAAGGGATTGGTAGGTAGGACACATCTTGAGGCATCAAGGGATTACCAGTGCAGTATTGGAGGGGGGTGTAGGGGTGGGGGGGGTAAAAATCGTAGAGGGGGCCAAAGGATGAATACAGTATGCACATTCAGAGGGATGTATGTTGCAGTAGTTACTCGGAGATGAAGCAGCTTCCACAGGATAGACCAGCAAGGACAGCTGCAACAGAGACCACAACAACAGTGTTCAATCTATACATCTATACGCCAGTTGTAAGATCCGCTGAGAAATTATTGTTCTCATTGAAAGTGCAGATGAATTACGTGATCTGTAATGGAATGAACAGTTTAATGAGATTGAGAGTAATTCGAAGAAAGACGAAAATAATGAGAAATAGCAGAAATGAGAACATCGGAAATTTAACATCAGTCCTGTGCATCGCTACGTTAAGGAATTCTCTACCTAGGTAGCAATATAACCCTAGAGGGACGGAGCAAGGAGGACATAAAAATCAGGTTAGCACTGGCAGAAAGGAAGTTCCTGGCCGAGAAAAGTCTATTAGTATCAAACACAGGTCTTAAATTCAGGAAGAAATTTCTGATAATGTACGTTTGGAGCACGGCACTGTATGTTAGTGGAACATGGACTATGGGAAGACCCAAACAGAAGAGAATCGAAGCAGTTGAGATGTGGTGCTACAGAAGAGTGTTGCAAATGTGGTGGACTGATAAGGAATAAGGAGGTTGTCCGTGGAATCGACGAGGAAAGGGATCTATGGAAAATACTGGCAAGCAGCGGGGACAGGATGTTAGGACGTCTGTTAAGACCCTAGGGAATAACTTCAGTGGTACTACAGAGAGCTGCAGAGGGTAAAAACTGCAGAGGAAGAGAGCAATTGGAATATACCCAGCAAATAATTGAGAACGTAGGTGTTGATACTCTGATATGAAGAGGTTGGCGCAGGAGAGGAATTTTTGGCGGGCGGCATAAAACCAATACGAATACGGAGACACTGGTTCCTAATTTCTGAATGGTTCAAATGGCTCTACGCACTATGGGACTTAGCATCTGAGGTCATCAGTCCCCTAGACTACCTGAACCTAACTAACCTAAGGACATCACACACATCCATGTCCGAGGTAGGATTCGAACCTGCGACCATAGCAGCAACGCCGTTCAGGACTGAAGAGTCTAGAACCACTCGGCCACAGCGGTCGGCTCCTAATTTCTGAATCCAAGCGTATCGACACGAAGAGGAAGCTTGACACGTCATTTACTTGCCGTGAGACAAGTGCAGCTGGCGATGAAACTCCAAGTCCTTAGCAGCGCATCAGGCATTCAGAGGGAAGCTTGTCAGCCAGCGATACAAACAGTCGGTCGTGAAGCGATGGGGCTGCTTAGCCGTGGGAACGCACGCGCGGCCAGTCGCTGAAGCGGGTGGAGTGACGCCAAAACGAGAGGCAGACGTGCGCTGGACCACGACGGCGCCGCATTACACGCCACTGTGCGGGCGCCAGCGCTCCAAGGACGAGCGGTCAGTAGGGCCACGGAGCGGTCAGATTACGATCCGACATCTCTCTCTGGACTCAGGCGACCAGGTTCACTCCGTTACTTCATTCATTATGGAGGAGGATACAGTGCTTGCGCACTGAAATGAAAGCAAAAGGGCAACTCGGCTAGAGCGCTTCTTTCGTGTATGGGTGTCTAAATTGGATTAGCTCGCGTCCCTCTCCGGCCACGCGAAGGTTTTTTACTTTCCTCGGCAGTACATGGAGTAACACTGGAGCGATACAGAGAAGAGCAGCATGGCCCCTCCTCAAGGATGACACGCAAAATTGTGAAGCGTTCCACATTTTAAATCTTAGTATGAAACTAAGTTGATCAACATAGACTGGGAGAAGCACTGAAAATTAAGGTTATAAGTAACTGATGCACTGCGAACCATAAAGGCTTAAACCATAGGTACAAAGATTTGAGAAAAACAGGTGTTTGTGAAAATCAGATTTGTAGAGAAACCACTATTCTCATGGGTCCGAACAGGATTTTAACCAACTCTCATTATACTGTATTTCCTACAAAAAAGAGTAATGTACTCACTTTACGCTATTTAATACTAATTAATATTTGGGGTTTTATTTAGTATTAATGTTAATTCATAAAATCTTCGTGTATAGACTACTAACATTAGTGTGTATTGATAGTTGTAAAGTTTATAATTAATGAGAATGTAGAATCAGAACAAATAGTACATAGTAAATGTCCCACATACACGATTATCACCTATTCCAACACTCCATGGTCCACGTTATCATCATTTTAATTAATTACATTCTATGGCTAGAGGACATGATAAAACTCCCGGTATACTTCCGACTGCGAAGTGCTGTACAATGTACACCATGTAAACACTAAATTATGTTCGCAACCCTAGACATCAATTGAGCAGCGCAGAGTAACAAAATTATGCTTTATACTTTCGACCCAAATGGAAATGAAAAGCTGAGAAATCGTAGAGCCAGCTTTTAATGTATGTCCATATAAACAAGAGCAACAGATGTCAGGAGCACGCTACAATCTCAAAATCGATATGGTGTGCTTTAGGCTTTTATGATTCTCAGCGCCTAAATTGTTTACGACAATTCAAAACTTAGTGTAAAGTAATCGGCTTGAACTGATGCTAAAGAGATTTCAATTGAACAACTAGTGTCTCCTCCGTTTAAGATAGGTGAATATGATTTAGTTTCCACTGAGTTTAATTCGAGAAAACCGATCGATGAAAGTGAGCATAGTTTTCTATCCTATAGCAAAACAGTGTTTCCTGTGTGGAAGCTACAGCAGCTGTGTAAGAAGAAAGGAAATCCTTGAAACAAGAGGCTAAAGAATCCTACGGAATGCGAATATTTTAGGTTTTTCTTTGCCGTGACTGTTATTGATACTGAATGAAACAGTAAGTTTACTGTTACAAGTAACTATTTACACCCACAACGCGTTTCAAAGATTTAAACCCCTTTTATCAGGTGGATTTACTTGGGATATGCGGAAAGTAAGTTCCTATCGATCAAGAAATGGAAACCAATGTGAAAATCTAATAAAGCTTTGCACATATGTGTTCGACAGTGTCTCTGGTATGCCTGTCAGTTACATCACTTCGATCTTTTCAGTTCTGAGCGCATGGTGAGCATAAAGATGCATAGAAAAAGTGTGTCCCGCCAAGTATGAGGTCCTGGTGAGAGATTTCGCCTGATGTTACGCAGCCCACATTACAGTACTGTAATACGGTTCCTACACCGTAACAATTCTCGGTCGCAATGGAAATGCTCCTGCAGCGTTTTCGGTGGGAAGTGTTTGATCACCCGCACTACAGCCCGTAATTGGCTCCCTCTGTGTTTCATCTCTGCTCACATTAACTACTGGCTACGAAGACAACATTTTCGCATAGACAACGAGCTGCAGATGAGCGCAGAGAATAGGCGGGAAGCACAAGCGGCTGCCTTCTATGACGAGGGTATTGGAAAGTTGGTACAACGCAACGACAAATGTCTTTAGTCGGAGTGGTGACGATGTAGAGCAGTGGCTGGAAGCTGAAGCTAACTGTTGCAGATAAAATATTTCTGATTTTCAAAGTGGTTTCCATTTCGCGATCGATCGGAACTTACTTCCCGAATAGCCCTCGTATATGTGTTAGTATGGCATACTGAGTCGCAGTTATTGAACTACATGAAAAAGTACATTAATTACGAAGTACGGCGTGTACACACTTTAATCGACATTTAAACGTCACTACAGATATTCGGATTTAGGTTATGACATGTTCCCCTATATGCCTGCCATCATTGGTGATCATATACACTCCTGGAAATGGAAAAAAGAACACATTGACACCGGTGTGTCAGACCCACCATACTTGCTCCGGACACTGCGAGACGGCTGTACAAGCAATGATCACACGCACGGCACAGCGGACACACCAGGAACCGCGGTGTTGGCCGTCGAATGGCGCTAGCTGCGCAGCATTTGTGCACCGCCGCCGTCAGTGTCAGCCAGTTTGCCGTGGCATACGGAGCTCCATCGCAGTCTTTAACACTGGCAGCATGCCGGGACAGCGTGGACGTGAACCGTATGTGCAGTTGACGGACTTTGAGCGAGGGCGTATAGTGGGCATGCGGGAGGCCGGGTGGACGTACCGCCAAATTGCTCAACACGTGGGGCGTGAGGTCTCCACAGTACATCGATGTTGTCGCCAGTGGTCGGCGGAAGGTGCACGTGCCCGTCGACCTGGGACCGGACCGCAGCGACGCACGGATGCACGCCAAGACCGTAGGATCCTACGCAGTGCCGTAGGGGACCGCACCGCCACTTCCCAGCAAATTAGGGACACTGTTGCTCCTGGGGTATCGGCGAGGACCATTCGCAACCGTCTCCATGAAGCTGGGATACGATCCCGCACACCGTTAGGCAGTCTTCCGCTCACGCCCCAACATCGTGCAGCCCGCCTCCAGTGTTGTCGCGACAGGCGTGAATGGAGGGACGAATGGAGACGTGTCGTCTTCAGCGGTGAGAGTCGCTTCTGCCTTGGTGCCAATGATGGTCGTATGCGTGTTTGGCGCCGTGCAGGTAAGCGCCACAATCAGGACTGCATACGACCGAGGCACACAGGGCCAACATCCGGCATCATGGTGTGGGGAGCGATCTCCTACACTGGCCGTACACCTCTGGTGATCGTCGAGGGGACACTGAATTGTGCACGGTACATCCAAACCGTCATCGAACCCATCGTTCTACCATTCCTAGACCGGCAAGGGAACTTGCTGTTCCAACAGGACAATGCACGTCCACATGTATCCCGTGCCACCCAACGTGCTCTAGAAGGTGTAAGTCAACTACCCTGGCCAGCAAGATCTCCGGATCTGTCCCCCATTGAGCATGTTTGGGACTGGATGAAGCGTCGTCTCACGCGGTCTGCACGTCCAGCACGAACGCTGGTCCAACTGAGGCGTCAGGTGGAAATGGCATGGCAAGCCGTTCCATAGGACTACATCCAGAATCTCTACGATCGTCTCCATGGGAGAATAGCAGCCTGCATTGCTGCGAAAGGTGGATATACACTGTACTAGTGCCGACATTGTGCATGCTCTGTTGCCTGTGTCTATGTGCCTGTGGTTCTGTCAGTGTGATCATGTGATGTATCTGACCCCAGGAATGTGTCAATAAAGTTTCCCCTTCCTGGGACAATGAATTCACGGTGTTCTTATTTCAATTTCCAGGAGTGTATATTCTGAACTCACCAAGCTAGCAGCCTACTTACCCCCTTACAACAAGAACAGAAAGGAAAACTATCCACTTTCACGCTCGGCGACAATCACTTTGCTAGCAATGGTAACTGTAGGTAAGTGGTACAATAGAAGGTGTCCAATGGGTCCGTCGTTCGCTTTCGCCACAAATCGTATTTGTCTGGAACACTGCATGTCGTTTTCCTAGCAGTTGTAGTTTCAAACTTTGTGGGGAAGTTAAACGTTGCAGGTTCTATTGGCAGCACCTACTGCCGATTAGGTCAGTATTTCCGCCCACCGCAAAGACCAATCTTGTTATTTAGATTTTTGTTCACCAGTTTCAGCAACTGTTTTTGAAGGATGCTGATGTAAAGAAATAGCACACTGTTGCGTTACAAAATGTATTTTAACGCAACTGGTGTGCTATTTCTTCACATTGGATATCTCGTTATTCTTCCTCCCCCTACCCCCCCCCCCCTTACCCAATCGGACTTCTTCTTTGTGCCATCTACACTTCCTTCACACAGTCAAAGAGAAAGACTGGACCTGATGAAAGGTCAAAAAGTATTAGTAAGGCCCCTTCACACAAAGACAGTAAAATAATGTTCTACTACAGTTTTAAAAGCACAACTTGAAATATTTATCGAAAATTGCGAAAAAAATAATATAAAATAAAATACTTCGACATAGATGTATCCGTATATCGGTGACAAAAAATATCGCCGATATATATATGGATAAATCTATATATATAAATATTTTATCAGCAGCACTAGTATCGAGGCAAGATTGGTACATCGCGACGGAAACACAAGTAGACATAGAAGCAACGACGAATGAAAGGCGGCCACCGCATCAGCTCGCTTACTTAAGCCCCAGCGCGGTTCCGCTCAGTCCAGTCAGCTATCATTCATTTGTTTTAGTCATAGCTCTGCGCACAAGTTTATAGTCAGTTGTACTTTATGAGAACAGATTAGTATCTTTTTCTGTGTCAAGGGATGCATAAATGTTCAGCGACGGTACCAATACTCATAACATTGCTGTGGACATGGTTAGTTACAAATATACGTATTTCATCTTGTTCAAGTTGTAATAAAGTGAGCCGATATTTTGCATGTCGTAGTATCATGCTGGCCCCTGCAGGAGTAAAGCTAAGAACCTATCACTGTACGACGACATTTATTTCGTCCGCTACAACATTAAAAAATGTTGAGAATGAAACTGAAGAACATGAGGAGCATGAGAATGGCATGGATAGTAGAACAGTTGATGAGATTCCTGGAACGCAGAAGAAGACCAAGGAAGAGATTAAAAATGTTTCAAGAATCAAGCCACAAAGCAAGTGAAGGAAAGTAAAGGTTTTCAGGAAAAAGTAAGACTGACCGAGTTAAAACGAGGTGAAATTCATAGTAACAGAAGAAACGCAAGTTGAAATGGCAGAAACGCAGCAAAGCAGGAACAATAGCATAAAAAAAGATTGCATGTAACAGGATTATTTGTATTTGTGCAAATAGAACATAAACGTTGTTATACAAGGAATAATTAAAGGTAGTCTAGGAATAGTGTTTTTGACTAATAATGAAACCGTCCTGGGTCCCAAGTTTGAACTCAGCTACTGTTTACATTCTGAATAAAAATCAACAGCCATGACGCCGAAAACTCTTGTTATAATGAATAACCTTCGTTATTCCACCGATCTTGTCAAAGGAGCAGAGGACCAAAGAGAGTTTCAGGGCAACCTTTTACCCTTGGGATGAGGAACTGCCCCTGGAAGGTAGAAGAGTCAGCAATGATCAACGACATGGGGATGCATAAGCCATTAGACGCATCATGTGCAACCACAGTCCCCCATTCGGATCTTCGGGAGCGGACTGCCAAGGGGGACATGAGCATAAGAAAAAGACTGAGAAATAGACGACAGGATAATATTCTAAGAGTCACAGCGTGGAACGACAGAAGTCCCAATGTTTTAGGGAAGCTAGACAATCTGAGATAGATCACTCTAAATATAGCGCGATTCAGTGTAGTGAAATGGAAAGAACATATACGTATATTTCTAGTGAGACAAATCTACGGTAATATCAACTCCAACAGAATGTGGTATAACAAAAGGAGGATTCCTTATGAATTACAAGATAGGGCAATGAGTGAGCTATTGACCCTGAATAAAGAAAAGTGTGAAGTTATTCACATGAGTACTAAAAGAAATCATCTAAATGTCGATTACGCGATAAGTCACACAAATCTGAGGGCTGTAATTTCACCTAAATAGTTAGGGATTACAATCACAAATAACCTAAATTGGAACGATCACATAGATAATATTGTGGGTGAAGCAAACCAAAGACTGCGATTCACTGGCAGAACACTTGGTAGGTGCAACAGATCTACTAAAGAGACTGCTTACACCACGCTTGTCAGCCCTATTCTGGAGTATTGCTGTGCGGTGTGGGATCCGCATCAGGTGGGACTGACGGATGACATCGAAAAAGTACAAAGAAGGGCAGCTCGTTTTGTATTATAGGGGAGATAGTATCACAGATATGATACGTGAATTGGAGTGGCAATCATTAAAACAAAGGCGTTTTTCGTTGCGATGGGATCTTCTCATGAAATTTCACACACCAGTTTTCTCCTCCGATTGCGAAAACATTCTGTTGGCACCAACCTACGTAGGGAGAAATGATCATCACGATAAAATAAGAGAAATCAGGGCTCGCACAGAAAAATTTAAGTGCTCGTTTTCCCCGCGTGCCATTAGAGAGTGGAACGGTAGAGAGACAGCTTGAAGGTGGTTCATTGAACCCTCTGCCGAGCACTTTATTGTGAATAGCAGAGTAATCACGTACGTGTAGATGTATTGCGGAAAGTTTAGTGATAGGGTTGTTTCCATTAGAATCGACACCGAAATAACACCAACAATAGTTCAAGTAACATGGCGACGTCTCTATCACAATGTGAAGAGATACAAAAACTATTTGAGAATATCATCTTGGGGGAATTGAAAGCGGTTTTGGATTGGATTGGATTGGATTGATTTGGCGGAGGAGACCAAACAGCGAAGTCATAGGTCTCACCAGATTAGGAAATGAAGTCGGCCGTGCCCTTTCAAAGGAACCATCCCGGCATTTGCCTTGTGCGATTTAGGGAAATCACAGAAAATCTAAATCAGGATGGCCGGACGCGGGACTGAACCGTCGTCCACCCGAATGTGAGTCCAGTATGCTAACCACTGCGCCACCTCGCTCGGTAAAGCGGTTTTAGGTGAAGGAATAGTTACGGGAGAATATGGGTGATAGTGAACACACTTATTTAAAAACCACATTAAGAGGAGGTATACTTGGAAAAGGCCTGGAGATCGAGAAGATTCTGGTTGAACTACATCATGGTCAGGCAGAGATTCCGAAATCAGATATTGGATTGTAAGGCGTACCCAGGGGCAGATAATAATGTTCAAATGTGTATGAAATCTTATGGGACTTAACTGCTAAGGTCATCAGTCGCTAAGCTTACACACTACTTAACCTAAATTATCCTAACGACAAACACACACACCTATGCCCGAGGGAGGAGTCGAACCTCCGCCGGGACCATCCGCATAGTCCATGACTGTAGCGCCTGAGACCGCTCGGCTAATCCCGCACGGGACAATAATAATGCAAATCACTATTTAGTAACAACGTGAATTAAGTTGAAGCTCGAGAGACTCGTCCAGAAGAAACAATGTGTAAAGAAATGGGATATGTACTGCCAAATGATAAGATATATTGGAAGATCTCTGAGGCTATAGACATTGCAATAATGAATACCACAGTATGTTGAAGACTAGACATCGACATAAAAGTCAATCACAGAAGTTGGACAGTCAAACATAGAAACAAGGAAGAAACACTCTAATGATTGACGAAAGAAGGAAATGCAAAAATATTCTGAGGAAGACAAGAGTACAGCAAAATATGCCCCTTGGGAATAAAATAAACAGAAAGTGAAGGGAAGCGCATGTTGCAGTAAAATGTGAAGAAACAGAAAAAGAAATGCTCATCGGAAGTACTATTTCAGCATATAGACAAGTCAAAACACGTTTCGATGAAATTAAAAGCAAGGTCGTCACCAACAAGAGTGCAATGGGAAGTCCACTGGTAAATGCTGAATAGAGAGACAATAAGTCGAAAGGGTACGTTGAAGACTTGTACAAGGGGGAGGACTTGTTTAATGACGTGACTGAGGAGGAAACATGAGTCGACAGGAAAGACATAGCGGATCTAGTATTAGATTCATAGTTTAACAGAACTTTGAAAGACGTACGATCAAATAACACAGGAAGGGATATATACTATTCCTTCAGAATTTCTAAAATCTTAGCGGCAAGTGGCAACCAAGAGACTATTTAAGTTTTTGTATAGAGCCTATGAGTCTGTAGACATACAACCAGATTTTTGGCAAAAATATCAAAGGCAGATAAGTTAGAGAACTATCATTCAGTAAGCTTAAGAACTCATGCATCAAAGTTGGCGATAAGAATTCTAAACAGAAGAATGGAACTGAGGATCCGTTACGCAACGGACGATCAGTTTAGCTTTCGAAAAGACAAAGGCACCAGACAAGCATTTCTGACGTTGCGCCTGATAATGGAAGCAAGACTTAATCAAGACACACTCATACGATTTATCCATCTGAAAAAAAAGAAAAAAAAATTCGATAGAGTAAAACGGCGTAAGATTTTTTGTTTCTGTCTTTACTTCTAACGATTATGATCCCATATTTGACATATCGCTCTCATCTGAGACCAAGAAGTAGTACGTTCTCGTTTTTACCTCTCGTGGAGAGGTCCTGTCTCGACAGTCTAATGCATATTGCATGCCGTGTCGCACGCCGTTACTGCTCAAAACGTTTCCTCCAGCGCGGTCGGCAAAATATTTTACTGACTGTGTTTTCTACATTTTGTCGCTAACGTTACATGTGACAACCAGAGCCGTTACACCGTGATGTTAGCTTGACTCCGTGAGGATTTATTACACTGCTGAGTGTAAACATTATGGCCAGCTGCTTAATAGCTTGTTTTCCCGTATCTGCAACGAAATACGTCACGTATTCAGCATATCAGGGGTTCGACAGGTTGTTGGCAGGTTTGCGGAAGTTTGTGGCGTTAGACATCTACGCACAGGTCATATAATTCGCGTAAATAACGAACTGCTGATTTGCGTACGCGGTGATGGCACCCGATAGCGATCCGGACGGTTTCCATAAGATTTACACGAAGCGAATTTGGTCGCCGAGACACCAACGTGAGTTCACTATAACGTTCCTCTGACCACTGCAGCACGGTTCGCGCTCCGAGAGACGAGCAGTTATACTGCTGAAAGATGACACTGCCGTCGTGGAAGACATGAAGCAGGAAGGGATTTGGCGGGTGGTTCGCAGCTGTCAGCGCGTCTTCGATTGCCACCACAGGTACCATAGAAGCGCAGGAGAGTGTCTCCCACAGCATAATACTGCTCCCACCAGCCTGCGTCCATAGGGCGCTGCACGTTTCGAGCCACCGTCCACCTCAAAGACAGCGTTAGTGGAGACGACCGTCGATCTAGTATAGCAAAAATCTGCAACTACATGGATACTCTGCCAGTCACATTCAAGTGCCTGGCAGAGGGTTCATCGAACCACCTTCACAATTCTTATTATTCCAATCTCGTACAGCGCACGGAAAGAATGAACACCTATATCTTTCCGTACGAGTTCTAATTTCCTATATTTCATCGTAGTGATCAGTCCTCCCTATGTAAGACGGTGTCAACAAAATATTTTCGCATTCGGAGGAGAAAGTAGGTGATTGGAATATCGTGAGAAGATTCCGTCGCAATGAAAAACGCCTTTCTTTTAATGATTTCCAGCACAAATCCTGTATCATTTCTGTGACACTCTCTCCCATATTTCGCGTTAGTACAAAACGTGCTGCCTTTCTTTGAACTTTTTCGATGTACTCCGTCAGTCCTATCTGGTAAGGATCCCACACCGAGCAGCAATATTCTAAAAGAGGACGCACAAGCGTAGTGTAGGCAGTCTCCTTAGTAGGTCTGTTACATTTTCTAAGTGTCATACCATAAAACGCAGTCTTTAGTTAGCCTTCCCCACAACATTTCCTATGTGTTCCTTCCAATTTAAGTTGTTCGTAATTGCAATACCTAGGTATTTAGTTGAATTTACAGCTTTTACATTAGACTGATTTATCGTGTAGCCGAAGTTTAACGAGTTCCTTTTAGCACTCACGTGGATTACCTCACATTTTTCGTTATTTAGGGTCAACTGCCACTTTTCACACCATTCACATATCTTTTCTAAACCGCTTTGCAGTTTGTTTTTATCTTCTGATGACTTTATTAGTCGATAAACGACAGCGTCATCTGCAAACAACCGAAGACAGCTGCTCAAATTGTCTCCCAAATCGTTTATACAGGTAAGGAACAGCAAAGGGCCTATAACACTACCTTGGGGAACGCCAGAAATCTCTTGTGTTTTACTCGATGACTTTCTGTCAATTACTACGAACTGTGACCTCTCTGACAGGAAATCACAAATCCAGTCACATAACTGAGACGATATTCCATAAGCACGCAATTTCACTACGAGCCGCTTATGTGATACAGTTTCAAAAGCCTTCCGGAAATCCAAAAAAAAAAAAAAAAAAAAACAGTATCAATCTGAAATCCCTTGTCAATAGCACTCAACACTTCATGTGAATAAAGAGATAGTTGTGTTTCACAGGAACGATGTTTTCTAAACCCTTGTTGACTGTGTGTCAGTAGACACAATATATGTTCTAAAATCCTGCTGAATATCGACGTTAGCCGGCCGCGGTGGTCTAGCGGTTCAGGCGTTCAGTCCGGAACCGCACGACTGCTACGGTCGCAGGTTCGAATCCTGCCTCGGGCATGGATGTGTGTGATGTCCTTAGGTTGGTTAGGTTTAAGTAGTTCTAAGTTCTAGGGGACTGATGACCACAGACGTTAAGTCCCATAGTGCTCAGAGCCACTTGAACCACTTGAATATCGACGTTAACGTTATGGGCCTGTAATTTAGTGGCTTACCCCTACTACCTTTCTTGAATATTAGTGTGACCTGTGCAACTTTCCAGTCTTTGGGTACGAATATTTCGTCAAGCGATTGGGTGTATATTATTGTTAAGTATGGAACTAATGCATCAGCATACTGCGAAAGGTACCTAGGTGGTATTCAGTCTGGACCCAGAAGACTTGCTTTTATTAAGTGATTTAAGTTGCTTCACTACTCCGAGGATATTTACTTCTACGTTACTCATGTTGTCAGCTGTTCTCGATTCGAATTCTGGAATATTTACTTCGTCTTCTTTTGTGAAGGCATTTCGGAAGGCTGTGCTTAGTAACTCTGTTTTGCCAGCACTGTCTTCGATAGTATCTCCATAGCTATCGCGCACTGAAGGCATTGATTGTTTCTTGCCGATAACATACTTCACATACGACCAGAATCTCTTTGGATTTTCTGCCAGGTTTAGAGACAAAGTTTCGTTGTAGAAACTGTTATAGGCATCTCGCATTGAAGTTCGCGCTAAATTTCGAGCTTCTGTAAAAGATCGCCAATCTTGAGGATTTTGCGTCTGTTTAAATTTGGCATGTTTGTTTCGTAGTTTCTGCAACAGTGTTCAATCCCGTATTGTGTACCAAGGAAGATCATCTCTCAACTGCTACCGATACTGTTCCTTTGAATTTAAGCCACATCTGGTCTACACTTATGTTATTAATTAGGAATGAGTGGAGATTGTCTCTTAGGAAGGCGTCAAGTGAATCCTTATCTGCTTTTTTGAATAGGTATATTTTTCGCCCGAAGAGCCGACATTCTTCCATTAATCTGCAATCGAATCCCGATGGTCTCGTGCCCACTGCGATCGTAATTGACGATAATGCTGGGTGAACAAATGAACACGAAGACGTGGTCTGCTGCGGAGCTCTAAGTTCAGCAATTAACGATGAACGGTATTCTCCGAAACACTTGTGAGATGCCACAGATATCCATCCTACTTTATAGAGCAACAAGGCTCCGAACGCCACGTTCTGTGAAGAGTCGTGGACGTCCAACCGTTTAGCGCCTAGTGGTAATTTCCCTGTCCTACCTTTCCGTAGATGCCCACGACAGTAGCACGTGAACATTCGACCAGCTTCGCCGTTTTCGACGTAATCATTCACAGGCTCTGTGTAATAATAATCTGGCCGGATTTCCCTATTTGCAGCCCATATCTTCGCCATGTTGATCCCCTGTCCTTGCCGGCTCCGCTTACATAGTTTTGTTACCCCTTCACGCGCCCCCAACGCCACCAGGCGGCGTCCAACGTCGCGTGGGCAGTGGTCATAATGTTTTGGCTTATCAATGTGTAAGACTGTTTGTGGGTTTGTTCATTTTTCGACAACATACCATAGCTTTTAGCCTTATTGCTTGTTTTGTTTAACTGCAGGTAACTTGGTGATGCTCTAAACGTACGAAACCGGTCGTGAGATTATAAACGTGTATTAATGCAGTGTTGTGGTTTCATTAACCCTCATAATATTAGTATCAATCAACTGCGGATCTCAGCACTACCAAGAGTACGCAGCAAAAATAATCTCACACTGCATTAACTAAATCACAATTCCAGACATTACGTTTTGGCACCTAGTGCGCGGAAAACACATAACAATGTGTTGCTCACATGTCACAGATATTACAGTGGGCGCATAAAGTTCGTTATTGGCTGCTTGAAAGACAGAGAGAGATTACCTGGAACGTTGGGTGGCAGTAAGTGTTGACAGGCGCTGGTGGCAGCCGGTGATTTCGTCGACAAGCAAAGGAAACAGTGCATCAACTTGTTATCATATCTCTCGAGCGAACGGCACACGAACTACTGTCCAATGAGCATAAACTTGTTCTCCAGCAACATCCCATAGGAGGCGACCTTCAGCAAGACAATGCATCAGTCCATTCCCCCTGAACTCTGTCAGAATCGTATGATAATTACACGCCAGATCACCCGATCTCAATCGTACTAAGCGTGGCTGTACTGTCACAGTGACAATCGTACTCCTAAGCATCTTGGTCCGTCTACCGCCACTAGCAGCCATAACGGCGGGAAGCCTGACGATGGCCCGAGAAAAGGGCCGAAACCGGTTGCCAACAAATAAAAAAAAGAATCTGAAAACGCGATCAATACTGTATTTATTGACTTTTAACATTTTATACCGATCGCTGTGCTCCAGACAAAAAAGCTTTCTAAAATTTTGGCTTGCATGGAGTTTTATAAACATCTAAAGAGGAAAAAATACTTGCTGAAAAAGCTGAAATCGTCCGGAAAATAAGGTTTACCAACTACTTCTGCTGCAAAACATTCCATGTAATTGTGATCTAAAAAAGTATTAATATTAAACAAACTTTTTACCTCATTTGTACACCCCCATCTCAGAGTGTCCCGACGAGGTCTCAGCTAGCTTTATGAACCCTAGTACGGCACGAAAAGTGACAATTGACTCTAAAAAACATGAAGTGTGAAGTCGTCCATATGAGTACTAAAATGAACCCGCTAAATTTCGATTACAGGATAAAACACACAAATGTAAGGGCTGTAAATTCAAATAAATACTTAGAGATTACGGTTACGAATAACTGAAACTGGAACGATCACATGGATAATGTTGTGGGGAAAGCAAACAAAAGACTGCGATTTACTGGCGGAAAACTTAGAAAATGGAACAGATCTACTAAAGAGACTGCGTAAACCACGCTTGTCCGTCCTCTGCTGGAGCGGTGTGGGACCTGCACCAGCTAGTATTGACGGAGAACACCGCAAATGTTCAAAGACGAGCAGCTCGTTTTGTATTCCAGCGAAATACGGGAGAGAGTGTCATAGATATGATATAGGGACTGTGGTGGCAATCATTAAAGCAAAAGAGATTTTCGCTGCGCCAGGACCTTCTCATGAAATTTCACTCACTATCTCTGTCCTCAGACTGAAAATATGACTTACACCTAGCTAGGTAGGAATAGTCTTCATAATAAAATAGGAGAAATCAGGGCTCGCAAGTTGTTCGAGAGTGGAACGTTAGAGAAATAGAGTGAAGTTGGTTCTATGAACCCTTTGCCAGGTACTTAATTTGTGAATTGCAGAGTAATGACTTTGATGTAGATGTAGATTGGCCTGGTTAGAATCCCTACCTGAACTCCCTGGACGTAATGAAACGCCTTTGGGATGAGTTAGAAAGTTGAATTCGCTTCAGGCAGCAGCTACCATCATTACCCTTGCTGGTTTTGTCTCTCGAGAAAGAATAGGCTACCATTCCTTCGCAGATATTCAGTTACCTCATTGAAAATGTCCTCAACAGAACTCAAGCCGTCATAAAGAATAAGGGTGGCCCCATCTATATTAATGCCCACCAGTAAATGTCCGGATACTTTTGATCAGAAAGTGTATGCGGTGGTGTATGGTGCGACGCGTTGC
The DNA here is from genome assembly GCF_023897955.1 of Schistocerca gregaria. Classification (NCBI taxonomy): domain Eukaryota; kingdom Metazoa; phylum Arthropoda; class Insecta; order Orthoptera; family Acrididae; genus Schistocerca; species Schistocerca gregaria. The sequence goes on from NC_064920.1 coordinate 423,974,170, forward strand.
TGCCTTCCTCAGGCCGAAAGAAGTTGTTACACATTACTAATTAGGTGACTAACTCAACTAACTGCTCATGAGTGTACTCTACTTGTTGACGTAAATTCCTTTTCTTTGTTTTAGAAAAAAATAATATTTAAAAAAAAACTGTATTGCTTGGTAAATACACTCCTGGAAATGGAAAAAAGAACACATTGACACCGGTGTGTCAGACCCACCATACTTGCTCCGGACACTGCGAGAGGGCTATACAAGCAATGATCACACGCACGGCACACCAGGAACCGCGGTGTTGGCCGTCGAATGGCGCTAGCTGCGCAGCATTTGTGCACCGCCGCCGTCAGTGTCAGCCAGTTTGCCGTGGCATACGGAGCTCCATCGCAGTCTTTAACACTGGTAGCATGCCGCGACAGCGTGGACGTGAACCGTATGTGCAGTTGACGGACTTTGAGCGAGGGCGTATAGTGGGCATGCGGGAGGCCGGGTGGACGTACCGCCAAATTGCTCAACACGTGGGGCGTGAGGTCTCCACAGTACATCGATGTTGTCGCCAGTGGTCGGCGGAAGGTGCACGTGCCCGTCGACCTGGGACCGGACCGCAGCGACGCACGGATGCACGCCAAGACCGTAGGATCCTACGCAGTGCCGTAGGGGACCGCACCGCCACTTCCCAGCAAATTAGGGACACTGTTGCTCCTGGGGTATCGGCGAGGACCATTCGCAACCGTCTCCATGAAGCTGGGCTACGGTCCCGCACACCGTTAGGCCGTCTTCCGCTCACGCCCCAACATCGTGCAGCCCGCCTCCAGTGGTGTCGCGACAGGCGTGAATGGAGGGACGAATGGAGACGTGTCGTTTTCAGCGATGAGAGTCGCTTCTGCCTTGGTGCCAATGATGGTCGTATTCGTGTTTGGCGCCGTGCAGGTGAGCGCCACAATCAGGAATGCATACGACCGAGGCACACAGGGCCAACACCCGGCATCATGGTGTGGGGAACGATCTCCTACACTGGCCGTACACCTCTGGTGATCGTGGAGGGGACACTGAATAGTGCACGGTACATCCAAACCGTCATCGAACCCATCGTTCTACCATTCCTAGACCGGCAAGGGAACTTGCTATTCCAACAGGACAATGCACGTCCGCATGTATCCCGTGCCACCCAACGTGCTCTAGAAGGTGTAAGTCAACTACCCTGGCCAGCAAGATCTCCGGATCTGTCCCCCATTGAGCATGTTTGGGACTGGATGAAGCGTCTTCTCACGCAGTCTGCACGTCCAGCACGAACGCTGGTCCAACTGAGGCGCCAGGTGGAAATGGCATGGCAAGCCGTTCCACAGGACTACATCCATCATCTCTACGATCGTCTCCATGGGAGAATAGCAGCCTGCATTGCTGCGAAAGGTGGATATACACTGTACTAGTGCCGACATTGTGCATGCTCTGTTGCCTGTGTCTATGTGCCTGTGGTTCTGTCGGTGTGATCATGTGATGTATCTGACCCCAGGAATGTGTCAATAAAGTTTCCCCTTCCTGGGACAATGAATTCACGGTGTTCTTATTTCAATTTCCAGGAGTGTATAATGACAGCGAGGTGGTAAGTTGTCAGAGAAAACGCGTATAGCGATCTGGTGCGATGGTTCCCAGCGCCCATGCAGTAACGCTCTTGCCCATATTCGATCGATAGTGAATTTCAGAGAAATCGGACGTTATTGCACGCTGCTAACCAGGCGACAAAAGACTCCAGCTGACACATTCCTCCACGTGAGCCTGCTCCGTAACGCCGCATTACCTTGCTTAGCGTAAAAGCTGGCGGCCAAATGTCGTGTCGTGCAGCCCGCAAGGCTGTGCGGATCACGAGCGGTCCCATCGACTTACGTTTACACGTCTCAGTGGAACTAAGAGAAATAAGGCTTTCTGAACAAAGATAAACGGAGAATTGAATTCATTACATTTTTTAAGAACGAACGTTAATTCACCGGCTCTGGAAAAAGCCATGTCTCTCGTTATCGGAGGACAGAGCGGGTGGTACTGCTGCTATTCGCATAGTTAACAGATTCGTTGCGTGTAATGCTTTACAAACGCAAAATGTTGGTTCCACCAGTGCTTCTGCAGCTTAAGGCGTTTTGAATGTCAAACGTAGCTGATCTACATAGACTGGTGCAGCGTAGGTGGTCTGTCGTCGAGAACACACTCCAAGATTGTTGGCTTCCATGAGTCGTTTTAAACAAACAGCGTTGCTGCCAACCGAGCAGCAGGAAGCCTCATACCGGTCCGTTTCAAAACCAAAACGAAGACATACGGACGATTAGTTTCATTCTACGGACGACTTTATGAAAATATAAATGAAATATAAGTACTATGCATTACTTAAGAGACAAGACTCCATTGTAATGGGTGGGTGCTTTCCCACTTTTTTTTTGTTATTAGCTCTGAAGATGACTAATCAATGTTCGAAACCGATACGAAGCCTGTGAAACCCTGAAAACATTGTGCCTGTCAATAAATACTATTATATTGCAGGTTTTCGATACAGAATCTAAAACATTGTGGGCTACTGAGGGCGATGTGGTACGGCGGTGTGGTGGAAACGGGGTTAGGGGGGAGTTATTTCTGGCTCTGGAAACGTCGATGAGTCTCTGAACACAAATTACAGAGACTGTCGAAACTTTGAAACTAAAGGGAGAATGAGCTGCGTAAGAGTGCGACGGCGAGGTTGCTTTCGTCCATTACCTGCAGACTACCTGTGAACTCGTTGCAGCAGATCGCCGGTAGGAAAGCTGAGCAGACACCTAAGGTACTGTAACTCGCACCAGGCTCCATACAACGTAAGTGTTCTAAGAATCGGGAAAAGGTCTTAACTTTGAATGAAAGGTGGAAATACCGGCAAAACTTGGGTATACTCTGAACCTTGAGATGTACACGTTCACTGCCAACACGCAGAGTTTTTTTCCTACTTTTTGATTCATAACAGTGGTGCAGTAAATATAAAACGTGTAACTCGACTTCCGCAGACAATTTGTTTCTAAGAATAAAACTTTCGCCCTGAATTTGAAAATATTGTTACTAACAGCCGATAAATCTTGAGGAAATGTGCATGATCTGACAAAAAGAGCGCAGTCTCACAAAAATGACGATTAGAAAGAAAAAGAGTGTGATGGTATTAGTGGGACGCGATGACCACTAAACCAATATGTATCATAATGGCAAAAAATTCAGCATCAATCCCAGACCTCGTACACGATGTTTTCCGGCGAAGAAAACGGAGAATGGAAGAAATGTTTTATGCATCGCTGTATGTAGTAAACCGCTCGTTCATTGCCAGAATGATGATAGAAAATTGCATTTGTAACCGTGTGTGGAGACAGATCAAGGTCGAAAATCAATCGCCTACTAAACCGCTACGGCAAATGCTACCTTAGTGGTGCTGGGAATCTCGCTTAGTTTTTCTCTGACCTCGTGCGTTGCACACTTGTATCTTTAAATGCGCTCGTAACATGAGAATCGTTCCTTTGTCTTGTAGCCACTGAATGTATGCTTCTGTTTCTTTCGAACATGTACATTTTATCATTCACAAATCCCACAATGAACTGCGATTTCAGAGTAAGAATCTGCAGCTCGTTAAATAGTGGCATCATCTTCGAAATTAACACGACGTATGGCTCTTATAGCTCGCAATTGTAGCTGTAAATATTATGTGTGTTTGAACTATGTTGCTCCAATAATTTTAGCCCATATGACATCAATAAACACAATATCCTCTACGTGACCAAAAGTATCCGGACACCTGGCTGAAAATGACTTACAAGTTCGTGGCGCCCTCCATCGGTAATGCTGGAATTCAATATGGTGTTGGCCCACCCTTAGCCTTGATAACAGCTTCCACTCTAGCAGGCATAAGTTCGATCAGGTGCTGGAGGGTTTCTTGGGGAATGGCAGACCATTTATCACGGATTGCTGTACTGAGGAGAGGTATCGATGTCGGTCGGTGAGGAATGGCACGAATTCGGCGTCCCAAAACATGTCAAAGGTGTCCTATAGGATTCAGGCCAGGACTCTGTGCAGGCCAGTCAATTACAGTGATGTTATTGTCGTAAGATGCAATCGTCATCCCCAAATTGCTCTTAGACAGTGTGAAACAAGAAGGTGTTTAAAACATCAATTTAGGGCTGTGCTGTGATAGTGCCACGCAAAACAACAATGGATGCAAGCCCCCTCCATGAAAAACACGACCACACCATACACCACGACCTCCGAATTATACTGTTGGCACTACACACGCTGGCAGACAACGTTCACCGGGCATTCTCCATACCCACACCCTACCCGGATCGGCATATTGTGTACTGTGATTCGTCACTCGACACAACGTTTTTCCACTGTTCAGTAGTGCAATGTTTACGCTCCTTATACCAAGCGAGGCGTCGTTTGACATTTACCAACGTGATGTGTGGTTTACGAGCTGCCGCCCGCCCATGAAATCGAAGTATTCTCACCTGCCGCCTAACTGTCATATTGCTTGCAGAGGATCCTGATGCAGGTTGGAATTCCTGTGTGGTGGTCTGGATAGATGTCTACCTATTACGACCCTCTTCAACTATCGGCGGTCTCTGTCAGTCAACAGACGAGGTCGACCTGTACGCTTTTGTGCTGTACGTGTTCCTTCACGTTTCCACTTGACCATCACATCGGAAACAGTGGACCTAGGGATGTTTAGTACGGTGGAAATCTCGCATACAGATGTATGACGCAAGTGACACCCAATCACTGACCACGTTCGAAGTCCGCAAGTTCCGCGGAACGCACATTCTGCTCTCTCACAATGTCTAATGACTACTGAGGTCGCTAATGTGGAGTACCTGGCAGCAGGTGGCAGCACAGTGCACCTAATATGTTTTTGGGGATGTCCGGGTACTTTTGTTCACATAGAGTAGGAAAGTAAGCATGTCGTCCTTTACCTATATTAACTTAATAAATGTAATAAATTTGTATTATCGTAACAGGTAAATGGAGCCTGGTGATTCTAATGCAATGTCCGGCAATAAAGAATAAATGTTATGTGAATAAAAGTAGTGCTCGGCTATGTTGTGACAACGTCGCAGTAACGTGGGGAACGTTGGCGTCCCTGATGTCACATAAAAGAACCGTAAAGTCGCAAGACAAGCAAACTACGCCGACCGTAAAACAGGTTCCCTAATCAATCAAACGGCCCGATGGCTGGAGACTGGAGGGTGTCAACAAGTTTAAATTGCGTCCCATTTGTTACACACTTGCCCTGAGACTGGTGTAAGCTATAGATTTTCTAAGCGCAGCAGTCAGTATCGGAAGCATTAGAATGTATGTGAACAACATGTTTGCCTCCTACGTAATTGTGCCACATGCCTCTGCGCATTATTTCATACCACATATAATTCACGGCCACGCTTAAACTGGCGGCCTAGAAAGCGTTAACAGCTGAGACACACTTTAGCTGGCTCTACTCCAACGCGCCTACGAGATTCCAATTGTCAGTAAATACGTGCATAGCCTGCAAATATTCCTCCGAGAATGGGAGTGCCTTCTAGAAAGACTGCGAACACTAGATACACCACGCAGAAAGTACAGATGGAGGGCGAAAGACTAAACTACGAAAGCTTTAAAAAATTTGTTCTATTTTTATGGAAAGGAAAAAAGAAGAAATGCTTTATGTATCGCTGTTTACGACGTCATTAGAAATAGAGAAGAATCTAGAACTTAATAGGAAAGGAAATCAGGCGATATCTCGTTTAAGGAACCATCACAGAGTAACCTTCAAGTGACGAAAAAAAAAAATACCTTATACCCACACAGAGCTACTGGAATTTGATGCCGACCCCATTCGAATAACTTTGCATTAAAAAAATATAGGGTGTTTCAATAGAAATAGTCGTTCAAGATATCGTGTGACGAATTAAAATATTTGTGTAAACATGAATCAAATTTTTAATGAGTTTGGAGACACGGCTGCTTTAATTTCAGTTGTGAATGCAATCCCATAAACAGAAGTTTACTCTCGCGAATCACATGTCTGATCAAGCAATGCAGTAGCTTCAAGCGGTTTTTTTGTAATACATTAGTTACTTGAAGCAATTCTATTACAGAAACTAGCATGCTGTTTGGTTGTGGGGTACTTAATGGAAATGATCTTGTTGCTGGAAAAGAATACGCTATTCTCTTTCTTGGACACTGAATGCTTTCCTCGTGTTTTCAACAAACATTATGAAACAGGAATTTCTCAGCAAACATATTATTATTTTTCGTACCTTGTAAGTGAATCTAATATGGATTAAGTAGAAACCAGCCTTCAGCAAGTAGAACACGACACTGGATGTTTATATTGTGTGTTCATGGCGTGAAATTATTACAATAATGGTAGATCAGTAATAACATACAGAGATTAATTACATACGAAGTATTAATTGCAGAGAAATTTCAATAAAATAAAGACAGAAACTAATAACAATAAAAATGTAAGGTTTAATATATACAGCAGGAATTTATAAATTCAAACAGGAAGCTAAAAAAAGCAGTAAGGTAATTCCCTTCATATATCTCAATATTCAATTCACGCTGCTGTACATTATACTTGTAAAAAGGCTCCCAAAAATTATTTGTGTCTCTTTAGTTTCTTCTCTAGATTTCTTTTAAGCATAACATTAAAACTTCTAAATGTCTACGCTATTTTAAACTCAAGATACTACTTAATACCGCCACCTGAAGAATTTATAAGTTAATGTTTTCCCATCGATAAAATGAAACCACTTTCGAACTCAAAATTTTAACCAGTTTCTCTTTCCAGCAGACTGAATTGTTTGCGATTTTTTAGAACGAAAAAAATTGTGACTCCTAGTGCTATGTGTCTTAGAATGGAAGGTTTATTTGACTAATTCTAGATACTACTTAGGCTGACGCAGAAACTGCCAGCAACAATTCTGTAAAAACTCTTGAATCAACCGATGCAATTTACATTATACGTTTGCATGTAAAACAAATAAAAGGTATTATACTGAAAACAGACAGTTTACCTTGGTGTTTTCAGAGGTTCGGATAAATATCTGTCGTCATTTGCCGGATCATTGTGGTAAATGTTCCAAATAACAATAGTATACAAAGTTTTGCGCAGCTTAAATGATGTACAAATAGCCAAACAGTAATTCATAACCACTGTTTTCCTAATGGAGCATTGGCCAGACCCACCTTCATCCTCTGCTGAGGATGTTACTGGCGGGACAGCAGTACTGGAGGAGTACGTAACCAACATACATGTCTGCCAGTTCAAAGTATGCTTTCAAGTATCCTGACAAGACTGAGTGGGTTTCGAGTTCCAGCTCTCATACAAAGGGAAAATGTTTGGCGGTGACGAGGATTGAACATCGTTCCCAGGTGTCGATGTGGTTGCTTTGTGGTAGTCCCAATGTAGCACTGCGTGTTCTGTAGACTTCCACATCCAGATACAGAATTGCACTGGTATCACACTTTTCCTATGTAACTGGATGTTTCTGTGCAGACCTCATACTGGTGGGATTTCTCCAAAAGGCCAGATGAGGACTGTAGCATTCACATACCTCACCCAATAGGGTAGTTGTAACTGCGTAGTATTTAACGCTTTTGCTCGGATCTAGAATGAAGATGCGATAAGCTACGCAAGAGAGAAGAGTCCGTTGTCTGTGTGTTAATAATATTGACGACTCCAGGTGGTACGCTTTGACGACAAACATGGCTGTAACCGGACACATAAGTCAGATATTACTCGCTCTTGCAGGATGCATAGCGTCGTTTCTCTTGGTGTGTAGGCCACTATGTCCAAAAACAAAATGGGATGAAATGTTTGGATACTATTATGCGGGCCCCCTAGTTAATGTAGCGGAGTATCAACACGCTTCGAAATTTACATATACCCACCGCCTACTCATAAAAGTGGAGCGATATTGTACGCCCAAATAAATTTAGAATAATAATATCGTTGCCTTGTGACACAGGTAGAGGTGCAGTACACAGGCGAACCTACTCAAACACTCCGCGCTCCGAAGTAGGACACTGAACACAGATAAAACGTCGAACGCGGGGGTACACCACGAACGATATGAAAATGACAAATGGCTGGGAGACCCAAGTGATTATTTTCACGTGTTGCGTTTTTGAAGCGGAGATGGGGAAAAAAGGCCCTTCACTTTCCTACATCGGTGTAATAAGCGCCTAAAACGCACACACTCGTTAATCTGGCTTTCATCCGTCTAGCTAACAAGCATACAACGCGTTAAACTAAGCCAACAAGTTACTTATTCACGGTCAGTATTAAATGGAATCTACATTTCATTCAATTTTTTTCTCAGAACTGTTATGTGACTTGTAAACACAGCTACTAAGTTTGGTGTAGCCGATAGGCACAGTGCAGGCGCTTGATATCGACACCACAAAGATGTTCCCTTCTGTCAGAGCATCGCTGGCCGCGCCAATGAGAAGGAAGAAGCAGGACGAGCCCGCAAAAGTTCTCTGCACCACCGTCGGAGACCCGTCTTGAAACAGACGGATACACGGAGGCGAGGTCAGTTCTACGCAGTTCTACGCTAGGCTACATTCCATTCACCGCCTAGTCCACAGCAAGCTGCGAGAATAGTACCGTGTCCAGCGAAAAAAGAGTTAGATACAACCAGTTAGATTTTTAAAGTTAATCTCCAAGTCCATGCACTGGCTGTGAACTTTGTCTATGAACAGTATTACGAGAAAGAGTTCCTATTAATAGTGTTTCGAGTTGTATTACCGACGACATTCTATTTGATCATAAGAGTTACAATGCTTCTATCAATGTATATACATGTACCTAAGCTGTGACCTATAGTCACACCAAAGAAGAAGTTGCATAACAGAGATAGGTGTTCATTTGCCTGTAAATATCATGCGTCCAATAATCATGTCATTTCCCTTCTGCTTAGAACCCGTTCATTAGTGACAACCCATTACAACACTAATCACCAATTATTTGTGAAAAAAAACTACCATACTATTTACCTTGGTGTGCAAAATATACGAAACAGACGAAATATCCTCAGACTTAAGGAAGAAAATTTTAAAAAGACAGGTGCTGACAGGTCTGACAGTCAATAAATCATGTTTGCAAAATAATCACTAAATTATCCAAAATAGAATTTAAAAAGTGGTATGATCCTTGTGAGCCTCGCGGAAGATCACTTCGGTTTTCGGAGAAATGTGGGATTACTCCAAGCAATACCGAACCTACTTCTTACCTTAGAAGACAGGATAAAGAAAAGGAAATCTACGTTTACTGCGTTTGTAGATTTAGAGCAGGTTTTTGATCATGTTTATTGGACTAGACTCTTTCAAATCACGTAGGCATCAGGTATAACATGCAATAAGCAAAACATTATTTAACGTCTTATATAGGAATCAGACTGTTGTGTTAAGAATCGAAGAACATGAAAAGAAAGCAGTTCTGGAGAATGGAGTGAGACGGACTTGTAGCATTTTCCCAGTGTCATTCAATCTGTACATCCACTGAGCAGATTGTAAAGAATATCAGCTGGAAATTTGGAAATGGAGTTACGATTCGAGGATGAGAAATAAAAACTTCGAGGTTTGCCGATGACATTGCAATGCAGTTGGAGAAGAAGAAGGACTCGAAAGAGCAGCTGAATGGAGGGCATAATATCCTGAAAAGAAATTACAATATGAACTTCAAGAAAAACAAAACAAAGGGAATGGAATGTAATCGAACTAAATCAGGCGTTGCTGGAAAAATTAAATCAGGAAATGAGACGCTAAAAGCAGTAATCAGGTTTGGTATTTTGACAGCAAATTAACCGAGAACGGCCGAAGCAGAGAGCATACAAAAATGCAGACTGGCAATAACAAGGAAACGTCTAAAAAAAAGAAAAAAATTTTTGACGCTTAATGCAAATTTAAATGTTAGGAAGTATTTTCTGAAGTGATCTATCTGGGATGTAGGATTGTATGAAAGTCAAACCTGGAAATAAATTGTTCAGATAAGAATAGAATAGACTTTGACAACATTATAATTTACACAACGTTTACTCGAAGTGTGCACTCACCATTACCAATACTTCGCTATGTACTACGAATGCGAATGCAGATCTGAGGTCCGTGGCTGTGTGAATGAAGGGAATGCAGTTTCTATCAATCTTTTCTGCTTGTCTTGTGGAGGTCAGTCTACCCCTATTTGTATTTCGGGTCTACCTGCTGATTCACGAACTGCGTCGATTTTTTTTTTGTAAGGTACGATTAGCTCGTCAATTTACGCCTCTACGAGAGTGGAAAGTTACCCGTGAGGCTATGAACCCATCCCTGCGGTCACGCCAATACGCGAGCAACTGAAAAGTATGCTGTGCCCAACGTAGCTTCTAATTTCCAGAATTCCTTCCCATTTTGGACACTTTTATCTCTCACATTATTTTATTTTTCGAATAGTAGTTGTAAAGTTTGCAAACTGATGGCGTAAAACTGTGAACGTTTCTACTAAAAGATAGTACACTGCCTGACAAAGAAAGTGAAGCATCCAGAAAACATGTCGAATGTCACTGTAAATTCGAGCAGGTATACACTATCAACTGGTGTGTAAATTGTTAGAGCGTAAATTCTCTGTGACAGGTAGAACGGCAATTCAAGGTGCATTAGCGCTTCTCGTTTTTATTGTTTTTCAAATAAATGTTTAAATGTGTGTGAAATCTTATGGGACTTAACTGCTAAGGTCATCAGTCCCTAAGCTTACACCTAAACTGTCCTAAGGGCAATCACACACACCCATGCCCGAAGGAGGACTCGAACCTCCGTCGGGACCAGCCGCTCAGTCCATGACTGCAGCGCCTTTTCAGACCGCTCGGCTAATCCAGCGCGGCTTACTGTTGTTACCAGTCATGGTAGGGTATCTTAAGGGATATGAACAGCGTCAGATGTTGAGTGACCACTGTGAACGATACGGCGATGGCGAGTCTCGTGTGAAACAGCGAACACTGTCAAGGATACGGAGATGTCGAGTGTCGTGTGAAACACTTTTACCAACACCTGACAGAGTTTGAAAGAGGTCTCATTGGCAGGGGGGGCTCCATTTGGCCAGCTAGTAGAATCAAGATTTGTTGGGCGTTCAGATGTGACAGCGGCCCGATCTAAGACTTCATGAGAACGTGAGGGCATGCATCTAACCACCACAAGGGAGGATCATGGTATTTTGCAGAAAGCACACCGGACCGCTTTCACATCTGCGCTTCTCATTCGAGAACACGTAATTAACTCTCTGGAACATTCTGTGTCATCCTCTACCATCGGTCGGAGACTAGCGGCAGCTGGACTGGGCATTCTCCGTCCCATTCTAGGGTGCTGCCAATACCACAATATCAAAGGCTACGATTGGAGTGGTGCCTTGATCGAGAAGCATGGATTCTCATGAATGGGATCGCGTTGTCTTTAGTGATCGATTGCGGTCTGGAATACACCAGATGGCCATCGTCAGCGACTGTGGTGGCGACCACATTCTTCCAATGTCGACAATAGAGTTACTCCCGGCGTCATGATGCCGGGAACCGTCGGGCACGAAATAATGACTGAGGGAACACTGACGACGCAACGGTACGTCACGGACATCCAGCGTCCTAATGTGTTGCCTCTCAGGTGACAGTATCGCGGTGCCATTTTTCAACAGGTCAACACTCTCCCACACATGGCACGTGTCTCTATGAACTATACGTGATGTTGAGGTACTGCTGCGGACAGCAATATCTCCAGATCTGCCCCTGATAGAACCTGTGTGAGGCCAGCTCGTATCCCATCTTCGTCTCAGTGCGTGTCCAGCACATACAGAACCAGTTACAACAGAGTCAGCTCGTCAACTCGCCACAGTTGATAGTATATACCTGTACGAATTTACGATGAAATGACATTCGACATGTTTTCTGGATGCTTCACTTTCATTGTCAGGCAGTGTAGTTTATTTTAGTAGAAGCGTTCATAAGTTCGCAAAGTTTACAACTACGTTTCGAAAAACGTTGTACCCTATACAACGGCTTTATGACACCCTTCCCAACGGAATCAGTGTTTCGATCCAGGCCAGAGGGGGTGCAACGTCATTATGATAACTGAGCTAATTCTGCCAAGATCTTCGTCAATTTATACCCTCTGAAGCAACGCCACATATCCTATTAACCGGTTCGTTCCGTTTCCTCCTCCCTTTCCGCAGGCTTCCCGTCAGGCAGTGTGTACGTCATCAACCCCATTACCGCTCTCTTGGACACGCGTTTTTTTTTTCTGGCTACACATTAACAGGATTTTTTTTTTTTTACTAATACACCTTACCTCAGCGCCAGCTAGTTGATAGCCAAATCCGTAATCATAACGCTACTTTCATCTTCCGGGAGATGTGGTGGTCCGCTGTTGTTTTCTATCTACATAAATGATATTCTGGATAGGGTGGATGGCAATGCGCGGCTGTTTGCTGATGATGCTGTGGTTTACGGGAAGGTGTCGTCGTTGAGTGACTGTAGGAGGATACAAGATGACTTGGACAGGATTTGTGACTGGTGTAAAGAATGGCAGCTAACTCTAAATATAGATAAATGTAAATTAATGCAGACGAATAGGTAAAAGAACCCGTAAAGTTTGAATACTCCATTAGTAGTGTAGCGCTTGAACAGTCACGTCTATTAAATATTTGGGCGTAACATTGCAGAGCGATAAGAAGTGGAACAAGTATGTAATGGCAGTTGTGGGGAAGGCGGGTAGTCGTCTTCGGTTCATTGGTAGAATTTTGGGAAGATGTGGTTCATCTGTAAAGGAGACTGCTTATAAAACACTAATACGACCTATTCATGAGTAATACTCGAGCGTTTGGGATCTCTATCAGGTCTGATTGAAGGAGGACATAGAAGCAATTCAGAGGCGGGCTGCTAGATTCGTTACTGGTAGGTTTGATCATCACGCGAGTGTTACGGAAATGCTTCAGGAACTCGGGTGGGAGGCTCTAGAGGAGAGGAGGCGTTCTGTTCGTGAATCGCTACTGAGGAAATTTAGAGAACCAGCATTTGAGGCTGACTACAGTACAATTTTACTGCCGCCAATTTATGTTTCCCGGGAAGGCCACAAAGATAAGATAAGAGATATTAGGGCTCGTACAGAGGCATATTTGGCAGTCATTTTTCCCTCGTTCTGTTTGGGAGTGGAACAGAGAGATAAGATGCTAGTTGTCGTACGAGGTAGCCTCCGCCACGCACCGTATGGTGGACTGTGGAGTATGTATGTAGACGTTAGTTGACTACTGTTTGGTAGGCGGCACGGCTGATGACCCGGCCACGTTCGGGAATTAGGCACGGCCCTGGTCCACAGTGAGCGGCCGTCGATTGTTGCAGCGAGTAACGGTCGGCCAGTTGTTTTGTGTGCGCAGCCATTGTCCGTGGCGCCCAGCAGAACAATAGATGTGCGGACAGTGGCGGGCGGGGCCTCACGCCCCCCGTGGCGCCCGGCACCCGTCCGTTGCTATGCAGAAAGTAGCGCCGCCTTGCTTACCACGTCGTTACGCTGCCCTTTCCTGATCCCTATGATACTCCAACCTGAGCACCTCTTAAGCCTGTCTACAATCCATAGTCATGGATGACAGCAATCCACTGAAGGATGTACTAGCCGCATCCTGATCGGTTTAACCCCTAGGTGCAAAGGCGTGGAAGTTAGAAAGTAGCTACCCTCAGGACTCAATACAAAACGTTTTTTTTGCCTTCTGTTAGAAGATACACTACTGGCCATTAAAATTGCTACACCACGAAGATGACGTGCTCCAGACGTGAAATTTAACCGACAGGAAGAAGATACTGTGATGTGCAAATGATTAGCTTTTCAGAGATTTCACACAAGGCTGGCGCCGGTGGCGAAACCTACAACGTGCTGACATGAGGAAAGTTTCCAACCGATTTCTCATACTAAAATAGCAGCTGACCGGCGTTGCCTGGTGAAACGTTGTTGAGATGTCTCGAGTAAGGAGGAGGAATGCGTACCATCACGTTTCCGACTCTGATAAAGGAAGGATTGTAGCCTATCGCGATTCCGGTTTATCATATAGCGACATTGCTGCTCGCGTTGGTCGAAATCCAATTACTGTTAGTAGAACATCCAATCGGTGGGTTCAGGAGGGTAATACGGAACGCCGTGCTGGATCCCAACGGCCTCATATCACTAGTAGTCAAGATGACAGGCATCTTATCCGCATGGCTGTAACGGATCGTGCAGCCACGTCTCGATCCCTGAGTCAACAGATGGGGACGTTTGCAAGACAGCAACCATCTACACGAACAGTTCGACGACGTTTGCAGCAGCTGGACTATCAGCTCGGAGACCATGGCTGCGGTTACGCTTGACGGTGCATCACAGAGAGGAGCGCCTGCGATGGTGTACTCAACGACGAACCTGGGTGCACGAATGGCAAAACGTCATTTTTTCGGATGAATCCAGGATCTGTTTACAGCATCATGATGGTCGCAACCTCGTTTGGTGACATCGCGGCGAACGCACATTGGAAGCGTGTATTCGTCATCGCCATACTGACGTATCACCCGGCGTGATGGTGTGGGGTGCCATTCGTTACACCTCTCGGTCACCTCTTGTTCGCATTGACGGCACTTCGAACAGTGGACGTTACATTTCAGACGTGTTACGACCCGTGGCTCTACCCTTCATTCGATCCCTGCGAAACTCTACATTTCAGCAGGATAATGCACGACCGCATGTTGCAGGTGTCGTACGGGCCTTTCTGGATACAGAAAGTGTTCGCCTGCTGTCCTGGCCAGCACATTCTCCAGATCTCTCACCATTTGAAAACGTATGGTCAATGGTGGCCGAGCAAAGGGCTCGTCACAATACGCCAGTCACTACTCTTGATGAACTGTGGTATCGTGTTGAAGCTGCATGGTCAGCTGTGCCTGTACACGCCATCAATACTCTGTTTGACTCAATGCCCAAGCGTATGAAGGCCGTTATTACGGCCAGAGGTGGTTGTTCTGGGTACTGATTTCTCACGGTCTATGCACTCAATTTGCGTGAAAATGTAATCACATGTCAGTTCTAGTATAATATATTTGTCCAATGAATACCCGTATATCATCTTCATTTCTTCTTGGTGTAGCAATTTTAACGGCTAGTAGTGTAATATAGATGAAATATGGAGAGCGAAAGGTACTTCATAACTAGTACAGAAACCATACTGGAGTTATAAGAGTCAAAGGATATGGATCAGAAGCACTAGC
Organism: Schistocerca gregaria; assembly: GCF_023897955.1. Lineage (NCBI taxonomy): Eukaryota > Metazoa > Arthropoda > Insecta > Orthoptera > Acrididae > Schistocerca > Schistocerca gregaria. The sequence goes on from NC_064920.1 coordinate 423,989,433, forward strand.
GGAAAAGGCAGTGAGACAGGGCTGTACTCTATCTCAGATATCAGGGAACTTACGGCTTTATTAATTTTAAATCCAGGAATGTATGACACGGAATGCGAATGGTATGTGCAGAATGTTTAAAAAAAGTGTCACATATTTGTACAATAGAAAACACTGATCAAAAATAGAAGCAGCGCTGCATGTGGTTCCTACGCATCCTGACCCATCCTCCAGCTCTTCTGTGCAGTGAATCATGCCTTCTTTCCACGATTTTGACACATGCGTTGGTCACACGCTCCTGCAACGTCTGCACATTGTCGATGGGTTTGGCATATATAAATACCACGAATTTACCAATAGCCAGAAATCCAGGTGGTTCACGTCCGGTGGAGCACATGAAAAAATATCTGTCATTGCAAGAGAGAAAATATCGTCTTTCGGTAGGTCAATTCACATGCTCAAAAACGTGCTTCGGGAATGGGAAAAGTGAGGGACTTGAAGAGGAGCAAATATTGCTTACTCTGAGTTGTACGTGTTTCCTCGACTAAACGAGTTAGCAACTGGAAACCAGAGGCTGATGAAAAATTTACATTAACCGTGGATAGATTTTTTCTGCGTTTTGCTTCATCAATATTGAAAAATGGAATGTGATCCTTTAAAAAACGTTGAACAAAGTGTATTTACCTAAAAAGGGACTATGTCGAAAATAAGTGCGTTTTGGACCTACGAAAAAAGTCGTTCACGACAAGTCGAGACTGTTTCCCCTTCCTTTCGTACAGCCTTTGTTCCCTCGACATTTCGTGTGACAGTGTTCCCCTGAAGTAACCATCAATGATTATGGATAAACGAAATGAATCTCCTGTATGAATCCACGATCATTTTGTATATTTTGCGATTAAAACCATTTAGACTGCATATAAAAATTTCCTTATTTATTACGACGTTTCGACTACTGCCATTAACAGCTGTCTGAGTGAGGTACTGTCGAACGATCCGTAGAAATGTGACGGTGCGCCATCGTGCATGACCGACAATCGTTTTCTGTCTGCATGCCAACTTTCTCCAGTGGCGCTGGTAATTTATCGCGCAGAAATCGTTGGTTCATGATAGCGTCTGTTAATCTGCTTGGTGAACAGTATGGCTTATGATTTTGTCACTGACGATTCCTGCCCATAGATCGTTACTGAAGCGATCCTGCCATTTAGACTGCGTATAAAAAGTTCCTTATTTATTACGACATTTCGACTACTGACATTAACAGCTGTCTGAGTGAGGTACTGTCGAACGATCCGTAGAAATGTGACGGTGCGCCATCGTGCATAACCGACAATCGTTGTCTGTCTGCATGCCAACTTTCTCCAGTGGCGCTGGTAATTTATCGCGCACAAATCGGTGGTTCATGATAGCGTCTGTTAATCTGCTTGGTGAACAGTATGGCTTATGATTCTGTCACTGACGATTCCTGCCCATAGATCGATACTGAAGCGATCCTGATGCCACACCTCCATGACCTCGAGGATTTGCTCATACGTTTGTGTTGTGGCAACTTACTCCTGTAGGTGTATGTGACAATTAAAAAACAAAATAAAAAAAGAACAACCTGTGTTAAACGTTGTATCGTAAACTGACATACGGCCGGGAGAGCAGTGTGCTGACCACATGCCACTCCATATCCGCATCCAGCGGCGCCTGTGGGTTGAGGATGAGACGGCGGACAGTCGGTACCATTGGACCTTTATGGCCTGTTCGGGCGGAGTTTAACTTTTTAGTTGGAAGTTGTAATATATTCAGCTGGTAAATAGCAACCTCATTGGTTTTTTTTCGCACATCTGCATGTAATTGATATCTGCTGTGTTCATTAACAGACGCTGAACAAAATCTCATATGAAATTTTCTCCTCCTGCCCGGAGGTTGTTAGTATCGTAATCGGAATTCGTTTATAATCCACTATAACACTATACTGTGAGCAAGTCAACTTACTTTCTCGCAGAACAATCTTTCAGCAACAGCGAGCAAATGAAGTAACATTGTCAATGAAGGCGCATATGTTATCCAAAACTGCTTCTGGGGAAAATGGAAAAGCTCGTACATATGGACCAAGTCGACAGAAACAAATAGTAAAGACACAATGGGAGAACGGCGTCAGGAAAAGAACTTCACGCGGACGACCAAAGCACATGCAGATCCACACAAAATAAAATTATAAAAGCTAGTACTACAGAAAGAAAGAAAATGGCAAAATTCCTCACTCCTCTTATCGTCATTCACAGCGCATTCATTTCCAAATACAGTAGTTTTCAAAGTACTTTTCCAAAAATGTTCAAAAGTGTGTGAAATCTTATTGGACTTAACTGCTAAGATCATCAGTCCCTAAGCTTACACACTACTTAACCTAAATTATCCTAAGGACAAACACACACACCTATGCCCAAGAGAGGACTCAAACCTCCGCCGGGACCAGCCGCACAAAGTACTTTTAATGTCCATCACGTTTTCTGCTGCTGTAATACACGTGACGAAAACTGTTATATCGGAGAAAGTTTCGTGGGCGGCACACACCACTTCAGGTACCGCAACGTATGTTGCTCAATATGGCGGCTAGCTCCGAGTTCAAAGAAGAATTACGGCGACACTTGCGCAGGTACCCGTTCTTGGAAGGCGGGAGGCAGCCGTTATTGCTTTGTAGAATACTAAGTGGTCTCAAAGTCAGCGCTGTCGTATGTTCTTAGATATTTCTTAACGTACAGTATTGCCAGTCGACACCTGAACGGACGTATAGGAAAGCCACTAAATCATTGACTAGTCCTTGAGTACTAGCAAATGAAGAAATTCTACTGTCAGGAATCTAAATCGCATCGTAGTCACCTATTCGTCTTTCATGGATGGGTCGCAGAACTGATGTGATATAAATTAAGAGACACATATCCACAAATTCAATACGAAGAATATTAACCTCGCTTACATACTGATATCCAAACAAATTACAACGCAGAGGAGTCATTTAGATCTTCAAATTAAACTATTGCTAGATTGTCACATGATTAATGGGAAGAATATTACAAATTTTAGAGCAATTTTATTGAATTATTGCCAAAAAAAAAGACATTTGCACCTGAAATGAGAGTTTCTCTAGGTTTCGAATTAACAATGTGCGTCGTTTCAAATTCACAGTTCATTAATAGCTTAATAATCCCGTCTTGATCGTTTATTAAAATTTCGTTATTTATTACGATGTTTCGGCTACTGCCATTATCAGCTATCTGCAATTAAGATGAAAGGAACATAAGGAGAGACAGGCGTTTGTTAGATAACAATAAGTTCACAAAAAATAATAAAGTCAAAGTTTAAAAAATATTTTTAAAGTTCCACTCACCTAGAAGCGTAGAACGTATGAAAGAAAGTACTGCGTTAGTACTGAAAGCTATGCGTAATCAGTTCGTCAAATAATAGATTGGTTCAAGATTCTTTCCAAAAATGTAAGTTCCAGTCGGCAATTGGCGTCATTGTTGCGGGTCGTTGCCTTAAAATTTCATTTTATTTTCAATGTAGCCGACACAGTTGGCCCGAGAGAAACAGCAGCTATATTGAAACATAAACAAGTTCTAATTTATTCTTAAGTCTCAGTTGCAAACTTTTAAATACGTGACATGTTTCGATCACTCTGGATCATCCTGACATCTATGTAGTTGCGTCATCAACCATCTTGTCTGTTCAGAACCTCGCATCAGTACTGTGATGTAAGGTTCTGAACCAACAAGACGTGTTGCTGACGCAAGTATTAGATCTGAAGACAATCCAGAGTGATCGAAACATGTCATGTAATTAAAAATACGAAACTTAGACTGAAGAACAACTGAGATTCAGATTACTGATACGAGATTCTGAATAGACAAGACAAGTTGCTGACGCCACAATGTAGATCTGAAGATGATCCAGAATGATCGAAACATGTCATGTTATTGAAAATGTGCAACTGACACTGAAGAATAAACGAGAAAAATTTTAAATTTTATATTACTCTTTATATATTTTTTGTTTCTTCATATTTTTAAAAAGACATACGATGTTTTTATTATAAAACACGATTCAAATTATTCCATATTTTGACTTTAAATGTTTATATTTTGAATACAATCTGTCTTTTTATAAGTATGAAGAGACAAAAAAATATATAAATAATGATCTGAAATAAAACTTGAAGGCAACGTCCCTGGCAATAGCGCCACTTGTCGACTAAAACTTACATCTTTCTAAAAAATTTTGAGCCAATTTGTTCGCTGATTTCCTGACTAGGCATAAGTCTTAGTAGTGCCACAGAACCTCCTTTCATAAGTTCCGAGCTTTTTGGTGAGTGTATCTTTAAATACACATTTTATTTTATGGTTTGCCACCTTATTGTTGTATAACAAATGCCTGCCTCTCTTTATCTTTCTTTCATCTTAATTGTATATAGCTGATGATGGCAGTATCCGAAACGTTGTAATCAATAAAGAAATTTTCATATGTAATCTAGACGGTTTTATCCACAAAATATTCACTATGATCGTGGATTCATGTAGACAATCAATAATCATTGATAGTTACTGCTGGGAAACACTGTCAGACAAGATGTCGAACGAATAAAGATTGTATGGGAGGTAGATGAAACAGTACCGAACTCTAATGAACGACTTTGTTTCTTAGGTCCAAAATGCAGTTATTTTCCGTACAGTCCCCTTTTAGGTAAATATACTTCGTCTAATTTTTTTTCAAGAGATCACAATTAATTTTTGAGAATTATGACGCAAAACCTAGAAAAATCTATCCACGGTTAACGTAAATTCTTCCTCGGACTCGAAAAGGTTTCCAGCTGCTAAGTCGTTTAGTCGAGGAAACACATAAAATTCAGATTATACAATATTTGTTGAGTAGAACGTATGAGCAACAAACAATTCGCTCTTCAAGTCCCTCACTTTTCCCATTCCCGAAGCACGTTTTTGAGCATGTGAATTGACCTAGCGAAAGGTATTTTTTCATGTGGTACGTCTATAAGAACTATAGCTCCATTCTTTACAGTCAGTTGTCGAAATATTGCAGGTCGGTTACAAATCTGGTCGCGAGGTGTGTCTCTCATCCTGTACGCCTGCTTAGCTGAGTGGTATGAGCCATGCACAGGGAATGGCGTGCCGGATTTGTTTACATTTTTCTGTCTTTATTATTTATCTTCATACTATCAGTTTCGAATTCTATTTCATAGTTTAGAAGGAACTCTTGTTCTGTTGTTGCTACGAATTTACATTCTACTTTTGTTTTTCGTAACTGAACGACGCCTTTTTCCATATAAAAACAAACGTTTAATAGAGAAAAATATACAAAAAAATAAAGAAAAAAAATAACGGAGCGGCTAAGATAACTGGCTTTAAAAAAAAAAAAGTGGTAAGATTGCAGTTGTACTCTGAGGAAATGGAACATGTTGATTTACTGATTATTTGAGATGAGGAAAGAAATTGAAAAATTTTGAGAAGAATATTTTATTATGATTATTTTGATAGGTGATAAAGGGTATTTAATTTAAGGTAATTTATTTCAGATTTTGTAGTTTATTGTGATCTTGCAGTTACGCATTCCTGGTTCAGACATCCAGAGACTTGATTGTAAAGAAAGAAACAGCCATCAGTCTTTTTCAATTTAAATGTTTTAGATATTTAATGTCATTTTTACGTGTTGCATTTTGAAAATATCTCATTTGATTTTTAAGACTACTTTCGTTTTTCCACTCAAGAATTGTAATTTTTTGTGTATTAATGTTTGTGAAGCAAATAAAGAAGAGATTTTCAGTATAAAAAAAAGTGGTTACGTGCTTACCTCCCATGTAGCGTCCCCAGGTTCGATTCCCGACCGGGTTGGAGATTTTTCTCTGCTCGTGGGTTGGGTGTTCTGTTGCTTTTGTCATCATTTCATCCTCATCACAAGCATGCGAGTCGCCCAGTGAGGCATCGATTGAAATACGATTCGTACTCGGCGGGCGAATTTCCCCGGAGGGGGCCTCCCGGCCGGCAATGTCATACGGTCATTTCATTTCTCCATCCTAGTCTAAAATGATAGAGTATGGGACCGTAGGAGTCTTTGCACATTTTCAAGCGGCATCAAGAACGAATGGTACGCGCAAAGAAATAACGTATTCCGGGAATTCTCGTCAGTCAGTTGTTGTTGTTGTTGGTGGTGTTTTTTTTTTTTTTTTTTTTTTTTTTTTTTTTTTTTTTTTTTTTTTTTACATATCCCGAAGAGCAATTCCTTCGTTGTGGAATCTGTAGGGGGCAAATTCGTACCCTATTCTGAGCAGAGTTATGAAGTTACTTGTAGTATACCGCAAAAGGATATTTATTATTCGTGGCTAGTAAAGATGCTTTACAGTGAAGCTTGGCAGCCGTCTTCCAGCAAATGCAAATGTTGATGATGAAATCCAATACCTCCTCAAATGTTCAAGTACGGTTTTTGGTAGTCTTTGAGTAAGGGTTTTTGATTATCATCAGCATTAAGACCAAGCTCTATATATATACTAAGCTACTGTTATACCATCACTTCTATAGGGGTGTGAAGCATGGACTACTTAGATTGGTTCAAATGGCTCTGAGCACTATGGGACTTAACATCCGTGGTCATCAGTCCCCTAGAACTTAGAACTACTTAAACCTAACTAACCTAAGGACATCACACACATCCATGCCCAAGGCAGGATTCGAACCTGCGACCGTAACAGTCGCGCGGTTCCGGTCTGCGCGCCTAGAACCACTACACCACCGTGGCCGGAGGACTACTTAGAGAAGACAAGTACTGTGTCTGAAGAAGTACCATCAGCGCTGCCTGAGAAGGATCCTAAGGATGAAATGGCAAGATCGGCGCACTAACATCAGTGTTATGGAACTGGCATTGAAGCCGTGGTCATCAAGCACCAGTTCCGCTGGAAGGGCCACGTTGTTCATACGCTTGAATCCCGCCTACCAAAACAGATTATGAATTCCAATCTGAAAGGTGGTCAAAGAAAACTAGGAAGACCACAAAAATGATACGAATATGCATTAAAGGGCAACACGAAAAGGTGTCAGTTTGAAACCTGTACCAGAAAAACTACTGTGCTTAATCGTAATTTTTGGGAAGGAAATCAGCGCTTCGAGCAACTGAGACGGAGAAAAGATACTAACAAATGCAGTGCTAGGAAACAACGGGAGCTCCTGAAGCTAAGCAACACTACTCAGCCAATCCCCAGCAGAACAAACTTGTGTTAAATAATATTGAACCTAGAAACTGTGTTTCGGAAACGACAGTCACAATCTTCAGCGAGTGATAACCCATCACAGCTTTACTGTGAAACTCCTGAAGAGGAAATACAAAGTGCAGGTAAGGAATCTCTGGGGTTCGCGTTAAGGAATTATCCAGGTACTGTGATATGACCAGTGTGCGTAGTGACTTTGCAGGACTCATATAGTACATCTTACTTCGTCTCTTGAGACTAACATCGTGTGAAATGCAGCATATACGGTTGCCTGTCGACTTTCTTCGGTAGTCTTTGGTACGTCTCTCGAAACTGTGCCATGTACATCACAGTGTACTTGTGGACAAGGCTGCCTACTGTAACATACACTACCGACTCTTAAAACTGTTACACCACGAAGATGACGTGCTACAGACGCGAAATTTAACCGACAGGAGGAAGATGCTGTGATATGAAAATGATAAGCTTTTCAGAGCATTCACACGAGTTTGGCGTCGGTGGCGACACCTACAACGTGCTGACATGAGGAAAGTTTCCAACTGATTTCTCATACACAAACAGCAGTTGACCGGTGTTGCCTGTTGAAACGTTGTTGTGATGCCTCGTGTAAGGAGGAGAAATGCGTACCATCACATTTCCCACTTTGATAAAGGTCGGATTGTATCCTATCGCGATTGCGCTTTATCGTATCGCGACATTGCTGCACGCGTTGGTCGAGATCCAATGACTGTTAGCAGAATATGGAATTAATGGGATGCAGAACGCCGTGCTGGAGCCGAACGGCCTCGTATCACTATCAGTCGAGATGACAGGCATATTCCTAAAGTTATCAAAGATTACTTTCATATGTCACCTGAAATAGCCATCTGCAGTTCGAGTTGTACTTTACTGGACGAACTAAAGCAAATATGTATGCGAAGAAGAGTCTTTTCAACAGAACAGCTCGTGTCCTTAAAGACAAGCATCATTAGATACCTCACATAAAATACTTTATGGGCCCTGTGGTAGAAAGTTCACATATACAAAATGACGTTTGTCGGTCCATAAAAAAAGTCATAATCCAGGGTTTCAGGATACGACTTGGGTCGCACAAGGGCCTAGAATACTTACGGCTTATATGGTCCCCATCATCTCAACAGAAACATAACATAGTCCTACGCCCATATACCAGGAACACATGGCCGCATCACCTGTTGCGTGAAGCTTGATAGCTGTCTGCCTACCAAGTTGTCGATCAGAAACTCCTGCTGTACGATTACTTTCCAACTGAACTACTAATGTCCTCCAGAAATTATTGTCAATGAGCTGTAAACTGAAAAGAACACAGTATAGGAAATAAATGTTTCATTCAACGTGTTGCAGCACACCTAACATTGATTTGTGAGATACAACTGACGGAATAATGGAGAATCAAATTAGCTTCCGGGTTTAAAACGTCGTATTCCTAGTATGCACAAAAGAGTCGATTACCACACAGCACCACCGGAAATGAACCGGTCTGTGTCATTCACTTCATTGTGGGCCACTTAAATACAGGAAACTACTGGTAGCGATCTACCGCTGTTCAAGTAATAGGCGTGTGTCCAACAATAGAGTTGTTTCCTCTTATGAAATGAGTTTGTTGTGTGTTACGTGTGGTTGCAAGATGCATGACAAATATCATGAACACAGCTTATGAAATTTGTGTCCTGCAACCTATGATGTGTTATTTGAAGTACACGGACACTTTTCCCGTTCATCACTCTCTTCTTTTACATCATTTATGTACAGGGTGAGTCAGGAGAAAAGGTACGTGTTTTAACGAGTGTTAACATTACTGATTCTGAACAAAAAACTTGGTGTGGACATATGCCCTATTCCTAATGTTTTCAGAGGTAGAACACTTTTAATGTACTTTTCTATTTATTTTCTGTATTATTCATTGCCATTGTTCACAACGTACCACAGTAATATAGAGGAGGTTGAGACAAACATTCTGATACAGGACGCTTGTGGTCTATCAAGTCGGAAAACTGCCTCAAACTGGCATACAAAAAGTACCTAAACTAAAGCACAGGCGCGTCGTGTGAGATTTTCAATTCTCCCGCTATCTCTCCGCGCAAATTGTTAATCCTAGACAAAAAATAAATGGGAGCTATTTTTGTAGTAAATTTAATTTAGTTTAATTGTGTAACAAGACACTTTTCTTTTGAGTGAGCGGTTATCAAACTGAGTGGCAGAATGCCAGGCAAGGGGCCCGGGTTCAATTCCCGGCTGGATTGGAGATTTTCTCCGCTCAGGGACTGGGTGTTGTGTTGTCTTCATCATCCTATCATCCCCATCGACACGCAAGTCGTCGAAGTGGCGTCTACTAAAAAAGACTTTCACTAGGCGACAGGTCTATAGACATAATCTCTCTTCGAGTTATTAAAGAAAAACGTACAAAAGTGATATTAAACGTGTTCTATCTCGGAAACCATTCGATATAGCGCATATGTGCATATCAAGTTTTTTTGTTCAGAATCACTAATACTAACGCGTCTCAAAGAATGTACCTTTCCTTCTGACTCGCCCTGTATGTTATACGTATGTGAACCTCGAATTAAATTGGGGAGAGTACTTATTTAAATTTTTTGAAATAAATTTAATTAGTATATGGTGCGGCAGCTTCAAAGAAACAGGAAATGATCACGAAACTGAACATAGCTCATTCTGGTGTCTGGTGCTATGAGACTAGCAACATGAACGTACAGCAAGGTGACGACTGAAGTCAAACAGCATAAAGTCGTTGTAAGAGAAGTTAAAGAGGACTTTATCCCTAACTGACTTACGGAAACTCTTAGAAAAATAGAGAGATATGACACGTCATACTGGCGACATCCACGTGGAGACATTTTGACGTGTTTTCCTGTTGTTTGACTTCGTTAGTCACACAACACTATAGTATGGTTTTCAACTCTATAACGTATTTCAGGAGAAATAAATAAAGCACCCCGACATATTACAATGTCGCTTTTAAAAACGAAGCAAATATTTCAGGCGACGAACACAGTAAGTTTTAATTACACGATTTTGTGCACGTATACATTTTCTTCTTGACACTGACAAACGTTATATTGCGAAATTTTAACGTGTCACGGTTCTTTCCATATCGATTAGATGAAGAATATGATCTTAAACTAATTATATCCATTGTTTATAACGAACTAAGAATATGGTTAAATTAGAGGTCTGTGTAGGTATGAATGCAACCAACAGCTATTTACCTTTTACACTAATTATTGCACCATTCAGTAGTTTTCAAATCACTGCAGGTTCCTCGTTAGGTGAAGGTATTACAGGTACATTATTTCTGGACCACGTGCAGTTATACGGCAAGGTCGTGGTTTTGGATAAAATGACGGAAACTGAAGCATGTGTTAATGAAATATATACGAAACGGAAATATCGTTATGTTTGAAACTTACAATGCACTGCATTTCGATAATGTACATTTCAGCCAGGTAGCAAAAAAAAAAGAAACGCTCACACAATATTATGTGCACTTCGTTTTACAGTAAAAAAAATTGAATGTAGGTGCTAGATCTTCACTAATACGCTTTTCCCCCATAGCGATATTTGACATGAGTTGTATTTAATTTAGGGGATAATGTAATTACAGCATAGATAATGGACGCAAATGAATACTGAAATCTACAGTAAATCTACAGCTTCCAACACCACATGCGTCCATTATTTATGTTTGTAAATGTTTAATTCTTTAAAACTATTGCGAAACTTTCTGAAATAATCACTCCGAAGTTCAGTTACACAATCGTCCGAGCCATAAGCCCAACAGCTTGCTTTACGGAAACGCTGTGCGATTTCAGCCTTATTCCAAAGTGGCAAACAGGAAAATATCTACCAAGATGCAAAATATTCCTAAAGAAAGGAAGCTTAGGCTTAATGTACCGTCGACAACGAGGTTATTACAAACCGAACAGAAGTTTAGGGAAGAAATTGACCATATCCTTTTCAGAGGAAACATCCCATAAGTTCCTTTAATAGATTTAGAGGAAGCACAGGACGACATGTCGATGGTTTGAACGCTACCTCCCGAATGGTAGTCCAGCGCCTGTCTTGTCTCGCTCGGTAAAGTGTTCTGACTACAATCGATAGGGTTTGCTGGGTTGAATCATTTATAACGCAACGACTCCGGCAGCACCTGCGTCTCTCCATTCCCGCGATGAGAAACTGATGGTTCCCCAATTAATATTGCAGACTGCTCCCTTCAGTTAGGTGTTTATGACGGATATGTCGAATCCATGTTTCACAATTGTCCGAAACACAGCGCAAGCTGCTACGCAAGTCACGTTCTGGAGTTTTCAAAAAGAACCGCGTCACCTCTGTTAGCAAAGTAATTGGTTTCTGAAGCTACGAAATAAAAGATAACATTAAACTGTGTATTGCTGTTTTTTTGTTACAAAAATTCGGCTTGTTGTGTGATTCGGCAATTATTCTTACGTCGGATTGCATAAATTACTTGAGCTTAAATTAGCACAAAAAACTAACTCGGCACAAGATTAACTCAGAAATCTGCATTGTATAAACGTTGATCGCAGATTATTTCGCCCTAATTTGGATCATCTTTGACCAAAAAATTTCACAGGTCAAGTCACGATCAATTGCAATCATTAGTTCACCATCAGCTCACCACCTTGCTACACTAAAAAGAACGGATTTCGGTATGTGCAAATGCAAGTTGAGAAGAAGTAAACAATAAAGTCGTTGCTAACACTCGCACACTGCTGAAGTTTCCAACACTTTTTTCGATGTGTAAGATTAGGTGAAGGAGAATATCAGCAATTAATGTACATAATAAGTGCTCTCTAAGAATTATCGTAGCAGATTCATAATTAATATGAGAAAGTATTCATAATTAATATGAGAAAGTTAAAAATCTAAATGCATTTCCTACACTCTTACTGGAAGAGTAAGCGAGGGAAATTCGAACTATTTGCAGTGAGCAGTTAAGTGTTATAGAGTTCAATAGAAGCCCATAAGGATTGAACATGTCTTGCAAAAATACTCTGTAGCCTTCAACAGAAGTAACTACATAATTCTTTTTAATTTTTCAATATTATTCTTAAACTTCTATGACAAATGCATACACGTTGGTGAACAGAAAAAGTATTTATTTGTAAGTCAGTCAGCTCAGTCATTTTTAAAGGCCAATAGGTAAAAGAAATTATGTCTTCGTTGCTCAGTGGCTATGTGTTCCGACTACAGTATTCAAGTCTTGCATTCATTATCACTTTATACTTATCACTTATTTCGCCTCTGACAACTTGTGTGTCAATGTGCAAAATGCCAACTTCACCTCTGCATCACAGTACATATTAAACTGTAGTTCCCTCTGTATTTTGATGAGTAAGTTGTTCAAAGATCGAGGAAGGCAAGGGTACATCACCTCCAAAAGGAGGTGGTAGAGTCGGCCTTCAGGTTGATGACAGCTCTAACTAAGCAGACAATTTTTATGTGTAGCTCTGCCACTTTCTTCGTTTATAGTTTCTTCGGGGTTGAATAACTGTTGTCGTAGCGGACCCTTATCAGTTAGAGGATCCGCGCAACAGATAAGCAAGGTAGGCTGCCGAACTCCCTTCAAGAGCTCAGATCAAAACATCGGCAGTGGATATAAACAATAATAGGCTTTCCGCATAAACACGGAACTACTTCGTGAAACGCCATGTGACAGTGATTCACCAATTAGTACTAAGTGACTACGTGTACCACACCGCCGAATCGGCATTATAACCACACCAGCAGAGGCAGACCGGCAGTGTGTACCTACATTTACGACACCTCCGGCCAATACTTACGTCGGCTCTATCATAGTAGATTCTCGCCATAGCATCCAGTAGAACGTTGTTTCTCTGTAATTGGTAGAGTAGTATATTGGTAATTATTTTCTTGTCATTGTTTTGTACTCTTATCTGGTTTTGCCATCACAAGAGTTGTGCTTCTTGTTGTTCTTGCATTTGGAAATTAGTGCAGGCCAAGAAGGCTAAGTGTGTTCAAACTTCATTTTTGGTTCTTTCCTGTCGACCGCAGGACCGAACAGTTATTGGGGACCACGATAAAACTTTCACTTTCGAACGAAATGGCCTCCTCAGAGGAACATCTTCAGCCCTTGGTGGAAATTCTACCGGTCAGAACTTCGCCATTACTCCCCAGCGTTTCAAGAGGTAGCTCATAGAGTTGAGTCCATCATTTTTTAATTTTTAATTTGTTTTTTAAGGCACACTCGGTCCCCTTTGCTCACCGAGACACAGTCCAGGTGAAACTTCACTGTTTGCAGGACTAAGTCATCATTCCTCACATCGCAAATAGTCGAGAAGCCGACCGGTGCTTTACGCATCTATGGTGATTTTAAGGCCACGGTAAATTCTTACTCTGTCGTCGATGCATATACTGCCCCATCGGTGGATGACATACTCGCACGTCTTGCAGGCTCAAACATTTTCGCCAAAATTGATTTGCGCGATGCTTATTTGCAGCTGCTATTGGACAAGGAATCGCAGCAGATCCTAGTCATAAATACCCCGTGTGGCCTTTTCTGGTACAACCGCCTCCCATTTGGCATTACCAGCGCACCCGCCATTTTTCTACGTGATTTGGAACGCCTCACAAGTCAGTTGCCCGGTGCGGCAAATGATCTGGAAGATGTCATCGTCGGTGGCTCGTCCTCGGTGGACATCGCGGACATGCTGGAGAGGCTGTTTCAGGTTGCTGGAAAGAAAAGAGAGATTTTTTTAATGAGTGGTCAGTTATCCTAGGTTCACGACTGATACCCGCGGCCTACACGCCTCTAAGGAGTATGTCGAGGTGATTCAAAACCTGCCTCCTCACACCAACGTAAAGCAACTGCATTCTGTCCTCAGTCAAATCAACTACTAACGGCGTTTTATACCCCCCACCGTCGAGATTTCGCCACCCCTGACCGGGTTATTGCGCAAGGGTGCACGTTGGGTTTGGGACACGGTGTATGAGCAAGCTTTCACAAGTCTCAAGTCTCTCACCTCCTTGTCTGGCTGCTTTCGACCCTTCCCTGCTCCTTGTCGTCGCCGCCGATGCATTGGACTATGGCCTGGGTGAGGTCCTCTCGCAAGTGGTTTACGGCATTGAGAGGACGGTGGCTTTCGCATCCAAAAATCTGACCGACGCTCAAACCAAATATAGTCAATTTGAAAAGGAAGCCTTGGCGCTGGTTTTCGTCCAGACGAAATTCTTCGATTGCGTATATGGTCGTCATTTCACTTCTGCAGACCGACCACAAACATTTGGTTCTTTGTTTGACCCAGGTGCTGCAGCGCCCGCCCGACAGCACACAGCCTCCAGCGTTGGGTGCTCTTCCAGGCGATGTCAGATTTCAACGTCTATTGCACCTCCGAATGGCACGTGAACGCAGATTTTCTGTCCCAGCTCCCTGCCAGGGCGACTTTGACGCCTCCCCCTTGGTTTTTTGCCATGTGGCACCGGACGTGGTCGCAGCTCTGGATGCACTTCCGCTGGAGGCCGATGCGGTCCAGCGGGCCACCGCTCAGCACTGGGCACGGCAAGCCCTCTGCCGCCAAATCGCTGCTGGTTGACTAACCAGCTGTCGTAGCGTGAGCGATGCAGAGGTGCAGGATTTTTGGAATCTTCGACATAGTTTCTTTTTTCCACAGTGGTGTCATTCTTTCGCATAGTGATTCAGACGTTCCCTGGCTGGTCACACCACATGCATTGCTCTACCCCCTCCACACTGGCCATTGGTGCATCGTCCTCACCAAACAGCTGGCCTGCCACCATGTTTATTGGCGCGGTTTGGATAAAGAAATTCCCTTCCTCGTGTCAGCCTGCACCATGTGCCAAACACGTCAGCACGGCCCGTTCCAGTACTTTTCATGGCCGGATGCAGCTGCTCCATGGGAATGTCTCCATTTGGATTTTGCGGGACCGTTCCGTTGTTCCCAGTGGCTTATACTGATGGAATCTGAGTCGGGATACCTTTACGTCTCCCACATGATGAATACCACTTCTGCTGAGACTATCAAAATTCTCCGGCGCCTCTTTGCTGTCGAGGGATTCTCCAAAACGATCGTTATGGATAATGTTTCACTGTTTACATCGACTTGGTTTAAGCAATACTGTACTGCCAACGGGATTTCCCTCGTCCATACTGCCCGCTTTCGCCCTGTGTCAAACGACTGGCCAATACGTTTTGTGGGGACGTTCAAGACCCAGCTCGATAAGTTACTGAGCCATCACCCCCTGGAGGAGGCCGTGCTTGCTTTTTTTTTTTTTTTTTTTGGCTATATACCGCGCCGCAGTTGTAGGGGAAGGAGTAGAAGAAAAGATTACAGGAGAATATGGGCTTGGGGCAAGGAATGAAAGAGGAGAAAGACTAATTGAGTTCTGTAACAAGTTTCAGCTAGTAATAGTGAATACCCTGTTCAAGAATCACAAGAGGAGGAGGTATCTTGGAAAAGGCCGGGAGATACGGGAAGATTTCAATTACATTACATCATGGTCACACAGAGATTCCGAAATCAGATACTGGATTGTAAGGCATACCCAGGAGCAGATATAGACTCAGATCACAATATAGTAGTGATGAAGAGTAGGCTGAAGTTCAAGACATTAGTCAGGAAGAATCAATACGCTAAGAAGTGGGATACGGAAGTTCTAAGGAATGACGAGATACGTTTGAAGTTCTCTAACGGTATAGATACAGCAATAAGGAATAGCGCAGTAGGCAACACAGTTGAAGAGGAATGGACGTCTCTAAAAAGGGCCATCACAGAAGTTGGGAAGGAAAACATAGATACAAAGAAGGTAGCTGCGAAGAAACCATGGGTAACAGAAGAAATACTTCAGTTGATTGATGAAAGGAGGAAGTACAAACATGTTCCGGGAAAATCAGGAATACAGAAATACAAGTCGCTGAGGAATGAAATAAATAGGAAGTGCAGGGAAGCTAAGACGAAATGGCTGCAGGAAAAATGTGAAGACATCGAAAAAGATATGATTGTCGGAAGGACAGACTCAGCATACAGGAAAGTCAAAACAACCTTTGATGACATTAAAAGCAACGGTGGTAACATTAAGAGTGCAACGGGAATTCCACTATTAAATGCAGAGGAGAGAGCAGATAGGCGGAAAGAATACATTTGAAAGGCTCTACGTGGGTGAAGATTTGTCTGATGTGATAGAAGAAGAAACAGGAGTCGATTTAGAAGAGATAGGGGATCCAGTATTAGAATCGGAATTTAAAAGAGCTTTGCAGGACTTACGGTCAAATAAGGCAGAAGGGATAGATAACATTCCATCAGAATTTCTAAAATCATTAGGGGAAGTGGCAACAAAACGACTTTTCACGTTGGTGTGTAGAATATATGAGTCTGGCGACATACCATCTGACTTTCGGAAAAGCATCATCCACACAATTCCGAAGACGGCAAGAGCTGACAAGTGCGAGAATTATCGCACCATCAGCTTAACAGCTCGTGCATCAAAGCTGCTTACAAGAATAATATACAGAAGAATAGAAGAGAAAATTGAGAATGAGCTAGGTGACGATCAGTTTGGCTTTAGGAAAAGTAAAGGCACGAGAGGCAATTGTGACGTTACTGCTAATAATGGAAGCAAGGCTGAAGAAAAATCAAGACACGTTCATAGGATTTGTCGATCTGGAAAAAGCGTTCGACAATATAAAATGGTGCAAGCTGTTCAAGATTCTTAAAAAAGTAGGGGTAAGCTATAGGGAGAGACGGGTCATATACGATATGTTCAACAACCAAAAGGGAATAATAAGAGTGGACGATCAAGAACGAAGTGCTCGTATTAAGAAGGGTGTAAGACAAGGCTGTAGCCTTTCGCCCCTACTCTTCAATCTGTACATCGAGGAAGCAATGATGGAAATAAAAGAAAGGTTCAGGAGTGGAATTAAAATACAAGGTGAAAGGATATCAATGATACGATTCGCTGATGACATTGCTATCCTGAGTGAAAGTGAAGAAGAATTAAATGATCTGCTGAACGGAATGAACAGTCTAATGAGTACACAGTATGGTTTGGGAGTAAATCGGAGAAAGACGAAGGTAATGAGAAGTAGTAGAAACGAGAACAGCGAGAAACTTAACATCAGGATTGATGGTCACGAAGTCAATGAAGTTAAGGAATTCTGCTACCTAGGCAGTAAAATAACCAATGACGCACGGAGCAAGGAGGACATCATAAGCAGACTC
This sequence comes from Schistocerca gregaria, assembly GCF_023897955.1. Classification (NCBI taxonomy): domain Eukaryota; kingdom Metazoa; phylum Arthropoda; class Insecta; order Orthoptera; family Acrididae; genus Schistocerca; species Schistocerca gregaria. The sequence goes on from NC_064920.1 coordinate 424,006,911, forward strand.
ACTATGGCAAAAAAGGCATTTCTGGACAAGAGAAGTCTACTAATATCAAATACCGGCCTTAATTTGAGGAAGAAATTTCTGAGGATGTACGTCTGGAGTACAGCATTGTATGGTAGTGAAACATGGACTGTGGGAAAACCGGAACAGAAGAGAATCGAAGCATTTGAGATGTGGTGCTATAGACGAAATTTTGAAAATTAGTTGGACTGATAAGGTAAGGAATGAGGAGGTTCTACGCAGAATCGGAGAGGAAAGGAATATGTGGAAAACATGGATAAGGAGAAGGGACAGGATGATAGGACATCTGCTAAGACATGAGGGAATGACTTCCATGGTACTAGAGGGAGCTGTAGAGGGCAAAAACTGTAGAGGAAGACAGAGACTGGAATACGTCAAGCAAATAATTGAGGACGTAGGTTGCGAGTGCTACTCTGAGATGAGGCGGTTAGCACAGTGGAGAATTCGTGGCGGGGCGCATCAAACCAGTCAGTAGACTCATGACTAAAAAAAAAAAAAAAAAAAAAAAAATCTCAGGGAGATACTTCACACTCGACCATTCCGCTCTCCCTTATCTGTGCTTGTTCCTGGGACGTCTCACTCTCCCGCCCGCACTCCGGCGTGCTTCTTCTGCAATGGACAAGATCTTCTCTCATTCATGGGCGCGCTGGGCGCCTGCCGTCATCATCAAGCTCTGTGGCTGGCCGCCGCTAGCTGGTACCTCAACCAGCTCCACCCCCATCTGGTGGATCACGATGCCTTGGGAAACTGCCAGTGCCTATCGCCTGCCGTCCTGTGACGGAATCTCTGCTTCCGCCTCTGCTGCTGTCTCTGCCGCCAGCTGCCCTTGCTGCGTCATCACCTCCCACCCTTGCTGGCCACGAACCCATGGCCGTCGACCAGGATGCCCCTACTCCTATGGACGTTTGTGACGCGTTTTTTTTTTAACAAAGTGTGTTCAAACTTGAATGTTAGTTCTTTCCTGCCGATACTAGGACAATATAACTGTGGCTTTAAAATATACGAAGTATTGAATCTCGTCCACACAGAAATCAGCCTAAATCAATGGCTAACAATCTGTAATATGTATGTTTTCATCAACCTCAGAACTCATCTGAAAGCCTGCCATGGTCGCATTTTCGTTTACAGATTGTGTTACCAGTTTTTGTTGGCAGTTATATCGACCGCGCCATATAATGGCCAACGCCTAGTGACCATGATGTATCCAGTACCAAACGATGTATTCTCTGCGATATTGGTTATAAAGATAATTATGACAACACTAAGTTTTAAAACCATACTGGCTGAACATGCCAATTATCGTTTTCCTAACGTTCTGCATCCACGAACCTTAAGCTCTGAGAATTATATTATTTCTTGCTATTTGTTTCAGGGATATGTCTGAGAGTTATATTGTTTCTTGTCGTTTGCTTATGGACATGTATTTCGATGTTCCTCAGCTGTGAAAAAAATTTCTTAAATAAATTTGTGAAATTTGTTATGCTCATTTTCTTCCATATTTACATCATGAATCCGTCAATAAAAAATACTGTGTACGTACGGTCAAAGCCTGATAGTTGTCTCAGCAGCTTATTTAGCGGTGTTGCCAAGCATGTATGTTGTTAATTTAGATCAATACTGAACCTCGTTCAGCTGACGCAAGTTCAGTGTTAAACAATGAAGCCAATTCATGAAGTAGGTTCATTTTGTGCACTAAGATCAAAATTTATACAATTGTCCCTTCTTGTTACACAATTCGTGCCATATGTTTACGAGCATAGAATTGTTGACTACAGTAATCTTTTTCACAAATGAAGGAGTCAGCGGAAGGAACTGCTAATCTTAAGTTCAGTGATCACCTTGTCTGATGTGTTTCTGAATGCTTGTAACAAGCAGTTCCTTATGTACCACTAGGAAACTCAGCGAGGTGCCGGGGTTGAGAAGAGTTTGTACCGCTTTCATTCTGGCGAATTTTGCGTGCCGGCCGGTGTGGCCGTGCGGTTCTTGGCGCTACAGTCTGGAACCGCGCGACCGCTACGGTCGCAGGTTCGAATCCTGCCTCGGGCATGGATGTGTGTGATGTCCTTAGGTTAGTTACGTTTAAGTAGTTCTAAGTTCTAGGCGACTGATGACCTCAGATGTTAAGTCCCATAGTGCTCAGAGCCATTTGAGCCATTTGTGTCGCATCCTCCGGTGCTTGCCTCGCAATAATCCACCCAGAGAAATAACAGAGAAAACTAAAAGCAAGAAAACATATGGTTTCCAACATACACAGCAATCAATGAGAAAAGTAATTTGAGCTGTCAGCACATATACTCTCATCAGAATAACCTTATTCGGCCCATTCTCACCGGAAATGTTATAAAACATTAATAAAAATTATGAAAATGAGAGGCGACATACAAAAAAAGGCAAGGAACCTCTCAACTCTGTCTACTGTAAAAACGCTTTTGTCTCACTATTTATGTTTTCATTTTTGAATTTAATTGATAATATAACATCCATTACCCGAAAATACGCTCTGTGTTTACGGATGCCCAAACACGCGTGCTGTTAAAGCGACTACAGCACGCGTATGGGATTGCAACTCGCGCCGGACATTTTTCAACTGGTCCCATTCAATTCCCTCCCTTCTAGTGCAACGTTACAAGAAGGGTCAGAATGTACATCAGATATCTCATGTGTCGCCACAAGGCAAAAGATCGCACCGCAAAAGATCTAACAACTGTGGAAGTCAGTTTATTATCATGTCTCCTTCTAGTGCATCAGTTACCAATCGCCTATTCAGGTAGTAAACGCATGCATTTCACAGCTAAATTAACGCAGACCTCTTTTCTAATGGAGGTAGAAGGAATTGGAATCCAATTTGCTCTTCCGACCGATATCGCAGCATGACTAAGTACATATGAACGCAGAATGAAGTACTGTACTGTGAAAAATGCGACGTAACAATGCACAGACAGCGAATGCCTTTGGCAAAAAGCGGCGCCTGTCCTTGATTCGACAGTAACCTGATTCATAAATTATTATAAAACGTCGTTTCATTTTTTTTATAAAAACTGAGCTATTTGCGGGCTAATCAGCAGCCTCTAGGCAAAAAAGACCAAAGATGAAGATCTTATCTTCGTTGTCATTATTGGCATACACAGCTGCTACAGTGAAGAAGGTTTCTATAGACTGTTTCTTCCATAGAACAACCTACTAACAGGCCACTGGGAGCATTTCGATGGATGACGCACTGATTTTCGCAGTGAACAGTAGATGTCTCTATCATGGCCTCTTCACTCGTAACGGAACGCAAACGTGTCAACTTCACGCACAACTTACTTCATGGTTGGAAGGTCTCTCAAAATTTCGAGCTACTTTTCTTGTGACATATCTGCAACACACTTGCTTTTATCAAATTCCAATACACAAACACGATAGCTACAGTAATTGTGTCTATAGCAATGCTAAGTAGTATCAGATGCGAAAATTGACAGAACTTGCGAACTTCGGGCGTTTCTTTTCAGTTTTATCATACTTTGTAGGGTCTTAAACGCCTTACCTGGCATTTCTTCTGTTGCAGTACGAACATTTAACTATATTTTGGAATGCTGGATAGTAGAATATATCAGATAGATTATATAATGGTAAGAAAGAGATTTAGGAACCAGGTATTAAGTTGTAAGACATTTCCAGGGGCAGATGTGGACTCTGGCCACAATCTAGTGGTTATGAACTGTAGATTAAAACTGAAGAAACTGCAAAAAAGGTGGGAATTTAAGGAGATGGGACCTGGACAAACTGAATAAACCAGAGGTTGTACAAAGTTTCAGGGGAAGCATAAGGGAACAATTGACAGGAATTGGGGGAAAGAAATACAGTAGAAGAAGAATGGGTAGCTTTGAGGGATGAAATAGTGAAGGCAGCAGAGGATCAAGTAGGTAAAAAGATGAGGGGTAGTAGAAACCCTTGGATCAAAGAAGAAATATTGAAATTAATTGATGAAAGGAGAAAAATAAAAATGCAGAAAATGAAGCAGGCAAAAAGGAATACAAACGTCTCAAAAATGAGATCGACAGGAAGTGCAAAATGGCTAAGCAGCGATGGCTAGAGGACAAATGTAAGGATGTAGAGGCATATCTCACTAGGGGTAAGATAGATACTGCCTACAGGAAAATTAAAGAGACATTTGGAGAAAAGAGAACCACTTCTATGAATATCAAGATCTCAGATGGAAATCCAGTTCTGAGCAAAGAAGGGAAAGCAGAAGGGTGGGAGGAGTATATAGAGGCTCTATGCAAAGGCGACGTACTTGAGGACAATATTCTGGAAATGGAAGAGAATGTAGATGAAGACGAACTGGGAGATACACTACTGCGTGAACAGTTTGACAGAGCACTGAAAGACGGAGTCGAAACAAGGTCCCGGGAGTAGACAACATTCCATTAGAACTACTGACGGCCTTGGGAGAGCCAGTCCTGACAAAACTCTACCATCTGGTGAGCAAGATGTATGAGACAGGCGAAATACCCTCAGACTTCAAGAAGAATATAATAATTCCAATCCCAAAGAAAGCAGGTGCTGACAGATATGAAAATTACCGAACAATCAGTTTAATAAGCCACAGCTGCAAAACACTACAGCGAATTCTTTACAGACGAATGGAAAAACTAGTAGAAGCCGACCTTGGGGAAGATCAGTTTGGATTCCGTAGAAATATTGGAACACGTGAGGCAATACTGACCTTACGACTTATCTTAGAAGAAAGATTAAGGAATTTCTAGCATTTGTAGACTTAGAGAAACCAGATGGCAGTTATAAGAGTCGATGGACATGAAAGGGTAGCAGTGGTTGCGAAGGGAGTGAGACAGGGTTGTAGCCTCTCTGTATATTGAGCAAGCAGTAAAGGAAACAAAAGAAAAATTTGGAGTAGTTATTAAAATCCATGGTGAAGAAATAAAAACTTTGAGGTTCGCCGATGACATTGTAATTCTGTCAGAGACAGCAAAGGTTCTGGGAGAGCAGTTGAACGGAAGGACAGTGTCTTGAAAGGAGGATATAAGACGAATATCAACAAAAGCAAAAGGAGGATAATGGAATGTAGTCGAATTAAATCGGGTGATGCTGAGGGAATTAGATTAGGAAATGAGACACTTGAAGTAGTAAAGGAGTTTTGCTATTTGGGGAGCAAAATAACTAATGATGTTCGAAGTAGAGAAGATATAAAATGTAGACTGGTAATGGCACGGAAAGCGTTTCTGAAGAAGAGAAATTTGTTAACGTCGAGTATAGATTTAAGTGGCAGGAAGTCGTTTCTGAAAGTATTTGTATGGAGTGTAGCCTTGTATGGAAGTGAAACATGGACGATAAATGGTTTGGACAAGAAGAGAATAGAAGCTTTTGAAATGTGATGCTACTGAAGAATGCTAAAGACTAGATGGGTAGATCACGTAACTAATGAGGAAGTATTGAACAGAATTGGGGAGAAGAGGAGTTTATGTCACAACTTGACAAGAAGAAGGGACCGGTTGGTAGGACATGGTCTGAGGCATCAAGGGATCACAAAGTTAGCATTGGAGGGCAGCGTGGAGGTTAAAAATCGTAGAGGGAGACCAAGAGATGAATACACTAAGCAGATTTAGAAGGATGTAGGTTGCAGTAAGTACTGGGAGATGAAGAAGCTTTCACAGGATAGAGTAGCATGGAGAGCTGCATCAAACCAGTCTCAGGACTGAAGACGACAACAACAGTACAATCCCCCCCTCCCACCCTTGTTGATTACTGTTGTCAACTGCAATCTTAAATGGTGTAATATGGTACCTGCTCAATAGAAGGTTATGTTTTGTTTTATTCTTATTTATATTGTTTGAATTATTACTGTTACAAAATTTTTGCCCTTTCGACGACATTTCTGAATAGTTTTGTTAAATTACGTTTATTCATCATATCCGTATTTTACCCATCCAGATAACCATGCGTGCGGAAGGGCCGCTTCCGGAACGGGGAGGTGCTCCAGCCACAGCTCAAATCCGTCCTGCGGATTGAGGGCGAGGGTGATGTGCCGACCAGCTCTGGTGTGGTTTTTAGGCGGTTTCCCACACCCCACTAAGTGAATACTGGGCTGGTACACAAAACCCGCCTCAATTACACGATTCGGAAACATTTAGAAAACTCTCTCATTTTGCCCGCATCTCGTGGTCGTGCGGTAGCGTTCTCGCTTCCCACGCCCGGGTTCCCGGGTTCGATTCCCGGCGGGGTCAGGGATTTTCTCTGCCTCGTGATGGCTGGGTGTTGTGTGATGTCCTTAGGTTAGTTAGGTTTAAGTATTTCTAAGTTCTATGGGACTTATGACAATAAATGTTAAGTCCCATAGTGCTCAGAGCCATTTGAACCTCGCTCACTTTCAGTTGAGCACTTGGAATACACATATTCCATCCTGGCGGGGGGGGGGGGGGGGGGGTATCGGGTGGCGACAGGGCGACAATAAGTGCATCTCGCAATCCTTCAGCCAACCACACCAAATCCGTTAATAACCATGCCGACCGTGCGCCGATGTGGGACAGCGACACAGGAAATGGAAGACTTGTCATGCCAGATTTTCATTTCTTAAAAACAACATCAGCAATCTTTCGCTGGAGATTTTCTGTTCTCTTGACTTCTTCGTACCAGCAAAATGTTTTTCTAATTGCTTAAGTATCTTTCTTAGCTGATTAGTTGGCTGGACACCGGTGTATGTCCATCGTTTACCAAGATGCTAAAATTTTTGATTAATTTGATGTGGTTTACCGCACTATTCTTAAAAAAAATACCATGCTCTATATTTACGACTCTCAGCTTGGTAAATCTAATTCGCTCGTGTTTTGTTTTAAATTAAAAGCATCAAAAGACTTTTAAGTAATTATGACTAAAAAATTAATCTCTAGAGCACAGATGCGGTCATATGAAATATGATTTACCTCTGAGTTGGTGACGACGTTGTGCTCTTTTCCCGTGAAATGGAAGAAGTGGTAGATGATCTGCAAAGAGAAAGCAGAAGAGGTAACAAACTCATAAATGTTCCTAAACAAGAGATGCATGGCGAACAGTACATACAGACAGTGATGGGATGGCGTGGCGCGGAGACTCGAGTGCACCGAGAATTTCTCGAGCCTCTAGTTCTCAAGCAATTCTCGAGAAGCTCACGAGAAAAAGCTCGGCGGCGTGTGCCGCTGCGCGCCAGTTGGCTGCGACAACAAACGCCGCGCCGCTGTTGTTTTATGAATTGAATGCCGCCGCTAGACAAACACGCTCGCTGCTCGCTGCGCTCGTAACTAGTATGTCTCAGGTTTCATTCGAGTAAAGTTGTTATTCAAATCAATATGGACACTCAAAAACGAACGTCATGGTGCTGGCAATACTTTACGGAGGATGGAGATAACGTTACTTGCAACATTTGTCGTAAAAATCTCCGTAATGTATCAAAAAATACAACTGGCATGATTAGACATCTTAAACTGCACAATTTATCGTGCACTAAAACAGCGACGTCCGTGGATACAGATGCTCATTCTTCTAATAGTGCGAGGCAGACAAAATATGCAGGTAGGTATGGTACAAAACGTGAATTCCGTGCAAAAGTTCGGATAGTGTCCGAAGCGGTCCGCCACGCTTTAAAAAAAAAAAAAATTAAAAAAATCTACAACATACCCCAAAATCAAACCTATACTATCCTAGCTTTTGCACGATACGATATGTAATTTTATTGGACTAGTTGCCGAGCATAACGTATCCCCTCGCAGGAGCACTGATCTAAATCTTACGTTTCTCTTCATAGAGGGAAGTAAACGGCAACAATAGCTAGATGAAGCACTAGTGGCCATGATAACAGACGATTTTCAACCGCTGTCAATCGTCGAGGACACTGGTTTTCGACGTATTGTTTCACTGTTGGACTCACAATACTCTATACCAAATCGAAAAAAGTTGCGCCTCATGATTGAGGACAATCACCATAAACAGAAAGAGGCTGTAAACTTGACCGTGGAAGACTCTACTTGTGTTTCTTTAACGACCGATATTTGGACCTCACTCAATAGTGAGGCATATATTGCCGTAACTGGTCATTTCATTAACACTAATTGGAGTCTGAAAGCTTTAGCTCTCGAGACATTCCGTTTCCCGGAAAAGCATACAGCGCCAAATATTAGTTAGGCGTTAGGTAACGTGATTTCAAAATGGAACATTGAAAACAAAGTTGTAAGCATCACAACTGACAACGCCAGTAACATGACGGCGGCCGTACAACTTATTCACAGTGGCAACATAGATATGCAACATGTGCCTTGTTTGGCACACACTATAAATTTAGTTGTGAAAAGTTCTTTGAACAGCAACAGTGAGCTCTAATAATGCGGGAAAAGGCCAGAAAAATTGTTAGTTTTTTTTAAAAACAAGTTGCAATGCTAATGAAAAACTCCATGAGATCCAGGGTCTAATGAAAAAACCTGTTCATAAATTGATTCAGGAAACCGAAACCCGATGGAACAGTACGATTTATATGCTAAAACGTCTAGTGGAGCAAAAGGAATGCATTGCAGCCTGTTTATCAACTTTGTATTCAGGTGTAGAGAACCTCACAGCTGACGAGTGGCGAATTTTGAAAGAATGTTTATGTGTACTAGAGCCATTTGAAGTGGTAACAAGTGAACTCTCAACTGAAAACTACACCTCTCTTTCGAAAGCTATTCCAATAATCAGACAGCTAATCCTAACCGTATGCAATGGGAAGTGGGCTACCAAGACAGCGCAAGAGCTACAGCAACATCGGCACAACTCACTAATAGCCCGGCTAAGATTAATAGAAACAAACAAAGTACATGTCGTTGCCACAGTTCTCGACCCAATATTCAAAACGTTACCATTTACGAATCACATTCATTCAAAACATGCCGTTGCAAGCCTAATTACAGAGTGCACAAACTTGGGAGAGACCGTACGATCTACTCATTCGACTGCTAACGACACTAGCCACGAGTACCATGTCGTACAAAACGCCAGTAGTTCCTTATGGGCTTCTTTCGATGAAGAGGTTTCCAATAAAAATCTAATGAAAAGCGGTTGTGATAGCATAGACCTGGAGGTACAACGATATTTGGAAGAACCGTACCTACAACGCACGGATAATCCTTTACACTACTGGAAAAAAATGAAAACAGTTACCCAGGTCTATCTGTCGTGGCAAAAAAATTCTTGCAATACCTACAACTTCTGTTCCCAGTGAAATAATATTTTCGAAAACAGGACTACTTATAAACAAACAAAGAAGCAGACTAAAAGACCAATTGGTTAATAAAATCATATTTCTAAACAAAAATCGACGGCAGTGTAGCAATGCGATGTAAAAATGCCTTCTGCTGAACCATTTTTGTTTACTTTGTTTCTTCTGTAAGTAAACTCATGTACGCAGTTTCTGTATATAAAAGGTTATAGTACCTCTCTTTTACGTTTAAGCATACATGCAGAATGTACAAGGTAATTTATTTTGTAAGAATATGCGAATTCTGTGCTTTGTTTTAAACAATTCTATGATTTTGTCTTATGAGACATATACTAATACTTCAGTAAACATTAATGACGGTAGTACAGTTGATATCAAGCACGTACGTACGACGAGTACGACCGCTGCGGCTCAGTGCTTCGTGTACTGAAGGTTTGCGCAATTTCTCAGAGAGCGCAGCACTGTCAATTTCTCGAGCGTACCCGAGAATTCTCGAGAAAATGCCTTCGCGTCGCGAGTTTCTCGAGCGCGATCATAGCTCATCCCTACATACAGATATACAAAATGTCTTTCAGAACACCTTCTTTCAGTGCTTATAGCATTTTCATCATGAACATTGAGACTGGCAACGAGAAAGACCCTCAAAACACTGAAACTCATACATCTGTACTGAAGTGCGGTTTACAACAGGCCGATTCTGTATTTCGTTCATTACACAGTGTAATGAATATAAAGCGTCACAAGCTACTTGGCGTCGTGTTTTGCTGTGTATCTGCTCTTACAGATGTAAAGTTAAGCACAAATAAATCCTCGTTCCAGGCAGTAAATTTTTATCACATTCATTAACGTTCCCAATTGGCCTACAATAACATAAAAATAATCTTTTACACTTAAAAACCAAACCAACTATAAACACCGTAAAGGTCAAATTTTAATGCACTAATTTCGTCCAAGAAGGTTTCATGCCAGATATTAAGGAACGTTCTTTGTACGTAAACTAATTTTTTTTTGTTAGAACGAAGTTATTATAATACGCTATGCGTTCCAAAAATTATATCTCAGATATTTATTGTGTCGTGGTTATAAACGCATTGTATTGACTAAACGAAACACAAAATTGTTAAGGCTTTCGTGGCCACTTGTTGTTGGCTTCTGTCTCGGGTTCTTCGGGTCGACGTTCATCTAATGATTTTTCTGACGTTTCGCCAGCACGAGTGGCTGGCATTGTCAAAGCTTCACCCTCTATTGCCGGTGGTGAACTGGAGCCGAGCTCGCGGCCGCAGACTATTGGCCGAGTGCACCAATCTCGATTAACAGTTAACCGCGGTTAAGTCGATATATAATCCTGGTCAGCGCAGTATTCTGGTGCACCAACATCGACCTAAGTTAAACGAGGGATTCGACCGCGGTTATATTTAACCGAGGCTCTTTCCCGGTTTACTCGACATAACCACGGTTTTAGAAGCATACGCTATTAAGATGGCGGCGCGTTTTGATGTTATGGATGGCATTGAGGAAGATTTGTTATACCTTGACCATTTAAATCGCGACCGAAATCGTGTTGGAGTGATTGTGGAAAGGGGAAACCCTTTTGAAGATTATGGTGACAGGAAGTTTGAAGAGAGATTTCGTCTGTCAAAAGAAACAGTCTGGTGGTTATTAAAGCAAATTAATCATAGGTTAGAATTTCCTACTGATCGGAATAACCCTGTTTCTCCGATAAACAGACTCTTGATTACTTTAAGGGCATATGCAACAGGTACATTCAATGTTCTTATTGGGGACAACAGTAATATACATCGTACAACAGCACAACGAATCATCAGTAATGTATCAGACATCATAGCATCACTGTCTCCTCGCTTTATAAAATTTCCTACAAGAGAAGAAGTGCGCGCTGTGATGTATGGTGTTAGTCAATTGGACCGATTTCCTGGCGTTCTTGGTACCTTGGATTGTACCCACATAAGAATTCAGTCTCCTGGAGGACATAATGCTGAACTTTTCCGCAATAGGAAATCATATTTTTCCTTTAACTGTCATACCATTAGTGATCACAATTTGTTAATAAGAGATATTGTCGCTCGATGGCCGGGCTCTGTGCACGACAGTACCATATTTCTCACCTGCGCTCGCAGAGCTCAATTTGAAACGGAGAAATACCACAAGGTCACTTATTGGGAGATAGTGGTTATGCATGTAAATCCTACTTGTTAACTCCACTATTAAATCCGCAAAATGAAGCAGAGCATCGATATAACAGGTCTCATATTAAGACTAGAAACACTGTTGAGAGAAAATACGGTATGTGGAAGAGAAGATTTCCCATATTATCTGTAGGAATAAGATGTAATCCACAGGAAGCAATGTCAATCATTGTGGATACGGCTGTCTTGCATAATATTGCGAGGAGTACAAGCAGTGAAGAACCACCAGAAGACCCTGAAATTTCTCGATTTTTAAATCAGTTACGTGATGAGAGAGGCCCCAACATTGAAGACAACGAACCAGTGCTACCTGGACAGCAGATGTATCGAGATGATACATTACCTGGAAGAGCAGTTGGATGTGCTATAATTAATGAACATTTCCGATAATCTAACATAAATTCAGACATTGTTCGTAATGAAAAATTATGATTATAGTTATGGGATTTCGCCGTATTTTCAATTTTTTAGATTATTTCAGCATGTAATCTATTTTGTTTCTGCTGTCTAGCGAACATAAAAGTACTCACTGAACTGGGTGTGTGATGCGAAATTTGAGGTTTTGTTGTGCTAGGGACAGGATGTGCTGCCTACAGACAATTACCCAACTGCTGCTTTTCTGAGATATTTCTTTTAGTGTGGAACTGTTGCTAATTCATTGTTAAAGATATATTTCTTGCATCACATTGGTTATGAAAGCAATGCAGTACTCTGTTATTTATATACATGTTCAGTTTCTGGGTATGTACTTAAATTTGAGAACAAATGACTCTATTACATTTAGAGAGTGTGAGAGTAAAAGCGAATGGAATATAATATAATGGATATTTCTGTATTATGTATTATGATATGGCCACTATAGATCCTAAACATCTCTTAAATTTTCTACTGTTGCAACAAATATGTGAATGTCCAATAGTTTTGCAATATTAAAAGAACACATTCTTCATTATTAGAACCTTTCAGTTTAGAGATTATTTTACTGCACTTCTCCTCAGTATTAATGCAGTCTTATCACCTAGATTAGCTTAAAATTGTGAATATACAGTACACATATGGGCACAAAATAAATAATGACTTGTCTAATAACATAAAATGTCAGATTGGGATTGTTTATTTGTTAAATTTTTTCCATATTAATCACTACTCTTTATTTACAATATGATTTTCTTAAACATATGTGTGTGTGGCCATAAGGTTGTGCAAAGAATTGAATTACGTTGTTAATTCTAGTCAGTCATGTGTGTAGCAGCACTTTACACAATATTATGTACAACTGTATGGCATTAAAAAAAATACATGAAATTGAAGACAAATTTGTGTTTAGAAATTGCCACCAAAACCAAGTTCTCATTGCTGCAAAAGGCAATGGAATTTTGACAGCAATGTCTAATAATTTGGGGATCAGTGCAAGAGCAATAATTAGTTAAAGAGTGTGCTACTTCGGAAGATATGAAAGCAGAACTGTAATGCTGTGGGTTGACGGTACGAAGTGTCATACTTTAAGTTATTACTGAGGGAAACTACCTCCCTCACTCTGTCACTGATATTGATGCAGTTTTTTCACATATTTAATGCTCACCTGTAGAGAAGGGAATTCCTTGTTATTGCATAATGCCACAGAAAAATGCCTCACTACAAATACAGTTGTGTCAGAAGTTATGGGTTGCCATCATAAACATTAGCAGGTGCATAGTATTGCTAAGAAAGCCACACATGCTACGACTACTATAGCAGAAAACAGTAACCCATCATAGGAATGCATTTCTGAAAAATCTTGCTACAAATTTTGCTGTGATAAAAGTTATGGGCTGAGATTGTAAACATTAACAGGTGCAGAGTATTGCTAGAGAAGCCACACAATGCTAATCTCACTACTGTCCATATTAGCAATTTATTATTCAATAATGCCTCTCTACAAATACTGTTGTGATAAATGTTACAGGTTTCCACCACACACATTACCAAGTGGTGTGGCTAGGAAAGCCACGTATGCTATGCTTACTTTTGCAGAAAAGAGAACCCACCACAGCAATTTATTTCTCAACATGCCCCACTTCAAATAGTATTGTCATAAAAGGTATAGGTTCCCATTATATACATTACCTGGTGCAGAGTATTGCACGGAAAATGGCACACACAAAATTATGATTTGGAGCACTTTCCCTCATAATTTAATATGTTAGAATATTCTGGTACAAACAGTGCAAAACATGATAACATTGGGCCTCATGTATATAACTGTTACAGCACATATGTTCATTCCAAAGTTAGAGTAACAAGAATGCTTTATTACTATTATTTTGTTTCATTAAGAGTCTACCTCATTGTTAAGTCATTTAAGTAGAAATTGGCACCTGACGTTATGGCTGCAGGCCTGCAACTGACATATAGCTTACTTGTGTAAACTGCAGTGTTGCTAATCTGTTTTTATATATGAAGTAATTCTAATTTTAAGTGATTTGATGAAACTTAGTCCAGACCAAATAAGCTGTAAGCAGATATTAGACACCAACTAGGATAGAAGCAGAATCACTAACAGGACAAAGACAGAGAAACAATTTGAACTGTGAGACAACTTTAATACATTGGACAAAATACAACATAGCACAAAAAATTCACTGTCACAGGAAAAAAAGTCACATGTCACTGGCATTTTTCTTCTTCCAGTACTTTAGTTTTTCTTTCAGGGCCAGAATCATTAAATTTTTTATCCTCAGCTCCTTTTGGTGCTCTGCCATCACCATGAGTAATTGGGCCTCCAGTAGTTCCACTCTCTTCTTGCACACATTGTCAATCACTGTTCCCGAACCCGATGGCCTTGGTTTTGCAGGCATCCTGCGACGATGCCATGTATTTTTAGGCGTGCAAATGCTTTCGTTGGGTTGATCAGGAGACTGTGAAACAGATTGCAGCTGGGTGACATCCACCAGAACATTATTTGGTGTCTCTTTACTTAGTATTACGACAGGTGTGTGGGAAGTGCTAGGTTGTGTGCACTCTGCCAACTCTACAACTGAAGCAGGTGGCGTGTTCTCACCGCACTGCACTGCACTGCTCTCCATGTTGACAACATCCACAATCATGCTAAACTGTGCATCGGAATCATATGCATTTGTTAACGGTTTCATTGAGGAATCAACAATTTCTAATAGTTTAGCCCGATCATGGATCGTGGTTTTTTTGGGTAGGCTCCCCCCACCTGTTTTATACACTTCCACCTTTTCTTCTGCAAGGTCTTTTCGAAGTTTTCTTTTCATATTTTCATAACAGGTTTTCAGCCTGTCACAGGATCTTTTTTTCACACCTGAAATTAAATAAATGTAGTTTGTAGTACCATAAATTAATTCTTATATTATTTAATTCATAAGTCCATTTTGCATTCTGAGGCTCTTAACTTATAACTGCAATAAAAATCTAAGATCTGTATATGGCTTTTGTTTACATATCAGTTCATTAAAAAGAAAGTGGTATAGGCATATATGAAGAATACGGCACGGGGCTAAGTGAGAAACGTATGTTCACAATTTTCAACATAAAAGCTTCCTTTAGTCACATAATATTTAGTTAACAGTAGCACGGCATTGGATTTTAAATTTAAAACTAACAAAACATTTCCAACCGTAAATGTACATAGTCCTATCACGTATTTCAATGGTAAGCCAATAGCAGTTTCAAATTTCAAACTAAAAGCCAGTGTGTGCCATATCCTACGCTTACGATGAACATAGAAAAGTTATTCATTTATGAGTAAACTTACCAGGAGTAGAATTAAATTGCGCCTCTACATGGGACCACATTGCCTGTTTTTCTTTTAAGCTGCAGCCGTCGTTTTTCTTATTTTCAAGAACGGATGCATTTGATCCCACCAGTTCAAGAAGTACATCTATCTCGTACTTCGAGAAATTCGGTGTTCTTCTTTTATTCTCCATTATTCTCCAAAAAAGAAACCAACAGATCAGAAATAGGTACCGAGGTACGTACACACACTTCTGCTTGTCGACGGAAAAAACAGCAAAGATAGAACGTGGTACCAGCGATTATCTGTGCAAGTTCATGTTTACTAACATCTTTGCGTTGCCAGGGCACGTTCCATTGCAATGTAGAGTTTACCGCGGTCAAACGCACAGTTGGCTGACGACGGTTTGCTGACCAGCGATTAACGTTGGTGCACTAAAGAAACATTTTAAACGCGATTTATTTTTAACCATGATCGCGGGACATTGGTTATCATGCTTTTTGACCGGGGTTGGTGCACTCGGGCATATATGTACCTGGCGCGCCAACGTCCGAGGGCTTCTTCGCCGTCATTTCTGGTGCGGTTCTCCTCTTGCTACCTGCGACGGTCGTTCGCTGCAGTACTGGTACCCAGGATCCGTTTACCTTAAGCCTTTCCTCTTTCTTGTTCAAACTGTTCGCGTGTTTTTGTATTTCTACAGCTTCTACTTTTTAGCCTTGTTTCACAAACTTGATTAATATTGTACGAAAATTTAGGTTTATAAGTCCATTTTCTAGTTCATAACTGATTCCAGGAACAAGCTCCAAACAAAGATAAACATGTCAACTTTTTAATCTATCAATTCTAGGGTTAAACTGTAAAAGTTACCTCTGTTTATAATTTTGATACAATTGCATGTGGATTTGTTGTTGTTGTTGTTGTTGTCTTCAGTCCTGAGACTGGTTTGATGCAGCTTTCCATGCTACTCTATCCTGTGCAAGCTGCTTCATCTCCCAGTACCTACTGCAACCTACATCCTTCTGAATCTGCTTAGTGTATTCATCTCTTGGTCTCCCTCTACGATTTTTACCCTCCACGCTGCCCTCCAATGCCAAATTTGTGATCCCTTGATGCCTCAAAACATGTCCTACCAACCGATCCCTTCTTCTAGTCAAGTTGTGCCACAAACTTCTCTTCTCCCCAATCCTATTCAGTATCTCCTCATTAGTTACGTGATCTACCCATCTAATCTTCAGCATTCTTCTGTAGCACCACATTTCGAAAGCTTCTATTCTCTTCTTGTCCAAACTAGTTATCGTCCATGTTTCACTTCCATACATGGCTACACTCCAAACAAATACTTTCAGAAACGACTTCCTGATACATAAATCTATATTCGATGTTAACAAATTTCTCTTCTTCAGAAACGCTTTCCTTGCCATTGCCAGTCTACATTTAATATCCTCTCTACTTCGACCATCTTCAGTTATTTTACTTCCTAAATAGCAAAACTCCTTTACTACTTGAAGTGTCTCATTTCCTAATCTAATTCCCTCAGCATCACCCGATTTAATTTGACTACATTCCATTATCCTCGTTTTGCTTTTGTTGATGTTCATCTTATATCCTCCTTTCCACTCACTGTCCATTCCGTTCAACTGCTCTTCCAAGTCCTTTGCCGTCTCTGACAGAATTACAATGTCATCGGCGAACCTCAAAGTTTTTATTTCTTCTCCATGAATTTTAATACCTACTCCAAATTTTTCTTTCGTTTCCTTTACTGCTTGCTCAATATACAGATTGAATAACATCGGGGAGAGGCTACAACCCTGTCTCACTCCTTTCCCAACCACTGCTTCCCTTTCATGCCCCTCGACTCTTATGACTGCCATCTGGTTTCTGTACAAATTGTAAATAACCTTTCGCTCCCTGTATTTTACCCCTGCCACCTTCAGAATTTGAAAGATAGTATTCCAGTCAACATTGTCAAAAGCTTTCTCTAAGTCTACAAATGCTAGAAACGTAGGTTTGCCTTTTCTTAATCTTTCTTCTAAGATAAGTCGTAAGGTCAGTATTGCCTCACGTGTTCCAACATTTCGACGGAATCCAAACTGATCCTCCCCGAGGTCCGCATCTACCAGTTTTTCCATTCGCCTGTAAAGAATTCGCGTTAGTATTTTGCAGCTGTGACTTATTAAACTGATAGTTCGGTAATTTTCACATCTGTCAGCACCTGCTTTCTTTGGGATTGGAATTATTATATTCTTCTTGAAGTCTGAGGGTATTTCACCTGTCTCATACATCTTGCTCACCAGATGGTAGAGTTTTGTCATGACTGGCTCTCCCAAGGCCGTCAGTAGTTCTAATGGAATGTTGTCTACTCCGGGGGCCTTGTTTCGACTCAGGTCTTTCAGTGCTCTGTCAAACTCTTCACGCAGTATCTTACTTCCCATTTCGTCTTCATCTACATCCTCTTCCATTTCCATAATATTGTCCTCAAATACATCGCCCTTGTATAAACCTTCTATATACTCCTTCCACCTTTCTGCCTTCCCTTCTTTGCTTAGAACTGGGCTGCCATCTGAGCTCTTGATATTCATACACGTGGTTCTCTTCTCTCCAAAGGTCTCTTTAATTTTCCTGTAGGCAGTATCTATCTTACCCCTAGTGAGATAAGCTTCTACATCCTTACATTTGTCCTCTAGCCATCCCTGCTTAGCCATTTTGCACTTCCTGTCGATCTCATTTTTGAGATGTTTGTATTCCTTTTTGCCTGCTTCATTTACTGCATTTTTATATTTTCTCCTTTCATCAATTAAATTCAATATTTCTTCCGTTACCCAAGGATTACTAGCAACCCTCGTCTTTTTACCTACTTTATCCTCTGCTGCCTTCACTACTTCATCCCTCAGAGCTACCCATTCTTCTTCAACTGTGTTTCTTTCCCCCATTGCTGCCAATTGTTCCCTTATGCTCTCCTTGAAACTCTGTACAACCTCTGGTTCTTTCAGCTTATCCAGATCCCATGTCCTTAAATTCCCACCTTTTTGCAGTTTCTTCGGTTTTAACCTACAGGTCATAACCAATAGATTGTGGTCAGAGTCTACATCTGCCCCTGGAAATGTCCTACAATTTAAAACCTGGTTCCTAAATCTCGGTCTTACCATTATATAATCTACAAAACTCATTAGAGACAACTTTTACAACAACTATGACTAAATAAACATTGGGGAAGAGCTTCGCACAGGAATGGATTTCTGCTCGTAAATGAAGGCACCAAGGTTCGACTATGTAGGGGTTGTAACACTGTCTAAAAGGGGTGAACAATTTAACTGAATTTGTTCATTCAGTATTAAACGTGAGGATAAAAAACATATGTTTCTTAATTTCTAATATTGTTGAGTGAGCTTTGCACCCTTTTCACCTGTGTGTAGAACATCTACATCTACTATGCTTTATGTTTTTTCGTTTAAACAATGTTCAGCAAAGGATGAATCTTACTTAAACATCGTTCTTGAACAGTTCATGACTTTCCAGGAATAATATTGTTATGTACTGAGGACAATAAAGACTGTTTCGCAATTTTTCCAGCGGTCATTCGACACATTATCACTTCCTCTTCTCATATGAAGGCTGTGAACCTGCTGCCATTCTCAACGCGAGTCGATGAAAAACTCCTGAATGTGAAAGCTTGCCTAATTTACTTAATGTTACGCAAAAATTACGTGACTCTGAGGTATTACGGAAAAGTCAATACACATGCACCACTAATAACAAAGATGACACAACAGCGCTAAGCAGAGATATAATTTTGAAGCGCTGAGCGTTAAGGGAAAAAACTTCGAATAGCACACTACTTGATTCACTATCTTTCTGGATTTTGCAGCTTCCCGAATGGCTGTGTGTGTGTGTGTGTGTGCGTGTGTGTGTGTGTGTGTGTGTGTGTGTGTGTGTGTGTGTGTGTAGAAGTGAATCAAGCTTGCAACTGAAGACAGGTTTTTTCCGAAATCTTGTTGCGTACTGCGCAGGACGCTAAACGCTGCTGGGAGCACAAGACTCACGGTTCGGAGTAACTTACACCGTGTCTGCCATTTCTACACAGGCTGCTGTGTGTGACCAGCAGTTTGCACATTTGGTGCTAAGCAGAAAGGCAGTTAGCCCTTACACAAGGACTCCATACAACCAGCACATCGTTAGAACACTACAGCCTGCTCACAACAAGCTCTTCCGGTTTGATGAGAAAGTATACTTATGTGTTATTGCCAATAAATACAAGGCTTTAAAATTAAAACTCCGCTTCCTTATCACAGCTGCGATCATACAGTGTACATCTACCATCTACATTGTATTTCAGTGCCTGGACGGAGGAATACGGAGAAGAGACACACTAAACAATCGGAATACGGCAATTATGTGCAGCGATTCCATCGGCATTCTAAAATGCGTTACTTTAAGACAAATAACATATTTTTATTAATTAGATCGATCCCGAATACAAGAACGGTAATCTTAAAATAGAAGGTTCTTCAGAAAGAAGAAACCTAATTCAAAAATTATTTCTTACAAACTAGAACGAGTACAATTATAAGTTCAAGGACAGAGAAAGGTCCAGATTTCAAGATTCAAACGGTTATGCACTCATCGTGGGCACTATTTATAACACGGTAAACATCAAAATGGTAGCGCATTTCTTCCCAGAAATTAATCAGCCGGTCCCTATTTGTCGGATTCATAGCGTCAACAATTCAGTGTCGCAGATTTGGAAGAGTAGGTGGCATAGGTGGGGGAAAATACGGTCTTTCATGTAACCCCATAGATAAAAATTGCAAGAGGTTAGGTCTGGAGTCATGGGAGGACATCGACGATGAAACTGATCTTCTGCTCCTCTTCCAATTCAACTTCCTGGAATGGTGTTATTCTGGTAACGTCGGGTAACGTCGGACGTGACTGGAGAAGTGAGGGGGGAGTCATGTTGCTTGAAGATGAAATTACATGAATTACTTTGAAGTCGGGGAAACAGCCAGTTTTGTAACATGTCCAGATGCGAAATTCCCGTTATAAATTTCTTATCAAAATGAATGGTCCATAAACCTCGTTTAAGGAAATGGCGCAGAATGTGTTAACTTCAGCGAGTCGCTTTCGTACTGAATAATTAACATGTGATTTTCACTCGCCCAAAACCTAACATTAAGGCGGTTAAGCATAGCAGAAGGATGAAAGATGCATTTATACGAAAAAAAATCCATCTTTCATAAAAACTGCCCTCTTCCACGTCCTCTGAAATTCACTGTAGCCGGCCGCGGTGGTCTAGCGGTTCTCGGCGCTCAGTCCGGAACCACGCGACTGCTACGGTCGCAGGTTCGAATCCTGTCTCGGGCATGGATGTACGTGATGTCCTTAGGTTAGTTAGGTTTAAGTAGTTCTAAGTTCTAGGGGACTGATGACCACAGATGTTAAGTCCCATAGTGCTCAGAGCCATTTGAACCATTTTTTTCTTTTCACTGTAAAATTCGTAGCTTTTTGTGTTGTTTTCCGTTATGTAAAGCTTGCAGTAACTGCGGTTTGTATAGATTCTGACGCAGACGGTGTTACGGGATCCTCCATACCTTTGGTTGAGTTGTTTTAAGCTCATAACTTGCTCGTGTTGTAGAATTTCTAGAGACACTTTCGTAAATGCACAGATACGCTCGACATTTTCATACGATGTGCGTGGACTATCTGAGGGGAGTTCAAACGCCAACATAGACTGCTGGAGTGTGGGAAAGGCTGAAGAAAAGTCGACGAAATCTCAATGTCTTTTATCTGAGCTAGTGGGAATGAACAGACCGCCGTGTCGAAAAATTATCATAAAGGACTTTCACCTGCACCCTAACAAATGTACTGATGTGCATAAGTTACAGGGTCGAGACGAACTGACCGTGTTCTGCCGGTATTTGAGTGAAGTGAAATCAGGGCTTTTGGGTTTGCAGGTTCTCAGTTCTTCAGATGGGGCCTGGTTCAGCATGGCAGGGTATGCGCTATTAGGCATCAGAAAATCTCCATGAGAACTCTGAAAGTATGTTGCATGACCTCTAGATTGAAAAATCAGATAATCTTCATACACTGGAAGGGCTGCAGCAGAACACTGAAAACGTCATTGTTGCTGTCTCTCAGGCAGAGCTGCATCGATATGGCCAATCCTGCGGCCGTCTTATTGTAAATATTTTCCGGGATAGTTTTGTTTTCCCCGTCCTGGTACATAACACCTAGCGTGAAACACAACCAACCCTTGCTTGGATGAATTTGCAGAAAGATAGGGTTGTTGAGTCTGCATGTATGTAAGGAGTGAAAAACATCAGATGTTCCTTTTTCAGTAACAGGAAACTAAGTATTGCCCACGAAAGCCAAGGTTCCGGCACGAAAGGAGGGGCGGGGGTATGGGGGGGGGGGGGGGAGTTTCTAAACAAATGAACACTGCCACCTTGAGCGACCGCCCTCTTGCCTCGCCCGTTCCAACACAAAAGGTAACACGCTTCCGCAACGCCCCTCCTTCCATTCAACTGACACACTCGTCAGCGCTGTCGTTGGCGGCGAGCTCAGCGACCAGCCTGCACAATAATACAGGCGAAAACGCCCTCGAATGGACCACAGACCGTGAGTTACGGAATAACAGCTGGAGGGATTAGAGCAGAGATGAAAATTCTTTCTGGCTGTAACGTTCTGAGACTTGTTCTCGTGATGTGGTGTTCCATGAAGTCTCAGGTATGTCCGTTAGTGAAATACCTATTCCTAGCTCTGTCCGGCGTATTACGACACTGATTAGTATGAAAACGTTTATCGGCAGACCTGGATCACATCTCGGTACTGCTAAACTCGTAAAATAGTCTTAATATGTGTCGCTAGCCTGTATTTGACGCACGAGACAAGGTTCAGATAAATCACCGCTCCTGCGCCAACCAAATAGACCTTGTAGGAAAGTAATATATCTCAGAAAGATTCCAAGGTCTGACCAGTATACACTGAAGTGACAAAAGTCATGGGATGACGACAAGCAAATTTACAGATGGCGTCACTACCGCGTACACAAGGTATAAAAGGGCAGTGCACTGACTTAGCTGTCATTTATAGTCAGGTGATTCACGTGGAGAGATTTCCGATGGGATTATGGCCGCACGACGGGAATTAACTGACTTCCAATTCTAAATCATAGTCGGAGCTAGACGCATACGACATTCCATTTCGGAAATTGTTAGGGAATTCAATGTTTCGAGATCCACAGTCAAGAGTGTGCCGAGGATACGAATCTTCAGTCATTACTTCTCACGACGGACAACGCAGTGGCCGACGGCCTTCACTTGCTTAGAGTTCTTAGTGCTAGCAGACAAGTAACCGTGAAATAGCAGCAGATATAAATGTGGAAAGTACGACGAACGTATGCGTTAGAAAAGTGCGGCGAAATCAGGCGTTAATAAGCTATGGCAGCAGACGGCCGACACATAGTGTCTTTGCTAACAGCACGACGTAGCGTGCAGTGCCTCTCCTGGGCTCGTAACCACATCGGTTGTTGGTTGGACCCCAGACGACTGAAAAACAGTGGCTGGTCAGATGAGTTCCGATTACAGTTGGTAAGAGCTGATGGTAGGGTTCGAGTGCGATGCAGACCCCACGAAGCCGTGGACCCAAGATGTCAACAAGGCACGGTGCAAGCTCGTGGTGGCTCCAGAATGGTGTGCGCTGTGCTTACATGGACTGGACTGGATCCTGTGGTGCAACTGAACCGATCACTGACTCGAAATGGTTAAGTTCGAGAACATTTGCAGCTGTTCGGGTAATTCATGTACACAAACATGTCACCGGGCCACAATTCTTCGCGACTGGTTTGAAGGACATTCTGGACAATTTGAGCGAATGATTTGGCCACCCACATCGCCTGACATGATTCGCGTCGAACATTTATGGGACATAATCGAAAGATCAGTTTGTGCACAAAATCCAGCAGTGGCAACACTTTCGCAATTATGGACGGCTGTAGCGGCAGCATAACTCAGTATTTCTCATGTGACTTCCAAAAAATTGTTGATTCCATGCTATGTCGATTTGCTGCACTACGTCGGGCAAAAGGAGATCCGACGCGTTATTAGGAAGTACCCCATGACTTCCGTCACCTCACTGCATTGGGAAACGTACTTTGCTAATAGTCGGTGCACCATCTCCAACGTTTAGACTGAAACCCTACCGTGACAAAATCGTACAGAACTTCCTTTACACTGCGTACATTGAGTGTCGCACCACAACCAAAATATTGCAAGAGTGCGCGAGAAACTGCTGCAGAAAGCTCTACTCACTTAGAAACAGGATATCAGTTTAAAGATATGTACATCAAGAATCACACCAAAATCTAAATACTTGAAGTTTCCTCTGAAATAACTGCAATTTATTTACTTTAATTAAACACTTCCAATTCTGTCCCTCCAGTCGACGACGCCCCCCATGACTTGCTAATAGATCCACAATCTAACACGAGGCCAGCAAAGACAAATCACGTGCATATGCTCTAAGCTTCCATTACTCTGCAAGAAACTGATCACGCCAGAAGCGAATCCTCGATCAAAATAACGACTAGAAGTTAGTGGTCCTGAGCCAAAAAGGCATTGTCGGTTTACTCTGGAAGAAAGGTTACGGACGGTTTTCTGGAGGAAAAAGGAATCATTCTTATTTACCTACCAGTATGCAAATCTTCTGCGAACTGGATAAAAAACATGTAATAGAAGACCAGGATTGCAAAAGAGGAAAAAAGTTCGTATTCTTTATGAAAATACATCTCCCCACTAAGATTCTTTGGCTATGAGAAAATTCCGGCATCTAAAACGCGCATTATTGGAACATCCGTCCAAAGAGATTAAAGCAGCGATACATGGCTATTTCACGGATTTTGGTGAGTCGCACTACAGGTATGGAATACACTCACCGGAAAAACTTGGACAAAGTGCATTGGTAGAAGAGAGGGCTACATTGAACAGTAAGTCCATATTTGTGCAGAGGAAACACAGTGATAAATTTTCGCCTTGTTCCTGCTTGTAGTAATTTCTTTATTTCAAGATCTTTATTTTGAAATCTGTGCTGAAAACTTCCCACATCTCTGCAGGAAAGTAGAGGAGACGACTTGTTTCTTTCAAATGGTTCACATGGCTCTGAGCCCTATGGGACTTAACTTCTGAGGTCATCAGTCCCCTAGAACTTAGAACTACTTAAACCTAACTAACCTAATGACATCACACACATCCATGCTCGAGGCAGGATTCGAACTAGCGACCGTAATTGTCGCGCAGTTCGAGACTGTACCGCCTAGAACCGCTCGGCCACTGCGGCCGGCCTTGTTTCTTTGAGCGATAGCATCACTAATTACAACCGCCAATAAAAGATACTACAGTTAAATTCAGCTATCAGAAATGGCCTATCTCGATGCTATTCACGTTAATCTTCGACACGATCAAACGTATCTGAGAATTATTAATTTCTAAGATTAATAACTTTCATAGAAAAAAGTCACGGCTGTGATCATGATGTCATTCGTAGACGTCCTCCAGGCTGTAACCAATGATATATGAAAAATCTGAATAATATTCAAAATTCAAATGTTTGATATACATGTAATTATATTGAAGTAATTGATTTTGGAGTAAACTATCAACAAATCACAAGAGGAATCAGTGTAGTTCCGTAGAGAAAAGCAATACTGAACACTGAGTATCTATCAAGAACCTGGGCGATGCATTTTCCAAGAATTAATTAGATTTTGAGTCTCAGATATCATTAATTTGCATATTCTAGAAAAACTTGTAAAGTTAGGGAGATATGGTCATCGCTGATCAGAAAAAAACATTTGGAAATCAGTGGGCTCATTCTTTGTTTTAATTATACATTTTAAATAGCACAGTAACTTAGGAAAAAAATTAATAAATGATTTCGTTTCGTTTCGTTTCGTGGACACGACTTTGAAAGTAGTGCCACTAGTATTAACTTCGCTTACAAGATATAGTTTTTATCTTCATTTTTCTATATTTGGGCAGTAAAAGTAAATCTGGAGGCAGGTCTATGCCTAAACAGGGTGCCTCAAACGTGTTAGGTCTACATCTACATCTACATCTACATGACTACTCTGCAATTCACATTTAAGTGCTTGGCAGAGGGTTCATCGAACCACAATCATACTATCTCTCTACTATTCCACTCCCGAACAGCGAGCGGGAAAAACGAACACCTAAACCTTTCTGTTCGAGCTCTGATTTCTCTTATTTTATTTTGATGATCATTCCTACCTATGTAGGTTGGGCTCAACAAAATATTTTCGCATTCGGAAGAGAAAGTTGGTGACTGAAATTTCGTAAAAAGGTCTCGCCGCGACGAAAAACGTCTATGCTGTAATGACTTCCATCCCAACTCGTGTATCATATCTGCCACACTCTCTCCCCTATAACGTGATAATACAAAACGAGCTGCCCTTTTTTGCACCCTTTAGATGTCCTCCGTCAATCCTACCTGGTATGGATGCCACACCGCGCAGCAATATTCTAAAACAGGACGAACGAGTGTAGTGTAAGCTGTCACTTTAGTGGACTTGTTGCATCTTCTAAGTGTCCTGCCAATGAAACGCAACCTTTGGCTCGCCTTCCCGACAATATTATCTATGTGGTCCTTCCAACTGAAGTTGTTCGTAATTTTAACACCCAGGTACTTACTTGAATTGACAGCCTTGAGAATTGTACTATTTATCGAGTAATCGAATTCCAACGGATTTCTTTTGGAACTCATGCGGATCATCTCACACTTTTCGTTATTTAGCGCCAACTGCCACCTGACACACCATACAGCAATCTTTTCTAAATCGCTTTGCAACTGATACTGGTCTTCGGATGACCTTACTAGACGGTAAATTACAGCATCATCTGCGAACAATCTAAGAGAACTGCTCAGATTGTCACCCAGGTCATTTATATAGATCAAGAACAGTAGAGGTCCCAGGACGCTTCCCTGGGGAACACCTGATATCACTTCAGTTTTACTCGATGATTTGCCGTCTATTACTACGAACTGCGACCTTCCTGACAGGAAATCACGAATCCAGTCCAGACGGTACCCCATAGCTCCGCAGCTTGATTAGAAGTCGCTTCTGAGGAACGGTGTCAAAAGCTTTCCGGAAATCTAGAAATACGGAATCAACTTGAGATCCCCTGTCGATAGCGGCCATTACTTCGTGCGAATAAAGAGCTAGCTGCGTTGCACAAGAGCGATGTTTTCTGAAGCCATGCTGATTACGTGTCAATAGATCGTTCCCTTCGAGGTGATTCATAATGTTTGAATACAGTATATGCTCAAAAACCCTACTGCAAACCGACGTCAATGATATAGGTCTGTAGTTAAATGGATTACTCCTACTACCCTTCTTGAACACTGGTGCGACCTGCGCTATTTTCCAATCTGTAGTTACAGAATAGTAATGGGTGACTGGAATTCGAGTGTAGGAAAAGGGAGAGAAGGAAACATAGTAGGTGAATATGGATTGGGGCTAAGAAATGAAAGAGGAAGCCGCCTAGTAGAATTTTGCACGGAGCACAACTTAATCATAGCTAACACTTGGTTTAAGAATCATGAAAGAAGGTTGTATACGTGGAAGAACCCTGGAGATACTAAAAGGTATCAGATAGATTATATAATGGTAAGACAGAGATTTAGGAACCAGGTTTTAAGTTGTAAGACATTTCCAGGGGCAGATGTGGACTCTGACCACAATCTATTGGTTATGACCTGTAGATTAAAACTGAAGAAACTGCAAAAATGTGGGAAATTAAGGAGATGGGACCTGGATAAACTGAAAGAACCAGAGGTTGTACAGAGTTTCAGAGAGAGCATAAGGGAACAATTGACTGGAATAGGGGAAAGAAGTACAGTAGAAGAAGAATGGGTAGCTCTGAGGGATGTAGTAGTGAAGGCAGCAGAGGATAAAGTAGGTACAAAGACGAGGGCTGCTAGAAATCCTTGGGTAACAGAAGAAATATTGAATTTAATTGATGAAAGGAGAAAATATAAAAATGCAGTAAATGAAGCAGGCAAAAAGGAATACAAACGTCTCAAAAATGCGATCGACAGGAAGTGCAAAGTGGCTAAACAGGGATGGCTAGAGGACAAATGTAAGGATGTAGAAGCTTATCTCACTAGGGGTAAGATAGATGCTGCCTACAGGAAAATTAAAGAGACCTTTGGAGAGAAGAGAACCACGTGTATGAATATCAAGAGCTCAGATGGCAGCCCAGTTCTAAGCAAAGAAGGGAAGGCAGAAAGGTGGAAGGAGTATATAGAAGGTTTATACAAGGGCGATGTACTTGAGGACAATATTATGGAAATAGAAGAGGATGTAGATGAAGACGAAATGGGAGATACGATACTGCGTGAAGAGTTTGACAGAGCACTGAAAGACCTGAGTCGAAACAAGGCCCCCGGAGTAGACAACATTCCATTAGAACTACTGACGGCCTTGGGAGAGCCAGTCATGACAAAACTCTACCAGCTGGTGAGCAAGATGTATGAGACAGGCGAAATACCCTCAGACTTCAAGAAGAATATAATAATTCCAATCCCAAAGAAAGCAGCTGCTGACAGATGTGAAAATTACCGAACTATCAGTTTAATAAGCCACGGCTGCAAAATACTAACGCGAATTCTTTATAGACGAATGGAAAAACTGGTAGATGCAGACCTCGGGGACGATCAGTTTGGATTCCGTCGAAATGTTGGAACACGTGAGGCAATACTGACCTTACGACTTATCTTACAAGAAAGATTAAGAAAAGGCAAACCTACGTTTCTAGCATTTGTAGACTTAGAGAAAGCTTTTGACAATGTTGACTGGAATACTCTTTTTCAAATTCTAAAGGTGGCAGGTGTAAAATACAGGGAGCGAAAGGCTATTTATAATTTGTACAGAAACCAGATGGCAGTCATAAGAGTCGAGGGGCATGAAAGGGAAGCAGTGGTTGGGAAAGGAGTGAGACAGGGTTGTAGCCTCTCCCCGATGTTATTCAATCTGTATATTGAGCAAGCAGTAAAGGAAACAAAAGAAAAATTTGGAGCAGGTATTAAAATTCATGGAGACGAAGTAAAAACTTTGAGGTTCGCCGATGACATTGTAATTCTGTCAGAGACGGCAAAGGACTTGGAAGAGCAGTTGAACGGAATGGACAGTGTCTTGAAAGGAGGATATAAGATGAACATTAACAAAAGCAAAACGAGGATAATGGAATGTAGTCAAATTAAATCGGGTGATGCTGAGGGAATTAGATTAGGAAATGAGACACTTAAAGTAGTAAAGGAGTTTTGCTATTTAGGAAGTAAAATAACTGATGATGGTCGAAGTAGAGAGGATATAAAATGTAGACTGGCAATGGCAAGGAAAGCGTTTCTGAAGAAGAGAAATTTGTTAACATCGAATATAGATTTATGTATCAGGAAGTCGTTTCTGAAAGTATTTGTTTGGAGTGTAGCCATGTATGGAAGTGAAACATGGACGATAACTAGTTTGGACAAGAAGAGAATAGAAGCTTTCGAAATGTGGTGCTACAGAAGAATACTGAAGATAAGGTGGATAGATCACGTAACTAATGAGGAGGTATTGAATAGGATTGGGGAGAAGAGAAGTTTGTGGCACAACTTGACTAGAAGAAGGGATCGGTTGGTAGGACATGTTTTGAGGCATCAAGGGATCACAAATTTAGCATTGGAGGGCAGCGTGGAGGGTAAAAATCGTAGAGGGAGACCGAGAGATGAGTACACTAAGCAGATTCAGAAGGATGTAGGTTGCAGTAGGTACTGGGAGATGAAGCAGCTTGCACAGGATAGAGTAGCATGGAGAGCTGCATCAAACCAGTCTCAGGACTGATGACAACAACAACAACAGTTACAGATCTATCGGTGAGCGAGCGGTTGTATATGAGTGCTAAGTAGGGAGCTATAGTATCAGCGTAATCTGAAAGGAACCTAATCGGTATACAATCTGGACCTGAAGACTTGCCCGTATCAAGCGATTTGAGTTGCTTCGCAACCCCTAAGGTATCTACTTCTAAGAAACTCATGCTAGCAGATGTTCGTGTTTCAAATTCTGGAATATTCCATTCGTCTTCCCTGGTGAAGGAATTTCGGAAAACTGCGTTCAATAACTCCGCTTTAGCGGCACAGTCGTCGGTAACAGTACCATCGGCACTGCGCTGCGAAGGTATTGACTGCGTCTTGCCGCTTGTGTACTTTACATACGACCAGAATTTCTTCGGATTTTCTACCAAATTTCGAGACAATGTTTCGTTGTGGAACCTATTAAAGGCATCTCGCATCGAAGTACGTGCCAAATTTCGAGCGTCTGTAAATTTTAGCCCATCTTCGGGATTTCGCGTTCTTCTGAACTTCGCATGCTTTTTCCGTTGCCTCTGCAACAGCGTTCGGACCTTTTTTGTGTACCACGGGGGATCCGTTCCATCTCTTACCAATTTATGAGGTATGAATATCTCAATTGCTGTTGCTACTATATCTTTGAATTTGAGCCACATCTCGTCTACATTCGCATAGTCAGTTCGGAAGGAATGGAAATTGTCTTTTAGGAAGGCTTCTAGTGACACTTTATCCGCTTTTTTAAATAAAATTATTTTGCTTTTGTTTCTGATGGATTTGGAAGAAATGGTATTGAGCCTAGCTACAACGACCTTGTGATCACTAATCCCTGTATCAGTCATGATGCTCTCTATCAGCTCTGGATTGTTTGTGGCTAAGATATCAAGTGTGTTTTCCCAACCATTTACAATTCGCGTGGGTTCGTGGACTAACTGCTCGAAATAATTTTCGGAGAAAGCATTTAGGACAACCTCGGAAGAAGTTTTCTGCCTACCACCGGTTTTGAACAAGTATTTTTGCCAACATACCGAGGGTAGGTTGAAGTCCCCACCAACTATAACCGTATGAGTGGGGTATTTATTTGTTACGAGACTCAAACTTTCTCTGAACTGTTCCGCAACTGTATCATCGGAGTCTGGGGGTCGGTAGAAGGAGCCAATTATTAACTTAATTCGGCTGTTAAGTATAACCTCCACCCATACCAATTCGCACGGAGTATCTACTTCGACTTCATTACAAGATAAACCACTACTGACAGATACAAACACTCCACCACCAATTCTGCCTAATCTATCTTTTCTGAACACCGTCTGAGACTTCGTAAAAATTTCTGCAGAACTTACTTCAGGCTTTAGCCAGCTTTCTGTACCTATAACGATATCAGCTTCTGTGCTTTCTATTAGCGCTTGAAGCTCAGGGACTTTTCCAGCGCAACTCCAACAATTTACAACTATAATTCCGACTGTTCCTTGATCCAAGCACGTCCTGTAATTGCCAAGCACCCTTTGACATTGTAGCCCATACCGCACTTTCCCCGAGGCCTTCTAACCTAAAAAAGTGAAACAGGTGACCGTGGATATGCAGCCGATTGTATTGAGATAGGGAAGCAATGGTCGGAAATGTATATTTATTGTGTTGTGGATATACAAAGCGTGCACCGCTTAACAACAACATAGCTCTCAGTAACTGTTCAAAACGAAGACTGCCAGTCTCAATTCATGCATGACAACGGTGCATGAAGTTCTGCCGCACTCTGTCAAAGATGCCTGTTGTCTGTTGTACCAGGAAGCAGGGAGCTTGGTCCCTAGTAAGCAGGTCTTCGTCCGTTTCTACAGAGGTTTCATACACCAACGTCTTGACTTAAACCCGGAGGAAAAAGTGTAGGCTGGCCATAGGACAGGACATCTCCTTCCAATCCAACGGTGAGGGTACGTGTTGTTCAGGTGCTCGCACACTTTAACAACGAACGGGTGTCGAAACCACATCCTTCCGCGGACAACAAGGGGTACAGTCTCCAAGAACTATAGCAGCGCATCTTGCAGTAACACCAAGTAACGTGGACCATTCAAACGGGGAGGCAGCAAATAAGGGCCTATTAGGTGATCTTGGAAGATGATCGACCATAGCTTGCAAGAAAATTGTTGCTCATGCCCACAGCTGCGGGTGGCGTGGGAATTGTGCGCAACCGAGACAGGGCTGTTGCTGCTGTTGAAAACACCATAATGGACGAATGAGGCCCCGTCCGTGAACAATACAAACTGTACGAAGTTCGGTACTACAATACTGCGGTGGGTAAT
Organism: Schistocerca gregaria; assembly: GCF_023897955.1. Classification (NCBI taxonomy): domain Eukaryota; kingdom Metazoa; phylum Arthropoda; class Insecta; order Orthoptera; family Acrididae; genus Schistocerca; species Schistocerca gregaria. The sequence goes on from NC_064920.1 coordinate 424,038,285, forward strand.
CCACTGACAGAAGTGAACATGGGCCTCAAAGTCCGTTGGTCCCGGTGCTTGCACACGTTCTTTATGATAGGAGCGTAATACTGTTTCACCAGTACTCTCCACACAGTATTCTTTGAAGTGTGCGTTTCACGGGCAAGTTGACGGATACTTCTTACTGCTGGGTGGTCGGCCACACTATCCGACACCATCTCCTCAAAGTCTGATGTTCGGGCATAAGTTTGGCGGAACCTTGGCTCTCTGGGACGTGAACGATCCCGTCTCTCGTAAGTTCGTTTACACGGACATAAACTTCCTCCAATTACGATGACGCCTGTTGGGAAAGCGATCATCTGTACATATGTGGTGCTTTACGGGCACTAGTTCCTGCCGCATCGTACATTAAATACATGTCTGCCAACTCTCGCGACGAGTACCTTCCACCTCTGACTACCTTTCATGCACTGTGCACAGCAACATACCTCACCATGGACACATCAAAAGCTGTTTCATGCAGTGGAAAACTGACACCAGGGACAGTAGTGTACCTGCGGCACAGGTTTATGCACCGATGCGATGCATGCGGTCGTCACTTGACACACGTGCTGTGAGCTAAGTTGCGGACGACATGTGTGTTTTGTGGTCAGATGTATACGCTGTTTATCATCCGCCACATGTACAGCAGACACCCAGGGTCTTTGCAAGAGTATGGCATAACTGTGTGTGCCCTTGCAATACATGCATTAAGACTGGCGATCGTCGATTCGATAAACGTTATGGGGTGTACGCCGTGTATGTTCATAACACAATAAATATTCATTTCTCAATATAATCGTGGACCCATTAACACCTGTTTCAGTTTGACCAAAAGGTCAGAGACATTCTATATACGGAGGAACTAAGAGCGCAGTGTGAGGGAGAGTGCATAAATCAAGGGGTATCTGGGTGAGATTCAATTGTTGTTAGAGTCCTAAAGTTTAGTAGGAAGAACGGAGACACATTATGGACGGCTGGAATCCCATAGTGTACCATAGTGACCGTTTACTTGTGATTCAGTGCAGAAGCGCAAATTTCACGTAAAAATCAGCAGACTGTGGCGCGAAATTTTGAATTATTCGTGTGGCACATCGCATTGGACATAAAAAATTTTCGTGCCGTGGCACCGAAGTTTAGCGGTTTAGAGTGAACAGTCGAAACTCAGAGATTTACTGGTTAGTTCGTGATTGTTTTCAGCTTAGTACACACTGCTGAAATCTTGGTTATTATCTGGTACAAAGCTGCAGCTCAAATCTGAAAGATTACGTCTCTCCTGCAGAATCATATGCTGGCCGGATACTGACATGCGCACTCTCTGTAATAGACTGCTGGTATTTATTGCCGAGTTCTGTTTACTAAACGGAACACCACACAAATTATCGTGCGTAACCTAGAGTTATTGATTTCTCAGTTCCTATATTTTACTAATCACTTATGTCAGAAGCGGAAACTTTGAAACTGAGAGGAATGAGGTACAGCTATGTATACTCGCCATCTTAGACAATCAAGAGTCAAACAATTTAGCGGGAATACATCATTTCAGCAGCCTTGATGTTGATAGGAAACATTTAATCCCGTCAGGTCGCAGCCTGGGGTCTAGGCAAGGTCGAAAGGTGACAATCTGAAAGCAATTTGGCAAAGTGATATCGAAGGCTTCAAGTGACCTGGGTATTCTGTCTCCTCTCTTGCTGGCTCACTATCCAGTTCGAAGAGAACTATCACTAAGGCGATAATTGGATTGCGCCCTTTACTTCTGTTTTATTTCATTACGTTCTTTATTTCACTCTGATTCAGTATTCCTGATTCAACGTTAAAACCCTCACTTCTCTAATTTTGACGACGTAGTTATTACGCAAATTAGTATGAATATTTTTGTGAATTAGACTCTCCATGACGCACAAAGTTTTTCTTGTATCAATTTTGTCTAGCATCTCTTTGAGTCTTCGCCTTGACTACACATCCCCATGAAGAATGGTGTAGCTCTTCTTTGGATAATTTCCGCCCTAATTACTGAAACTCGATAAGTGTCTCAGACCGATGATAATATTTGGTGAGCTTTTTGTAAGCGACCTTTTTCTTGCGTAAGTTACGTTTCTTTCAGCAAATATGAGTCTGGCATCTGTCTTTTCCACAGTTACGCTTAGGCGGCCGTTCTATCTTACCGCTGCAAACGGATTATCTTACATACTAAGCAGTCATTTCGCGCACTCAACTGATATTGGATCTTCCCGTCTATTTCCACGCATTAAATTATACTTATCTGCGTTTAGAGTTAGCTGCCAATCTTGTACCAGGCTCTGGCTATTTAAAAGTGTCTCTGCACTTCGTAACGCAACAAGCCACTACGATTCCATCATAACTTGGGAAACAATGATCTTTGTAACACTGCAATAACAAAACAGTTTCCAATTGTTTTAAGTATGCCGATTGGTTAAGCTGAACTAATAGTGTAGCTCCGCAATAAGTAGTTGTGCAGTAAATAATATGTACTTTACAGGAGACCACAAAGTTAAAAGGGAAACAGCCGCCTGTAATCGAAATTCGAGCTGCAGCGACATAATTTCACGGCTAATCCTTGCATTGCATGCTGTAATTCAGACTGTATGAACAAGAAAATTAACGACTCTCAGTCGGATGGTAGATTAATAGAGGCAAGGAAATGACTTGTTAAATAACTCTGACACAGCAGAAGAGTTTCAGCACAGTATTTAATGGGCAAAAAAGTAAAACACCGAAGTGAAAACACGAGTGGAGAGGGAGACAACTCGAAAGCAGCGCCGTCACTAGAAACTTGACGCCAAGTTAGCGCAAAAGAGGACAGCCTATATTCAGTCGAGAATTTCACCACGAAATACAGTCAACCATTTTCTCGATCCTTCCGCTGAAAATTTCGTTGCAAGCCGACAAGTTCTTGTTATGAACATGTCATTTGTGCTTTAACTGAATTTTCTACTGGTTTTCAGTAGCTACCATAATTGTTGTTGTTGCTGCTGTGGTGTTAGTGGTGGTCTTCAATCCGATGCAGTCCTCCATGCTACTGTTTCCTGTGCAAGCTTCAACTCCGAAGAACTATTGCGACCCACATCCACATGAACCTGCAGACTGTACTCATTTCTCAGTCCCCCTCTGCAATTTTTATCCCCACACTTCCCTAAATGCTAAACTGACAATTCCTTCATGTCTCACAATGTGTCCTATCAACCAGTTTTAGTCAAAACGAGAAAAAAATTTCTTTTTCTCCAATTCTATTCTGTACTTCCGGATTAGTTACATGATATACCCACCTAATCATTTCAAAACTTCTATTCGCACCTTAACTGTTTATCGTACACGTTTCAGTTCCATACAAGGCTGTACTCAAGATAAATATCTAGACAAAAGACTTCCTGACACTTAAATTTAGCCGGCCGAGCGATTCTAGACACTTCAGTCCGGAACCACGCGGTTGCTGCGGTCTCAGGTTCGAATCCTGCCTCGGGCATGGATGTGTGTGCTGTCCTTAGGTTCTTTAGGTTTAACTAGTTCTAAGTCTAGGGGACTGATGACCTCCCATAGTGCTCAGAGCCATTTCAACCATTTGAAAGAAACAAGTCGTCTCCTCTACTCTCCTGCAGAGATGTGGGAAGTTTTCAGTACAGATTTCAAAATAAAGATTTCGAAATAACGAAATTACTACAAGCAGGAACAAGGTGAAAATTTATCACTGTGTTTCCTCTGCACAAATATGGACTTACTGTTCAATGTAGCCCTCTCTTCTACCAATGCACTTTGTCCAAGTTTTTCCGGTGAGTGTATTCCATACCTGTAGTGCGACTCACCAAAATCCGTGAAATAGTCGTGTATCGCTGCTTTAATCTCTTTGGATGGATGTTCCAATAATGCGTGTTTTAGATACCTTTTGAACTTAAATATATGTTCGCTGTTAACAAATTTCTCATCTACGGAAACGCTTTTCTTGCCATTGCCAGTCTATATTTTGTATCCTCTCTCCTTAGACCATCATCAGTTATTTGCAAGACCCACTAATACTTCTAGCGTCTCGTTTCCTAATCTAACTCCCTCAGCATTGCCTGATTTAATTCGACTATATTCCATTGCCTTTGTTTTGATTTTGCTCATGCTCGTCCTATAACATCCTTTCAAGACGTTGTCCATGAGTTGTAACTGCAGTTCCAAATCCTTTGCTGTCTGACAGAATTACAATGTCCTCGGCAAACACCAACGTTTTTATTTCGTCGCTCAATTTTTCTTTGACTTACGTTACTGCTTGGTCTTTGTACAAACTAAATAACTTCAAGGATAGGCTACAACCCTGTCTCACACCCTTCTGATCTACTGCTTTCCTTTCATGCTCTTCGACTCTTACGCCTACTACATACGGGCGCAAGCGCGCGCGCGCACACACACACACACACACACACACAAACACACACACACACACACACACACACAGAGAGAGAGAGAGAGAGAGAGAGAGAGACTCTCCTCGACTTACGTTTATCATAATTTTTTCACTCTTGATTCTGCAGTCCTTTTTCGGCTTTAAAAGTCTCACTTATCTAATTTCTGACGACCTAGTCCTTATGCGCAGTACGTGTTAGAGGAAGTAGTATAAACATACAGGAAACAAGGTTCCTATATTTTACGCCTGCTACCCTCAGAATTTCATTGCGTTTATTGCAGTCAATAATATCAAAATCTTTAATTGTACAAGGTCTATAAACGCAGGATTGCTTTCCTTTAACCTATCTTCTAAGATAAGTTGCCTAGAGTGTTGCAACAATTCTCCAAGATCTGTCTGTACTTCACAACCAAGACCTGTAAATATTACGGATCCGTCAGATTAATAACTGTCAGCATCTGTCTTCTTTCGAAATGGTATAATAAAGTTCTTCTTGAGATCTAAGGGCGTTTCGCCGCTCGCATTTATCTTGCATGTCAGGTGGAATAAATTTGTCATGCCCTCCGAAAGATTTCAGTAATTCAGAGGGTGGTTCTTCTATTTCGACTTAGGTCCTTCGTGATCTGTCAAAATCTTCTCGCAGTATCGTAATTATTTATTTGCAATATTAGGCTCATTAGGCCCTCTCTTATATCTAATTAGGAATTCTAAATACTTCACATTACTCTCATTACGACAAGGATATTACTACAACTTAATATATAAAATGGATTTCCTTTTTTATCCGTTCAATAGACTTCGACATCGATTGACAGATTGGCATACAAGTTGGCACTAACCTGAATTTTTTATGGACAAAATTATTATGCTATACACTTTACTGTAACATCCCACTTGATAGTGCTGCAACATATCAACTTCTACACAGTTCAGTCGATCGTAAAAATCATCAAAAACGATCCTCAATAATACAGATACTCAGTCATTGTGATTGTTGTTGTTGTGGTCTTCAGTCCTGAGAATGGTTTGATGCAGCTCTCCATGCTACTCTATCCTGTGCAAGCTCCTTCATCTCCCAGTACTTGCTGCAACCTACATCCTTCTGAATCTGCTTAGTGTATTCATCTCTTGGTCTCCCTCTACGATTTTTACCCTCCACGCTGCCCTCCAATGCTAAATTTGTGATCCCTTGATGCCTCAAAACATGTCCTACCAACCGGTCCCTTCTTTTTGTCAAGTTGTGCCACAAACTCCTCTTCTCCCCAATTCTATTCAATACCTCCTCATTAGTTATGTGATCTATCCATCTAATCTTCAGCATTCTTCTGTAGCACCACATTTCGAAAGCTTCTATTCTCTTCTTGTCCAAACTAGTTATTGTCCATGTTTCACTTCCATACATGGCTACACTCCATACAAATACTTTCAGAAACGACTTCCTGACCATTAAATCTATACTCGATGTTAACAAATTTCTCTTCTTCAGAAACGCTTTCCTTGCCATTGCCAGCCTACATTTTATATCCTCTCTACTTCGACCATCATCAGTTATTTTACTCCCTAAATAGCAAAACTCCTTTACTACTTTAAGTGTCTCATTTCCTAATCTAATTCCCTCAGCATCACCCGATTTAATTTGACTACATTCCATTATCCTCATTTTGCTTTTGTTGATGTTCATCTTATATCCTCCTTTCAAGACACTGTCCATTCCGTTCAACTGCTTTTCCAAGTCCTTTGCTGTCTCTGACAGAATTACAATGTCATCAGCGAACCTCAAAGTTTTTATTTCTTCTCCGTGAATTTTAATACCTACTCCAAATTTTTCTTTTGTTTCCTTTACTGCTTGCTCAATATACAGATTGAATAAAATCGGGGAGAGGCTACAACCCTCTCTCACTCCCTTCCCAACCACTGCTTGCCTTTCATGTCCCCCGATTCTTATAACTGCCATCTGGTTTCTGTACAAATTGTAAATAGCCTTACGCTCCCTGTATTTTACCCCTGCCACCTTTAGAATTTGAAAGAGAGTATTCCAGTCAACATTGTCAAAAGCTTTCTCTAAGTCTACAAATCCTAGAAACGTAGGTTTGCCTTTTCTTAATCTTTCTTCTAAGATAAGTCGTAAGGTTAGTATTGCCTCACGTATTCCAACATTTCTACGGAATCCAAACTGATGTTCCGCAAGGTCCGCTTCTACTAGTTTTTCCATTCGTCTGTAAAGAATTCGTCTTAGTATTTTGCAGCTGTGGCTTATTAAACTGATTGTTCGGCAATTTTCACATCTGTCAACACCTGCTTTCTTTGGGATTGGAATTATTATATTCTTCTTGAAGTCTGAGGGTATTTCGCCTGTCTCATACATTTTGCTCACCGGATGGTAGAGTTTTGTCATGACTGGCTCTCCCAAGGCCGTCAGTAGTTCCAATAGAATGTTGTCTACTCCCGGGGCCTTGTTTCGACTCAGGTCTTTCTGTGCTCTGTCAAGCTCTTCACGCAGTATTGTATCTCCCATTTCATCTTCATCTGCATCCTCTTCCATTTCCAGTACATTGCCCTTGTATAAACCTTCTATATACTCCTTCCACCTTTCCGCCTTCCCTTCTTTGCTTAGAACTGGGTTTCCATCTGAGCTCTTGATATTCATACAAGTGGCTCTCTTTTCTCCAAAGGTCTCATTAATTTTCCTGTATGCAGTATCTATCTTACCCCTCGTGAGATAAGCCTCTACATCCTTACATTTGTCCTCTAGCTATCCCATTTTGCACTTCCTGTCGATTTCATTTTTGAGACGTTTGTATTCCTTTTTGCCTGCTTCATTTACTGCATTTTTATATTTTCTCCTTTCATCAATTAAATTCAATATTTCTTCTGTTACCCACGGATTTCTATTAGCCCTCGTCTTTTTACCTACTTTATCTTCTGCTGCCTTCACTACTTCATCCCTCAGAGCTACCCATTCTTCTTCTACTGTATTTCTTTCCTCCATTTCTATCAATTGTTCCCTTATGCTCTCCCTGAAACTCTTTACAACCTCTGGTTCTTTCAGTTTATCCAGGTCCCATCTCCTTAAATTAGAACCTTTTTGTAGTTTCTTCAGTTTTAATCTACAGTTCATAACCAATAGATTGTGATCAGAGTCCACATCTGCCCCTGGAAATGTCTTACAATTTCAAACCTGATTCCTAAATCTCTGTCTTACCATTATAATATCTATCTGATACCTTTTAGTATCTCCAGGGTTCTTCCATGTATATAACCTTCTTTTATGATTCTTGAACCAAATATTAGCTATGATTAAGTTATGCTCTGTGGAAAATTCTACCAGACGGCTTCCTCTTCCATTTCTTCCCCCCAATCCATATTCACCTACTAAGTTTCCTTCTCACCCTTTTCCTACTGCTGAATTCCAGTCACCCATAACTATTAAATTTTCGTCTCCCTTCACTACCTGAATAATTTCTTTTATCTCATCATAGATTTCCTCAATTTCTTCATCATCAGCAGAGCTAGTTGGCATATAAACTTGTAATACTGTAGTAGGCGTGGGCTTCGTATCTATCTTGGCCACAATAATGCGTTCACTAAGCTGTTTGTAGTAGCTTATCCGCACTCCTATTTTTTTATTCATTATTAAACCTACTCCCGCATTACCCCTATTTGATTTTGTATTTATAACCCTGTATTCACCTGACCAAAAGCCTTGTTCCTCATGCCACCGAACTTCACTAATTCCTACTATATTTAACTTTAACCTATCCATTTCCCTTTTTAAATTTTCTAACTTACCTGCCCGATTAAGGGATGTTACATTCCACGCTCCGATCCGTAGAACGGATAACGACGTCCTCTTGGGTAGTCCCCGCCCGGAGATCCGAATGGGGGACTATTTTACCTCCGGAATATTTTACCCAAGAGGACGCCATCATCATTTAATCATACAGTAAAGCTGCATGCCCTCGGGAAAGATTACGGCTGTAGTTTCCCCTTGCTTTCAGCCGTTCGCAGTACCAGCACAGCAAGGCCGTTTTGGTTAATGTTACAAGGCCAGATCAGTCAGTCATCCAGACTGTTGCCCCTGCAACTACTGAAAAGGCTGCTGCCCCTCTTCAGGAACCACACGTTTGTCTGGCCTCTCAACAGATACCTCTCCGTTGTGGTTGCACCTACGGTACGTCTATCTGTATCGCTGAGGCACGCAAGCCTCCCCACCAACGGCAATGATTAATAATTGGTGACTGAGTTTCAAACGGAATAATATTTTCATTTTGTTTAATGCTGGACGTCGATAGCGAAAGAAATTTGTGTCACATATAACTAAACTATGTCTGGACGCATCCTTTGTATCTAAACGTGAAGTACTGGAACTATCATACATGTGTGGCAACTGTCAGTCACTAGGGATGCTGAAACGTCTATAGGGGCAATATTCCGCTATGTTCCGTAACAAATTCCACACTCTTCAACCGAAATTGGTCGAGAAAGAAATGTATTGCATTACTTATTGAACATGGCTCGTAACTACGGTGTCGTCAGAAGATTCAAAGATTTTATTTCGTCTTCCTACACTTCCGCTCAATTTTCCAAATTTTTGGTTTGTTTCATAGCTTGTTGAAAGTACAGACTGAACAACGTCAGTTACAACCTTGTCTCACCTCCTCCTCAACCACCGCTTTTCTTTCATGTCCAACGACTCTTATAATTGTAATTATTTCCCTGGACAAGTTGTACATAACATTTCCATTCCCGCAGTTTTTTCCTGCTACCTGCAGAATTTGAAACAGTGTAGTCCGCTCAGGCCGGCCCGGGTGGCCGAGCGGTTCTAGGCGCTTCAGGCTGGAGCCGCGCGACCGCTGCGGTCGCAGGTTCGAATCCTGCCTCGGGCATGGATGTGTGTGATCTCCTTAGGTTAGTTAGGTTTAAGTAGTTCTAAGTTACAGGGGACTGATGACCTCAGAAGTTGAGTCCCATAGTGCTCAGAGCCTTTTTTTTTTTTTTTAAGTCCGGTCAATATTGTCACAAGCTTTCTCTAAATCTACATATGTGGTAGTGGATTGAGCTTAAGCTGAGCCCTACGACCAATTTGAGGTCCCGGCTGGCGACACTTCCCTGTTGTATCTTTTGTACAGGCAGTGCTGCCCCACTACAAAAAGATCGTGACTATTGCTGTATAGCTGAATGGGATCTCTGTGTTCCTGCACATAGACACTAGCTGTCAGTCACTATCACTGATTGGCCAACCTACCAGAAACTGGGAGCGCCACAGTTACATCCTTTCGACACCCCTCTCCGGAATTTTAGTAACAATTTAGTATCGGTCTTAGGCTTTCTCTGTGTCAGAGTGCAATCGGAGCTATAACCCTATGGCCAGGACCGAGAAAGGTAGCACACTGGACTCGCATTCGGAAGGACGACGTTTCAAACCCGCGCCCGGCCATCCTGATTTAGGTTTTCGTGATTTCACTAAATCGCTTAAGACAAATGCTGGGATGGTTCCTTTGAGAGGGCACGGCCGCTTTCCTTCTCCATCCTTCCCTAATCCAAGCTTGTGCTCCGTTTCTAATGACCTCACTCTCGACGGGACGTTAAACACTAATTTCTTCCTCCTCCTCCTATGGCCAGGATTTTGGTTTCTACTGTCCCACGACCCTGCAGCGTCTTAAGATTGGTTTTTAATGTATTTGAAATGGAAATTCACGACTCCACAGACCCCACATTGTCAAAGAGTTTCCCTAAATCTTCACTAGTGGGCATTGAAATTGCTACACCAAGAAGAAATGCAAATGATAAACGGGTATTCATTGAACAAATATGGTATACTAGAACTGACATGTGATTACATTTTCACGACATTTGGGTGCACCACCTCTGCCCGTAATAATGGCCTTGATACGTGGGATTGGGTTGTTTGGAGAAGGATGGGGAAGGACTCATCGGATTAGGGAAGGATGGGGAAGGAAGTCGTTCGTGCCCTTTCATAGGAACCATCCCGGGATTTGCCTGGAGCGATTTAGGGATATCACGGAAAACCTAAATCAGGATGTTCGGACGCTGGAGGCCTTGATACGCCTGGGCATTGAATCAAACAGAGCTTGGATGGCGTGTACAGGCACAGCTGCCCATGCAGCTTCAACACGATACCACGGTTCATCAAGAGTAGTGACTGGCATATTGTGAGGAGACAGTTGCTCGGCCACCATTCACCAGACGTTTCCAGTTGGTGAGGATAGAGCCACGGGTCGTAACTCATCTGAAATGTAACGTCCACCGTTCAAAGTGCTGTCAGTGCGAACAAGAGGTGAGCGAGACGTGTAACCAATGGCACCCCATACCATCACGACGGGTGATACGCCAGTATGGCGATGACGAATACACGCTTCTAATGTGCGTTCACCGCGATGTCGACAAACTCGCATGCGACCAACGTGATGCTGGTAAACAGAATCTGGAATCATCCGAAAAATTGACTTTTTGCCATTCGTGCACCCAGATTCGCCGTTGAGTACACCATCGCAAGCGCTCCTGTCTGTGATGCAGCGTCAACGGTAACCGCAGCCATGGTCTCCGAGCTGATAGTCCATGCTGCTGCGAACGTCGTCGAACTGTTCGTGCAGACGGTTGTTGTCTTGCAAACGTCCCTATGTGTTGACTCAGGGATGGAGACGTAGCTGCACGATCCGTTACAGGCAGATGCCTGTCATCTCGACTGCTAGTGATACGAAGCCGTTGGGATCCAGCACGGCGTTCCGTATTACCCTCCTGTACACACCGATTCCATATTCTTCTAACAGTCATTGGATCTCGACCAACGCGAGCAGCTATGTCGCGATACGATAAACCGCAATCTCGATAGACTACAATCCGACCTCTATCAAAGTCAGAAACGTGATGGTACACATTTCTCCTCCTTACACCAGGCATCACAACAACGTTTCACCAGGCAACGCCGGTCAACTGCTATGTGTGTATGAGAAATCGGTTGGAAACTTCCCTCATAACTGCACGTTGTAGGAATTGCCATTGGCGCCAACCTTGTGTGAATGCTCTGAAAAGCGAATTATTTGCATATCACAGCATCTTCTTCCTGTCGGTTAAATTTCGCGTCTGTCGGACGTAATCATCGAGGTGTAGCAATTTTAATGACCAGTAGTGTACAAATGTTGTAAACATAAATTCACCTTCCTTCTGTCCAAGATCAGTGCCAGTGTTGTTCCTACACTTCTCCGGATCTGAGACTGATCTTCCCTGAGTTCCACGTTTTACGATAAGTCTGTGGGGCGAGGTGGGACGGCGGAGTGTCGGGTGGCGAGGCTTGGCCCACACGCGGCCGCGCTCTCGGGGCAGGTCCCGCACGCGTGCACGCACTCACGCACGCACGCAGCCCGGTAGAGCTGGCATCCCTGGCGGCGGCCACACGCGGCGCACAGAGCCGTTCCTCTCTCCTCACCGCTCTCCACCCAGACAGAGCCGGGGGCAGGTAGGCCTCCCAGATGAGATGGTAATCGCCGGCCCAGCCTCGGGCCACTAAACGGGAACAAAGCGTACGGCCGCCGCGTCCCTGCCTGTCCCAGCATGCGTCGCTTTCCCGTTACGTACACCGTGTCACACGGCTGACCTGCAGTTCACGAGACTTCGCGCAAGCGTCATGTCATTCTGACGTCACACTCAGTATGGAAGAAGAAAAGAGCTCTCTATCGACTTCCGTTTGGTTCACAGCACGCGAGGCAAACGTGAGGATCAAAACGAGAACATTCACCTCAAGCAGAGAGAACTTGACGTTATGCTTTTCCTTTGCTGCAGAGTACGTTAACCTCGAAGTTTACAAATGTGTAAAGCTCTGCAGTTATGTGTCCTTGGTTGTGGGTAAGGGAGATATTAAAGTTGTAGGAAAATATCCGCTACCAGTCACAATAAAAGGTTGTTTATTTGTCACACGACCGGTTTCGGACTTGCGCCCATCTTCAGGTGTTTATACATTCAGGTACATGTTTGTACTGTTGGATATCACGGTATAAATACCAAAAAAAAAAAAAAAATATTTGCTGGGGACAATTGTAAGTGGTAAGGCAGCATTTGACGAAAATATATCTGTACTTACAAAAAGATGAAGCACCATTATTACAGTTATGCTGTGGTGATAGTTTTGCCACTTAGTTACACACTTATGCTCATATTCACGTCCATATATCAGTTTTACCAATTATAGCTTCATATTACACTATTATGTGTATTCGTAAAATACACTATGTTTACATACAAGCATGTGGGCTGTGGACAAAGAACTTAGATGTGTTGTTGTTGTGATCTTCAGTCCTGAGACTGGTTTGATGCAGCTCTCCATGCTACTCTATCCTGTGCAAGCTTCTTCATCTCCCAGAACCCACTGGAACCCACATCCTTCTGAATCTGCTTAGTGTAGTCATCTCTTGGTCTCCCTCTAAGATTTTTACCCTCTACGCTGCCCTCCAATACTAATTTGGTGATCCCTTGATGCCTCAGAACATGTCCTACCAACCGATCCCTTCTTCTGGTCAAGTTGTGCCACAAACTTCTCCCCAATACTATTCAATACTTCCTCATTAGTTATGTGATCTACCCATCTAATCTTCAGCATTCTTCTGTAGTACCACATCTCGAAAGCTTCTATTCCCTTTTTGTCCAAACTATTTATCGTCCATGTTTCACTTCCATACATGGCTACACTCCATACAAATACTTTCAGTAATGACTTCCTGACACTTAAATCTAGACTCAATGTTAAAAAATTTCTGTTCTTCAGAAACGCTTTCCTTGCCATTGCCAGTCTACATTTTATATCCTCTCTACCTCGACCATCACCAGTTATTTTGCTCCCCAAATAGCAAAACTCCTTTACTACTTTAAGTGTCTCATTTCCTAATCTAATTCCCTCACCATCACCCGACTTAATTCGACTACATTCCATTATCCTCGTTTTGCTCTTGTTGATGTTCATCTTATATCCTCGTTTCGAGACACTATCAATTCCGTTCAACTGCTCTTCGAAGTCCTTTGCTGTCTCTGACAGAATTACGATGTCATCGGCGAACCTCAAAGTTTTTATTTCTTCTCCATGGATTTTAATACCTACTCCAAATTTTTATTTTGTTTCCTTTACTGCTTGCTCAATATACACATTGAATGACATCGGAGAGAGACTACAACCCTGTCTCACTCCCTTCCCAACCACTGCTTCCCTTTAATGTCCCTCGAATCTTATAACTGCCATCTGGTTTCTGTACAAATTGTAAATAGGTTTTCGCCCCCTATATTTTACCCCTCCCACCTTCAGAATTTGGAGAGTATTCCAGTCAACATTGTCAAAAGCTTTCTCTAAGTCTACAAATGCTAGAAACGTAGGTTTGCCCTTGCTTAATCTAGCTTCTAAGATAAGTCGTAGGGTCAGTATTGCCTCACGTGTCCCAACATTTCTACGGAATCCAAACTGATCTTCCCCAAGGTCGGCTTCTACTAGTTTTTCCATTCGTCTGTAAAGAATTCGCGTTAGTATTTTGCAGCTGTGACTTATTAAACTGATAGTTCGGTAATTTTCACATCTGTCAACACCTGCTTTCTTTGGGATTGGAATTATTATATTCTTCTTGAAGTCTGAGGGTATTTCGCCTGTCTCATACATCTTGTTCACCAGATGGTAGAGTTTTGTCAGGACTGGCTCTCCCAAGGCCGTCAGTAGTTCCAGTGGAATGTTGTCTTCTCCCGGGGCCTTGTTTCGACTCAGGTCTTTCAGTGCTCTGTCAAACACTAGACGCAGTATCGTATCTCCCATTTCATCTTCATCTACATCCTCTTCCATTTCGATAATATTGTCCTCAAATACATCGTCCTTGTATAGACCCTCTATATACTCTCCTTCAACCTTTCTGCTTTCCGTTCTTTGCTTAGAACTGGGTTTCGATCTGAGATCTTGATGTTCATACAAGTGGTTCTCTTTTCTCCAAAGGTCTCTTTAATTTTCCTGTAGGCAGTATCTATCTTACCCCTAGTGAGATAAGCCTCTACATCCTTACATTTGTCCTCTAGCCATCCCTGCTTAGAAATTTTGCACTTCCTGTCGATCTCATTTTTGAGACGGCTGTATTCCTTTTTGCCTGCTTCATTTACTGCATTTTTATACACTCCTGGAAATGGAAAAAGGAACACATTGACACCGGTGTGTCAGACCCACCATACTTGCTCCGGACACTGCGAGAGGGCTGTACAAGCAATGCTCACACGCACGGCACAGCGGACACACCAGGAACCGCGGTGTTGGCCGTCGAATGGCGCTAGCTGCGCAGCATTTGTGCACCGCCGCCGTCAGTGTCAGCCAGTCTGCCGTGGCATACGGAGCTCCATCGCAGTCTTTAACGCTGGTAGCATGCCGCGACAGCGTGGACGTGAACCGTATGTGCAGTTGACGGACTTTGAGCGAGGGCGTATAGTGGGCATGCGGGAGGCCGGGTGGACGTACCGCCGAATTGCTCAACACGTGGGGCGTGAGGTCTCCACAGTACATCGATGTTGTCGCCAGTGGTCGGCGGAAGGTGCACGTGCCTGTCGACCTGGGTCCGGACCGCAGCGACGCACGGATGCACGCCAAGACCGTAGGATCCTACGCAGTGCCGTAGGGGACCGCACCGCCACTTCCCAGCAAATTAGGGACACTGTTGCTCCTGGGGTATCGGCGAGGACCATTCGCAACCGTCTCCATGAAGCTGAGCTACGGTCCCGCACACCGTTAGGCCGTCTTCCGCTCACACCCCAACATCGTGCAGCCCGCCTCCAGTGTGTCGCGACAGGCGTGAATGGAGGGACGAATGGAGACGTGTCGTCTTCAGCGATGAGAGTCGCTTCTGCCTTGGTGCCAATGATGGTCGTATGCGCGTTTGGCACCGTGCAGGTGAGCGCCACAATCAGGACTGCATACGACCGAGGCACACAGGGCCAACACCCGGCATCATGGTGTGGGGAGCGATCTCCTACACTGGCCGTAAACCTCTGGTGATCGTCGAGGGGACACTGAATAGTGCACGGTACATCCAAACCGTCATCGAACCCATTGTTCTACCATTCCTAGACCGGCAAGTGAACTTGCTGTTCCAACAGGACAATGCACGTCCGCATGTATCCCGTGCCACCCAACGTGCTCTAGAAGGTGTAAGTCAACTACCCTGGCCAGCAAGATCTCCGGATCTGTCCCCCATTGAGCATGTTTGGGACTGGATGAAGCGTCGTCTCACTCGGTCTGCACGTCCAGCACGAACGCTGGTCCAATTGAGGCGCCAGGTGGAAATGGCATGGCAAGCCGTTCCACAGGACTACATCCAGCATCTCTACGATCGTCTCCAACGGAGAATAGCAGCCTGCATTGCTGCGAAAGGTGGATATACACTGTACTAGTGCCGACATTGTGCATGCTCTGTTGCCTGTGTCTATGTGCGTGTGGTTCTGTCAGTGTGATCATGTGATGTATCTGACCCCAGGAATGTGTCAATAAAGTTTTCCCTTCCTGGGACAATGAATTCACGGTGTTATTATTTCAATTTCCAGGAGTGTATTTTCTCCTTTCATCAATTAAATTCAATATTTCTTCGGTTACCCAAGGATTTCTACTAGCCCTCGTCTTTTTACCTACTTGATCCTCTGCTGCCTTCACTACTTCATCCCTCAAAGCTACCCATTCTTCTTCTACTGTATTTCTTTCCCCCATTCCTGTCAATTGCTCCCTTATGCTCTCCTTGAAACTCTGTACAACCTCTGGTTCTTTCAGTTTATACAGGTCCCATGTCCTTAAATTCCCACCTTTTTGCAGTTTCTTCAGTTTTAATCTACAGGTCATAACCAATAGATTGTGGTCAGAGTCCACATATGCCGCTGGAAATGTCTTACAATTTAAAACCTGGTTCCTAAATCTCTGTCTTAGCATTACGTAATCTATCTGATACCTTTTAGTATCTCCAGGCTTCTTCCATGTATACAGCCTTCTTTTATGATTCATGAACCAAGTGTTACCGATGATTAAGTTGTGCTCTGTGCAAAATTCTACCAGGCGGCTTCCTCTTTCATTTCTTTGCCCCAGTCCATAATCACCTACTACGTTTCCTTCTCTCCCTTTTCCTACTACCGAATTCCAGTCACCCATGACTATTAAATTTTCATCTCCCTTCACTATCTGAATAATTTCTTTTATTTGATCATACATTTCTTCAATTTCTTCGTCATCTGCAGAGCTAGTTCTCATATAAACTTGTACTACTGTAGTAGGTGTGGGCTTCGTATCTATCTTGGCCACAATAATGCGTTCACTATGCTGTTTGTAGTAGCTTACCCGCATTCCTATTTTGCTATTCATTATTAAACCTACTCCTGCATTGCCCCTATTTGATTTTGTGTTTATAACCCTGTAGTCACCTGACCATTAGTCTTGTTCCTCCTGCCACCAAACTTCACAATTCCCACTATATCTAACTTTAACCTATCCATTTCCCTTTTTAAATTTTCTAACCTACTTGCCCGATTAAGGGATCTGACATTCCACGCTCCGATCCGTAGAACGCCAGTTTTCTTTCTCCTGATAATGGCATCCTCTTGAGTAGTCCCTGCCTGGAGATCCGAATGGGGGACTATTTTACCTCCGGAATATTTTACCCAAGAGGACTCCATCATCATTTAATCATACAGTAAAGCTGCATGCCCTCGGGAAAAATTACAGCCGTAGTTTCCCCTTGCTTTCAGCCGTTCGCAGTACCAGCACAGCATGGCCGATTTGGTTTATGTTACAAGGCCAGATCAGTCAATCATCTAGACTGTTGCCCCTGCAACTACTGAAAAGGCTGCTGCCCCTTTTCAGGAAGCACACGTTTGTCTGGCCTCTCAACAGATACCCCTCCGTTGTGGTTGCACCTACGGTACGTCTATCTGTATCGCTGAGGCACGCAAGCCTCCCCACCAACGGCAAGGTCCATGGTTCATGGGGGGAGGAACTTAGATGTAGCGGATGTAAAGATGTTGCTCACACAGAAACTAGTAGGTTCTGGTCAAAGAACTTAGTTACAGGAAGTGCAAAGGTGCTGCATATATAGAAAATTAAAAAGCTATTATAGACTGCGACGTTTCTCGACATACATTATGAAATTTTTTGATTCACATTTTAGACGGAGAACTTAGATCTAGGAAGTACAATGTTGGTTATATATATATATATGAAATTACTCAAAGCTATTACAAATTAAAAAATGACAGCTAGAACTGTTTTGAGCCACACTGTTGTCCGAGAACTTAGATCTAGTAGGTACAATAATGTTACACATATGAAATTTTTGAAAGCTATTACACATTATAGAATGCCAGTTACAGCTTTTCTTTACAATGTGACTATTACAAGTGTAATATATATAAGTGTTTGCAAGAAATAACTCCGAAACTTACTGAAAATATTGTACCAACTATTTTTCCTAATACACCATCATCAACTTCGAAAATGTGACGACTTTCTGATTTACAAGCGAAAAAGAAGCTGAAGCCAGGCAGCACTGAATCCAATAATGTATGCATTCGACAGTGTTCATTAAGATATTCCAACAAAATATAACTTTTTTTTTTAGAAAATCTTAAGACTAGTTTCAGTACTTGGTGTTTATTTAGAAATGGTGAGTAGCCATTCTAGCAGACGAAACTCATTTATATTAGGACCAATGAATAAATACTCTTTCAAAATACCAACACACTGTGGATCTCAAAAACACGTCGCTGATGGTAAACTTGGTTGTAAAGAAATGACGAAAAGCCTAACACTAGTCGTTAAAGATGTACTTTACTTGAAAAAGCTTTTTGGAAAAGAAGTACAGTTGTCCTTTATAGTTACCTTTTAACTCTGGTGCGCCGGCCGAGGTGGCCGAGCGGTTCTAAGCGCTACAGTCAGGATCCGCGCGACCGCTACGGTCGCAGGTTCGAATCCTGCCTCGGGCATGGATGTGTGTGATGTCCTTAGGTTAATTAGGTTTAAGTAGTACTAAGTTCTAGGGGACTGATGACCTCAGAAGTTAAGTCCCATACTACTCAGAGCCATTTGAACCGTTTTTAACTCTGCTGCAAATGTGACTGCCTTTTCTATGTTTTTTATTCTGATGATCAACGTGTGAATATTTATTCGCATTTGCATGTTTCATGATTAATTAGGAAATTATGTACAACGACGCCTCACACCAGAGGGGGAGGGGGAGAGAGAGAGAAAGAGAGAGAGCGCACTCTGTACACAACATCCAGTATCATAGAAGGAACATACTTCTACTACTTTTAGAAACGCGAAGGAGGGAAAAAAAATTTCTAATACGTCAGAACGCGAACCACCCTCATACTTTATCCTTGCATTCAACACTCAACGCTCTAAACGCTACACCACGATAAACTGACAGACTTTCATCCTTTGTACTGTAACTTACACCTCATGAAAGCTTTAACAGCCGATACCTCATTGTATGACGTTTTAGTACAAGAAATAGTACCAACATTAATGTCTTTTTATAAATATTCAGCGCCCAATTGCCTTGAAACGGCATACTTTCATAACACGGAAGTTAAGATACGAAATTACGATACCCAATATGGTGTTCCCAGGCAGCTAGCATCGAATGTTAAGGAAAGTCGCCAGCAGTTCCTGCGCTGTTCGATAAGTGCGTGAGGCGTCAAAATGACGTCATGTTTGCAAGAAATATTGTGAACTGTATGTTACCCATGCACATATAGAGCTTACAAGCTAAACAAGACGATTCTCGTGTCAGACACGCGCACCTGGAGGATTACCGATTCGGCACTTCAGGCTGGTGTAGAGAAAAGGCATTTCAGGTATGTCCGCGCATATGCGCGTGACACTTACAAGAGAATGCTTTCGGCGCATGCGTATTTCGTCGTTCTTGACTTCCGTAAGGCACCGCCGCCTAATGAACAAAATACGTGTGTACGGCTATCAGACCAAATGGGTATTAGATTGAAGAGTTTGTAGCAAACAAAACACAGCATGGCATTCTCAGTGGAAAGAAGTCTTCAACATAAAACTGGCTTCGAGTGCACCAGAATGATTATAGGTCCATTACTTTTCACAATACAGAACGATCTATTGACACGTCATCAGCATGGCTTCAGAAAACATCGCTCTTGTGCAACGCAGCTAGCTCTTTATTCGCACGAAGTAATGGCCGCTATCGAAAGGGGATCTCAAGTTGATTCCGTATTTCTAGATTTCCGGAAAGCTTTTGACACCGTTCCTCATAAGCGACTTCTAATCAAGCTGCGGAGCTATGGGGTATCGTCTCAGTTGTGCGACTGGATTCGTGATTTCCTGTCAGGAAGGTCGCAGTTCGTAGTAATAGACGGCAAATCATCGAGTAAAACTGAAGTGATATCAGGTGTTCCCCAGGGAATCGTCCTGGGATCTCTACTGTTCCTGATCTATATAAATGACCTGGGTGACAATCTTAGCAGTTCTCTTAGATTGTTCGCAGATGATGCTGTAATTTACCGTCTAGTAAGGTCATCCGAAGACCAGTATCAGTTGCAAAGCGATTTAGAAAAGATTGCTGTATGGTGTGTCAGGTGGCAGTTGACGCTAAATAACGAAAAGTGTGAGATGATCCACATGAGTTCCAAAAGAAATCCGTTGGAATTCGATTACTCGATAAATAGTACAATTCTCAAGGCTGTCAATTCAAGTAAGTACCTGGGTGTTAAAATTACGAACAACTTCAGTTGGAAGGACCACATAGATAATATTGTCGGGAGCGCGAGCCAAAGGTTGCGTTTCATTGGCAGGACACTTAGAAGATGCAACAAGTCCACTAAAGAGACAGCTTACACTACACTCGTTCGTCCTCTGTTAGAATATTGCTGCGCGGTGTGGGATCCTTACCAGGTGGGATTGACGGAGGACATCGAAAGGGTGCAAAAAAGGGCAGCTCGTTTTGTATTATCGCGTTATAGGGGAGAGAGTGTGGCAGATATGATACACGAGTTGGGATGGAAGTCATTACAGCATAGACGTTTTTCGTCGCGGCGAGACCTTTTTACGAAATTTCAGTCACCAACTTTCTCTTCCGAATGCGAAAATATTTTGTTGAGCCCAACCTACATAGGTAGGAATGATCATCAAAATAAAATAAGAGAAATCAGAGCTCGAACAGAAAGGTTTAGGTGTTCGTTTTTCCCGCTCGCTGTTCGGGAGTGGAATAGTAGAGAGATAGTATGATTGTGGTTCGATGAACCATCTGCCAAGCACTTAAATGTGAATTGCAGAGTAGTCATGTAGAGGATGTTGGAGAGAGAATACACATATACATACAATATATATATAAATATATTATTAAACTGTGATACATATAGCCTTGAAGCGTGGGATACATATTTACAAATCTCTCTTGTTTAAATTCTTCATTTATGTGGCCTTAGTGTCCGTAGTTGATTTATAATTCATGAGAGTATTTTTGGTCTGTCGTTGCAATTACAAAAATGCCTGATTTTTTCACCAGACGCGTTTCGCCTTATTGAGGTAAAGCGTCATCAGTGGTCTGTAATTAAGTTATTTACATTTTGATTTGCTTTTTAGATCCAAAAACAGTTAGTTTAGAATAGGTTAATTTGTACGTACGGTTATTTTTCGGCTGATTTCTCGCTTACACCGCTAAATGCGGTCGTTAGCACATCGATGGTTTTCTGGTTTTGACACTGATAATTTTCGTCTAATTTTTAGATGTTCTGCAGCACTATGCACTTTGCACACCATACTTTTATGCACACCACTGTATTCAATTTCTTTTTGTACTTCAAGTATGTGTTGTTGTTTGTGTTTTGTAGTGTTGCCAACTTAACCATTCCACTCCTCTGTCTTTGACCTACAACTTTTTTTAAAAAAATAAAATTGTTGTATGTGTGTAATTCTATTTAATTATGTTCCTGTGTATTTATATACTGTGTAAGACTAGAGAATCAATAGGAATGTAGAAATGTTTTTCTTGGGGGGGGGGGGGGCCTAGGACATACGCATATAGCAGTGTGACGGAGGGTGAGTTACAGAAGGTAAGGAGCGAGAAGTGAAACGAAACTGCAGTGGGGGTGGGGGTTGTGGAAGAGTGGGAGGGGGTGAAGGATGGAAAAGGCTTTTGTCTTTTTAATTTTAATAATTAACAGCCTCAACTGCACGGTTTACCTAGAATTTACCTAGGTTTCAGTCGGGATACCCCAACCTTCTTCAGAAAAACAGTAACTACCGTCTGTCCATAGTGGGCATCGTCAAGCTAAAACTACAAATCCATAAATTATCGTCAGACTGTAAAAACTTATCTGAAACAGCCTCGGCCCCACTTCGCGACCGCGATGCGGCAGCCACGAGTGATGTACTGGAACTTTTCATGTAATTTCATCAATTATTCTATATAGAGTCTGGTTTCCAGTATTTATCTGGTCATTCATCAATATACTTTGTGTTAATGTTTTTTGTATGCGGAATTTTTCTTGGAAAGGGAGGAGGTGACTGTCTTAACTGATGTTTATGATATTCATAACGTTTTCAATATTACTCGGTCTATGGTGTTGTTCTTTTAGATGATACTCAAATGTTGAATAATTTGTACCGTATTTGAAAGCTCTTATATGTTCTTTATATCTTGTGTCAAATGTCCTGCCAGTCATTCCAATGTATATCTCCTCACAATCTCTGCAACTGAACTGATAGACACAACATTGTGCGTAACTGTCTGGTTTTGATTTTAGTTTTGGATGTGCTTTTGTATAGAATTGTTTGTTTTGTAAGCAATGTTTATGCCTTGCTTTTGAATATGTTTCCTATTTTATGAGTTAATTTGTTGTGATAGGTCACTGATGCCATTTTCTTGTTGTAGTGCAAGCTGTATGAGTTAGTGTGGTTTGATTAGTTTTTTCATTAATTGTCTTTTATTTTTTGTTTAGTTTGTCTACCATTGTTTATTTATGTTCATTTTTAATGATATTTGTTTTATAATGGCTAAGTCTTTCTGGTTATTAGAATTGTTTAGGAGGATCCTGGTTCAAAATGGTTCAAATGGCTCTGAGCACTGTGGGACTTACCTTCTTTGGTCATCAGTCCCCGTAGAACTGAGAACTACTTAAACCTAACTAACCTAAGGACATCAAACACAGCCATGCCCGAGGCAGGATTCGAACCTGCGACCGTAGCTATTGCGCGGTTTCAAACTGTAGCGCCTAGAACCGCTCGTCCACTGCGTCCGGCGGGGATCCTGTTCAGCCTGTTTAACATGTATGTGATTGCTGCTTCTTTGTGGTTCTGTGGGTGGTTTGAAGTTGCATTTAAGATAATGTCACTTGTCGTGAGTTTTCTGTGTATGTCAAAAGTGTGTTTAATATTGTCTTTTCTTACGGTTATGTCTAAAAAGTTGAGTGTATTTCTTGTTGTTCTTCTATTGTGAACCTTATGTTTTTGTGTACAGTATATATGTCTCGGTGTAGTTGCTGTATTCGGTTTTTAGGTTCATCTACCGTGCATATTACGTCATCCACGTATCTGTAGCAGTAGATGACGTTGTAGCTTTTCTTTGTCATTAAAAAAGTGTCAAAGACAGAAAAACATCGATGTGCTAACAGACCGCATTTCCCGATATAAGCGAGAAATCAGCCGAAAAATCACCGTAAGTACAAATCAACCTATTGTTAACGAACTGTTTTCCAATCTAAAAAGCAAAGCAAAATGTAAATAACTTAATTAGAGACCACTGATGGTGCTTTATCTCAATAAAGCGGAACCCGTCTGGTGGAAAAATCACGCATTTTTGTACTTACAACGACAGACCGAAAATACTCTCTAGTTTAGTTTACTGATTTCGAAACATCCTCCCTCAGCGAAACGGACAATTTACGTCGATACTCGAAATGAAGTACAAGTTAAAAGTCCAGAGAACAGACATAAAAATTTTGAGGTTTGCCGACGACATTCTAATTCTCTCGAAGACAGAAAGGGATCTGAAAAAACAGTTGACGACTTCGACACTGTTTTGAAAGGTGGATATAAAATGAGCATCAACAAAAGCAAAACAACGTTAATGCAATGTAACTGAATTAATTCAGGTGACGCTGGGGGTACTGGATTAGGAAACAAAACATTTAAAATAATGGGTGAGTTTTGCTGTTTGATAACTGATGATGGTCAAAGTAGGCTATAAAATGTAGACTGGCAAGAAAAGCGTTTCGGTAGAAGAGGAATTTGCCAACTTTGAATATAGATTTATGTGCCAGGACTTCTTTTCTTTAAGCATTTGTCTGAAGTATGGCCATGTATGGAAATGAAACATAGACGACAAACCAGAGAAGAAGAGAACAGGGGCTTTTGAATTGTGATGCTACAGAGGAATGCTAAAGATTACGTAACAATTGAGGAGGTACTATAGGTTTCGGATGAAAAGAAATTCGTGGCCAAAGCTGAGAACGAATCGGATGATAGGACACATTCTGAGACATCAAGGGATCACCAGTTTAGTGCTGGCGGACAGTGTGTGTGTGTGTGGGGGGGGGGGGGGGCGGTGTGTGAGGAAGGCTAAAAATCGCAGAGGGAAACCAAGAGGTGAATACAGTAAGTAGATTCAGCCGGATGTAAGTAGCAGTGGTTATTTGGAGACAAAGAGACTTGCACAGGTTAGAGTAACGTGGAGAGTTATATCAACCCAGTCTTCGGAATGAAAATCACAACATTTATAATTCCTCCCATACTCGGGTAAGTACGTCCATCGTCACTGACTTTATAGCAGTAAGAATCCGGTTTTTCAACGCCTCTAGATTCTGTGATATTTTGTGCATAAGCGTTGGGCTTAATGAAACCTCACAAGAAGAAGTCACCGGGCGTCAAATTCGGTGACCGTGCAGGCGAGCTCAGAAGGGCTAAGTCGAAGTCTCTTCGCCAACTAATCCAAAAGCTGATCGAGTTTCATTCAGGTTCAGTTACTCATGCAGTTGTGGAGGTGCCACAACTTGTTGAAAAATGAAGCCGTCTTCGTTCAGCCTAGGAAACAATCAGTTTTGTAACATAGCAAGATATTGCTAACTCTTCACCGCGTTTCAAACTAAGGAGAATCGGCTGTAAGTAGATATGTAGGATATAGAACAAAACACACTGACTACGGGTAAATCTCGTACACGTTCTTTACGCCCCGAATTCGAACACTGTGTTTGTTTAATTTCCCACTAAGGTGGAAACTCGCATGATCACTGAACACCTCACGTTGTGCGAGTGTACGAGACTATTCGTAAAGTAAAAAACGATCGATTGCGAAATGGAAATCACAATGAAAACTCGATGAAGCTTTGCATAGATGTTTCTGCAGTGACTCTAGTATGCCAGTATATTGCGTCAAGTCGCTCTTCTCGGTCCTGAACGCACATTGAGCATGTAAGTACGCCTAGAAAATAGTATCTCCCGCCAAGTATGGGTGTCTGCCGAGAGCTTTCGTCTGATTGTATGCAAACCCATTTAACGTAATTGCCATGGTACCACTCCTACAGTGTTTTCGATGGGAAGTGTTTGATCAGCCAGCATAAAGCCCGGAGTTTGCTTCCTCCGATTTTCAGTCCTGTTCAAATGAACTGCTGGCTATGAAGAGAACATTTTGGCAGTGAGCTGCGGTCCTGCGTAGAAAATTGTCAGAAAGCACAGGAAGCTGCCTTCTATGAAGAGGGTATTGGATAGCTGGTACAACGCTACGACAGATGTCTTAAGTCGGAGCAGCGACTGTGTATAGTAATAGGTGGAAAATGTAGCTAACTGTTGCAGATAAAACAGTTTCGATTTCAATGTGGTTTCCATTTCCTTACTTTCATTATAGCCCAAATGGTTCAAATGGCTCTGAGCACTATGGGACTTAATTGCTGTGGTCATCGGTCCCCTAGAACTTAGAACTACTTAAACCTAACTTACCTAAGGACATTACACACATCCATGCCTAAGGAAGGATTCGAGCCTGAGGCCGTAGCGGTAGCGCGGTTCCAGACTGTAGCGCCTAGAACCGCTCGGCCACTTCGGCCGGCCATTATAGCCCTCGTATTATCATTGTCAAATTGTTCTTGGAGGCATGTGTAGCTGCCGACTGGCACGACGAGCTGATCTTGTAGACTACGTCGGAAAGCGGTTTGAATTCGTGCGACATTTTCGTCGGGAACATAAGGGCGGCCAGGACCCTTCCCCCAACACACACATCCTTTGTCTCCAAGCTGTCGATACCGTCCACGAATGTTCCATCCCTTCGGAGGAACAGTTTTGTACCTGAACCTCAAACGTCTTTGCACTGTCATCACGGAATAACACTTCGCAAACTAGAGAACACAAAATGGTGTCTGCGGCAGAATAGCCATTTTGCAATGTGTGACGGTAACCAAGCAAACAGAAGACAATCGACATCTAGTGGCAATGACTATAAACTAGACGGTGTATTCGTTCCTCCAATAACCAAGCGGTGGCGCAGCAGTTATCGTTTTGACAACACAATAATTTGTAATATGTGTATTCTTTTACAAACACCCTGCACACATAAATGACATAGTACGCAACATCGAAAGTTCCATGAGACTTTTGGCAGATGACGCTGTTGCACACGCTGACACGTCGCAATGCTATAAAATTGCAGCGAATTACAGGAGAACCTGCAGAGGATCGGCCGGTCGGAGTGGCAGAGCGGTTCTAGGCGCTTCTGTCCGGAACCGCGCTACTGCTACGGTCGCAGGTTAGAATCCCGCCTCGGAGATGGATGTGTGTGATGTCCTTAGGTTTAAGTAGTTCTAAGTTCTAAGGGACTGATGACCTCAGATGTTAAGTCCCATAGCGCACAGAGTCATTTTTTGCAGAGGATCGACGCTTGGTGAAGCGAGTGCCGGTTGATCCTCAACATAAACAAATATAACGTTTGAGTATACATGACCAGAAATATCAATTATTATATTATTACACGATTGCAGAACACTCACTAGAAACACTACCTTCCATAAAATGTCTACGAG
Source organism: Schistocerca gregaria (assembly GCF_023897955.1). Taxonomy (NCBI): domain Eukaryota; kingdom Metazoa; phylum Arthropoda; class Insecta; order Orthoptera; family Acrididae; genus Schistocerca; species Schistocerca gregaria. The sequence continues at coordinate 424,064,740 of NC_064920.1, forward strand.
TATGTGAACGGAGCAATTTAAAGTGGAATGACCACACAAAACTAATCGCTGGAAAGGCAGCAACCAGACTGAGATTCACTGATAGAATTCTCACGAAATATAGTTCGTCAACAAACGACGTAGCTTGTAAAAACCTCATTCGACCAATACTCGAATGTTGCTTGTTGGTCTGGATTGGGAACCAAATAGGAATGAAGAAGTAGAGAACATACAAAGAAGAGCAGCGCGTTTTCTTACACGTTCACATAGTAAACATGAAAGCATCATGGAGATGATCAAACAACTGCAGTGGCAGAGGCAGCAAGAGAGGATTTCTGCATCACGGTACAGTTTACTGTTAAAGTTTCAAGGGCGTACGTTCCTAGAAGATTCAAGAAATATATTGCGTCCTGCCATGAAGATGAAGTTAGAGAGATTCGAGCCCATATGGAGGCTTAACGGCAATGTTCTTACCACGAACAATTCGCGACCAGTAAAGGAATATGGGGATGTGGGAGTGGTACACGAAGTACCCTCCGCTACATACCGGCAACGTGGGTTGCGGAGTTTAGATGTAGGTGTATAAAGGGAAAAGGTGCATTAGCGATCACATCTTGCCGCCCTTAATGGGAATATTATGCGGTGTTCGGTCAACACCAGTCCGGTGCCACCAACGTAACAAGTCTTTTTCAAAAAACTATTTATTATATATTGGCTTTCAGCTGATAGCCCAATAACCTTCAACTCAAAATTCCCACAGTTTCGTTCTTGTGTATCATCATCCTCATCATTTACACACATACTCCGGAAGCCGTCATACGGTAAATGACGGAGGGTAATTTGTACCACTACTAATCATTCCTTTACCTGCCTGATGCGCAAATGGACCGACGGAAAAACGACCATCTATATGCTTCTGTACGAGCTCTGACTTATCTTCTCTCGTCTTCTCGGTCGTTACGCAAGATACGTGTTGATGGCAGTAGTATCGTTCTGCAGTCTGTCACAAATGCCAGCTCCCTAAACCATGTCAACAGTATTTCGCGAAATGAACGTCTTTTTCCCTGCAGGGATTCTCATCTGATTTCACTAAGCATCTCTCCAACACTTGCATGTTGATCGAACCAGTCGATAACAAATCTATAGCACGTCTCTGAACTGTTTCATTGTCTTCCTTTAAATCGATCTGATGCGAACCCAAAAAACTAACTCGAGAATGGATTGTAAAAGTGTTACGTAAGCTCTCTTCTTTATAGATGGGCTTCGTTTTCCTACAGTTCCCCCAGTAAATCGAAGTCGACTATTTGTCTTCCACTACGTACTCTTTCAATTTCCTTTGTAACGCTACGCCCAGATAATTCATCGACATGACTGTGTCAAGCAGCAAACGAGCACTGCTCTACTCGAACATTACAGGATTGTAATCATGACATTCGCTGCAAGATACTGAGCCGGCCAGGGTGGCCGAGCGGTTCTAGGCGCTAGGCGCTACAGTCTGGAACCGCGAGGCCGCTACGGTCGCAGGTTCGAATCCTGCCTCGGGCATGGATGTGTGTCATGTCCTTAGGTTAGTTAGGTTTAAGTAGTTCTAAGTTTTAGGGGACTGATGACCTCAGCAGTTAAGTCCTATAGTGCTCAGAGCCATTTGAACCATTTTGCTCGATACTGATCTCCTCTACACTTTTCCACCCGTAACAGTTTTCAACTATACGCATCTGTTCCGCTGCTGTACGTTTCCCATTAGGTCGTCTTTTCTCATCCCTCCGTATCCAGTAAATACCTTCCCTGATTCGATTACTATCTACTCGTCTGGCTCTATGCCCCGCCAGCCTCGTTTTCATTCCCACAGCAATCGCAATTACGTCACCCACTCCAGTCTGTTCCCTGATCTGTTTGTTCTCCTGCCTCGCCTAGTGATCCGAATACGCATCTCTCCGTCGTTCACTGGGGGACCCTCAGTGCTTCGACGATTTTCACATTAAACTCAATTTCTCACTTCCGTAACTCAAAAATAATTACACACACCGAGTCAAAACTTTCAAAAACCTACTTAGTTTTCCAAAACAACTGCGGGCCATTTCTTTTGTTGTCCATTCACTTGCTGTCTGCTGCTGTCCCATATCCAGTAACTCAAAAACTAGGCCTATGATTTTATTCATAACTGCTACCATTTCTTTTTCGTTATGTTTGTTATGTATTATTTTAGTCTGATGGTAACCGATTTTCAAGTCTACTCTTAACTTGCTCTATTGAGTTATGCCATCCGTTGTTCATGTTTAGCTGCACTAGAGGTACGCAAGATAATGTTTTGAGCATAACGAAATTGTTTCTAGTATACAGCAAGTACCAGTATCAAACCCACTAACGATGCACCTCTCAGCAGACCAGTGAAGATGCTCTGTCATGGTTTGCTGCGAGTCTCGGTCCAGACGGCAAGGAAAAGAACGTGTTTGACTACTGGATATTCTGAAAGTATTGCCCTACACTGCACACTAGACTCGCATTCTGGAGGACGACAGTTCAAATCCGCGTCCGGCCATCCGCGATTTCCCTAAAAAGCCCCACGCAAATTCCGGGATTGTTCCGCTCAGAGGGCACGACCGATTTCCTTCTCTACCCTTGACAATACGAGCTTGTGCTCCATCGCTAATGATCTCGAGGTCGATGGGTCGGTAAACCCTGATCTTCCTTCTCCAACACTGAGAAAAAGACGCCACAGCAGAAGACCTAACTCTCAAACAGACCCTCCACTTTGCGCCAAAAGCTGGCCCGAACACTTACTCACCAACGCCGCCGTCGAACTACGAGTCAAGAGCACGTTAGAACAAAGACGCCATCAGAGCGCAATTCTGTATTCGAAGGCTGTTGGCGAATTCTGGATCGTCAATCCTACGCAGCATGCAGTTTCTGTATGTGGGCCATCGGGAAAATCCGCGGTTGTTAGGCGCCATGTCTACCGGCCAGGTGTGTAGAATATGCTGGCAGTGGCTGCAGTACCTGCGCTGCCACCCGAGGACACCACTGCAGAAGTTTTCGTCCTGATTGATGTCACAGCACTCATGGAAGCATGTCCACAGCAACTACGATGGTCTCTTCCTCGGTGCTCTGTGGCTACTGGTCGTAGAGTTCTCTATGTAGCCTGCTTTTATACACCCTCAGCCGCAAACGGCATCCAAAACATGTATTCTTCGACTTTTCATCCCGCCTGTAACAGCGCAGCGTCCAATTTGAGCGCGCTTTCAAAACGCAAACTACCAGAGCTGTCGTCACTGTCGATAAGGAAGACACGCTGAATGTTTCCTTAGCACCCCGCCTACACGCAAACACGTCAATCTGATCAGCCCAAACACTAAACACTGTGCAATGTCATTCAGTGTCCCAGCTGACTCTCATTCTACACCATACATGTTCCTGTTTCTGTAGTATGGTAGACGACATGTGACAACTCGGGATCACAACCCAGCTTTCAGCCGGCCGCGGTGGTCTAGCGGTTCTGGGCGCTCAGTCCGGAACCGCGAGACTGCTACGGTCGCAGGTTCGAATCCTGCCTCGGGCATGGATGTGTGTGATGTCCTTAGGTTAGATAGGTTTACGTAGTTCTAAGTTCTAGGGGACGGATGACCACAGATGTTAAGTCCCATAGTGCTCAGAGCCATTTGAACCATTTTTGAACCCAGCTTTCAGTAATCTATCCTCTACGGTTCGTGGTGACAGTTGGCCTGTAACCTTTGCCCGGATTTCAGCTCTTCTAACGTGTCTGTTGTCCTGAGTACAGCTCGTCACCAGTCTTTCCACAGTTGTTGCACTACAGCCAACTCTCTGTATGATCTGTTAATACGATACTCCTGTGTCCCCCCATGTCAATGATTCTGCCTTTCCCAAAGTTGGAAAGGTGGCGATGAACTGCACCTGCACGTCTTCTCGGCACGATGTGCTGCGATCTCCATCTGAAATTTCCGGTAATATTAGAAACTTCCAGCAGCCATCACTTACTCGAACCATTCTTCATAATTAACAATGTTTTTTTGTCAGTATTCAAAATGCTGAAAACAGCTGGCATTAGGATGAAATTTTAATCTAAATATCCCACAGCCATGGAAATATTGGAGTATCAGTTTGCTAGCATTCAATCGAGGGGTCCGTTGTGTAGCACTTTCCCTTCCCCTAAATTTAAAAGCCCGCCCTAAAATGAAGTTTTGCTCAGACTACTAACTAAAACGAAATCTCGTTCCCGCAAGACTCGGTGTAACTGTTTAACCTCTTTTGATGCTATTCAGTTGTCAGGATGAACATTACTGCAAAGGGCATTTGATTCTAAAGCATTATGTCAGGGCGAAAAACACTAAATAAATTACTTTTTCTCTCTCAACAACATGTGGGCAGGGTGGGTTCTTCCTTGGCTCGGGTATGAGGTAGAATGAAACAGCATTTTTACATAAGATAACTTTTATTGAAAGACTTCTACAATGGTTTCCTTACTGGATTGTTATGGCTGGGAGAGCAGCAGCTGTGTCCTTTGCGAAGCCTTCTGCTGTGTGAGTGGCGGCATCTGATCACGCCCGGCCGTGTGTACTCGTGTCACTGTTTCGCCCAGTTGACTGGAGACGCGCATCGTGAAGTGGCCCGTTTAATTATTGAGAACGAAGTCGTGCATCGGATGGTGATACCTTGCATGTGGCATCCCAGTGTTTCTCTTCTTTATGCGGCCGCGGGTGTTGTGCGTCGGCCAGCGGAGCGGCGCGGCGGGGGACGGCCAGTGTCCTGGACTCGAACAACGGACTCCAGCTAACCAGTCTTCGGCTGTCAGATCTTCATCACCAGCTCACAGGTGACCGCTGGTGTGAGGCCGTCTCCTTCCCGTCCTCACGAGTCATCCAGGTACGTAAAAATCAAATACCTTCTAACTTCTGTCTTCTGGCGGCGAGACTGCTTCTTGCTATTCCATTACAGTGGCGGAATTGGTGCTCCTGTGTACGATGTAGTCTCTTCCTGCATGACTGTCTTCAGCACCGACTGAACTGTACTGGAACTGTACTCGAACCAAAACTGAACCGAAACTACTGTCGGGTCCACTGCGTCTCGCGTATTTATTTACTTCAGTTCACTGGAGGTGAACGACTTCACGGTCATTGCCTCTTCTGTCACATTGAAAATCTTCTCGAAGAATCTTCTTAACGTCTGTCATTGGCTCTTGGAATGTAGGCGAGGGCCTTTGATCACATGTGACAATTGAGAAACACGTGAGCTGGTCGGGCGATGCCCTGACGGCTGAATCGACAGCTTCTGCTTATGTGGGAAGGGCGATGGCTTCTCCTGAACGTGCTGACTTGCAAGCGCCGGCCGTTGCCACTGCTGCTCTGCCCGCTGTTTGCCAGTGTGTAACTCTTCCAAATCAAACAAAGTTTTTCATTTATTTTCTAATTTCTACTTCACTTCACATTGATTTCATTAATTTATTTACCTATCTTAGTACCACTCAACATCGGAAACGATATATTACAAGCGATGATTAAAAAGGTTTCGTTTGAGCGCTATATAGTCCAGAATGGATATGCCAGTCAGGCAAAATCGGCATGACCATTGAGGCAATTATTCAGTCTATGCACCAGATTAAAGATACCCCTTTGGTGAAACACCGTGACCTGCTGTGTGAAGACGTTTGTAGCTGCCTGCTGCGGGATCTCGTCCGACAGGAATGGGCGCCGCTACAGTGCCTTTTTTACGGGACCGAAGGCGTGATATTCGCTTCGGTAGAAACCAGTATTATAGGGTAGGTGATCGACTGTGCCCGACTAGAGTTGGTGCAACTTCTGTGTTGGAGTTGTGATATGAGGACGTGCATTATTGTGAAGGAGCAGGACCACTTGGCGCAGTTTTCCTGGATGTTTCGCCTTAGCTGCACGCCGCAATGTCTCCAGCTTCGCACAGTACCGTTCCTCCAGTGATGGAGACACCAGGTTCCTTGAAATCAGGCTGGCGTGCCAGATCGACTGGTTCCTTGTGTCGAAGTGCAGCCAGGACGGAATTTGGCGCAAAATTCCACAACCGTGGTTTCTTCAGATGCATTTGGTAATAACTTCGGCACAATCGATGTACCTGCATTTAACGCACGCTTATCCGAAAGACAGGCATGCCACACTAATCCCTTGCCTACATCTGAGTGCTTATATACCAGCAACGGAAGCGCGCTACGTTGCAGCAACGTCCACAAATGGAACTTTTTGATAGCCCATCATGCAACACGGCTGGGTTTTCAGTAGTACTGCTGTGTAGAAACGTCGGTGAATAATCACTTAAGAGAAACAGTAGCTTTGTGCACGGTCACACATCTGATGTAGGGTCAGTCAGTGACCAGTTGGGACTTTGGATGCTGGTGCAAGAATACGGAATATTGTCTCATACAGAGATATTTAAGTTTCCTTATCTACACAGGTGAAAATGCTTTATCAAATCTACGGTGCAATCTTGCCAGATCAGACGAATACTACGAGGGTTGTCCAGAAAGTAAGTTCCGATCGGTCGCGAAATGGAAACTACTGGGAAAATCCAGTAACACTTTGCACGGATCTGTTGGGCTGTGTCTCTAGTATGCCCATTGATAGTGTCGCGTCGCTCTTTTCAGTTTTGAGTGAACAGTGAGCACGTAAATATGCGTAGGGAATAGCGTCTCCCGCCAAGTATGAGGGCTTGGTTAAAGATTTCGCCCGTGTCATGCCGTCAACGTAACACGACTGTCGAGCAGTTTCTTCTTCATTCCAATTCTCGGCCGCACACTGCAGGGACAATGAAGACGCTCCTGCAGCGTTTCCGATGAGAAGTGTTTGATCACCCACAATACAGTCTCTAATTGGCTCCCCCTGAGTCTCATCTCAGCTCACAAGAACCGCTGCCTATGAAGAGAAATTTTTCCGTAGACAACGAGCTGCAGACCAGTGCGGATAACTGGTCGAAAGCACAGGCGGCTGCTTTCTATGACGAGGATATTGGAAAGTTGATACAACACTTTGACAAAACTCTAAGCTGGAGCGGTGACTATGCAGAGAAGTAGGTGGAAGGTGTACCTAACTGATGCAAATAAAACATTTCTGGTTTTCACTGTGGTTTCCACTTCGCGACCGATCGGAAATTACTTTCTGGTCAACCCTCGTATATTCTCCTCAAAGCGTAACTAGGACAGGTGAGGGTAACGCCGGAAATTTGAGGCAACATGCCGAGACTAGATACAAGGAACAACTCAATGTGACTTATTGCAAGGAAAACATTTACCCACGACAATAAAGTAAAGGTATAGCCTTAACAACTAACAGTCGCTACTGAGCGTGACACACTTCAACGTCACGTTCGTTGTGTTTTTGCCAGTAGGTCAAGATAAGTTCATTCCTGTTACAACCGAGCTTCCGCGGTACAGCGGCGGAATCACCCCTCTGCGCATGAGTTAAGGAAGCCGCGCACGGTCGTAGGCAATTAACGCGACTCGAACAACTTTCCGTTCACCTTGAGGCGGGTTCATCCCACAATCACCTTCCCACAATCACCTCCGGCGTTCCCGTTACATCCTGTTCCTACATCAAAGTCGGGAAAAAGGAAAACACAGAAGAAACGATTACGCCTCAGCGTTACTCGGGAAAGACAAATGAGAGACGCTTTTCGATTGGAGCCGATGTTTATTGCCTTTTCACCTTTTCTTTTTTTTAAATGGAGATTTCTTTTAAAAATGCCGCTATACGTCAGATTGAAAACGAAAGGTGCAAAAAGTCAGGACGTGATCTGAAAGCCAGGATAGAAAACACAGAAAGAATACCGCCTTTCCCTAGATGTCCTAAAGAAGATTTACTGCACCAAACTGCAACTCCTGAGAAATCTGAAGACCAAGGACAGCGTGTGGATGTCGGATAGGCGTGAAAGCACGATCAAAATAGAATGACATGTTTATCTACGAAAACTATTTGTAAAAGATTGAAATTTGGGACTATACTCCGCGTTTCTTGTCCGACGTCAGTATTTTGCGAAGAAAAAGAAGGTTCAGTGAGATCATGTACTTACTGTGCCTAACATCAAAGAGACCTTCGAAGTATTTTTGGTGCACAATCTGACACCCTTCGTTTGGTTCTAAATACATAGTTGGCTGGTAATGGTTACTGTAGGGCTGCCAGTCTCCTGATGACAACTAAAGGCGTGGGATTGGGCTTTATGTTTTTCTACAGGCTAACGTACTGCACGCGTAAAGCGGCTAAAAACTGCCTTGCAAAACCGAAGTAAAGAAGGCTGATACCATCTCTCGCTATTAATACACAAGCTTCTTTATCACTGACCCATGTCATTCCGTCTTGAGTCCCAACTGGTTTATTATACAGAGAAATACCGGAGCATTCCAAATGAGCAACAATTAAATCGTCAACCGCTAAACACTAAATAAATAGTGGCACTTTCTAACAGAAGTTAGCACTGAAGAACACCTTAATAACATGGACGCAAATAAACAGCAATAACTTTATATTAATGAACAATGCTTAAGGCATGACGACAGCGCGAAGTATCTGTGGTAACGCTCGACTGAACGTTGTTGTATAGAGCCTTTCTGTAAGGACTGAAGCAGAAATTGAGTAGCTTTATTCCTATTGTAGGTTATGGTACAATAATCACCTCTGAATACTAGGAAACACTTGTACGACAATTTGACAGGGTAACACGTGGAAAGAGGTCTGAATTCCAGCAACAATAAAACATCTTCGATCGGAACAGTGCACCTACTTACACAGTGCTAAAGGAATGGTTGTTGGTCGAACCCTATTCAGCATGTTTGGCAGCATCCCACATGGACAGAAATCCGGGGCGAGGAAACTTTTTGAATCTAGTGGAGAGCCTATGGCAGGCGTGGACGGGAATTTTGCAGAATTGCCTGGACTGCATTTCAAGGATGAAATCTACTCGCTAGATAAACGTCCCACAAAGGAAGTTGTCGTAAAATGAGCTGGCGAAAATTAATACTCAAGTCTAGAACTCATGTATGTATGTTGCTGATATATCTTCCGGCTTGTATGACCGTACTCTTTGAAACTTTTTCGTTCCTGAGGTATCATCCTGGTCTGCGTCGGACATCTTCAGAAGCCCTCCTGCTTCCACTGAGTCTTTCCGACTGACGGATCGAACATTAGTGAGTACATAAATACCACGAAAAATGAGGGTAGAAGAATTTGGGGGGAGGATGGGATAGGGAGGTATCCGTATGCAGTTGATCAACAGACGTAATACTTTGCAAAGATAAAACTTAACCATCGAACTGTCCACTATCAAAGATAAAATATACCTGTCGGTTCTGTAAAGCTACTACCCGTATGTCACAAAGTAACATCGCTTCTTTTCTGTTAAAATTGTCTTCATGTTTGTAAACTTCGACAGCTTCTCTAAGTAGCCGTGGATCACCACTGTACATAAAACTTTGGTTTCGGAAAACTTCACAATTGGTTTCATGACTTAAGAGCATACTCAGCTACAGCTGACTTTCCCTAGTCAGCAGAGATTTTCGTATCCTTTAGTTAAGTTTTGTCTTATACAAAGACAATATGTTCTGACCACGCGTGTTCTTCTACCATGTTGTGTTCGCGCAGTATTTGTGTCGCTTTCCAACGTCCAGCCTGTCAGTCAACGGACCAGGAACGCGTCACAGCTCTGGATGAAACATGAAGAACTAAAATGTTTCATAGACCACAACCGCAAAACCCGAAATCTTCACCAGTAACTAAGAAAATCGGCAGTGAAAACCTTCATACAGTATCTTTGTTTTACACTACTGGCCATTAAAATTGCGACACGAAGAAGAAATGCAGATGACAACGGGTATTCATTGGACAAATATATTATACTACATGTGATTACATTTTCACGCAATTTGGGTGCATAGATACTGAGAAATCAGTACCCAGGACAACCACCTCTGGCCGGAATCACGGCCTTGATACGCCTGGGCATTGCGTCAAACAGAGCTTGGGTGGCGTGTACAGGCACAGCTGCCCATGCACCTTCAACACGATATCACAGTTCATCAAGAGTAGTGACTGCCGTATTGTGACGAGACAGTTGCTCGGCCACCATTGACCAGACGTTTCCAATTGGTGAGGGATCTGGAGAATGTGCTGGCCAGGGCAGCAGTCGAACATTTTGTGTATCCAGAAAGGCCCATACAGGACCTCCAACATACGGTCGTGCATTAACCTGCTGAAATGTAGGGTTTCGCAGGGCTCGAATGAAGGGTAGAGCCACGGGTCGTAACACATCTTAAATGTAACATCCACTGTTCAAAGTGCCGTCAATGCGAACGAGAGGTGACCGAGACGTGTAACCAATGGCACCCCATATAATCACGCCGGGTGATACGCCAGTATAGCGATGACGAATACACACTTTCAATGTGCGTTCACTGCGATGTCGCCAAACACGGATGCGTCCATCATGATGCTGTAAACAGAATCAGAATTCATCCGAAAAAATGACGTTTTCCATTCGTGCACCCAGGTTCATCGTTGAGTACACTATCACAGGCGCTCCTGTCTGTGATGCAGCTTCAAGGGTAACCGCAGCCATGGTCTCCGAGCTGATAGTCTATGCTGCTGCAAACGTCGTCGAACTGTTCGTGCAGACGGTTGTTGTCTTGCAAACGTCCCTATGTGTTTACTCAGGGATGGAGACGTGGCTGCACGATCCGTTACAGCCATGCGGATAAGATGCCTGCCATCTCGACTGCTAGTCATATGTGGCCGTTGGGATCCAGAACGGCGTTCCATATTACCTTCCTGAACCCACCGATTGCATATTCTGCTAACAGTCATTGGATCTCGACCAACGCGAGAAGCAATGTCGCGATTCGATAAACCGCAATCGCGATAGGCTACAATCCGACCTTTATCAAAGTCGGAAACGTGATGGTACACATTTCTCCTCGTTACACGTGACATCAAAATAACGTTTCACCAGGCAACGGCGGTTAACTGCTGTTTTTGTATGAGAAATCGGTTGGAAACTTTCCTCGTGTCAGCACGTTGTAGATGTCGCCACCGGCGCCAACCTTGTGTGAATGCTAATCATTTGCATATCAGAGCATCTTCTTCCAGTCGGTTAAATTTCGCGTCAGTAGCTTTCCTCGTGGTATCAATTTTAATTGCCAGTAGTGTACTATATGGTTTTAAATAACTTATTTTATGTTTGTCACATACGTGTATTAACGCATTTGTGATCACGAATAATTAAATAAACAATGTGGGGGCCTAAGATGAACTGTCCACTAACTATTGTACATTAAATTGTCGAAGAAATCTGTAGGGGAGCTTAAGGTCACTTAAGAAGAAATAATTTGCCAGTATGAAATCCGACAGCCGTGCAAACTCATAGTCTCATCAACATACTGTTATGAGGGGGCTTTGACATAGAACACTGGAGCAAGCAACGATTTGTACATGGTTGTGAAGATCGGTAGTGTGAAATCACTATCGTCAGGCTCAGCAGCCGCTCTCCGCAATTTAGGTGAAAGTGTGTTCTGAGTATGAAAGCTGGTTGAGCGCTGCCCGCTAGCAGCCACTAGGTTGCCCAGTAACGATCCATTCATCCGCTCACTGCAGGTATTATGACCAGTTTGTCGGCAGGCCTAGTTTTTAAGCGACCGATAAACCAACAGCGACAAAGTGAACCGGCATTTAACTCGGACTGCGGTCGAGAATTTGTTTGCCGCGTTAGGGCGGAGAGAGCGAAAACCTCGTGACAGATGTACCGTAAGAACAGCTGTGGCCCAGTTTCGTAGTTACGTAAATTTCTCGATTGATTTCACCGGACCCTGTAATTTATGGCTCTTTCTTGCAGACAAGTACGTACCTTGCGTTGCCCAAAGTAGGTAATTTTTTTGTTAACATATCACACTTGTTTCGCCACAGGCTTCATCTGTCGAAGGTCCAATGTCGCCATGTATGTAACGCTTGCATTCTTGTAAGGGGCTAATGTTCCATCAGCAGCGATATTTGGAAGATTTCGGAAACACTAAATCAAGTGTAATCGTACGAAGACATTCTGCCCGATTAATCGCGGGAAATAAGCTTGCTAAATCGTAGTTATTACTGAAGTCTTTCGAAGATGATTTCAGTTAGGTAATTAATTGGGCAAAGAAGTATTTAAAACAAATTACTCCTTTGGTTTCCACGATATGGCTCCTCGACGCGGCATCGATCAGCAGCCGAATTCGACCGGTCGCCGACATCCTCTGCCATACACTGACGGAAAGGAATCGCAACACCAAGAAGGAATTGTGCAAAATAACGAAATTTGGTAGTCGAGAAAGATGACATCTACTCAAATTTCGTCTCACCCGCTCAAGAGGGGCGCTAGTAGCGCCTCTATGAGGTTGCATATGAGGTTTGCTCTAAATACATGCTGTAACAGCCGTGAGAATTAGTTACCTTTGAGATTGGACGTAGTGAGGTGATGTTAGACAAGAATGCCTACAAGGCAACAAAGACTCCATTATCTGAGTTTGAAAGACGTTGTGCAGCAGGGCTACGAGAAGCTGGATGCTCCTTCTGCGATACTGCAGAAATATTTGGCAGCAATATATTGAGCAAGCAGTAAAGGAGGTATTACAATCCACGGAGAAGAAATAAAAACTATGAGGTTCGCCGATGACATTGTAATTCTGTCAGAGACGGTAAAGAACTTGGAAGAGCAGTTGCACGGAATGGACTGTGTCTCTAAAGGAGGATATAAGATGAACATCAACAAAAGCAAAACGAGAATGATGGAATGTAGTCGAATTAAGTCGGGTGATGCTGAGGGAAATATATTAGGGAATGAGAGACTTAAAGTAGTAAATGAGTTTTGCTATTTGGGGAGAAAAATAACTGATGATGGTCGAAGTAGAGAGGATATAAAATGTAGACTGGAAATGGCAAGGAAAGGGTTTGTGGAGAAGAGAAATTTGTTAACATCGAGTATAGATTTCAGTGTCAGGAAGTCGTTTCTGAAAGTAGTTGTATGGAGGGTAGCCATTTATGGAAGTGAAACATGGACGATAATTAGTTTGGACAAGAAGAGAATAGAAGCTTTCGAAATGTGGTGCTACAGAAGAATGCTGAAGATTAGATGGGTAGATCACAACACAACTAATGAGGAGGTATTGCATAGAATTGGCGAGGAGTTTGTGGCACAACTTGACAAGAAGAAGGGACCGGTTGGTAGGACATGTCCTGAGGCATCAAGGGATCACAAATTTAGCATTGGAGGGGAGCGTGGAGGGTAAAAAACGTAGAGGGAGACCAAGAGATAAATACACTAAGCAGATTCAGAAGGATGTAGGTTGCAGTAAGTACTGGGAGACGAAGAAGCTTTCACAGGATAGAGTAGCATGGAGAGCTGCATCAAACCAGTCGCAGGACTGAATACCACAACAGGCGGCCAGGGTGGCCGAGCGGTTCTAGGCGCTTCATTCTGGAACCACGCGACCGCTACGGTCGCAGGTTCGAATCCTGCCTCGGGCATGTATGTGTGTGATGTCCTTAGGTTAGTTAGTTTTAAGTAGTTTTACGTTCTAGGGGACTGATGACGTCAGAAGTTAAGTCCCATATTGCACAGAGCCATTTGAACCATTTTTTTGATGACCACAACAACGACAACTAGGCTAGTAAAGTACTTTGCAAATAATTTCGAAACGACCACTAGGGGAGGACACAGAAAACACGCTTGGAGGCTAGTAGATGCGGTGGTGGGAAACAATTTGCAACCACGAAGAGCAAAAGGCTTCTTTTTTGTATTGCCGGTATGTGAGGAATCGCGTCGTGAGGTCCGAGTGCGCAAATTTTTCTTCAGCCTGCATAGGGCCATTTGCCAGTTTCCGCACCACGCATAATTCATATCCAAATCATTTTGCAACTGATTTTGATCTTCTGAGAACTTTACTAGACGGTAAATGACAGCATCGCCTGCAGACAATCTAAGATGGCAGTTCATATTATCTACTAAATCATTTACATAGATTAGGAACAGCAGATGAGCTATAATACTTCCTTGCCGAACGCTAGATATCACTTTATGTTTCACTCGATTACTTTTCTACAGTTACTATGAACTGTACAGCATGACAATAACTTCTGCAGTAACCAAACAAGCCATTCTTTCATATCTGGTCGAAGATAAAGCCATTCCTGTTTCTTTCCCCACCACAGCAACAAGCTGCTTCTTCTAACGTATAGCAGTATGCATGAACACCGACAAGAACATGTTCCACTAGATGTTGAGCATACATAAGGCCCTAGAAATCTTTGAGATTGTTTGAAATTTTGCACATTATCGTGCTCTTTGTCTCTAATTACTGTTTATAACAAAGTACTCGTACAAGCGCTTTAGTACTTCGAATATATTTTCCACTCACGCGGGACTTGTAATGATGACTACCGCACATTTTTTGAAATGAGTACAAAAAGTGAATTTACTTCGACAACAGAAGTATTCACACACTTACAATTAAGTATGTGTGTACAATTAAGCATGTATAATGTGCCCGGACCGGACAATAAATAAAGAGCACGGAATTTATATTTGCTAAATGTCAGTTTTATTCCTGTAGTTCCAAATCTACGGCAAATGTTTTATTCAAATGGTTCAAATGGCTCTGAGCACAATGGGCCTTGACTTATGAGATCATCAGTCCCCTAGAACTTAGAACTACTTAAAGCTAACTAACCTGAGGACATCACACACATCCATGCCCGAGGCAGGATTCGAACCTGCGACCGTAGCGGTCGCGCGGTTCCAGACTGTAGCGCCTAGAACCGCTCGGTCACCCCGGCCGGCAAATGTTTTATTCTTGTTGTTTCAGGTCAACTCCAAAAAATGGCCCATCAAGTATATTCTGGAATACGGGCACTTGAGAATTCGCAGTGAACGGGAGCAACATTATAGACGGCCATTAAAGGTCTCAGACTGATAATTTCATCATCAATGGCCGGCCGTTATGGCCGAGCGGTTCTAGGCGCATCGATCCAGACCCGTGCTGCTGCTACGGTCGCAGGTTCGAATCCTGCCGCGGGCATGGATGTGTGTGATGTCCTTAGGTTAGATAGGTTTAAGTAGTCCTAAGTTCTAGTGGACTGATGACCTCAGAAGTTAAGTCCCATAGTGCTCAGAGCCATTTGAACCATTTTTGATCGACAGCTGAAGTGACCAGAATACCCGATCTGTGAAATCATCATTGTTGTTAAACCGGACTAAGGTTTGTGATATTTGTACGTCATCCAGAATTAAGAAAATTTGTCTGAACTATCCTTGAAAAAAAAAAAACCGCACGCACACATATAGTTCAATTTTATGCGTTTTGCATACTGTCGTCGTCTTTACAGAAGTGAGATACTGTCACAGACTATGGGCATAGTCTTACGGGAACACAATGATCGCCTTACGAATGATACTCTTTAATTATATTTTTCTCACTCGGGTCACAAAAATGGTAACATAACCGACTTTCAGCTCTTAGCAAGGAACCACCAGACGACCTACTTACAAGGAATATAATAACGACTATAGCCGATGGGCTCGCCGCAGTGGTGACACCGGTTTCCGTCAGTTCAGCAAAGTTAAGCGCTGTCGGGCTTGACAAGCACACGGATGGGTCTGCGGAGCGCGCAAGTGGGATGCACTCATCCCTTATGAGACAAATTGAGGAGCTACGTGGTTGAGAAGTAGTGTCTCCGGTCACGGAAACTGACAACAGCCGGGAGAGCAGCTTGTTGAGTCCATGCGCCTCAATATCCGTATACAGTGACGCCTATCGTCTGACGATGGTAAGGTGGTCGGTCAATATCGCTGAGCCCCTCAAGGCCTATTCGGACGGGGAGAGAGAGAGAGAGAGAGAGAGAGAGAGAGAGAGAGAGAGAGAGAGATAGTATGTGGTAGTGAAAAGAAAGCTGAAGAGCGGAAAATAAGTAAGTAGTGTTCATTATTTCGAAAGCAATTAACACATTTATCCCTCAGAAAAGACACTCAGTGCCTTCATTCAAGATTATTTGTGGTTGCATACGGAGTACCCTGGCAAATCGACGGCCACGAATGTCTTTCTTCAGGGCACTAAAATATGGAAATCAAAGGGGGAGAGATTAATACTTTAGGGAGGATGTGAAGAGCTCACCAACAAAACTTACGCAACGCAGTCGAAACAAATATGGCAACATGTGGGCGGGCATTTTATTGGAACGTTGCTTCAACTACGTTGCACAGGTGCACGCCTGGGTACAATCAAGGCGACAGCAGTTATTTTTCCATGCAAGCATTGACCGTCTTGCCTCAGAGTGGGATAAACTTGCTAACAGTTACGGCAATTACTCTTGAAATAATAAACTAGTACTCACTTTTTTCCCACCTGTCTTTATTTCATTTGACTGCCCAACTGAAAACCTATAGCGGCGTTATATGTAATCCCATCGGGTGAATATATTTCCGTGAGATGGCCTAGTGGTACAAAGTTCAAATGTGTGTGAAATGTTGAGGGACTTAACTGCTAAGGTCATCAGTCCCTAAGCTTACACACTGCTTAGCTTAAATTATCCTAACACACACACCCATGCCCGAAGGAGGATTCTAACCTCCGCCGGGACCAGCCTCACAGTCCATGAGTGCAGCGCCTGAGACCGCTCTGCTAATCCCGCGCGGTGTGGCGTCCTCCAATTCCTTCGCGCATTAGGGAAGCGTGTTCAACAAATGCATCGTAGAATGAAAGAGGTGTACAGAGAGCAGTATCTTGTACGGTGCGGGACGTGTAAACATCAAGGTATGCCACGCTCTGGGCAGGCGCACGTAGTCACCACTGCTACCACGTTTTCACCTGTGGAGGAGCCGATACGAACGAGAGATTACTACGGAACTGTCGACAGCCTAGGAATTGTGCATCACATAATCCACGAGAAGCTATGTTACATGAAACTTGGTGCAATTGTGTGCCCAAGCATCTTTCAGCTTATCAGAAGACAGCGAGAATGGGTGTTTGCCTGATTCGCGAAGCATAGAACCGATTTCATTGTTCAGATTATTACGAGGCACGAAACGTGTGTTGTCACTCCGATCCTGCGTCCAAATGGATGAGCATGTATTGGTGGCATCCCGGCTCCCCACGTGCAAAAGATAAGCGCTCTCTGCACCAGTAGCCAAGTGATATACAGTTATTTTTCCGACGAAGAGGGATCTTTTCTCATCGACTGGCTAGCACGGGGTGCAACAGTTTTAACGACGAGCAGTACAGCAACATGTTGCTCAGGCTCAAACAGGCCAACCAGAACAAGCGCGGGGGCAATCTCTCGAATGGGATACTGCTTCTCCAGAACAACGCTACGCCACATGTGGTCAGGGAGACCGTCGAGTTGCGAGATAGTGGAACATCCTACTTACCACCGCGTTACCTCCCCATGTGACTCTCATGTCTTCCGCCCCTTAAAACAATCCCTGGCAGGTGAGAGGGTCACCTGTGACAAGGGGAAGTGCAAGACACCGTGGAGAACTGTATCCGTCAGCATAGCTTTCTACAATGAAACGGCTCACTTCCTTCCTATGTACTAGGATCGGCGTATCAATGTTAATGGAAATTGTGGTATTTGTATTGTTCCATATGAAGTTTAATTACAATATTGTTATTGAAATTTCTTTACATATAGCTGTAGTCTCCTTTTTATTTGGCCACATATTATATTTCCTGGTACTATCTGCTGATAAATGCACATTGTGACGCTAGGTGCAAGCGGCGAGACTCTAGACGTGACTTCACGCTGAATGGAGCCGTGTGTCCGCTTTAAGCTGGCGCTGGAAAATAAATGCTCACTGGCGAACTGCTTGCCTGGCATCAAGCAGAAGAAGGATCTACTACTTGTTTTGAGGGCTCTCTACAGCGTCGGGCCTTAACTATGGCGGATGAATACATTTGAATGACGTACAGCAGACGTATTAATATACGAGGGTTGTTAAATAAGTAGTGCAACACTTTTTTTCTCGGGCAGTTTCTGTTGAAATGATGCGGAATTTGTTGTAGGACTACGTGGGACATTTCCGTGTCAGTTTCATGAAGTTAAAAATTTATGGCGGCGCTATTCGTAGCCTTCAAAATGGCGTCTTTACCGGAAGTGTCTTCCAAGCAGAGAGCTGTCATTGGGTTCCTTTTGGAGAAAAACTGGAGCATCGTAGATATTCATAGGCGCTCTCAGAATATGTATGGAGACCTGGAAATGAACAGAAGCATGGTGCGTCG